>NC_061128.1:2750047-4125071 GCF_905220365.1 Vanessa cardui
ATTGTTTAATAACTTAGCGGAAGCAAAATTCAGCTATCCGTCAAAAATTATAATCAATCAGATGTAACGAGAGCAATAAATAAGTAAGGTTCTTATTAAATAAGCCCTACTCGAAATAGCAGTTTGCTTTTATTCTATTAAACATGAAAGGCAAAGACATTAATAATTTTTAAGTTTCGATGACAGCTTACAATCTATAAATCATTAGAAATATATTTCAAAAATATCTACTTAAATATAGATTATATATATAATATAGATAAATAATATTTTTTTTATTCAGAACAACAAAAAACCTACTTCATCAAATATCAAAGTGCTCAAACACATATTACAGTACTATTCAATGTAATTCTTACAGAATACAAAGCGTTCTCCCTTGTTATGGACGAGATTGCTTCAATTGTGTTCATTGCAATAATCATAACAGCTAGCTTGAAGTTACTGTAGTAAGTGAACCTGAAATAACAACACTTAGATGATTATTTTATGTAGGCAATGTTGGTTTCTTTTGTGTTGAAGAAGAATTACTTCATTATATTTTCTGCTGGTTGTGTCATACCTATTATTTTTTCTCTCAAATCAACATGATCAAAATCAATATTAAAGACGATTTTATTTATATATTAATGTGTGCGCTGATATTTACGTTTGTTGAAATAATTTTCTACGTCTACTGTGGATAAAAGATAAACGAATTTATCTTATTTATGAAAATTAGTATGCTTTCATACGTTAATATTATTTTGTATTATTATAAAGTTAAGATAAATATCCAACGGACTATATAATTTATTAATTATATTATTTGATTCAGTATTACTTTTGCAACAGAACCGTTTGCTATGGTCGTAACTGTTACGTCTTCGTATTATTTCATCAATCACTTTACTTAAAAATCTCAAGTTAATTACTTCTCATGTATTACTTATGTGCCGCAATGGGAAACAATTCATCGCTTAGTAATTTATTTCGATCTGCTTATAGAAGTTACGTACTGGGACAAAATCCGTCTTTTTACCCGTAGTCATTAGGCAAGTGTTTATATTAAGAGTAAGGAACATGTATTTCCTTTGACAAAAATATCGATGTCAGAAAAGGTAATTAACGAGTGTGGAAATCACAGAATCGCTTCATTGCAACTTTACATCATTATTTAACATGACACATAATTTCAAAATAAGTCCAGATATTGTTGTAAAAAGTCAAAGTCAAATCATTATAGCAAATCAATGTTATACATAAAAAAAATTAGAGGTGTGAATATATATGTGAAGTAAGACCCCAGTGCACTCATGGCCTACGGTGAAAACTTGCATGATAAGTTGCTAAATAAATGATATTAATGGTAGTATTGATATCTTATTATACAGATGAAAAATCAAAATACGTGTGTTGCAAAAAAGGAAACGTTTGATAAATGGAATGAATGGATACATTAAAGTTCAAAGCAATCTCAACTTTTGGTATTAAATTGGAAAATAAAGTTCAAAATTTAATTGATAATTAAATATACTTAACGTTGAAAGAAGACAAGTTGAAGAGATTACATAAATTTTGCAGGAAACAAAGTACAAAATACCACATTAAAAATAATTGAAAACGACTATCAGTAAGTTCTGTCAATTGCCAATACATTTCCATTCCTTATTTGGAGTTTCCTGATTACTTAGAAAGTGCTGGTGTATGCTTTATACCTACTTTGATCCGTACCGAAACCTACAAGCCGATTATCAATTCATAGCGTCATTACGATTAAAATAATAAACTCAGGGTTCGAATAAAGTCATACTATTTATTTGAGACGGCTCTTATTAGGTAAATTTACGTGATTAAATTCAAATTAAGAACGTGTTAGAAACTCAAATAAATGTATACATATGTTTATAATTGCGTTAAGGATATGGAATATAGCTTATAAACTTGAAGTACATGTAGACACAAACTAATCGCGATAGCGTGTTATAATCTTGTTTTTATGAGAAACGACTTCAACTTCAAAGCTTATTATTTAATAATAGAATTCACTGAAAAAAGTGAAATTTTCTTTGCTAATTGATTAATGATAACAGATAGATGCGATGGAGAGCTAATTACGGTTCTCTAGTTTATCTAAATGTGTATTTTGATATATGACTTACGTATTCAGGAAAACACAAAGCTCTAGATCTTTTCGACGTTTGAAAACTATGATCAAACAAAAAAAAACAAGTAATTTTATTTCTTATTTTGTAGGTAGTAGAGATTGAAATCGTCAGTGCAGCTTAACGTATTTTGGAGTATTGATTAGTAGCCAACGACTAACGACATAAGTCAGGGCTAAGGGCAGTCCGAGGAGGAGCTAACAACATTATCTGCCCCTAAAGCAGTGTCTTACGTGAGCTTTGGATTTATATGGACTAGCCAGTAAAACATATTCAAAATAATTAGTAAATTCTACAATACATATATTTATAGCTTAACATATGTGTCTTACATATTTTAAGCTATAAATTGATATAGCAGTTAAACAAGGTTTTGTAAGTAAAAGATGAATGCTCATGTTGTCTTAAAATTTACTAATAAAAACATTCCAAAGACATTTCCGCACCTCAAAATCATTAATCACTTCCTAACATGAAAAATTACTCAACGCATCTATTTCCATACGATACATTTTTATTCTGCGGTATTTCTCTAAATAGCTTGCGAGTCATATAAATTTAGTTTCACGTCTATCTTGACCGGCTGTGAAATAAAATATCTTTGCCTTCGGAAACAGTAATTAAAAGCTTGCCGCGTGACTTGGTTCGTATAATTTGCAGTATAGAATTTATGATGACTTTATATTATACTTCGAGCTGGATATTTAAATTGTTTGTGCAAGAATAAATGATTATAAAGTGACGTCATTATTATCCAGTCCAGATTTAGATAAATAGTTATAACTTGTGGTCCAGTTAGATTATATGCGTTTTAGAAGAATGTTTCATTACATAAGTGCTTCCTTCTCTTCGCAAATTTACGATATCGTAAAGATCTTGATTGGAAGTTATGATATCGACTCCAAATTTATTACATCGGACGAATATTTGCATAACGAACTTGATTAAGTCTTCATAGTTCATTGATTTCGATTACAACAGCTGAATATTGTCTCTTGGAGATGAATCAATTACCTATCTGGTTAGAAGATCAGATAACTTCTATTCTTCTTATAATGGACTTCTGACACATCAGTATCCACGAACTCGTACTGATCGGAACGGAGTTTACATCAGAACGAAAAATCATTATGCTAAGCCTAATAAGGCCCTACACCACATAGATCAAATTAAACACACACGCATATTTAGCTGAATATTTAAATAAAAACTTTCATATGTCATAGCCAGATTAATGCTAACGCCATACTTGAGTCGCTGGTAAACACTTCCGGACAGTCCAATATATAATGAGCTCTCAATGTTTGTTTAGCATTCAATAGACGTTTTAATGATCATATTCGATAATTATTAGGGATTAAATTGACTAAATACAAATGCATAAAGAACAAACAAGTTAGAGAAACATGGTGTCTGGCTTTGCTCGTGTTATAGTCAACCTCTAGTCGTCGTCAGGTATATTAAGCATAAAAATCCATGTTTCTCTTCTTTTGCTTCAACCAAATTTCTTCAAATTCACACAATAAGCTGTAAAGGAACAACAGCCATACCGACAGATAGGCAGACAAACAAACAGGGTTACTTTGCATTTATAGTTTAGGTATACATTTTTCTGGAGGTAGTTTCGTTAAAGCTCACATAATATTTCTCTTTTAAGAACGTTTAATTTAAAAATCATTTATAAGGTCAGTTGTAAATATATAAATTTTTGATGAAAGAGTATCATATTACCTCTAAAAAGAATTGCAATTGAAATGGTGTATTTATTTAACAATATTTCAGTGTGTTATGTTTCTGCAATTTATTGCGTCGTAAATAAACACAAGTATCATTGTTTGTGAGATTTACAAGCTTGTAATATTATATTTCTCGAACCTATGATAAATCGCCGACCTATCACTATCAGACTACCGAAAGAAATCGGAGCTCAGTATAAACTGGTCTTTCATGAGGGGGATCTCCTATACGTCAAACACACACCGAGACTAATGCACCGTACCCATCCCAATTTGATAAGTAGCTACGTCTCACTCAATATATCTTTTCTCTTCCTTTTGACTTCACAAAGACAGGTTACCTTATCATTTATTTATTTTTTTTAATTCTAAATAGATAAGTAAATAAAACAAATAAAATATTCCTTATTCAAGTAAACTCATATAAGCTCTTTTGAATTATAATCATGTTACAGTTTTGAATTAAATGGAAAGCTGCCACTGATTCGTTTAGCAGATTCTGCTAAGAATAACCGGCAAGAAATTCAGTATATACACGTTTCTATTATTTTAATGAACTAGTAGTGTAAATAAGACGACAAATGTATTTCTGAAAAAAAGACAGCTACTAAACTTCGCGTAATATTGACACCTAATTTATAATAATGGTGTGAAATACTTTCAACAGGAATATATATTAATATTTTCGTCAAGATTTGCAATGTTATTTATATTAACAAAAATGTACAAAATATAGAAAAACATATCAACAACTTCGCATATAAAAATATATCAAAATTTTCGAGAGATACTTTCCCATTCCATACATTCAAACAAATCACAATATCAACAAAACTAAAATTAGTCGCGATGAAATAACATGTAGGTTCAATGTCAGCAACGCGTCAGTTGATATATGCAAATGTTACCAGATTTACTTTCTTTTAAACCATACAAATGCATGGATAAAATCAAACTCGTTTTCTTCGACCGGCAGTAGCTATTTAAATATTAAGAAATCAGTCATAAGAGAACATTGCAAGTGTTAGACGTGAAATTGTGTGATGTTGATTTGCGGTCAATATACATAAATAACAAGTACTTTAGTATAAAGAGTATTCGGACATAATCAATATTGAAAACCTGAGCAAAACATTAATACCAATTTGCACTTATACATAACCTTATACATACGACAAACAGATCATAAAAATATACCGAAATGTTCAATCTTTGTCTTTTTACAAATCTGTTAAAATTCCTAATTATTAAGTACTACTTAATCACGGTATAAGTGTTGTACGCCTTAAGAAAAACTAATAAGTATTTAATGAAAATAGAAACACAGCACGTCATAATACAATATTCTCATGAAATTATCATATATCATAGCTTTTAAAAAATGTTGTCTCGGAAATATTTGATAAGGATGAGAAGGATCGAGACTAAAACCTCAGGGGATTTTTTTAGCAATAATCCAGCTTTGTAGCCAGAACGAGTTCACAGTTCATAACTATTTATGTGATTAAACAAAATAGGCTATTATGTCTTTATCCGTTGATTAATTAATTCCTTACATTGTGTATTCACAACATTTTGTAGCTGTTATTACATAGGTAAGATGAAAGGTCACAAGAACTATAAACATTATTACTTAATTTAAAAATAAAATGTTTCAAAGACACGTTCCGTTCTTACATCATAACTAGAAGGGATGAGATTCATTTATAACCAGATAAATAATAATGTTGTTAGTATTAAAATCTAATTAATACAAGACGCAACCGGACAGCTCGTTTGAAGGAATCAATATTATATATTCTCATCTAATAGAGGAAATAAATCAGGTTCTATAGAATATTTTATCTTATAATAAATGATCTGAAGATAGCGACGAAAACAACCTCTTGACTACTTTTACTGCGAATTACTGAACATGTGTCTTAGAATTTCAGCTCAGTGATTGGTTAATGAAATTAAGTTATGGTTAAGATAAACACTTCACAATAAAACTCACTTTTAACAGAATAATTTCACAATATAAAAAAGGTGTCAAACACTATCTTAATACTTGGATCATATTCTACATTATTATAAAACCAAAGCAACTAAATTATATTTAGAAACTATTTTTACACTTGATGACTATATTAATTTTAAAATATGGAAAAAACGTGTTTATTTACATTTTTAATAAGATATAATATAAGAATGAAATTCTAAAAGTGAATACAAGATTTTATCACTGAAAAACTTTTACTAGTAAAAGACTAAATATTTTATAAATTTTACATAAATAACAAGCAAAAACCGAAGTTTGACGAAACGGCAATTAAAATAATTTCATTTCTTTTTCCTATTTGATAAAATGATTGAAGAAAAATTATACTTTAATTTCTATCAATCGTGAAAGTTGTATGTGTAGTTAAAAACTCACTGATATTGTCGATTAGAAATATAGCAAAAAACGTCATGTTGCCATTGAGCAGAAACCGGTTCACTTATCAACTTTTACTAATGCGTTTTATATTATACGAATTGTTTAATTATCAAGCAACCAGTCCCCATATCAATACGTACAAGACGCACTTGACTTCTAGAGTGATAATAATCATTAAAATCATTTTTTTATAGTTATTTTTGGCATGCGATGAAATTACACATAATGTACAACTATTTTAATATCAATGCATATAGCGACTATGGATTTTAAGGTGATATACGTATCACTTGTTCTTATAACTGCTGCACATACTTTCAAACCGAAACCAATAAAAAGTATTGGTAACAAAATATTATTTTTACTGTTTATAAATTTGTATAGTTTTTCCGTAATATTATTATAAGAGTTCTAATGTTTCTTACCAATCCTAATCTTTATGGCGATTATTTAAAGACACGCTTATTTAATACAACTTTCAAATTAAGGATACTAGTTAGTTGACTTATTGGCAGAGCTTAGTTGGTTTAACTCGCCAGATAACCCTTCACTGAGGATCTGCCGAATAATTAACTTGAGGAGCCGATGTAATTATAGAGTAGAGACATACGAGCACAGATCTCAATTTTGGCAAGATTCCAGTACACCCTTAAGTTACATATACTAAACGCTCCCACAAATAAATGTTCAACATTTTCACTACTGTAGATCATGGACAGTATAACATGTATATATACATCAATTTTTAACGATACGATACTATCCCTAAAATATATTTTTTATGGTATAGGTAGGGGGCGAGCATATGGGCCACCTGATGGTAAGTGGTCACCACCACCCATAGACAACGACGCTGTAAGAAATATAAACTATTCTTGACATCGTCAAAGTGCCACCAACCTTGGGAACTAAGATGTTATACCCCTTGTGCCTGTAGTTACACTGGCTCAATTACCCTTAAAACCGGAACAGAACAATACTGAGTACCTACCCAGACGGGCTAGCACAAAGCCCTACCACCAATAAAAAAAATATATCGGATTTAGTAACATCCAATCTACAGCTCGATATTTTCTTGCATTTGTGGCTAAATAGTCAACCGTATGTAATAATTTTGACTCTGCCATTAAGGGTTTTCCTAAAAGTGACTTATTAACCAGAGTAGAGGGCACAATAAGTAATGTTATTTAGTGGACCTACATGTGATGGCGGACCCACTGCAAGGGAACGTGCAGGGCGTGTATCGCACGCGGCCCGCACGCTAAGAGGGCGGCGATAGCGCTTTCGTCACATGTAAACTTATTTTAAAAATCAATGCAGCAAAATTCCAACACCTTCAATTACAAAGAAAATTTTTGAATCATTGTATAACAGTATGAAATCAAAGCTATCTTCAATTGGGAATGTAGATTCCGAGAACCATTGAAATAGCACCATTATTATTATTGCAAAGTCAAGTTTTCTTGATAACTGATGATCTTTTATATTTTCTAAATCTCCGATCCTAATAATTAATCGTATCAACATGGCTTGAACCGTTGTCTTCAGAAAATTTTTATATGAGGTTATATAAATTACAAATTGAACTAACTCTAAGATTTAAAAGCTCTTTTAAAAATAAAATCAAATCCAGTTGTTAAAAGTAAAATCATACTATGCATAGAAGTATACAAAGAATATACTTAAAACCAAACTGGAAGTAATTCCCCGACGCTTAAATCGTTTCATTTTCAATTTTATCACAGTTCTTAAATGACTTTGAATAAATCCATCAAAATCCTGACCCTTTTTGGCAGGAGAAAAAGGTATTAGAAGCCGCGTCCCTTACGATTATTTTAGAATTTGACAAGTCAGGCATTTACAGGGGAGACTCGAGACGCCCTGTGAACTGGCCCCTATACTTATCACGGTGGATTGAATGAGTTACAAATTTTGCGAGAATAAGTAAGTAAATTGAACGTCTTTTTTTTCGAAGGTTTTATTCATTTTTCTTAGTCAAGTTAGAGGGTAAAAATTGTAGCTGAATTTAAACCATTAGCTTATCAAATTAAACAAGAGGTCTAATAATACTAATTCTATGTATCTATAATACTTTCAACAATCTCTTGTATTATAATTGAATATATTCAACTCGAATATCCTTCTTTAATTTTTTAACGTCTAGGACTCATATTATTTTAAATAACCATCCCCACATTATTTTTAATTAATAAGAAGTATGAGTACCGCATTTTAAATCATTATTAGTTCCCTATGTTGTAAAGCCTATACCAGAATTAGTTATGTCAAATTCGATAGCGATTAAAATTTAAATCTAGACGTCTTTCATTTCATTTTAAAATAAGCTTTTAATTAAAAAGTATGCTTAAAAAATAAGTTCATTATTTCCATAAATCAGTGGCGGGCGCACGGACGGACAAACTCGAATACAATGAAGCGTGTTAAAGTCTAGCACGCGGCGGCACGTGACGTCGTCGTGCGTCTTCAAACTTTTAATTGAACAAAACAGGTGAATGGAGGGATTTGAATATAAGAAGGGTCTGTTCACGAAATTAAATTTGCGATTAGTTTCTTTATAAAATATGCTTAACGAATAACCCTCGTATTATATTGGACGGAGTATAATAATTGTGAAAGTATATTATTGATTGTTTGGATTATTTCTCCTTCTTTCTAAGCAGCAATGGAACCACCGATCTACGTGATATTTGCATGTCTCAAGTTTATGGAGCTGTACTATTCTAAGCTAGCCAACGTTTAATAATATCAACAGAATTTCAGAACCTAATAGGTATTTCTTATAAAAATACCAACACGTAATATTACAAGTCTAGTAGTTCGCTTTTAATGGATTACATAAACAACAAAATAAACTCCCGAGCCGTTTATGCACAGTTGGAAGCGTTCCAAGGAAAAAATGCCCAAACTTTTATTGCCAACAGTAAATCAAGCAGAACTAATGTTTATCGAGGATGTCTCGCTCAATATCCTCCAGCCAATATGTGAGGCCTATCTACAGCTAACATAAACGCTGTAAAGCTGCGGCCACATCCTGTGAAACAGAATATGCTAGATGTGGCTGACTAGACTGTCTGAATGTACTTCAGCTGTGAGTACCGATCGATCATCGCTCAAGCAAAATGGAACCAAAAATCTTATGACATTTCCAGATCCTCCTACTCCTTTTATAGCTTGCATTTCACAGTCGCTACTTCATACTCGTAACGCGTTCACTGAATATTCTTTTATTTGCTGCAGTATTTACAATTTAGGACTTCATAGTACCACTAAAAATATAATTCGCTTTACATGTTCAGCGTGAACTATGTTGCCAACAAAGTTCTTATGTGTTGCAAAAAGAAACTCTTATTGTAGAACAATCTCATTGTCTATCTATTGTTAAAGCTAATTATAATACGACCCGACGGATATAATATATTTTCGACATTGTCAAAAACAAAATCGTCGGTTTTAATTATTGTATACATTGGCACTAAGATTGTATAAATTTTAAAAATAAACATTCTACCTAAAAACTGCAATACATTATACGTATGCTTATGTTTACTAATTTATAATTATAATTATAATTATAACAGACGGATAAAATTATTTATAAGATATATGTATCTATATTATTGATTCAGGCAGACACCACCAATATTTAATACTTTTATTACATGATATAAACTTAAAGGCAATGTCATAAAAGACAAACTTTAATGAAAGCTAGGACGATGGTAGCACTGATTAAAAATACCTTTAAAATTACGTTCACGTAATATCGCATAGAACAAACAGTACACTTTCAAAATTAACCTTTTATGTACCTCGAGGCGCACTTATTATGAGATTCATGCAATGAGGATGTGGCGTGAATTGCTTTTAATTTTGTTTAAATCGTTTTATTATTTAAGATAGAAAAATGCGTGATGTTTATTTTATAACACTATTGAGCAATCGCTTTTGTTTATTAATATTTAGTTTGACGCAAGTTAGCATCTGTTTTACATAATAAAACCTCAGACTTTAAAACGAACTTGGGAAATACTTCGGACTTTCCCAGAAAACATTATTTATACTTACAATTATCTTATAAATTGTTTTGTAAAGGTTTTAAGTTATTTTAATAAAAAACGAATTAAATCTAAGAATACTTCTAATTCAAGAATATTTTTAGGAATCAGTTTTAGTATTCTACATACAGGTTGCAGTAAAAATAAAACGATTTTAGTACAAAGAAACATTGAGCACTCGAGTCACAATATCGAGTTGTTTATCGATACCGATCTGCCGAATGCAAGTGAATCGATTTTTTAATGCATAATGCGAGCCTTGTAAAAGTTACTGCACGGTTCTTAGTATTTTATTTTAGCCTGAGAAAGGAGGCAAGGTTGAATGTTTAATCGATAGCGAGATCGTTGTAAGCGAAAATAAAAGCGAATATATTGCTTAAAACAAATAATGCGATTAAATCATACTCACGCCATGTGATTAATTATAGTTCTGCAATAATTGCTTGAAGTAAAATAAATATATATATTCATAAATACATTATCTAAGTATTAACAAAACTGTTACAGTTACCTGCTCTTTGAAACATTCAATCTGCGATTTTAACGACGAAAAGTGAAATGGGAACAAGAAGTTATTCAGACTACATCTAAGTCCAGAACACATGATTAGGCTTCCACGCTCCGCTTCTAAAATTACAAAGGCAGTTAATGATGTCACAGTTCGCTCGACAGTACGCAATTATCTTCTGCAATTTGTAGCGCGATTTTCCCGCGGCGTGTCGTGACTCGCCCTGCGCTTTCTATCACGGGCCTGTCCTCGGTGCATTATGACGTATTAGATTTAATGATATAGAATATGAAACTAATAATATCCTTAAGGGAATGGTTAAACATTACAAGGAAACATTCAAGTCTAGAACGCATTTAATCAGCTGACCGAACTGTCACTTAATGAAAAGTACAATCAGATAAGGCATACTAAATCGTCTGATCTTCTTTGCATTGTCTGTCATACTTGTCAATAGTTGAAAAGTATTTTAATAAATAAAATTTTTTTAGAAATCTTATTTAAAATAAAGTAATAAAATTACCAATTATAAATAAGAAAAAAAGTAACATAACACGTTTTTAAATAAAATAAAAGCGAAACAATTTCTGTGAAAAACGTAATTTGCGTAATAATTACAGTAAAGAATTGTAGCTACTAAGTAACATTTAACGCTACCCGTATTTATTATCAAAAACATTTTTTTGTACAGAAAATTACGTATGTATTTACGACATTTAGGAATTACTGACTTCGTCTTGAACTAAAATGTCGATCACATCGATATCGTATCGAAACATACGACAGGTTGATTTGTTACTCGATATAAAATTAGATTTCTGTGATTCTATTTTGATTCTTAAACTGCTAGTATTACGCATTAATATCGAATAACAATTTGGTAAGACTGAGATGATCTTTTCTGCCCGTGTGCCGTTTGGTAACCATATACAGAAAGGTAGTGTAAGTTGTTTGTCCTTGATCAGATAATATGCAACGGCGAAAGGTTACTGACCGTGCTACCGATTAATGATCAATTTAGACTTATTAATTAAAACGCAGGAAAAGTAAAAAAATATATTAAATGATATATTAAGTATCGTTACTTTAGTAGCTAGCACATACGGTTACAAAACATATGAGTTAGGTACCAATGGGAAAATCATTGAGTCACATCAGTAAAAAGTGTAGGATTTTCCCCCCAGAAATTGTCAATAGCAGCGGAGGTAGTGGTTTCATTTCCGCGCCTCGGACAGCTCATAAAGCCATTAATCGTTCACCTGAACTTTTTCCGGTAGTCTCGAATTTGTCAAGACATCGGATTAAGAGCGGGAGGGACAAGATTTTGCACTAGAATTTGCGCAAACATTCATCCTCTATAACATGTCCAGCGCAGTTGTCTAGACTCCCCTGAGAATTGCCGCCATGACCGAACTCAGTCTGGAGAACATTATCACGTTATAGTACCTTATTGCTATAACAAAATGTTTTATTTTATTGTATCGTATAGATTCGATATCAATTCATCACTTTCTTACGATAAGTTGCAATGATTGTCAAGCAACAATGCTATAACTGATAGACACTTTTTATATAATTTTCAACAAAAGATATTTTTTGTAAGGAGAACGAGGTGAGTAGGAATGATTGATATTTCTTTAAATTACTTAAATGCTTTTAAATACAATAATTATTGTACTCTAATCAAATTAATTGAAAAGCCTTTTTACTCATCTATACAGTAAACACATTTTGATAGTATATGTATATGCTAAAATATTAATTCCATTACCAAGGAGTGTTGACAATACAGACATGCTCCTACGTAATGTATATAGATAATGCACACACTTGCTCACCATAATATATTCTGCGATCTTTGATATGAGCCGCTGTGACCGGTCGTTGAAGGAAATTATAATTTTGAAATTTAATTACAATTTTATCTTTATCTAATCATATACGTGGTTTTTACACGTTTACTACAAAAGTTGAACACTTATTTTAATGCTTAATAAGATGCTTACTTTACGATACATTTATAAATATTCATGGTTTGAGACAAAAAACTCACGCTTACAATGCCGCCATATAATATTAAATTACCTGTGAACAAAAAACATAAATGATGTTAGACATTTATTATAATACAAATATTATTACTAGGAAGTATTCATACACGAATATGAGGTTTATTTCAAATTTTTCATCTAGTTGAAAATTAAATGGTAATAAATTAAAAAGTTGTGTATCATATTCTAAGTTTTTGTACAATGGGATGATCGACGGATGCTGCGTTTACATCACTGCTAACATATGTTAATTAATATACAGTTATTATATATGTTTTTAATTATGAAATTAAAAAGGCGTTAATTGATATGTAACTTGTCTATGCTATTTAAATAACTTCAGTAGAAGAAAAAGGGAAACACTACGATTGTATTTTTTTAAATGTTGTAACCTCAAATTTCTGTCATTTACAATATCCAATTTGGAGTGTTATTAAAAAAATTATATAGATTTTTCGTTAACATTTTATATCGCTTGTTTATTTCGTTCCATGTGTTTATAAATATTATATTAATCATAGTTTGTTTATATCATAGGTTAGCGTACGGTCAAATTCGACAATACCACTCATAAACTTTTGAACCATTCCTTATATCGATACGTCTCAAACTAATGTAACGATGATAGATGGAGATGTTATATTCCTTGTGCTTGTAGTTATTGGCTCTGTCGACCTTCAAACCGGAACACAATAATACTAAGCAGAATATATTATGAGCGGATGATACCCAGACGAGCTAACAAACAGTCCCTACCACAAATTGTCTACGTTGTATACATATATACAATAATACAAATACATGTGTTTTGTGATCATTTAGTAATCAAAAGATAATCTTAAATGTTACAAAAACAATACGAACGCCGTTTATTGTTGATATTTGATTTTCATTTCATTTCTCATGAAGTGAGTAACCGCGTGCGAATAGTACTCAGTATTGTTCTATGAATCTCAGCTTCTATTAATGCATATTGCATTATTTTTTTCATTCGGTTGCATTTAATTGTGTAAATGCTTATTCTTTAACTATAAAAAGTGAGCTATGCTGTAAATAAACACATTATAGACACCGTCTGTCGTTGAAAATGATGGTGATAACATCACCTTTTTAAGTAATGTGTTCGATCAACACACATTAATAACTATATACACACTTAAAACACACACACACATACAATAAAATACGATAGGTGTAGCAAATAGCATTTGTCAGCCGATATAGTAAAACTCAAAATTATATGCTTATACAAGACAGGACAAAACTATTAAAGCGTTTTTGATGAAACTTTTTATTCAGATTATACTTACTAACAGAGATATATATTACTATTATGGTAGTTGAAGTATAACAAAAAACCGCTCACAAAACGTATGTTGCAGCTTAGCAGTACCAAATGAGAATTCTGTAATGAACAAAAAAACTCTCGTGCGAATTTAGTAAGTGCAAGTTAAAATAGTAATATGCAAGTTAAAATAAAACAAAAGGATATTAAAAATATTTCTTTATCAAGAATAATTGCAATTTCTGTTTAGAAATAAATATTAACTACGATTTTTATTTTTATTATACTCGTACACATTATTAAATATATATGAGTATAATAGAAACATTTAAGTAACTCCTCGATTACACACTTCACACACTCACCGTTACACGTATTCAAGCGATATACTCGTAATATATTAAAATTAAATATTTATTCAATTACAAATGAGTAGTTTATGTTTGATCTTTGTATGATCTTTGGCAATGGTATTACAGTTATCAATTTCAATAAAATGCAAAAAGTTCAATGACCTAATAATTCAAAGCATTCTATTCTCACGTCAATCAAATCTTTAACTAATTATAGTATTCGGATTGTTCGCACCTTTTTTTTTCAAATGAATGAACAATTGCAACCGAAATCACGATATTTAAGAACAAAATGAGTCGATTACACTGAGTAAATATTTTATGCCACTGACAGTGTTACTTAAGATAGCACCACATTTTTCATACATTTTAGTTAATATCTACATCTTTTAATTATCTGCCTCATTTTACTCGTGGCTGGAAATAAGATCGGATCCCGCAGAGGTACTGATTTCAAGCCCCAAGTCGGGCCCATAAAAAGTGATTGGATTTTTCTATCGAAAATTTGCAGTAATAGCTCGGTAAAAGATTAAAGTATGTAAACTTCTGTGCGTCAGAAAGCACGTAAAGCCTCTTTGGTTAAACTCTTAACGGTCGGGTCAGATTTGCTGTCCCATCGGAATACACGTGTCCTTGTGCATATTTGTGTACTATAGTATGTCATGTTCAGTTGACTTGTCTCCATTAAGATTGGCCAAAAACAACATCATAGTGTAGTTTGATATAATATGTATATATTTGTAATATAATAACGCTGTCTACAACATTTAGACAAACATATGATACCCTGGAAACCAACTGTAATTATTTAAAGCAATTACAAAATAAACTTATACCTACTATAAAGTCATACATAACACTATAAGAACACCAATGAAACTGTGAAAATGGAAACCCTGTCTCCTTGATATCAGTATAATCATGTAAAATACTTTTAAATATAATATTTATGAAAAAAAAATGTACATTCTACAAATGCTAATATAAAAAAATATAACAGGCATGAAAGAGTCTGCATTGTAGGGTAAAAATTGTCTATTATAAATGGTATAAGACGTGGAATGAAACTCAACGTAGCAGTTCCCACGGGAAGGATAACTAATTCCATGCGAGCGAAGCCGTCGGCAACAGACCGTATTTTATGTTTCTCAGTGTAGTCTTAAACTAACCATATATGTTCCTTTCATTTCAATACAGTTTGCACATATGTACGACGTAATTTAATAAAAAGACCTATTTTAAAGTATTTATGTAGTAGACTTAAGAAATCTTTACTTCATAAATACTCGCGTATAACTTAGTTTATTTGATAAACACCTACATTTTTAATCAATGTGACGTAATAAGTAACCGAGCGTGCGTAAATATGTATCATGAACTAATGTGTGATTTAAACAGACCGACAACATCGTTTTAAGGTAAGTTTAATTATTGTTGGCAGTATACAGCTGTAACTACTTATCTTCCGTAAATTAAAGTTTTAAGGCAAATATGATCATCATCAATCAACCTTTCGGAATTTGCGTGCTGATTTTAACCACAAAATTCAGAATAAAAACTCTAATATGTTGTTTCCTTTATATTATTTAAATCTCTATATCTTACTTGATAAGAGTCGATTTCGTATGACACGATGGTGGTTTGTGACTTATTGTTTAATAAGATTTAGAGAAATTGTGTTGCAAGTGGAGAGCGTAAGGTTGGTAACTGTTTGTAAATGATCTTTGTAAATCTGACTACAAACACGTAATACTTAATTTTCTTGACCGATAAAACTATTTTATTATATCACACTTCCATCTTTTCCTTTTCGTACAAAAAGTAACAGATTCCTTTAATCAATTTCACTATATTCGAAGCTAAAAATCAAACATTTCCTTGTTAAAATAGCATAAATACATTTACTAAGTCTCAGTCACTGTGACTCGGTGTTATGTCCCAGTGAACCTGTCTGGGAGAGAACCAACTTGGCAGCTATTCCACGACCGAAAACTAAGGCTCTGTGTAGCTTGATGTCAGTATGAATGGTTATTATAAGGTTAGTAGGCGGAATACCAACAGTTTTACTATGAATAGAAGTTAAGTTACCAGAATAAGAATACAGATATACAAATGGTGAATTTAGAATAATTAAATATCTTGACGTTTGCCCAACTGCGACAGACAGATCTTTTTGTGTGTGACCTTTATACTTATTTGGGCAAATATCAAGAAGGATCAAGATTGAAAGTGAAGTCATAAAAGTGCAACATTTTTCGGCATCTTTCTTTAAATTATATATGACATAATTGAAATATTTTATTTTAAATGATGAATTATTGATTTGGTTGAATTCATCAATATAAAATGAGGAAATAATACCAATAATAATATCATTGATAAGAAGATCGTGGCAGGGTTCGTTACTACGGATTGTTACTACATGTTACACAATATCTGAGAGAATGTGCGCCATATCTTTAAGGAAAAATTAAAAAACCGAGTCAGGCCTGGTAAGTATTTTATGATCATATTAATGCAACAACGTTAAAAATGTTGTTACGAATTTGGTGTTTATTGGTTACTTAGTAGTTAAAAGGCTATATTAAGTGTCATAAATTATGTAAATTGATATTTTAAGTTGTTTCACAACAAACACTTTTGGAATGATAATAATGTTCGAACAACGCATTCATTATATATAATTAAGTTAAAATATTAATTGCCAAACTGATTTCGGCAACTGCAACAATCAAAACAACGGAATTGACGGAAATCCGATCTTGGCAGTGTATTGGATGCACAATAAATAGCTTCACATGCTTTCGAGACGCGGGTATTGCAACACTGTTATTTCCGGGATTACCGGAACAATTCCCTCACAGAAAAAATACGCCACATCTCTCAAGAATTTCACGTAATCTCAGTGGTTTAGTTTAAATATAAATAAGGACAAAGGACAAATAATACACACCGTTAACATTTATACTATTATAATCTCCATTGATAAACGGAAGTATAATTTCAAGGAATACACTCCTAAAGGCAATCAGGGTGTATTGAACTTTAGACAAATGAAAAAGGCATTATTAAAATTGACCTTTTCCATAATAAAGCTCTCCTCCAACAGTTATTATGTACACGTAATACGAACAACATGTTAGTTGTTACATCAAACGTGTGTAACAGTACTCGAACAATGGAACATATTTTTTGCTATTTTTGCTAATATCGCTTCACTGTACCGTTATTCTAAATTTATTGTTATTTCGTATGTTAATTAGTCATTTATGCGGGTGTTTTACAACTTTTAAGATTTATGATGAATATAAATACAATACTTTTTTCGTCGAATAATTTCCGTTGTTTTAAATAAAATTCATATAGCAGCAAATGATCATTTATATACTAATATTATTTTAATTTTAATTTTAATTGTATAATGTATCTATGCAAGGGCATAGACGCTTTATAGTATGAAATGCATATGGCATAAATAGTGTATTATATATGCACATAAAAATCATTATAACAAAGCTGGATAGTGATACAAAGCTGTATAAGTATAAAGTCTAAAAAAAGCACAGATAATAAATGCAAGACAATGCTTACATTGACCCATTGGTTCATATTGTTTCCAAATATAAATTTAAAACAATCAAAATCAAATTTCACAAGAGTCAGTAAGTTTTATTTTCAAACATTTTTTTTTACTAACAAATTTGTAATGATTGGCTAGATTAATAAGGAACGATAAAATAAGCGTAAAACCGATACGCACTACGGACGGATTAAATGTTTTAAACACTCTATGGGAACTTTTTCATTTCCCGGAATAGCTTCCCTTCATATTGAGTTTCAAAATATCCCGCAGTTTCCGCTTGATGCGTGCGTAGACAGTAGACGTATACATATTTAAAATATACTAAACATTTTATATATCAGGCATTGTGCAGGCTCGTATGGGAAGAAAAACCCCACTGATCCATTATTATTCAATGATCAAATATAATTTCTCTGTACCGCTGTGTTCTAATTTAAAGGATGAGTGAGCCAGTAAGAGAATAAAGTTAGAATTTATAGATTGGCGGCACAATGGCTGTATCATCTGCGATTGGCGCTCGTGTGAGAAAGACGTAATAAATTTTGTCCTCCCTTTTTTGCTGATTATTAGTACTATAGTTCATTAATTTCGGCTTTTTACAATTAAAACTGTGCGGACGAGATTGAAAGTTATAGTAAAGACTTAAATAGTGTTGAAAAACCATAATTTATAGTGAAATTAAAACAAATTTCTCAATTATAGTTTCTGTGTTCATTACTTCTACCTTCAAATATAATTAGTGAACGTGTTGTGCTTAGTGGAAAGACAAAAGACAACTGTATATAACTACTCTACGTATGATATAATACACAGAACGTTATAATACATACCGCAAATTCGATTTATTAGACAGTAACCTGTTGGTGCAGAAATTTTGCGCTTGAATTGAGCCGCATACTTAAAGTGACCAGGGTTCAAACCCCGCTCGGATCAGAACATAAAAATTTAAAATTTATATTTATTTCCAAGATTATAATTTAATCTAAACTCAAAGATACAAAATGTCAACAGAAAACAACACCTTAAATACTTCCGACAAACTATTGTGGGGTTGCTGCATTGCGACGCTAGATGGCGAAGATTACATACGTTGTGTGACATGCAAATTATCTTTTCACTATAATTGTTTGAACATAGACATAATCAAAGAATTAGATAATAACTGGAAGTGTCCTGCGTGTATTCGCATTAAACCCAAACGCAACAAAGATGATGATACTCCTTTAAGTTTATCGGGACGTCCCGGCGCGAATACATTGAAACAAAGTTTAGCAAAACGTTCAACTAAAAGGCAGGCCGTTTCATCACCTCCAGATCCAGCATCACTCAATACCATTACTATTGAAAGTCTACGTGAATTAATCACTGATACAATAAATATTGAAATGCGTCAATTATCAAACGATTTTAACAATAAATTATCCTGTGTTCTAAATAAAGAGCTGAAGGTTGTACAGGATGAACTAAAAGAGGTAAAAGAGTCCATGAATTTTATGAGTTCTCAGTATGAGGATATTATTAAAAGATTTGCTGCCTGCACAGAAACTGTTAAGGAACTACAGAAGCAGAACGATAATCTCTCGTCAACAGTCAAAATTCTCACGAATAAAATAAACACTCTTGAGCAGCAAGCTAGGTCCAATAATGTAGAAATCCAATGTATGCCCGAAAACAAGAATGAAAATCTTAACACGTTGATAACTAATTTGTTTAAAACTGTCAACTGTACTCTAAAAGAGGAGAATATTTTGCATTGTACGAGAATATCTAAAATAGACACTGCTAGTTCTCGTCCCCGATCGATAGTTGTGCAGTTATGTTCTCCCAAAGCTCGGGATTATTTACTATCCTCGGTGATAAAATTTAATAAAAGTAACCCAGATAATAAACTTAATACGTCGCATATCGGTCTGAGTGGAGATAAAAGGCCAATATATGTAACTGAGCATCTATCAACTGCGAATAAGTCTCTTCACGCAGCAACGAGAATAGCAGCCAAGGAAAAAGGATACAGGCATGTGTGGGTTAAGAATGGCCGTATATTTATACGTAAAACTGATTATTCAGAATGTAAATTAGTTAAAGATTTAGATTTCCTGAAAAAACTTACATAGATTTGTTACTTCCCTTTGTTATATGTATTATCTTTAATATTATTTTAGCTATAAGAGTATTTAAATTTATAATCATAGTATTCGCAAATCTAAATATCTATTATCAAAATGTACGTGGACTAAAAAGCAAAACTACGAGTTTTTATATAAATGTGTGTCGTAGTAACTATGATATAATCGTTTTAACAGAAACATGGCTTAATGAAAGTGTTTTCGATACGGAGCTTTTTGACAATAGATATGTGGTTTTTAGAAGAGACAGAGCATTGTCCAGAGTTCAAGGTAAAAGAGAAGGAGGAGGAGTTCTAATTGCCGTGTCTAAAAATATTGAATGTCAGCGTATGCAAGAATGGGAGAGTGTATGTGAGGATTTATGGATTACGGTAGACGTAGGTAACCCTTGTATCGCAAAGTTTGCTTTATGTGCTGTTTATCTGCCTCCTCCTGTCAATGTCAATAAAAATATCCTAAATAATTTTATTGATAACTGTAATAAGATTTCAGAATTTCATAACAATAATACATGCATCGTAGGTGATTTGAATTTGGGTTGTATTGATTGGAACTTACTTAATAACTGTGCTGAATCTCCAAACTATCGCATCTCAAACTTAGGACATACATTTCTCGATTTTTGTAACCTCAATGAATTACGACAGTGCAATAACGTGTTGAATAGCATGAATAGGATTCTAGATGTTTTTCTTACAAATATTGAAAACTGTTCAGTAATGGCATCTATGCAATCATTATGTAGGGTGGATAAGTTTCACCCACCTATCATTGCATACATTTCTGATATAAAAACAAAGGCCTTAAATAATAATTTTAATAAGATAAGATATAATTTCATTAAGGGTGATTATTTAGAAATGAACACTTATTTAAATAATATAAAATGGCATGAGTTGTTCTGTGACGATGATGACATTGATAAAATGGTTGATGTTTTCTATGAAGTTCTTAATGTAGGTATCTCAAAGTTTATTCCAACATATAAAGTAAAGAGTACTAAATATCCGCCATGGTTCACTTATAAGCTTATTAAATTAATCCGGGAAAGTAATAAGTTACATAATAGATATAAAAAGTACAAAAACCCCATGGATGAAATATCGTTGTCAATTTTGGAAGAACGTTGTGAAAATTTTGCCAATGAAAATTACTTTTCATATATTAATTATATAGAACATAGGATCAAAAAGCAACCTAAATTATTTTGGACATACATGAAAGGAAAACGTAACGCTGCTAACTCATATCCCTCAAAGATGACTAATGGACAAAACACAGTGCTTGGAGGGGCAAGTATAAGTGAACTCTTTGCTGAACACTTTGCAAGTATAATCTCTAAAAATGTAATTCAAGACCCTCCGAACACTGAGTTTCTAATAAACTCCGTTTTATTAAATCAATCAAGTAATAATTTATCAGATATATCTATTGACCATGAAGATGTATTACATAAACTAAAGCATGTTAACAAAGCCAAAGGTGCAGGAACCGATGACATTCCACCAATTCTCATTGCAAATTGCGCATCTAACCTCTCAAAACCATTGTGTTTTATTTACAACAAGTCATTGAAAGTAGGAAAGTTTCCATCTAAATGGAAAATAGCTAAAGTGGTACCTATATATAAGAGCGATAACAAAACAAGCGTCCAAAATTATAGACCAATATCAATACTGACAACCTTTGCAAAGATTTTTGAATCTCTAATTCTCCCGCATGTGCAGCACTATTTTAGACCTTTGATTAGTGATCACCAACATGGTTTTATGAGGTCAAGATCAACTACAACAAATTTGGTTGACTTCACCGAAACCTTAGCTGAACAAATTGATGTAGGAAAGCAAATTGAAGTTATTTATACCGATTTTAGTAAGGCCTTTGATCTAGTTTCCCACAATATACTTATAAAAAAATTGCACTTTTACGGTTTTTCAGGTAACTTACTTAAATGGATTGAGTCATATCTAACTGATCGGAGATTTTATGTAGTTGTTAACGGCTTTGAATCTACTCTTAAAAAAGTTTACTCAGGAGTCCCACAAGGATCTCACTTGGGTCCGATACTATTCAACATCTTTGTAAACGATCTTCCATCGTGTTTTAAACATTGTACGCCGTACATGTATGCAGATGACCTTAAATTCCTTAAAACTATAGAAACAAGTTGTGATTATACAAAACTACAAGATGACATAAATAGGCTAATAAAATGGTCAGACAACAATGGAATGGTGATAAATACAAAAAAATGCTTTCAAATGACTTTCACCAGAAAAAAATCTTGCATACGGACCAACTGTTATATAAAGTCTGAATGTTTGCAAAAATGTGAAACAATAAGTGACCTTGGGGTGATATTTGATACAAAATTAACATTTAATAACCATTTAACTAACATCATAAACAAAGCGTCACGTATGCTAGGTTTTGTTATGAGAAACTGTAAAGTTTTCATTCAGAGGAAAACTAAGATCATGCTATACAATAGTCTCGTACGAAGCTTGCTCGAATACTGTTGCGTAGTTTGGAGACCTCACTATTCTACCCACTCACTGAGACTCGAGCGTGTGCAGAAACGATTTCTTTGGCACTTAGCACAATCTGAAGGTATAGCAGAGGATGTTAAGTCATATGCTGATAGGTTAAGGTACTTTGAAATGAGCTCACTAAAAGAACGTGAGGACATTCTAGATTTAGTCTTTCTCAACAAATTACTTAACTCTCATTATAATTGTCCAAAGATCCTATCACGTCTACGATTAAGAGTGCCTTATAAATATCCGCGTAACCCTATTGCACCTTTTGTGCCACCAATCCGTCGAACTGTACTCGGTGCTAACTCACCTATTCCGCGTTTGAGTCGCTTATCAAATAAATATGCCGAACAAATAGATATCTTTTCGTGTACACCTGACAGTCTCAAAAAGAAACGACTAAGTTATCCTTAATGTCTGTGTATTTAAATTTTATTTGTCTGTATTTTATTTTTATTTTTATACTGTTTTATGTGTAATTTATCCTTACTACGGTTTTGTCTTTTTTTTTCTATTAGATAAGAATCATATTTTATTGTATAACTTTATTACTCATTAGCTTCTTTCTCACTTAAATGTATATGCATGTGGTGTTTGTCTACACAAAGTTACAAATTGCTTAAATTTACGTAGCTTTATTATAATTGTAACGTATCAACCCATTTGATTTGTAACTTGACGAACCTTAAATAAATAAATAAATAAATAAATAAATAAGTATAATGTGCTTTATATTTTTATGCCAGTTTTACGGGCTAAGGTGACTACAACACATCCGGTAATCCATTCGGTCGCGTTCCTTTCTATGGAAATAAATCACACACTTTTATTTAAATACGACTCAATAACTTTTTCTAAATGCTTTTACCTTTTACTCAAAATTGAGTGAAAGAGTTATGTCTTTATTACAGTACGGAAATGTTATTACTTATTATAAGAGTAGACGATTTTATCGCCTTAGTCCGGAACTGCTGATAAATTATAACGATGACCTTATAAGGTAAAGCGGACCAATACAGTCAAATCTAGATTGTCATTCATATTTCAAAAGTAGATTTATTGGCGTTATTGATAAGAATTCGACATAATTAATTATGCATGACTTTACTATTACATTCTTTTCCGTATATGCACGATTGATTCATTTTTACAAAAGCACCTTCAAATAACCTTTTCTTGTTACAAATAAGTTAATATGTTTGATCAAGTGAATTAATATTATTTCATATAGATATCTAATAAAGATTAAGAGTTATAGAGTTGATCTAGAAAGTAGGTACTACGCCCTCGTGACTCGTTAAGCACATAAAACCTTTTTTGCTTGATCATCTGCAATCAGTAATGGTTTATTAATACTTTGTGTACTGTCTTATAGATCTCATAATTGATATACATATTTATATCCATATATAAGTTCCAAACTAATTTTACACCAATTTGACCTAAGCTCGCTTCCGTGCCAACGAAACAGGCATACAAAATTGTTATATAAAAATATACATCAAATAAATTATACATTATATTTAACGTACAACATTGATCGACTTTATCCTGTATATACGAAAAAAATAATGACATTTAATAATTGTTCCTTTTTATTTTATAAAAAAAAAATTAAAGTTGAAATATAGAAATAAAAGAGTATTCTCTTGTTTGTCAAATTGTAATTTATGATATATCCCATGATATGCATGTAATAACTAGTCGTAGTATCAGGTTAAAGATCTAATGGTTCAGAGGTCAAACATCGTATGTGATGAACCTACGGAAGCGATTGTATTACTGTAATTTATATTTCATACACATCTTTGGTCAAAGGAATAAAGCGACGTTAGGAATAATAACGCAAATAGCAACTGACTGGAAGATTACGGAAATGTAATTTCGTAACTTTTATTTATTGTATTAATAATGAAAAAATACACAATACTAATTAAAATATATTATTATTAGCATTTGCTGTAGATTTTATTATTACTGCAAATAGTAAGTCCGGGAATGTCCTAGCGCTGCCTTAACACTTCCTGTTTGTTTTGTGAGGTATTATTTGGAGGCTTTTGCAATATGCTGCTGATCTACTACGTGTTGGCGGATGTACATGAGTACAATTTCATCCCATACATACAAGTTTCACAATATGTTTCTTCACCGGCAAGCATGTATCAATAAATTAATAACGCCCATTTATCAGAACACGCATCGTTGCTTGTTCGGATTTGATCTCCTCAATAATATGAAGCTGAGAAAAAGTAACGCGCCTTCGACATATGCGCATAAGCACTAGCAGTGCTTATTTCCGACAACGACCGACGATTCCATTATAAGTGCGAAACTAACTGTGTTTGTTCCACTGCAGAGATTGTATTGAAGTTTAAGAGGAAGATGTTCGTATCAGGTTATTGAAATAACTGAAATTAGAGGAAAATAGGAGAAAAATAATTATGCTATCGTCGGATTTGCAGTGACTGTTACTTCTTTTATCTTTAACGTTAGTTTACTACACGGATAGCTTTATTTTATATAAATAAAACCGTGTGTGAAGTTAAAAAAAAAACACCAAAACGTTTCACTTAATAAAATGTTGGAATAGTAAAAGCTAAACTGACTTCTTTTAAACATTTAAATTGAAAAATAAAGTCAACGTGAAATTGGTAGCAAATGTCGAATGGAAAGCGCGTAGGCTCCAGAAACTTGCTCCACAAATTTCCTTCGCTCGATTTAACTTCGCGGAGTACAAGTGTTACGCCAATTTTACTGCAAAATTTGTAGATAGTTTTCGTCTTAAAATTATTCCCATACAATTATTCCTTTTCATGTTTAGTTCTTATAGAAAAAGCTTTTTAAACTCGATAGTATATGAAAAAAAATCATTAAAATCAGTATATAAATAAGAAATATTAAATCCTTATTAGAAAGGCATGTTATACGTTCTTAGTACTATGATATGCGATAGGTATTATGGAACATACGGAAATATGCTATTAAATAATTTCCCTGCGCGACCACAAGGCAATGTTTGTGTTACACGAGATAAATTAAATGGTCTTTTTATATGTCCATATGAGAGTTCTCAGTTCTCGTAGACATGTAGTTTAAGAGACTCCGTTTTAAATGTGTTGGTTATAAGAATATTTTAATATCATTTACCATATGGAAGATACTACAGTACAATTATTAAATTATCGCATATAAAATACAAGTATCCCTTGCGGCCTCGTTCGTATATTAGGGTTTCATCAGATTTAAGGTATTAAATTTGGTTCAGTGATTTGGCCGTGAAAGAGTGTAGTTTGTCTAAACTACACTCTTTATCTGTCTAGATTTTTTATGGTATAGGTTGGCGGACGAGCATATGGGCCACCTGATGGTAAGTGGTCACCATCACCCATAGACAATGAAGCTGTAAGAAATTTTACTATACCTTACAACGTCAATGAGCCACCAACCTTGGGAACTAAGATGTTATATCTCTTGTGCCTGTATTTACACTGGCTCACTCACCCTTCAAATCGGAACACAATACTAAGTACTGTTATTTGGCGGTAGAATAACTGATGAGTGGGTGGTACCTACCCAGAAGAGCTTGCAAAAAGCCCTACCACCAAGTAAAATAGATAGAGATAATTACTTTCGTATTAAAAATAATTATATAGAGTAATATTCGAGTAGGTTTAAAAAATATACAACCTTGAATGTAAAAGCGACCAAAATATATGGCATATTAAACATATACATGTAATTCTAACGACGTTTGCGTAATTGTTTAAATAGCGTTATAAATTATAATATCACATAAATTTCTTTGAAATAATTTATCGTTATATTAAAATATATTTATTACGAGAATAATGATAGCTACATAAATAAATGTACATAATAACAATACACTTTTACTTTTAGAAAAATGAATGATATATAAGAGTTAAATTTAAAAAGGCATCTGCCAGAGAAAATTATATTAAGTGCCACAAAAATCTGTTTATATTTATAATATTTTTAATACCTAACACCTGACGACTCTTCATGGGAAACCAGTACTTTTAATAAATTCTAATAAAACCTTTTGTCCTAAAAAAGTCTCTTAATCGAAATTGGATTACAGCAAGCTTAATATTACAAGAAAAACTTAATAATTTTTATTTTTATAACACGGTATTTCAACCGATACCCGAGGAAATTCAACATTATAAACTAGACACTAAGCCAAAGAGAAGGTATTGAATATATAATATCAATTACATTTATCATATTACTTTCTATATGAAGACCTTTCTGAGACATTAAACAATTAGATTAGTTAATTTTTTTAACTATATAAAGATCTACATTACTTATATTTACTATACGGTCATTAATAAATATTATACATTTTATTTCTATAACTTAGCAATATTTTTAGTAGGTTAAACTTAAAAGTAATAATTCTTCTAAGTATTATTGGGCGCTATGTTATTTTGTATTATTTTGTTAACTAAATCTTCACTATGGGAAAGCTCTTTGTCAAATAGCCGTGGAGTCGCAATTATTATGACTAATGACAGTAATTACTACCGAGAAAAGTGTAATAGCGGCAATGAACTTGAAATCTTATAATCAGATATTTTGTCGAGTTCCCGGACTTTCATTTGACTTGGAATGAACATGCAATTTATTTAAAAATATATGTAAATTTAAAAGATAATATTTCAATCAAGTTGTTTTCACCTTAAATTTTTTTGCGTTTAAATTTAAAATACAACAAACTTTTAGATTACTGGTTCTTTTAAAACATGAGCAAATGGTCCTGCTGATAGTAAGAAGTCTGTAGATACTGTCATCACGGCTAGTAGTAGCCGTGTTGACATTTTAAAAAACAAAAAATACATATAATCCATACAAATAAATAAAATCGGAGTGTCTGTTTGTAATATTAAAATAACCGCTTTCTGCTACATGCATTTGTCTGTATATACGGTACACATACCAAAACACACATTTTTAGAATTTTTGTCTGTCTGTCTGTCTGTGCGTTTGTTCCGGGTAATCTCTTGAACGGTTGGGCCGATTTGAACAGGACTTTCATTGGCGGGTAGGTAATGTACTAAGGCGTAACTTAGGCTACATTTTATACGCAAATAATACAAAGTTTTGGAAATATACGGGGCCCAACTTAAGTTGAGCTTTTTCTGATATGGTTGTCGATATGAATTGGGGGTCAGCTTATACTGGTACCTTTCGGGTGTATGTTGCGTTGCGTTTTGCAAATTTCCCACTCCACGCGGACGTCGTCGTCTGTTTGTAATTTTTCTACTACGTGGACATGAATGTATATACGGTACACATGCCAAAACGTATAATTGTAGAAGTTTATAATGAGATGTCGTAAGCAAACAAATTCTGTAGTATGTTTAGTATCAGTATTGCACCCGTGCGACGCCGGGGCGGCTCGCTAGTCTATACTAATATTGTAAATGCGGAAATCACTTTGGTACCTCTTCACGCTTAAACATTGGTATAGATATTGAGTCACAGGGAGGATATAGGCCTCCTTTTTTTGATTCACCTCTGGAGGAATCAAAATTTGGGAGGCAGCTTGTCTGCTATAGGAAAAATTTTATACATTTCGCACCGGTAAAGCCGCATGATCAGCTAATATTAACTGTACCTGACACTACATTTTCAATTGAAAAACGTTCTTTCAAATAGGAAAAGGAATACACATTGCGCACAGTGACTACATACGATGCACCAATATGCCATTAACAACGGAACGAATCCAAAAATTTTAAATTTGCTTAGAGTGTGAGAGCAAAACTCAGCGCTATGCTTTGGAGTGCCTTAGGCTCTCCCAATTCTATGTCCAATAGACGACGATTGGTTAAATGATGATGATGATGATGATAGAACAGTTAATGGCTGGGCGGATCTATCGCTTTCACAAAGTCCGTAAATACTTTAGCCAGATGCATCAGGAAGAAGTAACGTTTAATATATTTTACATAAGATGATATGATATGATTAATTGTTATAAGAGAAGAAATAGTTCGTAAATAAAAATTATTAATTTGACAACGTAAATATTTTAATTAATATTTGGCAAAATAAAAAAAGTAATAGATAGTGAAGGAAATCCTTTAACAGAAATTGGTAAATAATTGCAGTTGTATCTTCCGTTGATATATTTATAAAATTGCATTGATTCAAGGAAAGTTTCAATATAAACAACTACTGGTTTTCTTAACCTATTCTCCAATAGAAAGGGCTTATTACGTAACGTATATTACGATTTCTATTATCGTATCAATAGAATTAAATGAAGTTAAAACGATAACGAGCCGTGTAATTGACACACGTGTACTGTAGGGTAGAGAATGTTTACAAAATCGTTAAAAATATATAGCTCTTATCTCAAAGACATACGGTATACAATTAAATGGAACGAATCACCCGAGAACCATCAAAAAAATTGCGTTCACGAAAGCACAAAATTAAGACGTGGTATTACAAAAACATTTATATAACCCGAGCGTTTAAAAGATTAACTCATGGGTCAAAACATGAACTATCCGTCAGTATAATAGAGCAGTTCTATTTTAAATTAATTGAATCAAGATAAATGGCATTCTAAAGACATTTATGTGAGACGTATTGAATACACTAGCATTAGTGTTACGATCTCAACAATTAAAGATATTAACGAAGCATGCGATCAAAAAAAGTTTTAGTATGTGTGTTTATAAAAAGAAACTTCAACTTTTGTATTTTTTATCTTTATAATAGATTTATCTTGCATCTTAGAACTTAGAAATACATATATAACTACAGTTTCAACCAGAATTAGCGCTTTGTGGTTATCATTGTATGTTCTGATACATTAATAAGTTATTAAGTTATTCTATCGCTAGGAACAGGTCGATGTAATCAGTGTAATTTTGGGCGGCAGGGACAAATATTGTAGTTTTATTGGTTGTTTATGTTAGGAATAGTGCTATTGTACGTCTTACTATCAAGGGGATGTAGCAGAACTTATAATTTGCACAGTTTTCTTCCAAATATAAATTAAAATAATACACGTAAGTTTTATCTATTTTAATATGTAGCTATATGATCTTCACGGAACTCAAAAGCACTTCTCATTCACATATACGTCACGTATCTTCAAGCAATTGGAGACCACAATTTATATGGTTAATCAAAAGCCCTTAAAACGTCATTCCGCTGCAGGCAGTACGGTAATGACCATCCCACTTACAAGATATCATCACTTACGTAAGCCAATCATTTAACGATCAAGATTTATAGATAATCCATCGTATGTGCAAAATGACCACGAGAAAGTGATTATACGATATAATTGACAAGTATTTCACTTTATTATAGTGTTTTATTTATGTTGCATATCATTTATAACGGGCGTTAGGAGTAAGATAATTTATTCATCAATTATGTTTAATTTATAGAAGAACTTATACCGGGGTCAGGATTTTGATGTAAATTATAAATTGTTTTCTTGGTGGTGCGGCTGTGTGTAAGTCTGTCAGGGTTGCTTCCGGCCCTCTCGATAGCGACATTTGCAAAGTACACAATGTGCGATTAACATTTATATAGCGACCTTTCGAATAAATGTAACTCTATGTTTAATTATAATTATATATGCTGAACTATATAAGTAACAAAACAAACAAATATTTTGCTAGCTTACTTTAACTATTTTAATTTTAATATATAAACAAAATTTTTAAAATAAAATCTCCCGGCAGTTTCTAAAAAATTTTATAAAATTGCTATTTTTAATGGATATAATAAATTATAAAAGCACTATATTTGTATAGATACCTACGTCGAACAAACATAAAATATATTTCGGTCCTGTGAGGAGTAATGTTTACCGAGACAAGGACTTTTGAATCAGTCATTTAACAATTAAGTGAAGCTACCACCCCTACGGAAAGTAGATTCTACCTAGAAGAATCGGCAAGAAACTCAGTAGTATGACCCATTTATTCTACTAATAAAAAACTATCTTTTCTCAATAATAAAGGTATTTTCGTTCTATATTTTAATTATATTTTCGACATCAAAATATAGTTAATTCAAGTAGCCTCTAACAACCACTTTTGAATGTTCATTTTACAAAATTAATTTTAATTTGAAAAGGTTACAAAAGGTCCGTAGGCTTAAAAGTAAATGGTAATAGATTTTTTACGCGGTAGTTTCTCACGGCTCTTTATTGGAATCTGTAGAAATGCGATAAAAGTGTACAGAACATAAAATTAAATTCATTCACAATAACACATAAACTACGGCTGAGTTACTTTAAACTATGACAAATTAAACTCTTACTAACAACAGTTTGAATCGAAAACGGAGATTGCGATCAGTATATATAAGCTTTTTGTATTGAACAAAAACTTTACTTAGAAATCGAAAGGCTTTTTACCGGATACGTGTGAAAAGATTCAAGATAAACGGCCTTTTAATTAAATATATTTATATAGAGGTTGAGCTGAGATGGCCCAGTGGCTAGAACGCTTGCACCTTAACTGATGATTGCGGGTTCAAACCCAGGCAAGCACCACTATATATGTGTGCTTAATTTGTGTTTATAATTCATCTCGTGCTCGGTGGTGAAGAAAAACGCCGTAAGGAAACTTGCATGTGTCTAATTTCATTGAAATTCTGCCACATGTAAATTCCACCAACCCGCATTGGAACAGCGTGGTGGAATATGTTCCAAGCCTCCTTCTCAAGCCCACTCCTTAATGGGAGAGGAGGCCTTAACCCAGCAGAGCGAAATATACAGGCTGTTACTTTACTAGATAGAGCCGTTTTGGTCTAGTGGACAGAAGACGTGAAACTTAATTGAAGATCGTAGGTTCAAATATTAGTTGGCATATGTAAGAAAACTTATCCCTATTTGCAGTGGACATTTTGGGATATATATGGAATTTTTATTTATTAACATATACTTTTTACCTCTACAATGGAACAATCTTTAGCAATTATCCACACCGCTCTGTTAAACCACGCCCACCTAATACAATTTCAATATTACAGCATGTCTTCAGAAATAATATACAATCTAATTTTGTAAATCTAATTTTCATTGCAAAAATAAATTCACAATTTCGTCATATTATTTATTATGATACATTTTTTTAAATAAACAACAAAAGCTTGATGTAAAGGTGCAATTACTTTAAAACTATTACTAGATATCTATTACATTTGTGACGTGAAAATTTCATAATTTCAATCGTTTTTATGACACTGTCGGTCAAAGAACAAAAGCTAAGTTATTACGAGCGAAAAGTAAACATTTGTGTAACTTCTGGTACAAATGAATATAAACACCACTTTGTGGATGCTTTAAAAATAAACCATTAAATAGGTGAAGTTTTGGGAACCCTTTTAAGAGTTCAATTTAAGTAGGACATAGCGGAAATGACTTTTCTTTCTCGCCACTAAATTCTTTTTTTGATCACACAAAATGGACTAGTGATTAAAAAAGGTTTTTTTTTTAATAATAATTAGAATTAGACTTTATAAATTTCGTTATTTTCATGTAATATTAATACTCAATAATAGCAATTATTTTTCGCATAAAAATAAATATCAAATAAATATCGTTGTATTAAGAACTTTTATTATATGCAACTATCCAACACACATTATATATAGAATAAAAAAAGACATAAGATTATAATTAAATTTATTATTTAGGACAATACCTAACCACGAATGCTGAATCACTGTGGTAAATATCCACAACATCAGTACATAACATTTTTCAGGGATAATATGATTATTAATAATAAAAAACATATGCTACCAATTATATCAGTTGCAGGTTAAAAGAGGTAGCAAAAAAACTAAATAAAATAAGTATCAGCCTCTTCTTAGTGCTTATGCAGCGTTTCTTCAAAGTCAGCGATAATTAGGTTTTTATTCATTAAATAAACTTTTAAATTAAGAATTGTTTTCTCAAAAATTGAAGTTATTAGTGCTCTATCAAAATAAATAAAACTAAACTAAATAAAATCTTCAGCACCCAGAGCTCATCAGTCGATCACAAACTTCTACTAATATAATAATAAGAATAAATCATCACAAGATAGTACTCGTAGCTATCATTGATAACAACCTAAAATTACATTTAATTACTTAATTGTTATAAAAAAGATGACATTATTTTTGTAACAAGTGAATGTAGAACAGTAACGTAATAAAGATACCTTCGAGGAAGTGGTCGAAGCCTCCGCGCTGTTCCAGTTGTTAGAAGTGTAGACATCTAAGCATAACGTGACAACCTCAAACAATCTTATATTTCCCTATTATGGTAATACTAAACCTTCATGGTTTAAAACTCTTACACATCTACAAAGTCATAATCACGCAATCGCTAACAGCGATGTTATAAAAAACTATATGAAATGGATACCATACGTCGCTAATGTTTAAAATACCGATACGTTTTTAAATTATTATATAAAAAAAAAACTTAATACAAATAAATACGTATTTTAAATTACTATATGGCTTCGTGGCTGGAACAAGGAATTTTATAAATAGTTTTATTAAATTCATCGCAACGCAATCTCATATCACAATAGAAATTTAATCCTCTCCAATAACACTATTTTCGTTCATAAGTGTCCCGGATTCGTCTGCAGAGGAAATTACGAGGCGTCAGACTAGACTCGGCATGAATAAGAGCGATAACAAGACTTTCCCGGCCAATAATATACTTATGTGTATATTGTCAGTTGTAAACTGAAAACTAAGTAAGAAACATTTAATTGTTACTATAATTGTCTTAAATATTATTAGTAAATAAAATTTGACTCTGCTCATTTTACAATAAGCGCATTGTTATTTATCTCTCAAAAATTATTAATAAATATATTATTTATATGTACATATACAATTTAAAAAACAAAAATAACTTATACCCGCGTGCTGTTCTCCTACAATTACGTAAATAGTCGATTTTCACTTATTTCCTACTGACCTACAGCTTCACAGAAATGCATCACTGAGAGCTTATTTATATACAGGCTAACTTAAATTGCGCGAATTGTACTTATACGTTGAAATTTCATCGATATGTGTATTACAATTAATAATTTCAATAATTATTTCAATGAAAAATAACTTTTATATATACAATAAATTGTTTATAAAATAAACATTTTATTTAAATTATTTAATACAGGTATAATGCTTTTAAATTAAATACATATTTTGGTTAAACTATAAAACAAATATTGAACTTTATTCTTAATTGAGCATCCGTTGACAATAAATATGTGACAAATATCATCAATAATAACTAACAATAATAGTAGTGCTTATTATATTTATTTACACCAATATTATAGATGCGAAAGTAACTCTTGTATCTTTCTGTCTGTTTATCTGTCTGTTTGTCTAGTACGCTTTCATGGCTAAAACACACTGAACGTAATTTGATGAATTTTCGTATGAAGCAAGATTAAACTTCATAGGAAACTTTTTACATCTAGCCTTATTGCTGCACCTACATCTCTTCCTTCCTCGTCACGTTGTCCATATAATATATAGCAACAAAAGGTAAATACTACCAGTATTAGCCCTTAAAATAAATAGCTATTCCAAATCTTCCATAGTTTTAACGTTGTATTAAATACATTGAAAGTTTAATTTTATAGCCATAATGTCCGAAAAGCTGACGTCGTCTCTGGCGACTCTACGCTGGACAGATGAAATCTCAGAACAAACAAAAGCGACCGAGCGATCCATTGTTTGAAGCGAATTGAAAATAACGATCCATTCAGCTTCGTTTTGTTATATTTTTGTTCCATTTGTAGATATCACTTTTACATTAATGCCTTTTCAAATTTGTTTTACAATTTGCTGATACCGAAGTATATGATATGAATGTTTAAAAGTATTACATTCGTATTTTTTATATTGCAATTTAATGCCATATTTTATTTACAATCATAAATCACTTGTACAGTTATTTACACTATTCCAATAAAAATAGAATTAGGAGATGAAATAAAATCAAACCTGAACCTAATTGCATTAAAAATACATATATTTTCCTCTAAATTGTTCTAAAAGTATAGGTCTTCGTATAAAACCTTCTTTCTAAATTATCTTTATTGTTGCGGCATATATAGGATGGTGTTTGTGGAATAAATGTGTTCGAACCACTGCGTTTGTAGACACTCATATTTTATATTATTCTATATCACCTTAAATCATTAGATCAAACTATATACAACTTAGGACGGCACTCTATTATATGAAAAGTAACTATACTTTTTTCCATAAAAGTACCTAAATAAAAAATCTTTAATTAAAACTTATAAGTATATTTAGGTAAATCACTCGAAAAAATGTTATGGATTTATTATTATATTTAGTATTAAAGTGATTCCATTCGCGCGAAACATTGTCGTATACAATATTCTCCATAATAATATGAAAGTTAACAAAATATTCTCGCATAATCTCAAAGATAGCGGCCATTCATTTTATCTAGCTGACATATCTCCATACTAAAATGAAACAATGACGCGCTACAACGCACGTATAAGATTTATAAAGGGCCCGCAAGTGACCCGCGTTGTACTTTCTCGTTCTCAGTTCCTATGGTAGCCTCACGTAACTTCGGTTAATTTTATTACGCTTCTGCAAATATAATAAATATTTTATTATATGTTCAAACGATATATGGAGATTAAGTATCTTATATTCATAATGTTATCAATAACTTTATCTATAGTGTATGTGTTTATTTTACCTCCAATGGATATCAATATTATAGTGATGATGATGTCGGATGAGATTCATTTTGTTTTCCTTATGGCTTCCTGACTATAAATTGAAATTGTTTCACAACAATCAACGTCCCCATACAATTTTTTTAAAGCTATCATTCACGTTTGATTTTTTCCAGATTGAGTTCATAATAGGTACGTAATCGTTCGAGCTGGTTTTTTCGGTCTTGAATCTACACTGGGATGGCTGGCAGCTTCACATTGAAATCAATACTTTGGCATGACAAGTCATTAGTAACTCGAGTGAACAATATTTTGATTTCCTTTCATTGGCTGCTTTATTATTTAAGCAAATAGGTATTGGTGATAAATCTCTAATTTATCTCGTGCGAAGTATGGTCGGGTAGCTAGTGAAACATACTTATGAACATCTATTTGTAGCAGCAATAATAAGGAAATGTATTGTCCGGGAAAGCTTAATTGTATACGTGTATGAATTCGCATTCTTGGAAACGTGTTAGTCATAAACAGTTTCAAAGTGGAAATAATTATAAAATAATTCATAATATGCATAAAAATCAATAAATCGACACAAATATCCATTATCAGATAAATCATTCATGAATTATCTTTAATGCTCTCAATTCCGAACGAATCACGCACATTGCTCAAACGTGTTTAAATTAATAAAATAAATTGTACTTTAGAACAATAGATATAAGGTTCAAATTTATTCATTAAATATGCATGAACTTTGTCGCTGACCAATCGGTTTCAGATTTCCAACACATACTTCTGTGGCTTCAAATCTCAGTTAAGTAACGAGCGAGGTAATATGAAAGCCCTTTGTTATCTTGAAGTAAGCACATTAACAATGTTATTAAAATATTTTAACTCAGTAACAAAGATAATTTATTTACATTATATCTTTTTTAATGATGTTTATGTATTGAACCCCTTTCCGATATATACATAGAAATACTTTTTACAATTGCTCCTTTGCCCAAACGTTGTCTGGAAGAGATCGTTGCTAGAGCGATAGAGCCACTTTTTGCACCAATTGCAACTTTGTACATTTAATAATTGATTTCATAAATATTTTATTAATTGTACTACAATAAAATATAAATATATACACATGCACATTATGCCGAAATGTATTTTTTTATTTTTCGAATTCAGACAATTAATTTCACGACATATATATTTAACATTAGTTATTTAAATAATAAAAAACAAAAACAGAATATTTTCAAAACGCTACATCTTTATACTAAGTCCATAAATGAAACTAACAGCTAAATTAGCGATATAGTTCGCTCGATTTAAATTAATAGCACAATATATAATGCAAGTCCGATGCACTTGTGATATATTTGGGTCATATGTACCGGTTATAGTCTGGATTAGTCTAATGGCTTGCATTACACTCATTAACTGACTGAAAGCATTTTAATTATAATTATTTAAAACTGAAACATCTGGTGTATGTTAGATAATTATGTGCATTACGGAATTAAGAATTTTAATTGATGAACAAATTATGTTCAGTAAGGATGAGCCTCATCAAGCGGTAAGAAAACTGATTCTTGTGTAAGAACTGGTCCTATTCCTCCTATAAGCGGTTTGCAGTTGTCTCGTCGGTCTAATGGTATAAGCTACCGAGATTATTAGATTTAGGGGGCAATAAAAAGTTACCGGGTTTTACTGTTGATATACTCTCATCAGCTACTCGGAGTTGTCAGAAGTTTTCATAGTGTGAAGCTATTGTTTACACTTCCTTTGAAATATTATCATCAGCGAGTGCGCAGGACAGAATGATTTTAAATAGCTCCTGGTTTGAAATATACAAAAACTTAAAAATCCTTAAACGATCACCGATACCAAATTAACGAAGTATTATTAACAAAAATTCTATACAAACAAGTATAAAAAAAAGTTTTTTGATAGGCCATTGATTGATATAGAAATGTCCGAAATCGCTGATAGTTTTGAGTGAAATATCAATTTGTAATCACCTTACGTTTGTATATAAGATGTCTAGACGTAGCATCTGTGAATGTAATCATTCACCACACTGACGAACGAAGATCTAGTTCTAATCAGAATCCATGGAAATGCAGCTGCAATGAAAGTCTAGTTGAACGAAATTGGAGGCAGCTGTGACCCCAAAACAATAACTTCATTGGAAATGACATTAAATCATTATATTTAGGTAAGAAAATGTAGCAGTATGTAAAAATTTATAATTATTTAATTTAAACCCAAACGGTAAAATCAATAACTAATGATTTTTAATCGTTCTTTTATTAGGTCTAATCAAATTCATAATACTATATCGAAAATATAAATTAATCGTTCCGAATTTTTTATACTGAGATATATTAAAGATTTTTCTTTAATCTTTTATAGCTTTTGATTTATTCTATGATTTGACACATTATAACTAACAAGACTTAAATTGTTATTCAGTTACAAATCATAAATCAAGATAAAAAATAGGTTTGAAATGAATCTACGTCATAGGCTTAGTGGCTAATTTATAAAGGTAATGATGCTTAGCCGTCAGGTCCGAAAACCGGGTTAGATGTTAAAGAGTTATTTGTTTTTTTCTCTCAAGGAATTCCCAGTAGCTGCGCTGCAGGAAGCAGAATTGGCAGTGTGCTTTACTGCTTCGGAAAGAGAGCAAAGTTGCACGTAAGGTTATAAAATGTATTTGTCAACTTGAACATTATAGCATCTCACGAGGAGGTGTTTATTTAAAAAATCATTTAGTTTTTATACATTGTTATTATTGTATTATTATAGGTATTGTAAAACGTATAAACGTAAATAGCTCAAAACCGTAACTTTCAAGCTTAAGTTGAGTGTAAAAGTGACTTGCTTAAGGTGTTAAATATGAAATGTTTATTCACTCATGTATCGCATTATCTAAAGCTACTCACAGATAAACATTAATGCTAACGCAGTCATTTCTCACGCATCGAAAAACGAAAGTGTAATAAAACATTATAGAAGCGAACAGTTCATAAGTACTTTTTATAGCTCAAAGCGGTCATAAAATTAATACTTTATTTTCCCTTTCGCTTATATTTTTAACAAACATGTCGAATTCTTGTTAACTTTTTATAAGAGTTTAGTGAAACTGGAAAAAACAAGGTGTGCGGAGATAATCGATGTTAACGTATGTATAAAAAAAACTATGTATTTTCATGTAACGTTATAGAATAAATAATGTATCGTATAAAGGAAATTGTACTCTCAGCAGATTCGTAAGCCGTCAATTTTAACTATAATAAATAATAATTAATTTGCAAGTGCTCCGGACGTAATTACATTTTATTGTAAAAATAGTAATCCTGACTCATTCAATCTAATACCAAATTCACACACTCTCACCTTATACATTGATAATAATCAATTAATATAATTTAACTAGAACACATTCTCACGCACTATTTTATAATATATACATTTGAGAAATTTTTAGTCATATTTACAGTTTAATTATTTTAAAACTAAAAATGAATAAAATATTATTGTGACGCCGTATATGGATACAAAACTTTTTGGTACATCAAAAAGTTTATATCCATACACGTAATAATAAAAAGTTACGCCTAAAAGTACGAACAACACATAAAATCGTCTTAAAAATAAAATCTCATCCTCAATACCTGTTGTTCTTTTTTAGTTATATATAAAATAGGTATAAGTATATAAATATAGTGCTTACCTGGAACAGCAGATAACCAGAATCGTACATCCAGAAGTCATCTGGCGCGTTGCCCGGCTTCGTGAGGTGGATCGCGAGGCAACGCTGCAAGATAAGTTGGCAGCGCTGCCCCCCCGCTCCGCGCACACTCATGCCTTAGGCGGGCGGCGGCATGCTCTGTGAAAAAGAAATATATTAAATGAAAATAGATTAAAACTTTTTTGTAATCCGTTTACTATTTTTTATTAACATTTATATTCACCTTTGTATTAGTTAGCTAATACTAGAATTAATAGAGAAGAGTATTGCGTTTTATTTTAGTAATTATACAACGTCACTAAGCCGCCAGTCAGTCAGAGATATTAACTATATTGTAATTGGAGAACAACAGCCGTTTCAGACATTTTATAATAAAAATCTACCACTACATACTTATAAAGTACGAAGTATGTACAACGCTTATAATTCTTCCAAGTTGTTTTGTAATAAGTATAGACGACTTCACAACTGAATTTCTCAAAACTTCTACCATAAAATAGCTTTTTATTAACACGTCCTTTATATGTAAATAAGATGATGTAATATTTCAATATAATTGGCCTATTTATATGAAAACACCTCCAGATTTCGATCACATTTAAGCTTAATCTGATAAGTTATAGCTAGTTGTATCTAAGCCTAGTCTATATTTCAATTTCACTGTTCAATACCAGTTATATTTTAGAAGATAAACCGTAATGACGAAATACATTTAGTCAATAAATTCCCGCTATTTATCCACAACTAGTTTGTAACCCCTGCTCCGATTGAATTAGCTAAGCCTTCTTACCCAATAAAATCGAAACGGTTGAATCTGCGGTATTACATAAACAAGAAAACATTTGTTTGTCTGTTACTTCTTATCGCATAGAAGTAACAGTCGCCCAATAGCTCAGACATGTGAGGGTACAGTCGCATTTTTGTCTAGCCCATTTCTAACAAATACAAACTTAACGATAGCTTTTTAATGCTGCGCTTAACACAGGCGTTGATTGATTGATTTCGCTGGACACGCGACGAAACTAAACACTTTCTTGGCTTTAACGGCTAACACAACATCAAACGAGACTTGGACGAAAGTTTAAGACAAAGATTTATCGTAGGTCTTCATTTTAAAATTGAATAAAGCATGTCTATTATACAGGTAATTTTAGGGCTAGTTGTATATTTTTCTTATGTACTTACTCCTAAAATTATAATGTATTGAAACAATTTGTAACAGTTATCTAATTTAAACAGGGATAGATAACGTCGAAGGAGATTTAACAAATAAATTCCAGCTGTATATCAACATTTCCCAAACAAGACGTGTCGTGTGACCGGTTACGTAATGGCGGAGGTGGACACGCAGAAATTATTTCATTTGTCATTCGTTTACGGGAACACCTGAATCAATAAACTATATGGCACGATTTGTTCTCCATCTCAGCGATTACGTAACGTTTAAGCAACATGAGACATATTCTGTGACACATTTAAATGATATATTAACAATGTGTCTTGTTGGTCTAGTCAAGCTCATGCGGCTGCAGTACCCGCTGTAATTATCTAATACAATCTTCCTTAAGCGAAGTTAAACAAAATTCCAATTGTATTCTTATAAGTATTGCCAATCGACATAAAATAAAATAAGATTTCGTATTCGATTCTCAGTATATTTAGTAATATTTTATGAAAACTTTTCATTGTTGTTCATGTAGAAACAACTTCGAAGTGATTAATGGTCGAATCCGCATTCAAACTTTTTGCACTTCCTGAACTTTGAATGTCCATTAATGGCCCAACCAAAATCAATTCAGTCACAACTATTGTTAACTCAGTTACTTTTTATACGGAAAATGATAGAGACAAAAAATCATACCGTGTAAAACCAACGAAATTTGCGGTCTTTGATGATGTGAAATTAGAATATATGTCATATGGTTGCATTATAGTCTTTCCAATTGGTCAGTTATATATAAATTTACGCAGAACCGCTGGTATGCAATCTGCGACATTTACGCACTGCCCAGTAATTATAATCACTACCATATATCATCGAGGTACGTCATAAATATTACAAATTGACTTTTTCATTATTATTGCTATATTACATAAATCAATAATATGTCATTCGATACTAATAACGTCCCAATATATAACAAACTACTAAAAATGTAAATGTAATTAGGTATGTATATTAAAGTAACTAATCAATCAAACTGAAGAATATTTTAAAATATAAGAAAAACATGATTAAATAAACGATCTCTACAGGTTTAGTTAGTTGGTCAGCTCGTATGATATCATTGTGTATTTATAATGTTTATCTTAGCATTGTACAATATTTGAAATGTCAAATCTATTACATATTATTCAAAGCAAGAGTTTAAGATAAGTATCAAAAATCCATTGTGCGTACAATAGAGTCCATTTGTCTATAGTGACAGTGATATCGATTGCATTGAAGTAAGGTAAAACACTAAAAAGCTAAGAGCTTGAGCATGTTTGACACTACAATAATATATTATCAGCCTTCAAATATTAGAGACAAGCTTAAGTAACTGTGAAAAGTTTACAAACCATAAAATCTTTTACAAGCTGAACAACCCGAAACAATTGTCAGAAGGCCTTGACATGACGGTTTGAGAGCAAGGCGACACAAGCTAATAGCCATACCGCGTCCTTTCACGCATTTGTTTGCATAAAATTACACTTCCACTAAATGATAGTTGCGTACTAACGCATAATTAGCGATTGACAAGCCTATATCAATGTTAAGTAATACGACGTAATTGCTTTAATATTTCCGTCAACATCTCATGGATAAATTATAATATATTACATATTGTTGTTTTAATCGCTTTCAAACGATATTAATAAAAGGAAAGTATTAATGATTATGATAGATCGTGGTATTTCAAAGTGAATGAATTCATCACTTTTAATTTAAACAAATTACATATTTTGAAAACAAGGAAATAATTGAAAACGTTAACTTATCCTAATAACGCCAAATACGGACTTTAAATTGCATATTAAACATCATAGCGGAAGGCGAATAATTATATAAAGCGACATAATTTCAGTGTCTCAACTAACAGCTCTTAGAGAACGCATTTCCATAATCGGAAACTTTACCTCACTTTTCATCCCTTTGGAACTTTATTACAGTTAAAAATAGACCTTTTATACGGTCCATAAGATTGACATTCGTTCGTTTTTTTTATTCAAGTTAAAAGGTAAACGCTCATGCTGTGGACACTACAACTTAACAGCGCGCCATTACAATGCTGTCTGAATCGTATTACATAACTTTTGTTGATTTACTTAGCAGGGAAGAGATTTTACTTGAAGGAGAAATGCACGTTTATTATCAAATTATTCAAATTAAATATTTCGTTGCTAAATTTCTGCGCCCTAAGGATACATAATGAGCTAAGGCCCGAGAGTTACTTTTGTAGTTGTTTATGCATTTTCTATATTCAAATCAAATCAAATCAAAATATACTTTATTCAAGTAGGCTTTTACAAGCACTTTTGAATCGTCATTTAACAATTAAGTGAAGCTACCACCGGTTCGGAAAGTAGATTCTACTGAGAATATTAATCACAATAACACTATTTTTTTTAAATTAAAACAATGCACATCATTATGGCAACTATTTTTACTATCATAATATTATTCCTATATTATATTAGTATACATATTTTTATACTTACAAAATCATCACCAATTAGTAGATACCTACATAATTTTGTAGCTCTACGATATCTGTTATAAACACTACGAAATAGTTTTAACATAAAAGATATCCAGTTTCTAACAATAAAATACCATATACAGCATTCCTAAAATACATGAATCTTATAAATACTGATTCAAGGTTCCTTAAACGCGGAATAGAACGGTCCGATACGATCCAATTATAAAATAAACAATCGCAAATGAATTTATTTGTAAGTGCGGTTTATTGGAATGTTGACTTTATCTTAAATGGTTACCGCTTAATACTTCCCCGTTCGGATTATTCCTAGGATTATAGATATTGAAAACAATAGGAGACATAATGACGTTTTTATTAATATATACTTTGGCTTAAGGCTAAGATGACACTTCAATGAGTCTAGACCAGATAGTAAAAACATTCACCACATCAACAAAATAATTAATATTTATTACAGTTATCGATTAAAAGACGTTTTATCAAGTTTTTTTTTTGTAGAAGAACCTACTTCATCAACCAATACAATATATTACTTTGTTCATGAAAATTGGATGTAAATATTTGTGTTCAAAAACTTAAAAAAGTGAAAGATTAAATCGTGTAGTTAAAAAAAAACCGAGAACCATTAATTTTTGAAATTGGTTATTTAACCGACTCCAAAACACTTATTTAAGTAGAAATTGTTTTGAGTTACAAGTCTAATCATTCACTTGATAATGGCGCGTCTACGTTTCTAACAACTCTTAATGACCTTAGAAATATTGAAGACATTATATTATGATAGTTTCAAGTTATTAACTTGGAACAAAAAAAATATCTTCATGACTATAATTTTAACCAAAGTTTATTAGATCCATCAACAAGAATTGAAGTTGATAACATTTTAGATTGCGATATAGATCAAAAAACAAAACACTAAAAAAGACGTATAAACAATCATTGTTTTATGGATCACATTAAGGCCTACACAAAAATAAAAGAACTGTATAAATAATTTGTAGGCCAAAACGAAAAATTATACATAACTGTATATACATATATGCAAAGCCTAATTTAATATAACAGTAAATCTTTTGCGTATAAAAAGTATTACTATTATATTATACCGCAACATGAAATCAAATTACTCACGAATGTTACATTATACACACTCACATCCATTCACAATCGTATATATATCTTTTATGGTATCGGTAGGCGAACGGGCCAATAGTCTTATGGTAAGTGGTCACCGCTGCCGTATGAAGCTTTAACCATTTCTTACATAACCAATGCTCTTTTACCTATAGTAGTGTAACCTGGCACATTCACCCTTCAAATCGCAATACAACAATACTAAACATCGCTTGCCGGTAAAAATAATATGAAGGGGTGGTACCTACTCAGACGGACTTGCACAAAACCCTACCACCAATGAAATATTAAATGGTTACTTTCTTATTGCTTTGATATTTCTAATTCCATATTTAAGATAAATCGATGAGTTGAAAATCATCACCGGCTGAACTTTATCACTTTGATAAAAACACCTGAACAAAGTTTCAAATTGTTTCAAATAGATACTGAACACCTTTACTCCATGATTACTTTCCTTTTATTTATTAGTACTTAATACTACGGGAAACGTCAGCTTATTTTTGAACATATTTTTTTAAATGTAACGATTTATTTTATGTAATGGCTGGCAAGGCAACCCAACCATCGTCATTATATCACTTCGGGGCGAAATATTGACGTTACAAGGCATACATGGTGTGAAGTTTCCGCCGTTTTAACGTAACACTCAATCGACAGTAGAAGTTGTCAAAGACTTCTGCAAAACGTTGTTCTCGTTTACCTATTATGAATACTGCCACTAAATTTGACAGATATGCTATTTTTAAGTTTATAGACACAACAAGGAAATTTACCAACGCTGAGCAAAGGCCTCTTCTATTCTTCAAGGTTTTAATGTTGGACTATTACTATTAACATAGGCAACTTTCGTCACGACCTATTCTTTCAATGCCTGACACGTAAGATTTTAAGTCTACATCAGCAACTCGAATACTCAGTGATTCAGTGTTTTATGTCAGCGAACTTACTGGCATAAAAGATACATGTTGTTTATCTACTGGGCTTTCTCAGCTCATTTAAATTTGCGCTACACCATTATCCCAGTACATGCAAATGCGAATCATTTTTCGGCATCGCGTGTACGTTACGATAGTAAATTGCGGTACTCCATTTTGAGAATTAAGGCCGTGCCACACCAGAGCTGTCTATTGTCGGTCATTATAACGGCATCACCGCCGATTCTGGTGTTGTGTAACCATTGCGAATGAAGTGTTTTTACATCACCGATTGTATCGTCCCCTCGTTTCGTTCAGGAAACGATAGCTTATTAGGTGTTAGAAAATTGTCGACGTTCAGGAAGTTGGTAAGCTTTATGATACAATTAACACTGACCCTAATTCCTGATCAAGGCTTTAAACCTATCTTAAATGATTAAACAACTAAGATACGAGATAATATAAGGCTTAATAGTTCAACGTTAACGTGTCGCCTAGCGATGTGAAAGTTGCTGGTTCAATCTTTACCCCTGGAAGGTTCGTCCAATCGACTGTAATCGGCAATAAAAAAGGGTATTCAACTAATTTTTTTAATCAGACATAGCAAGATCTGGGAGACCTCGTATACGGTTATTTGCACTAATGTGTAAGATTGCCCAACTACTTGTGTAATTTCCCAATATTCATCAAATATGTTTCTCTTTTATTGTACATTGACTAGTATAATAAGAGCCGAGATAGGCTATATTATAAGACTTGCATCCAGCGCCACTAAAGCGCCACTAAATTTATATGTGTTTAATTTTTATTAAGAAAAACATCGTGAAGAAATGTGTTACCATCAGCATTGTGGATTAAACTCAAAACCTTCTCTTCAAAGGGAGAGGAAGCCCAGCAGAAGGATATTTACAGGCTGTTACTACAATGACATATTCATCATATAAAAATTTAACGCCTGCAAAAATAAAGCTGCACCTTGTTTCCTAAGTTAAGTATGGACAACCATTTTACTTATACAGATTATTAAAAATTATTAATTCATGTTTATAAAACATTAAAATGTCCGAAAATTTCTAAGTTACAGAGTCTGTTTGGTGTATTAAGAGCAGTAAGTATATTGTAGGTCACACTCGAAAAACAAATATTTACTTAAAATTCTCACCAAGACGATCCAATTACCTTCAAAGATTTTTTTACGTTTTACAAATATAGACGAGAAAGGTGATATACTTATTGATTTCCCGCTCAGACCTGGTCGCCATAAATCATTAATTTATTTTCGTTTTCCACATTATAAATATACAATAAAGTTAATGTGGCCAGTTGCCTAGTTTCTAGACACGGTAGAACTTTCATCACTTTTTGCATTGCCTATACCATAAAGATGTACAGAGAAAGTAATGAACGGGAAAGTCTGATTACTAAAGCCTTAAAAGATTTACGATTTATATTTTATCAGGTGAGCCATAACATAACCCACTGCTATTAATATACCAGCCTCCACTGATGTTCAATATTTACTTAAATTGTAGTGTTTATTAGCTTTTTGTAATATAGTTTTCGTAGCCAACTATGTGACTCTAAGATTTATCTTACAACTTATGAATATTTCGTAATATAATGATTAACTAATCAATAGTTATTGCACTATACTGCCTTTAGAAACGCCCATTACGATAAGTTAGCCACTGAATAATTTGTAGATTGAAATATATTTTCTTTAAGTGGACTAAAAAATAAAATAAAAAATGTTGAAATATTACATCAAAATAAAATTTTGCTTAAGGTAAGTAAACCTAAATGCACGGTTATAAAAATTCAACGCTTAATATTAAACGATAACTTCGTTACATCGTCATTCATCATTAAACAAACTTTAATCGAGAAATCAAGCAAAAGACCTTTGTCACAATTGTATCTAATATTAAGATAAACCAATTAAAAAATTCCATTCCATGTTGACACTCGTTAACTCGCTTAAACGTTTAAAATAATCATTAGTCGTGTCTGTATCTGATTTGCACAGTTGTGACACGAACAGAAGCAGGAAGCACCAATTCGTTTCCAGGTGAAATATTTCACTTTACCGTTTAGTAAGTGTCGAGTGGTTTGCGAGATAAGTCGCTGAATTCAGAGATAAGTTGAGATCGAGCGTGACAGCGGCACAATGACATTAAGTCACTGCGCTAATATTGCGGGCGCGTTTGTATAGCGTACGTCATTTATTTGACCACAAATAATATGACTCTCATAAACCGTACGTGGTAACTCGTATAGTCGTTTAACCTCAAACACACGATAACAGAAATAAGCTGACATGGCTATTTGAAGTCTTAAGAACTGATAGGCACCAGTTATCACAATGAATGCATCACGTATTTACAAACATATTTCAAACTTTATCGTGATCTATTTCTTTACAACTAATGTAAAACTGTGCAACTGTATACTTGTAAAGGTTTAAATCTTCACATTATAAATCTATTATTGTAACAGTCTTATTCATTTTATTTAAATAGTAAAGCAATATAACCAAAGCATTCAAGATTTATTTCTAAACTACAATTGACGCGGTTTTAAAAGGCAATGCGTGCAGAAATCACACCGTTAGTTCTAAGATTGATTCCTCGAAATAGTATCCAGCTATCAACGATAACACCTACTAACTGCAGATAAATTTCAATTACAGAACTGTACAGTAAGAAAACAAATAATATAAGTAATTCGATTTTCATTTAAGCCGCAATTTTCTGTGCGTTTATTTTATTAATTTGCGAGGTTTAGTTATGCCTATTGGATATAATTAGCTAAATAGTGAGGGATAAACCATACGTATAATAGTAACATTAAGCACATGAAAATCTAGTGGTGCTTTCCTGGATTTGAACCCGCAATTATCAGTTAAGATATACGCGTTCTAATCACTAGGCCATATCTCTCTACGGATAAAATAATTGTATTATAGTAGTGTAGTCAAAAAATTTAAACATCCATGATATCAAGTATTAAACTACAATGAATTCAAACAAAAATCGTAATACAACAAAAGATCGAATCACACTGACCGTGCGTAAATCCTTTGAACTTGACATAAAGCGCAGCGGAAGTGTCAGTTACGCGGGCTTTAGGGATTATATTATAAAGCCTACAGCCAAATAAAGCCGCAGTCATAACGGTGTGCTGCATCACTGAATGCAAATGTGATATTATATACTTATACGTAAATACGAATGAACTCCAACTCCTTACTATTAAGCGATAATATTTTTAAAAAAATAACGGCTTTGCTTTATAGAGGTCATAGCGACTATTTTTTTTATAAAGCCAATCGCTAATCGTGAATTCTTTGTATATAACAACACAGGTGCAGCGATTAGCGATATAGATAGTTTATTTTCACGATAACGTCCTTTACTGATTTAAAGGTAAGCCGTGACCTACATATGCCTAAGGCATAAATGAGAAATGTTAATTTTTTAATAATAGAAAACTTTTTAAATTCTATTATAATTTCAAAAATATTTCCTACACAGATAGCGTATATCTTTTTATATATAATTATGTTGTACATGTGTATGTCAATGAACTCCTCATAATTGGCCGGATCGATTTTCGAAAAAAAAAGTATGTGGCTTGAGTGAGACCCTGGTTGGTTTCTTTTGGGCACGTAGTTGGCACAGCGATCGAGAGGTTAATAAAATTTTTATTTTACTTGACGAAGAACGACAATATCGGAGCCGGCATTCATTACTGTGCCCAAAAATGAAGATGAACTTACCTAATGGTTTGGAAATTTAATCTATTGAGACCATGTTTTTGTACATGCAGAATATTTTGGGATTTTTTGATTTTTCTTACAAAATTAAATCAAAAAGTAATTTAAATAATTTTCTTAATTATTCAGTATACACGGAAAAAAAAAATAATTTGCCATTTCAGTTATTCGCAAATGCAGATTGTAATAAATACACAAATCGAAATTAAGCAACAAAATCGCGTTATCTTTTTATCGTTTGATTGTTTAATTTAAATTGATCACATTACAATCGCTGCCAAAATAATAGGTATTATTACAATGGCATAATTTCACAGTAAATTTGTACAATTGCAATTTAGCTTGGATTCTACCGCACAAAAAGGTCATTTAGCTGACAACCATAGTAAAAGATTTGGGTTTTTTTTTACAAATAATACAAATTAAAGGTTTGTTCTTATTATAAAACAGGAGTAATTAATTTAATTGATGGAAGTTTATTTTCGTAATAAGACATTAAAAACCTCCAGCAAATAATCACTTAGTCGGCAAACATTCTATTTTTTATTTCATAGATATTTACTTTCAATTCAAAAACAAAAAAAAATAAATTTGATAAAATGATAATTGACGATAGGCTCTGAATTTAGGTTTATTGGTGTGTGTTTAAAGTAATGAAAGTAGATATTGTTATATAAGAAGCCCCTGGAATGCTGCTTAAGCGTCATCTTTGTAATATCTATAAAACACGAAAGCCGTAGATGTTATTCAAAAATAAACATATTTTTTACCATGTTTTCGTTGACTTTTGATATATAAATGCATATTTTGGATATGAACACACACGCCACGATAATTACAACTGATAAATACCAAACTTCTTTCTCTTGCTAAAGAAAAGGTTTGGAACTTATTTCATTATGTGACCACTGCGTGTTCTGAGATAGTATAGTGCATATTTCAGTGCGACAAATGCATCACAGTCGCATCACAGAAGTCGCATTATTTGATTATGAACTGCAGTTAGACCATTTGTTCTTCATATAAAAATATATATCAGACCATGTACTATCATGCCACGCTGAGCTTCATTTCAATCACCACGCATGACATCAAATTACGAACAGACACCATTCAATAGTAATAAAATATATGCAGGTAAAATACCTTACTCTAGACAAATTGCTCGTAATTCGCAAGCCTTAGAACATTGTAATGCTAAGTCGTATAAATATTATTATCTACACCAGCCATTATTGCAAATAATTTGACTTAATTTATAATTAGACATTTTCAATATCGTTCCTATTTAATTTATTTATACAAGCCCTATTAAAAGTTTAAATATATAATTTTGTATAGCTTTAGATAGAAAAATTGACCTCAGTACACATTTCAATGTATTTCAATTAACAGACTTTGAGGGAAAGTCGATATATTTCAGCATAATCGAGATGATTTGAGAAAAATAATTACGCGTGATGAAAATTAAACTTCTTAAATATATAGTTTTTTCTCTTTCTTTCTAGGGCATATCTTTTTTCTTTTTATAGTAGGAAATGTTTTTAACGTGTGATACGAGATCTCAATTTTCGTCTATCTATCGATTATAGAATCGCATGTGATTAAAACAAAACATTTATCAAAACGATTTAATTTGGTCCGAAATCAAATATTACTTGCTTTAATGTAAATTATAATTTAAACCGTTTCAAATTGCCTCCATTGATCCAATTCCAAAACATTACCGTGGGCGAGTAACGTTATGAATATAGCTGTTGTGACAAACATCTGATCTATCCAGATCGAAAACCGTAGGCATACCTGTTTTATTTATTCGAATATTTCAATCTATTCGATGATGCAATTTTATATAGAACACTTGCCGTTACCTTGAAAAATGGGGGGATAAATAACACAAGTCAACAAAAAAAAATTTTTTTTTGGGTTTTTTATTAAATTGATATTTTCTGACTGTCTACAAGTAAAATTAATCACAGGAACAATTCATAACAAATAAAGTTTGCTTTTGTACATTTTACAATGAAAAATAAATATTTTAAGATTTTGACAGAATTCTTAAGGAACAACGAATTTAACACACCAGTAACGAGGTTAGAAGGGGTTTACGCGTATGAAACGGGGAGCGGCGGGTAGTCTCAGTAGTATGCGCATGAGCATTACTGAGAAATGACGTCATTCGTGTTGCGCGAAGTCCAAAATGGCTTCCAAAAAGTGTCAAAATAACATAATTTTTTTTGTTATATATGTGGCGAATTCATTAAAGTAAGGGTTAAAAAACTAGTTTTTCGTCAAATATATGACTTTGTGAAGCTTATAAAGCTTATTTTTATCTACCTATTCGAAGTCAAGATAAAATATGGGCACCTAAATTCCCGAGTGGTAACTGCAAAAACACATTAGAAGGTAAGAGAGTTAATAATAACTTTCAAGTACACTAATTGCAAAAAAATTACGATAGGTAATGAACAACGTGTGTATCAACATATATATTTATATACGTGTGTGTTATTTTTTCCAGCTTGGTATTGAGGAGATAAAAAATGTATGAAGTTCGCAGAACCAAGAATATGAAGAGAGCCCACTAATCACATAAATGATTGCTAGTTTGGTGTAGTTGATCAGCGCAAGCGTCGGGCTGGCAAAAATGCCAAGAAAATTCAGTATCCAGAACTACCATCAACAACCGCTCCAGTACCCCACAGAGGACATATTCCTATGCCTTCTCGTTTAAAAACAAAGGGACAGCTGCCGCTATCACAAATGTCTAGTAGTAGGGGATACCGCGAATTCTTACCTGAATCAGTGTCTGTTGAGCCACATCTTATTAATTGAGAAGAGTTTAATGATAAATCATCTTCTGAATCTTCTGAACTGTACCTAAATACCCAGAAATAGTAGTTTCCCGGCTTAAACAGTGAAATTTGCTCAAAAAGGATTGGTGACTACGTATAGAGCTTAATACGAGAAAGTTCCTACTTACATTGAAAAAAAACCAAAATTTTTTTTTATTTTTAAAATAGTTTCTGTTTTTTTATGTTTTTAGAGATTTACCTTTATATTTCCTTGTAAATAAATATTATTAACAAATAAATTAAACTTATTTTTCTTAATTCTTAATTTAACTGAATAAAAAATTTCGAATTTCTAAAAAATTTAAAATTCGTTCTATAATAGGCATAAAAATATATTATTTTTACGAACATTTTTCAGTTAAATTATAGCTTATAAATGAAATGGTGTATTAGGGTTTTCTATGAAAATAAACAAGTCACATTTACTTTATAGACACTTAACACGATAAAGATTTTATTGATCCATAAAAACTTTTGTAGTAGTTTAAGATAAAACGTATATATTTTCATGATAAAAGTTATAATCAATCAGCGGAGTTAACATCATATAAAATCGTGATTTTTTCATTTTAAAAAATAATATTTTTTTTATTTTCATTTGATACCTCTGGTTGACTTTGACACTTACCAGAACTTACCGACTCCTTACCAGAGCAACAGCATCCATGAAAATAAAACTATAAGACAATATGAGCCTTATGATTGTAATTCCATGGGCTTAAGCACCATTACCGGTTTGAGTTTTGTTTGAAGTTAGAATAACTAACACCGTAGCACAAAGAATATTGAGTACCTAATAATATTAGATGTATACATCTGTTGAACGTTAAGCTATATTAGATTTGAAAAGATCAAAAATCTCTATAGTAGATACATTTTCTTATCCCTAAATTCGCTGTGTTGAAGCTGACAACACTAAAGCAATAACTGTTTGTCATAAAAAGGACAATAAATGACAAAATAATAGCAACATTTAGCGTTCAACCGTTGCGTACTATCGCGTTTTATTAGTTTAGCATACAGATTGTTGCCAATGAAAACTAAATTTAGGGACGAGATAAATTAAACCATAATAGAAACAATATAAGGTTGAGAATATTTTTGAGAAGTATAATGACTGTGGCAGTTTTGGTAGGTATTTTACACAACAGCTTCACGCTTACTAAAACTTGGGTAATTTTTATGCGTACGCTAAACGCGTTGTCATAAATAAGATTTTTCGTACGAAGTACAATACCGTTATAATTAGTGAGAATAGCGTTTTTACGATATATTTTATGGAGGCTATTAAAATGTTATTATTCCTAAAACCTCTTCGTATTTAAATAGCTTAAGATGTTTGTTTACAGATTCATTTATTCAGTGTTAAGAATTCTGTTCGCATTTGAAAATGGCTATTATTTTGTACATTACTTTAAATGGTTCAAAGATTATTCAATTATTTAAAACTAAAAAACTGATAGATAAATAAATTTAAATATGAAAACCAACATTACAAGTATTTAATTATAATCAAAATTAATTTTATTTCAAGAGACTTCCAAAAACCACCGTTTGCACGAAGCATCGGTTCGAAATATAGATATACAGATATAGACCACTGTAAAGTTAACCGGCAATTAATTCCGTACTCAATTATGTAATTTAAGATATAAATATATTAATAAAATATGTAGTTCCAAAATCTCGTCTTTATCCTTTTTCTTTTAATCTTATAGCATTATAATGTCTATCAACTTCAAGTATCGTTCAAATAAATAATCGATTAAACTTAAAAAAAAACATTACAATTAAAATAATGACGACATTCACAAATGTTATGCCAGCGATGAAAACAAACAGTAGTTCGAAGGATATAGTAAATTAGTCAATTTTAATTATAATTTAAGTACCACTTATAATACTTAAATAAAACAATTATACTAATGTTATGTGTTTATAAAGCTGTAAAACATTATAACAGGAAATAATTAATTAATATGAGATGTCAAAACCTTTACTTCTTATCGTTTATATGGCTACCGGTTCGCAAATATAACCGATAAAAATGATCGCAATTTCTTTGACTTTTTTTTAAATAATATTCAAATAAGCCAAAGTGAGTACGTAAAAAAGGGGTAGTTTGTAAAGAGGATTGCGAGATTTAATGTAAATAAATACTACTTGGTTTATATTTATACTTCTTAATTACCTATGTTGGTTAGTGATAGAAAAACTAGTTTAAAAATATTTGAACACTAAGAGTGCAAAAAATAAAATTAAAAGCAAAAAAATCGAGATTAACATCTGCTCCAAGAAAAATATTGCAAAAACGGACTAAGTTATTTTTTGTTCTAGAATGTCGTTTAGATAAATTGAAATAACAAAATATTAAAACATCTTTCTTAATTCATTTTAAATTTTAAGCCCTAAGTAGAGATTTATATAATATGATATATCGATAATAATTTAAGTGCATGATGACGCTTTATTGTAATCCTCGCTGGGGTGGATTCCGATCCTCTTTTAATAAGAATTAATTTTAATATTTATGAAAAATGGCATCAATATACACCAATAAAATTTAATTTAGCGCCGCTTTCATAAATATCAGTTACCCTCGCTGATTTCGAAATGGCTGAAATAAGATTGTTTATATTCAAAAACCTAGAAACTGATCTGAGCGCTACCAGGTCCAATTTAAGCCACTCCAGGAACAACTCAAACAAACTCAGAAAACTTCATCAAAATCGATCCAGCTGTATAAGAGGGGAGTAACATACACGTATAGAACATTTAGAAATCTTATCTTTGTATTGTATACAGTCGATGACACCTCTAAGATCAGAGCTTTAGCTTACGATACTGTTTGTTTAAAAAACAACTTTTAGATAATAAACAAATTCAATGCAACACCGCTTGCAACGCTCGGGTAATTAAAATTCGTACTGTCTCGCCGCAGCCGTAGTGACCGTTATCTTGTGAATTTGTGAATATATAACAGATTTTATTACATCCATCGTTTTATTTAAAGTGAATGTATGTGAGCCGTGGGAATACAAACGTATAACGTATAATGCCGCTGGTCATTGTGAAAAATATTATATAAAACTATTTACGAGCGGAAAGGTGATGATATAAATCAATAAGTACTTTTATTAAGCAAACAAAATTATATTTAATTCAAAAGAGGCTCGGGGAGATACTTGCTACTTAAGTTATATTACTCAAATTATAATAAAATATCATATCAATCAGATTGAGCTAGTCGTATCATATAAGTACATTTAGCAGTGTATTAATAAACTAAAAAATGGGTCGTATAACACTAAAGAGATTCAACATTAGAGCAACGGTGAGCACCCACCATCAACTAAACTTAAGAATCAAGAACTAAATCTCAACTATAATTCATAATAACAACAGTATTTTTCGATCAAAACTTGTATATCATACCAACGTGATTTTTATATAACACTGAAAAATTTCGTTTTTATAATGTAATTACTAAAATTATATGTAGATTGCAGAGAAGCGGCAGAACGTCCGAATTTATGTAGTTAAAATATTTGGTAATAACATTGCATAACAGTATTTTTTTATACAGGAGCCGACTCATGATTAAGATTTCCGATTTCTTTAGCTTCTTGCACGGAAGCACGTTGTATCTTTCCATGCAATTTAAGAAGTAAATGGGAGAAGGCCAACTTTATAATGATGGTCAATTAATCACCATATAAACATGACAAATATTACGTAAACATAATTCAATTGTACCAAGTCTATAGTATAGAAATAATATCGATTATACGTGTTTTAAAATAGTCTGGAATTCTTCTTTCTTATAATTTTACTATCAGTATCTATCAAGCTTTTGTGAAAGATAAATAAATACTCGTGGATAATTTATATTTCTAAACTGTCAATACTATACGACTTTACAACAATTTCAAAGGTTTTCCTAACAATCAGTCATCAACAACAAACAACAACAACAACAGCCTGTAAATTCCCACTGCTGGGCTAAAGGCCTCCTCTCCCTTTGAGGAGAAGGTTTGGAACATATTCCACCACGCTGTTCCAGTGCGGGTTGGTGGAATACACATGTGGCAGAATTTCTATGAAATTTGTCACATGTGTATTCTCACGATACTACGATGCGACGATCACTAGGTTTCCTCACGATGTTTTCCTTCCTTCCTTCCTTCTTTTCCAGCACGAGATGAATTATAAAGACAAATTAAGCACATGAATCAGCGGTGCTTGCCTGGGTTTGAACCCGCAATTATCGGTTAAGATGCACGCGTTCTAACTACTGGGCCATCTCGACTCAGACATCGAACATCGGAAATGATTTTCATCTTAGTTTTTACCATATGACTAAGTCTTAATACAGACGTGCGCACAATTCGTCGCATCGAATAAGTCATGCGAAGGAATCGCGCCAAGGTCGCGTCGGAGCCGGCGACGCGCGTCTCCTATTGTTTTACATAAACACTTGTCACAGTTGTTTTTTTACTAGGCTTACCTATTTTAGACAATGATTGCCTACGTGACAGATTACGCGATGGGTCCTTCAGCGTTTTTTTTTCCGATAACTATTTTTTTATCTTGACATATAGCTACCTATTTTTCTTTTAATGTAACGCAATAATATTTATATATGTAAATCAAATCAAATCAAATCAAAATAAACTTTATTCAAGTAGGCCTTCACAAGCACTTTTGAAGTCATTATACAATTAAGTGAAGCTACCACCGGTCCGGAAAGTAGACTCTACCGAGAAGAATCGGCAGGAAACTCAGTAGTCACTCTTTTTTTTGTACATTACAAAAGTCATATTAATATTACCAGAAAGTTAATTATAGGACAGACTATTTTTATTAATAATAATTAATGTAAATTACTAAATTATAACTGTAAGTATATGTTGAGTTGAAAAATAATCTTAATATTAAGCATATAAATGCATTCTAAAACATTTCTAGTACCTTTGTCAATAGTATCTTTAACATTTTTATATGTACCATTTAATATCACATAAATAAAAACATATTAGTAATTTGAATGTAGGTGATATCGCTTTTAAATAATATCCTTTAATTAAAAGAATACGGTCTACTATATATATCTATACGGGCACTAGGTTTACTGTGCACTGTATTTGGATAAGTGTATATCTACTGCTTCCTGTACGTGACCTCCGTTCTAGAACTAGTCTAGGTAATGGTTATCTGTTCTGCATATCTTGCTATGTCGTACTTAACCTATATGTACTGCGGAACTCCTCGTAAACCACAGACCGTATAAAGAATTTTACAATAAAATTCGTTATCTTTATTTTAAAATCTAAAGACATCATTCGAAGGTATTTTATGTATTTATTGGAATTTAAGATGGTGGCACGATAACGGTCCATTTAACCCCTCTCACCTTAACGGGTTTTTTAGTAGAATTAATAAGCGCCTCTTGCGAGAAAATTCACATATCCTTTATAAATTTATATATAACGCGTCAATGATCAATGCTAGGCACATAGTTTTTTATTTAGGAGAATATTACGGTTTATTCGATATTATTGTATAGAATAATCCAGTGAGGTTATTTATTTACGAATTTATTTGAAAATATAACTTATGAAAATTGGAAGTAGTCTGGGTTGACCTCTAGTTAAGTATTAATTACGTCATACAAACATAATGAGATATATTTTTATTTATATATTTATTATACCTCTAGATGTCTAACCTTGTTCGTGAAATTGTATTTAAATGATTAAATCTGAAAGTAATATATAAATAAGAAACTAAACTTGTCAAAGTTGTGGGTCAAATCTGAACCAAATTGACGAAGGATCGTAACAGCTGATCACTTGTTAATAAATAATGCTTGCTATACCCAACAGTTATAAAGAAAGAATCACATACATTTTAATTTAAAAAAAAGGAACCAATTATCGTAGAAACCACATTTTTTTCCTATAAAACCTTTTGTTCCTCTAATCACACAAACACTTTAAACTTTATACTAATTATTATTTAAAAAGTCACTGGGCTTACATGATTATTTTAATAATTGACAAAACATGGTTAAATATAGACTCGGATAATAATAATTAGGGTTTAATATTGTACAATCGGAATGTAGCAACACCGAGCACCTGGCTAGACGCATAAATAAAACCCAACCATGTAGAACAAGCTTTACGACCTGTATTTCAAGAGGACTTAACATTACACCCCGTAAGCGTATTCCATCTAATTACTGTACATTCATAACGAAAGTGTTATAATGGTTTAAATGTAATAGTAGATTCAAAAAGTGCATTCCTAAAAATATTAAAAAAAAAATAAACAATAAAATTTCACACCAAAAATATATTATTACATTTCAGCGAATGAGTGGTATAGTAAAAAATAACTAATAGAAAAAACTCAACTTAATTGAATTTCACACGTAATCTATCCAGTAAAGCATAGCTGCTTGCCTTTTTCAATAATATGCAATTAATTTATTTTGTCAATGATGTTTTTTATTGAGTACTGAAATAAAATCTACATTACCTGTTTTACTTTGGCGGCGTGCCAAAATAATCGTGTTATATCACAGTGCATTCCACCATTGGCCGTGTGAAATCAACTGTATATATTCATTAAACTTAAATTAATAAATACTTAAAGCACTTACTTAAAAAAAAAACTATTTTATAATCGGTTTAAAATTTACTGAAAGGTACTGGAATTGTCAATTTAGATATATTTTTTTGAAAATGACGTATGAAATAAAAATCACCCAGTTATTTGCCGTCGTCTGATTTAATCAATTATTGATAGGCAAGGGTCCGTGACAATACATCCTAGTTATTCTTTTTCTTTTAAAATAATTTTAATTATTTATTATTTTATTCAGATAGGTATAAATAAATTTATAACTAATAAATCTTTATAAATAAATTAATATTTAGTAATCACGAAGTGCAGATGTTTTTTTTTCATATCAATTATCTCATATCGTCTGACCACATTCAGAAGTCACTGGTCCCATTAAAATTGTAGTAATTAAAAAAATAGGTCTCTATTGCATCTATATGCGGCGTGTACAAGGTCAGCCCGCAGTGCAGACTCGAGCAGACGGGGGTATCGATCGCATCCGAACGCGTCTGCAACGCACACACCACCCGCATTAGGGCTGTTAAGAATGTAGACGGAGTTTGAATTTAGAATTCCGATGTGATTAGATTTGGAGAGCTTGATTTTCTCTGCAAATATATACACACCTATATTCTGTAGACAGTTACAAAAAAAAAACAGCATCTATATTTCAGGTTTCTTTTAATTTTAAAAGACCTATATAAAAACTTTATTCGGTGAAATATTCTCACGTGTATTTTATGTGTACTTCTAATATTTGATACAGGAAACTTTGAAAGAAAGTGTACAGTTGGCAACCCTATGCGGACGGCGTCTTTATACCGCACGGATGGTGCGATATTGCCCCTTTAAAGCCCCAGCATTAAGGGTCCCGACTGCTCTTTAAACTACCGGTATCTGTATTGAATTTTAAACAAGCAGACACCTAAATTTGGTGCTTATGGGAATTTTTACCCCAACGAACTGCGTCTGGACCTTTATGCATATAAGTTGGATATATATTATCAGAGAAGTTTAAGCATATTTTCAGGTACGTATTACCATTTTTATAAGCTTTTATTCGTCTGATTCTGTCTGAGAAAAAATCACCTTAGTATTTTAAATAAATTTTAAAGGAAAGATAGATATTAATGTAATTTTTAATTTAATATTTTCTTAAAATTAGATGTAGTGTAATCAGCTAAAGTATGAATCATAACACGTGACCTACAGTACTTTGTACTTATATGACAAATTTTAAAAAAAAACATTTCCTATGTGTCATGACATTGCGACCGTATATAGAATCCCTTATAAGAGTTATCTATCTTTTAACTTTGAAAGATTGTCACAATATTGAAACATAAAAATGTATCGTTATTACTTCATATAATATATAAAACTCATAGATAGGTAAACACAAGTTTCCACAATTTTTTATCTTCACTTTCTTAAATCCTAATTTATTGCAATTACTAGTTAAATATGCGATTACAGATTTTAATGTAAGCATCGCTTTAAAAGTAAGATTTTGTGTAAAAAGATAGCATTAACTAACAATCAACGTGTTAGGAGTGTAGTTTAGTCTAATCATTCCCATTTTTATCAATTGTTTGTGAAATAACGTTCAAAGAAATAAGCGATACTAATATTCTAATTATTTAACGAATTTGCTCACCGCTTGACAAAACATTCAACAGACCGGAACTTAATATTTAACGTTATTCAAAACAATTTGAGATAAATATTTATTGACGTACATATTAGGATTGTCTGAATTATTCATACGGGCTAAGAGTCTTGATGGATTGCGCAACTGATGTTATGACTTCGGATACAATTTGACGTACAAAATATAATGCAAATTGCTTTGCATATGACATTGGCTTCCATTGTATCACTATTGTCTTCCGATACATCAAGCTGATAGCATGCCTTATATTAAATTCGACATGATATCAAATATAATATTTCATAGGTGTTAACCACATTAAACCTTTATTTATACAGCAATGTTCATTAACGTAGCCACTATATGCCCCAACTAGGTGTACTTGATATTTAAAACACAGTGCAGACAGCAAATGTCACAATGTTGAGCTATTTATACTATTTATTTATTTATAGCTTTATTTATTCTCTTGTTATGAAAAGGTTTGAAACTGATTACACCACTTATTCTAAATATTATCAAAGTATAATTTATGACGAGGCGATTTGCATTAATGTCGCCTATAACAATGGTCGTCGTCTAATAGTGTACCATAATCGAAATCGATACTTACATTATAAAGTTGAAAATTTTAAATTGTTATACGCGACAGTCCCTACCTTTATATAATTAAATAGTCCGTGATGGGATATATTACTGGATATACTTTACATTACGCGCCATAAACTACAATAAATGTAGCAAAATGTAACATCGAACTGGATAATATTTTCTCATTAAATATATTTATACTAGAACTAATAAAACTACACCTTGCAACCTCTTTAGTTTCAAATAATATAATAGCAATAAAAGCCATACGATGATCGTATCGTAACCCTCTAGCATAAAGGTATTATAATCCCTGTACCAATCGCTTCGGGGTGTACAGCGTAAATGAGAAATGGGTGTTTGCTGTCAAGGTCGGCGGCTGCGTTTATACCTATTGTCTATCCCAATAATGTATTTTCATTTCAGGATAATCTTTTAGTAGCATATTATATAATAAAACCAAAATTAAATCGTGCATGCACATCCTAACTGACGTAATAATGTAAAAAGTTAAATAAATACTTTTCATCCACTATTTGTATTGATACAACGAGCAAGTGGTTTACCGTTTGTGTATAATTTATTTTGAAATAATGTAGTCCAATTATTTTATTGAAAGGTTCTAGCGTGGGAGACATTATGGATAAAACAACCAAAGACAATTTCAATAGTACCTATTTCACTTATCTATTATACGAGCCGTATTGTTTTTGCTCTAATTTTTAACATTCTGTGCAAATGAAATGATTATTTTTGGTATTATTGAATTATTAATACATAACGTTAATCTATGATTTTTTATAATAATAACAATTGAAAGTTTCTATACAAATATTAATATTTGTATAGAAACTTTCAATTATTACTACGAGCACATACATATAATTAGGCATTTTTTCTACATCTCTACGTACATCATTGCATAAGTTTCCCCTTACACCAATAATTTAGGGTCGGCATTGCATTTCTAGCACTGCATGTAATAGGATTGAACAGTAAATTTCGTTCCGCCACCTGCCTACGGCTAATACTCTATGAAAACGTTTGTCCTGGCGGTCAGTTTGCGTACACAGTTGTCCAACACCATACGAGTAGATAAAACGCATTATATACTAAAAATGAAAAAAATCCTTTAATCTACTCTTACAAATCATATGAGTTGAAATGGGTTGGCTCTACTCTACTACGTCGTATTTACATGGATTAGATTCATAAGTACGATTGATATTTTTATAACTTGTTTTAGAATCCTGTTAGACTACATTAATACATACAAATAGGTATAACATATTCTGTATCGGTGCCAAGTTTTATAGATTTTTAATCAAGATAAAATGTGGATGGCTTCAAACGGACTCTATATTACTTTTCTATCACACTAAGTGTTGCCTACTTTCGTTTGTTTATATTAGATATATTTATTTATACACACGCGACGGCGCGCCCCTCCACGTTAAATATATTATAGGTTTGCATTAGTGTGTGTGTGCCAGTCATGAATGTTAATATGTCGAAGTGTGCGTGAGACGATTGAAAGTAAAGACAAACAGCAAAAAAAGACAATTTCATTATATTTTTTCAAGTCTATGCGAATGAGTTTAGACGATGGACAAACGAGCAATTAAGCATGGGAGAACTCGGCTAAATAGATTGCGAGGTCCTAAAAATTTTCCAACTAAAAAGTCAAAAAATAATATAATCTTCCGATCCGGGCCTGAATCGGGATTTCACAATGTTATACCCTAGCAAGCCACTAGATGACGAGGTAAAGAAAACCCTGAAAAAACAACAAAAATTACTTTACGACTAAATTTATATAAGTACTAGAGGAGCAGGTGGACCAACGGATAGTAGATTTATCAACTCTGCCAATAAACTGCCAACCGTAGGATATATATTGCAACTTTATCTCGCGTTCTCTCACACTATACGTAGAACAAAATAAAGCGATCGTCACATAATGAATTTTTAAATTGTTTTCATTTGTTTTTGTGGTACTACTAATTTAAGTTTACGAAAAAAAGTTCAAATTTGAAATTTGCAACACAATTTGCGCAATATCCACAAGGTCGATAAAGGACCAATAAATGAATCATAACAAGTATTATTATTCTTAGTATCAAGATATATTCCACTTGTTTATAATTTATACAGATCTTTTTAATTTTGCTTTTTATTTAATTGTTAGAGTTATCGATGTAAATAAGTGTATTGAGATAATATTACGATAATAAAGACACTTGCACACAGTTGAATCCTTTTTTTAATATGAAAAGGAACTTACATTTTTCATGATGTATATAATTCTGCTTTATTTATATTTTTTTTATTTCTTTACAAAAAAATTACCGATGGTATAATCCTCATACATTATCGAGTGTCAATTATAATAATTATAGTATTGTACAGCTTTACATTCCATGTCAAAATGTCTAAATTATACAATCAAAGGATTAGATAATGCATCTAACTAAATACGTAATAAAGATGCCAAATTGGTCATGTCGTAAAGTACCGGGTTCGATGCTAGGGTCAAGCGAGCCATGTTTGACTTTACCAAATACGGTGTCCGGCATAGATGTGAATATGCCAATTACCAGCCATTGTTCATTTCAATGGGAAATAACATTTCTGACTGCTCTGAAAGCTTACGATTGGCAATTATATTTTGTAATATGAATTTCTTAGTTGCAAAAAAAAAACGTTGATAATATGTACCGGACAAAACTAGTTTTATACAAAAAATCATAATTACGAATAACAACAGTTTATTTCAAGACCTTACGCAGATAATCAAGCGTAACAGACAGGACAATATAATTGTCAAATGGCATTACGGCGTCACTCCTTAGCCTTGCCGTCCCTTAAAAGCAAGCGTTACGTGCGGAAACAATTATAGTAATCGTGTAATAATATTATTTAATTTAAAAAAAAAATGTTTCTGCCAAATAAGGTTTTTTTTTTAAGTCGTGTCATTGCTAACTTGGTCATTGAATTTACAGATTTTAAATAAAAAATGGATATAATTTATTTCAGTTAATATAATTGTTCCTTTATTTCAAACGTTCTACATATTTCATCAATATTTTATTTTATTGAGTCGAGATGGCCCAGTGGTTAGAACGCGTGCATCTTAACCGATGATTGCGGGTTCAAACCCAGGCAATCACCGCTAATTCATGTGCTTAATTTGTCTTTATAATTCATCTCGTACTCAGCGGTGAAGGAAAACATCGTGAGGAAACCTGCATGTGACAAATTTCATAGAAATTCTGCCACATGTGTATTCCACCAACCCGCATTGGAACAGCGTGGTGGAATATGTTCCAAACCTTCTCCTCAAAGGGAGAGGAGGCCTTTAGCCCAGCAGTGGGAATTTACAGGCTGTTGTTGTTGTTTGTTGTTTATTTTATTTCTTTTTTATATTTTTTACAAAGGATAGTAATAGTAAAATAAATTTTGTGCTTCATTTTAAAGTTTTCACTAATGAACCGTTCCGTTGGAAGCGACAGTTTAATCATTATAGAATATGTACTTTAATAAGACCAGCACGTTAAAAAATAATAATAATAACATAACAACGGTATCACCAAATAAGTCAGCTTTCAATAACTTAAACACGTTATTTTCAGAACCTTGAAAATGTTATGTTATACATTCAAAGCAAAAACAAAACTCCGGCCATAGTGGAACAGAATTGTCAGTCACTGTCTATTTTATGAATGAACGTAAAAATTTATTTTCGGATTGAAACCTTCACAACTTTAAATATTTTTCTTTGTAGTTATTGCTTTGTCATAGTCTCCAGAACTATATAAATGATATGAGAGATTTTTAAAAAATAAATCAGTGGTTTGAAACACATGGTTTCAAATGTTTTGATATGGTTTTATATTGTTAATGATGATATTTAACGCAAAGTAACTAAGGCAGTGGTCGCAAGATAAGAAAGTAATCAAATTATTCTTTCAATGTTGTTTTCAATATAACCAGTTTTTCAAATTAAATATAAAAAAGTAAAGTAACAGCCTGTAAATTTCCCACTGCTGGGCTAAGGCCTCCTCTTCCATTAAGGAGAGGGTTCGGAACGTATTCCACCACTACCATCAAAAATTGGACACATGCAGGTTTCCTCACGACGTTTTCCTTCACCGCCGAGCATGAGATGAATTATAAACACAAATTAAGCACATGTACATATAGTGGTGCTTGCCTGGGTTTGAACCCTAAATCATCGATTAAGATGCACGCGTTCTAACCACTCATTAATGAGCTGAAAAGGCCCAGTATAGGCCATAAATATAAATGATATATACGGTTATATTTAAATATAACCGTATATATCATTTTTATTAGAAGCCTATAACAGTTGTCTGATAATATCGAAATCTTGACAAAATAAACAAATCTTACTATTTAAGCGTTTCAATTACATTTAATCAAGGTTAACCGACTCGTTACAGTACGTTGCTTAGTTAAACCCTCATTATAGAATTGACAAGTCACATATCGCCGTAACCTCGACTAAATTGATTTAGAGTTATATATTTACTTAAATGTTGCAATATTTATATTTCCAATACACATCTACATGGAAATTTTTAATAATGTATACCGTATTCCATTACCAATACGAACTATATATCTATGCTATTATTTTGTGATTACCTTCGTAATTCATATATTTATATAGTTCCGTGTATAAATCTCAAGGTATTTCGCGTCGCAATGTCAAGAGTTGACGTAATAATACGAGTGATGTTTTTGTGTTTTTATGATGATTATGACAGGATCCTAACCATATATGGAAGTAATGACAAAAGTGACCCTCGTGACCAGTTCAACCATTTTCTCAAGGTTTTGTGGTGACTTTAACACATTATAAAGATTATTAGAAGCGACATTATGATTTCAATTAGAATAATTAATGTGTAACACGACGAATGATAATAACATTTTTTTTCTGTAACTCTAAACATGTTTGTTTGTTTCTATAATTCGTATTAAATAATTAAATAAAGAAATCTTCATAACCTGATCTGTAAGCGATACTTATTCTTGAATATTTGATGCCAAGATAAGAAAAATCTAGTGTTGACGTTAAAAAATGTTGCCATAATCACACTCCTTTTAAGAAACCTGCAAATCTAGGCCTTGTTACGACTATGTTTGAGGCTAAAGAGAAAACTACTATTAATTAATCTTTTAGATACATTTTCATTAAATTTCGCTTTCAATACATCTATTACATAAAAACAGGATAGGCGGCTGCTAACAAAGATATTTAAATAAAGCACCGGGCACATAATTTACATAAAGACTACTAACTCAGTTTCTATCTAATGCTATAAACGAAGCCGGTACAAGTTCGAGCTGGTCGCTTAGCGAGTTATGTGCGTTACTTACGAGAACGACTCGAGAAAGCCCTTGACTGCATTTATTAACTAATTAATATAAATATTTCGTGTAAAACAGATGGCAGAGATTAAAACTCATAGCCGGGAGCGCTATTCTAATGAGATAGGGAGATTTGAGTGATACTGCAGTGAAAGTAAGAGGACAGTACATCAACAAAGCCTAGAGCACTGTAAGTGGCGTGTGGTGCAAAAAACAAAACAAATGTCGTAGGAAATGTAGAGTCATTTGGAAAGTTATAAAGCACTTCAGAAGGATGTTTGTGAATATCGATACGTTAATTATTTATCTTGTCCATATCTTAATTGACTATTCTAATATGTTCGATTAATTAGTTTGAGGTATTGTTTTGTTCACAGTGAAAATTTATTCTTTTCTTTATTTTAATCGTGTAGTGAAATCGTAATAGTGAAATCGTGTTAGCTAAATTTAAAGGTGCTGTAAATGTAATGTTTTATAAAAATAATAAATTAATTCAATACACGACTTCACTGCAAAATATTATCTCTATATACCTATTATAGTATTTTTTTTAGATAAAAGAACTTTTGTCAGGTACTAATAAATAATACAGATCACAGTATAACAAACTTATGAACATTATGCCTGTAACTCAGGCCACGGGCTAAATTAGCGTTTCCTTTAGACTTTGCATATCGCAGAAAGCCGCGAAGCCCTTCTCGTTAGACATTGTGCATGCGGTGGTTTCGCGATGCATTTCGTTTTTACAGTTGACAGTTTGGACAGCGCTTTATTAAGGCTTACCGCGCCTCCAGCTGTTTGAGCTGGCTTGTATGAAATATGAGCTAGCTCGAATGTTTAGTTTGAAGTTAACTAGGATCGTTGGCGAATTCGTTGGTAAAATATTTTTTACCCATTTTGTGAAGTGTAAGCGTTTTAATTAGGTGATTTAAGCCTCTGTCTAAATTAAAGGAGAGTTTGCACCAACCCGCATTGGAACAACGTGGTGAGATATGTTCCATACCCTCTCCTTAATGAGATAGGAGGCCTTAGCCCAGCAGTGGGAAATTTACAGGCTGTTACTTGCAAAATAACAAAGACAAGAAAGCCAATTATAGAAAATTTAACTAATTTTGATTTAGCAACGGAGTTGATTGGTTAGGTTAGAGGTGAGAAGAACAAGAAAGTTAGAATATTTTTGACGAATAAAAAGTAAATTAAATTTTGCTTCCAACAATTTTAATATACTACTACTTAATAAGCGTATTCTGTTATTTAAATGTAAATGTGAAGTCAAAGGCTCATCTACTACCAGTAAGCTTTAAATGCACTTAATTTCTATGTCAACAATATAAACAACCCTTTACTGATTTCGCTTCAAGCTAAACTGGTTTGCATAAAATATGGTTACCTTGTAAATTCTGATAGTCGTTAATACTAGGTTACGCTTGTTATTTTGTTAGCAATTGTTTTTCAATATAACTTAACGTAATACTCGCTAGTCATTTCAGTGTTGACAATTTAAATATTACTCTATGGAGGCCTAGCGCTTCCAGCAGTCTGTGGTAATTTATGTAATGCGGTTTATGTAAATATCAAAAGCACCACTAGATCGTTTGGATTTTTTTGATTAAAAAAAAACAAAAAACAAATTCAACTTAAATTAGTCAAAAAAGGTGATACAAGTTTTGTAGATATGAGAGTGACTTTATTAATTATGAATTTCGACACTTCAGCTTTGATACTCTCCTAACTTGAGATTGTTAAGTTAGTTCGTTCAACTGTAGATTCTAAATAATTAATATTATCACATAGTACGATAGTAATCACTGTATGATTTCATTTTCAGAATATTTATATCGTAAAGTAGTTGTAAAAATGTTAAAGATTCACACATCAAAACCCTATTTACTTCCAACATTTCATGGACGAGATACAATGTGAGTTCTTATATAATAGCTGCTGTTTTTAATTGATGTAAAATATTGCATCTTACATTAAAACAAATTATGTAAAAATGTTGTACAATAAAAAGGTGTACTTAAATGCTATTCGACTATATTAATTACTTCTAGATTAATATTACATTATAATTTTGTTGCAACTGCTCCATATGTAAAAATTTTACGCATATCGTAATTTCCTTTTGCAATTCACAAGTCACACCTAAGTCTGAAAATTACATCAAGGGTTTCGTAATGTAGACAACCGACAGCGACATATAATTATATAAATTAACGGGACAGCTACAGATTACTATCCGAAGAAATGCTTCTAGTAGGAAAGTTAGTGATCCTAGTATAGTCGCAGTAATGTTTGCCTTTAAGTTATTTAAATACAATAAATACTACTGATAATTTATTAACGTTCGACGTATGAACATTAAATTTAATATTTATATCAAAAAGAAAGTCAGAGATAAGATATGATAAGTTAGCTTATCACATTTAGTACTTCAGAAGTGTAAGATAACTTGTAGGTCCTGATACAAATACAGATTATTTATTTGATAGAAACCGTTATTTTGTTCATATACGAAAAGTGACCATTCTGAGCAGACTGGTAAAAGTAGTAGAATAAGTTTGGCAGTTGTACCTACTGGCTACTATGTTATACCTACAAATTAATCTTATTTTATCTTTTCTGTCTTTGGCATTCTGAAATCCAGTTAGCTCAATAAAATATCCTACAATATTCTAAGGATATGACTAAACTATTCTTATGAAAATTAAATAACTTTTTTCCTCTTTTCAATATATAATTTATATTTTTCGCCCAGAAAAATCTCTTTAAATAAACATCACATGAATATATAATAACAAATGCATTTGGTAAAATTTCCTGCGTTTCAAACAAAGCTTACTTATGTATGTTACATTGATCTTATGATTATGCATAATTGAACCCGGCACCTAAACAAAATATTTGAAATGCAGCATCTCAGTATCGTTTCTCAGTAGATTCATAAATTGCTTTCTAAGACCTATTCTCAGTAGTCCTTACAGTTACTTCTGAGAACAACAATGTACGTGACAATATGTAAATAATTTTTTACTAGTTAAGCAATATTTTAATATGATATAATAAAAAAAAAATAAACAAAATCCTGGTTACACAATTTTATTCTTAAGGATAAATATGTACATAAAAGACGTATTATATATGTATAATAAATATTAATGCAAAGGAAAAAATCTAGCTCGGAAGAATTGTATAGCTAATGGTTAGCCAATCTTCATATTCCTTTTATATTATTAATTTCGTATAGGTTGACGGACGATCATATAGACTATCAAGTCTATACCACCCATAGACAATGGCTTTGTAAGAAATATTACCGTTTCTTGCATCGCCAATCCGCCACCAAATGATGAAATCAGAACACAACAATACTAATTTCTGTTGTTTGGCGGCAGAATATCTAAGATTGGGTGGTCCCTACCCAGGCATGCTTACACAAAGTCATATCACCAAGTAAAATATTTTATTCATTACTATTTATATAATTCCAGTCAAGTATTTTAATGTAAATATTTTACTATTTTGTGAAAATTACATTTTTTCTTGACTTTAGCAAACTATATCATAAATCGTAAAGAGCATAAATTTAAATATATGTATTAATTAAAATTATAGATTATTGTTATTATAAGTATATAGTAGTATACTAAATAAAAAATACATTATTGCAAGAGTTATTCTGAGAACTTGATAACAAACTAGTCTAACTATTAACAAATTTAACAAGTCTAGAAGTCATTGCGAAGGAATATGACAATTTAGTTTCCAATGTCAGAAATGGTTAGTTTTGCTTACAGCACCAATATAATATAATGGTTGTTGGTCCAACCATCCAATGTTGGTGACCAATTTGCATCATCAAAGACGAGATGAGGCGAGTTGTTAGTATAATAGCATGAGTGCGTTCTTTATGACCATTACATATTATTGCGACTGTTACTCAACTGCGCCAGGTACAACTACATTTATATAAAAAATTGTTACACTGATGATATGATACAGAACGTTGCGTAATATTTTCAAATTATTATCTGTCGGCTTTTTTTATTGAAATCTCTGGATATTTATTATATCTATATACTTCATTAGATACGGTGTGGTTTCTAGGTTAGATTAGAAAATTAAAAAGATTATATATCTGAGTGAATAAAGACATGTGAAGGCCTGTACTATGGAAACGAATTATAATTTGTTCTCTTTCTAATTACTCAAAATATGTTAACTATAATATAATATAATAACTATATATATATATATATATATATATATATATATATATACATATATTTAGAATATAGTAGAGTATTATTTAATAATATAAAGTTGTTAAAATTATTCAGATAATGATCTGGAATTTTAATATTTTTAAATTAAATTCTTTCATTAAACATGAGGCAGTATTTAACTTTTGGACAATAAGGTAAGTTATACTGATTTGGTTTTCCATATTACCAGTGTTTACGTACGATTATACATAGATTACTTTTAGTGATAAAACCCGCTGTACGTACGTGATATAGTATTATTTTCTTATATACATCAATCCCTATGTGCGACTTGTATTTCAGGATGAAACAAATGTTATTAAATAAAATGATGATAGTTGTTTTTGGGCCTACGATTAGGTACATTGTATTTTAATGTTGCATTAAAATTATGTCACAACAAATTATTTAGTCATAACATAATTGACCAATTTAGGAAAAGTTAACAATGTTTGTAATAAGATGCTACTAATATCTTTACTTCCTCTCGTAGCGTTGCATTTGTAATATCACGGAGTAAAACAATAGGCCTAAAGGGATCGTACCTGTAAAATCAAAGCGTTTAACAGTAAAGTCTTATTTATTAAACTTAGTGATACTATTAACTTACTACTTATACTATACAAGCTTAAGAGCTTGTATAGTAAAAAATACGTTTTTTTTTATTCAAAACAATTACATATTAAATTTCGAATTTGTATGCTAATATTTTTCAACGATTGCACGATCTACATTTATATTAAACAAAGTCATATTTGACGAGTTTCTGTTTTAATCGTTGATCAGACATATATAAGTAACATGTTAAACTCAAACTTAAATCATTAATCGGACCAAATCTTCTAAGTACATTATAAATTTGATGAAAAGTTACCTTCCGTAAAAGCATTTATATTTTTTGTTCAGCACGATCTTCATATACTATTGAAAAATAATTTATGTCTAAATTACTAAATATTTGTTTATTTCCATGTAATTAACTTACTTTACTGATAAATATAAAATGGATATACATTTACTCGTAAACACGAAAATAATACCTCCAGAACGGTATGATTACTTTAAATCTTAATGCCAAAACATAGTTTATTCATTGCAAAACTCCCCTAATGTGTTGCCGTTTGGGATAAACAGACCACAGAGGTATTGAGTTCCTCTTGACAGCTGTCAGTTACAAAGGTAATAAGCAGGCTGTAAGTAGTTCCAAAGACGCCTTAGCTCTCAGGGGGAGAAGGGTGTGCAACCACAGGTAATTTCTACTCACCTATTACAGTGTTGTTCAAAAAATTTTATAATCAATACTGTTATTTTTAAATGTTTCATGCAAATGATAAATATGAAGTCTTATGTATGCAATACAATGAATTTATAAATATTTTTTAATGTATAATAAATAATTACCTATACGGTGATTCAAGGGTCAAAGAACGCTATCTATATTGGAGACCTAATCAAAATTAATGTACTCATGGATGATGAATTCGTTCGAAATTTAAATACAAATAGAACATTAATCATTTTCAATATATCTATTTTATAGTTATTTATTTCATCTGAATTAAATTATAATTCAAATTTAATTTATCCGAGTTTGCATATACGCATATATAAAGTAATGTAAATAATGATTATAAACTTTACTTGCAGTTAAATATCTTAAAGTAAACACATAATTTATCACCACTTACAAGTTACTTTAATTCATTGCGAATTGCAATAACAACTATAACTTATATTAATATCAGCTTACCTACCGCATTAAGCAAAATCTCTCTCCATAAACAGATAAATCCGGACTACGATTGAACAAGAAAGCAAATGAACTACCATAATACAGGGCAATGAATAATCGAAAATTAACAGCTCTGCAACGAATTATCAAGCATAAGTACAAATATAAAAATCTAATTATACATACAAATTTCGACAGTAAAATCACTCTGTTAAAAATAAATATTCCTTGAGTAGTAATTATATAAAGTCAGTGCTTTTAGTACACGCTGTATCTCCTACTATTCAATTATCAATACAAACAGCACAGCCTCGTAATAACAGCTTAGAAGGTAATGACACGCTGAATCAGTTTATTCCGTAGTATCCTCATATCAAAGTCATATATTTGATGAATGATCGAAACTAGTCTCCCACAGTGGTTCAATTTCCATTGCATCATTTCTATGAGATAATAAAATTAGAGATAAAAGTAAAACGTAATGGATTGTTTGCAATTCGATCTTTCCAGCGAAAGCTATTTATTTGAAAGGGCCGCTGTAAAGTTGGTTAAAGCAAAGCCGAGCGGAACTAATGGTGTATTTCGATACAATGCGTCGTTATTGCTTTCCGAGCAACGTAATCTAGCCATTTGACTGGATGCTAGATTTAATTAGATTTGCCATTGAATATGAATGTTTTTGAATACTAAATGCAATAGATCGTTCATAATTTATAATTAAGAATCGTTCTTTTAATTATAATTATTAAAAAAAATACTACAAACAATTTACTGGACAGTGTGAAATTATAGTGTGATTATATCTAAGACAATGTTTTAAAATTAATTTTTGTTATGAAACATAAATCGGTGATTGGGACTTATACTTCACGCAAATGTAATAACTTGTACTAGTTAATATCCACCTGCTTCATTTGGCGCATTTTTTAAAAATTAATAATTAAATTTTTATTCTTTTGCTTATTCCACGGTGTAATCAACTTACAACATTTCATTTGAATGCATTCAGAAGTTAAAGAGTGATTAAACACACATGCAAACCGGCATAAGAAATTAAGCATTTAAAATGTTAGATTAATGCCATACGATTAATTATTAGTGACTAAGCTTTGAAACTACTTGAATAAATTCGGACGAAGACATGACAGACAACCAGTAGAAGGTACTTGCTTATCTAAAACATATCACCCTACTTTATGACCTTGATATTGAAAACGCGTCAAGTGAGAAATGAAAGTGAAACAAATTTGTTTTCTCTTTTAACTGTTACGTCTGCTGATGACTTAACTAATGCTAGAACTTAGCGGCGCTGCCCGGATAAAATAAATAAAAAAGGGGAAGTTATTAAGCATTCCGTACTGAATGTTTTTTGCTTCCTTTGAATTATAGATAAATAATTTATATTTTATTTCATTCTTGATTCTATGTTTTTTTTTAGGTTCGATAAAATGAAACTGTTGCCTTATTTTAAAACAGATATTTATTATAAGTGAAATAAAATTTAAGAGTACATACGGATAATGTTACACATACATATAGTAATATTTGTAATATTCAAAATCACAACTATTTATTTTCGTCATATTTTGAATGAGATCGATATAAATTGATAGACATTTGAAAAAGTCGAAATGTTTTCACAATTTATAAAATTAATTATACTTAATATTCGAATTATAAAAAAGGCACGACATTTAAATAAAGTGAATAGTTCTTACAAATATGATAAACATTTGATGAAAACATTTTAATCCTTATATTTAATGCAATAAGGAAGTTAAATCCTAGTAGTAGACGCAAATGAATATATTATATACCTACTCGCTGATAGCCGTATCAATTTTGCCTAACATCAAGATCAAACCATTGTTGCCTGTTCTAGACTGAGTGAAAACAATAAGTATTGTATTAGTTTGATTTCAATGAATGACCTTGCTCATGTCTTTACAACATTATTGGGTCAATTTTTGAAATTACGTGACGTAACCGCGGCTGCAATTAGCCGATTTCGTAATTGACACGGAGAGATACGTCACATAATGTTAATCACGAAGAAATTGTACAAAAATGTGCTTCATAGGATGATGGCTGAACCACTCAGTATATTTTTAAGCAATTAATAAAACGAAACGTTTGGCAATATTTAGGAAATATCCTATCTATTTGGATTTTTTTCCACATATCACATAGAAACTTTTAATTCAATGAAACTATTTTTAGTAATTCAATGTATTGTAAGCACTCAATTCATATGTTTAAATTTCGAAATCAAATTAAGTCGCAAACAAAAACGTCTTACTTACCTTACCATAAGTTATTTCCAGTAAAGTTAAATTATATATTAAATTTATTTTATATTGATAAACAATGACCATTCCTGGATGTTTTTACATTAAGCATCTTAAACGTATTTCCTTATTATATTTGTTTTTATTAATATAAATTTCAGCATAACAATTTTATTTAATTTACTTTACTTTATTTTTAAGGTCAACAATATAAACTTAACGTATGAGTCAGCGCTTGGGTACTTTGATCAACAAGTCCAGGCGGCATATGCTTTTAATACGTTATCTCTTATCTCGTTTATCAAATAACCAAAAACGTACGCCGCTACGTCACAAATGCTTTGAATATATTTACCATAAATGTCGTAAAATTACTTAAGTTAACATTTCCTCTTCCTTAAAGGTTGTTTGAATGTACCAAGAGATTGTTTGCAGAAAAAATATGTTTCAAGCGACCTTATTCCCAAGTTAAGTCGGCCAGGAAAGTACTAATTGAGTTACCGTCCAAAACCAGAACAAAATTGGACCCACAGTGAGGCTTCAATGAAACAATGGAAATGCATTCACAATCGGCGGCATCACGGCTCGTAATTAAAAGAAAATTAAGGTCATATTCTTTTCACCCTGAGCCCGATTCTAGGTAAGAATCGTTTATCGATTTACACCCTAAAGGCCGAGTGATTGTAATTACTAATCAAAGTTACGATTAGGCTAGGCTGAGCCGTAGATATTGTTTAGACGGCCTTGTCGCTCACTCAAACGACTAAAACAGATGGTGAAAATTGACTTTTTGAAATCTTCGAACCACTTCAAACACTTATACGATCTTCAAACTACTACAATATATTGTGTAATAAGAATTGACAATCGGAACGATTGAAATCTAAAATGGTAAATGGCAAAATATATAATATAAAGGTCTTAAAAACGCATTCTAGCCTTCTTTCATAATTAATACTTATAGAAAGTAGTAGTTTTATACATTTACCAAATGATTAAAAACACCTACTCCATTCAGAATATACATATCATTCAGTAATCAAATAATACTATTGAAAATAATACAAAAGGTTATAATAGAGGCTATTTATGTCTTAATAAGTTTATGATTTTTAAAAAGTAATTTATTTGTTGCAAAATATAAAGTGGGTGAAACTGTCAAGAGTCGTACTCGTAATTTTGCGTTCCCAAACGATAAAGACCGGTTTCACTAAAACATTACAAGATGCGGTGTAGCGAAAGATGGAAGTAGTACAAAAAATTTCATGGTACCGCGGCCATGAGAATTGGTACCGCATTAAGACGTATTCAAACATGTGTGGCCTTTACCGATTCGAGCTACACTTCAACGGTTTGATATATACGTACAAGTAAAAAGCAAACATTGTTATATATCTGTGATCAAGGTTATAACGTATATGTATTTAGTATACACGCGTACAACACAACCTTTTTAAAGCTTATTATTATTACAGAATAGATTTGAAATTCACACGAATTCTAATACAAAGTAAAGCCTCCTTGTGCTTGTGCTAAGGAGGCTTCACTACTTCATATGAGGCTCTTTATAAATCTTGTCGAGTGCATCTCAGAACACGTATTTGTATACGACTTTCCGTTGCCACTCTCTTTACATAAATTATATAGTAATCGCATTCGATTTCATTCCTTTTTACATATATTAAGAAATGTCATTTGTATTTTTTACAGAACTCATGAGAGCCAAAATAATATGTAATCGATAATAACGTGCTCTACAAACTTCATTAAACATCAAATCTCCTGAAAGAAATGTCAATCTTAATTTATTTTTTAATAATTAAACCAGTGATTTCTCAAAATGTTTTTTTTCATAATTACAATATGTACAATAATAATATCTAAATATCTACAAACAGCACAATCAAATTATTCACGACTTTGGGGAACTAATTAGTTTACATTGTGCTTAGTTACATATTATGTATATACATAATATATAGTACATCATCTTACTGTAATTATTGGTGGATACTAGTATAAAGGAGTTTCAACCAATACATGAACCTTCGTTTATCGGTTGATCTACACCATATTTTCGTTCACAGACGAAAACAAGATCACATGAAAACTCATTGGAGTCCGGACTTAAGCATTCGGTTAAAATTTATGACACACACATACTGAGGTATACACGACAAGTAACAAGTACCCTCTTAAGACGAAAAAGAATCTGGTGACATGAGCAAAGTTATTGAACAACAAAGCCACAAATATGAATACTTAAAAGCCAATTATCTAAAATCGGCGAAAAAGATTACAAGAAATACAAGATATTAGCGCCTGACATTATACTTATCTAATTAGCATAAAGGCATAAAAAGCTCTAAGGCTAATGATATCTTTAATTTACCCAAATCCCGCGATCGCAAAATGCATAAGGCCTTATGTCATTACTTAAAACTTTTATTGCTAAATGTTAAGTGTTTTATTATGCAATAACATCTTCATAATTAGCAATATCATCGACATATTCACGGCCACACTAAGGCGTTGTGAATTAGTCATACTGTGATGAAAATAAGGTGAATACTTCAATATTATGTAGTTTCTGAATGATCATATACCTTGGTGTACTTATGTTATTTATGTTCAGTAGCGATGTTTTTAAGTGAAAACTCGATTAATTTGATTTTTATACAATAATATATTATAATATAGATATTTTTTTAAAATAGATCCGGTAAAGATAAAGGTCAGGTTATAGATTGATTCAGTTCTTGCGTCAAAATTTTTAATAATGTATTTCAAAGACCTAATGAATTGACGCAACTAATCGAAGGACCATAATGCAACTTGCATTAGTAGTAACAGGTTTTGTAATAATTTTCCTCTTATTCAGCTTTAATGTACCTACCTAATGCAAAACATCAAAGTTATTCTTAATATGTTGTTTATTCTAATTTGCAAAAACATAAAATACTTGTTTGCTTAGATAGAAACTAAATAAAGAAAACGTTACTGATACTTAAACACATAAAACTGTTAATTTTAATTGAGTCATAATAAACAAAGGCATGTGATTATATTTGATTCTATTTTAAGAAACTATTTGTCCATCTGTTAGAACTTTATTTAGAGGGTAAAGATGAAATAACCAAACCAGTAGTAACACGAAATTATTAAACAAAAACGTTAATTTTCGCACTTACATGTGTCAAGGCGATGACGTAGCGATCTGTCAAGTTGACAGGCGTTTCTCAATGAGTGCAGGTAAATAATAAGCACAAGGCCGACATTATTTGATCTGATCGTGTATAACTCATAATATTATGCTAAGCTTTAATGATTTGTCAATTGCATCACATTACTACGCTTGTTAGTACAGTACAAATAGACATATATCGTCATTTTCATATTGTGGCATGAAATTCTTATTATTTTTATAGTACGAGTACTGGTACCTGCGAGTGAGTGAGCCAATTAGGTTAAATATAAAGCAGAACGACTAATTCATTTATCTTTATTTAAAAAAAAAAGAAAATTAAAAAAAAATCGCAGATATGTTTTATTATACTGAATTTAAAAAAGGTTGTATCAAATTTTAAATTTAAATACAAACACTTTATGCAAATTATACTAATAAACGTAAAATATCATAACTCCTCAATATGCATTATGCATACGCCTACCTTTGCGATTGTATAATACAATTTAATTCATAGCGTAACAAATTTATTGCATATTTTTGGGTAAAGGCATGTTTGATGTTTAACCAAAACTTCGTTAGTCCTAATAACGGTGTTCGGTCTGTGCATTCATTGTTCTTGCTCATGACCTTATCAATTAGGTACTGTTAAGTGCACTTGCAATGTTGTTGTTTGTTATCTAGTCTGGTTTTCGTAACGATTGCCCTAATTTTGAAGTGTTTTTCTTGTTAACTATTATGCAATCGTTTAGGTGTTTAATTAAACGTAGGTAAGAAACCTCTTTACATATTCCATTAAGCACAATTTAAAAATTAAGTACCTATTTTATAAATTAAAAAAGAAGTTCCTTTTACGAATTATGCAAATATAATCTGTTACGAATACTATAAGAAATAATAATTAAATAGTAATATTTTATTTCTTGAAATAAAATACTATCTAGATGCTAGTAGGTATTTAGAGGTATTTTAAATGGAATGATTGGTGGCTTTTGTTTTATTAAATGGAGCGTTTTAATTGAATACTAATCCCACATTTTCTTATAAACGGCATTAAAACTAACATAATTCTTTTTTTTTAATGAATAAGTAGACCTATGAAAAAAGTGTATTTTAAATATATCTCTATAAAGTACCGAAAAAACTATAGAGGCACTAGTTAGTTAGTAGGTACGAGGTAGTCAGAAGGTCAGAAAGTAACAATGGAATCATAAGATATACATAAGGAATTATTATTAATATTGCTGATTTCGACTACTATTAACCATAATTTTCAAATAATTTTTGCTATTTTGTTCCAGTAAGAACACATGCTAAAGGAATTAAGCAATATGCAAGCATACACGGTTTTAATAACATGTACACTCAAAATTAATATTTGCAATCGTTATCTAAATGTTACAAGATTTGACAGAAACATGTTAGGAATGACAGGTATTGCAAAACTCCCACATACATTTTTGTGTCATCTAATATGTATGGGCTTAATTCTCTTACTTACTCAATAATCTATTAGTAAAAATATCTAAGTAAAAGTAACAAAAGAGAACTTAATATTTTATTTTTTTTATTTCTTGCCAAAAAATCCTAATAATTGCGTCGAAGAACTGCATTACATTTAAAATTAAATATGTTTCTCTTGTCACTCTTAGTGTGAGAGTAAAAAGGATAACATATCTTTTTCAATAAAAAATAATTTCAATATGAACAAAGACACATAAAACGTGAATAAGTTTGTATTGCGAATTATAATTTCGATAAACCCTTAAAGATCTGATCTGATGATTTGATACCTATAAACAACCTATTTTTTCCAAGAGATGTCTCTCAACTGATGTCTTACTAATTACTCGTGTGACCGTAAATATTTGCTCCCTACTAAAGTAAATAACAATCAATCTCAGTTATTTCTTTTCGACAAATGATAGAGCAATGCTTCAGAGATTAGTAAAAAGTTTTTATTACTGACTTTAATGGATCATATGGTTCCATTTAATTGTTCTTCATTACACTATTTCGACGATTACGGCATTTGTTTGCCCCACATTTAGACGATCATTTAACCAAACACTCATTATGCAACGTTATGCATTACAATCGCATCAATTTCTTAGTGTTTTCGAAAAGATTATAATTCCAAAACTATATATACTTTAAATCACCCCATGTTGATTCAGTGGATAGGGCATGTAGATTTTAAGTGATGATCGCAGGTTCGATTATAAGCTGGCCGCTGAGCAGCCAGCATGTGCCGGAAGAAATTTAACCACATGAAGCAATTCAGTCACACTCCAACCGGACTGAAGTCCGACAGTGGACCGTATAGGAACTGTTCCTGAAGAACTGCCTTTTCAAAATTTTTCAATACTTTGAGTCGCATACAACAGCTATTTGTAAATTCAATTTATTTACGATAAAGTAATGAGAATTAAAATTAATTACATTAAATTTCATTGATAGTTGAAACTTATCAGATTACGCGATATTATACAAACGTCTAGAAAAACAATTGAGAGGTTAATCTAACAATTATAAATAACAGCAATTAGTTTCAATAATCTTATTGATGGTTCTATTGATTCTTGATAAAGTGAAGTTTAATCTTCATTCACGTGGAGATGCCTTGATATTGTAACGGATAGTTTTTTGTCTTGTAATTCAATGAGCCGGGCAAAATACGCACGGCTGGCTTTTTTTTATCAATGTCACGACTAAAGAAGGTACAAAATTTAATCAAAATGAATGAGTCTGAGACATTTAAATCACAAAACTGAATTATATAATTTGCAATATAAAATATAAGAATTTTTGTTGTAATCTTTTTTTGTTACTTTATAAGTCTTTCTTTGAAAATTTAGCCTTATCGGATCAGGGATCGAATAAAATTTCATCGGAAAAAAAATTAATTTTTCCGTAGTTTGTAGTAATACAGTAAATCAATAAAGGGAAAACATGCATGTGGAATATAAAATTCGATTAAATAAATAGCTCCGAGATAATTGCAACTGTGCCCTCAACATTACAAAAAAAAACTCTGACAACTTGGCAGAACAGTTATGAAATGAAATCTCAAATCCGATATTAAATACGGAGGTAGTGATCGAGGCCAAACGAAAATTTAACAAAAAAAACCTCCGAGGTCCATTGGATGAAGCAAAGTTCACGACGGCTGGTGAGTGTTAAGAATAATTTCTCTAAGCGAAAAAAACTAAAACCACATTACTTACGCTTGGTGTCGAGAGCGAATTTTGCTTTACAGTAAAAAAGAATAAAGTTAGCGGCGCGATCTTTTTTTATTGTTACAAAACGTTAAAAAGTCGTTTTATGGATCGCTTTTTGCACATCTGTTCGGTTCCAAATAGATTTGCAATAGACACATGGCACTTTCGATTGAAATGCGACACGGTCGAGGCCATCTCCCAAATATGTAAATTGAGTACTGCGCCACTTTTATCACATACACCACTTATTTACGAAGAAGTTTTAGTGAATGTTCAATACGAATATTAAGATCATATTAATTCATACGCTTACTCTAGACGATTTTATACGTTTAATCCCACTTAATATATTCACATTTTCTTGTAATGTTTTTACGTAAACGTCCGAATAATTGTAACCTCATTTGAGTCTCTTTAACAATTCATAAAATCATACAATTAATGAAGAACCTGTCTATCCGGATGTAAAATAAATAGTGGCCTTCGATAAACGGTTTATTCGTAAACGATATTGATAAAAATCATATCCCTATTCTATCGGTTTTTATTTTAATTCGTAACTGTTAACATTTATGTAATCATACAGTTTTTTACTACATTTATAAATACATATTTTTAAATAGATTTCTATTTATCAAATATTTCTTTATACCTTGATGTTTGTTAATTTATTTTTCTCTTTAAAATTGATTGATTACTTATGATCTGTGACTGCACGTTTAATATAACTCGAAATAAGAGCTCTATTCTTTGGATAGTGAAAGATTTTTTAATAACTTATCAAGTATCGGGTTGTATATTAATAGTCAAGAAAGAAGATAACTATGTTAAAATACAATTAAATTTTAAATCTTGTGAGTATAATTGTTATGCATATATTTATATATATATTTATGTTTGTATAACGATTTTTTAAAATTTATGATGTATTAAAAAAACGACCAAATATTACCAGTTACAAAATAATAACATTACTTATATTATACATTTCGTCATACTTACGGAAAAGTTTGACAGCACTGTTATGTGTAGCCGACCTTAAGAGGCAGAGACCAGTCCTCCTCCTTTATCGATCTGTATAACGGCAAAGAAAAATCCAGTAACCCACACTGAACACAGCACTGAAAATCAAGTTATCACTTCACGAATGTCCTGCCACGGGCCCGGGCTCTAAACCCGTTCTTGGGGGTACCGAATTCCGGTTTTTAGCTAAGGTCACTCTCAACGTTTGGATCAAAAGCAGACAGTTCCACTTCAACAGTGTTCGGGTTGAAAGGAAAGTCTCAAGAAAGTTTCGTGTGTTAAACTTTTTTCGCGATCGGAGGATCGTCGTCGCGACGTCGAGCGGCATGTGCGACACGAACGGCGGCTCGGTGCAGACTGACGCGATGTTAATTTTAACGAGTGTGCAGTCGAAGCCTTCCGACGTCACACACGCTTCTGTGTGAGTGACGAACTTGCAGATTCCACTACAACGACAAGAAGTAGTGCGATATAAGTTATCACACGATATTCATTGCTCTTTTTTATAAAATTATATTTTCATGCGTTGTATAAACAAGTCTATGTAGCGTGAAAAGTTTTGTAGTGTGGTAGAATTGTCATTGAGATGGAACATTAGCACTAAGCATCAGGTTCTGGCTTTTGCTCATTTATTGTTGTGGACCCTGCATGCAGTTGGGTGCATAGTTTTATGAAATTGGTTTTTTCGTTCGCGCCGTCTGGCAATTCCCTTAGGAAGGCTTTCGAGTCGCTTTATGGGGCCGCTGAACTTTTATAGTTATTGCACCATGTTACTGTTTTGTTTTCAAACATTTTTGAAAGTTTAGGAACAATTTCCGTAATAATGTTATTGCTGTAAATGCGACTGTGCGATTCTACATCACAGTCCTGCTCCGTAAACTTTTTGATTTGTTTTGAAAATGCAATTTTCGTTGCACGCGATGAAATACAGCGAAAAGTATAGAAATAATGGATAGCAATAATCTTGGTAATATTTTAAAAATTGCAAAATACAAAAAATATATCATTATCAAGATATAGTTTTAATATTACAATCTAGGAGTTTTAGTTCCAAAAAATATATAGAAAATAGAAGGCTTGAAATTTTAAGAATTTCATATTATGATTAATTAAAATAATAAAATATTGTATGGAAGTTCCTACGCATTGATACATTTTGACCTTTTAAGGTGACTTGAAATTGTATTGGAAACTTTGAAAATATAAGTCATCGTATTTTCTGACTCAAAAAAATTTTACTCCATCAAATTATTATAAGTGTACAGAGTACGTTTTCATGGCAAAAGTAAATCATGATCGTATTTAATACTAATTTATTTGTAGGAAAGTATCTAAGTGCTTCAAAATACTGACATTACTTACACAAATCTGCACCAATACATCAGCTTGAACTATTTAAAGCTATTATCTTGCACGCTAAAAGGCTACTTCATCTATATTTAGAATGAATTGAATGAGTGAACAACGTCGGCGAGTCTGATTGTACGGAACACAGGTCTGACGAAATGTTCCAGTATTCGCACGGTCCCTTCTCTGTAGTTCGCTCGATTAACATTTAGCCGCTGATAACCCGCATTGTAAGAGGCTACTATTGAAATCAGCAATAGGGCAAATATAAAATTACATTTAATACAAATGACACATTTTTATATTAATATAGTGCAACTAATAACTAGACTTAAATATCTGGCCTTGGATTCCTAGAAATGCATTTTTATTTATAAAAAGCTAAGTGTTCCGTGTACGGTTAGCACAAACCTACTTAAAACGTTTATTATTGAAAAACAATAATATAAAGAAAAAAAATCTTGGTTTTAAGGATAACAAGTGGAGAAACGCTAACGGGCTTTGCAAGAAGTATCGGATCAACGATTTAGGAACGCATGAAGGGCAAACATACAAACATTTATTTAGGAAACATGTTTATAGGAAAGTTGAAAAAATAGATATAACGGTCATGACATGATGCACGCAGATTGTAAGACCTCTCTAAATTCTCATTAATTCATTTCTTCATAAGAAATGAATTAATGAAATATCCCTATTACATAGTATTTGCTCTACCAACTGTGAGATCTAAGTTGCCAAGTTCCTCCTACTAATAATCTCACTCCCTAACTTAACATTGATATCAGTACAGCTATTCATAAAAAGAAACTTGCAAATCACTGCCGAAGACGGGCGTGATTTGTTAAAACATTATAAAATTTATAGATTCAAAATTCTCGGCTGTCGATTTACGAACTGATTTTTTACAGAATAATACTGCAGATCACAGTAATGTAAAACTCTTGTCGACTGGTAAAACGACTGAAGGTTCGACGGTTCCTACACATAGGTGACTTTACAATTAAGTCGTAAGTTTCCAGAAATCTTATTTAAAGAATAGTTAATGGTAAAGGTATATTAATTATTACACAAATTTTGTTAGTATCAGAGGTGATAACTATTTTTATAAACATATATGATAATGAAATTTACTACATTATGGATTTCATTTATATGTATATAAAAAAAAGGAAATATTTAGGTTTTATCACAAAAACGGACAGAGAAAATAAGAACACATGTTCCGATCCCTTTTTTGATAAAACTTGACTAACTTTTAAAAAAATATTTACTAAGATTTAAATTTAGTAGAAAAATACGGATTACTTTTTATCTCTTTATTTTGTAATTAATGTAAAATGAACAAAAACTATTTTAAAGATTTAAGCGATTTCCTTGCGTTTATTTAGTTTATAATTTTAACAAGATTACATTTTTTGATACATTCTAATGTTAAATTATACACATTTAGACGTTTTTGCGGTATTAACCAATGTATGATGTCTTTTTGCGTCCAACTTAGTTTTAATGTTTTTATGGGTGAATAAAAAGCCTTTGATATCGTACCGGCGTTGTACATTTTTAAGGATCTTAGCTCCCATAAAGCTTTTTTGTATACTAATATATTGTTTTCTTGTTTCATTTTTGATTAAAAAATCAAAAATGTTTTTTAAATGTAAATAATGCATTTATATACATTAAAAAAATAACACATTCATGAATGAATGAATGAATGAATTACTCTTTATTGCACACCGCAAAAAAAAACACAAAAAAGAAAGTAACACAAAATTAATAAAATACAAAAAAAGAATTTTAGAAAAAAAAAACAAAAGAAGTACATTAAAAGTGTTGTAAAACGGGCGGACTTATGGCTTATTAGCCATCTATATATATTAGACCAACGATTTTAGCTGTACAAACAGTGGCAGAATGAAAGAATAATTATATTATATCGTACCCACTAATAAAGTGTCTGGATGAGAGAGATCAACCACTCACCAAATATTGTACCCGTGTACTCCCAACCGCAATCCTTTTTACCGCTGTTTGCAGTGAGCTGATATATAGCATATATCTATATATATATATATATATATATATATATATATATATATATATATAGCAGGCACTAGGAACATACTATTTTACTGTTTAATAAATCACTTATTACGTATATAAATAAAATAAAAATATATTTTATGATCACCAAAACATCCGTCTTCGAGTAACAAAATTCTGGCTCTTGTATTATTTATTACATAAATACATCGTACACTATACTAATAGAGAAGTACAAGCAATTATGTATCAATGAGATTTTGATAGGCCAAGGTAAAAATTTCTAATGGGCTTAGAGCATTATATAAAAGATGATGTAGAGCATTTACCATAAGAGAAATACATAACCATCAAAATATAAAGTCACTCGAACTAATTTCGTGTCTTAATATAAACCGATGGTATCCCTGAAAGTAATTCGTGTAAATAACAAAATACTGACATAAATAATGACGTTAAATGTCCTGCTCGCCGCTCAGAATGTTTATCACGCGGTTATTATATCCAGATCTGAGGCTCACATTTATTAGCCAGACCTTTGTACCGAGAAAAGTACTTACATGGCAACAATTCCATAACAGTTAAAATGAAATATGTAGGCATTTCACAATTTCCATTTGATAGAATGGATTCGTGACTAAGTGTCTGAATTCCGCGTTAAACATTTTCATACTTATTAAAGATACATATAATATACATTATAGATAAAAAAGTTTGAGGTTCATATGCGTTTATTTTCATGCTTTATATATACACCGCGCATAGACATGGGCTGAATTATTTAATGGCAGATGAACTTGCAACTAAGTGGTGTTATGTTTAGATTATTAAACGTATTTAAAAATATATTACGGGAGTATAAAATTATATCACATTTTTTTAGTATACGTATTAAATTATGTGATAACATACTAAATCCTTGTAGCAGCTCCTCCGCAGTTTTGATCGTCAGACTAGATATACGACTGTGTATGTAACGCAATAAGATATTTGGATATACCTATATAATTTTTATAAATGCTGAGTCCAATATTGCCGTCAGGATATTCGTACACCCAGTTTCTTCCATCCGAACATGCGCCGAACGATTATGCTAACACATTCTACGTCATTGCGGTATCGCCGAGCTTTAGGCTTACAACAGATTAAAAATAAAAATAAATAAGCATATCGAGTAATAATCACTAATAATACATTATTGGTTACCGCTTAAGATCCATAATATGATGTCTTAAAATTCCAATATAATATTTTTCTTATTATATAAATACGTGTCTCACACACGTCCAATATTTATTCTTTCAATATTTCATAATTTGATACACAATACAATGTACATTTTCTTTTTCTTTAGAAAAAACGATGTATAAAAATAGGACACTACCTACAGTTTGAGTTAAAAATATTGAAACAAAATGTTTATTTTCACACTGTGTTTCTCGCCTTACTTATATATAAATAAAAATCTCACGAGTGCTTCAGATCTGTCATTTGTCATTTTCAGACATTTTCAAGAATTGTCCACGGCGTTTTCGGAGACGGTATTTTACTAGAGAAAAATATTTAGGACAGCCAAAAGTAATCTCAACAACACTTCAAAAAAGTGTTGTCATCAAAAAAACTCAAATTAAGGAAATTTATGAAATTAATCCTTCAGAGTAAATATTTTGTATCGGCAAACTCGATTGTCAAAGTTATATTGCCATGGCTTATTGTAATATACTAAATGTCATCTTCACTTTGGTATAAAGTTAATTTCTAATTAAGTTGGTGTCGTAATTTTTGATTTCGTAAAAAAAAATCTTTTTTTAAAATTAATGTATACACTAACGAACGTCATTTATATTCAGTGCAAGCCTTAATGCTAATTTAAACCTAATGCGAAACCAATGACTACCGATCTTAATTATCTTCAAAGTAATCAATATCTATATATTATTATAGTTACTATAATTTGTCTGTGCGCTACAAAAATGAATTCATACATTATTAACTGCAATAAAAAATAATAAATTAGGTAAATTTTAAGTATTTAATGATGAATTCGAAATATTTGATTTCAGTATTTGTCTTAGCTAATATGTACTACAAGAAAGAATCCAATTTGTTTTAAAATAACTGGTAATTATATACATAGAAGTCAACATATAAAATACTTTGCGTCTCATTAATAAACAAAATTATATTTTGTTATTAATATTTAAAAAAAAATCTTCGTAATATCGATCTTACTTAAGCTCGACTGCGACTTTGGCGAAACTGAAATATAAATTGCAGCAGCTAGAATGATAAGCACTGTTCAAGTATGTGCACAAACTTATACTTACTTTATACGAGGCAAAGACAATTCGATACGTATGAAAAAATAATGGCGTGATACAAAGAATTAGCTTGAATTATTTTCCAAAGACTAAGAGGATATACTTTCCAGTTTCCTATTACTGAATCGCTACTGAGACACGGGGCTTGTACCCAAGACATTGACATCAGTCGTCGCATAAGCCAGCTAATGACCGACACGACAGTTAGTTATCGACATGTTAATATGGCCACGAAGTCACAGGCTCTCTCTAGTTAATACATAATTTCGTAATGATTTGAAGAATAACCCTGAAAGTAATAAAAAATATGAATTAACGCTAAAAGCTGAAGTGCTATGTAATAAATTTGGTAAGTGACCTCGATTTTTTTTGCATTGAAGATATAATTATTATAATCAATCAATCATAACGCAATAACGTTTTGTTTATTAAAAATAAATATATTTACCGATCGCATTATATACGCTTGAAGAACTCTTGCTAGTAAAACTTATAGCAAGGAAAGTTGAACACTTAAAGCAGAAATAAAAGTTTTTATTACATTTACTCAATTAATGAAATAAAATGTAATAAGTAAACTACAATTAAATCTTACAAAAACTACAAATAAATACTTTGACATGACCTTGATGAGACTTGATTTAAAGTTTGAAAAATATAATACGCTAAAATAATTTATAAAAAAGTAGTTACACCACACTATGTAAACATTGTTAAATTTATTTGTTGGTATAGATTTGTGCGAGGCCATCTAGGTAGGTATCACCCATTCATCACATATTTTACCGCAAAAAAACAATACTTAAGTTTGTTGAGTTCCATTGCAACTACAGGCACAAAGGACAACATCTTGGTTCCGATGGTCCGCACATTGACGATGTAAAATGTAACTCAACGCGAATGTCTCTAGGTACTGGTGACCCCTCCAAAGTACAACTACACTATTGAGTTTAATAACCATTAAGTTTTGCTCGACTTAGCATTTATCAACTTAAAATATCAGGAATAGATGTGATACCTAACATAAAACAACCCACTTATTATATGTTACTTACATAGAGCGCACAACTTATAAGTGAGTTAACTTAAAGTAGAATACTAAGTCTGAATTAAGATTTTCTCGATAGCAGCGCTACCGGATCTTATCCAAAGAATCCATAAACCCACCCACAAAAAATTATCGGTCCAAAGGGCTTAGTTACTCACGTACAGAATATTTATTTAAAAAGATACAGTAATTTCCCTATGTATAAATATAAATAGGACTCATAATTTTGACAGCACAAGATTGATGACGTATTTAAAGACCTTATCTTTATTAACAATATGCAAAAAATAAACATCACTCCTCTAATTAGCTTGCGACACACTGTTACGAGGAACGGACAGCGTGTCGAAAACTTGTCCAGTAAAAACGAAATTGTGATTACTAAACAATGGACCGGGTTCCCAGACTTAACTTTGTGTGTTAATTGTTGAAAGCACTTATTGACACAGTGTTGAAAAACGAAATGATACGGTAAATTATTTTTCTTATAATCACCTACGGTGTATTATTTTCGTTCATTAAGATCAAATTTGGTCATGCAAGGTTGAAGAGAAAATACTGAAGAGTTCCGCATTCCTTCTTAAATGTGTATGTTACATGATCACGGGGAATATTTTGAGATATTCGGTGGAATTTAAATAGGCAGCAAAAATATTTTAAAATATTGACTGTGTTAGATAGAAAACTGATTTGAAACAATGCTGTATTAAACTTATTATCATCTCTGTTCCAAATAGTCTTCTAATAAGATAGCGGATATACTGAGTCGAAAGTATCTAATCGAAACCACTTGACTGCAAAATTCCCTCAAAGTTCCAATAAATTTACATAAATTCACCGACAGAGATTAGAATCGAACAGCACCAAAAGCAATATGCAAAATAGGACTATTTTGCCATCATTTCCTTCAGCACGACATTATTCATACACACTTCGCAACCGGTTCGAATACAACATACGATGCTCCATTTAGATATGAATTTACGCCGACACAAAAACAATGGTTGGTACTTTCGCTTAATATCCGAGTTTCGCCTCACAGCGATATCAAGAGACGTCATAATTCAGGTACAATCTAGTACATTAGTAAGGGCGAGGCGCCTTTGGTCTGAATGTACAACCTTGCTTGCCCTTACTACTTGTCCGTATTTAATTTATATATATTGAAACATTTGAGTTATTGAAAATTATTTAACGAGAACCACTGGTTATCTTAAAAAGTATATATATTTATACTTACTTGGGCTTGAAAAAGTTATGAAATTTTAAGTTCTTAAATGATCTGACTGCTGATATTTGAACTGAAAACCCAACTAAAATACTTATTATGAAAATAAAATTGTGACATCAATTCAAAACACACGCGTTAAATGACATCTATTCTCATCATCATGTTATGTTTATTTAAAAGGCATTTTAAATTATTGCACCGACGAACAATATATAAATGATAAAATGATAAATGATAAATATGAGACAACATCACATACATTACTCTGATCCCAATGTAAGTAGCTAAAGCACTTGTGTTATGGAAATCAGAAGTAACGACGATACCACAAACACCCAGACCCAAGACAACATAGAAAGCTAATGGTAATCTACACCGACTCGGCCGGGAATCGAACCCGGGCCCTCAGAGTGGCGTTACCCATGAAAACCGGTGTACACACCACTCGACCATTTAGGTCGTCATATATGTACTTAATGTATTAAATAAAGTTCCTTAAAGAATTAGTACACAATCGGAATGTATCCAAAAGCGACCGATGGTACGGCTAGACTGTTCCCATGAGTATCGGTCGCGGGTTCAACTCGTGACCGAAGCCTGACCTTTGTCAACTGACATAGCGCACCAAACTGATACCACGCTGCGCTGGCGGATGTGGGCCAGAACTGCACAGCTCATTAACATTCCTAGCATCACAGTTCCGAATGATTTTAGGCCATAGTGACGTCATTATTCTATCAAGTGAGTCCTACAAGCTCGATTTGAAAATGTCATGCTGATTTTAAAAAAAAATATTGTGTACGAAAACATAATTTAGTATGATTTAATTTGACTCTGACAATATTATAAAATCAATGCAAATAGTTATTTGTATATGGATATATATATTTCATAATTTCTGACATTAGGAGTTACGTTCCATACGATGAATATGTGATTCAAAATAAATTAATGTACAATATATTTAATGTACTAATTTAATAACAAACTCATACTATAAATTAAAACTAAAATATAAAGCAGAGTTATCAAATGAAACAAAAGTTTAGCTTAGCTTAGTCGTAGCATCTAGCATTCCAATCAATTTACTTTGTCTAATTATACTAAAATATTATTATTAAATGTCACAATTAAAATAAAAGCTTGCGTTCAGGAAGCTCTTTGCGTGATTGTTCCTATTTTAGTTTCAGATAACGTTTTATTAAAATCAATAGACTTTTATCAGCGCTACTAAATCTATAATCATTTATTTATTCATGTACATAATATGTCTTATTATAGCATAAATAGCTTGTAAAAAGTTAAAAGCTATTTACTAGCACTTACAGGTAAACGCAACGTAATAGTTCAACTTGATGACTACTAATCATATTCTGATTAATATTAAACTATAATCATTTTTTTATCTGCTCATTTATTTCTATATGCCATAATTTTATTTTCATAAAAAGTATCACAGTTGTGTTTTCAGTCTTAACACCAACAGCCAAATCAATTAAGGAATTAAAATCAAATATTATCTATGGCATAACATTTTGTTACATTTACAGTTATACAAGTGGGTTGGATCCATTAATATATTACAAAAAAATACAACCAAAGACTACTAATACAAATAAATTAGTGAAAGCTTTGCATAAAAATTAAAAACACATTCTCGTATCATCAAACTCCTCTTGTAAGTTAACTACTAACTAATGTATATTAAATTAATCATTAAGACCATGACAAGTTTCCTTTAATCCCTTTTTTCTAAAGAGTTATATGTATATAAATGCTTTAAATCCTGTAGAGTTTCTCTGCGTTATACATTTTATGACAAATATTTAGTGTAGTTATAGATAAGAGAACACTTGTTTTTACACTTTAATGCATAAAATAAATCTTCTGATGGGAGACATCGTATTTTCTTTTAGCAACAACCAATTCTTAAATATATTCGTGGGCTACTAGACCGTGAAGTGTAAGTCATAAATGAGCAAACTGTTCAAATAAGAATAATGGTGTATGGAAGGAAATTGGAAAAATCTCGTCAACGAGATAACCTCTTCAGAATAGGACTTTCTTATTATAGAAACAGTGTACAGACATTTCCACGAGGTCACTGTAACGACCATATATAACGCTTTCGATTCCCATTTGGGTCACATAAATTTCCCTCCGTTATTCATCGCTGTAGATAGCCATGTCACTATTGATTCCTTCCCTAGAAAATTATAGCCCGGAGATCATTATAATATTCTATATCGAAGTTGTAAAATTCAACGAGATTAATATTTGATATGTTCCTATACTTTATTATGGAACTGTGATTTCGACTTGATTGGAATAAACTAAGAAATCGAAGAAATTTCGATCGCCGTATAAGGAATTATGTACGACTACATATAAAAAGGTCCCTCACCATAACAGACTATTAATTCGCAACTAAAGTTATGCAATCCTTACTACCTGAAAGTTAAGTAAGTTAGTAACTAGTTTGATATAAAAATACAAATTATATGTTATTATACTCTTTAGGATAAATCGCCGACTACCTCGTTAGTCTAGCAGCTTATAAGGCTGGAAATCCTGGATTGGGTAAATAAACTGCATGATATTGCTGTGTCAAAAAAAACTAACAGAAGTCTAAATTTAGAAAATTGGCTGTCATACTCCGTTGCCTCAGAAAACACGTAAGTACGAATAACCTGATCTGTCTCCAGTCGTATCGAGCTCCCGTCGTGTGATGAGAGTGAACGATAGACAATGATTTTTATTCTGTCATTATCATCTTACACGGTAAGTGTCAACTCATTAGTCACTTACAGTAAGGAAATTGTCAGTGTTACCCTCTCTTACCTCGAAAAGCACGTAAAAAGGATTAAATGATTTTATTTACCCGTACTTTACATTCGATGCATATATGTATTTGTTTCCATATAAAAGAAAAAGAAAAAAATCTTTTGAGACAAACCATTATTATTATTTAAGAAACTTACAAATATCACATATATTTTATTTTAAATCTAATCCAAGTTGAACTAACTAACATACGAACTATAATTTGTACTAGCTTTTTATGTTATTTTACCTGTTAGTAAGAGTCGGTTAAATCTTGAAATATAATTTAAAGCCAATCCCTGTGACCAATTGAGCTAAAAATTTATATAAATCGTTGTCAATATAAAATGCAATTTAGTATAGTAAGTGTTATTCGTTTTATTATATTCAATATATACAAGCTTCTGTTTTGAGTATATTTATTTACATGAGAACATTAAAAATGCGTAGTTATATATCTTCAATTGCATTCGAATGATTCTAGAAATGTAAAAATAGCAACTGACAGTGAAAAACGCAATTCACCTCAATTAACTAGTTCTAATAGTTAAAAAGATATTCAGCCTTGAACGGAGAGAGTCTAGAAATTAAGAGCATTGGACGATTGATCGATTCAGCAGCAAATCAACACGCACGGTAAGGAGTGTCTGGTGTTGACTTGCGCACGCGCAGCGAAACGTCCGGGCAAGGCGAACCGCCTGCACTTGATTCGTGTAAGGGTGTCCACGTGAATACGGGATGAAAGACTAAATGCTACGATAGAAAAATTATAATTCTGTAAACATTAAGGAATATACAAATATTTGCGCTCTATAGTTCAGAATAAAGAATAATTGATATAATTAAAATAGTATATTCTTGATCATTATTGATTGAAAAATGTTATTCTTTAAAACAAATAAGATATAAATAAATCAAATTATTTTAACATTTAATGTTCTGTCGATTTTTTACAAAAATTGATACTTGAAAGTTTCATTTCAATGCAAAATTTTACAGAACGACGAAAACATTCGTCCAATTTAACGGTAACAGGCAGAATGAACGAACGCAGGGCTTAATCAATCTACACCCGATTTGATTACGGACCGTCCGGAGCGCTCGTTTGAACATTACCTCGTGTTTCAATATAACTTCAAATTTTATCATTTGTCGTGTTATATATTAGCATAGTCCCTTAAAAGTAAAAAAGGTTTTTTTAAAAATTCTTTTACATTAGCTCACGAAAGCTCTCTATTATAACGATTACGAAATAAAAAAATATGAAAACGTACATCTCAATGCTACTGTATATTTTAATTTAAATTCGACCAAAAGTTACAACAACAACAACAGCCTGTAAATTCCCACTACTGGGCTAAAGGCCTCCTCTCCCTTTGAGGAGAAGGTTTGGAACATTTTCCACCACGCTGTTCCAATGCAGGTTGGTGGAATACACATGTGGCAGAATTTCTATGAAATTTGTCACATGCAGGTTTCCTCACGAAGTTTTCCTTCACCGCAGAGCACGAGATGAATTATAAAGACAAATTAAGCACATGAAACAGAGGTGCTTGCCTGGGTTTGAACCCGCAATCATCGGTTAAGAAGCACGCGTTCTAACCACTGGGCCATCTCGACTTAACAAAAGTTACAAACTAAAGAAAATATAGTCAGACTTCACAATAGATTAACGTAATACATTTTTAATATTAAATTAAATAATAGTAGCAATACGTGGTCGCCCTATGACTCATGCCACCCAACAGGTTTAGTAGGTCGGGTGTATGTTGACAACGAACAGGTATCGCTCACACAACCTGCCTTCATATGTGCCCTACGTTTTGCTATTAATGAACCCACACAGTACAACAACTGTGCACGCCGAAATAACCCTTAGCTAGCTGAATTAAGAACCATCATCACAGCTACAATCATTTACAAATAGTACCGTAACGCTATAAAAGGTGTGCAGTGAAATATGTCATATTACATTAAAGTTAAGAAAGATAATTGTATGAATATTAAGTAAGAAAATTGTTTAGTTGGAAACACTTTCCATGACAGATATAGAAACAAAACTAGTTAATTGCGCAGGAGTTGAACTGGAGCAATAATAATTAGAGTGCTGTCAAATGACACTCGATTGATTTATTACAATTTCTCACTTAACGAAAAGATACCTGAGACACATTTGTAGGATAGGATCAATTACTGATATCTTGTGTCTGGAAAGTAAAGGTGAAAATAGTATCTTATTACAATATCACACTTACTAGAGACTCGTCAAATATTCTATGCACGCGATGTGCAAGTTAGTTTTGTACATAGAGATACCATAAGTAGAGTTTTTTAATTATCCATCTGAAGTCCTTCTGAAGAAGGATAATTACCCTATTGAATCATATATTTTAAAATTCATCGTGTAACTTTTAAAATATTAAAGTCTTATTTAAATTAAAATTCTTACTAGGTATATAATAAGTAAATTATTATACATAAAAATATATACAATAACGAAATATTTGTGATAAATGTTACTTTTTTATGCCATACTCGTACAAAGGCTGATGAATAAATGAGCCTGATGGTAGGTGGTCACTACTTCTCATAGAAATTGGCACTACAATAACAAAGGTATTCTCTGTCTATTTACTTATAATGATAAAAATACTAAAAAACATTTTCAATGCTTGCTAACTCTACATAATGCTTATATAACTTAATCCAGTATACTAATGAAATAAATAGGAGGATTACAGTGACTTCAAAATATGCTTTCAAAAAAATCTTATACCAGTTCCAAAGAAATACCCGGAGCAGAACTTTACAAACAAACCTAACCGGAACACAAAAATACAAAATAGTTTTGTTTAACGATAGAAAAACTAATCCATGGGTGTTATCGACCCAGACAGCTTTGCATAGCGCCTTAGTTCCATAATAAATTATTAACCACTAATGGTAAAGTTTACGAAACAATTACACTAAAACTATTTAATTCATTGTCCAAGTAATTACTTGGACAATGAATTAAATAAATCATATAGCTTGTAATATTGTTAAAATTAGTTAATAAGTTATTATACCTTTGAATGTATAAAACATATACAAAAATACATATCTTTATGCATCATATTAAATCGATACGAGTTTTGAATTATTGATGCATGGTATAATTACAGCATAACTATTTTTAAAACGATTAATTGGAAAAGTTTTCTTACTTTAATATAAGATTTTGTACGAGTCTTTGAAATACCATGCCATTCATATAACTAGTTTTAATTTTAAATCATTTTCCAGATAAGATAGCTGAAAGAAGTTCTACTTTATACCCGCTATCGTCTAGACTAATATTATTATTACATGTAAGCTAAATTAAAACGTCACTGGCGTCGACATTACTGTCGTATTAAACAGATTAATAGCTTCATATTTTGTTCCATGCCCTTACTTTTATATTATTATGGAAAAAAAATTGATGTTTCGTTAAGATGTTTAAGTAAGAGTCTAAATCAAAACGTATATTTCACAAGGTTATTTTAGTGACTAAGTTATTTTCTACAAAATGTAATAGTTAAGTACTCTCAATAAAAGCTAATTTGACATCATTCAACTATTATTGATCTAAAAATTTGTGCAAACTTTTGGTAATGCTGGAAACATTCTAGTCTAAGGACTACCGTATTCTTTAAAAATAAAATAAAATTATTTAAATTACATAGTTATACAAGAAGACATGATAAATTTCCCTACTTGAGAAACAACAAATTATTATGGCACGTTTTTTAAAGTCTATTAATTATAATCCTACATAAGTATAAGTATGTATTTGTCTGTATCAAATCAAATCGTATTTTTTCTTAAATAGCGATGTCAGATAAGGTTAGTTAGTTATTTACATGTTATAGTCATTCATAAAATGCTTTCCAATGTATGCACATTTCAAAGGCTTACATTACTTCATAATCGTATAAAAATCAAGCTTTTGGAAGCGAACAAGGCATCCTTAAAAATAAAAGGACGCGTAGAGTCGTCTTCTACTAAACAGGTTATTCTCAGAATGATATCCATTCAACTTATAAAACGGAGCAAATAAATCCGTCTCTCTCCAACACCCATCTCTTTCTAGCAGCATGCATCAATGGTTTTGGAATGGGACTTCGAGGTGAGAAGTTTGAATGATACGGTTAAACTGGTTGAATGGAGGCTATGCTTGTTTGCTTAAGTTAAAGTGTACAAGAATTTTTAGTCGACTATGATGAAAAATAGAAATGAGATAATTAGCGTAATGTTACTGCAGTTTTTAATGCAGTATAGTGGTATTTCAATGTACATGTCTTTGATGCTACAGCTATTTATTTAGTTTTTGCAATTTGTAAACAAAATAAGCACTTAACCTACAAATTAAGGCCGACATTATTAAAGCTGTTTTCACACAACTCGATTCTGTTATAAACCTTAAATATAGTATATTATATGTCTGTCATATTCAGTTCAATATATTAACACCACATTTACACAGCTATTACATATAATAAAATTAGAGTGTCTGTTTGTAATATTAAAATAGCCCTTTTTACTCAATGCATATGTATCTATACACGGTACCTATACCAAAATTACATTTATTACATTTTTTGTCGGTCTATCTGTCTGTCTGTCTGTTTGTTGCAGCTAATCTCTGGAATGGCTGGACCGATTTTGATGGTACTTTCACTGTCAGATAACTGGGAGTAACTTAGGCTACAATAATATATTTTTTTGTTAAATTAAAACGCGTACAAGTTCGCGGGCACAGCTAGTTTTAAATATAAATATGTTGAAAAAATATAATATAACATGAAATAATCAAATTCACACAATTTTAAAAGATAATATTTATTACACTAGGTAATCATATCTATTCTATAATGGTATCCAAATAATGAACGTAACCTACTTGTAATGAATTAAGTGAAAACATAATTACATAATGGTTAAATTACATTTATATATATTCACGTTCCTTTATTAGTATTAAACTGCATGTTATCATTTATTTTAACTTTTTTTATATACATGATAGGGCAACTTATTTGTTTTAGTGTTGAATATATCAATTACATAATTGTAATCATTAAAAAGATTTTATTTGAATTTCAATTTAGTTGTATGATAAATAAATAATATTAAAGTAGTCTAAATTAATATTATTAATGTGAAAGTAACTCTATCTGTCTGTCTGTCGCTCTTTCACGACTAAACCGCTGAATCGTATTTGATGCAATTTGGTATGAAGCAAACTAGAACTACAAGAAAGGACAGGCCACTTAAACGCGAGCGAAGCCGCCGGCGACTCCTAGTATAAATATCAAAAATAAAATATTCTCATTATTTAAAAAAAAGACCTAAGGCGATCAGCGTGAAATCAAACCGTAGGAATCCCATACTTATTATTATCACCAGAACACAGCCAATGACATAACTTTTAACCATTAATGACCAACATTACGATGATGAATGAGACTGGATGCATGCGCACGCGCAAATCTAATATATCGTTTTATTTTAGACCCTACAAATCTGTATTTGATATAAAACATTTTTGTGTCATTATATTTTAAACTTTATTACGTCTGATTAAGGTTTATAAAGCAAGAGGTATTCGTTATTAGCTGCAAAAATAAGTTGGAAGGTAATATTGGACATGTCACGGTTGAGTGATTATTGTGTAAGGAAAAGGAAATGTAAAACTGACGTATATCAATCCCGAGGCTTCAGATTAGTTCTATATTAAGTAGGATAATTAATTAACAGCAAACTCTTTACAAAATAAACAACTGAATTGGATTGTTTTAGACGATTTGAATTAAAAATACTCGGGTATATTAGGGAGTAATTTCAGCATATATATCAAATAAGTCCACTAAAGTTGCCCAGTTTATATGTATTAGCAGCTGACACTGATCATGTTATTGCTATAAAAGTTTTCTTAAAATAAATTCAAATACACAATTATTTCAATGTAAAACCCTATTTAAGGGATTGTAAAGCATACGAAGGCCTATAAATGTCAATTACACTTGACATGCAAGACAAAGAAATGGAATATTCGGCTGTGTGCGAATAGGTGCGCGTCTTAAATACAAACCAATACTTTATATACATACATATTTAGTCCACACATGACAGCGAGAACTTAAAAGTTTGACGTAAACGTAACACAAATGTCATTTATCATAAACCGTAGATTCTTAGTAATTTTCTACAGATTTCTAATGCAATACTAGCGGCAATTTAAATACTATAAATAGCCCGTGGCATTGCTCACTTCTTTAAATAAAGCGTTTATTAAACTCAATTACTAACTACTACTACTAAGCATATTTTAATGTAGTGGTGATATTATAAGCTCCTTTTAAGCGAGAGTCTTTTACTTCTTCTCATTTTATCGTTCAAACACGAGTACTGATTTGATTAATTAATTAAAATTATCTTCAGTAATAAAGGCAAAATCACTTAGAGATTTTCTTTTATATAAAAAGTACTTACACTTTGAAATAGCCTTTTTATAAAAATAAGTTTAATTACCAATATCTGGTGATATTTCAGTGAGAGTTAATGGCCCAGTGAATGATTTGCATCCACTGTAAAAGTAATGAAAAAGTGACAGCGTGTAAATGTCCCTCCCACTGGCAGATTTTATCCACCGCTGATCCATTGCAGTAGATAAACATGTGACAGATTCTCAACCGACACACGCAGGATTCCTCACGATGGTTTCATAATACCACATACAGACAACATTTTCTGAACAAAGTTATAAGTATAGAGCAACACGCCAATTACATCAATAAATGATAGAAGTGCTGGGTTCAAATAAGCAGCTAAAAACGCCGAGGGCGCAAGGAAACGTACTATTTAATCATAAGGCGTTTTTCAAAAGCTCGACACTTCATAGCTATTAAATATTATTGATGAGGAAGAATCGAGATAATTAGATCCGAGAAGATCGAAGCAGTACGTAGTAGAGATGTATAATTTTATTACAATCTCTTTTATACGTCACTTTGTTTTGTATGTTATATGTTGTTCACAAACAATTATTTTATTGACGATTTTTAAAATGTTTTATAGATGAACCTAAAACACAACCGATATATTGATACCGAATCAATATATATAATATGTATGTGTAATACAAATATATTACAGTAAAATTTATAAACCGTTAGATTAGAATACATACCGTTAGATTACAATAAATACAATGAATACGTAAAATGGATTATAAACAGTCAAAATATTGTTCAACAACAGCCTGTAAATTCCCACTGCTGGACTAAAGGCCTCCTCTCCCTTTGAGGAGAAGGTTTTTATAACATATTCCACCACGCTGTTCCAATGCGGTTTGGTGGAATGGACATGTGGCAGAATTTCTATGAAATTTGTCACATGCAGGTTTCCTCACGATGTTTTCCTTCACCGCTGAGGACGAAACGAATTATAAAGACAAATCGAGCACATGAAACAACGGTGCTTGCCTGGGTTTGAACCCGCAATCATCGGTTAAGATGCACGCGTTCTAACCACTGGGCCACCTCGACTCAGTTGTTCACGGACATTCAATTTACAATAAATAGTTTAAAATTTCGATATTTTATTAATTAGTACATTTAACTTAAAAGTACTTCGATTCGAGTATTAACCTACAATTTGACAGTGACATACATACACTTATAAATTAATTATTGATTACTTAATATTGTTTAAATAAATATAAAATAATAAATGCTTAATGTCTCAAGAGTTTTTTGAAGTCAACATCCGTAATCGAAAAGCTTAACGACGCCGATTATATGGAGACGCAATACAGAGAGAGCTGAACGCCAAATAACAAAACAACATGGCTTTAAAACAAAACGAAATATAAAATTAAAAAATAATTTAATACCAAACAAATTGAGACATTATTATTAAATAAGAATAAAAAACAGCATCAAAAGCTTACATAGTCATTAGCCACTCATCAATTATATTAACGCCCATCATAAATATTCGGTTTAATAAATGTGATTTGGTATGATTTGATATTAAAATAACACAAATCGGACGTAACATAAAGAGGAAATCACATAGTCTCATGATAGAATACTTGATAACAAATATTATAAGTATTTATAGTTCAATTAGTAAGAAGTAACATTTTATAACTCAAACATCTTACGTAAATAGACTAAATAAATAAGGTAGTAAAACATTTAACTGCTTTCACGTATAGATCATTAAACTTATAAACAAAATTATGCGTGTTAAGTTTGGTATATATAAAATTATTATTATAAAACTTTTTATGTTCTATTATTACTAGCTTTCTTATACTTATTATTAACGGGTTAACGGCTTGCTTGCATGAAAATGATCAGATCGACTTTGAAAGCTTTTTATAATGCTCTTACGGGCGAATTTGTTACAAAACATCCTGCTCATATTTGAGGTGTTTACGGATACATTTTTTTTATTATTTTGATATTATTCAATAGATAGTCGTTAAAAAGACAGTTTATTGTATGAAATATTGTCTGAAATTTGATTTAATTTCATTTTTAATTGATAGGAAGATTTTATCATTGTTGTTATCATATTTACGTACTTTTTCTATTGACTCCTTCTTTGTTTGTTAACTTATGCAAATAAATAAATACCTGAGCGAAGTAACGTTACTAGTAAAGTATAAATTGAATTTGCAAAAGGCGAATAACAAACAGCAATATATTTATGAATTATGACGAGTGCGTGTGATATCTGTTATATTAATGAGATTGAGATGTTACGTACAGAATATAATATGATAGCATTAATCATATGTAAAGTCACTGGGTCAAATGAAAGCAGAGTATTAAGTAGTAATAACTCATTATATAATTTGACTAAGGCCCGCGGCTTTACACATATTGGCAAAGACCTCTTTCATTATAATATAGCCGAAAAAACTGGGAGCGACAATTCAATTAATGTCTTGTTTGAAAGGAATAACATTTTTGTTCGCATTTGTTGTCCTTTGACGGCCTAAGAAGCAGCTATTGTTTAATAACGATCTTATCGTACAATCAGATTAATATATTGTTAATAATTAAAATGTACATAGATAAGATAAACAAATATATTTATTTAGAATTATTATATATTATTAATAAAACAGAACAGAAAATACATTTCTTACCATCTGTTTACATTTACGTTTTACCGCGATCATACCTGGATGTAAATATTCTCATGTAGAGCTCACATAACCTACGATACCTACGATATTTTTTGTGTTTTACAGCCTATCACTTTAAACTCGAACATCCTGTTCAATACAATAAAAAATATATAAAAAATTAAGTATATTACATATGTTAGCGCCTGTATCTTTTTTCGTGTGTTCTCCATACCTCCTTTTTCGAATGTCGAACATAGTAAAGAACTAAAACTTTTTTATTGTAATATTGACAACTTTTCTTACTTTATGTAACTGTTAGACATAATGTAGAAAAAAGTAGATCCAAACAACATATTTGTATATGATATTTGATATGATATGATATTTAGCGTGACCCTTTATATAAAACTGGATTTTCTTTTCGCCTAATTACAATTTACTAATAAAATACGAAATTATTTCAAATGTAATAGCAAATTTTATCGCACGGGTAATAAAATAGTTAAGAAATTGGCCTCACATGATGCCGCTTCTTCCGCCAATTGCTCAAGTAGGTATAGACCAAACTATCGGCTGATCATTAGTTTCTAGTTTATAACTCTTTGGGACTCTCGCTCACACCGTCGCTACTAGATAGCGTAAGGCTTAACACATTCTTTACTGTACTACCTGATGTAGTTTCAAATTACTTCTTTACTCCAACAACAAATCAACAAACAACTACCTAGTTTTATATTTTTTATTCATCTCATATTCGACAACGAAAAACCATCTTGATAATTGCATAATATGTCGATCCCCAAACTGATCCAAAATAAAAATGATTGGTGAAATAGGAGGCCTCTACCCTCAATCAATTATCAGTTATAAGTTAATTCATATTTCTTTAACGTTGATGTAATATTTCAATATAATATAAATTATATAACAATTACTAGCAGCTACATATATGATATTATCATATACTAAATATTTCCTTTCTTATAGGCCGGCAATGCACCTGCAAGCCCTCTGATGTTGCAGATGTTCATGGGCGGTGGTAGTCACTTTCTATCAGGTGAGCCTCCTGCTCGTTTGCCACCTATGTCATAAAAAAAGTGATAATTACTTTTCACGGAATTTTGTGTACAGGATGATGATGATAAAATGTCTATCATTATTATTATACGATTTGTGATTATACCTAGACTGATTTAATCTATTTGAAATAAAAAATAAATAAATAGAACTCAGCGTTTATATATACACTTTTGTTACACTACAGTGTAACAGTTTTCATATGCACATTAATATGTGAATTACGTAGGCCTTCGAAGTTACGAAGTCAATTGATTAATTATATATTTGCAAAATGCCTTTAAATTTATGATATAATGATTTGTTGTGGAGAAAATCGAGAAATCTTTGTCAACATTAGTTTATAACCACTAAAAGCTAAAGTTGAAAATATACATCCTCGCTTAACATAGCACAAGTCTGAAAAGTTAGATTACTCTATATTTTCCTTTTGGGGATTTATGTTTTTCTCTGGTTCAACTAACTATGACTCAGAAGGTATGACTTATGGTATATTCAGATGAGTAAGTATATACCAATGTATATGGTTACAATTAATTAATAAGGAAATGTTTTGTTTATTACGTAACTTTAAAAAAAGTAAAAACCGCTATAAATAAGAATTAGATTAAGAGATTATTTTTGACTGCCAAACTTCTGAACCGAATTTGATTATACCTAAAAATTAAAGACCAACCTCTAAAACGCGAGTGAAGATACGTGCGACAACTTACCCTTTAACTTAGAATATTAATATAGCATTTGTGAATTTCATCATGTTGTATATTATATAAATTTTTCTTTTTATTATACTGATACACGGAATTCCATCTGATTGGCTATTCAATTATGCGTTTTCTCGACGTATGATGTCAAATTAAATTGCCAATGTAATTTTTACTTTGATGTCGTTGAATAGAGAACGCAATCATGTCTCTCGTCCTATGAGTATCAAAGACACAAAAGATATTTCTGATTTAAGAACTCATTTACACAAACATTTAGTATACGGCTTCATTCCCCTCATCTTTGGTACTACAAATACTATTGAGTAAAATCTCACTAACAATATTGATGTAAAAATGGTATAGTTTAATGACCACTCGTCACATTTTTTTCAACAACAATTAAACCACTCTTACGACCCCTCAACTATTTTAAATAACTTCTCGCCATTTATGTTAGACCGCTGAAGAACAATTATAGTAAAATCGATGATTTAATTCTTGACCACAGCGTTTATGTAGCTGTGATAATAGATTTTAGTATAAAACATTTACATTTAGTATAAAACATTCATAACATAACAGTAACTCATTCATATAAATGAAGTAAAAGCTGATAGAATAATACAAAACACAGCTTTTATATGTTATTTTATTTATAAAAACCTATTTCGACGTAGACTTTTCCTCGCGTTAACATATTACAAGTATGAAAAGTTAGATTGCGCTTTTCATTCGATTCTAATATTTTTCCTTGAAGAAAAATTAGTAATTGCTTTTGGGATTTACGTTTTGCTTACGTACTACTTGCTATGACTCAGGTGTTATGACTTATTTTATGTTCAGTTAAGCTTCCGTTGAGCTTCGAGATGTAGTATTGATTTCAGAACCTTCGAAACTTAATATTTCAAGGACAAAATTGGTTTATTGTTTCCTTGATTAATACATATAGTTTTATTAAAAAACTATGGGCTTACCGTGATGATTGAAAGACATTTTTCAACCAAACACAACGAACTATTACTAGCTGACATAGTAACAACCTATAAATTTCCCACTGCTGGGCCTCTGCTCCCATTAAAGAGGTTTATGGAACATATTCTACCACGCTGTTCCAATGTTGGTTGGTGAAATGAACATATGGCAGAATTTCGATGAAATTAGAGAAATGCAGGTTTCCTTAAGATATTTTCCTTCACTGCCGAGCACAAGAACTATAAACACAAATTAAGCACATATATATATACATAGTGGTGCTTGCTTGGGTTTGAACCCAACATCATCGATTAATATGCACAGTGGTGAGACCACTGGGCCATCTCAGCTTAGCTAACATATATCTTATAAAATCTTTTTCTTGAAATAAATGAAAAGAAGTTAATCCTATTTTTTGTTTCTTTTTTCATTAATTAATCATATATGAGCCGAGATTGCCCAATAGTTAAACGAATAGTAATACGTGAATATTAATCAAAATTTACTAAAAAGTTTTCAAGTTATTTTGTGTGTAATTTCATTGTGTGGCCGTGTTGTTGTTTGTCCTCAGGCACGGTGGAGTGACGATCTACGCGAGACGGCAGGCAGGAGCTGGATGCGAGTAGCCGGAGAAATACCACAGTGGCGTGCACTTGGAGAGGCCTATGTCCAGCGGTGGACAAACCCAGGCTCATGATGATGATATTAATGTTTGTGCCACGCCACACTAAAGTAGCCTAAGAACTTCACTTCATAAAGAAGAAGACTTAGTATATATGGGCGCAAGTCGCCATCTATCGGTAATGGTTGTTAAATAACGATATTTATATTTTAAGTTATCGTTTATATTATTATATTTTAATTAGATAAATGTCTAAGAAGCGTAAATATGTATTTTAAAAGCTATTTGTAAACATGATGATGTTATTTATCAGACTCTAATAATTAATAGAGATTTGATTGTTTTATTATTTGGAAGATGTGAGCTCATGTCGCTATTTATCCGCAATGGTTTTAAAATATTAATTACATTAATTAATAATTATATATTGTTAACTATCATTTGAATGTTTCTATTTTATTATGTAAATTTGTAAAACACTACAATGTTATAAGTAAAACTAAAATGTGGATTTGTTATGCAGCGCCACCTATAATGTGTCATAACCGACTATGTAATAGAAATATTGGTTTATATTACTTATTTTAAGTAATTCGCTTGTAATTGATTAAGAGCTGTATTTAAGAATAACAATCTTATAAATATTCATTTTTAATATTAAACTGTATTTCAAGAATGAATTTGCATTAATTGCATTAATTTATTATAAAAGTTGTAGTTGTGAATATCCGTTTGATTCATTCTAGAAGAACGCTTTAACGAGATTAACGAAACGAAGATTGTTTTAGCAACGACACATCACATTGACACTTTTTCGAAGAATTTACTTAATTTTATAAAATTGTTAATATAATGTAATAAATAATATTGAAATGGCTGCGTTTAATTGCAATGGAAGCTGACAACCCAACTATGTCTCCGACATATACTATTAAACTTGACGAGTACTAATTAACCTAAAAAAAACTTAATTTTCTAAAATCAGTGGCAGCGATTACACTGGCTAAATCTTTTGAGGTCATATTAAGGTAGGTCAATAAAAGCGGTTGACAATATTCGAAGTTCAAAATGACCGAAATACTTTAAAATTGAGTAGAAGGTAAGTCTCAGTAATTTACAAAAACGTCGGACAAAAAAGTAACCTTGGTTAAAAATATAGATCACTTCAGAACAGTTTCATATTACCGGAAAAAAACATTAACCTCCTTAAAGCAAATTGTGTCATTATAAAAGGTATTATGAAGTTTCTTCTCATACATATAGTATTATAAATGCATATATTTTCGCTTCCTCTTAGTTTCCCTCCTAGACATCAGAAGCGTTTTATAAATTATTAATTACTTCAATGAGATCTAAGAAAAACGTTGCACTTAATAAAATCCGTTGCAACTTATTGATTAATTTGTCATTATTATTTCATTGGGAAGGAAATTGATATCTAAGTTTGTGTAATATATACTGAAAGACTTTATAGAAATATAAATAAATAAAGCTATTTCGAAGTTTCTGTTATTGTTTTTTTAATTTTATTAATTAATGAAAAACTAAACTGTAATTAAAAGTAAATTATATTGCTATTAAGATTTCAAACTCAACAAAATCGCGCTCTTACTCAATATTTTTATTAATTTAACGTAAATTATCTATGTATAATAAAAAATATATTTTTTTTTTTATATTTTTTAAACGAAACATGCTTTGTCGTTTGGAAATCACAAATTAAATCCATAATAAATTGAATAGATAACGTCGATAACGTTTAAATCGATTTAGTTTAAGAGGCACTAAATCATGTTGGCTAACGGTCTGTCTCCTATAAAGCTCACTATTTCTACAATATATCACAATCACTCACTATCGTTGGTATTTAACATAGTGTAATGTTATAACAAGATATATTCCAGCAAAACAATTTAACGCAACACTTAACTCAATATACGTTTCTATTACAATAACAAGCTCTCGATCACGACTTCGCTTGAAAATTTATCCCGAATGATTTTATTTACTTCATCAATGATTTACATAAAAGAAAGTTTAAAATAATATCTTAATTTCACTGACCCAATTAGTTTTTCTATTGTTAATTTTATTATTACACGTAAGTCAAGGCTTAGAACAATATTTTGTTTTGATTATTTTATTGTACTAGGTGTCAAATCTAATAAAAAGCAAGGAAACGCAACATTCTGATGATTGTTCATGATTTGTTTGATATAGCATGGGAAACCTAAGAAAGGTATATTGCAACTATTTAGTGATGTAATAATAAAAGTTAGTTCGTTTAAGTAAAATGATTTTAGATTTCATGAAATCTTAACTAACGTATTATTTCTTGATTTGGTGATTTTCTTATATAGCACAAATCGAATAAAAACAATTACATAAGCACAAGTGACCTTATCTTGAATAGTTATTTGTTCTATTGCGTATATTTAAATTACATAAATATATGTAAATTAAAAACAAATTAAATGTATTTTGATAAGTGAGATGTACTAATTGCTTGGCATAAATTCGATGAGAACTTTTTACTGGATGTGTTACAACAGTGAAGTATAACAAGCGACTCGAATAGAAATGTGCTAAATAAACGACTTGATTGCAGACCAATTTGCAATGACATAATACAACTCTTTATTTTTACCCGCGAGCTATCAATTTAAAAATATTCAACCAAAGTATATTGGATAATGTTTTAACTACTAGTATTATGCAATAATCTTTACTTAACTTTAATTAAATAGAATACCATTACTGACAGGTTAAACAAACACAATGTTGCAACGATGCAACTCAACATAATATGTGAAAAGACATTTTAAAATATTACGTAAAGTACACGAGGTAACGTTGTAAAATTGATATATAAAAAACATTAAAAGATAATTGAAAAAATCTATTTAAGAAATATAAATCGTATTATCATCACTATTTTGAAAGTAAAGTGACTTTTGAGTATCTATCATTTGTGTATGAGTAGTGTAAAAAACATATTTAGATAAAATTAATCTATACCAGTATTATAAATGAAAGTAACTTTGTCTGTTTGTCCGTCGCTCTTTCATGAGCAAACCACTAAACCGAATTCGATGAAATCTGGTCTGAATAATACTTGAAGTCCAAGGAAGGAGATAGGGTACTTTCTTGCCTAACACATTGCAACCAACTCCGTAAAACGCGAGCGAAGCTGCGAGCGACAACTAGTTTCAACGAGTTATTTTGACTACGATATACATTCTTAAGAGGGTTAAGAAATAATTATGTAATCGATCAAAAATACCACATTCTATAAGTCTCAACAAATATAAACGTCAAATAATTTCTATGGGTAGGCTTAAGAAAAACACAGAAATTTAGTCTCACGCTCAATTGTATCTTCAAAGCAAATCGTTGAGTGTTCACCGTTGAGTAAGATACTCGAGACGAGTATTGACAGTCGCGATGACGCCTTTCGCTTACGACCTCAGTGTCAAAGTTTAAGATATCTGAAGAAACGGGGAGCTGACCTTAAATATAAGATTTCATGAGTTTATTTTGTTAGTGGCACTATCAATTTGATTACTGTCTCGTTAGTATAGTGGATGCAAGACCACAAGTCACGAATTTTGAAGTTTAAATAAAAGGTCGAACTGTCAAAAAAAAGTTTTTGAATTTTTCTGTCGAAAAAAAACCAATAACGGCCAGGATTCCGAAAGTTAATAATGCCTCTGAACCCTGCCCAGTCGTGTCATCTTTGCCGTTCCGTCGAATTATGAGGGTGAAGAAATAGATAGTGCATCTTTGTGTTTACGCACACACCTTTGTGTCCTACGTAGTTGACCAGTCTCTCGTAAGGTTGATCGTCGTGGAAAAATCATTCACCACAACATTATCATTGTCACCCTCAAACTTATTTAATATTATTCTGTCTCAACAACAACAACAAAAACAACAACAGTCTGTAAATTCCCACTGCTGGGCTAAAGGCCTCCTCGCCCTTTGAGGAAAAGTTTTGGAACATATTCCACCACGCTGTTCCAATGCAGGTTGGTGGAGTGGTATTCTGTCTCAGTCAAAGTAAATTAAATAACTAATTAAAAGCTGCAAAATATATAAATATAAGAAAAGTTTTAAACTATACTAAAAAAAAATAGTGAATTTTCTTAGTAATTATACTATTATTTTGATGTAAATTACATCCCTTTAATATCGATTAAATATTTTATACTAATGTATTCAATAATTAATTTTCAATTCGCTAATGAATATTAAATAAATTACATATAATTCGATAAGGCAATGAATGTATCATGTAACTGTTACAAATCACAACCAATTAAAATTTTAATCATTTTTAATGCGACGTCTATCAAACCGTTCTTTATTTTATTCTTAGCTAGCGAACCGCCCCGGCTTCGTACGGGTGCAATTTTGATACTAAATATACTACAGGATGTCTGTAGTATATTTACGTCAAACCTTTTTTTTATGAGTGACGTATTGCTGTTGGACCTACTGACTTACGGGCGGGAACTAATGTAAAGTTCGTCCTGAGGGTGTCTCCTATGAGATCGCACCTCAGCTCAGAACGAAGTCGGTGGGGGATACGACAAACCACTGTGTCCCTGCATTTTAAATTTGTAATATCTTCGAAAACATTCTTTTAAATAACATGCTTTAAAGGGCAAAGTTTATTGTGAACTATCCCTAAAAGATAAACATATGACGTCGCGGACTTACTTATGGAACATTTTAAGTTATATAATTCTGTAGTATATTATTTTGATCTATCCAGCCAGCGTTTGCAAAGTAATAGCAAAAACATGTATTTTTTTTTACAACATCACATTAGAAACCTTATCAGAATTTGACAACTTTGTTATGCATGTATTGTACACACCTTCTTCTGGATACACTATCTATTTAAAAATCTGTTACGTATTTTTGAAGATGTAAACATATACAGGGACAGACAGACTGTGGGAAGCGACTTTGTTGTATACTATGTAGTGATATAACTTAAACGTATATCACATTTTTTATAATAATTATTATATTATATTACTAACGTTATAAATGCGAAACTTACTCTATACGTCCATCTGTCTGTAGGTTGCTCTTCCAGAGCTAAACTAAACCGAATTTAATGTAATTTGTTAGCAAAGCTTGAGCCTAAAGCCCTTTAATTATTATATTTCTAAAAGGTTAGCGACGACGCGGGCGACGACTAGTTTAATAATATATTACAGATTGCTTTTTAATTGTTCTATAAATTTAATATTTAAAAGATTTATTCAAAGAACTCCAATTTTTTTAGAGAAAACATTTGTTTTGCTTAAAACGAATTATATTAATAAGTAAATATATTGTTACCTTTTGTTCTATTTATTAAATATAATATGTATATGTAATGTACATTTTAGTTTTGTTACTCTGTGTGCATATATTTCATAGAAACGAATGCAAAAATTGTTACAATGTTTCATCACTGTTGTTCGTTTAAAACAACAACGTCGTACCTTTGAGTTATATAATTTTAATGAACGTTCGTTTTAATCGAGCGATAAAGACTACATGTGAGATAATATATAGCATATTGAATGGACATAGAAAGCATTTTCTGTTAATGACAAGCTTGGATAACTGTTATAATCTACGCACGTGTCGGATTGTCTAAATTGTTAAGGGGGAGATCGTGTCGGAAGTATCGGCATTTCAAACTGAAAATAAAGCAATATTACAAGATTAAGCTTTTATATAGATGTATTCCTGTTCTGCTCCAGCTAGAGCTGGAGCAGAACAGGAATACGATTGACTGATGCTTTATAAATTGATGATGTTGTCCGTAGAAGGGTTTCTTCGTCTGGAGCCAATCTTTGAAGTAGAATCGGGTTATGCGTTCTATAAAAACTCATTGTTTTCAGAATGGAACCTACACGAAAACTTTTAAGTCTCTATTACACTCTTAATGGGGACAGTAACAGACATAAAAGAGTTAAAGGCTTCTAATCAGATTTCCAGATTTGACAACAAACAAACAATGCAAGTTAAATAAAAACCCTTAATATAATATAATATGTTCATTTGTTTGTTTTTTTTTTCAATCAAATAACTAACCCTTAACTATAAATAGGTGCAATCGAATTCAACGTCAAATATGCGGATAATGTTATTATGGACGAATGTATGAACACTAATCGCTTATATCTAACCTTTACAAACAACGTAATTGTTTGTGTCTCAATGTTTTATATATTCATACAACAATGATATATAAAACAATGGTATAAGGGTGATTTTTGCAAGCATACACATAAATCCGTATTCAAACTAAATTTTCTATAACCATTATAAACATTTCGCGTAACATGTCGGCGAGATTGCAACACTTTCTCGACAATTTGTTTTAACGACGATTGAATTCAGACTAAAATGTCAATTTCGTTTAGTTTATTGATAGCAATCAAATATAGATAAATATAATGACGCTGCACACTATTGTATTTTGTAAAAAATATGTAACATAACTGTTATAAAATCGCTCTGTGCTGCTTATTTATATGTTACAGTAATGATATTTAATAATAGCTAAAAAAAACTTGTAATAATATTGTATCAATTTAAAAATTTTATATAGTACCTTTAAATAAAAAAAGTCATCAAGCGGATTTAAAAAATATATTTAAATCATAATTTAGCTATATAATATTGATGTGTGGTATAAATGATTGGTTGATGATAGCGATTGATGATAAAATATTATCCGGCTTTACTTAAAAAAAGGGCTTTTACATTTTAGATTTTCAAATGACACGAATTATAAGGGGATGTCCGATATACAGAGATTTAAAAATATCATTTGCAATAACGAAACCAATTACGAAAATCCTTGTTGTCAAAAATAATTTTAATAGAATCAGAGAGAAAAAAAAACAAATATCTGAATCCATGGTACATAATGACATTAAAAGGTCGATTAGACGTTTGCGAGTGTGTGCGTTCTTCACACAACAAAACAAAAACAACGTGACAAGAACAATCGACACAAAATTTTACATAGAGATAGACTATAAGCCGATATCTGTTTCTTTTTCCTAGAAAAATGTACACAGCATATGCAATTCAAACAACTAAGTATACATATATGTCAGAACTCAAGACCAACTTTCGGAAGTATTAATAAAAATATTTGTGTGGTACATAATTTACTATGTATTATAGCGATGTTATTTTGTTTTCAAGATCACGCCCGATGATATCAATAAAACAATGATATTCTAATTTCTATGCCTAAACTGACGCGAGTGTCTCTATTACACTTAAAATGCTGTATTGAGAAAAATGTATTAATGTTTTTCTACTAACAACACTTTCTCATTTTATAAGTATTTTTTTCTCATTTATATAAAAGTGATTTTTAATGTATAGTGTATCACATTTGAAATTCTAGTTGAAATTATGTTTGTAAGAAAATGTTGATTTTACAGGTAATAATATTCAATAATAATAAATATACGACGGAAAATATTACATATTGCAACATATCGGACATAGGAAAAGTATTAAAAAAAATTGTACGAAAAAATGTTTGTTGCAGGATTTCCATTCCACATCTTGAAACTCAAATTCCATTGCCACCAACGATTCATTCAGTCAATATCAGTGTGAGATCTTAATTCTTGACAAATTTTCTCATTTTTAATCGGGATACACATCGGGATACCTCGTTAATACAAATGCCAGTAATCATTAATTTAAATGAAGTAATCATTTTATTACGCTCCAGTTATATCCGGATTTAATTAATTTAAACTTCCGAGAAAACTGCGACATGTCAAAACCATTATCTTATACATCAAATACTTCAAGTTACGTTATAAGGCGGTAACTAGAGACGTAATTAACTTCTAACAATACATGTTTTAATTATTTAAAGTATGTACCGACTATTGTGTAAACAGACAGTGCGACAAATTGTTACGTAACATTCAGAGTTACAATAGATAAGTTAGTACTTATAAATGTACAATTGCAACAGTATTTTAATTAAAAAACGGATATTTGGATGCATGTAAATATAGATAGATTTACACCAAATGTGACTTCACTATGCGACAATTATGAGTTTCAAATCAACTTCAATTTTGATTCAAATGATACAAATCTTACATTAGATTAAACGAAACAACTATTCAGCATTATCAAAATTTTAGTCGTTAAAAATATTACTTATGGTAAGAATTACGAGTATACTAATTATTATTGGCATTTTATTGTTTTATCTTGGCGATAATTTAACTACCACTTAACAGAAACAAGAAGTGACATTAAAATCAATTACAAACACTACTTACTATTCTACGAAAAAAAGTTTTTTACTTCGTGTATTTAATTCGTGTACTAATCAAAAAATTCTACTAACGACCTGCCCCGGTTACGGGTAACATTAAATTGATAGACATATGTTGTCGCAGTGTCGCAAATATTTCCTTAGAACTCATAGCAATCTATCATTCATTTTTTTCTTCATAATTTTAGCTTAGCGCTCACGAGATTACAATAGTTACAAATAAACCTACTTACATTACCGATCATCCAATGAATCATAGTTTAAGTCTCGTTCAAGAATTAAGTGTACAATAAGTATTTGGAAATTGAAAATTCTGTAGATTCCAGTACAGATGACTGTTTACAGATGGTTGCTTCAATCCAAATAGATGCATAATTGCTGTATTTCGAGAATTTACACCGACGCATAGCTTACACTGAGACTCAACTTTCGTAAACGTTGAATAATCTTACATCTTTATATATTGAGATCTTTTGCACTCTTTTAATAAATATATATGTATCGATTTGATTTGTAGGCTTCGTTTCAGATTTACTTTACAATTTTTTAATATAATATTGTGGAATTAAAAAAAAGTTTACATAATAATAATTAATTAAACTGATTTACATGCTTATTGTTATTAATTAGGCTAGCTTTTCTCTTGATAATGCATAATATTTGCACGCTATATACAAGTACTTTAATCCTAATACAATATTTCAAACACGGTTTAAAATAATATTTTTAAAACTGTATCAGTTATTTAATCCTTTAACTTGGTGAAGGTAAACGTTGTGTTACACAAGCATCAAGCGCAAATTACTACCAATGTTACGCATTTTTAGAAACTACAAATCAGTTTCTGTCCTAACAAGACGTTAGACCGTTATCTTCAATCAATAATTGGATAACACACGTTTTTCTATAAGCACTTTATAAACTAACGATAAGAGTATAAATAATTTTACTGTCGGATATCCACAGTTCAGGAGCTTTATGACGACCACATTTACAAACTTAATAGACTTTTATGTCTTTTTAAAGGCATAATGGGTATATGTATTTCACATTCAAATAATTTAATCAGCGATTTCATTGATATCCTAGTCGTAGCAACTGTAAATTGAATTGCGAACTGCATAAATGGTTGCCTGCGATATATGTATACACTGTTAACGTAACTACGTGGTGAAAAATATAAATAAATAATAAAAATCAATCTCGACTATTTGACCCATTTACTAACGTTCCCGAAAACTGTTTTGTTGTTCTGTAGATTTTTTTAATTACGTATCAATAAAACAATAATCAATTTAAAAAAAACGTAATACCTTATCAATCTCATTACTTAACTTGTGATTTAAATTATAATATTGTATAGTACAGCATAATACTTATAATTATAGATTTAGTTTAGGTTACATGGACCGAGACAACTTTTATATGAACACAATATGTATAATATACGAGCACCGTATTGCAAAAACTGCATACGTAAAGATAAAATAATTATAAGCCAATTATACGGTATAATAACATTGTTTTTTACCTTTATATAATATATAGTTAATTTAATTATTTATTCAAACAAATTACTAGCGTGTTTGTTTTTTTTTAATTGATGATATGTTTTCAAATTTCAAATTCTGTTATAACATTAAGCAGATAAAAATATATAAATAAAATTAAGAGCCATACCATAGACAAAACTTGAGAAAAATCAAGAAAAGAACGTCTAGGATTACGTTATATGTGATACAGGATCTTTATCTTTTTAAGCTTTTTTACTATAGTTGTCTTTTGACAGGTAAAACTTATTTGAGGTATTTTTTATACTCTACGTGAGTGTCTGTTACTCTGTAATATTAATTCTAAATTCTTAAATCAAGAACGAAATTAAAATATTCAATTAGAAATAATTAGAATATTAACGAGTACATGAGCGGTAGACTTAAAAAGTAGGACTATTTCAAAATTACAATACATGATGCATTATATAACAATAATTACTTTAAAATCATAACATGAAACACAAATATAATTCTTGAATAATAATATTCATATTTGTAGCGAAAGGACATATTTTCTAATTTTATGACGTATAATAATATGAAACGTTATTTATAAAATCTAAATTATATTAACTGTGGGAAATTGTTATATGTTTATTCTATTGATGGTGTGAAAACCACACCTTTGAATGTATAATTTTCCCTCTAAAGAAAGTCCCATTAGACATGCATATTAAAATTTCTTTTCCGTAAAATCAAGCTTTGCTTAATGGAAGTATTTATTACAACAAATACGTTATACAACTAATACATTATTTTTATTGAAAAAGAAATGTTCTCTAAATAATCTCGATACCTTGAACACAATTTTCAACAAAACTACTCATAATTAAGATGTGTATTCGTAACGAAAACTAAAAATATTTAAATATTATATTAAATATTCTACGTTTATTTGAAATATATAAAAAATAGTATTTTAAACAAAATTACAATAAATACCATAACTTTCTGGCTATTAATAAAAACAACAGTGTTCAAAATTTTATATAATTAACCCACATTGTTCTCATCCTATACAAACCAATAGATAGTTGCAATTCGTTTCAATTTCACCTTCGACAATTTCGTATAGCTGTTAACCCGAATACTGTCGATAAGCCAAAGCAGATTTCTCGAATACATGCAGCTAAATGTACGGAAACACGCAAACGTTTTAAACGTGAGGAAGCTATTGTTTAAGTGAATTTAGCTCAGTTAGAGATAATATTATATTGTTAGTTTTGTCTGATATTCAAAACCAACAACATTTTATACGGCGGTTAGGTCATGGGGTGAAACGCATTCATCAATTTTACCTCTATTACTAAATACGGTGTATTGCTATGATTAGTTAAAAGGTGAGTGAGGTTTTATAATTACAAGCTAGTTCCCATGATAGGTGGCACATTTACATCGTAAGAAACTTGTAATATTTGTCACATCTGGACATTTGGACATCTACAACATCGCAGGACTTGCAGGTATGTTGCCAGCCTTCAAGGAATATAATCGTTCTATTTTTAACGACCATTTTTACGAACAGGAAAATAAATAAATCTAGATAATACATTTTATAATTAGTAAGCTAGTTTTCTTAAATCAGATAATCGTTAAACACACGTCCATATTACCTAATAAGCAGTCAATATAAACGACACGCTTTGTCTATGAGTGATCGATATTAATCGTATAGCGTATTTATAACTTAAAGAGCTTTGGCAATTGACCATTATCGTAACACGAACATCTAATCTAATGCACCATAATTATTTATGGACAAGCGATAGGTCAATTGGCTGATTCGGGAACCAATTTCAATGATAGGCACATAATTGTTTCACTTTTACTTTTTTAATAATATATACGGCTGAGACACACTTGAGTTATTTTTGATTGATTTTATATTTGATTGAATTATTTTCATACAAATTAATTTAACGCTTTATTGTTACTATAATCAATTTTTATTCAAGAGTTACATAAACATTGATTAGTTTCAAAACATAATAAATCGTAAATTTTGTTTTAATATATCTTAGGGATAACTTGCGAATGAACCAACTGATAGACATATAAACCAATTTTAGTTTTAACGTAATCTATGCAATCTAAAATGTTATATTTCTTTTATCTCTAAATGTTTTTTTTTAAATTATAGAACACTATATTGTATATCCATACAATAATCAACAAATGCTTTTGTAGAATCCAAAGCCCATTAAATTTAAAAGTATATACTAAAACAAAATAATAAATAAAATTAATTATATACAACTGTGTGTGTTACACTTTACATCTCTGCCATCTAATAGATTCTTTGATTACTGGCTGCTTAACATCCGACGGAAGAAGGTTGTTATTGGTTAATTTATTATGGTTTTCTTTCAATAAGATAAGGAGAATTAGATATATTTATAGACAAGTCAATTAAGATTTATAGAGTAATGAAAGCGAGATTGGTTTGATTTTCTTTTATTATTAGAAATTAGTTTCATATTTGGAACATTACATACTATGATAGACAATCATTGATTATTTCGTAGAGTAAAGATGAAATTGTACTGTATTGAATATACACGAAAGAATGAATGAATGAAGGTTTGTATAATATATCGTAAATAGTTGTCTAGTCTAGCTCGAAAATAGTACTATTATAAATATTGAACCTATCATTACATGAACTAATTTATCTCTTAAGACATTAGGATACTATTATAAATTAGCAGAATTACACCTTCACCATTAAATTAAGGAAAAACGTTTATTTTAATTAAAACAGTTATTACGACAAATACGTCGTTTTTACTAATGTAACACCCAGATATCGCTCACGCAAAATAGCTCGGCTGTTTAAAATATAGTTATTTATTACAGTAGAAGGTTGTATTCATATGAAATGAGATTAATAAGCAAACACAAACTTATAATCGATTAATGCCTTTATACTTATTTACGTTAACAAAGATCAAAACAAAAGAATTTAAGAATTTCGAGTGCTTAGCTAAAGGTGCTCGAAGTTGCTGCCAATTAACGGCCATAAATGAAAAAAAAACCTTCGAAAGCACCTATGTAATACATCGATCTAAATAAAATTAAATTGTTCAATAATATTAATTTAATTATAATATATAAGTTATATGAAATAAATTATTTATGGACCCAAATAAATATGCGTTACTAATTTATCGGCAAAAGTGTAAAAAAGCTAAAAAAACCATTATAGCATTATAAGTATATAAACAAACGAAAAAGCGTAAAATTTCAAATGATCTGACCAAAAAAAAAGACATAATTCATAATTATGTTTTTCTTTTCGGTATATTCATAATTATACACGTGTGAAACCGAAATGTCTTAGCTGAGATGGTTAGATTTAAAATTTATAAGGTTCCTGTGATTGGACATAGCTACTCCTTAGAAACCTTTAAAGCTAGTTTGGATCAATTCTGCTTCAGTTGCACAACATTTTTTTACATTCAATAGCATAATAATCAAAATCTCTAAGTTTTTTATGAAACCGGTCCTAACCAATAATCTAGTTGACCTGTATAATCAAACTTTAACCAAATATTTGCCAATACTTGACTTGTGACATTATATGTAATATTATTTAATGGGAGCGGATCTTGACTGTCTCGAGTAAAACAATTTACCCGAACGTAACTAAAGCAATCGTATCATGTATGGGAACTACATTACGTGAACTAGAGGAAGTGCGAATGATGTTTAACTTAATAGTCTAAGAGTCAGTGTATTCTATTTAGCACATATGTAACATAGCTGTGCGCCATAAAAATAATTCAATACATAAAATAATTTAATAATGTATAGGTACGTAGCACACACATTAATATTGATACGAAATTTAAAAAAAAATGTTCTTTTTTATTGAACGTTTTTTACATACGTTTATTGACGTCCTTACATACCCTTTTAATAAGTTTTTCAAACTGCTTAGCTTTTTAATTTTTATATTTTATCTCACCTGTTATTATGGATGGTTGGTGAACCTTGGATCGTAATAAAAATAATCCTAAAACTAAAGTTTTGTTGCCATGAATCCGTATTTGCAGATTACATAAAGATTTTACCCATACAAATTTTTAAACAAATACTAAACCTCTAATCCCCGGTAGCTCTCCGACTACAAATCGACTTTACAATCTACACTCTCGTTTAGTAATGTTATGTCACTGAAATTCGGTACGACGCATTACTAATTTAGCGCTTGGCATCACTGACCGTATTGACCAATGAGTATTGATTTGAACGGAAAGATCTGGTGAGCGATAGTGAATGAAGTGGCGTATTGCATGATGAATGATAGCCAAACAGTTGCAATGACATCTCGCTTCTTAGAGCAAATTATCAAACCTAAATGTTAAGTGGGTCATATTTGATGTGATATGAATGCGTAATACTGACAAATTTGTTTAATATATAATTACTTACCCATTTTATGATAACCTTGCTATTTTGGCGTACATTATGTATTTTTTTTATATTAAGAAAGTTACGAAGCAGATATATAGATACTAATATGAATCCTACCCTCGACTCGAAATTTAAAACCAACTGCAAAAGAAAAAACATAAAACTCTATATATATTTTAAAACAATATTTATATTTTTTCTTTACTAAGTGTATCGAATAAAATAAAAGTAATAATTGATTACAGGAGTATTTATGGAGGTAGGTTTTGTTTCAGAAACCATCGTCAAATTGTTTTTTATGTTTATTTTCTCATTGTGTTGGTAAGGTCGACCAGGCGGTCCTAGGAAAGGTCAACTCAGGTTAGATGACGTGGAACAAGACCTCGTTACAATGTCGGTGTCGGGTGGAGACGGAGAGCCGAAAGTCACGCAAGACTGAAATATGGATACTTTTGCATTTATTTATATTTCAATAATATTGTTCTCTGAAAAGTGTTTTTTTCTGTAGAAATCATACAATACAATGGAATAAATATGACGCATCGGCAAACATCGTATTTACGAACATGACTTATGGAATCGATAAAATATAATTCAATATAGAGTTAATCTCACAAAATTGTTCTAAAGAGTTCAAAATTTCAAAATTTGATACTAAAAATTATGACATTACTCTGAAAAATTAAACAGGATGATGGGTTGTAATTGATAAGTTAACTTGCTGCCCCGCTGTATTGCCGCACTTCTTGTAACTATGTATTTAACACTCAATTTGTAATAAAATTAAATTCACAAATATATGTAGTTTTTCAACAAAACTATCGTCATTATGAGGTACTTATTCCATATTTATACTTTAACTATATAATAACACATACACTTAGTACAAATGTAAAAGTTAGTCTTACCCCATGTAGAGATTTCTTCAAGCACATTTAAGTAGGAACAAATATATAAAGAAAATATAATAAATAAAGTCCACCCGTCCGCCTAGCCTAACGTCTCACGTGGCATGCAACGACTGTAACACACTCTCCATGAACCACACCGATCCATTAAAAAAGCCAATAGAACTAAAATAACGCCTTTTTAAATATTACAGTTCTATAATTACAAAATAATAATAACTATCTACAAATCATTGCAAACCATAAAGTCGAGTGGTCTCTCTAAAATCGTTCCCACAGATAAATCATTCATTCGCAAATTGAGCAAACAAATGTTATTGTCATTAACCTTCATACACTTATCTACACAAACGTACTCTGAAGTGTATTGATGAGGTTCATAACAGCCATAGGATGTTAAACAGTCGTGAAAACATTTTATAATGATAAGGTTTGAGGTTCACCGAGAATAAGGTCTGAATCATAAAAATGAAAGTTAGCTACAGGAAATGAGCATCTGCCTATTACACTAACTAAATGAAACAGTTATTTATTGTTATTATGTATGAAGTATATAAAACAATGATAAACCAAAACGATAAAGCAATACTAAGTTCAATAACCTCAGTAACGTAATCGAAGGCTCGATAATAAGCATGTGAATTTTTTTTTATAAAAAATATAAATCGCTTAAACACATAAGTTGGTCACTATTTCCGGTCATACAGTCTCAACACATAACTAGCCTTACAATATGTTACCTAACCAAGTTGTATTGTGTCAGCGACAACGCCACGCTATCTTGTAATTAATCTAAGATCCAGATCAGACATGAGTGCGAGCGTGTACACGGAGCAATTACACTTATTATAAGAATATTTTGTATTAATACTACAAGGTATAAAGGAAAAGGTTGTATATATATAACAAAAGTACTTAAATGTTATGTGATCATCAAAAATAAATAAAAATTAAAATTTAAAGCTTTATTTAAAAAAATGCATATAATGAATTTGCAACACTGAGATTAGTTTTTGGTGAGAACCGTGCTGCTGCTGAATTACCTGGATTTCAGACGAATCGGATAAGACGAACATATTCTATTTAAATAATATTTATATACATATTTCAATCTAAGCAATCTAAAGTTCATAGAAAAGGCTATTAAATCATGAACAATCGTTGATTGCGGACATCGCTGCTAATAACGCGGAAGACCAACGCACACTTAAAATTTACACTATATTAAACGCGTCAATAGCAAAATTGCTATATTTGCATAATTTTATAGGCAATTCACGCCTGGGCATGGCACGGTCTGGCGTTTTGAACTCAATTACTTCCTTATGCCACTAATTGAAATATATATTAGCGAGACTTCTCTGACTGATATATATTTTCCAAGACTTCATTCGTATTATTTGCGCACGAACGTATAGCATATAATAAAATAACTTATTTTGGCAACAATTAATCTTTCAAGTGAAAAAATAGCAAACAGACAGACAGCCGGACAACATTACTTCAACTTGAAGTAATGTGTCTGGTATTTAATGTTAAGTCAAGGGAAGCGAATAGAAAAACGGAAGTATACTAAAGGAAATAACTTATTTCCGAGTTTAAGAATACATCAAAGCCAAAAGTTTATGTCTACAAATGGTCTATTTTATTTAATAAATAACATCAGGATTATAGTTTCCATGATTTGCTTGTTTAACTACATAAAGTATTGAGTTACACAATGCAGATTTATAGATTCAAGTAAATACGTAACATTTATTTCATTTATATACAGTTTACTAAAATTTGTATAGTCAATAAAACGTTTTATTTAAATCTACAAATTATTAGCAAATTTGTGCAAATCGACTCTCAGCTGTCTAGAAGGATAGAAATCTTTATAGACACGACATGTCTATGATTTTATTGTATAAACACTGTATTTAATCAATGTATTAAATTAGCTGCATTAACCTGTACCATGTGACACTTATAGAGAGACTTGGCACGTTAAAGCCAGTCACGATACTGTCACACTCATTAATGTCGTGTTGTCTAATTCTAATAGTACTATTAATGTATAACAATAAAACAAAACGTCAAATAACAATTGAATATGTAACTAACTAAACTAAGCGATGCGCTCATCACGAGTTCTCCAGAGCTAGCTAATAGGTATTCTTTTGCTGAGTATAGAGATCTGTTAAAAGGGATTTTGACAGCAAGGGTTGCGTTAGTGCAATATTGTTTTCGAGTTTCCTAATACTTGTTGTTTATTATTGAGGAAGGAATGCAGTTTTCATAAGTAACGTAGTCAATATTTCATCAGACATCCATAATTATACTGCTGGTCAACTGACTATCAGTGTTTCTATAATGGCTTTCTATAATCTGAAATGAACTACATATACATATATACTATTGTTATAATAACTATCAGCACATATGATCAAACTATTAAATGCTATAAAATGAATTGTCCGTCTATTTACAGTTAAAGGTGCGTATGACGTTAATACAAAATATAGGTGCAAACACTTTACATAATCTCAATTACATAGAATAACATTTTAACATAAAAACTTATAACTAATAACTCTTGATGCTTCTTGAAATTTGGTAGAATTGAATACACCTTATAGTTAAGAAAAATTAAATGATATGTTTTTTATAATCATATATCGTGTTTATCCGTACAATCTACATAAATTATATTCTAAAACATATTTAACCAAAATTGCCTCTCAACTTTCTCCTAGAACAGACCTTATATTTAAGTATGTAGCCTTATTTAGCCCTACATGTGGTCAAATGGCCTATTGTCACGTTCGTGGTGTAAAATATCTTAAGAGTAAAAGTGGATGAACACGTGCTCATGAGAACGAATCGACTTTATTGCTATGGGCATAAAGGTCATTTTGTGATAAGAATTTCTTTAAACAAACTTAACAAAAGCTAATAAGACCCTGACTACTGGATATAGCTGCGTCGAGCAAGGCTTAGCAAAACGTTTCAAGCCGATAACATGATCATTAATTCTATAATTAAAGTAGCTAATGAAAACATAAAATGCATATCTTTTCATAATGCTCTTTCAATTTAGCGATAGGGCTATGTGCGCTTGCACAAAGGTTTCGTACTTAGGGTTCCTACCTAGACGGGATTCGATCTGGATTGGAACCACTCGTCATGTACTGTTACTACAAGAACAAGGTTCATAACATCTTAGTTCCCATAGTTGGCGGCGCATTGGCGATGTTACGATTGATTATTATTTCTTAGTGTAAAGTCTGTAAACGCTGAACTCCACTTGCCATCCATATGCCATGCACTCGTGCATTCTTACTTTTTATGTGAACAAACATAAAGTACATATATACTATAAATGAGAAACGTTATAGGTAAGTAGTATTATATATATAGTATTAAAGGTAGCCAATCAAAAAGTATTAAAAAAATGGACCATAACATTAGCCTACTTAGTAAGCGCTTTATAAATAAGTCCGGCGCGAATTTTATCCCCGTATAACAGATACTCTTATATGAATATATAACGTATATTTCCATTGCGCAAAACATTAAGTGGATGACAATACTAAATTTTCAATGAGTCTGTTTTCACGCGATAGGCGACTTGCGGAATTTAAACAGGAAGGCTGTGAAACAGTTTCGAACTCCTTTGTTTTGTTTTGGAAAACGTCATTGTTTAGCTTAATTAGCGTTACTTATTACTAGTTGCATAAGGTAATAGAAAATTAGAATTAGGCACTAAATTCATGTAAACAATTAGCGATTATGATAACAATCAGCGTGTTACAAGCGAACATGTGTTGAGATATAAGAATTTATGTATTATGTTAAACTTAGAGTTAAGGTTTGTTAAGTGAAGATAAATTAACAGTTAACATATTAACATCTACTTAAATGAATACGAAACATACTTATATGTAATGTAATATAATGTAGTATAGTAATACATAAATTCATATAAATTTATTGAAATATACTAATATATATTGTCTTATAATGTAAATTCATTTAAGTTATTTCTGTATTCGATAAAATATCTAGAAATGTCAATATCCTCGAAGTCCGTTGGTAATAGCAGCGAATTATATGATTGTTGCGTAATGTTTGCAACATTGTCGTATCAATAGCAGTGTGCGTAGGCTGTGTTTTACAGCCGATTTAATGGCATGTCCTTTCAGCGGTCGTGGCGACCGTTAACCTATTAATGGTTTAACTGCCCTCGTGATGAGTTGATCGCACGTTGGAGCTTAAACAGGTGAATTTAATCTAAAACGTATCATAGAAATTCTTGTAGCCACTTTTCTACGCCAATTTTCTGAATATTTGATATTAGTATTACATTTTTTTATAGTAATAATATACGAGTAATAATATAATAATGTGCATACAAAACAAAATAAACATATACTTGTTTGGAGCAGACTTATATGTAGGTATCTATTTTTCTTAACGTGTGTGGGAATGGACAAAACCACTGTAATGGCTGTCTTCAGCCGGATCGTAGAGGCTGCTGCTGGGCTATATGCCCGTCCACTTCCCCTCCCATGCTGTACTCCGCTTGTAAATAGCAAGAACTCTTTTAAGGGGGGAAGGTGTTCCTGTCCCCAACAACACAGCCCTCGCTAATCCACTCCACTCCGATCTGGAGTTACTCGCATTCCTCTTCAAGTTCAAGTGTACTCGCGGCAATAAAAAGGTGACCACATAACTAGCCTACGCTAGAAATAGCGTTTGGTTTTTATTATTTTGGCTTTTATTTGTGCCTAGAGAACACATATTACATTGACTTCATTTATTAGTTCTAAGACAAACATTCATTTTCTTTATTATTAAAACCCAAGCAACTTAAGGTCGACTGTTGCTGCCGAACAAAAAAAAACGACTTTACGAAATTTAAAATAATATGCGTTACGTACGGTGAGTTAATCATATGTGTAACAAAATCATGACCGGTGTCATTTACTACATTATCTCGCATAATGGGGGCACGTTGAAGCGCTAACTCTTTCGATTTAATACCAGTGGCTAAACAACAGAGGCACGAACTGCGTTCATTGTATATAAATGGTTCATTCAAATAATCTAAGCTGATGTGGGTTGGAAAATATTTGCAATATACTGTGGCGGACATGTGTGACCTATAAAATAATAAAATATCTGACTGAGTTCTTATAAGCTATGTTATCTGTAATGGCAGATTTTAATGTAGAGAACGCGCTTTCGTGATCAAATAGACCTATAATCTAGTCCTCGGTGGTGAAGGAGTATTGTATATCAGGAACAAAAACTGACAAGCTTCAATTTAATATTATATTTAATGTACAGAGGTGAAAGAGATAAAAAAAAACAAGAATTAACAATGTACTAACAAACCAAAAATAGTCCTAACTTAAATTTTACATAAATAAATAACTAAAATATACATATTGAAGTAAACTACATATTCAGGTGAGTTTACAAATCGAAAATAAAACGCAACGAATACTTTTAACAAATTACAAGTAATAGTCAATATCGACCTTACCGTACGCGCCCAAAAAGAAAAGGTATCGCGATTTAATTTAGTTTCGCGCTCTTTTGTTATTTTTTTAATTTGTTCTAGCCAGTGATATGGATAAAGGAATCTCCTTAGTCATTACATTCTTTCATGACTTATACAACAACTAATGAATATAAAAATCATTATAAATATATTTTCGTACTAAGTTTTTATATTAATAAGTAAATTATTGGACATAGATTTATTACATACGACGTCTAGATAAAGGACTAAGTAGTATTATTAAAAATAAAACTATATGAAAAACGCTATCACATAGAGTATTGAGTAGTTGAGTACTCTCTCCTATGCCTTAAAAGGCAATTACCGAAGCTTTCTGTAGACTCGATTGAATTATATTCTTAATTGTAAGTCTAACAAGGCTCCGAGACAATAGAGTAAGCTTATAAATTAAATTAACATCAAACTTTGTAATATGTTTTGGATGTTGTTGTTTAACATATTTTTAGAAATTTCATCAACTATGAACTAAACTATACCTACAGTTATTGTATGAGATTAATACAATTTGCAAAAAGCGAGGTAAGGAAACATAAAATTGAAGTGAGTAATAAATATATTTTGTCGCAGAAATGCAAACATCGTTATCTTTATCTAACTAAACATAAGTTATCGCAACACTTTCCAATTATTCGCAAACAATAAATAAAAGGTATTATGTTGTAGAATAACCGTGAGTGCCATAGCCCTTTCACTGTTCACCTCTAGCACTGACTTGTCAGTTGCCGCTATCATTTTATTAAAATAACATTTGTTTACAATGTATTACCTCATTTATACATGCAAACACGCTATTTGTGTCGCCAATCACGAACATTCGGGTAGACATAACCGATATTTTACTCGTTCTTAATCTATTAATTAAAATTTAAACAAATACTTCACCAATAAAATGGACAACCTCTACGTTCTTGCATTCCATTGCTTTTCGAGTTAAAAAATATTCTATTCTCCTGACTTATAAATTGCCTTTATGTAATTCGTTTAATGCATATTTCAAAATACATCAGCCAGTACTTTAAAAATCTTAGACTCTTAGAAATAATTCTACAAAGTTACGTAAGTTACTTTTTTTTTCATTCAATATGCTATTAGACGAGCAATACTGATAAAATTGGCCTTGCCACTCACCCTGGCACCTGAAGACCACCCAACGTATACAAAACGAGGTATGGGAATTGACGAGTTTACCATTTACGAGTCACTGTCCGCATCGCTTCTCCTCGTCACTTTCGCGCATGTGTGAATGCGTTATAAAACTTAGAGTGAGCACGACACTCATTTTTTTTATTCTTCCTGTCCAGAAAAGTCAAAGAGGCAAAATACAATATCGTTTTACATATTTTATCAAAATTAAATTAAATTAGAATTGTAAGACATGTAAAGATTGATCTGTCATATTAATTAAGTGACTCTATATATGTATGTAGGTGTAAAATAAAATTCGAATAGTTCAACACATGTCATAAATAGTCCAATAATTCCCAGGTTTTTTGAGAAATCTTAAATGTATTAAGGTTGGTTGTCGTTTATTATGATCACGTTTCTAATCATATATTTACGATACTTATTTTTATTTTGCATCTAGAATAGCGTTTTAGCGAAGAAATGATGTATTCATGCCACTTTTCTATGCAGGAATAATATTCTGTACGGTAGCTATTTAAAATTGTTATTTATACAGTAATTACAACAAACAACAACAGCCTGTAAATTCCCACTGCTGGGCTAAAGGCCTCCTCTCCCTTTGAGGAGAAGGCTTGGAACATATTCCACCACGCTGTTCCAATGCGGGTTGGTGGAACAGTAATTAATTCATGAGTAAATAAAGTATAATTATGTATATATTTTATTACTTGGACTGACAAATGGCATATAGACTCAGGCTTATTAATCAATAATCAATATAATAGTTACCATCCTTTGAAGCTTTAGGTCCAATAAGCAATAAGCAGTATAGAAAAAAATATTGTTTTCCATTTCCATTGATGACATTAATTTATTTGAAATATTATATATTTGAAATATTACAGATATTTCGTGACTGTATATGACTTATTCATGTTTATTGCGCTATCAATTTTAGGACTAAGTGGCTTTAGCTTGTAAAAATGATTAATGTACAAGAAAGTGCTTTAATAGTAATGTGTGTACCATAAATAAAGCTCACTATTTATTAGAATTACTTTATAATTAACCTTTTATGCCTCGAAGCGTAAAAAGCTTTGTATAAAGCGTTACATATTTCATTTCTTAAGTATCTAATCTTTTTACTATCTTGTTACGAGAAAGACCTCACAGTCAGTAGTTAAAGATACAAACGAATGTATCTAATGACCATAAACACCCTGTAGCTATTTAAAGCCATTAACAAATCGCGTCACATCAAATTGACATTAATCAAATCAAAGCACCGCCCGCCCCTAAGAATAGCAAGAAATCGCTATAAGAAAATAAATGTTACACTCCATAAAAAAGGCAAATATATGTACAAAATTTTCACGAAGTTATTGATGTATATTGAAACTAGTAGTTGTCCGCGGCTGCACTCACGTTTTGAAATTACAAAGTAATTGAATCCAGGGAAAAAAAGGAAAATATGCCGTACCTCCTTTTTACGGCTATTAACTTTTTATATTACAATTATCTGGCCACACTGATTGTGTTTAAACTTATTTATATTTATACCAGTGTTAGTTTCCTCAAAAGTTCCTACAAAAAGATCATAACTATGGCTTATGTCGTTCGATTTTTGACATTGATTAAATTTATTTTATTACGAAATATTTGTTAAAGTGTAATTAAGATTCCTTTAAATAAATTTGTATACACCGTATAAAATAAATTATAAAAAAGACACTTAGCCTTACCCGTGAAAAAGCATTATTTACAGACAGGATAACCACTACGTAATTTGTATGATTTCTGGATTCTAGTAATATGGTGAACGAAGATATCTCATATTAATTTAATTTCCGTTTCTAAAATTTTAGTCTGTTTGATAACAACGAGATTTTTAATTACTCATTGTTAAGGCAATTAGTTCCGATTATATAACAATGAGATGAGATATCATCTCCACTGTTAATGGGAGGGCGTCGTATTTTCACATAAATTGTTGTACCCAATGTGTTACAATTGTTGCGGATCCCTTCATATCGAGACAGATTTAGTACCGACAGAAAAAGAAACAGAAATATTTATTTATTTATGTATCATATTATATTCGTTGTATTATGATTATAAACGAAACATATCAAATTTAGGCTTACGTGAAATTAACAAACAAAGAATATTGAAGTTATACCATATTTTTTGTTAGTCTAAGTATTATTACAACTGGAAAATAAATATTGACAAAAGACGAACTAAAATATGTTAATTATGTTCTAAAAAATCGATTTATTGAAATTCTTATGTTAGCATAATATGTTTTTTCTACACGATTAGTTTTTTTGTCTATCCGTACTGCTACTCTTCCGGTACGTTGCACAACCCACCACAAACGCTCCGTTTTCACTAGAAAGCTGGATTCGATATGTGTAACACTAGAAGCCGATGGGAAATTGTCGCAATATTCCTTTTTACTAGTATACGAAAGTGATACTTTACGGACTGTGGCCCGTTCACTTGCCTACTTGTTATTAATTAATTTGAAGCCTTTTTTACATAGTAACCATTATGAAAATCAAGTAGTTTAACGTAGTTGATATACATAATATTTTTATTGAATACTTATTTATTATTTATACTCGTAGTATCGAAGTAATCCGATTAGTCAATGAAATGATTAGCACATTATTATTCGTTGACACTAAATAACATAATCAAAATATATCGTTTTGGAAACCAGCTCTATTAAACGTTGGTAAAGCTCGTAAACACCACATATAAGCATAGTAAGTTAAACACGCTACTCTGTGTCTTTTAGAATGATTACATTATTATTATAGCATTTCGTGACATTTTATTCAACACAAAAATGTGTCCTAACATAATTGCTATTCCTTACATTAATTTGAACGCGTGGTTACCTATACTAGGACAATAGATATACCTACCTATATTGTATAAATGCCTCGTTTATCCAGTCTCTAATGGCAAGACTGCAAATCTCGAGGTATTGGGTTCAAATCACAGGACTAATATTAATTTATAACAATTTTCTGCACCAAATTTTTCAGTAGCAGCTGTGTATCTGAAAGTTGGATGCTGTGACCCCCTTCGCCTCAGAAAGCACGTAAAGCGCCTCCTGTGCTTGAATTTTTACCACTCGTGTCGGATTTACCTTCCCATCCAATTAAGAGTGTAAGGGAATATAGCGTACAGCTTTGCACTTTAAAATGTCTTTTGTAGTTGGTCAGTCTTCCTTAATATAAGCGGCTATGGCTGAAATCGGTCAGGAGGACTCACGGTTAAGTTTTTACATACCTTGTTGAATAAAAATAAAAAAGGAAAAATTAAACAAAACATTTTAGTCTTTAATCTTAGTTAACCTTTCATACTTAAACAATTTCGTATTTCAATATTCATAGCGCCTTACATATTTTAACGGCAAAGTCACTTAAATAAAACTTTAACATGTTACATCTGTAGGCATTGTGAATTATATACTTTTTGTAATGACTTTTTTCACAAAGTTACTTGTTCATTATTAAAATAGTAAATAACATGAAAATATGAACTTAATGCTTTGTTCGTTATGAATTTTGCGGCGTTGGTATCCTAATATTATCTGTTACAGTTGTATTGAGCCACTATTTGATTACATTTGATATACGATACCTCAGGGCGTATCTTCAATTAGTTGCGTATTTCGCTGATAGTTATATAAAAATCATCTTAGCCTCAATAACATGATACATCCGCCTGGATAGCTAATTAGAATGGGTGTCAATATGATCAATGGCTTAATCAGACCGCAATTAATAGTTAGAGAGAGACTCTAAAACCTTATGTCATCTTTCGTAGATCTGTCCAACGGCGTAGACTTCCGCCATTCTAGTTTAAAATTTGTAGTTACCTTATAAAGCATTGAAGTTCTGAAAAATGTCCATAATAATTTTCTAAATCTTCTGTACGCAAAGATGCTTAATTCCAGCTGCGGGATATTTACGCGTTAAAATTAACTTTTTGGGGTGCCACGTAAAAATAATAAATTTGACCAAAGCTTTAATAATTTAATTACTATGATACAATACTATGTAGATGAGTAGAGATTGTTTATTAGGTATTAAATATATTAGACTTAACCACGACCATTAATTTTGCAAGGTATAATTATAATTATAAAATATCATTTTATATGGCCGTCAGTAATTATTTATGCAATTCATCATATTCTTAGTCTGAAATTTCCAAATATTGTGAAGTACCGCGCGTAGCCCTCCCTCATGCTACGGTATCACGTCGGGTACCTGCCACCGACGACTTAATATTACAAAATCTGCTTAATACAAAATTAATAAGTTATAGTAAAATCTGCAAACGGAATATACATGAGTAGTTGTAGTAAGTAAATTGGGACATCTACTAACCTCCAGTGATGAGTCTCATAGTAATAATCGGAACGGCTAAGACTGTACTCAGTTCCTGGGCCCTAAATCATGTGTAACCTATTTTATAATAAGGCAAATACCTACATATTATAGGTAACTGTATTTATAAAACAATAGAAATGAAAATAATACATATTTCTTACTTTTTTTAAATATGTTTTATTTAAATTTTCTAACTAAAGTAAAAAAAAGTTAAGGTAAACATAACCAATGCAAGTTTGTTGTAAGCAACGGGCAAATTAGCTACCTGATAAAAACTGGTTACCACTGCCATTCGTGCCGTAAGATATATTAACAATTCCCTGTCGCCAATGCTCCACAAGCCTCAAAAGTTCTAAATTAAAATGCTATGTCTGTTATGCGTGTAGTTCTGGATAATACACCCTTTACACTGGAACACACAACATACAATACCTAGAATTCTTACTTGACGGAAGGATGTACGATAAGTAGACTATACCTCATCAAACCGGCTGACACGAAGCTGAAGCACCAACTGAACTGAACTTCAGAAGCGCGAGGTCCCGCGAAGTCTTCTCCTATGAGGAGAAGACTTGAAAACGAGAAGAACATTTGCAAGCTGTTACTTTACTTTTTCTTTAACTTCCTAAGCGACTTTAAACTTAAACACCAGCGTCATCATATATTCTACCGTCGAGCTACTTTATTTTGTACTGTTGTGTTCGGGTTTGAAAGAGGAGTGAGCCAGTGTGTCTACGAGCACAAATCACATAATAACCTAGTACTCAAGGTCGATGGCCCATTGGAGATGTAAAGAATGATTCCTTTTGACCTTCTATCGTAAGTTTAAAATAAATTATATTATAGACCGATAAAACTAAATAAAAAAAAACGTTGGAACTAAATTTAAAATCCCTCTAATTTTTATACTACCTCACCTTGCAGATCGAAACATGCAAGCAAAAAAACTATTGATATTTGGTTGGTAATATACCACTGGTTAGATTAAATTATCAATAAGCGTAAATTGTAACAGTACCTACTTGCCTAATCTGAATATTTCAACATAGGAAATAGTCCATATACCGCTAACCTTACTTTCTAAGAGTAGGTATTCGTTAAATGTGTACGTATTCTTGTACTCTTTATGTTCCGTTTAAAAGATGTTATTTGTTAATTGTGTTATTCTTTTTTTAAATAACAGCTAATTATTATTCCGTACCAAACAACATAGCAATATTATCAGACAACACGTTTTGTTGTTGTTTTAGTTCATGTAATGCTTATAAACCAAGCAAATAAAATGACTTTTTCCATCAATTACAATAGTCCAAGGCGTGAAAGTTAGTGTCGGAAGCATAGTATCGAATAACGATGTCGACAGTTTCTATAGAGGCCTCAACATCTATAGAAACTACGGTAGACTTGCGTGACAATACATTGTGTCGGACTTCAATTCCCTTCATTTTGAAAATACATCATAAATTAGAAATATATTTAGTTATTTCGACTTTTTTAAATAGGTCATAAACTTCCCATAGGAATTTTATATTTAAATTGAATGTTTTTGATTCGCAACGGCCTCCGTTATTCGTTACTTGAAGGACGTTACGGCTTACTCATAGAGATCGGTGCTAATGCTAACCAATACTAATTGTTACGGCCGAGATTGGCGATGTCGAGGTTGAAAATGATAATTCCATATTCAAAGTGTACCAAAAATAAACCCTTAGTATCGAAAAAAAAAGTCAAATATTAACGAATATAGATCGCTTTCCAAGGGTAATTTCTATTTACTGGTGCAATAATATCATATTCAGCATAATTAAATGTTGACAGTTTATAGTACAATGTACAATTTATACGAGTAACGAATAACTTGTCTTTATTAGTTAAGCAATGAGTACAAAAATACAGTAATCTAAGATAAAATTATAATAATGCCCGGTTCCAGCGTTCAGAAGAGAGTCTTCAATTTCCCTCAGATGTTTTATTTTTTATTTTTTATGTAATTAAAAAAATATTAATTATAACATGTATAAGTAATATGAAAAAGATACTTAAACTTCTTCTTTTGGGACACTATGGCGCAAAAGCAAAGAATACATACAAATTATACCAATCTCTTAATCTCAATCAGTTATCTCATCTCACCACTCTCTAGAATAGTAACAAAATTTGGAATGCATATTTGTTTGTGTTTATTGCTTTGCACTATGCCTTTATTTTATAAATATAAAGTACACATTTTTGTTGAGTAATAAATATAATACTACATTTTTATATACACAATAATACATTTTGTATTTAATAAATAAACGTTTTTTTATTAAACTTCTTTTCGACATAAATATCCATGTTTGACCCAACTTACTCTACTTACTTTTTACAGCATTTCTGTTACGAAATCTAATAGGTCTAGAGCAAGGCTAACGCCATTGTAACGGCTTTCATCTATACAATTAAGTATTAGCTTAATACTCTGAGATAATAAAATTAAACATTATATCATTCTGTCTAGTTAGTAATTTGTCAGTGTCTAAATGGCTTTACGCAATAATATGTACTAGAAAGAACATTGAAAATATTTCAGAAATTACAAGTACACAAGTTTTAAGTTACAAGTCTAGCACTCTTTCATAGTCCATATAGTTGACCGAACATAACAAACGTTTCCTGTATATGTAGACGTATGTTTGTATGATTAACTATGGTAATTTTGTCATTAGAAGTATAGCTTAAAATTATCGTTAATAAGTACGGTCGTACCATCTCCATCCACCCGGGTGAACCTGCACGCTAACACTAACTAACACAGAAACATAAATGTATATCATTCAAATATAATATACTGGAGTAAAATTGAAATGTTGATTAAGAATATTTGCAGTGCTGATATTTATTTTTTCTTTTAAATTTATTGTTTTATGTTAAAAAATATAAAAAAAAACATTTTCGATAGCAACCAAAACCTACTTAGATTATACTTAGATTAAACTAGAAACATTATTTATCTAGACGATTTTTAAAATATAAAAAAATAAAAAAATATTTAAGAAACATATTTTAAACTTTTTTTCAGGCATTAAGTTGGTAAATGTTTGATGTACGTACTGACACACAAATAATATTATGGCGAGCTACTCAAACTGAAAAAAATTACAATCTTCCTATTTAAATACAGTTCAATTGCATGGAAATGTAATATGACTACTCCCATCGTATTTCTACGATGACTTAAAATTCCTTTTAGTTACAATAATAAAAAAAGCATTATTATTTTACGTGAAATGCCGTTTTCCATCTTTTAAAATAAATATTTATTTTTCCGTGTTATTAAAATACAAAGCCATAAAATAATCTAATTCCAATTATTCCATTTATTGTAAGCATCACTTTTTGTTGTATTCGATTGTAGTCCCTGCTCAATTCGAAAACCCAAATCTGGATGAATTATTGAGAATAATTTTACTGCTCTTTCTTTAAGCTGCGCCGTCGCCGGTGCCAGACTATACAAAACATTTTCGACCAACCTAGTTCGTTCCTCACTCGTCATCTCATTAACATACAATTCAGTTGCCTGTTTAAAATTATCTGGTTCATTTTCTATGATTTCAATCAATTCTGTTCTTTTCTTATCAATATAAGGAACAGGACCATTAAATGAGTTGGGAAAATAGTTAGGTATATCTTTTTCATTATCTTTAACTGGAGGGCGACCATCTCTATTGTATATAAAAGTTTTTGTTCTGAAAGGACAGTTTACAGGTATCCTGTTGAAATTGGCCCCTAATCGGTAATACTGAGCATCCCGATACGCTAAACGTCTTGCTTCAAAAACTTTATCTGGCCCTCCAAGTATACCAGGAACTAGATTCGCTGGACTAAACGCTAATTGTTCTATTTCTGCGAAGTAATTCACCGCATTTTTGTTCAGGACAAATTTACCAACGGGGTGTAAAGGATATTCATCTAGAGGAATTACGTTTGTGACATCAAATACGTTAAATTCCGACTTTTTAACATCATCGAGAGTAAGCACTTGAACACTTACTGTCCAACTTGGAAAATCACCATTGCCTATAGCTCTATACAAATCTCTCGTATTGTAATCTGGGTCTTCAGCTCCTATTTTCTGAGCATCTGCAGCTCTTAAATTTTTGATACCAGCATCAGGCACAAAGTGAAATCTTATGAAATAGTTGTCACCGTGTTCATTTTCAACTTGATAAGTATGAATTCCAAAACCAGGCATATGGCGATAACCATCGGGTATACCACGATCTCCGAAAACCAACAAAAACATGTGTAAACTCTCCGGTTGCAAAGTAAGAAAGTCCCACAAGGTGTTGGCATCAAAAAGATTAGTCGCTGGATTTTTCTTTTGTGCGCGAACGAATGTAGGAAACAAACGAGGGTCGTTGTATACATACATAGGTGTATTGAAACCGACTATATCGAAGTTTCCATCTTCCGTATAAAACTTCACAGCAAAACCTCTAGCGTCGCGTGATGTATCACTACCGCCTCTTTCGACAACTACAGGTGAAAATCTTGCCGCTACAGGTGTTTTCTTGCCTATTCTACTAAATAATTTAGCTTTGCAGATATGTGTTATGTCATGTGTTACTTCGAAATAACCAAAAGCTCCACCCGCCTTTGCATGAACTAATCGTTCCGGTATTCTTTCACGAACAAGATGAGTCATGGTGTCCATGAAGTACTCATTGAATATGAGCCTTGTATTTAAAGTGTTTAGTGCCTCAGTGTGTTCAACGGGTGCTCCTGCGCTTGTTGTTATTATTCCAATAGGACTCTGAAAGAAAGTTTGCTATATGAAAAATTTGAAGAATGAATCTATTCAAAAACAATAATAGACGAATTTAGAATAAAGGAATTTATAAAATCATCTATATTTCAGAATGTTATATATTTATAAACGACAATATTGATAATGTTTTTGCCTTTAACTAACTATGACGCTAATTCATCTTATTTCAGTGATATTTTTTACATTGATAAGATTTTATATGCAGCTGACCAATTTAGATTTTTATTTGGAATATATAATCTATTTTTTATTTCAAGTATAATAATATATCTCAAATTTATATAAGGCAAAATTAATTTGTAAATAGAAATTTATTAATTTCTATTTTTCCTCAGTTACTATCGGTGTTATCCTTAGTACTATTTGATTTAAATAAAAAATATGATAAAATATCATTATCAGAGCATGAAGTAACGGTACAGATTATTTAACTTACCTTGTTTCTCTCTTTAAATGCAATAATTTGTTGCGCTGCCGGATCTCTCAAATCTGCAGCGACCGCCGTCACCAGAATAGATAACAAAAACACTAACATTTTCAAAGACCCACAATATACCAATCATGTAGAAGTGTTTCAACAACAACTTTACTGCAGAGCACCGTCTTTATAATGCTTTGGGTATTGCGACCTTGTTTAGCACTGCACAGGCACCGCAATCATTAGTCAACTTTAATAAAATTGGTCAATGTTTTACACGTAAGAATAAACTTTTTTATAGCGGCACAATTGATTTCATTGATCTGAAAGTGTCTAAAATAATATCATGGCAATTAATATATATATTCTAAACGCATTTGTAATTATATTGTTACACGATTTAGCTGTACTTAATACTCAATAAAATGTCTATAAATATTACATAATAAGTAATAGGTACAATTAATATTCTGTTATTAGATATAAATAAAAACCGTTGCGTATCGTTTAATTCTGAATTTATATTATTACAGTTTAAGCTTTTCTTAGATTAAAGTGTATCGCATTAATATATTCAAAGGATACAAATTGTAATAATATTTATAATAATTTAATTTTAAGATTAATAATAACAAAGCTAGGAATTACAGTATTATTAAGATATAATTTATTAACAAAAATTTTATTGAAGCTTAAACATACTTTCAATTTGTGTAGTTTATCTGTAAATCAGTGAATGTTTTATAAATATTTTAGGATACCTTGATATAAACTCACTCACTCGTGATATGAATTGCACACAATGAAATCACTTAATTAATAATTAGGGATCACAAAATATAAGAGTTACAGTATCTATCAACACTGGATATCTGTTGTGGTAAGTGAAGCGAAAATTTTCGATGATAGGTAATAGGCAGGTACTACTTCATTGCAAACTTTTGTTGATTGCCAAATAAATAGTGAATGCATTTTGTCGCGAATCAAATCATGTTATACAATTTTGCTTTAGTTGGTTATTTTTAATATACACCGCCTACGTAATCTATACATATAATAAATTGTAGTGTCCGTTTATAATATGAAAATAACGGCTTTTTACTAAATGCATATATATATGTATGTTTACATAACATTTTTTGTCTGATTATCGTTTAATCTCTGGAACGACTGAACCAATTTTAACGGGCCTCTACATGCATATAGCTGATGTATTAAGGAATAACTTAGACTACATCCGAGTCGATATGGCCCAGTGGTTAGAGTGCGTTCATCTCAACCGATGATTGCGGGTTCAAATTGCTTGTCTGGAAAAACATCACTGAATTTTCATGTGCTTAATTTGGGTTTTTAATTCATCTAGAGATTAACGGTGAAGGAAAACATCGTGAGGAAACCTGCATGTATTTTCTTTCAACGAAATTCGGTCACATGTGGATCCCCCAACCCGCATTGGAGCAGCGTTGTGCAATATGCTCCTAACCTTCTCCTTAAAGGGACACAAGGCCTTAGCCCAACAGTGGGAAACTTACAGGCTGTTATTATTATAGACTACAACAATAATTTATTTCTTAATTCAACACGCACAAAGCACACGCATAAAGTCGCACACACATCTAATAAAACTTAGCCAGATAATCTGCAGAATCGTTTGTTAATCTGCACTCTTACTAATTTACGGCAATTAACGGTATATATACAGGCTATTTGACTGGTTTTTAAAATCAATTTTATATTATTTAGTAGAGGTTAAGGAACCCTGTAAAAGTTATTTTTTTTTCTAGTATAATTTGCCAAAAAATATCATATTAAGGCAGGCAAGCAAGGTTAACAAGCAAATAACTTCATCATAAACCCGGTCAATCAAGAGCGTTTTGTGTCACGTGACAAACGTTTAAAAAAATGCATTTTTATTTATGGATTTTTCAATAAAATAAGTATTATTTTTCTCTCTCTTATCAGTCTCATTTTTATTGATTACAATAATTGACACTTTATTTTCCGCATTGTCAAATAGCCTATTAACGATTATTCATCATTTAGGTACTAAAAGACAAATAAGAAGATATGTTTAGGTACGTTACATATATGTTCAACAAAGATTTTGATTTAAAAAATATATTTTATTTTCTATTTCAAAGTGATAATTAAATTGTTGAATGTTCCCTAGACATGTCATGGCATGACTTTGTTATTTTATTTTTAATTTATATATTTTATACTTATATAGTGCCCACTTTGTGTTTTTATGAACAAGCAACGTAAAAAAATAAGTTTTAGGATATGTAATACAAAGTATTCACATGCAATATATATATACATATAAATGTATCTCGAAATAAGTGTCTATCTATATTAAAATTCATTCAATTTCAGACGATATCTATGCTATTTCGGAATTCGTTAACAAAGGGCTGTTTGTCTTCATGCAATTCTGTAAACCTTGTTTGAAAAACGTCTTCGATGTCTGCGGTATAAATACGAATCTTTTTATCTGTTGCAATATACAATATTAGCAGGGTTATTATGATTATAACTGTTGCTATAAAATGCTTGTTGCGGATTGATAAATGTTACAGTCGATAAATCAGAATTAGGTATGCTACTGCACAGGTCCATAATTCTGATTTACATTTTTAAGATTTGATTTGGTATCCATACGCAATATAATATTTGCTAGAATTTTATAGAACCACAAATGGCAATGGCTCCAAAGTGGACTATCTCGAGGATCGTATTGTGTTATATCTTCTTTACTGTGTCCACTCCCGCCGCGCCAGGCTGGTGATTTATCTCTCGAATCTTTTTTTGCATCTATTGTGGTGATGGCTAAAATATATTCTGATTGCACTCTCTGTTTTCAAAGCGACTGTCTTTAACCAAAATGGTTTTTTTTTTTATTAATGGCCGTCGTATTAAATCGGCCTTTTTTTCTATAAAAATTCCATAGAGTAGAACATTACTAGTATTTTTATCACATTTATTCAATATCCAAAAATATTATTTATTCAGCATACGTACACGTATGAGCCCTAGAGTGGAGACCGCGTCTCGGCAAGCGTAATGTAGGACGACCTCCGAACCGCTGGTCCATTCGTAGGATCGTCGTTAGAAGCTGAATGGGGGAACAACACTAGGCTGATGATGCATGCATTACACTGCATTTATTGTAAAATTTACATTTGTATCTCTATAGGCTGCATTACCCTAAAGTTAAATGCCGTTAAACATTATGCTGAGAAAGTGTCTGAACATGCCAGGTGCGCCGTATCCACAACAGTTAATATTCTATTTTTTTTTTAATGCGAACGTAAACGTGTTTCTATTTGCCAACTTACTAATATCTCTCATTTTAATAAAAAAGTTTTTATCGTTATTAACAAAAAATATTGTTAACAAATAACAATTAGTAAAAATATGTTGCAAATATTGATGTAGGCTTCCATATTACTGAAATTCTTAATAAATAGTTTAGTATTCAATTAATAATATTTATTTTTTTATTACGAACGATCTATCTTGTAGTCTATATTTACAAAACATTACAAATTATCATGACGATAATAATTTGTTTTTTCAATGGGTAAAAACCTGTTGCAATAACTAATGTGGGACAAGTGGTCCCACCATCAGGTGGCCCATATGCTCATGCTCCACAAACCTATACAATAAAAAATCATAATAACAGAAATAAAAAAGCAGTGATAATACTTTGATCGTAAAGACGCTTCTCGATGTCCACGAAGCTGCATACTGCTAGGGCCACATCGACATCTGAGGTTATTTATGACATTGCGCTCCATATTAATAAAAACAATAGCTTCCTCATATGTGCCTCCTATTTTGGCAGAAAAAGAAATAAAAATATTCGTCGTGGCAGCGTTCGTATTTGCAATTCATACTCAGCATTATTGCTCGGGTTTGGTTTCACGGATCAGCGTGACCGTTATGAAATGTATTAAAGGAAAACTCTACTGAGTCTCTATAAATAGATATTTCGTTTTTATAGTCAACAGTTTTATATAATGTTTATTTTTTATTATTTTATAATCTACAATTAAATTCAATTTACTTTCACTATATAATCTGTATCGTAGCCAATCGAAGTGTCACCGTAAATAGCAGTGTCAAAAGTCTATAAAATACACATAATTATTTAAGTATTTTATTTTTTGAAATCTATATATGAAATAGAACAATGCTAAATCCTTAGTACAACAATCAACACAGTGTCTATATATTAACATTCATTGGCTATATCTTCTTCATAATGGCAAGGTCGCCAAAGGATGATCCAAGATTTAATGACAATACATGGAACTATCACGCGGAAACCGGCGAGAATTGTACACCTGGTGGTATAAATGAATTAAAGAAAGCACAGTTACCACCGAATGCCACTGTAATACCTGAAAACATGTATGGAAGATCGAATTTTGCTAATGATGTTTATATTAACAAACCTTATAACATGCAGACAAGCGATAACGCTTCAAATAAAGACGATAAAATGTCATACAATACCATGCCGAATGTAAATCGACAAAATTATGGCAATGCTATGTTAAATTTAGGTAATGGACAGGTTGTCAGAGTCTTTTACGATGAAAACAACCAGCAACTTATTTTCCCGATGTCGGGCCAATATGAATTGTTCAACCATAACCAAAGCCTTTGTGACGTTCCTCTGCAAACACAACCTTCACATCTTTTTACACTGAACCAGGAGTTTCATGTGAATAACAATGTTCACATGCAGCCATCAACAGCCACTATACAACCTAGCCCATATAACCAAGAAAACGTAAATCAGACGTCTAATATACCCACATCCAATTTTTTAAAAGAAGTATTGGGAAATTGGGAACCTAACTCATCTGGTACTTATTCACCGTTCGGTCAAAATTACCCTCTCAATCATCCTGATGCACCTACAATTGTAAACACTAATCCAACCATGGAACCATCACTGACTCAAATTAAACCAGACAATTCTCCTAAGAGAAATGAAAATGGTCCTTTAGCTGACACAAGTAATAAAAAGCGTATAGTCGCTGAAGTTAAACCAATGCGGCCAAGCTATTCAGATGTGTTAGCTAAAAACACAAAAAATACTCAACCAGATGCAACAAAGAAGGTTCAACCTCAAAGCAATACTGAAAATAAAACCCCGAATAAACCAAATCTTAAATCTGAAAAAAATTCAACAAACATAAAACATGTCAATGAGGAGAACAAACTCAAAACTGAAAAGAAACCTCATACAAGTACAATATCGTCTGGCAGTGAATCCGGCGATATAAATACTGATGATATTGAAAAACATCAAAAGAGCAACAAAAAGTCAAAGAACAAGAGAAATAATATGTCTCGTAAGTGGTCATCACTGGATGATATAACTGGCGAAGAAAATGGAAGCTTTGAGCAGGAAAGCGAAAGTAACTTTGTGTTTGTTAAGAATGATACAGAAAAATTAACAAAGAAGGAAAGAAAGCAAGATAAGCCTAAAAATATGGAAAAGAGTTTTGAAGAAGAGGATTATGCCCTTGACGATGAAGATGAAGAAAAATCGCAATTCATCCTTCAAGATGTACAAAATGAAGCAGGCAAGACTAAAAAGAAAAAAGAGCCACGGCACCATAAAATTTCGAAATCTGTTCAGGAAAAAAAGAAAGGAAACCAGACCAAACTGAGGAGAAACAAGCCTGGCTATATGGGATTGGTACAGAACTATTTGGAACATTGGGGAGAGGCATCTTGCAAGGCTCTTATTTGGTTCTTCTACTTGCTCTCGGATATCTGCCGTATGAGTCTCCATCTGTCTTTTGACTTGTAAGTTTTTAATCATTACAAGATTTATTATTACTAATAAATCTAATTTAATTTTAAACTACCCTACTATATTCCAGGTGTACATCAGTATTTACTCAGACTTATGTGAGCTCTCAAGCAGTTTGGCGTAGTGGCAAGGATTGGCTCTCCAAACTCGGGGAAAATAAATATTTAATGTATATTGACAGAAAATTTGGACATACCAAGTTTGGTTTCTGGAGAAAACTGAAATGGTTTAAAAAAGGTATGGATTTCATTTTTTATATGAAAATTTTTACTCATGCAACTGTAACAGACTGATTATCATTGCATTAGCATTACTATTTTGTGTAATGTAGCAGATAAGATGTGACTTACATGTAAATATGTTAAAACAATTAAATCAACTTTAAATATTTGTAAAACATCCTATATTAGGTATTATTATATTTGAATAGAAACTGACATGGACAACAGCAATGATGCAACAAAATTGAATTCAAACATACCACTGCCGGCAACTGGTGAGGAAGCAATGAAACGTTTGTTGGCTTGTAAAGGCAAGGACCCATATAGGTAAGACTGATCAAAAACAGGATTAAGATCCTTCTTATCTTACATCTAATTTGGTAAAAAATAACATTTATCATAGTCACCACATTTCTTATTGTTTCTATAAACAAATTTCCTTTAACGCTATAAAACATTATTATTACTTGAGATATTGTACTGTTCAAAGTTATAATTTGTGAAAATTAAGTTTCAATTTAAAATCATATTCATTAGTTACCATAGTAATGCTAGAAAGCAAAGTAGGATAGGATGATAGCCCTTAGGAAACTTAAACAAATACACATATAGTTCTTAGTAGACATTTTACTATAAGATAATAGCAATATTAACAAAGGAAAAGAAAACAACATAGCAATCCAACAAATTCCTGTACATTTTTTAAATGATTTTACATAGTAGTAGTATATTTAAATGGAATATTTTTAAGGCATAGACTAACCTATAGATCATAATAGATTTTTTAACTTGCTTATTTTCTGTCCTTTCAGCATCTTGGGTGTAAGTGTGACATGCACAGATGAGGAAATAAAGCGTTATTACCGAAGACAAGCTTTCCTCGTCCACCCAGACAAAAACCAGCAGCCCGGTGCCGAAGAAGCTTTCAAAATACTGCAACATGCTTTTGACCTTATCGGAGAGCCGGTATAATAAAGTTTATTCGTTAAACATTTTAAAACAAAAGTTACTATAGTCTGTTCGAGTTAAGAATGTAGTGAACACAAATACGCCTTTACCCTTCTTTTAAAAAGATTTGATTGGTCAAACAATGACAACTCACTGCATTCTTAATGCGAACAGACTATAGTTAATATTTCATATCTGAAAATAGTAAAATGCATCAATTTTTTATATTATATATTCACTATATTTAATGTATTTTGTAATTAAATACTAAGCCAACTTACCTCACTAATCTACCTAAATAAAACAAATTAGTTTGTGATTAAATGTTAAAGGGCAGAATATATGATATAGATAGAGATTATGATAGAGTATAGATATATGCGTGTTAGCCTTTCCCTGATTTTTTACACTTGCTGAATATGCTGGAAAAGGCACTCGAGTAAGAATGCTTCTAAAATTCTACTATGGGCTACTTCATGTATTCGTAATAGTCAGTACTATAGTGGAATTTAATCACAAATAAATTTATTTTATTAAAGGGCAGAGTATGTGTATGCGTGCTAGCACTTTACCTGATTGTTTACAATTGCTGAATATGCTGAAAAAGGCACTGGATTAAAACTACTTCCAAAATTCTACTATAGGCTACTTCATTTATCCGAAGTAAAGTAAAAAAGTAAAGTAACAGCCTGTAAATTTCCCACTGCTGAGATAAGGCCTCCTCTTCCATTAAGGAGAGAGATTGGAACATATTCCACCACGCTGTTCCAATGCGGGTTGGTGGAATGCACATGTGACAGAATTTCGATGAAATTAGACACATGCAGGTTTCCTCACGATGTTTTCCTTCACCGCCGAGCACGAGATGAATTATAAACACAATTAAGCACATATATATAGTGGTGCTTGCCTGGGTTTGAACCCGCAATCATCGGTTAATATGCACGCGTTCTAACCACTGGGCCATCTCAGCTCTTTATCTTTATCCGAAGTAGTCAACGCAAAATCAAACAAGTTGGTACTATAGTGGGGGTGTGTGTGCGCAGGAGCGGCGCGAGGCGTACGAGCGGCGCGCGCAGGAGTCTCGGCACGCGGAGGCGGCGTGGGGCGAGTTCAGCGTGCTCTTGGCGCAGCTGCACGACAAGATGGAGTTCGCCGCCAACACCATCCGGTAGCGCGCCCGTCGCCATTTTTTTTTTTTCATTGTCATACATTTTCCCTAGTCCAGTCAGCTGACATGTTGTGAAATGTTTAATATTTTTTTTAATATTATTTGATGGTGCGCGCCCGTCGCCATTTTTTTTTATTTTTCATTGTCATACATTTTCCCTAGTCCAGTCACCTGGAATGTTGGGAAATGTTTAATATTTTTTTTTTAATATTATTTGATGGTGCGCGCCCGTCGCCATTTTTTTTTATTTTTCATTGTCATACATTTTCCCTAGTCCAGCCACCTGGAATGTTGGGAAATGTTTAATATTTTTTTTTAATATTATTTGATGGTGCGCGCCCGTCGCCATTTTTTTTTATTTTTCATTGTCATACATTTTCCCTAGTCCAGTCACCTGGCATGTTGTGAAATGTTTAATATTTTTTAATATTATTTTTAATTTTAAATGTTACTTACTTGGTGGTAGGGCTTTGTGCGAGCCCGTCTGGGTAGGTACCACCCACTCATCAGTTATTCTACCGCCAAATAACAGTAGTCAGTATTGTTGTGTTCCGGTTTGAAGGGTGAGTGAGCCAGTGTAACTACAGGCACAAGGGACATAACATCTTAGTTCCCAAGGTTAGTGGCGCAGTGACGATGTAAGGAATAGTTAATATTTCTCACAGCGTCATTGTCTATGGGTGATGGTGACCACTTACCATCAGGTGGCCCATATGCTCGTCCGCCAACCTATACCATAAAAAAAAAATGTTAACTCTGAGTTGAGACTACTTATTACTGAGACACATTTAAGCTTCTAACTTACTTGGTGACAACTCTCATCAGATATTTTCTCACCAATATTAATTATTAGTATGCTTAAAGTGTAAGCGATCCATAAGCTCAGGCACAGACGACGTAACCATTGAAATCCCTAAATTGATAGCAAAGTGGCAATTTGAGTTAACATTTCTTACAGCGCCGATGTAATAAATTACCATCAGGCTCATTTGCCCATTCGTCTAACGTCAAAAATTAATATGAATAACCCACGATTCCGACAGATGCACGAACTGCGGGCGGCGCCACAAGCGCGTGCTGACGGAGCGGCCGTGCTACGCGGCGCGTTACTGCGCGCAGTGCAAGATCCGCCACTCCGCCAAGGAGGTGCGCGTCTGACCCGCCATGCTCTCCCATACATCCCATTCAAAACCTTCCCGCTTTACTGGACTTGTGAAATGGGCTGCAAAATATTATTAAAAATAATTTTATTATACTAGAACCCTTTGTTATGACGCACGTAGCAGATAAACGTATCGAAGTTTATGACTGATGATGACTTAAGTGAAAACTAAGGTAGATTATTTTGCTACCGACCATTTCTCTTGTACTGTGATATTATGTACATAGTGTAATAAAAACTATAAAAATAACCTGTCACTAAAGTATCCGAAGAACTAAATAAGCGTGTATATCATTTATAATTGATGGTTTTAATTTATGATGTATTAAGGGTGACATCTGGGCGGAATCGAGTATGATGGGCCTACTGGTGATGTACTACGCCTGTATGGACGGCGCAGTGTATCAGATAACACAGTGGGCCAGTTGTCAGGTTTGTGACACCTTACTCACACCATTGTTTTTCTCTTTTTATTTAATTCTGTTCATTAGATAGTTTAATATAAAGTGTGTAACAAAATAGTAAAGAAAAATAACCATTAAGATAGTCGATTCCTTATGTATTAATCAACAGTACTAATTATAATTTGTGTTAAAGCATTATATTAAACACGATCGCTTATGTTTGTGCATATGTCTCTATATATTTGTTTGTGAATAGAAGAAAAACCTCAAACAACTGAGGCCAGACTGCCACGTGGTACAGTACAGGATCGTTCTCGGAAACAAGGCGGCCGCCGCTTCTGACATCAACCAACGACCATCCACTGGGTAAATAAAATTATATTACTTATTTCAATATTTTTAAGTCTTTATTACAATACATAGGGACATAGACATAGGGATACATGTACTTTTGTTCAAAAATGTAGGAATTCCGACCACAGCTATTAATTATATACTATAATATACTATCAGACCCGACCACGTTGCTATGGTTACCCTAAATGTTAAATTAAGTATACTGTATATAATATTCAGTCCAAAAATATGACTTTAATTATAGAAATTTAATGTATAAAATAATACTCAGCGATCTTTTTATAGGATTAATCTACCCTATAAAGAATTTCGAATGAGAAATCCGCACAATTTATAAGTAATTATTTTTGTTGCAGTCACGATCCTAACCTGGAAGAATTTCTCAACAACCTGTATAGTAAGTCCGGGGTGTCGACAAACACAGCGAGCTCCAAGCAGCCGCCCGCCGACGCTACGGATGCGAAAAAACGACGCAATAAAAAACCTAAAGTTTAAGATAATCTGTAATTGCCTCTAAAGAACTTGATATAAACCCAACCAGCACAGCGACGGCCATGATTTGGCGCCATTTCATGTCTGTCTCTCCGTCGTAATATTATCTGTGAAAAATTGCCTTTGATATAAATATATATTATATTTAATAAATGAAACATAATTATTATTCTGTAAAATTCTACCATATAAAACAGAGCAGATTACATTAATATAAATAAATGGCACTTTGAAGATGGATAAACGATATGCGTACCTCAGAAGTTAAGAGACTTACAAGCATTACTGTTAAGCGATATTCAAACTTATCTAAAAGATATAAAGTACATATTTATTTTTCCTGATGTGCAGTAGATGTATATAGGTCTCTAAATTTTGGGCGATCTTAGTGAGTAAAGTTTAAAGCGTGTCATCGCAGTTTGCTTAGAAATTAATATATCTCAAAAAAATTAAATACTTTTTTATTTTCAATTTATTAAATATTTTGCAAATTAACACCAATTAACTTTCTCATGGCACATTATATAGCATTCACTTCTATCGATTACTTTTAAAGAAACTTATTCAATTCATTCGGCAATTGTTATTAATATAGTTACATATTATAGGATAATAAATGTGGAGTAAATTTTACATGCAATTTATTAATACTAAAAATTATTGTTTCAAAGTAATGCATGGAATTGACATTATTACAAATAAACTATAAAATTAAGAGAAAAAAAGTTGCAACAAACATATTTCTCACATTTTGTCTTCATTGGGGAAACTAATTATTTAAATTGAATTGTTATTTTGAACAAATAAAACAACAAAAATTTAAATGTTTTGTTATGAATTACTTGTTTTTTTTTATTATTGTATAATAGTTATCGAATATTATTCCGAATAAGAAATGTATGTAAAATTCAACACGACAATCTCTCCACTGATAAAAATTAAACTTATAGTACAATCATGTTTGCATTCATTATAATAAAAAGATTTACATTATTCTTATTTTAAATAATATTTCCAGAAAATGCTACACATTATGTAATAATTTTGTAAGCTATTTTAACGTTTTCTTTAAAATGCTAAGTCATTAAAACGAATATTATCAATAATATGATTAATTTTTAAATAACGTGTAGTGTTCATTGTGTATGAATTGATTTTTATGATAATATTTTGAAAAGTCGATCATTTTGTTGGCACAAAACTTTAAGAAATTTGAATAATAGATATTTGAGCAATCTATGATAAACTAATGTATCCTTTGAACTTTTTAATAGTTATAACATTTTCAATATAATTGAAACTTCGTCAATTTAAACCCAATTTTTTAAAATAATATGTAATTATTAGAAGTTTAATTAACATTTTTCGATGTGAATAAGTAATTCTGATTGATTCTTATTTTTTTGCCAATTGAATATCGACATAACATAGTAGATGTTAAGCAGGGTTACACCCACTGCCTCTACCAGAGATTATTGTTAATTAAGCTAGGAGAATCGCTGTCCTATTGTTCACTGTGCGTAGGCATTCGCGCTTCATGTGTCAGTAAAGATGTGGAAACTGAATCTTTTCTTTTTTAATACCTTTTATACAAACCTTGTGTTATTTCCAAACAAACATTACAGTATATGGATACGATTTCATCCGAATTTGTAATTAAATTATCTCTTTTTGTCAATAAAAATCCTTGCAACATTAAAATAAATGATAAATTGCTCTCACCGAACGGTGTGACAATGCTCTTTTGTTTGAATTTTATTTTAGAAATTTAAAATTGTGATTTTAATAATTAAGCGTGAAAACAAAGTCCAAGATTTATATAATAACCTTTATTAATATACAGAAAGTTATTCCATTAGAACATCACTTCCTTTCCAATCCTTGTCTGTGACAATGCAGTCTTCGTAATTCCATTTGGGGAACATGCGCTTGTACATGTTTAGAAGTACTGTATCTTGAGATTTCAGCTGACCATCAAATACACATTTCATGTGACCATGTGTTCCTGAAATGTTTAACATTATGAATATACCATGGGAGATAAATTATATGTCAAGTTAAAGTTGTTAAAATCAAATCAAAATAAAATCAATTATATTCAAGTAAACTTCACAGTGAAGCGTTTTTGATCAATAATTAAATACTACCACCGTTTCGGAAAGCAGCTTCTAGCGAGAAGAAACTGCAAGAAACTCGCATAGTTGCTCTTTTCATATAAACAAATTTACAGTAATTTTGAAAAGTGTCCTATGATGGAACCCGAGCCTAACTCCAGGCGTTTCTTTCTAAAAAGTAATTCTTTTAATAAATAATATGATTTATGAATTTGGTCTTAATAATCTTTTTAAATTTTGAAAATGGTAAATTGATGATATTTATCAGCATCTTATTATATATGCATATACCATTCAATGCTTGCGGAATTTATACTTGCTCACACTTGGTGGTGTCTAAATATTGACGATTCAAAAACGGTTAACTTATCGTTTAATTGGTAATAATATACTACTGAATCTGATTTAAAACGTACCTAGAGGTTCCTTAATGTGACCAGTGCGTCCATATTTAGTTCTTAACTTGCAAGGTTTGAAGTAAATCACATCATCTCTATTAAAGAACATAAATCTTATAACTGCTGATTTCTTGTGAACCTGTAATTAAAAGACAATTTTAAAAATATCCAATGTTTATTACCACATTAGAAAATATTCCTCACAAAACTCAAAAAGTACAAAACTGAAGGATTGTTTAAATATTTGTCTAAACAAATTATGTTGACCAGTAAATATCTTATATAATAATCGTAAGCCGATTTTAGTCCCCGTGATTATGAGACGATATCTGCACATAGAAAATTATGAAATAGTTATGATCTCATTTTAAAGAGCTCTAGCCATAGATGATCAGAAAAAAAGAGAATTAATAACAAAGATTTAATATTATAGAATGAGAGAAAGGTCGGTCAGACAGCGGCTGTATAAGAAAAAAAAGTAAACAAAATTAAGGAAAATTGCCATCGACAAACTCCAATTCTTCTTCATTCTCCCAACGCGAAGTTTTTAGGGAGACCCACTAGTGTATATGTTACAGTAAGATTACAAACATCGTTGGATTACAGTCTATCTAGCCAGATTGTAAACGGTCAAAATATCGTGAACCGTGATATTTCACAGTTCACGATATTTCGATTGCAATTTAACGAATTATTTTATCAATTATCGCTATATTGTAAATATACTACGCTAATTGTGTTTCTGATAAAAAAATTAATTATATAAATCATAATAATGAAAACTGCCTCAGTATAGTAGTAAAAATTACTAAGTGCTATACTAATTTTATTAAATAACTTTAAATATTATCTCTTGGGAAAGACTAAGCAATAATAAATCTTTTAAAATGTATTTACTGCTACTAAAAACTATATTAACTTATTTACTACAATTAAATGCTATAATGATTATGACAAAGCATACCTTATATGGATGACCAGAAAGAATAATTCTCTTTATTACAAGTCTGTCAGGATTACAGGATAATAGAACACCTGATGCAACTAGTTGTAGTTTTGTATTTTTCTTTTCCTGTTAAATAAAATTGACTCGTTAATACAATTTCATTTAAGAATATTGAGTTGTATAAGATGTGATAATTACTTTGAAACATAAAACTGTAGATGGACTAAATTGAATGGGTGCATAAAATGTTGCCACACACGTAGATCCAGGCTGGAAGAAACGCTCATACTGAAAACAAAAATTAATACATATATATTTGTAATTTTTTTGTAAGAAAAGAAAAGACACAACACTTTTTTAATTTTCATTGTTTGCTCATAATTATTTGTCAGTTATAAATTAAAACTATCTGAGACAATTATAGTACGACACAAATTAGATGTAGCATCGGAAAATGCAATGGGATGAAAATAAAACCGATTACTGCCGATTTACACAACCAATAGAAATAGCTCCCTATCGCGCCATTCGACGCTATTCGTCGCTATTGATTCACGCGTCGGAGAAAGCGAGTGCATGTAAATCGACGCGTCAAATTGACGAATATATTAGGTCATACGATATTACAAGTTATTACGTCTGTGCAAAGATCATATTCGCATGAGAAATAAATATTGATAATTTGGGATAGCGTACTTAATTCGGATGTGACCGGTTTTACGAATTTTGCCGATGCGACATCTAAGTTGTGTCGTACTATAACTGATCTGAAATTTATAATTAAGAGTAAAACTTAAATGCTTAGACAAACCTTATGTTTGCTTCCATTCGTGTGTTGACTAAATATTGGATTGACTATAAATCTTCTATACCCCACTTGAAATATAAGCCTCTCTTTACTTTTTATTGGTTCATCACTAACTCCAGTGCGTTTCAAAACTACATTCATTAATGACATTTTATGTTCATGAGGCAGAAGACCAAACACTGACAGTGGTGCATTAGGATTGGCCGCAGTAAATGCTTTCCACAAATCTTGTCGCACACCTTTTACATGAATTGTTATGTAGAAACCATACTGAAATCAAGATTATTTGTTATTAGTTATTAATTTTTAATAATAATAAAAATAAGTATTTATTTAATTTACTATCGTTTTTATTACCATGTTAACAAGACTTTCTTCAAGCTCTTTGAAAACTCGTCTCCTTGTTCTATCATAATTTTCGAATTGAAATATCTTAGCATAATCTTCCGGAAGATTTTCTTTAGGATCCCATGGTGAGGTTCTGAATGATTCTAAGCCTCTGTATCTCATAAATCTCTCCCTTGCTGGTACGTCTTGTGGTGTATCAACTTCATCTGGAAACTGTTGGTCTTCTCTAGCCGCAGCCAATTTTTTTAACATTTCATGTTCCTCAAAACTGTCAATTGTAGCATCATACTTTTCATCACTTACACCAACCTCCGATTCAGTAACTGATTCAAAATCATTATCAGCTTCATTTGCCTCTTGGTCTGAATTATCTTCCTCACATGACATGAACTCATCATCATCATCTTCTTCATCTTCGTTTTCACTGTCTCCTTCTGAACCATCGCCTTCAACATCAGACTCAACAATCCAAGCCGCCTGATAGTCTGACCAACCCTTTGGCACTTTCTTAACTTTTTTCTTAGTATCAATATTAGCTTGTTTGATTTCTTCATCAGTTGGCCATGTTTGCTCAGCTTCCATTGGATTTGGAATATTCTCTGACACTAAAGACTCTTGCTTATTTGGATCTGCTACTTGTAATACAGATACCTTTGTAACTTCAGCATCCATTGAATCAGATTTAGTATTTTCCTTGTTCAGATTTAAAGGATGTGGGTCCTCGAGTCCATCAATCTGAGACATTTGGAAATCTCCCAAACCAGTTATATGAATCAAACCATTGACATTTAAAGGCATGCCACGTAAGTAACCACTTATTTTTAATGATCCACTATCACTTTCTGCCTCTGGTACATACTCAACTTTCTCAGCCAACATGTAAGGTCTCTTTTCTCTGTGATGTATAATATTTCTTTTCTGGTTACCAATTCTACGAAGTACATTCAAACCATCAGAATTCTTATCTAACTGCATAATTTTTTCTTCTGGTAACCATTTTGAGACAAGTTTCTGTACATTTTGCTTTTCGCTTGTTCTTTTCTTAGGATGTACTCCTTCAATGTCCATGGCCACCACTACTGGAGTGGGCAGTCCTTGAGCCATAGCTAATGCTAAAGCTTTTTCTCCCCATTCATCAACTGGTTCATCAAGGGCAGAACTAACAAACAAGACTGTGTCAGCAATTTTTAAAGCATCCAGAAGACTGAACTCATTATCTATCTCAGGACAAAGAAATGAAAAGCGTTGCTTGAAATTAGGTAAACTGAAAATAATGATAGAATTAATTACATAAATTGAAAGAAACTTGAAAGAACAGGATAGTATCTTACTGTTGTTTCACAATGAAAAAATTGAAAATGATGATTCTTACCCAATGTGCAATATTCCATTTGGGGACTGGCTAACTACAGCTCCTTCAGAACAAGTTTTTAATATAACTAATGCTGATTGCACATCCAGTTGCGCATTAAGCGGCACGACACACACAAGGAACGGAGGGTTCCTATTTCCCCCAAGCGCACGTTTTTTTGACAGTACTTCTTCGCGTTTATTTTTACGAATTTGTAATGCCTGATGACGTCTTTCATCTTTCTTTAGTATATGACGATTTCGGCGTACAATTTCTTTAACATTTACTTTACCTGTAATATTATTTAATATAAAAAATCTTGTTATTAAACCATAAATGCAATCACTTCCTTTTTTTATTAACCTGACCTTTTACTGCTGCTGAAATACCCCTCTTTGATCTATGACGAGATTTATGAACTTTATTACTCTGTTTCAAGTTTCCAGAACGATGAGCTTGTTGCATTTTTAATAGTGTAATTGAAAACTAAAAGATAAACATTTAATTCAGTGACAATTCAGAACTCACATGGCCCTTTACATTCAAAAATTGACAGTGATTAGTGATCACTGACACTGACAGTGAATATTATTTGATAATATTAAAGATTAAAAAATATATTTTTGTATCGTTTGTTATAAACCTAAAAAGTTATAAAATCGATGCCCCGATATACGATTCTAAAAGACAACAGGTTTTCGAAACAAAGTTCTAGCAAATTATTATTATATAATTTTTATGAAAGTATAAAATACTTTACAAGTGTAACACAAACCTTAAGACCTATGCCTTAATAAATAAAATTATTAAAACTATATTTTATTCAACTAATGACTATAAATACATGTAACTATTTTAAGTAGTATTTTTTTTATTTAGGTTTTGTTATTTAGGCATTTTTAGCACAGTATTTGAAAAACTGCTAAGGCAACATTTTACACGCCAACATCACAGGTCACGTGACATGACGTTGTGGACGTGTCATTTGTGGATAGCTCGTTGGTGGCGTTGCGCAGGTTCATTTTTGTAAAAGTCTAGTTGGAGTCTTATTATTGAACAAAAGTTGAATGGTTTCATTCGAATTGATCAGTTGATATTTTAGTTAGGATAGTTAAATCACAGTAAATCATAATGGCGAGTGAGTATTCTTTATATTAATCCTTGAAATAAGTGAATATATATTATAGACACGTATCACATAGTTTGACCGAAAATTGTGTTTCAAATTCAAGATTAATGTGATAAACTTGTAAAGTAATTAAGATTTCTTATATTCCAGTAAAATTCCTCGAAGTAATTAAACCGTTTTGCAGTATATTACCTGAAATAGCAAAACCGGAGAGAAAGGTAAGTTTTGCTACTTTTTATTATTTTGCATTCATTTTTAAGTTATATATACTACATAAGCTTTGAACATGATGTATCTAATCTAATTAAGCATATTGTAAGACAAGCTCTCATACATAAAGTGAAAGTACATTATTCTAACCTATATTGTCATCAGATAACTGTAAATATCATAAGTTACAATTAAATTTTATTTTTTCAGATTCAATTCAGGGAAAAAGTATTATGGACAGCTATTACGCTATTTATTTTCTTAGTATGCTGCCAGGTAAGAAATTACTGTTTATGCGAGTAAGTGAATGTTATTGCACTGTGCACTCCATATGTTATATTGAAAATAGGCATTTCAATATGTAGACACTAAAACACAATGAACAATATATAAAACAACTTATACATTATAATATTATAAAGAAAAATTATAGCCCATTTATAAAGTGAAAGTTAGTTAATATCAATATGTGTTTTACATTAACAGTAAGAAAGCATCAAAGATAATAATTTATGTACCTAAGAAAACAAATCTAGTTATTTCAATTAAAGACACAAACATTTTTTTTCCTTATCTAGAATAGTATTAGTAGGAAGTATAATTATATTTTACCATAAAATCACACAATAAATAATTATACAGTGTGCAATCTCTCAATTTGAATTATCCTTCATTATTTTATACATTTTTCATATTAAGTAATATTAAAATTATTTCTAGATCCCATTATTTGGTATAATGTCATCGGACAGTGCAGACCCGTTCTACTGGATCCGTGTGATCCTGGCTTCTAACAGAGGAACACTTATGGAACTTGGTATCTCTCCTATTGTCACATCAGGTCTTATCATGCAACTTCTTGCGGGAGCAAAGATCATTGAAGTTGGTGATACTCCAAAAGATAGAGCATTGTTCAATGGAGCTCAAAAACGTGAGATATTAATTTAGTAGTAAATTGCCATACATCAATTTGAAACGTAGAACCAATTTCTTGTTGGTAGTAGAAATTTTTAAGATTAAAAAAAAATTAATCGCTTGTTTTAAATATTTTCATGGAGAAAGTGGCAGATGTTATTGTAAGAGATATAATACTATACAATATATTTCAAAGGCAATTTGCCAATATCCTCTAACACTTATAATTCAGGCAAAATGCCAATAATATATATAATTTTTACTTGTCTACAAACTCTTTTTTGATTCTTTATAAAATACTATTTACCTTGCTATGTAAAAGAAAATTAATGAAAGAAGCTTCTAAATTTTTTTTTTATTCCTTAGAATAAGTAAAATTCTTTTACCATAATTTCTAACTATGTTTTTATTTATTGCCTGCAGTGTTTGGAATGGTGATAACAGTTGGTCAAGCCATTGTCTATGTAATGACTGGCATGTATGGAGAGCCCAGTGAAATTGGGGCTGGAGTATGTCTCCTTATCATCATACAGCTGTTTGTTGCTGGATTGATTGTTTTACTTCTCGATGAGCTGTTACAAAAAGGTTTGTATACTTGCAACACTTATTGTTCTGAGATAAGACATTTAAGTCAATCAGACCATGATTGTTCTAACAAAGGGTAAATTCCTAATAATAATTTGTTTCAGGATATGGCTTGGGTTCTGGTATATCTCTATTTATTGCCACAAATATTTGTGAAACAATTGTATGGAAAGCCTTCTCCCCTGCTACCGTCAATACTGGTAAGAAAATAAAACTTTCATATCTTCTTAATTTCTTTTGTACTTAGTGTCTTTTGAGATTTAGGTTGAGATAATGTTGTAAACAAACTTATTAAGAAGCGGCAAGACAAAAATAAAATATTGTTATTTAATTTATAAGTACAATAATAAAATATATTATTTTTTCTTCTAATAGGTCGCGGCACAGAATTTGAAGGCGCAGTGATAGCTCTCTTCCATCTCCTCGCCACAAGACCAGACAAAGTGCGCGCTCTTCGCGAGGCCTTCTACCGCCAAAACCTGCCCAACCTCATGAACTTGCTGGCTACCGTACTGGTCTTTGCTATAGTTATATACTTCCAGGTATGTTTCAGTTCATTTAGTTTACATATGATAATATAAATTGTGCTATGAAGAGAAAACTCATTGTCAGAAAATTAAGTGACATAAAAAAAGATATTGGGTTGCCTGAAATTGATATTTAACTTACTGGTTTTTTTTTGCTTAATACACTATATTTACCTAGAATAGTTTCTTGGTAGTTTTGGAACAGCCATAGATATCATTTTGTTTGTACACAAAATGTAAAAAAAATATTATTCAAATAGTAAATTAACTGACAAGTTTTTTTTTTAAGAAATTATGATAAAAAAAGTGAAAGGCATCACATTGGACAATATAATTTGAAACATCCATACCAGATGCTTATGTTTGAAATGTGATACATAATCACATAAACATTTATGACTGTTCATATATATACTTATAACTAATTTTTCATTATCTTTATGATCGTAAATATTAATCATTAATTAATTCGTATATTTATTGCAGGGCTTCAGAGTGGATCTACCTATCAAGTCGGCGCGCTACCGCGGCCAGTACTCGTCTTACCCAATCAAACTGTTCTATACCTCCAACATTCCCATCATTCTGCAATCTGCATTGGTCTCCAATCTTTATGTTATATCTCAGGTAACTTTGGTTGAATTATTATTGCATATCATACTCAGATTTAATCATTATAAAAAATTGTATCCACTATTGTTTTTCTTTTAATATATATGGATTTGCTACAATTACATATTAAGAAATCATTATTATCAGATGATATTAATTTCTGAAAATGAATAGTATTTATATAAACACTAGTTTGTGTATCAGCATACAAATATGTTTGTTCTATTACAGATGTTGGCTGTCAAATTTAGTGGTAACTTCCTTGTCAATCTCCTGGGAGTGTGGGCCGATGTCAGTGGCGGCGGCCCTGCCCGGGCCTATCCTGTCGGCGGTCTTTGCTATTACTTTAGTCCGCCGGAGTCTCTCGCACACATCGCCCACGACCCCTTACATGCCGTCCTCTACATCATCTTCATGTTGGGTTCATGTGCCTTCTTCTCCAAGACGTGGATTGATGTGTCCGGATCTTCAGCTAAGGATGTAAGTAAAATTATCTTAATTTTTAGTTCATGCTTTATGGAATAATCAATATTACATAGTGTGATCATTTTTTGGTGGTAGGGCTTTGTGCAAGCCCGTCTGGGTAGGTACCACCCACTCATCAGTTATTCTACCGCCAAATAACAGTACTCAGTATTGTTGTGTTCCGGTTTGAAGGGTGAGTGAGCCAGTGTAACTGCAGGCACAAGGGACATAACAACTTAGTTCCCAAGTTTGATGGCACATTGACGATGTAAGGAATAGTTAATATTCCTTACAGCGTCATTGTCTATGGGTGATGGTGACCACTTACCATCTGGTGGCCCATCTGCTCGTCCACCAACGTATACCATAAAAAAAAAAAAAAATTTATCAACTATTATTTTTGTATTATTGAAAAAAATATCACATTGCATTGCATTAGAATATATTTTTCACATTGAATCTATTATTTCAATCAGGTGGCAAAACAGCTGAAAGAACAACAGATGGTAATGCGCGGCCATCGTGACAACTCGATGATCCACGAGTTGAACAGATACATCCCGACCGCGGCCGCCTTCGGAGGTCTCTGCATCGGCGCTCTCTCAGTCCTCGCCGACTTCCTCGGAGCCATCGGCTCGGGCACGGGTATCCTACTCGCTGTCACCATCATCTACCAGTACTTCGAAATATTCGTTAAAGAACAAGCCGAAATGGGCGGCATGAGCACACTTCTATTCTAAGCCTCAGTCTGATGTCAGGCGAAGCGGCTAGAATGTAACTGTTAGGTCTCCACGAGTGATTGTGTCGTCGAATTTGTTTTTCGTATTTTTTTTTATATTATCGCGATGTTCTAGCCGTTGCGTTTGTGCGTGCGAGTGTGTGGGTTATGTGCTATTTATATGAGATGAACTTTATATAATAAAATAATTTACGATATTTACAGACTTTTCTTTTTTCCTGAGACAGATCGAAGATCACGCCGATTTTTTATTGTAATTCATGTGCTACCATGTGCAATAATCAATAAAAAAATATACATAAAATTAGTGATAGTAGTTACTGTGTTTCCTTACTAGAGTATGTCAAATATTGTACCACTACTGTGTAACCTACAGTTTAACTGAAGCAAGGTCTACTTTTCAATCAATCCACAATGTAATGTGTTCTATCTCACAAAGTTTAATTTCTTTACATGTTTTTACTGGAGTACATTTTAAAGCAATGTAATAAGCTCTACTAGATGTTACGTTTCCCGTTATATGTTAATTATGAATATTTTAAAGACTATGATTCATATAATTATTATAATAAGTGAGACAACTCATCATTATTGTTTACAATACCTGTTGTTTTATGTATGATGTATTATATTATACAGTTTACCAAACTTCATGTCAGAAAATTAAACGAATTGTGTAATATAATGTTTTTATTTACAAGCCAAATTCCTGGATGCAGCGTGTACTATTTCTCATTTCATTCTCTGCAATTGGTACATTAATGAATATATTATTTTCAAACGGTTTAAAATAAAACAATCAAAATTTAGTATTTAACTTTATTCTCTTTACTAGACATGCAAAATACAAAGACAAAAACAATTCACGATTTTTTTACTTTAACCCTGTTAAATTATAGCTGTTATGTATGTCAAGGTTGGAAAACGTTAATTAAAACTCAAAAAGATTATGGGAATATGGTAACGAAAGTATTACAACTTTAAAAGGGGTTTCTTTCATGTAAAAAAATAAAATGTATATACAAATATTTCATGAGATCTTAGCGTTCCAGACTATAAAGAAGTGGAACCAAATCAAAGGAATAAGAACAATGTAGGTGCCACATGTAAAAATTGTTAAATATGAACCTAAACCTCCATATGGCACAACACTTATAGGTAAGTATATTTTACTACACATCAATAGGCACTTTGCGTTACTCAACGGCAATGTAAGGAAACTTTTTATTGCTTTGTTAACAATCCCGGAATCGAACAACAATATAGCTTGTCTCTTGGTCCCTCGCCAAGGTACAACTGCAACATAAGATTTGTCACGGAAGACTAAGACGTAACCTCACATCATATTTTATCATATTGAAATATAACAATCTCCAAACTATTCCTAAAGAATAGTTTCATATCCCTGTTTTACTAAAATAGATCTCTTAACAAAATACCCGATAAATATAGCGGTAAATAAACCACATCTCGTTTCAATATACCGTTACTGACGAAATATCAGATTAACATTTCAATTTATAAAATATATTTTACAATTTATTCGATCGAATTCCACCCAAACTTTTATTTCAGTAAAATATCCGACATCCAAAGAATATTCAAAACCAAGGAAACTGTAAATAACATAGTTGGCAAATTTTATTTTTATCATTAGCGAAAACAATTTTCAAGTACTTTTTAAATAAAACAGTAAGCATTTCTATTTTATTACTATTAATAAATCTATGTACAAAGCTTGTATACACTAATATATCATTTTATAGGCTTGTAAGAATATCTTTTTATTGCGATAAATATTGATTGGTGTTTTAGTTCTTAGTCATTTGGAAGGTAAATTACAAGTTAGTAAAAACAAAAAGAAACTAAAAAAAATGGCTATAATGAGAAAAAAAAACATTTATTAAAACAACATTTTGAAAAGTAATGAAAAAAAAAAAACAAAGAAATAACTAAAGATAACAGTGCCAATTATTTTCTAATAAAACATGGAGTCAAACTTGTGTAATGATGAATAAAAAGTATTAATAATAAATGTTCCATGTTATAGTTTAAACCCCACATTTCAACAGTGAAAAGTAACTTCTTAATATCAAAAATTAATTCCAAAAGATACATCAATCAACAGCGATCTCGAAAAGAAATTAACTAGGTACAAGAGTGTCTAAAAGTTGACTGTCCCATTAAAATAATAAAATATAATCTAAAATATAACAACAAAAATCCATTTCAGCCGCACCAGGCAACATCAATCAAGTACCCTACGCGATTATTTAACTATCAACTAGGATTTCGCTAATTTTTCTTTTAATCATTTGTACATGCCGTAATAGCGCTTAAAATTTATGTCTACTCATCGAACTATTAAATATGGTATTTTAGAATATATCCGAGGGCTTCCCTCCTTCAAATGCAACACGCAATAAAGCTAACAACCTTGCCAATGCGCAATATTTTCAAGTTATTATAATATTTTTTATTGTTATATAGATGGGATCAATGTGTACTACAAAAAATATTTGACAATTTTAAAAGTGCATAGGTAACAATAGAACAAACACTTTCTCTGCTAGCTCTCGATGAATGCATTGTCAATATTGAGGTCACCCATTTATAACAGGCCCGTTTGGTGATTTATTTGAAAACTAATTTATTTACCGCAATTAGAAATAACAATAAAACTGTAACTTAATATAACAATTACTATTCCAGAGCGCACTAGCCACAGCAAGTTGCAATTATAATATTATTTGGTGTTAAGCAACAGTCTCTATTTCTTCCTGCATTACAGCCTGCTTCTCGGCCGCTGCTATAGCTTTAGACGGAGTGGTGTAAGGGAGGGTTTTTAACTTGCGCGCTTCGCGTCTTTGCTTCTTTTGTTGCATGACCAGCCTAAGTTGTTCGAGCTTGCATTTCGTTTTTGAATTTTCCATTGCTAATGTTTTCGCCATGTCGCATTTCTTGCATGTTTCCCCTGGTATCGATTTTCCTTCACAAGAGATACACACATTAGGATCCAATCGATTGCACTGACAGGTTTTGTGGTCACATATACAGCCTTTGCTCGAAGTAGAAGGGAGGTGACCGTCGCACTGACCGTAAGAACATGAAGGTTGACTGCAACCAAGACATTTCCTAGCTTCATCAAGATTTTTAGTTGAGCAGGAGTGTTTAGATTCTTTCTGAAAACGAAAAATAAAAAACATAAGTCATTTTATAGTAAAACTAGCTGTGCCCTCGACCTTGTACACATTTTTTATTATTGTAGCCTAAGTTACTCCCATTTACTTTGTATTATATCAGTTATCTGCCAGTAAAAGTTCCGTCAAAATCGGTACAGCCGTTCCAGATATTAACCGCAGCAAACAAACAGGCAGGCGACAAAAATTATAAATAATGTTATTTTGGTATGTGTACCGTGTATAAATATGTTCATATACATTGAGTAAAAAAGGGCTATTTTGATATTATTTATTTATTTATTTATTTTTTATTTATTTTTATTAAGATCCTCCAGGAGTAAATACATTAACACAATATTAGTAACAATAACAACATAAAGCTTAAAACTAAATGCATTACCTATAAAGGAGAATACCTCATGCAATGTGGATATAAAAGGAGCTTACACGATAAAAATATGTACATTTACAAGTTTAAAAATATTATGCTAATTGAAAAGTTACAAAAAAAAAAAAATATACTTAACAAAAATATTTGCAAAAAAAAAGAGATTTTTAAAAAAAAAATGATAACGAAACAATAACAATCAAATGGCTAATAATTCTAACATTTTCTTACGGAACTTAGATAAAGAGTCACCAAATGGATCAAGGGAGGCACTGTGCTCGTTTAAGATTTTACAAAAACGTGCCACAGGTGAGTTACTTCCTAAGACGGTTTTACGAAAAGGTCTTACTAATGGCGCTATCGGTTTTCGTGGGTATCTAGCAGGAACATTTAAATTTATTCTAGAAACTAGAAAAGAATTATCATATAAACTATTTAGAGATTTGTATAAAAACGTTAAATCTAGCATGTCACGCCTTTGACTTAAGGAAATAATTTTGAAGTACTTTAGTCTGTCATTGTAGGTAGGAAATAATTTGGCTTTACCTAAAGAAAATGTAAGATGGTAAAGAAAACGTTTTTGAATTCTCTCTAGTCTTAAACTGTGAGTTGCGTAATGTGGCCTCCACACAACACTTGCATATTCCAAAATGCTCCTGACAAAACTGTTGAACAATATGATCTTAGTTTTTGGATTTCGAAACAGTTTACCGTTTCTGATAACGAAACCCAACATTTTAGATGCCCTGCTAATTATGTTGTCCATATGTGATATAAAAGTTAATTTTTTATCAAAGACCACCCCAAGATCCCTAATCGTGTCTACGGATTTGATATGATTGCCAGCTATATTATAATGCCTACTAATCTCATTATAATTTCTAGTGAAAGATATCCATGAACATTTATCTGGGTTGAGTTTCATACCATTATTTTGACACCAGTTGTACAATTGTGTTAAATCATCTTGTAAAAGGATTGTATCATTTGAATTCCTAATGATTTTAAGAAGTTTTACATCATCAGCGTACAAATATGGGGTAGAATATTTAAGAGAACTAGTTAGGTCGTTTATGAATATATTGAATAATAACGGGCCTAAGTGTGAGCCCTGTGGAACTCCAGATATTACTTTGCGTTTACTAGATTGAAAACCGCTGGCAACAACATAAAAATGTCTGCTAGTAAGATAAGACTCAAGTAATCCTAACAGTGACCCTGTGAGACCACAAACGGACAGTTTTAAAATAAGAGCAGAAAATGGCACAAGGTCAAAAGCCTTACTTAGGTCAGTATAAATAACATCTACTCTTTTATTTCTATCGACAGATTCAAATAAAATTTCTGAGAAATTCACTAAGTTCGTACATGTAGACCGTCCAGCAACAAAGCCATACTGATGATTACTGAACAAGCATCTAACATGGTTGTAAATATATGGGTAAATTAATGACTCAAACACTTTTCCAAATATCGAGAGAATTGAAATGGGCCTGTAGTTTTTCACATTATTTTTCTCACCACTTTTGAAAATGGGAACTACTTTTGCAGTCTTCCATTTCGAAGGAAATATCCCCAATCGTAGCGAAGTGTTGAATATAATTGTGAGGGGCAGAGCAAGATTTGATGAGCATTTTACTATGTAAATTGGGGGAATGTTGTCAGGTCCAGAACCTTTATTGCTATCCAAACACTTTAATTTTTCTAGAACGTCGGATTCTTTCAATTGAATTAGCGCTAAACTGCTATTGATTCTACTGTCCAAGGTTTTAAGAATATAATCAATATTATGGGAAGGTACTTTATTTTCTTCATAAACTGATGAGAATTGTGATGCAAATAAATCACAAATACTTGGGCCATCACTCGCTATAACTTCATTTCGCCTCATAGTTGCTGCATAAGTGCTAGCTTTGTTGTTTTTCTTTCTTTTTGTATACGACCAAAAATATTTAGTATTAGATTTAATTTTCTCTTCCGCGAATTTATGATACGAATTATAGCACTCCAGTGATAGCTTGTCGCATCTTTTCTCTAAAATGGACAGTGACACCCCATCCATTGGGTTTTTATATTTCTTAAATCTTATTCTTATCTTTTCTTTTTCTTTTATTCTTTTAATGAGAGTTTTATTGAACCATGGGGGGTACTTAAAAGTGTTTTTAACAATTATGTTAGGCGTATGAAGTTCTATGGAATTTTGTATAATAGCGTAGAAGCAGTTCACCATTTCATCTACATCATTAATCCCTGCAAACGTTTCGACCCAATTTACGTTGCTGAGGAATTCATTTATTGCATTGAAATTTGATTTAAAATAATTATATTTCTTTGTGTTAAGATTTTTATTCAGGTTTTTCTGCGAATTATCTTCTAGATCAATATTGATGTTAAGAGGTGGATGTAGAGGATCCACACGACTTAATTCGTTTGTTGAAGGGTCAACTGTGAGAGTTATTAATTCATCATTAAAGAGAACTAAGTCCAAGATTTTATTCATATGGTTTTTTACACGATTAAATTGACGGAAACAGTTTGTGTGCAAGAAATCTATTAAAGATTGAGCTAAGATGGTAGTGTGGTATCCATCGAGGTGACTTTCAGCCAAGTTCCAATCGATACAACTTAAGTTAAAATCTCCTATAATAATTGTTCTATAGTTAATTAATTCAGAGATACAATTATAATTATCCATAAAATTATCTAAGACCAATTTATTGACAGGTGGAGGAATGTAGGCTGCACAAATAGCTAATTTAATAGATTTACTTATATCAAGAAAAGGCCCATTCTGCGAGAGTTTAGTCTATTTGATACAGCAACCAATACCCCTCCTCCGTCTTTTTTCTTAGAGTTAAACTTATCTCTATCCCTTCTGTAAACATTATAATCAGCGCTAAACATTTCAGAGTCCAAAATACTATTACTTAACCACGTTTCAGTCAATACAATGATGTCATATTTATTGCAACAAACATTTCTATACAGATCATGAGTTTTTGTCCGCAAGCCTTTAACATTTTGGTAATATATATTTAGTTGGTTGAATTTTAAAATAATTTGAACCAATATGCGTGCTATTAAAATAGGTAAGAATAATTAATTTAACTTATCAAGGCAGTCCATATTGCTTATAAGTTTGTAGTCTGAATTGTCCGTTTTTCGCATATATATGCGCCCACTCCGTACCCAAACATGCCTGTAATTCAGTTCCTTAGACTTGCGCCTTGCAGCAGCATGAAGTAATTTATTGGCTGGGGATAAATGTTCACATACATATACAGGTACTATATTTCCTCCAATACCAAGGTGAGAACTGTTTAATTTTCCTGAGGGATTCTTTTTATTGAATTTAATAACGGCTGCTAAAAGCTGATCTCGAACTAACGGTGTGCTCAGCTGTAGAATAATAGATCTTGGTCGCTTTGAACTAGAATCAATTTTTGCGATGCGGGTACAATTCTGAATTTTGCTGTCGTCAAGGTCAAAACCAACGGCGTTTGACAGCTGTTTTGCGATTTTGATTAAGTTTTCGTTTTTCGACTCCGGTACACACTGGATTTCGATGTTGGTGGCTCGTGATCTTTGTTCAATCTGATTTATTCTGTTTGTAAGATTTAAAACAGTAGATTGAAGCGATTGGTTTTCCTGTTGTAATTTTATAGTCAACTCAGAGTATGTACTGACTTGTTTTTTTATGTCATCATACTGATTACTTATAAATGACACGGATTCCTGTAGATCTGCAATTTTGGTTTCTATGTTTTTTAAGTGAGTACTAACAGTGGATAAAATTGTTTTGTTGATGTTTTCTATTAGAGTAGTCATCTCCTTTTCAATAACTTCACTCACGATAACACGTACTTGTTCCTGGGTTACGGCTGCAGTTACATTCATAGACGTTGGAGAACTAAGCGCCTGTCTTTTGTGCGGTCTTTTGGTGACATTACAATCACTTGCCTTAGTAAGGTTATTACTTAGTCGCACAGGCGTTTCATCATGTCTGACTCCTTTTGGTGTTGATCCATTGCATTTTGGACAAATCCAATTATTACAATTGCCAGTACTTAATTTAACACCCAAGCAACCACAGTGATATGCTACATTGCATGTTGAGCATAGGATGTGTTCATCTTCGTCTGAACTTAAACTACAACATCCACAATTTATACGTTTGTCAGCCATGTTTCAATAATTGCTACAAAGACCCACTATTTAAATTCGATAAGGCGAATACTTTAAAACAAAGAAAAAGTTGAGATTACGCCAGGGTTTGAACACTGATTCTTCGAGTTGTCACCTAACTATCGCACCGTAGGACCAATCGTTTGATAATTGAAACGGTGAATTTGTCCTACTATAGAGTCATTAGCGATTTTAACAAACAAATAAATAAATAAATAAAAGGAGGGTATAGCAGCGTACTTTGTTAGATTTTACACTACATACATTATAATAATCCCTTTGTAGTGAGCTTATATTTAGCAATTTTCATCACTTTTTGTTTGTATCACACTGAGTTTTGCCACTTATCACTTAACTTGCTGATTAGTACAGTCAATCAAATAGATTTTACAATTATACTATAACTTTTACTATTATTATTCGAATAAGATGTACAGAGCTCAAAAGAAACACGTCTATCTCCGTCAGCGCCTCGCTTACGCTGTCATTACAAACAGACACTCCAATTTTATTATTATATGTATAGATAACAGCTACTAAAGTTTTGGAGCTAGTTCAACCACATTACCAAAATATAGATACCAACTGGTTACCAGTACAGCACTTCTTGTATTTTTGTGTTCTGTTTTGAGGGTGAGTAAGCCAGTTTAAGTTTAGGGCAAGTTATAGGCAACTTCTTAGTTACTAAGGCTAAGATTTCATAATTTACTTCTAAGGTTCTATCTACTTAAGAAAGGGTGGCCAATTTACTAGTTGTTGATTATACTTTAAAAGAAAAAAGTTGATGAGTCATCTAGCTGAAATTCGTCTGATAGTTTCATTTTTATACAACCAGTAATGCTTCTTTTTAATCCTTTGGGTTCAAATTCAAAAAGGCACAATTCATAATATGTTTGTCAGGCTCTTTCCAATAACTGTACATATACAATGTGTAATCAAATTTTACTAGGTCACAGTGACTATAAACAAGAGTTTTTTCAACATCTGTTCAATGTTTGCACAAAAATTGAACAGATGATGTTGAACAAAATTGTAGTGTTATATTCATCAAAAACATACCTGTGATAAAGCAATGGGTGGTGCAGCACATAGTAAGTCATTTAATATGTGAATAATCGTTGAGATATCCCTCTTTGGTCGTCCATATCTGAAAAGGAGCAATCAATAATTGTAACACTCAAATGTTTAACAAACTAATATATTGTAAGGATTTGTTTTTTGTAATTTACATGCAACATTCTAATAATTAATGTAAAAATATTCAAAGTCAAATATAACTAGCATATTTGCAGAATGCATTGTAATTTATTTACAAAACAATATTTTATGACTTGATGACATGTACATAAGAACTTGTAAGACTATAATCCTTATTTCTAATGTGCATTTATATAATTTAAGAAATGTAACTTTTAAAAAATGTTTATTCTTATCATTTAAATAAAGTCAAAAAACACTTGCATAGTAAAAGTTATTATTGTTAACACAGCAAAAAATCTATTGACAATATAAATAATGTTGTCGCTGACACACTTACAACCTAATCTTTCCTTTTATTCACATATCACTTGATGTACATTTTTTTGTTATGAAAAATGTCTTAGATTAAAATTAATTTCTCATACTCAATTATCATAATTATTTTAAAAATAAATAAAACATTAAAAAAAAAAAAACAAAATTTTTACCTGTCTTGAAGAGCAGGATTCAGTGTGCCCGAAAATGTTCCTGAATATATTCCTTTCCCATGGTGCTTCATGGATTCTATTACAGCCCCGGGGCCTATCTTTGAGCGTACTGACTCTTCTGCGGTTCTAAGATCAACCTTGTTGGTCAATACCTCCTTTGATAACTTCTTCAATTTCTGTGTCAAATTTTTTGATGCTTCTATAAGAGCTTTAGTATCTACAGGAGGGGTAGGAGATGCCCTTTGAGGTTTTCTAGGTGCATCTGGAGCCCTAAAGGATATTTGCTTAGAAGTTGATGGTGTTACCTCCTCAATCTGACCAACAGATTGAAGTGGTTTTTTTGTATTTGTTACATATGATTCATTTCTAGAAGTTGAAGGCTGAGGAAAACTTGCATCTGACTGACTACCTATAGGTGTAATCTTTTTCTTGTGTTTATTAACAACAGACTGCATGAAAGCTTTCTGTTTATTATGACCAATGGGATGTTTGAATTTTGAAGTTTTATGAAGTAAATATTGGAAGCGCTTGTTTTTTAATGGTTCATTCAGACTCTGAAATGAAGGCAAACTTCCTGAAGTTTCCTGTGATCCATGACTTGTGGTTGCCAAATTAGAGATTTCTCTGTCCATCATAGATTCATCCTGCTCATCAAATAATCCTTTGTCTACAGCACTATTAAACAAATTTTCCATTGGATACTCATCGATTGTGCTCTCAGCAAGGAATGAGCTTTGGTCAGTAAAGTTGTCACTATCATCACTGATGGAACTATCTGACGTATGAGAAGTTGTGGGACAGACTTTATCATTCATGGCACTCGTAGAAGGAATAGAATCTGTAGGTAGTTTATTACTTGATAACAAGTCTATTAAACTACTCTTTACAGCATTTGCTACAGTCATATCCTTGTTTTCAGAGGTAGTTGCATCAATTGGACTAGACACCAAATTAGATAGAGATTTTATGGGAGACTGTTCATTTTCCAACGATGTGTCTGATAAATCTGAAAGGGTACAATTTGAAGTATCCATCTGATCCTCTTTATCTTTACTTAATGCAGATTTCTCTGCATATTTTTCTTCAGCCATTGTGCGATATAAATCAAAAGCATTTTGTAACATATCTAGATCTTGCTTTTGTAAAATAGTCATTTGATTTTCTTGCTTAGTCTTATCACTGTGAAGTACCGTTTCTTCACAATGTGAGGATTTATGATGTGTAATATGTGAGCTTGGTGTATCCCTAGAGTCACACTTTGTTCGTATAGTTGAACTTTTTGTTGGAGTGGATGTCCTTAAAGTCCGAGAGCCACCTGATGAACTCGAGTTCAAAGTTGATAACTGTAACTGGATTAACATCATATGATCACCCAATCTCATTGTCAAATTAAGAGGAGATTTACCACTGAGAAAATCGTTGACTTGTGCGTCATTAAGGGACTCCAAAGCTTGCATTACCGAGTTTTCAGGTCTTTGACTCTGTGAAACGAATGATACACAGTATAAACGCAATGTTAACAAATGATAAACTGTTATTGATTAGCTTTACATTATTGTGAAACACGTGATTATCATGGGGCATTGAGCATGGAGTTTCGAAATTGCGTGACGTACTCACCAGAAGGCCCGTCTCAACACTCGGTAGTAAAATTATTCGCGATCCATCAAGCACACCATTTTCTTGTAGAGTACCATCTCTTAGTTGTCTGTAAAGACAAAATCATTTATCAATAATCATGTCAAAGGACGCGGATGCGTCATCATATCGACGCAACTTATTTCCGTGATACCTATGTTTAACAATAGAAGTTTGGCGTCTGACGCCTCTGCACTTACCTTTCGCGATGCAGAAGACATATTCTATCCTTTGACACTTTAAGTTTCTTTGAAACGACCTTTTTCAGATGCTCCACTGTGTTTTTACCGTTCAGGCTGATAGAGAAACTACCACCCGTTGTCGTTTGTATATTTAGCGTTATGTCCGTAGAATGGGGCGAGCCACACCCGTAAACTTCTGTTCCTGTTGCACGTTCCATATTTTACACATAAATTACACTGCAATTTATTTGTTATATTGTTTTAATAATGCACAACTTATCTAGGATTACACAGCTATTTTATTGCAGGATAGAAATAACAGGGTCACACGCTAGACCCCCAGATTTGATGTGGCCGTCGGTGTGACCAATCTCAATCGTCGATTTCCCGTTATTTTTTTTTATTCAACAGCTGATGCGAAGCGATGTTCACTTTACGTTCCTTTTTTGTAAATTAATTTGATTTAAATTGCCTCTTTGCTCTACACTGTTCACTTAATATTTCTGGTATCACATATCTAATCACTAAACCACGAAATATGAATAGCGATTGCCAAAAGCTAAAAATATTCTAATTTTCTTTTCATTTCATTACGTTATTGCCTCAAATGAAACGTAATTGTCAGATGTTTTTACTATAGGGTAATCAGAATGTCAGAAAGCTTTGTGCGGTAAATTTAAAATATTAAATAAGTTATCTATATGCATTTTCTAATATATTTATATATTTTACTTTAGTTCTTTTTAGATCTAACCTTAATTTTTGATCGACTGTTTTTTTTTTAATAATTATGATTTTAATAGTAAAAAATATACTTGATTTTGTCAGAAATACTTAAAAGCAATTTAGTCAATATTTTACATGCTACGTAATGCACCAAACAGTGAGTTATTAATTTGTCAATAACGCTGGGCAGTCACATGACTATTCAGTTACTGTATAGAACTATTCACAGTTCGACAACAACCAAACCATTTTATAATAATTAAATTTCATTGGGGGTAACAAATGAAATAATAATAATATATCCTCAACCTTCTTTATTGACCCAGCACCAACAATTTTAAAAGAACAACAAAAACATCTATCACAGCAATCTTTTTAAATATACTTTTATAACCCATATTAATAAAATGTATGATGTTGTATATCATTGACAAATGACATTAAATTAATTATACATACAATACAATTATATCAAGTTTTATGATCATTCAATTATTGGTAACTTGTCGAATTAAATTAGGAGGTACATAAAAAGTATTCAAATAAATCATAGCTTGTACTGTGGAATTGAATAATATTTTCACTAGTTTCATTACGTATATTTCATAATAAATAGCATTATTTTATTATGTATATTCATTATTTTCAACATTGGTTATAAATTAATTTCACTTATTTTTTTATGTTAATTTTAAACATTTAAAAGACAAGAATTATTCACGTATAACGACTTTAATATAAAATATACACATTTATAATTAACTTTATAAATATTTGTGATTTATTAAACATAGCATAGATTTGAATTATTAAATTTAAGTTAATAAGGTCCAGAGCATTTTGTTTTTGTCACATAATTATCATTATAAATATTGTATATTTTTATTGATTATATAAATGATTTTCAATCATATATGTGTACATACTATCTACATTTAAAAGGTTTTGTTTCTGATAGAGAAATAAAAAAATAAATAAAACAATCTATAAAATTGTTAAAAATTTAACTATATGAGGGTATTTTTTGTTACTTTTGTTGGTAAATTATGTAATGATATATTATGTCTTTCTGTTATTTAATTGAAAACTTGTAATAGTAATATTACTTTATAAAGGCTATTATTTGTACTTTGTGCAAAATCTGAAATTACTTCTTAGTATGAATCCGATTATTTTCCGAATATTTTCGATTTTATACATGAATAAATATTAATAAAAATCTAACAAATGAATCTGGTCCCGTTTCACAGTAAAATAAGTGTTATCGCTATTTACTCTTAAAAATGAGCAGACATTGTGGCGAGTATTAACTCTCAAATTATTACGTCGTTACAGTTTATAAAAAAATCTACGTGATACTTAAGTTAAAGCAGACGATGATAAACAAAAATAAAAAATATAAAAAAAAATCTATTAAAATATAATACACAATAAAATATTCTTCCTAATAATATGTTAATTAGAAATTCAAGGTATTTAAAAAAATAAGTTTTCAAGGACTTGTTGTGAATACATTGCAATTAAATATATTACATTGATTATCATGATGTGATGAAATATATTACATTGATTATTACTTAAAACAGTCAGTAAGACTTGTTACGAAAGTTTCATCAATATATTTTTTTGGGGATATGGTAAATTACGTATTAATTATTTGTATTTTGAATTATATACATAAAATGATATTTCAAGGCATATTGTGAAAGTTGTAAATATATTATTACTTCAGTAATATACATATGTATGTGTTCAATACATAAGTAAAGTACACGGTACTTTAGTATGTCTATTACGTATATGAAATACTTAAATATAACAATAATATTTGATCGAATACAAGATCACATTAGATACGTATAAAATATCACAATTAGTATTATTGTGATTCATTCAAGTAATCGGAATATACAAACCACATCAATATAGCCATCGGAGACCCCGGAATACTAACAATATTGTATTAGATCTTAATCTTTATTATCCGTAAAATTATAGGTAGCTTTTACTGGTTTTTCTAGAAGTTTCTATTTATAAAAAATGGCGGATCAAGAGCCAAATTCCGTCGTTTCATTGTCGATCTCTTCGAAGACGTAACCACCGCGTCCGTCCATTTGTAAGTAGTGGTCATGATGTTTCCATAAAGATTTCCGATGTGAGACGGTAAAGAGTGATATGCCCATCTGAAAACATTATGTAAAATCCAATTTTTAAATACATTTTTAGTATCAAAAATTATGTTTGCTGGTAGTTGTGTACAGTCAAGAAAAAATATTTCAGTTAACTATTGGCTGCAAAGGGTAATACCATTTGCAGCCAAAACTATGTTGTATCAGAATTTTTAATCACACACAGTTGCCGTATGACTGTTTTCTATAATTTTTGAATTCGCGATTGATCTACTCAAAGTTAATTTTAAAATTATACGTAAATTTATTTAAACAAAACTGACACCAGAGCTACTATAGCTAGAGAGAATAATTCCATTATTTTTGATAGGGAAACCCAAGCCCTTTGAGTCCTGTAAGCCTGTGGGCAGTATCTCATTACCTCTCTGCAGTACTGGTACATCTGGCCCTCCACGTCGACGGACACGGCACTCGTGCACTCGTCTAAGATGGCGAACTGCGGCGCGTGGTAGAACAGCCGCGCCATCTGCGTTATCGAGTTACGTCATTGCCAGACATGCCACTGAGATAACATTGGCAAACTTTTTACACATGACTAATAACAACGTATAGTACGACACAAATTAGATGTAGCATCGGAAAATGCAATGGAATGAAAATAAAACCGATTACTGCCGATTTACACAGCCAATAGAAATAGCTCCTTATCGCGTCATTCGACGCTATTCGTCTCTATAGATTCACGCGTCAGAGAAAGCAAGTGCTTGTAAATCGACGCGTCAAATTGACGAATATATTAGGTCATATGATATTACAGGTTATTACGTTTGTTTAAAGACCATATTCGCATGAGAAATAAATATTGATAATTTGGGATAGCGTACTCAATTCGGATGTGATCGGTTTTACGAATTTTGCCGATGCTACATCTATCTTGTGTCGTACTATACCTTAGTAATTCTAAATTCAAAATTATTTATGGTATTTATGACGGCCAACTGAAGTTATAAAAAAAAGTAACGTGAAGGAGTCCGAGTTAATAATGAAGTACCAGAAATATTTAGTATATAGTATAGCATATGTGAGTCGAGATGGCCCAGTGGTTAGAACACGTGCATCTTAACCGATGATTGTGGGTTCAAACCCAGGCTTTATAATTCCTCTCGTGCGATGAAGGAAAACATCGTGAGGAAACCTGCATGTGACAAATTTCATACAAGTTCTTATTATTAATATATACTAATGTATAATATTATTTATTATACATTAGTATATATTATTGAATAATAAATAAAAAAAAAAAAAAAAGAAAATCAGTGTGGGCCACGTCTCCCAAGAAGACGACAAAAATGATTTCCAGCGAAGATCTGCTGATGTTTAGTATAAATAAAACGCCAAAATGTAATTGAATATAAAATATAAAAAAAAAAGGCACGGGCATCTGCGAGCCTGTGGATGTTGTTTTTTAAATAAAAAAAAAAAAAAAAATGCAGCAATGGTCCAGTTGATCACTCACGGCTATCCGCTGCTTCTCGCCGCCGGACAGCACATCCATCCAATCCTCGACGGCGTCCCAGCCGCCGTCGCGCTGCACGAGGTAGGACAGCTGCACGATGTCGAGGAAACGCAGCAGCTCGGCGTCCGTGCGACCGCGCCGCGACATCTCCTCGCGCGTCTGCGGGTAGATCACCTGCGGACCGCGCCCGACGGTTAATTCCCGACTCTGTACGAGCTTTGCTTTTAATATACTTCTAAATCACCAATAGGCAATGACAATGCGAAAAATAAATTGTGAATTATTGTAATCTGTGTATATTATGAGTTTAAAAATGGTTATTAAAAAAATCAATAAATAAAAATGCTATTTTTCAAACGTTTGTCACGTGACACAAAACGCTGCTGATTGTCCGGGCTTATGATGAAGTCACTTTGTTGTAAAACTTGCTTTTCTACTATATGTACCACAGATTGAAATACAGCGAAGTGACGTCACCGACGCCTAATAGCTTATTGTATTAACCCACTTAAATAAAGAGTACTACGATTTTGATGGATTTTATTATACCACACACTTAGCACTACCACACAATGAGGTATAGACTTAGTTTGTTATAAATGTAATCGGAATGCAAATATGAACGACTATGAAAATATTCTAGAAGACTATGAGAACGAACTCTTGGTGTTGACCAAGCTAACAGAAAATATTAACACAAATAAGGTTTGCATGACAGCATGGTAAATTAATCTTACTTGATCCCTAAAAGTGCCGAGGGTCATGTACGGTCGCTGTGGGACATAAAACAGCTTCCCTTTGGGGGGCTTTGTGAGTGTTCCTCCAAATATCGGCCACAGCTCGCCTAGCATACGGAACATTGAAGATTTCCCACAACCGTTTGGACCGCAGACGAGCACGTTGATACCAGATCTGTAACATTGTATTATTTTAATATAACTAACATGTTAACAATATTTTACCTTACAGAAATGAATCGTTCCCACGATATATACGATACGACACAACTTAGATGTCGCATCGGCAAAATTCGTAAAACCGATCACATACGAATTGAGTACGCGATCCCAAATTATCAATATTTATTTCTCATGCGAATATGATCTTTGCACAAACGTAATAACTTGTAATATCACACGACCCTAATATATTCGTCAATTTGACGCGTCGATTTACATGCACTTGTTTTCTCTGACGTGTGAATCTATAGCGACCAATAGCGTCTAATGGCACGATAGGAAGCTATTTCTATTGGTTGTGTAAATCGGCAGTAATCGGTTTTATTTTCATTCCATTGCATTTTCCGATGCTACATCTAATTTGTGTCGTACTGCAACTGATAAGGTTATGTGTCTCGCAATGTGTGTAAATAAACATTAGGAGGTGACGTGTTATATAATAGAATTGAAAGGGATTCTTGTGTATATACAATTATTATAAATTAAATGTTTTTTTTTTTTTCATTTAAATGGCAGAATGAATCTTTAAGCTGGCAACTCACTTGACTTCGAAGCTGAGTTCTTTGATGAGCACGTCTCCGTTTGGCGTCACGAGCGGCACTCGGTCGAAGCGGATGATCTTGTCCTGGTACACGATGCGACCCGCGCCGGGCGCCAGGATCATCGGAGGGACTGCACAAAAATATTTATAAAAAAAAATGCTCGTATAATAAATGCGAGAAATTAATTCGTTGGTCTTAGAGGTGACAATCTGTAAGTTTGCATCACTGCGACGTCGATGTCGTCCGGCTGATTTCGGTCACGACCAATCTCATGAGAAACCAACCAAGTAGGCACTAGATACTGTAATAAAACTATCTATAACGTTCGTTAATGGTCACGGGTAGACAGTCTACCCGTGACCACGAACGCTGTAAAGTGCTCGAAACGTCGGGATGTAAAAAATAATTAATATACGCGATTCAAATCCGTTATAACTAGTTTTATTTCAATGTGTAATCGCGAAAACTTAAGACAACATTACTAGATACTGTAATTTACAAGTGCGTGCTAACTGATGCACTCTCTATTCCGTCACTCTCATGATTCGATGAGACTGCAAATCCGACCCGACTGGATAGAGTACAGGTGCGGGATCAACGGTTCACATATATACACACGTACGTGCGCACACTTGCAGACGCCGGTCAGTTGACAATTCGACCGAAAACCCAATAACATAGTATGGGTCTTAAATTTTCGCGATTATTACACATTTAAATAAAACTAATTATAACGGATGTATCGGGTAGACTGTCTACCCGTGACCACGAACACTGCAAAGTGCTCGAAACGTCGGGATTTTTAATTAATATACGCGATTCATCCGTTATAATTAGTTTTATTTAAACTTTTCACTTGGTGGTAGGGCTTTGTGCGAGCCCGTCTGGGTAGGTACCACCCACTCATCAGTTATTCTAACGCCAAATAACAGTAGTCAGTATTGTTGTGTTCCGGTCTGAAGGGTGAGTGAGCCAGTGTAACTACAGGCACAAGGGACATAACATCTTAGTTCCCCCGGTTTCCGGCAGTGACGATGTAAGGAATAGTTAATATTTCTCACAGCGTCATTGTCTATGGGTGATGGTGACCACTTACCATCAGGACCTATACCAAAAAAAAAAAAAAAAAAAAAAAAAAAAAACATAGTATGGGGCCGATCTGGAGTTCGGGAGCTGTAATAGCGGCGGGCTCACCACCATCGGCGGCGGGGCGCTCGACCATGGTGCGCGTGTAGTTCCCGCGGTTGACGTCGGCGAGCACGCGGCGCAGCTGCGTCACGCGCGCCGTGAGCCCCGCCAGCTTGCTGAGCTCGCGGCCCGACAGCACCAGCCGCCCGATGCCCTCCGCCATCTTGACCAGCATGCGCCCGTACGTGTAGTAGTGCTGGAACGTATCGATTGTATATCAAAATGTGTACCGTAGCGACATCTAGTGTAAAAAATCAAAATCAAAATAAACTTTATTCAAGTAGGCTTTTATAAGCACTTTTGAAACGTCATTTTACAATTAAGTGAAGCTACCACGTTCGGAAAGTAGATTCTACCGAGAAGAACCGGCAAGAAACTCAGTAGTTACTCTTTTTTAACATTTAAAAAATACAACGTCATGTTAATTAAATACAATTATTTCAATTAATGTATCCTGCTTGGAAGTCAACAGGTATTAACTCCACGCTTTTTTATCATCTACAAAATCTTGTATCGAATAGTATGCTTTTTCTACCAATGTATTTTTAACAAACGATTTGAATTTACTAAACAGCAAAGTTAAAATTAATGTTATGTTATGTAGTTTATGTAGTTTATGTTAACTGTATCTATGCAATTGTCTATGAAATAAATACAAGTCAGTCTGTTTTTTCCAACGCACTCGGTTGTTTCATTTAAGAGAAGGAACAACGACCTGTCACTGTCGCGCTGCTGGCCTGAGACCTCAACTCTGCATCTACCGCGCTGCTCATATGCATGTCAATGGATAGACGTGGGGTAGAATTTGATTGAAATTAGGTAAATGCAGGTTTCCACACGATGTTTTCCTTCATCGCCGAGCATCAGATTAAGCACGTATGAATTCAGTGTTGCGTGCATGGATTCGAACGAAAGAACGAACGAAATTCGCACAATTGTCGGTCAAGACGCACGCGTTCTCTCAGCATTATCTTTTGTATTCATTTTTATTGAATAGAACCTCCCTGCTGCTACTGCAGAACCCCAGTTGTGGGTCTTGTCAGACTCGACTAGAAGTTTTTTATGTATTAAATGGAAGACAAAAAGTAAACAAATTTGGTCTTAAATTGACTCGTCACGATTGATCGAGATCTAAAATTATTTACGGTATTTATTATGGGATACCATATATTTTCTTCATGTAATATAAGTTAAGATTATATAGTGTATATAGGTGAGAGCCTAATATATATGCCTATAAATGTATGGCGTGTTTATGTTTCCTTTTCTATAATATGAAATATAGTTTAAGATTTTTTAGTAGGTAATGCGATTGTTTGAATTCTTGCATTATTTAGTACATACATAAATAAGTCAATACAAATAAGTATCTGCAAATGGAATACCCTAAATCTGTCCTGTTCAGTGCCAGCCGTTAACAGATTGTGGTCCGTTACGAAGAACGGCCGTGATACTGCATAGAAACCAACTGTGATGGCGATATCTGAAAACAAATTAAAAATTCATTATAAACAAATTTAATTACGGTTATAATAAAGGTTATCGAAGCGTAAGCGTTGTTAAAACACAACATTGCTTCTACGGAATTGTAGCATGACAGCTAAGTTATTACACATTCGTTCAAATATTTTATGGAGATGACGATAAAAAACAGACAAACACCGTTTGGTAGAATTTGTTTGAATTATCACTGCGCGAAACTTATATTGCAGAATCGTATTCCAAAACAGTCCCACAGTTGGACAATCTTTATGGGCAAGTAGTTTTCCGAATAATGTTAGCCTTCATAGCCTAGTACGAAACATATTCGAAATTCAAGAAAGTTCTAACATTGATCCAGTAATATTTGCTTCTCTCTGTATCTTAATCCATCTGGTCAACAACGAGTCATCAACGAGTTTTCATCTCGTGCTCGGCGGTGAAGGCAAACATAATGAGGAAAATCGTGTCGGAAATCTTGGAAAGCTGAAAGGCAATGGCCTTTGTATGCATGTCTCATATTCAGGGTTCCAACAATATTTATTTGACTAAGGAATAAGGCATTGCTAACTAACATCACAACAGCTAAATGTATTAATGGTCACTTTTGTATCCACCAATCTGGATTAGACCAGTATGAAAGAATAAGCTTCAAGAGATGATAGTTGACCAGCAGTGGAAGGTGACCTTACTACTACTAAAAATAATGTGAAAATTTACTCACACTTTGCAATAATATTGTCAACGAATCCCATTCCCACTCTGAAGTTAAGGAAGTTGCGAAGATGCCTCGTCAGCTTGTAGAAGCTGGCGAGTATCGTTAGCTGTTCACGGTGATTACCCTGAGAGGAAATGTACAAGTTACATACGAACTGTACGGCATATCTATAGGTTTCTATAATAAAATTGTTAATATATGCAGCGCAATTAACACATGTCATAAATCATAATATAATGCACGAATGCTATCTCTATTACCACACTCTCGTAACCGATCGGAAAGATTTCAGACGTGGAATTAACCACTTTACCTGTTTTACAGGACATAGTGTGTTTCCGAAATTACATTAATAGATGTTCCTAAGAAATTGGCAACAGAAAACTCAACTCGATTACTTTCATCATTTTCCCGATTAACCTAGGCTTTAAATCCAGAATCGCAATTTTACAGTTTTATATTTTATAGCTACTAGCAAAACCAAAGAGATATTAATTTTTTAACCGATACTTTTTATTCTGGTTACTTTGTGAGGTTTAAATATACATTTTATTACAAACCATAACATCGTTGCATTTTAATTTATATTTTATTTCTAAACACGTTATATACTGTACAATAACGGCTCACGAAAGGACGTTCAATATAAACAATATTTGATTATTTTGATTTTATTGCATTAAGTTTTAATAATTAAAAATAATAATAACCGCAGTCTTAAAATAAAATAATTCAGGGCTCTAAGGGCTCTAAAACAAATATGTATGAATTACATAAATGTTTAAGAACTATAAATGACTTACTTGATAGAATGCAATTTCTTCGGAGTTTGTAATAAGTCTTGAATTAACATATCTGAATTCACCTTCTAATTTTTGTTCCTGGACTGTCATTCGAGCTGAAAAAATAACATTAAATTCAAAATTATGATGAGAACTAGACAAAAACTAGTTCCCATGGCGGTAACCACGTACCATCAATCGACTACGACAGTATACATATATACCTACTACAATATTGGCCTATAGGCCAATTAAATATCAACTATGATATATAAAGGTTGCAATTTTTGTATTAGAGGCTACTAAGAATTGTACTAAAACTCGAGTTGGCAGTTTTTATCGCAATAATATCAACTTTTAATAAAAAAGTTATAAATGTTTCATAAAAAATAAAATATTTTCTAGCACCTACATAATGAATATGATTAAAAGAAATACACTTTATCCAAATTAATTATCTTTACTGTCATATAAAGCAGCTGCTTGTGGTTTGTATGTTAATATATTATTATCTAACCATCGCACTTTAGTAATGTATTCATTTTTACTTTGCAGTTCTTAATAAAAGGAAAAAATATACGGAAATATCAATAGCGCATCTTAAATGAGATTTCTAAATTATTATAAATATTTACCTGTGGGTTTTCGGAGGTAAGTTAAAAATATACCAGAGAAGAACAGGTAAATCATCATAATTCCTGGTGTCTGAAATAAACAACATTTTATTGACGTTTTTTTAACGTACTACTAACATGACGAGTTAAGTACGTTACGTTATTGTAATATGAAGTTAATTTTTTCTATATAAAATTTAATGTTATATGTGTAATTATTTATATGTATGAAATTTCTCGAAAAAAGGCGGTGGAAATTTCGCCAGTAAAACCTTCACTGTGAGGCATATCAATTATTTTGACACATCCTTAATTGAAAATAAACTTTAAACACAATATCAATTCGAAAGAAATTAGCGTATAATCAGTTAAAATATCCGAGTTTATAAATTAAGTAATTGAAAGCGGATATTTTGCGTACTTGTATACAATATTAACTCACCGAGGGTCCCAAATTAACAGTCAATCTGTACAAATATATAGAGATGTCCAGCAGAGGTTTGCTAATGTTGCTATATAAGTCTATTACTGTATCGCAGAATTTGTCTATGTCTGTGGTCAGCAACTGGTCTGCGTTCGATATTCTGTTGTCTAGATTCGTCACTTGGTAATATGTGAAACCTCTAAAATTAATAATATAAGCAATTCAATGATTATTTATAATTCGGAGATATAAGTAGTTATTTACTTCCATATATATTTACATTCGGTAAAAGAGAAATATAATGATGGTAGTTATCTTCGCTTATAGGCGTTGTCATTGTGCGAGTTATTCACAATCAATTATTATTGATTAATTGTATGGTCTAAGTTGTTTCTTCTCTTGTCTTATGGTACTCTAAGTTGTTTCTTCTCATGTCTATACTGGCTATGTCAAATGTACATCGAAATACTACACAATAATATGTATAGTAATAGTCTTTATCGTTAAAGTGTCTGGTCTGTACATTAGTCAATAATTAGATTACATAGGCAATTATCAATATTATTTAAAAAAAAGGGTGCTCATACTTAATTCAGTGTCTACTATTTGTAAAGATTTTACTCAGAATGTTGGATGATACTACTTCCCGTTTTAACCGGAAACAGAGTATTGGTTGTAAGAAAGTACATAAATTAAAAAAAAAAAATACTTTATGCATAGCAAAATGGTGTAAGAATGTGCATATTATATTTAATTGTGATGATAAAAAGTCAGTTAACGAGTTAACGATCTTTGCAACTCGGTCAATTGAATAACTGTAGCTCTGCAAGCCGGTCATTACAGCTTCCAAATGTGAGCACAGAGATTCGCCTCGATTACGACGTAGTTTTGAATGTGTACAATTTAATTTTGTTTTTAAATTTATTCAATACCATGAGGATCTCTTTATAATATATAGGGTTTTTGACATGTTTATCTAATAAATATTTAATCGACTTTAATCACTCACGGCAAAGACATTTGTTAATTGTTCGTATTAAGGAATACACTTGCTAACATAGTAAAACTTCTAAAAATTACAACGATTGGTTGGTTATAAATATATGTACTTACTTTAAATATTGTTGATATAAATGTAAGGAAAGATTGGTTCTTAGTCTTAATTTAACTTCTCCTATACTCCACTTTAAGACATTGTTTACTAATGAGATCTGAAAAAAAAAAGTTTATATAGCGGATCTTGTAGGTACCTATTTGTTTTGTTGCCAATAACTTTATAAGAGTTTATACGCTGTAGTTTTTGTATTTGATTAATTAGTGATTGAATTAACAATATATTTAACTAGCATTCATCTCATTTTCCCATGGATAAATCTTCAAGGAAATAAAACAATAAATGATCGCGAATTAGATATTAATTGAAAAAATAACAAAATCATTTGCATGAGCCAGGCAAAAAACAAACAAACAAAAATCTATCCTATTTATTATTTGAAATAAATAATATATATTACTTTGACGTTGCTATTGTTATTATTTTTGTAGAGCAAAGACATATCTGTAGTCCATATATAAAATCATCAGTTACGGCCCAGTCACATTGAAAAATTGAGTCAATATAATATTTGGACCATTAAGCAATCATGTCTATTAGATAGGCAAATATATATGCGTCATAGTGTAAAGCTGAAAACGTACCAAAGGCATCGCTGTGAAGAACATCAATAACAATCGTCTGAACTCCTTGTGATTCATTGTAATGATTGACCTAAAACAATTAATTTACTATCAAATGTTATTTACTATTCGTAAAAAATATAAAGAACCGTAAAAAGGGTATTGTTTTTATTTATTTAAATGCAACATAATTATTACCAATAACAAAATTCAAATGTTCTTTATTCATTGTATTTGGAACCGTCATTTGATGTAAATAAATTCAGTTCGAATTTAAAATTTTATCGACAAACTATGTACAAATATGAAACAAACATTCACAGTTATAAAATACCAAATGTACAAACATCGATGCAATATAAATTTAGTCTATTGTATAATTATTGGATTGGATTTTATTCAATCTATTATTTTGTTTTCAATTTTTTTTTCAAAGAGCAGTCCATGACTTGCGTTATATTGATATGGTAATTTAAAAAAAAACGAATTTACGAGCATACTACGCTACACGGCTGATTTCTACAATCAAAAAAATCTAAATCAAAATCAAAATATACTTTATTCCAGTGGGCTTTTACAAGCACTTTTGAATCGTCATTTAACAATTAAGTGAAGCTACCACCGGTTCTATTAGTAATCGTTTCTATTAGTAAGTTACAAGAGAAGCAGCTGCACACACATTGGAGCAGTATGTTGGAATAAGCTCCAAACCTACTCCTCAATAGGGTGGACGAGGCTTTTGCCCAGCTTTAGACCTTTTTTGACATTAACAGGCTATTATTATTTTTTACTTTACTTCCTTATATGTTTCACAATGCGCATATTTACATTGTGCATGTCCATTACGTATCGTGAAAAGCAAAGTCCATTAGGGTTTACATATGTTTAATGTTTATCTTGGCAAATGGACTTTGTGATTTCAATGGAGATACAATCATGAGCGACTTCGATGATTATGTAAACATTTTTTGTAAATAAATAATACCTAGACAGTTTATTAAATAACTCCAACGATAAAATAAATAAAACATAACAAAGAAAAAAGAACAAAATTGAAATTATTTTATTTAATGAGATTATATACTTTTGCATTGTCATTTTATAAGATTATTTAATATTTAAAATTACCACCAGTTCGAAATATTATACGTTATTCTGATAAACTGAGTAGAACCAACAATAAACTTAGTAGGTATTTTTTCCGATAGCTCAATTACTTGCGAAAACAATTGAATTTTTATTTAATACGAATGGGTATCAACATATATTATATTTATAATCTTTATCAAGTGTTTTCTTTTATAATATGAGATTTAATTATATTAAGCGCGGAAACTTTATGTCACAAGATTTTCTATATGCCTCGAGTTTATAGATTGTTTATCATTTTATATAATTAATCAATATCATGGGTGTAGTGTTCAAATAGTTTATATATGTATATACCGTAAGTAACTTTATATGTATAGTAATCGAGTACTATCAATGTCAGTCTAACTTTCCTAACTGCGTGTGTTGCGAAACATGTACATGTAACATGAACATTACAAAGGGTGACACGTGAGAATTCAAACACTTTAACTTTGAATCTACATTAATGCCTAAAAACTATTTCAAAATTAATCTGTCTTATTTCATTTACGATAGGCTCACGCTTGACAACAACCATAACTGATGGTAAGAATGGGACGTGCTTGCATAAAAGATAATAGTTAACTCTTGCCTTGAAAATATTCGGATTGTACAACTTAAGATACACAAATATAAAATGATTACAAATTGTTACATGTAATAAAAGAGATGAAAAATTCTTCGTACGTATGAAGATATGAATGTTCGACCTTTCGATGACGTAGGGGAGTAGGGTCACGCCACAATTGGTTGTCCGACGATAGAAAGCTGTAGGAGGAGTTATAAGGATTCAGAGCCCACAGGACAAGGTAAGGGGAGACTATTAGGCAAGCTACTTTGCGTCTATGTTGCAAGCTCTGGATTGTGAATTGTGTCAGCAACGTAACATGGAGTCTCCTAGCCCGGCGATCCACCGAGTTTAGAGCCTCTAACCGATATTCGCCTCAGCCATCCCAGAAGTGACTGCAATGATTCTTACATGTACGGACGTGATCTTGATAAATGTTGGATCATCGGCATCGATGGTCATTAGATTAGAAGTGCATCAATTAGTATTTATGAACTTTATTTACATTTTTAATTGTAATTCATTAAAAGTATCGCGAATAAAAACCCCAAAATCCATCAAAAGTCCTTGGAATTGTAACTAATTTCCAAGTAAATTAAATAAAAAGAAAAAATAAACGTTAAAAACTTCAAATGGGTACTCATTGCTATAGTAGATACCTTCCTATTTAAAGTCAAGAAATTTACATAGATAGTTTATATTTAATATAAATAAACATAACTTACAATTTAGATATACTCTATTGGTTAGTTTATATAAAAGTTAGTTAAAAGAGTTTTATTGATATTTGTATAGCTACTAAAGAGACTTTCATACTCAGACTATTTTACCGTCTGGTTGTAGGTAATTACTAGTTGATAACGCTGCAGAAGTCGAAGAAGAAACTTCGGATCTGATCCACAAAATATGACAAATATAATGACGTTGTGCAGTATATTTAGTATTAGTATTGCACCCGTGCAAAAACCGGGGCGTATCGCTAATTAATTAAAATGCACTGTTACATACTACTAACTACTCATATCCACCATAATTTTACTTCCAAAGTACGATAACAGTTCCGTCAACATTTTTCGTAATTCCATAGTGAATCAATAGGTCAATAGAATAGATAGATCAAGTTCTAGGCCAATGATATTGCATCATTTTGCTGTAAAATGTTTTATGTTTGGCATTTCTCCTCATATGGTTGGTATTCTCGCACGTTAAACGTCGAGAGACATAAAAAAACAGATACAAAGTCTTCAACTTTGTATGAAGAATAGCAGATAATAGATATAAGTTTTTTTTACGTTCACATTTCTCCGTCAACTTAGTAGAGGAACTCAATAATCACAAAATATTAATAGTGCGTTAATAGCAATAGCATAGATGAATAAAATTATGTACATTATTCAATTAGTAACACAATACTCAAGGATATATTATTCTACAAATACACTATAATGCAATAACTTATGATACATATAATACATATGAATGTGTTGGTAAGTCACTTAGTGACCGTATAGAATGTGTAATTTTATACAAAGTTCATTAGGCATTTATTAGTTTTAACGAAGAATAGGAAATTAGAGGGACAAACTGGTAGTCATGTCAAGAACTGATATGAATGGATGCAGGATACACCTATGGCATTTGTTATAACAACAATAACATAAACATAACTAATTTCCATACACAATTAATTTATAATACTTTAAGCATAATTTTAACAATATTTAATATAAGTTGGGCGCCAACTTTTATGGGTAAAGGTTTTTATTTTAGTACAGGTTCATTTATGATTCCCCGCTTGAGGAAACCTGATCTACCGAATGTTTTTGTGACGTGATCTTATAAAACGCAAGTTCCACTCACCCACATTACCGATGAAATAAAACCAGTCTTAGATTCATATTTTTTGTTGCTTTAATTGTATAATTAAAATATTCGAATTAAGCTCATTTAATGTGAACAGTAAGTACCTACCTACTAATTTTATTCTATTCTCTGTTTTATTCATATCTATTATTATCTATATTTAAAAGCTAGAGATCTTGTGGTTCATTTTATTTAAACTAATATCATTGAAACTGCAAATTCGAGTTAAAAAGGTACTATGCGTTAGATATACTATTATACAGTAAAATTGGAGGTAACGTTAATAGTTGTTATAACGAATCGTCGAATAACACCTCATTATTATTCGACCTAAAAAAATAATATAAAGAATAATTTACTTGTTATCAAATAATAATATCCAGCTTGTGCTAGTCTCGAACTTACCAAGCATTTATATTACTGTTATGTAATTTTTTGCGAAGATTATGGTAAGAGAAAATAACGCATTAAATAAAACGGTCTCATGATTAAAATTTTGTATGCTGACATGCTGACAACTCAAAAAACTATGATTTGAAAAAAGATACTCTGATTGAGTACTCGATACTCCAGCAAGCAATCTGTTCATTCAGAAAGACTATTTCACCCAATTGAATTTTTGAACAGCCTCAACGTATCATGACCTCCAGCTCGCAACTCACAATTGAAAATCAGTTCAATTGTTATCCTGCTTCGTAGCTTGAACGCGATGCAAAGCCTTCTGAAGCGTCGCCATTTCCAAAGACAAACTTTAGACAAAGTTGGCCTTTATTTACCGAACTTCGTCTTCTCACTTGGTCAACTATACGTTACAATCTGTCGAGACGTTTTGAAAATTCACTTTAGATAATACAACAACTCGCAGCATTTTGTCATTAATGGAGAAGGATCATTTACCAGAAACGATGTCGCGAGATTTTACAAAAATTATAATTCTCACCTTGCTGATTCAATAAATAATCACCAAATAAAGTAAAAGTAAATGGGCATCGAGGAACTACAATTCTAACTGAACTAATGTATAGTATTTGACATTCAAAATTTCTTTTAAAAAAAGGTTTCGTAATTTTGGAGTCAGATGTAACTAGTGCCTTAATTTACAATGAAATAAAATCAAAACAATAAATGTCATAGGTTTCGAAACTCTAAAAAATCTATTAAATAAACCGAACACGGGCGACCCACCAGCATGAATTAAAAGCCGACGTCAAAAGGGAATGTAAAATTTGATTATTTTTAAGTCTATATTGTTTTTGTTCATTTCTCGTTTACTTAAGACAACTATTCGAGGAATGTCGAATGATACTAGATATTATTTTATTATATTCGACGAATAATAAAAAATCTCGAGTACCTAATGCAGAAATACTAAAATATAGTAAAAAAGGACTAAACTAAAAACTGTAAGAACTACAAAAAAATGTTTTATACATAATAAAAAGCTGTAAAATCTGATAATGATGTAAGAGTAACTTAAGATGAACACTTGAATATTGAATGTATTTGATAACAATCATTATGATCCAATCATCTATGATGTTCTTATTATTATTCATGTTATACCAACTATGTTGAGCTAATGATACGATAAATAGTCAGCTTATACATACATACACATATAGGAATTTAAAAAAATGCGTTTATCTAAACTAAAATTGCAATTATGATTTATAATCTAGTGGTTACCTATATTATTAATGCTTGGATAGCTCTTAATATAATATTTACATTCAATGACGTTTAGCACACTTGAAGAACCTGTTTGCTTGCGTCATTTATTTAAAGTGAAAGCATTTGTTAAAATTAATTTTTGAAGTTATTCTTACTAGCAATTGTGTTGTGCTTACGCACCACGAATTTCAAGTTTTTTAGTTTCAAGCCCTCTGTCAATAACTCATTTATTTATCGTTGTACTCTAAGATTACTTTTGGAAAACTCTTCGTGACTCTAAGGGGGTAATTGATATTAATTTTCCTTTAGATTGATATGTGCATCGTTAAATCACTGAGTTTCAAGTGAAATAGAAGAAAATGCGCATCTATGGTATAGTGTGTAGATTAACCGCGCTATTAAATACAAATAAAATCGATACAAGTCAAGGAAAAACATTATTGATATTCAGTCATATTTTTCCTTACACAGTTTGTATTACAGAATGAAATTAAATTCCGTAGGTTACTAGGAAATCTTTCATAAAAAAATTAGAACTATAATTTGTTCAAGTAAAAATCACATTTAATTGTATCGTGGTGTAAGACGATGAATTCGTAGAATATGTATGTATACAATATATAAATTTTGCCAAAAACCTGAAATTTACTTTCGTCAAGGCTATGGCCTCAAATTTAATAATATTTTATACTAAAACCTTCTCCGACCTTGACTGTTGTATGTTTTACGTACCTATATTGATTTTTATTTTTCAAATAAGTATTCCCAAAAAAGGTTTTACTCATTAATCCGTAAATTAAAAAAAAATCTATAAATAAACAATAAACTTTAAAAAGAAGAAATTTAAATGGGCTAAACTAGTTTGTACTACACAATTATAATCTAAATCCTTTAACCTTAACAAACAGTGTTATCTTGTACTTATGCCGTACAAGTACATGTCTACAACTTTATTAGACTGTGGACATACCTATGCAGTTTTTAACGACCCCTCGATAAACATATATGAAGTATATTGTGCCCAGACTATATAATCTAAGTAACATCAGTTTTATTAATACTTTGTATTTCAGTTTTATTAATAACATTTCGACTGTTCATTTTTAAAATCTTAACTACATTTGTTTTGTAGAATGAAATACCTCTCATGTCTCACAGGTATGAGACGTACCTATACATATAAAAGCATTATTACAATTTAAAGACGTTCATTACTTGTTATTTGCATCTTAAGCTTTAAAAACGACATAAATATTTACGTATACTTATACTATGTGGTTTATTTGTATGAAGTTTGTAATTAATAATGACGCTAAATCTTTAGCAGCGCTCTCGTGAGTTGTAATAGATCTAAACTACGGTCGTAGTCACACAGTCTTGCCACGCGATTGAGAATTCAAAAAGGTGCTAGAAAAATCCAAAACAAGCCAACTGTCTAGTGCTGTATGCCAAATTGGACTGAAACGGACTGTAAGACTTTCCCAATCGCTTACAGACAGAAAATTAAACGACAATTTTTCCCTCTACGCCATCATTGTAGTTTGGGGTAGCAGCGCCATCGCTTCTATTGCCGCGATTACCGTCATAACGTTGAAGATTTATTGGGTTAGATTCTTGAGATAACTATTTCATAAAATTAGGCACAAGATACTATCTATTACTAATAATTACAGAAAATTTTTTAATATTTAACGTATTATATTATTTAGAAAACGTAATCAACGTTTTGGTACCCTTATTTTTTTAATATGTATGTTATTAGAAGCAGTCACAAATGCCAAGGTTTTAACTTTCAATGCAGTATTTTCAATGTAATGCCATTACACTGCGAATTCTGTTTACGAAAATGAAAAGGTTTAAGAATAAGTCCAAATTAAGTGTAATTTTTTAAAATATTTATGAGGCTAACATAATAATTACGATATAATTAGTCCATTATTTATTCAGGGTTTAAATAATTCTGCTTACAATTAAATTTTAATATTATTTACACAGCTTTTTATATTGTCTATGAAGATAATACATTGTATACACAAAATATACTTTATTTATAATTTTTAATATCTAATTCAATCATTGCCTAGCCTCATTACTTTGAAAAAATGCTACATGTTAAAATGGATGAAAAAAGTCTTCTAAGTTTTCAATATATTCATAAATTAGCTTTTGAACCCAGCAATCATTTTGTTTGGAATTAAAGTAAATGCTGGCAATATAGTGTAATGACATTTATATTTTATTAACTTTTGGTGACAAAGCAACTCAATGTTTTTCGAAAAATAAATATGTTTAATTTAGAACCAGGTACTATAGTCCACTACTATACATACCAGGAACTATACCAGGTACTATACCTTGTCAAACTCGCAAAACAAAACTATATTTTGTTTTAAAAAAGGAGGTGGTTAATATTGTTTATTTAATAAAAAAACATTTTGATTGTCTGTACTATCATAGATCTGTTTCTTCTTTAGGTATTTATGTTGTGTAATTTTATAAAAAAAAAACTATTTGCAAAGACATCTTGCACACTCTGTATTTTCTTATTTTATGTCACTATTCAAGCTCAAGTCCAATTATTTATATGTAATTTTTTTTTGTAGTGTAATACATGTATAATGTATAATTAAAATTTTACACAAAAATGTTACCCCACCGCCCCGGAATAAATTAATAAATTTAAATACAATAGAAATATTTGTGAACTGATATGAACTTAATTAGCAATTTAAAATTTTGTTGTACAGCAAAAGCATAGATTATAGAGCAACAATTTTACCTTACTTAACCTTTACATAATGATACATAAAAGGCAAACTATAATATAAAACCTTAACATTTTAAAAATATAAAATTCAATATAGGAAGTGAGTCAAAGATATAACATACTTTTTGCTACTTTTTTTATTTTCTTGCAGTCATTACCAGTACCCAAAACATGTATGATACAGTAATTTAATTATTATTATTAATTGGATAAATAATACTTACCCTTCTACAAGTGTTGTATGCTGAATAAGCCACAGGTCACAGAGTGTTCTGGATATTAATGAAAGAGCTATCAACACCATAAAGCCACTCTCCTTGGTCCATAGACCTGGTACCATTATACCCCATAGTACTTTGAGTTCAGCAAAAAATCTAGCATCTACTTGAGCTTTTGGCCCCTTTTTGTCTTTATCTTTTATCATATATTGCACTCTTTCTTCAGGTGAGAGCCCAGGTTTAATATTTTTGGAAGCGCTGTAAAAATAAAAGATAAATATGTAGATTTACTAAAATGTGAAATATATTGGAATTATTGTTATTAGTATTTTTATGATAAATATTTATTTTTATATATATTTTAAAATTCTCTCAAGTACATACAAGAACAATAAAAAATCAAAGAGATCAAAACAATATTAACATTCTCAATTAAGGTACTTGAGTACTGTAATTGAAAAAAACACAACAAAATTTTATAGCAATTTTATATGAAACCATTTATTTGACATAGAATTTGTGATTATACTAATCAAAACAATAATACTAAATTCGAAAAAAAGATACATTTTTCAAAACTATCACATATATAAAAAATATTAATGCTAATCATCTATTAATTGGCATTATAGTAATACACATTTAATAATGGAATGGAAAAGTACCAACAATGTTTAATTACCTTGGTTTTAAGAAATTTCTCAATAACCATGCACTTAATGCTGCAGAGGCAGCTAAACCAATTTTTACATCAGTTCTGGAGGTAATTTTACTGAAATTCGGGGCCATTTTTATTAAAACTTAGCACTAAAACAATATTTAAAGTTTTATCATATACACATTATATCATCACTTTATAACACATCACACGTTTATGTGATTGTATAAAAATGTTGCGCTATCCTTTATTATGTGACTTTTATTCTTCGAAACGATTTTAGGCAAGTGTGCGCGATAAACTTGGAAATGTAACTGGTTTATGGTTACCTACTGGAAAAATATAGATATTACAAATACAATTTACAAAAGTAAAAATTGCTGTGACATGTGACAACTGAACTGACAGCTGACACAAGTAGTGACGTTTAAAAATTACTAAACCGATTCGATAAATTATGTTTATTATACTTATATACATATTTATTGCATTATTTTAAATAAATCCTGTAAATATTCATCTGATTCTTCTTTTCAAAACATATATATATATTTATAATAGTATATTTTGTATTAGAGTAGATGTTGTAGAAAGATTCTCCCTTAATAATTCAAGTATGTATAAAATTCAAATATTTTTTTAATGACTTATATATTTCATGTATGCGAATGTATACGACGCGTCACTAAGTGAACCAAATTTGCATCCTATGGAGATGCAAATGTATTTATGACGATTATCGTATTTATAAAAAAAAGTCACGGACTCTTTTCCAATATTGAAATATATGAACATTGAAAACTATAAAATTCAACTTATTTAATAAACTCCTCATCGTTTGTTAAATTTGTTTTAAATAAACTATATACTATGAGATAGGAAACAGTCAGTTAACAAATTCAACATATTGAACCTCAATCGACTTTATCTACTGTCGTTTTCGAATTAGTTCATAATTATTGTAGGAAACCCCCAGTTTCTCCTACAATTATAGCTGCTCCTTACATTATGTATGTACTTATGTTCGTAGCCTGCTTTTTCGGTCAATATTATATTATTGTCAAAATCGTTTTAGAGCCTAATCGCATTTTTGTCAAGCCATTTGTTTGTCCTGATCGCTTAACTTATCACCATAGATAATGATCCAGAGTCTGTTTTACGTTAAATAATTGATTGCATACGGTCAATTTCAGTTTGAGATAGTCGTCCCTTATATAATTCTTGATAACTATATTATTGCTACGACTTGTACTGTTCTTTTTGACGAAAACATTAAGAATACCATTCGCATCAAGATCAAACTTTACATCGATCTTCGGAACACCCCGACGCGCTGGTGGAATGCCAGCTAAGTCGAAGCGGCCTAATATATTATTATCTTTAGTCATTCCACGCTTACCTTTATGTACCTGGTCGGTTATAGTTGGTTTATTGTTTGTCTGCACGGGATTTAAGCGTTTCTTTCACTGATTTTTGTCATAAGATCATCCTTTGCCTTTTCAATAACGAGTGACAATGGTGCAACATCCACCAATAAAACATCTTTAATTTTACCGCTTAGGATAGCAAATTTTACGCGGAGCCTTAAGGGGACTACAGGAGCTAATTGTCCTTGAGAATCACGCGCACACACTTACAATAACGACAAAAACGGCATGCCCCCCCGCGCACTACGCTTAGCGAGGCGGCGAGGTTACGCCTGAATATTCCAATAGATGGCGCCGAACCGCCGCGCGCCGCGCCGAGCGAAAGCGAAGCGAAGTCAATTCTATCAATTTTATCAATCATAGATTTCATAAAAATAGACAGGACAACAGAATTATTTTAATTTCTTTGTGTCATTTAAAAAATTATGATAAAATTAAACTGAATTAATTAAACTTAAATTATTATTATTTTATGTACAAAACATAGTTAATTTAAACATTTTTTTCTTTAATTTTTACTGTATCAATTCAATTAGTTGTAATACTAAATATTAAATCGTACCTATTTTTAAATTTTGTAAGTTTGTTAAGCGATTTCTTAAATAAAATTGGAACTGTTCGTAATTTGTACACTGACAAAAAGCGTAGAGTTTGTTCGTTTTACTAATATCGGTACACAAAGAAAAAAAATTAAGTTAAAAAAGTCAGCATCAAAAAGTTACTATAAAAATAATATCGTCAAGTCGGTTTAGTAGAATTATTGGTTAACTCAGTCAATCACAGTGGGTTTAGTCATAAATCTCATAAAAATAGTTTGGATATTAGAATTATTTGTATTGTTTTTGACTGATATTTGAAATAAAACTGATTCAATTACATTCAAATATTTTTATTTATTTTTGGTTTAACAAAAATACAAATAAATTTCGTTTAAATTTTTTTATTAAAATATTTTTTTTTAATTATTCGTTCGTCGTCGTTCGTTATTAAAATATCTTGGATACTTGCAATTAATATTTTACCCACTTTCACTGAAGCTACGAGCTAAAATTTTTCAATTGATACTATTTCCAATCTTTAAAAAATATTGAATTACGTATATGACACTTCTAAATATTTTAGTTCTTTGGTTCACAACAATTACATATTTCAAGATGGACCAGTGGGTAGAACGCGCGCATCTTATTGCGGGTTCAAACCCAGGCAAGCACCACTAAATATTCATGTGATGTGCTAATTTGTATTTATTTTTTTTTTATTATTAAATTTCATCCATACATAACTATATTTCCTATTATAAACAAAATTGATAAAATTAAACTCTAACGTAATAAAAATAGCTTCCGTGTTATTTTTTTTCGATTTTCTTAATTCTGAAAAAATAAATGCATAGTTGTTAGGAATTAAATTTTAATAATTATAATATATATATATATATATATATATATATTTAAATATAGTCCTTTAAAAATAATAAAATTTTAGTTCAGAGTGCGGGGATCGAACCGGCACGATCATCTTGGATTTGCTTGCATTGACCAAATACTCCATGGTGATTGTAAGAATTTTGTCGAAAAATCTGATTCTATGCGAACTAATTGCATTGTTTTTAATAAATGTTTCCAATAATCATTATTTATAATATATATATATGTTTACTAATTAAATACTCTTACCTTTTCATATTATCTTTCATATGTTCGGCTTTTTAATTTATATGAACGTTTTTTAGTTTTCTTCACAGATTGTACTTTATTTCCCATGTTTACAAAATTAAACTTTATAGAAAATAACTTAACAAAAAAATAAATGGCTAACTACAACTAGACTATTTTAACTCAATATCTTTATTTACATAAAAGAATAATATTCGACAATTAATTTACAATTAAAATTACACAAAAATAAAATCTACGAGATTTTATTCGCAACGATGCGGTGAAAAGAGCGACACGTCTGTATAGCAACAGGCCTCGGCCGGCAGTGTCTGTACGAGGCGCTCACGCACACATGCTTACGCATTTTGGTCGAAAATAAGAAAATCTGATTTAAAAAAAATCTATTGATTTTACTAAATAATTAAGATAATAAATTTTTAGTATATTGTTTGTAGAATAATCTGACAAAAGACCAAAATTATTGAAGGTATATAAGTGTAGTTAAAAAACAAAAAAAGACTTTTTTAGAGGTAACTGCGATTTTTTTCTATCGTACCAAATTAATTACATCATGTTTTCACCACAATTAATAACTAGCATCTATCCTGAAGATTAACATATATTTTTTTATTTGGTTTATTGCATTGGATTATATACTTTTTGGCATTTTAAAACTTGCATTTAGCTCATGTAGTCCCCTTAAGCGACCGATTCATCCGAATTAATAGAAAAGTACAGTTTTTTGCTACAAAAGAAGTTCTGAAACATACTTTGTATTTTCGGTATACGAATAGAATTGCCCATCAATACAACATCGTGGGTAGAAGTTTTGTCCATTTTTGCATCTTTTAGTGCTTTTTCAATCGCAAAAAAGGTTCTACGATTCTAAACTACCGCGAAATAGATCGAAGTTCAATTCTTCAAATCGTGTTCTTGATACCCTACTAGGGTACGATTTGTAATTGTTTCCGTACTCAAAGTTATTGCGCGTTTCACACTTTCAGCCGCAGTTTGTAACCGACGACGTAGGGCTCGTGAAATATCACGGATGTTTTCTTTTTGTAATTTTATTTCAATTAATCTGCCAAATGTTTAACAAGTCGGTTATCAAAATTTTTGCCTTAACGTTGTCCAGCAATCATGGCTTTGACCTCGAATAATGAACCTTCGTCGATACTCCAAAATATAGAGACGTCGATTTCGACAACCACCGAGATCGAATATCCAGACATTTCGCTCGCCCTGGATTTCAATCTAAACCTAGAATTATCAATGAGCCTTCTGCAGCCGCTATAGGCTGCAGAAGCGCAGAAGAATAATTCGCAAAAAAATTAAAAAGCTTTCTATTTTTCTAAGTTAGCTTCTGTTATTTCCTTTATTTTAGTACGCTAATTTCTTCTGGAGTTACTCATTTTATTTCAACTTGAATTCTATTTTAATTTTTAGTTTGCCACTATCATTAAAAACTTTGATAGACCAGTGCTGCATATCTTTCTATATTTTTAAATCGTCAGACTCTCTCCAATGCGGCTTTTTGGAGATGTCAGTATATTCCGTATCCGTAAATGCAACGTATGATGCAGTAGTTCGATTTATTTGACCTTTTGCGATTATTTCAACAATTCTATGTTGCCAAACTCCGACACAAGAATATGTTAATCCCGAATCAATATCAATTACTGGCATTTCTAACTTAGTTTAAATATCACGTATTCAGTATTCTTAAAAAGGCAGATGAATAAGTAATTAAGATACTTAATTGAAGAATCCACCGACTTCACTTCTTCACTCTTCTATACTTCTTTTTGAATATTGAATGATTTGCCGCGCTTCCAGTTCTTTAGTTCCCGGTGAGCTAGCAAATCAGATTCCATGTTCAGGAAATTAAAGCGTGTCAACCAATGACGAGTAAGTAAAGATCTGAAAAATTCTGGAAATATAATACAACTATCCAATAATGTCACGAATACTAAATAGAATAGTATAGAAATATTTTTAGTATAGAGAGCAGGCTATGTGAAAGAATGAGAGATATATAATTCAACATTTGCCGCAACGAAATAACGCTATCGATCGACACGGTATCAGAGGGGTAGTGTTGCAAGAACTAATCATATTACAGGTTATTAGGTAAGAATAATTTACATTAAAGCCTAATATATTCAACAAAAATAAAAATGGCTTCAATGCTAATTTATTACTCCAAGGTCCAACTGTATAATCTGTAAACTGAAGTTAGAAATTCAGCTCTTAAAATGAGAATAAAAGAAGATATAAATAATTTGGAATAAGAGACTAATAAGTACAAGTCATATGTTTAAAATTGTTTCCTTGATGAGAGGACAGGATGTTTTTGTAGGAAGGTATTAGTGAAATATTTAAACATAATATAAAAACACAATAACACATTTTCTCAATTAAAAGCCTGATAATAAGATCGACTCCTTTATAATTCTTTTGAAAATATTAAATGGGGAAATATAAATATTTAAGAAATTTAATACGTAAATAATTTACTAAATTTAAATTAATTACTAATTTTATTTTGTTATTAAATTAATTACTAATTTTGATTTGTTAATTAAATTGGCATAAAATATTTTATTTAAGCTGGTAACACAATATATGCGTCATTATTGTCGTCGCATTTCTCCGTTTCTCGAATTTAACCGAGTCGGTATTGATCGTCACGAGCTATAATATTTTTGTCTCTTTTTTCGTCCTATGTAGTCTAAGAGTCTATTGAGAATGTTTAAACAATTGATGAAATTATTTTCGTTAATTTTTTGTTTTTAATAATGTTAAAAAATATTTAAATTTATGTCTTAAAATTCAGATTTTTTTTTCTGATATCTGTAATCTTAATCATCTTTTGGGTCTCATAAAAGACGATGATAGTGTAAATTTGCTTCTGCAAATTAATGAAATTAATCGTTTTAAGTAAAGTAAATCACTTAATGAAACAAGTGACAAGTTAAAAATAGTCTATTTCGCTGGCTCACAATCAAATCTCTCTTTCTCTCGGCAAAAATGCGATAACATGACGTTCCAATGTTACACAATGATTATAATTATTAAATCTACTCCGATTTTATCATTTAGGTAAAGGGAATTTGAAAGAAGAAAAGAGATAATAAAGTTTACAATTTGGTAATTTTGACTATTATAAGTCAATAATACATACATTCCATTAGACTTAGCAAATATAAATAGTTTTTATTTGTCTTTGAGTCTATAATTTTTTCAAAATATCAAACACCTTAAAATAATTACTTCAATATTAAACGATTACATGATGCCTGCTTTATATTTTATTAATATTGTGAAATATAAAAGTTATTAGATACCTATACCTAACTGATATAATATAATGTTTTCGCATGCTTTGTATTAATATTGATTAACGCCTTAAAGCATAACAAAAATAAAATAAAGTCATATCCTAGACTATATGATGCAGTGGAATATTCTAGAATCTCAGTCTACGTCGCTCATTCTTATACATGCATCTCTTTCGCTCGGACAAAGAAATTTCTAGAAGGGTAATACTACCAATTTAAGAGTATACTTCTTATCCGCTATAGCTTAGTTTCCAACATGTCTCTTTAATTTACACGCCTTATAATATCTGTGGGGTGTCAAGTGTCTGGTATAAAAGCGATTTAGCCGATGATTCCCCACTATACCTTTACCATTAGTGTAGTGGCGAGGTTCTGTCGTAAAGTAATGAATTTTAGGATAATTTAGTATTAAGTTAAAGATATTCTAAAAGTTAAATGTAGCAATAAGCATATAATTTACGCTAAAATGTTCTGGAATATGGAGTTTCTATGAGAGGTGGCAAGTTTCGTTAGGAGTTTTAAGATGGCCGAGTCATCGCCCGGTTGATTGCGTATCCTTGATTGTCTTTAATCTATCCAAGGGAAGTTACAAGGATAAAGATGTAAGGTGGGTACGATTTTTATTATATTTTATCTAAACGGTTTACTTTTCTTGTAAGGGTTACTTCACCTTAATGTATTTTGATAAACCTAATTGCGTCGTAATTTGACCTTGTCGCGCCGTACAAAGTCAGTATTATTTGTTTGATTTAAAATTTGATGATGTCATCAATGTCGGTTAACACCCGACAAACTTATAACTGTACTAATTTTATTTTATGATTTATATTTCTTTTTAAGCATATGAAATATTTAGATTATCAAAATATCTATTATGAAAAAAGTTTAGTTTTGGAAATCATTAAGAAACTTGTTAGTATATATATATTTTTTAACATGTAACTTAAATCGTAATTGGTTCAGACGGCTGTACAGTAGATTGTATACTGTTAGGCGACAGCTTTGTCGGTAGTCTGTACGGTACCGTTGGTACCTGACTTTTAGATGACGTCTAACCAAAATAGAAAATAAGTCAGATGAAAAAAATCGTATTCGGAATCGTATTCAACAAAAAATTGTAATATAACAAATGTTTTGCCTTACTCGTAATATAATAAATAACGTCATAAACAGCTGATATGTATGAAATTAATGCCCGGTTTCTTATTTTTTTCACTACAAAGTGACGCTAAAATTGATTTTGCTAAAGAGTTACACGAGATTATTTATTATGCAGTAGTATTTCTTAATTTTCTATTAAAAAGTAAAAATGATAAGGAAAGCACAATTAAATATCAATTCAGGTTATGGTTATTATTATATAATTTCAATTTATTAAGGATATAATAAACAAATCCAGAGTGTTAGGCTAAGAATAATAACAGATTAAAGTATAATAAATATAAGCGAATTATCAAACATAATAAATATCCACAATAAGAATTAAACGAACATTTTATATTGAGTAAATCGAAACGGAAAACGTGACCAAAAATAATGTCAGTGATAAAAAGATTACCGTAGTGATGACAATGTAAAGACAGCTTACTTACGTACTCTTTAAGGCAGTTATTAGTTCTATCTTGTTTGGTAATTAGGCGTTAACAAAAGTAAACTGTAATTAAATAGGCACTAAGATAACAAGTACTCGTTCATATTAACAAATATTTATTTCGAAATTATAGAGTTGAATTGAATCACATCTTAAATGATTGAAGAGAATTTGTGGGAAAAAGGATACCCATATGCAATTTGAGTTCTTAGTTCTAATACAAATTTAGCTAGATATGAACTTCAATTTATCTGACAAATAATTAACTATATAGAACAAATAACAAATAGTTCATAGATCTTCATTTTAAGTAGCACCCGGTTCTTTGTATAGTCAAAATGTTTTTGTTTTTTTATTTAGAAAATGTGTATTATTTCAAGACATTGACTGCAGATTAATATTAGGATAGATTATAATAAATTGATACTATAAAGTAAGAAATAGTTGCTACACAACATTTTACAAAAAAGTATAGATACTGTGTATAATTTCAATGAATATGGTCATTTAAATCAATCGACTATAGTATCTATCATGAAATTCAAAAGGGGTAATTAATCTGAAAGGATTAATATTCAGTACATAAAAAAGTACCAAAAATGACAAAAATAATCAAAAATGCAATATATTTTACATCTAGACCGCTTGAGAACTATTGTATAATAGGTGGTAGTTTTTCCAACGGTCTCACACAATGCCTACTTCAGAGGAAGTAGATAAAAATTCTTAATCAAAGAATTAAATAAATATATCTTATTCCGACAATTGTCAGTAAAGTGAAATCAAATATATTTATGTTCAAAATATTATGTTATTAAGAGGATCACGCATAACTTGATTGCATACAGTTCGCCAAATAAATACGGCCTATAATGAAATAGAACGAAATGAAAACTAGGAATAAATTAAAAAAAAAGAAATAATTGTCATAATTTTCGGAGTTTCAGAAAATTAGCAGATAACTGAACAAATGTTATTACATTTGTAGTTTTCTATTACATCACGACACAATTATATTAAAAAAAATTAAAATATTTCATGAAAACGAATTTGGTCTATATTATCTGGATTTATATTATTACGAAAATTAAAACAAGTTAAATGAAAATTAAGAACATAATTTCTCGTAATATATAAAATATAACACAAGTTACGATTTTAAAAAATCCTAATATAAGTTTAAAATTGATTATTACAAAAAAAATGTCAAAGTACTCATCAGTAAATATATTATATACTCATTGTATAAAAAATATATTAGAAGAAAAAGAATAAAGAATGTTCACATAAAGTAAAAGAAATAATGTTCATTCTTAATTAAACAATATATCTTATATAAATGAATATCAGGTGAAGATGAAAAAGCGGACTTACTGCAAAAGAATATAATAAAAGTAAGCAATTACATAAAATGTAAACGGTATAGATAGACATAAAAATCTCAGTTATACTTAAGGGGACTACAGGAGCTAATTGCCCTTGAGAATCACGCGCACACACTTACACTAACGACAAAAACGGCATGTCCCCCCGCGCACTACGCTTAGCGAGGCGGCGAGTTTACGCCTGAATATTCCAATAGATGGCGCCGAACCGCCGCGCGCCGCGCCGAGCGAAAGCGAAGCGAAGTCAATTCTATCAATTCTATCAATCATAGATTTCTTAAAAATAGACAGGACAACAGAATTGTTTTAATTTCTTTGTGTCATTTAAAAAATTATGATAAAATTAAACTGAATTAATTAAACTTAAATTATTATTATTTTATGTACAAAAAATAGTTAATTTAAACATTTTTTTCTTTTATTTTTACTGTATCAATTCAATTAGTTGTAATACTAAATATTAAATCGTACCTATTTTTAAATTTTGTAAGTTTGTTAAGCGATTTATTAAATAAAATTGGAACTGTTCGTAATTTGTACATTGACAAAAAGCGTAGAGTTTGTTCGTTTTACTAATATCGGTACACAAAGAAAAAAAATTAAGTTAAAAAAGTCAGCATCAAAAAGTTACTATAAAAATAATATCGTCAAGTCGGTTTAGTAGAATTATTGGTTAACTCGGTCAATCACAGTGGGTTTAGTCATAAATCTCATAAAAATAGTTTGGATTTTGGAATTATTTGTATTGTTTTTGACTGATATTTGAAATGAAACTGATTCAATTAAATTCAAATATTTTTATTTATTTTTGGTTTAACAAAAAAACAAATAAATTTCGTTTCAATTTTTTTATTAAAATATTTTTTTTAATTATTCGTTCGTCGTCGTTCGTTATTAAAATATCTTGGATACTTGCAATCAATATTTCACCCACTTTCACTGAAGCTACGAGCTAAAATTTTTCAATTGATACTATTTCCAATCTTTAAAAAATATTGAATTACGTATATGACACTTCTAAATATTTTAGTTCTTTGGTTCACAACAATTACATATTTCAAGGTGGCCCAGTGGGTAGAACGCGCGCATCTTATGCGGGTTCAAACCCAGGCAACCACTAAATATTCATGTGATGTGCTAATTTGTATTTATTTATTTTTTTTTATTATTAAATTTCATCCATACATAACTATATTTCCTATTATAAACAAAATTGATAAAATTAAACTCTAACGTAATAGAAATAGCTTCCGTGTTATTTTTTCTCGATTTTCTTAATTCTGAAAAAATAAATGCATAGTTGTTAGGAATTAAATTTTAATAATTATAAAATATATATATATATATTTAAATATAGTCCTTTAAAAATAATAAAATTTTAGTTCAGAGTGCGGGGATCGAACCCGCACATTCTTCTTGGACTTGCTTGCATTGACCAAATACTCCGTGGTGACTGTAAGAAATCTGTCGAAAAATCTGATTATATGCGAACTAATTGCATTGTTTTTAATAAATGTTTCCAATAATCATTATTTATATATATATATATATTTATACGTATATATATATGTTTACTAATTAAATACTCTTTACCTTTTCATATTATCTTTCATATGTTCGGCTTTTTAATTTATATGAACGTTTTTTAGTTTTCTTCACAGATTGTACTTTATTTCCCATGTTTACATAATTAAACTTTATAAAAAATAACTTAACAAAAAAATTAATGGCTAACTACAACTAGACTATTTTAACTTAATATATTTATTTACATAAAAGAATAATATTCGACACTTAATTTACAATTAAAATTACACAAAAATAAAATCTACGAGATTTTATTCGCAACGATGCGGTAAAAAAGAGCGACACGTCTGTATAGCAACAGGCCTCGGCCGGCAGTGTCTGTACGAGGCGCTCACGCACACATGCTTACGCATTTTGGTCGAAAAAAAGAAAATCTGATTTAAAAAAAATCTATTGATTTTACTAAATAATTAAGATAATAAATTTTTAGTATATTGTTTGTAGAATAATCTGACAAAAGACCAAAATTATTGAAGGTATATAAGTGTAGTTAAAAAACAAAAAAAGACTTTTTTAGAGGTAACTTTGCGATTTTTTTCTATCGTACCAAATTAATTACATCATGTTTTCAACACAATTAATAACTAGCATCTATCCTGAAGATTAACATATATTTTTTTCATTTGGTTTATTGCATTGGATTATATACTTTTTGGCATTTTAAAACTTGCATTTAGCTCATGTAGTCCCCTTAAAACACAAATTAAGTCTTAAAAAAGGTAGACAAAGAATTATTCTCAACTAAAAAAGTCATTAGAAAGACTTCTTACAGGATAAAAACATTCACTTTTTAACAAACTCTTCAAGTTATGTTTATTATTTTGTTTATAAAATTAAAGAATTGTATAATATGATTTTAATATACTCATTTTCAATGAAAGTATGTAATAATATTGTATGCAAATGGTATATGGATAGTGTCATCTTAAAGTATATTAATATAATCGTTATTTTTAATAAAATAAAAAAATATATATTGAATCTCAATGGTACACACAGTCTTTCAAATCTCAATAACATAATTCATCATTGATAATGACAAAATAAAATTAGATTACTATATACAAGAAGCAAGCCTTACAGAATAAGAATATGGACTGGCATACTAATGTAATCGTCATTTTCAATCAAATTATAAAAATAATTTTGAATCTGAATAGTAAAGACAATAAAAATAAAAAAAAAATGTTACTAGTCTCAGGTATAGACGGTATTATACTGAAAAGATTAAAATAGTCGTCAGTGTAGTTAGAAAACAAAATTAGATATACAAATATTGGCAGCGTCATACAAATCTCAAAGCTATACACGATGTGTTACAGCAAAATAACGTTATATAATAAGACTCTTATAATAATAAGTCTATATAATAAATAAGACTACTTAATCAATGAAAAAATTAAATTGGTTAAAATGTCCAGAATGGTATAGACGTCTTACGGAATAAGAAAATGACTCGTTTTCTATGATGGTATAATAATATTGTTAGTCAATGGTATATGGATAGTGTCATCTTATGACAAATAAAATGAAATTCGAAAAATATTATTGAATCTCATTCGTATAGACTTACAAATCTCAATGCTGTAGACCATATCTTACAGCATATTAACACAGTATAGACTTACATAATAAGAAAAGGAAATAACACGCTTTCAATGCAAGTATATAATAATATTGTATGTCAATGATATACGGATAGTGACATGTTAAAAGCATTATATAAGCGATCATTTTCGATGCGGAGCGGTCATTTTCGATGAAAGTAAAAAATAGTATTGAATCCAAATGTCTGGTATACAAATAACAACATATAACAAATTTTAGGCATAGACGGTATTACACTACAAAATATATCAATAGTCGTTGTTAGTTAAGTAAGAAAATACATTGGATCGCAATAGTATATAGACACAGATGTGTCTTATAGAATAAGAATACGACTTGTTTTCTATGAAAGATTACAATAATATTGTTTGTCAATAGTATTCGGATTGTGTCACCTGAGAGCATAATATGTTTATCATTTTCATTGAAAGTATAAAATACTAGTGAATCTAAATAACGTATACAAATATCTAACAAAATCTCAGGCATAGAGGGGTGTTATTATACTGCAAAATATTTCAATAGTGGTTTGCCAGTGAAGTACGAAAATAAATTTGTTCTAATGGTATTGATAGTGTCCTTAACAAATCTTAGTTTTAGACGATAGGTTACAGCATTATAACGAAATAGTTTAAGAACGTTTAAGATACAGGATAACAATATAATAGTCGTTTTCAAAGAAATTATAAAATTAATATTGAATCTCAATAGTATGGTACATACAGTCTTACAAGTCTCAATGCTATAGAAGATATACTACAGCATAACATAATTGTCAATGTATCAATGACAAAAAAAAATTAGATCACCATAGTATACACAAAATGCCTTACAGAATAAAAACATCGACTCGTTTTCAATGCAAGTACACAATAATGTTGTATGGAAATGGTATATGGATAGTGTCGTTTTCGAGCACATTAATATAATCGACATTTTCAATTAAATTATAAAAATAATATTGAATCTGAATCGTTTAGACAGACTTACTGATTTTAAAGTTATACACGATTTATATATACGGTTTTCAATAAAAGTAGAAATTATTATTTTATATTATTGCTAGTCTGAAGTGGAGACGGTATTATACTATAAAAGATAACAGACTTTGTCAGTGTAGTAAGAAAATCAATTGGATTCAATGGCATTGAAAGTGTCTTGATCTCAAAGCTAAAGACGATGTCTTACAGCAAAACAACTTAATTAGTCTTAAACAATTAATAAATAAAATTTAATCACAATGATATAGACAAACGTCTTTCTTACAGAATAAGAAAATGACTCATTTTCTATAAAAGTATACAATAATATTTATTGTCAATAATATATAGATAGTGTCATCTTAAGATATAATAAAATAATCGTCATTTTCAATTAAATCGAAAAATATTATTGAATCTCAGTGGTATCGAGACTTATAAATCTCAATCATAGCTTACAGCATATTAACATAATCAATCTTTATCAATGAAATAATTAAATTTGATCACAAAGTTATAGACAGATGTCTGACAGAAAAAGAAAATGAATTCGGTTTCAATGAAATTAGAAAAACAATATTGACTATATGGTATTGTCTTATGAATCTCAATGCTATAACTCATATCTTACAGCATATTAACATAATTATTTGTTATCAATGAAAAAATAAAATTAGGTCACTATAATATACTTACAGTATAAGAAAAAAATAACACGTTTTCATTGCAAGTATATAATAATATTGTATGTCAATGATATACGGATAGTGTCATGTTAGAGCATAATAATATAAGCGTCATTTTCGATGAAAGTATGAAATAGTATTGAATCCAAATGTGTGGTAGGTATACAAATAACAAATTTTAGGCATATACGGTATTACACTGCAAAATATTTCAATAGTCGTTGCCAGGGAAGTAGGAAAAAAAATAGGATCTAATGATACTGACAGGGTCCTACACATCTCAAAGCTAAAGACGATATCTTACAGCATAATAAGACTTTTTCAATAAAAATAGGACATAATTTTGAAGCTCAATGATACAGATTATAGACAGTCTTAAGAATGTCAAAGGTGACACCAAGTGTCTTAACCAATCTTAGTTATAGACGATATGTTACAGCATAATAACGAAATAGTATACAAATTATTATTAACTCTATTATTATTTATAATTCCATTTTCAACAACATGAGCATCTCACAATTTTTATGTTTGAAATGACCTCATATTCTTCTTAGTTGTAGAGTAAGCAATTGGAGAATTAAACAGAACTTAAACGATTTAGTGTCTGTAATAACCACAAACATTACAAAATACATCAGGATTGTTAATATAACATCATTAAGTACTAGCAATAATAAAATAGTAACATTAACTTTTTCGAAGTTATCGTAACACAGTGACTCTTTAGGAACAAAACCGAGAAAAAATGAAATGAGGATAGTAAGTAAACTAGAGCTGATGAGTTAAAATGACTTATGGCAATATATTGTACATTACATGCTTTATTGACTGCAGGCACAAACAGAGCTGCACCAAAAATTTTTTTGATTTTTGTAGGCTTGTGTAATGAAATAAAATTTTAGTCACAAAAATAGACTTACAGAATAAGAAAAAAAATAACACGTTTTCAATGCAAGTGTATAAAAATATTCTATGTCAATGATATACGGTTGGAAGAGACATCTTAGATCATAATAATATAAGCGTAATTTTCAATGGAAGTATAAAATAATATTGAATCCAAATGTATGGTATACAAATAACGACAAATAACAAATTTTAGGCATAGACGATATTACACTACAAATTGCCAGTGAAGTAAGATAATAGATAGGATCTAATGGTACTGACAGGGTCCTACACATCTCAAAGCTATAGACGAAATCTTAGTTACAGACGATATGTGTATATATATACAGCATAATAATGAAATAGTCGGTTAAGCATACAGGATAACTATAATAGTCGTTTGCAATGAAATTAAAAAAAATATATTGAATCTCAATGGTACAGAGTCTTACAAATATCAAATTCATAATTGATAATGACAAAATAATATTAGATCACTATATACAGAATAAGAATATGGACTCGTTTTCAATGAAAGTATTTATTATAATGTTGTATGGGAATGGTATATGGATAGTGTCGTTTTAGAGCACAATCATAATATAATATATAATCGTCATTTTCAATTAAATTATAAAATAATATTGAATCTGAATCGTATAGACAATCTTACTAATCTTAAAGCTATACAAGATATTTTACTGCATAATAACATAATGTGTATTTGTTTTCAATAAAAATAGAAAATAGTATGGAATTTAAATGGTGTGTATAAATTATGTAACAAATCTCAGGTATTGTACTGTAAAATATTTTGATAGTCGTTTCTCAGTGAAGTAAGAAAGTAATGACTCGTTTACAATGTAAGTAGAAAATAGTATTGAACAAAAATGCTGAATACAAATACCTTACTAGTCTGAGGTGTAGACGGCATTATACTGGAAAATATTATAGTTGTTGTTAGTTTAGTAAGAAAATAAATTAAAAACAATGGCATTGACAGTCTCTTACAAATCGCAAACTATAGAAAGATGTCTTTCAGAATAAGAATATGGACTTCTCTAAGGTATGTCGATAGTGCTATGTTACAGCATAATAGTATAATCGTAAATTTCAATAACATTGAAAAGTAAATCTAACTGGCCATATACAATTGTAGAACAAATTATAGGTACAGACGGGATTATACTGCGAAAGATTGTAAGTCATTTGTCAGTGAAGAAAGAAAATTAATTGGATGTCTATGGAATATGCATATAACTTCACAGGATAAGAATATGACTCGTTTACAATGAAAGTAGAAAATGTTAATGAACTAAAATGGTTTATACAAATATCTTAATAAATCTCTGGCATAGACGGTATTGTCGTTATTGACGTTGATCGTTATTGACAGTATTGACGGTATACGGTATTGACATTGTAAAAGATTACAATAGTCGTTGTCTAGTGAAATAAAACAAAACATTGGATTCTATGTTATTTAGTGTCTTATAAATCTCAAAGCTATAGGCGATATCTTACAGCATAAGATTTTTTCAATGACAGTAGGACATATTTTTGATTATAAATTATATTGAAAGTCGTACAAATGTCAAAGGTGAATAGACAAGTGTTTTATAAATCTTAGTTATAGACGATATGTTACAATATAACAAAAATGGTCATTGGAAGTGAAACTTGAAGCTTACAGGGTAACAATATAATGGTCCTTTTCAAAGAAATGATTAAAACAATATTGTGTATCAATGGTATTGTCTTAAAAATCTCAATGCTATAGACCATATTTTCAGCATTTCAATATAAGTATTTTTATCTATGATAAAATTGGATCACAATTGTATAGTTACAGAATATGAAAAGAATAAAATACTTTCAATGCAGGTTAATATAAGCCTCATTTTCAATGAAAGTATATAATAGTATTGAATCTACACTGTGTATACAAATCTCAGGCACAGAGGGTATATGGAATTTAAATGGTGTGTATAAATTATGTAACAAATCTCAGGTACAGACTGGATTATACTGTAAAATATTTTTATAGTCGTTTGTCTGTAAAGTAAAAAAATTATGACTCGTTTACTATGTAAGTAGTAAAAATAGTATTGAATCAAAATGGCGAATACAAATACTTTACTAGTCTCAGGTGAAGACGGTATTATACTATAAAATATTATAAAAGTTGTTGTTAGTGTAGTAAGAAAATAAATTGAAATCAATGGTATAAACATTGTCTTACAAATCTCAAAGCTATAGGCGATATTTTACAGCATAAGACTTTTTCAATTAAAGTGGGACATTTTTTTGAATCTAAAGATATAGACAGTCCGAGAAACGCCAAAGATATAGACAAGTATTTTAAAAAACCTAAGTGATAGACGATATGTTACAATATAATAACAAAATAGTCGTTGCAAATGAAACTTGAAGCTTCCATGGTAACAAAATAGTGGTCTTTTTCAAAAAAAATATTAAAACAATATTGTATATCAATGGTATTGTCTTAAAAAATCTTAATGCTATAGACCATATTTTACAGCATTTGAACCCAATTATTTTTATCTATGATAAAATTGGATCACCATGGTATAGTTACAGAATAAGAAAAGAATAACACGCTTTCAATGCAAGTATATAATAATATTGTATGTCAAATGATATACGGATAGTGACATGTTAAGAGCATGATAATGTAAGAGTCATTTTCAATGAAAGTATGAAATAGTATTGAATCTACACGGTGTATACAAATCTCAGGCATAGAGGGTATTACACTGCAAAATATTTCAATATTGGTTTGCCAGTGATGTAAGAAAATAAATTTAATCTAATGGCATCAACAGTGTCCTACAAATGTTAAAGGTGACAAGTATCAAGGACGGTATATTATATACTATAAAAGTTAATAGTCTTTGTCAGTGGCGTAAGAAAATAAATTGGATTCAATGGTATTGAAAGTGTCTTGATCTCAAAGCTAAAGATGATGTCTTACAGCAAAACAACGTAATTAGTCCTAATCAATGAATAAATAAAATACTACTTACAGAATAAGAAAATGACTCATTTCCTATGAAAGTATACAAAAATATTTATTGTCAATGGCATATGGATAGTTTCTTCTTAAGATGTAATATTATAATCGTCTTTTTGAAAAAAATCGAAAAATATTGGATCTCAGTGGTATAGAGACTTATCTCAATTCTATGGATCATATCTTGCATATTAGCATATTAATATAATTATTTGTTATCAATGAAAAAATAAAATTAGGTCACAATATATTAGACTTACAAGTATAAGAAAAAAAATAACACGTTTTCATTGCAAGTATATAATAAAATTGTATGTCAATGATATACGGATAGTGCCATGTTAGAGCATAATAATATAAGTCATTTTCAATGAAAGTAAAAAATAGTATTGAGTCTAAATGATGTATACAAATTACGAATATGTTACAAATCTCGGGCATAGGGTATTACTTATTATTATTAGTCTTTGTCAGTGAAGTAATAAAAGAAATTGCTTCATATAATATATATATATATATATATGGATAGTCTGACTAATCTCAAAGCTATACACGATATCTTACTGCATAATAACATAATGTGTACTGGTTTTCAATGAAAGTAGAAAATAGTATCGACCCTAATTGGTATCTAACAAATCTCAGTTATAGGCGTTATTATACAGTAAAATATTTTAGTTGTCGTTTGTCAGTGTAGTAAGAAAATTGACTCGTTTACAATGAAAGTAGAAAATATTATTGAAGCAAAATGGGTATACAAAAATATCTTGTTAGTCTCAGGTGTAGATAGTATTATAATGTAGAATGTTATAGAGAAAGATGTCAATATAGTAAGAAAACAAATTGAAATCAATGGTACTGACAGTCTTACAAATCTCGAAACTATAGACGATGTCTTTAGCATAATAAGAAATGATTATTAAATGAAAGTAGGACATAATTTTGAATCATAATGATATAGGCAGTCGTATTCAATGGAAGTATATAATAATATTGTCAATAGTATAGTTCGACTTACTAAAACTTGTAATATAAAATTGGATCTCAATGGTATTGACAGTATCTCACAAATTTTTAATGTTATCGTCAAATTGCGAATCTAAGATTCTTGTATATACCCATACAAGAATCTTAGATGGTTTATTATTTCATAGGATTATAATTAGTCGTACCAATGAAATGAGCTAATAATACTGACATAATATCTCACGATAAGGACATAAAGGTTTAATGAAATCAAATACAAGAGAATATTGAAATTCATATAACCAACAAATATTACATTTAATTAATGTTAGTAGCTAAGTGGTTTTATTAAATTAATATGTCGAAAGCAGGCTTTTTTATTGAAATTATATGCGCGCAGTCCTTTGTATAGAATATGATATAAAATATCTCTAAAAAGTTCGATACTTAAAAGCGTTAAAAATGGAGTATAATCTTATTCGTAGATTTTTTTATTGAACCTTAGGTCTTATTAGTATTTCGTTTATAAAACGGGAGCCGCTGCCAACATTAAGTGATCAAAATGTCTAGACTACCTACTAAAATAGAGAATTAAACTGGCTATTGTCCATCTTTTGGTATAACTACAAAGTGTGTATAACTTGCATAATAACATAGGACACAAATATCACCAGCAGAAGTTGAATTACAAAATAAGAACTTGAAGTAATTCTGTGAGACACCAATTAATAATGAAAACGCAACAAAAACACATGTAATTAAATCGCATCCTACAAAAATTAGTAAGTTTCATCTTTTTAGTGGCGTTTTTTATAAGCATTACGTTTACAAACCGTTCGACAATTTTATTTTATCCTTTTTATCAATAACATTGTAATAACATCAACATAAAATATATTGCCAGGCTTCTATAATAATAATATTGGTATTAAAGACAATAACAAGGTTATCATTATTTGGTAACTAAAAAATGTAATAAAACTTTGCACGCATCGAACGCGAAGTTTCATCTTGAAAGTGATTTCTTTATATGACTTAAAGGTTTTTTTTTTATATCATAAAGAAACATTTAATTTGGCTACGTATTTAAACTAAAGGCAATTAACTTAACAAAATATGTTTATTTCAAAATTACTGAGAAATTTGGATAGTAATGTCGAAACATATATATAAAAGGATATCACGATCGTTAAGTATATATCATTTCGGTATTTCACAATCTGTATGCAAGCTGTTGATGACGTTATGTTTGCGTTGAATAAGCGGATGACGACTTACCTTTTATTTATATTACATTAACCTTCAAAAGAACAGATGTTTGTGCGATATAAAAGTATAATGATTGTATCTAAAATTTAAATTACATTTATAGGTTTTAATAAAATGTTTTTAGGCATAAAAATGTAATTTTCGACTGGGTAATAATAATCATAAATAGATGCAAGTTAAACAAAGGTTTCTATTATATTTAATTTCTAAAAAGATAATTATGGTATAAGCAGTGTTTTACAAATTTAAAAATGAGACGGTAAATCTTACAGTATTGCAAGTAAAATTAAAGAATATTATGCTTATAAAAAGAGTCTTTGTTTCGCAAATCAATTAAGTATATATAATAAATATTATATATAGGGTTAATAAGAATCAATTTTGAGTTTCTTAAAATAATATATCACACATAAGTCTTAAACTGTGTATTATTAAAACAATCTAGAAAATCTCATTTTTATATATAGAAAAATAAAATGCGTAATCATTTGGTAAAGCATTAACTGTTTACAATAAATAAAAGAATTAATTACAGACAGGAATATTAACTATTGATATTATTCCGACTGGGAGTTGAAAAATACAAAATGTTGAACCTGGCATTGGTGCCAATTTGTAGAACAAATTAGTAATATAGCATTATCATAAATAGGACAATATAGTAAAGGTAAACTGATATTTTAGAGGTTGTGATTTCGTGAAGACACTTCGTGCATATATTGCAAACGCTGGCTGAACGCTATGAAATAGATCAATCTAGTTTAGAGATTAAAAAAGGTCCGCGATGTCTATTTCTTACGGATACCCCACAATTTTACTTTACTTTTTACGAGAATAGTGCTTATTTTCGAAGCGATATTTAGTAATAAAGCATTAGTTCTTATCCAATTAAGTACCTTAAATTCATTGTGTATTTGACATAATATATAGATAACGAAATCAATTGAAAGTAACCTAAACAAATAAGAGTTTTAATTAAAAGGAATATTTTAAAAAAATAATAATAACTGTGATGTATTATTCAATAAACAATTATAACGGAGCAAACATACACAAAATTAGTCATTATACTTAAATGAATAGATGATTTCCTTTATCAATCCGTAAAATCTTAGTAACTTTTGAAACTAATGCACTAAACTGACAACTAATTTAGTGTGATAACTTGTTTCAAAATAGACATCTTTGGACTACGACTCGTTATAGTCTACGTCATGAAATCTTTTTAGTTTTTAATGGACATAATCTTCTGAATCAAACTGAATTGTCAAAATGTCTGTTAGTATTCATATATTCTCGATCGGTAAAGCAGACTCGCTCATACTGAGAACACGAAAATAGATCTTAAGGTGACGAACCATTTCTTACCCTGACTGTACATAAATGTACCTATTAATTTACATATATGCAGCACGATACAAAAATGGCAAAAGTTCAAATATAATTAATATTTCATAAGCTTTTATTCGTGTTATTTAAATATAAGTATCTTATTAATTCTACCAAAATCTGTTTGTATATGAATAACGAATTATTTCAAACTAAATTAATGTTTTGTGATTTTTATTATATTTCAGGATTATTGTGATATTTATTAACCTTTATCCACGCTTCTTCTGCAGACTCGGTTTAACTCGTCGAACATCATGGCAGGTCGATTACATCCCTTACATTAGGCCAGTACTTTAGCAGATTCAAAAAGTATTTATATGGCTCGCGTCGGTACAAACGCTAAGGAATACGTCCGGTCATCGGTGTAGAAACGTCCCCGTGTAGGGATCTTTCTAGTTGGTTACGCAGGTATTGATAAATTTTGACTTTAAGATAACATTTTAAAAAATCATTAGATATTCTTTATATTAATGAAAGAGAAAACGTTATTTGTTTATAAATAGATCATATTACAAATCAGAGACATTCTTAGTAACATTTATAATATAAATTAATTTAGTAAATAATAATTAGAGTAATAATAAATTGAAATAAATGAAACCGGAAATTGAATTGGAAATAATAGACGTTCTATTCTTACTACAATAAGTATAGCTAATAGTCCGTTTAGATCAGATCCGCCGGTCCATGACATATACATGTTAGTCACCTAGCACTTGACATATTAGTTATAAGGATTGATTTCAGTAATGGTTGTCGTCAATTGATTTTCAGATGTTTAGTTGGAGCTACAGGCAGGCTTGTTCGCTATGTATCACGGTAGCCACGAGATAGCTAAAGCTCTTAGTTACGATCATTATACTCCAACTTGAGTTTAGATGTTACTGGCTGAAATAGTTACATTTGTAAGTTTCGGATACATACAGATTCAATTACATTTATATATTGCAAATTAAGCTTGTATTTAAATATATATTATATTTAATATTGTTATTGTAACTGAAGATAATTTCTTATCTTTAGGTCGTAATTCAATATATATTACTTAGAATATTAATATCGTACATGAATTATTAGATACGAGTTTAAAGTTAGTTATCACGAAATACAGTAGTCTAAGATACGAATATTAAAATAAAACAAGCGATGACGTACAGTTAATTTAGTGTTTAGATTATTTATAGGTTCGTTATAACATCACATTAAGCACTTTGATTTTGTCTAGATGTAGCTTACTTTTATCTTAGCTGTATGGTTTATAATACGATAGTTACTAATGATGAATTTTAGTAAGAATTTAATAATATGTATTATTTACGACATAAGATAGTTACTAATGCTAAACTAAGAATCATTCGTTAGTGACACATACTTTTATACTTATGTATGTATATATGTATATATTCAACTCATAACAAGTTTAGAAAGCGTAGTATTAAGGCACTCATACGCAGTGACCTAACACCTATTAGGTATAGTATAGGACGAAATTATATCTGAAATAGTGTTACCCAAAAGATAGTAGGTTAAAAATAAGATTCATTATTGTTGAATCTATAATACCGAAATGGGCACGTTGAACAGTTTATATTAGGTTCGTTAAATAGTAGTGTTTAGATTTAAAAGCTTAACAGCAACATACGAGAAATAAATAATTTAGCTACACTTGGATAATATCGTCATTGCTCAGTTCTTAAATAACATCAGATCATATTTATAAAGAAAAAAACTGCGGGATAAAAAGCATTAAAACTCGTAATCGGTGATTTATGTACGTGAAGATTGTTAAAATATACGAAAAATGTAATCTGTCGGAAAATATGAATAAAATGAATTACACATTCTTTTTTTAAACTATTTAAAAAATAAACTAATATTGTTAAAAATTCAATAAAAGCAAAACCAGTCACACAGTTCTTTTTATTTTTGCAACTAATCTTTTTTTCTTTTTAGCCCTTTTCCTTTAAAATATATTGAGTTAACTCTTATTCAAAGTAACATAAAATCAGGAACTTCAGCACATACATACATATATGTATAATAAATATATAAAACGCAACATAACTACTATATGAAAGATACGGGAATACAAAACACAGAGAGAATAAGAGGAATAAACATTAAAAAAAACTAGAGAAGAATATATCAATATTCATCAATTTTACAGATACAAGAATTAGGCGATATAATCGGATGATACCGTGTAAAGTTTATTAGTTTTGTTTGTGGGGAAAGTTTTGTGCAGTTATAATAGTGTTCATGTTTTTTAAGAAAAGTATTATATTCAAAACGTGAAAGTTTTAAGTTAAGTGATATGTTGAAAAATGAGTTGATGGTAGATAAAATATTTATTCGACGTTATTTAATTTAAGAGTATTTTTTGACAAGTTACTAGGATTTCGAAAATATAGAGAAGTTATCCATATTGGGCGTTATAACCATATTGAAAAGGTTGAATTAATTGAAATACAGAGCAGAGTTCATTCAGAAATTAAATAATGGTTTTTATAAAAAGCACTCAACATACGTCACATTTACGTTGAAAATAGTTTCAAAAAAGGATGAAAAATATAGCAAGATAATCGTTTTTAAAGTGTGCAGTTAGTGTCATAGTGGAATGTTTTGTTAGTGATAATGAATTTTTTGTTGTATATATTGGAAGAAAAGTTAATATAAAATAATATAAATATAAAAGTAATATGAAAAGTATCGAAAATACCGCAATGAGTGAAAGAGACTTGATGAAATCTGTAATAAATACAATAAAAATATCCATAAAATAATGTACTGATTTTAAACTACGAAGATTTGTAGAATTTCGTTCATGGAGGATCACATTAAGATTTAAATATTTGAATAACTAATTTCTGCTCGTAGTAGAAAAAAAACTGCGCTAATAGAAAGAAGAATATATAGCCCTAAAATCTTGGAAAAGGTAACACTGACGTTTACCATCGAAGAGATATTACATGTTAAATTAAAAATCCGAAATAATAGCTCAGTTGGTTCCATTTTTACAGCATTTTATAAGACATGTATTGATGCCACTTTGAATAGATTTAATTAATGAATGCGTTAAGTATCTTAAGATCTCTAATTAGCCTAAGGTTAGGATGCATTAGAGGCCATCGCTTCACTTATCAAAAACGTAATAACGGATATCTTAAAAGAAAATAACGGAAACTAAAACGTTAAGAACAAGTTCAACTACATGAAGTCTGAAAACTAAAAACAAATTAAAAATAAAGAAACGTACACCTACTAAACGAAGCCTATATTTATATTTAATAAACGAAGAAAGTAAAGTATTTAATCTAACAGCACTAGCAAATATAATCACAAGTACACAAATACGTGAAACTTTATTGAAATTGCCGTATGAGAAATCGATCTTATGGTGACGTTGTCTTAGGTGAGTCCAAGAGAAAGAGAATGACAAAATATATATTTTTTTTGCATAAATTAAATATTTGTATTGTGTATTATATATTAATATTTTTTTTATCTTCCTTAACTATCTTTCCTTTTTCGTTTAGCTTTTTTTTTATTCCAGATAAATAACAATATTGGTAACAAGAATGTTATACAAAATCAAAAGTTAAGCATTTAAAATTTTAACATCATAAGCGTACGATGAATATTATTTGGCTTGGAACCGTATTACATTTCAAAATAATGCATAATATAGTGCGATATTGGCTTGACCTTTTTTATATTTAACTATTTAAACTAAAATTGGTACAGCATGGTCTAGATTGTTTAACACTAGGGATAGTCACAATTCTCAGCTGACTGCACTGATTAGCACTTGGATGACCCTTGGTTGATGAGTAAGGTTTGTTTTTAGCATCTGCTTGTAAATATATTTTATTTGTTCGATATATCACGTGATTCGTCTTTCCTGCGTTTCGATCCATGTGGATACATCGAAAACGTAGTACACACCTTACTATGCTTATCAGCCCCACATACATTGTTCAAGTAATCAAATTTATTTCAGAGAAAGGTTAATATTCAATGTTATAGGCTTAATTGGGATTAATTGTGGTGATTAACGATTTTCTTTGGATCTTGCCTATAACTTTGTATTTGAATGAGCATGAGATTAGGAGGGATTGGTTTAGTCAATTCGCCAATTGTTTGTTAAAATGTTGCTATACAAGTGTGAACAGGCTTGGATATTACTAGTGCATTTCTGCAGATATACATTTGGTGCTTTTCACGGCTTGAGAGTTAGGATCCATGATTCAGTCATCGGTGTCCATACGGGGTATGTAACTTTTTTAAAGTAACAAATTAATAACGATACACTACTAGCAAATTCCAATGTTCTTATGTAATGTTATTTCCCTCACAGTATTAATAACAATTTACATACTCGCTTTACTTATGTGAAATGGTTTTTATAAAATAAATTATGTTGTGTTTAAAATATGGTTTTGATGCAATTATAATAAATTTTATTTCAGTTTGTGTACTAGTTACACGGTTCTTTTGGTATTGTAGTTGTTTTGCTCGTTACAAAACTTACGAAAACAAAATTTGCTTTGAAATTTCTTGAATTTTTAACTTCATAATACAGCACGACTAGGTGATTAATATTTTGTTTTCAGCTGAACTAATCGATAGAAAATTTAGAAAGAACCAATTTTCTACATTGCAATAAAAAATACATACATAATACACACTAGAATAAATGGATTTATACACGGAGAAGATTGTTCCTGCACCATATTGCTTTTGAATCCACGATTTTATCATTATGCCAGTTTGTTTCTTCGCATTATAGTCGTCTGTAAGCTCAGAAAAACCCACCAAGCTTGAGTCACGTGGTTTGTTTGTGGTTCCGTGTAACAATTATAAAACGATATTTTGGTAAAACGCAATATGCTAACTATCCAAAGTGTTACTACTATGTAACAAAAGTAACCGTTGCTGCTTCCATGCATCGTCCAAGTCTTCTTAAAATAGATATGCTTTTATTTGCATTTCAATGATTTTTATGTTTGTAGACACAGTTCATTTTGATTACAAAATTTTCTGTGATCTTTTATAAAATGCACCAACAATTGTTTGTGGCTAACTTTAACATGTGAATGAGCATGGAGCTAGATGGAACATGTCATATGGAATCGAGAATTCTTGCAGGTTTAGATGGTGTGTGATAGTTAAACATTTGTTGTCACTTTATTATTCTTATATATGGCACATACATCGATGTTGGGTTTACTAGAGGCAATGCAAGATTTTCATGAGTACAATGCGAAAATATGTGCTTAAGTTATTGTTCATCTTAATGCTACTCATCGGTGTTTATGTAATATATTAAAGATCTCTTATCCCTCATTGTATTAAATGCTTTTTATTTTTAATAGAGCTTTAATAATTTGTGGAATGTCACTATGATACTCTTTTAATAATATTGCTGTGGTGATTCGTCCGTTTTTAGTAAAGATGTAAGGTCCAAAATTAGTGTTTGTAGCCATTAACACTTTTTTCAGTCCTGGCATATGTTGTCGATATGTTTTGTATATGTTATATAATAGTTAACACTCCAGTGTAGCGAGTATGTTACTCTGTATCACAGGATATGCTTTGGGAGAATGACCAGTAGGATCACGAGTGCGAGAACGAGCTGTCGCTTGAAAATGAATTCACTTCAATTTATTATATTATGCTTAAATGCTTTTGTAGGATTAATGCCTTAACGACCCAAGAAGTAATTAATCTCTGCAAAAAAGAAACAAAGTTTGTCCTATTTCGTTTGTTGTGGTTAAGTGTTCGTTTGCCAATTGTTAGTAATATTAGTTCTGTTTTTAGTGAATACATTGTGAATAGTGAAAATAAAAGCATGAATACAAAAGTTAAGTTTAATTGAAATGGTTTTAGCTATCTACTTACAGATAATATTGAAAAATAAATAATGCAGACTAGTAATTATGAGATTAAAGTTAAAGTGTCAGTGGTGATGTGCTGTGAGTTGTATTGAGAAGTTTAAATTACAAGTAAATGTATTCTAAAAAGTTATTTATATTCATGCTATAGTTATAGTATAGAGAAATGAGAAAAGTTGAGTTGATGTGGAAAGTTTGTGTAAGTGAGATCTAAATAGTTCTCAGTTCAATCTGTTATTAATATTTTTTCTTGCAGTTGATAAATTTATAGGCATATAAATTATGCAGAATAAATGTTAACACGCCATTAAAACTCGTTGCAATAAAATATATTAGAAAACAATAACCACTATTATTTACAGATAATGAAATATTTTTATAATAATTCCAGGAATATATAAAACGTTTTTTTTCTAATTTTTTTTTTGCAGTTATATATAAATGTAAAACAGTATAAATTAATGAATTAAATAGCAAAACAACTTTAAGAACACGAGAAATAAACAAGCCGAGACTTTCGTTTTTACATTTTAATTTCAGTTAAATTTCTAAGATCCTGTAGGCTCGGATGTCTGCAGAGTAACATTATACGAATATTATGTAGTTCTACTCAGACGACACTGAACGAGATTAATATAGGTAACCTAAAATAATAATGTTTTAATAATTAGAACTATGCTAGCGTTATAAGGACATATACTTTCCACGTGTGCCTTTTTTTAATATTATTACAGTTCGTGATTTTATGGCGTCCGTCGTGGTTTTGGTGATCCAACCAGACAGCGGCGTCTGCGTATAATTATATTTTTCTCACACTTATTTTGCAGGTATTAGACATTCTTCGCTTACGTTTAATCGGCGGATACTTTATAAATAATATTAAGGTAAATCTGAACATAATGTTTAAGATTAACAACAATTTTCCTTTCTTGCAGAAACAATACATAACTGTTACTAGATGCAATCAGTATAAATCATATAATATTTTACATCTATTTAGACAAATAGTAAATATTCATGTTATCCATAAATAGTTATGTACTTTAAAAATTTTCTTATTCTCCTATCTATCATTAAAGGAATATAAAAAAGTTTTTATTTGCATATATATTTCTTCTTGATTCTTTTTTAATATTATTATTTTTAATTTTTTTAAAAAAGTTCGATGATTTCACTTCACGCCGACGCGGTCAATGCTTACAATATAACGTTTTACATATTTTATTTACCATTATTTCACACATTGCTAGTGATCAATTTAATTCATCAGATTGACTTATTTGGCTGGTTGGCATATATATAAATTCATATTTTATGTGAAATGTAAATTTTGAAAATGTATATACTTCCTATTGTTCACTTCGGAAATTATAAATGTATAACGTTGTTTTTGCGTTTTCGTGTATCTTTTTACAGTTGACTGTCTCGACAAAAGCTAAACGTATAAATCGGATCGAGCGGAAAGCGGGGTTCGAAATTTAATTAGGCACAAAGGCAACGAATGAGAACGGTATGATAGAATTATAGCCCACACCAAACATTTTTGTCCTATTTATATATTTTTTTTCAATTTGAGCTTTACGGCGCATGCAGCGGCATAGGTTGCATACCAAAATTTTAATTTATCATAATCCAACAACGCAGAAATGCTTGTTATGCTTTTTTTCGTGTCGGTACATTTTTGCAGTTCCGGATTATTTCCTGACGCCTTATCCCGTTCGGTGTTAACTCCCGAAGGAGAATAAATAAAATTTTAAAAATAACAGGGCATAACTTGATAGTACAATGTAAAGGAAAAATATTGAGGCCAGAACATGCAGTCTTACGCGGGCTTTAGGACTTCAAAGTAGCAGGTAAACTTGCCTTTAGTTCGAATCTTATATTTATGTTCACAGTTACCAGATACGAGGTCGCTTATATATATAGGGAACGGGCGGAACGGACATACGGTTATGTTTGAAATAATGTCATATGAAAAGTAAAAAATTATAATTCAGGTAATAAAATCATTTACTGTAACTGTAATCTTAGGAACACTTTCCTTAAGCCTTTTTGTTTGCTTTTCTGCGTGTTGTTTGATCTTTTTACAGTTGAAGATTTCCGCACAAGTCTAAACAACTTTTCCTGACATCGAATTCAATTCAATGGTGATAAATTGGTATGAATACATGTGTGCATATGAATACATATATGTTTGCTGACACCAAGTAGATTATGTTGATGCCAATGACGTGTTAGAAGCATGACTGAAGATAAACTAGTCTTAAAATCTCTAACCCCCCTTTACCTTTACGTCGTTTTCTTGTGTCCCTTAATTATTGTTTGCAGTTATCATGCTGGCAGATAGCGGCATTCACTACGAAGGACAACAAATTCGAGCCTAACCAAATCTGATTGCACTCGTAAGCAAAATCCGTAGGAGCCACTTTACTGTACTGTACGACTCAAAAGTAGAAGTTATTGTGACACTCGCATGATTATTTTCAACTACACTACACATCAAGCTATATAAAAATATTTGAGTATGTTTTTTCGTGTGCCTCTCGAAATTTTTGCAGTTCAGAGATTCGTGCAGATAAATAATCTACGGAGAAAGAAAACGATTCTACGATAGTAAACAGCGACGGTGTGTTGGTTCACTTGCATTGCCTGTGAGTTGTATTTTAGGCCTTATTTATATCCTAAATAATTAGTCTATTGTCTTAGCTATAATAGTTAGTATAATAAGAATTGATCTATCGGCGCAGTTTCGTGGAACGACAGTAAGGTTCTGTCTCGGGATATCGTATGTATTGGCCATGCCGCATATTATTATAGACGTAACGTTGCTGCTGCTGCTTTCAATTAGAGAACTTCGATCTAAATAGGTATTTAATTTATTTTTGCATTCTTACGCGTAAATAACATCACTACATCTTTGTGTAGCAAAAGTTCTGTGTGTATGTGTTGTTAGTTTTAGCGTAAGCGATAGTATTAACGTTAGGTTCTGCTTGACTCTGGTATGTAAGGGTCATTATCTCAAACTAACTAGGTATGGAAATGCGATTTCTTAATCTTTTAACAGGTGTTTATATATAGCTATAGGAAATCGAATGAAAAACATTGGAAGTAAATGTTTGCCTGCGAGAAATATATATTCGTGTCGCCCTAATTGGTACGTAACAGTTTGGTATTTTAGGACACGGACGATGAAAATATTTGGCTGGTAGCGGGTTTATATACAAAGTATGTAGATATTTAGAAGCATATTGGTGGTTGTTGTTTTCTTTCGAATGCTTGATTAATGAGTACTGTGGATAAAATAGATCGTGTAAGTGACAGTCGCAGGCTATCGTAAGTTTTAATATTATTTTACTGCTTTGAAAAATCATTAATACAATAAATTTATACAATAATTATAAGAGTTACTCATTATTTACAAACATTACTTTATTAATTACATTAACAAAAAGTTCCTAATATGTGTTAGGTCTTTATTTAAATTAATATAATATACATTAATTTTTAAATATAATTTACTTTAATATTTCAATTATTATAATATTGATATAAGTATCATGTCACCGAAATCTTAACTTTAAGATTATATTATAACGAAAATACAATTTACAGCAAAATAATTGTTTCATAACATATATTTTCGCAATATGTATGTTCTATTTTTTCAGATATATTAACAAAAATGCTCATTGAAATCTAGAAATAAAGAACTTGCCACTTAGGATAAATGTATTAAATGAAGTACCTAGTAGGTACTACCTACATGGTAGGATAGAATAGTAGGTATTTACTTAACAAATTTTTTCAAATGATTTTCAGGTTATATTTTTATATAAGACGTAAAACCGGGCGATGACATATAGGGAGGGGTTTTAGTCTTAAGAATTTAATTATTTTACGAAATTATGGAACTAGGCAGATATAGCTATATATTTCAAAAAATATATATATTAGCAAACAAAGCAACAGAAAAATAAATATAATGGAATTCAAAAATTGGCTTAAATTCAGATAAAAAAGGTGATGCCTGTGGAGTTTCTTGCGCCGCTTCTTCTCCACAGAAGAACACCTTCCGAAGCGGTAGTAGATGTTTTCAAAATTAAAAAAAATGTAAATACTAAGATACAATATAACAATTAAAATAAATTCAAAGGTATAACTATTTCGTCGTTTTATTTCACTTCCAATTTAGATTCAAATAAAATTCAACAGATTACTTGTTGTTTTATTACCCTTGCCCTTATCCCCATATTCCTGAAGAAGAACACAAAATGAATCTTGAAAAAAAAAATCGTATGTGCATAACTTTAAAATCTAATAGAATCTCAGTATTATTGCAAAGTATGTTATCAGTTTTAAAATGAATACATTTAATACTTGATGAAATATCAGGTAACCTACATTTAAAGAGAAACATTTTGAAGATAAAACACCTCTATTTTTATAGAAATTATATGGACTCCTATTTTTTTTTATTTCTCACTGGATTACGAAAAAATTAAATAAATGTTCGTATAATTTGTTAAAACTGAAGCAATGCCTATTTTGCTGCTATCTAAAAATAAATAGTACAGCAAAGTTTAATTCCCATTGTCATTTCAGTACCTAGTTCGAGATGGCCTAAATAAAGTCTTCATCTCTATCCTTTGTTACAATGCCACGCTATTGTTTTCTAATGACAGTTCAATTATATTTAAAATAAATAGTGTGATATGCCAGTTTTAAATGCTATGCCATATAAAATAATTAAAGTTTTACAAATTATTGATCAATTAATTACAATAATAATTGTATATAATAACTGGCAACCAACGAATACGTCAACATGCAAAAAATTGGGCTGTCACAAAATTATTCAAAGAAATTTATTTAAAATAGTGTAAATCTGATTTTTAAAACTAAAAAAGTAAAATACAGACCTTTAAAGACCAACATAAAACAATAAAATATGCATACATACCAATATGAACAAATATACAACAACAATCTGCAGAAAATGAAAGTGACAGTGTCAAAACACAATAAATAATGTAAAAATTCTAAGAATATGTTGACAAGAGCCAGACAACGAGCGCACAACTATCCATCCCCGGACCCGCCGCTCAGCTCCGCCTCGCAGGCACAGGACCCCGCACAAGGAAGTAGTCTGGTGTCTGCAGCTGCGTCGAGCTCGAGCGACGAGTACTTCTCCCCGCCGACGTCGCCAACACCTGTACGTCGAGCGGGGAGACGCCGGCCACCGACGGGCTTGGGAGCCAGAGGCCAACCGGTCTCGAACAGGGTCCCCGCTTCCGGTGGTGGTGTGCAGCGCATGCGATGGACACAACCCATTAATGAAAATGTCATGCGCGCATACTATGGGGCTACAAAGGGGGGAACTAACCTCACTGCGTACCGTGTTAGGATGCTCTCTCTGTTTCAGGCGCTTGAACCAGCTGACAACGTCTCGGCTCAACGACTATCGGATCAGGTGCGAGTCATTCTGCGTAACAACAGGCTGAGTGACACCGTACTTGATCGGATTCGCTCGGAAACATGTAATAGCGATGTCACTTCTGGCCCGTCAACGCCCGTGGTTGAGGAACCACTTCCTGCAATACCACAGGGCCCAAAACATGATGATGAGGGTGGTGGTGACATGGCTATTACAAAAAGTAAGTACAGTGATCATTTGAGGAGCGCACTGGGGGATGCGATTCGGGAGTATCGTAACACTCCCGCTGAGCTTAGGCCACGTTTGCCACGTTTACCCATGACTAAACGGAATAGGGACCTAGTGTGCACTCTGGATTCACTGCTCGCAGATTATTTTGAGAGCAGTGAAAATCTCGAGGATACGCACTCAATTCTGTTTTGTGCGGCTGTTGCAGCATGTCGTGTAGCTGGTGTTACATTTGAAGACACCGAACGTGCTACACGACCAAAGGCTGTTGCACCGGCCTGGCAGAGCAGGATTGAGAAACGTATTCATGAGACCAGAGTGCTCATTGGAAAACTATATTGTTTTAAGGAAGGGAATACGCGTCCACGTGTAATGCGTTTCGTGGGGCGGGCGTTCTTGGGAACTGGTATAGGTCCGCAAGAATATCCATCCCATGTCGTGGAGCGTATTGACTTCCTAAAACAAAAAGTTTATGCATGGGCAAGCCGCATCCGTCGGTACAGGCGGCGAGTGGACCGTTATCACTTGAATCGCAAATTCCAGAGCGATCAAAGGTGGGTGTACAGAACGTGGAAGCGACTCGACCAGGATGTGAGCGATGGGTGCCGCCCAGATGATGATGCCACGAATACATTTTGGCGCAACATCTGGTCGGTGCCCGTCGACCACATTGAAGGTGATTGGATGCTGGAGGTCAGGCAAGCGTGCGAGCCTTTGGAAGTGATGGGAAAAATTTCCATTGCTTCTGAAGATGTAGCTGCTGCAGTTCGATCCGTTGCCAACTGGAAGTCTCCGGGACCGGACGGGCTGCATAACTTCTGGCTAAAATGGCTGCGCAGCTCGCATGAATGCTTGGCATCCCAGTTCCAGTCAGCTCTAGAGTCTGGGTGGCTACCACAGTTCCTTACCACCGGAGTCACCCACCTGCTCCATAAGTCAGGTAGTGCAACGGATCCTAAAAATTATTGACCGATTACTTGTTTACCGACGGTCTATAAGCTCCTTACCGCCATTCTGAGAGATAAGATTAATAGTCACATACAGAATAATAGTATTTTGTCTGTCTCTCAGAATGGATGTAGGGGTGGATCACGAGGCACTAAGGAGCTACTCCTCATTGATATGACCATTAGCCAACAGGTTCGTCGTTCTCGAAAGAGTCTGTCGACATGCTGGATAGATTACAAGAAGGCCTATGATTCCGTGCCGCATACATGGCTCTTGAGGGTGCTGGAGTTGTATAAATTAGATACAACTCTATGCAGTTTCTTGAGATCATGTATGGGGCAATGGCGGACAGTCCTTCGCTATCCAGGATGCCGAACGATTCATGGTAATGACGAACCGATAAGGATTGAGCGGGGAATATTCCAGGGCGATAGTTTGAGTCCATTGTGGTTTTGTTTAGCCTTGAACCCCCTAAGTACTCTCTTGGAGAGTTCAAGGCTAGGCTATCGTTTGCGGAGAGGAGGTAAAGTAATATCCCACCTACTTTACATGGATGACTTAAAGCTCTTTGCACCTTCAGATTCACAACTAATGGAGTTACTAAAGGTAACAGAAACTTTTAGTAATTCTATTAGAATGGAATTTGGAGTTGACAAATGCGCGGTTATGCATGTAAAGCGAGGAGAGATTATGGAATCTGACGGATTACAACTTTCAGATTCCATAAACTTTAAGTCACTGTCCGCAAACGAATCATACAAATACTTGGGTATGTCGGAAGCGTTAGGCATCAATGTGACCGACATGAAACAATCATTGCAGGAGCGTTTCTTTGGTCGCCTGAAAAAGGTACTCAAAAGTCTTTTATCAGGTGGCAATAAGGTTCGCGCCTTCAATGGTTGGGTCATGCCGGTCTTGATGTACTCTTTCGGCATACTCAAGTGGACTCAAAAAGAACTAGACGCCTTGGATAGGAAAGTCCGTGTCCTGCTGACTGCATATCGAATGCATCATCCTCGGTCTTCGGTGATGAGATTGTACATCCCACGGAGATGTGGTGGCCGTGGCTTTTTAAATGCCAAGACCCTACATAACCGTGAGGTATACAAACTCAGGGAGTATTTTCTCCACACTGACTTGGATATGCACCGAAATGTAGTTACAATGGACAAGGGACTAACTCCGCTCTCTTTAGGCAAAGAGAACTGGCACAAACCTGTAGTACTAAGTACTGAGAACCGCAAGGAGGTATGGAAGAGCAAGGAGTTACACGGACGCTTCTATCGGGCCCTTCATGGACCCGATGTGGACTTTATGGCGTCCGTATCTTGGCTACGGTTCGGTAACCTATTTGGTGAAACCGAAGGTTTTGTCTGTGCGATTATGGATGAAGTTATCATGACGAACAATTACCGGAGGTATATTGTGAGGGATGGCACGGTGGACATATGTCGGGCGTGTCACACTCCGGGCGAATCCCTTAGACATATTATTTCCGGTTGTTTTCGTCTTGCTAACGGAGAGTATTTGCACAGACATAATCAAGTGGCCAAGATTATCCATCAACAACTTGCACTTCGATACGGTCTTGTGGTATCAGAGGTACCATACTACAAGTATGTGCCCGACCCAGTTCTCGAGAATGGTCATATCACACTGTACTGGGACCGATCTATAATCACTGACAGGACTGTTGTCGCCAACAAGCCTGATATAGTGGTGATAGATCGGTCAGAGCGCCGCACGATAATTGTTGACATCACCATCCCTCATGACGAGAATCTCGTGAAAGCTGAGAAGGATAAACAAATAAAATATCTTGACTTAGCTCACGAGATTGTCGACATGTGGGATGTGGATACAGCAGTTATTGTGCCGATAGTTGTTTCAGCGAATGGCCTAATGGCCAAGAGCCTCGACCAACATCTTAAGAGACTCTCGTTAGACAGCTGGGTCAAGGGCCTGATGCAGAAGGCAGTACTCCTCGGAACGGCGCGTATTGTGAGGAAGTTCCTCTCTTTGGAGCCCTGACCACCGGTGGCTTAGACCCTGTTCCCGTCACTGGTTGGCCTCTGTATTTTATATTTTTAAATATATTTTATACATATGTTTGTATTTTATATTTAAAAATGTAATATAATATGAGTAAAAATAAATAAATATATAATAAATTCAATAGCCCCTGCTAGATTCATAATATGCAATATATAGTAATGTGATATAAATTATAATATTGAATCAAATGTCATAACGCCGTGTTGAAGGCTAAGGTTGCTCTCGTAACATATAGTTTGAAAACATGCATTTTTATTTATCTATTTTTGAATAAATTAAGTATTATTTTCAACTTTCGTTAAAAAAAAAACCGTTTTTAAACTCGTACTGGTTACAATAATTGACACTTTATTTTTCGCATTATCAAATATCCAAACATATCACATTATGATTACATTTTAATGAATATAACAGAAATTATTAAATTTACTGTATTTGTATACCATTATTATTGTAAGTAATTTATCAATAACTTTAATATTATCTTATATGATGCATTTAATACTGGCATATAACACAATTTCTTATTTAAAAAAATAATTCAGCTGTCATTAGAAAACAATAAAAGAAATATAGAGATATTCTAGTATTGTTAAAACTTAATTTTATTTTGCCACCTCGAACTACTGAAATTACTTTATGTAACTTCAGTAGATCAGGATGACAAAATTTTAATTATTATTTTAAGAATTGAAATATTATTATTAATAATTTAAACTTTACAATAACTGTCCAACAGATATGTTTCACAATCCCTCGTAATTATGGTTTCCCCGTGACACCTGACAGGTCAATTTAAAAAAATAAGGAAAAATAGTTTTATGGCCAGTCTCAAATGCCACATCAAATAATATTTGGGTGAAAAATCTGTTTCAAACATTGTCTCATTAAAAAAAATCATCTTTTTTAGTAAACGAAGAATGGGATATCATTATTTTAATATTTGCATATATTCTTGGGTAATGTATTGTGAAATTGTGTATAATTGTTATTTATTGTTTTTCATCGAAATAATATTTCTGACACAAAAAAATAGGAAGTATATCCTTCTATTTACCGTAATCAAAAATACTGCTACAATTAATGTTCTCAGTAAATTTCTAATTTGTTGTTAATTTCTTGCATTCAAAAAATATTAAAACAGATCAGTTTCTCGGTTCATTGTATTCACCAAGTCGTTTCATATTAAAATTGGTTTTTAAATATGAACTGTGCATTGCAAAAACGGTTGGAATTATATCATCATTAACTATAACTAGACAGTCTATTACTTCTCTTCATTCTATCCAATTGCATTACACGTGACTTCATTGTACTTAAATTAGAAGTAGTTAATTGATTGTGATGAAATCGATCACAATAAGCTTTACTATGAAATTTTAAAAATGATAATTTTAGTATGTATTTGTCTTATTTATTCTGCAAATCAATATTAATGGATGAACAGAACATATCTACTTGTGAAAGATTGTTTCGAAATGCAGAAAAACCGTTAATTATAATCTAAAAGATCTGATTGTTTTGAACTGAGAACAAATAAAAAATATCTATACCTTATTTGTCAAGAAATATTCTGATTAAACAATGATTATCATATAATGACTGGACATATCAATAATAATGACCGCCCATTTTTTTTTTGTTTTCAATATAGATATCAAATATTTTATTAATGTATCAAAAATATTTAATATATGCTGACATTATTTTTCAAAGCTGATGTGAACCGGAATTGGACCTGGAGATAGCGACTGAAGTTGGTGATATTTATAGTGCGAGTCAAAATTAGGTAGATAAGTATCTTGGAATTCAAGACTGCCAGCTATAAACTTATAGGTACAAACCTTTATTTTGACATCCCAAAACTTGCCTACATAATATGATGTATGGGTATATGCAACTACACTTAACTACCATCAAAAGTCAGCAAAATTTTGTTTTAAAACATGTTATTTGCAAATTTTTATTATACCATATCTTTTTATTACCAAAATTGATGAGGATTACCTTCAGCTTTTGTTTGAAACTTTTTTATGCCTTCAATCGTCCGCAATAAAGGATAGGTTTTACTATATATTATTTTTTTTAATTTTTACCTAAACTATCCGCTTTAATAAGTTACCACCAAACAAACCCATAAACAAATTAGAAAGCTCCTGAGATCTAATATAATGTGCTGACTGAATAACATAAAGTGTAACAAGTCAAAAACAAGAAAAATCAAAGTGACCATCCATGCATATAGGGCTGTAAAATCGGGTGCTACCACTATGGTTTATAAAAATGACATTTGTAATTAATTGGTAGGAATCACTAGCCCAGAGCTGTAAATTTGGTGTTATTTTATGCCCATGTCATGGTAAGCAGGAAAACCCATCGGATCCACGACTGGTACACTTTTAATTTCCTAAGTTTACCAGAGTTAATGCAATAATGAAAATATCCTTGTTCAGTTTTGTAAGATATTTTTTTTGTAAAGTCTGTAATTCCAACTTATTCATAAATGATGTATATCAGAGACTAAATCGTAAAATAAATATCCAATATTTATAAAAAAAAAAAGTAAAAATAAACTTATATGATATGGATGTTTTAAAAAAAAATAAGGAAATTAGAAAGAGTTAGTTAATCCAAATTGACTAATTCTTGGGTCACACTACATCAATTAGGGCACAATGGAAAAAAAGTAATTATACAATGTCCATGTATCTATCACTATTTACTTGGTACTTGGGCTATGTTCAAGCCCGTATACCCATACGGTAGGTAGGTACCACCCATTAATCAGATATTGAGTTGAGTGGGAGTGGGCATTTCTCCTACCAAGGTTGATGATGCATTGGCGATGTAATGATTTGCATAAAAAAATGAAAATATAGGGAAACTTAATCTAATAGCAAAAAAACCGTAGACCAAAGCCTCAACAAACCTTTCGTGGAAGCTAGATAAGTAGATATTTTCCCCAGATGTTCTATCTTCGTTTTGCTGTTTGTTATAATATTTGAGGACGAAAAATAATCTTGTAACGTAATGTCAACTTATTTAGACTTAGTCTAAATTAATAAAAATGGCATTAATTTTCTACGGAAGTAGTTTGCATGGGTCTTAAAATTATTCAATAGCAAAGTTTAGTGCCCGAAGTGTAGATGGCGCTTACTAATTATTCTTCCCTAGATAGAAGTTTGACTCAATTATCTCGTAGCTACAAATATGTTATAAATTTATTGTGCTTCCATCTAAAGGACGTATACAGATCACTCTTACACACTGAAGGGAAGGTGGCCCGACCGAAGTAGTTAATTCTCTATCATAAAATAATAACATCTCAATTTAATGGCTTGCAAGCTCCTTCAAATCGTCAGTTAGAAATAGATCTAAAAGACCAAAAATGAAAAAGTATATATGATAAGGTTTAACTTATTTATCTAATTGAATGAATTTCAGAGGTACTATTAGAATATATAAGTGGAGATTTAATTTAATAGTTCTTGTTCTACAAAACATAAAATTGGTACTTTGTTTTGTAGTGTTGTTTGAAGGGTCCATTGCAATTACATGGACATAACACATCATTTATTATGGCATACATTGTAACCCAAATATATATAGCTTAATAATAATGAGGCACAAAAGTTTTTCTACATTAAATACAAAAAAAGAGGATTAAGATTTTACCAAAAAATGGACATAGTTTAAAAAATAAACACACACAAAATGTGTAAAATTTTATATTGCATTATAGTTATAAACTGTCACAACAAGGAATTGCCGTACTACCTCACATAATTTTATACCACTTAAGAAATACTTAAACCTACGTAAACTATTAGACTTAATTTTACATCACATGTAGAATGAGATTTCATTTTTTATAATAAGTAACAATGGCCGATAATATTCTTCACATTACTCCGTTACTAAGGGCAGCTCTTAAAACCTTAGTATGTTACTTTCATTTAAAAAATAAGCGCCTTACAAATATTATGCAATAGTTGTTACATATATCGTTCTAATTACATATAAATAGATACAACAGATGTAAAAGATTAAATACTAGAGACACAGAAATTATTTTTTTAAAAAGGACAAAATGTAAACAATATGGATATGATACTATTTCAAAAACAGTCTTCATTTTAGTCCGAGGTTGAAATTGAATACTAATCTTATCCTGAAGTGATTTGTTTTTATTGATATTTAGAGTAAACGTTCACAATTAAATCGAATACATTGTATAATAGTATTCATATAAAATGATCTTATATCGATATAAAATGGGCAAGTGAGCCAATATTTATTTACTTAATAAAACTATGTAATAGACATGTATATTTTACAGATATAATGCAGTGTAATTAATATTTTATTTATTTTAATAAAACGCACCTATTTTTTTTTCATTGTTAAGAACCGATATTTAAAACATAAATAGGCTTACATCCAAAATAAATGACTTTTTTTGTTGATAACGTTAACATTATAAAAAAGTTCCGTTTATTTTTATTATATAACTCCTTTATGTGCAAATATGAAGTGTACATATATATATCTAGTATATATATATTTGCTCTAGCTATGTTCTGTCCGACTAAGTTATCAGTTCAAAACGGCTGTAAGTTAGTTGTAGCTTTTTTGCCTTCCAAATGGTGCTATTGAAGGCGGTCTGAAGCATTGAGTAAATTTAATTGCCTAAAGACAATATTTGAAATCACATGTGATTTAGATTACGAAGAAGCAACCTAAATAAACACTATCCAAACAAAAATATTTGATAACTAGTTCATTATTGAAGGAAATAAATAATCTACCTAACATAAAAAAAATTATGATCAATTAGGTATCTCATGAAATGTATCAAGGATACTAGCGATTAGTTTAAAAAGCAAGAATTGTTTCATTAATCAACGTCAATACATTTTGTCATATTTGGCATCGTTTTATTTAATCTCAAGTTCAAAATACCGTAGATAAAAACGTTAGGATAGCTGCCATAAGCCGGACAGAGATAACAAAGTTTTTTTTTATTGTTTCCAGAAAGTCGTGGTTGAATACAACAAAGAAGTTACGACAAGATCTGAGTCAACGTTTAAGAATAGTAGATTTATAAAAACGGAGTAAAGTGTTATAGGCGTCCGTAGCGAAATTATCTTTTGTTCTTGTTTTTCATGGTAAGACGCCGCCAGAAGCTAGTCTTCTCTGCCGGCGGTTGCTCCTCCCTCGTTTCCTCTCCTCTGGTTTCACCTCGAAGCATGTCTAAGAAAGTTGGATCATTCTTCCGCACATTCTTTTCGATTTTTACAGCTTCCGCACTGAGTTCCGCTTTCAATTTTTCAGGACTCGTATTCTCGACCTTAAACTCATTAGGGTCTTCAACGAACGCCTGTTGCAAATCGCGCATAATCTTTTTTCGTATGGTCTTTTTCATGCTGAGGTGTCTCTCCAATGTTTTTACGTCACCATTAGCGTAGGTGCGGTAGTCCTCTTTCTTCTTTTTAACTGACTTTTTTGTTTTGTCTTCATTATCTTCATAAGGCTTTCCATCATACTGCTGGTTCAGACCGAAAATGTCACGCAAATGCGGGATTGCCCTCTCTGATGTCATCTTGTGTGCTGGCGCCCTTCACGCCCAATGTAAGAAGATCACAAACACCTCATTATGGGACCTGAAACATAAAACGATTAGGGGTTAATCATCAAGATCATCAATCATCAAGTAACGAGAACAGGTGATAAAGAACGTCAAATAAAAAAAAAATTCATTAAAATTTTCATTCGATATTATTTGCTAATGTATAATATGATTTTGGCATAATAGTTAAAATTTCGAAGAATGGTGTCCCTAGTAATAAGCTAATTATCAAATTTGCGCAATTACTGAGATATATATTCGGCTTTTAAGATTGACAAGTGACAAACGTGTATTAATATTCAGTATGTAATTGTCGCCTGCGGTTTTGGTATTATCGAATAAACTATTAATATAATATATGTATACCGTAATAATTATATTAATCCAAATATTATCTTTGAATCTAGGTCTCCAAAAGTATTGCAAAACATTTTGCCGAAATATACATACATAGCTATGTTCACAATTTCACCTCCTAATTTTTCCACTTTGAATAATATATGTATTTACTAGTGTACATAATAAAGCATAGTATTGACACTTCTTATATTATATTAAACTATTATTGTTCTCCTTCAAATAAATAGTTTGGATGCAATTGATCTACAACTTTCCATTTTGCGCCTTTTCATACGAATAATATATTCATATACTTTCTATGTATCGATTTAACGTTATAACAATTTTAACTTAAACTGGAAAATTAGACACACCTACAGATTTTAAAGTTTGCTACCAGAAGAAATAAAGACAAAATTATCAATTTCTTATAATCCGTTACAATAGGTTAATACGAAATCTCTATTTCTCGTGATTTAAATTACCCTGAGTTACGTGTCAAAATAGATAAGGAACAAAATACAGTAAGTATATAATAATGGCGGGTAAGTGGAGGCTCCGTAGCGTGACTGCACTACTGACGGTGCGGCGGCTGTAACAACTTCCCTTAAGACTTCAAAAGACAAGTTCGCTCACAAATGCTCATATTCAATTAATATTGTTTATGTTTATAATTATTATGACTTAAATATGTGCAAAGATTAAATAATAAAAATGTTAATAGATACAGAAAGGTGTTTATTATTTATTCAAATAATTTTGCTCCCGCTTTTCACCTATGTTATCGGGACTTCATCATGAGATTCTAAGATTTAGTACATATTAGCTTTTAGCAAAATGCTCAGTATACTCATTCACTGAGCAGTTAGATTTAGTTTCGCATTTGGCGTATTCTTATTAGTACCTATATAATATACTTCAGAATTATCACAAAGTTAACGATGACCGTTTACATCATCTCTCATAAATGTTAATACAAAAATGTCGAGAACAATTCCAAACATGTTCTTTGTGATTCACGTTCAACCATGAAACAAGCGCTTTACGCGACTGTACCTAGCTATCTATATATCTACTAGCATCCGTACGTATTGTGTTCAAAATGTAATAAAGAGCGCTTCACTGCACGAGTCGGCTCCTCTCACTAGACTCAACCGAACAATGCGTTCACTATTTCGACCATTTACTCGTATAAATCATCTTAAAAATACATCATGCAATATTCGTCCTATTTGCTAAGCGATTGGGATGGAAATCAGCTAATATTATTTTGAATGTATAAAGCATAAATATAGGCCGATGCGCCTATAAATCGTTTGCGAAATAACAAATACTTTCTCGCACTTATCCGGTCCATTTCAAATAATATAGCAAGTTAGACTAGATTGATGTAGCGGTAGATGTTTCTGGTAAGTATTCATAAAAATTGAGACGTACATAGCCTATAAAATAAAGCAGGTATTATAGTAATATATTATCAGATTTAGAAGCGATCAGATACAACGCCTACGTTAAACTTATGAATGTGACATGATTGAAATTTAAATCCATTTGTAACTTCTATAAGAAGTAAATTTAAATACTTATAACGAGATTACTCAATAACAATAATATGGAACGGTGATACTTAAAATTTTATACTTTTTTATGATCAATTGAAAGTAAAAAAAAGTTTTGAATAAAAATATTTGTGATGAAGATACCGATACATACATATAAAGACATTTAACGATATCCCCTAAACTGACAACCCCTCTCATAGACACCAATATCTTCCCATAAAGTGATTAATAATACGGTCTGCGAGAAAAAAAAATACTTCTGTATTTGTATTCGCATGTGGGTGCATTTTAGTATGAATATGTAATGTATTTGTATATATCGTTTTATATATTCGGGTTTGTATCAAGTTGAATAATATAACTTGGTTAAACCAATTCAATGTGATGTAACACACGTAGATACTAGATGTGATCGTAAGATATATTCTTTATTATTCTGTAACTCACATAAACGTTCGGACGACGAATGCAATAAAAGTCTGTCCATACATCTTAGGTAACCATTTAACAGCTGACATTAACATTGACACAGGGTCAACGCACTTCACCTAACACACGTTCGAGCAGCCATCTTTGGGCTATGACGTCACTTGAAGTCTAATGTTAGCAAACATGTTTTCGTAGATTTTGAATGTTTATTTGTATTTCTGGTTTTCTAACGATGTTATATAACTTAGTGCACATGATATTTACGTACACCTGTAATAGGTTGAGAGGTCAGGCAATTGCTTGCACTTAATTAGCTTGTTTATTTTAAGTACAGGCTTATGGATATCCAGAAAATAATTTTTCATTATTCATAAATTATGAATATAATTATGTTGAGCACATATAGTATCATAAAATAAACAAAAACAAATTCCAAAAATTAAAAATTATTTAATTTTATTTAATAAAACGACATTTAAAATTATGGCTCAATTGTGGCTTAAATTGCATTAAACAAATTTTTTACTTCTTTTCAAAAGAAGTAAAAACGGAAGGGAGGCATTGTTAATTTCAAAGGGATGAGATTTTTAGAAATCATATTCATATTTTACAAAGCCTGAGCGTGATAAAAAGGATTCATAAACCCTTTCAGATGTTCTGAAGCATTACTTCCCTAATGCCTACATAAACAGTACATATAAGGTTATGTCAGTGATTTAAAAGTATTATATTCTCCTTAAAAGAGAATTGTTTAAATTATTTTGACACAAAAAAAAAATATATAATGTTTATTTGGTAGAGAATTTTTTTTTTTAATACAAATTAATTTGACATGCATGAAGAGCAGTCAAAAGTACTTTTAACCGTTGGCTATAATACTTTTAACTGGTTGCCGGTACCTATCACGTATATTTCATACAGGCTTAAAAACAATTTACTTATAAGACAAGTTCTATCTTTGATACAAACAAAGAAAAAGACTACATATGTATAAATTTTATTTTATTGTCTGTCGAAGAACAAACGGCCTTGGAGATATTTCTTAACAAGACAATATCGTTTATTATTTTATATATGTATTTACAATGTTTGTTCAACTGCATGTAGCATAAAAGATAGCGTAAGAATAGCTTGAACTAGTCTGGAAACGATCACTTATGCATAAGTAATGGAACGTGCTTATTTAAAAAGTTTTTGTTAACAATGTATATTATCGAGTTTTTGTTTTAAATAAGATGTGCAATAATAAAATTCATTATTTTACTTACACACACACGCAACTATAACAATACAACCAAATACTGCACTTTGTCTTATATTGAGAACAGTATGGTAGTAATATGTAAGATAATTGTACATCTAGCAGCTATTTTTTTTATAAAGTAAAGCCTGACTGGATTGTACAAGTCTACCAAGGAAACTGAGTATATTGCGGATTTATGAAAATAATATAACTTAATATTAAAATTTATACACGTAGCAATCTAATACAGCTAGTACGTGACACTCCATACATTGACAATTCGACCTCTTCTATCTTTTTTATCAATTTGAAATGAGCAAAAGCATTGACTAATCAGTCACCTAGCTATCTTTGCATTTTCATCAATAAATTGACAATTTTAGAAGTATTTTCCATTTAACAATGTATTTCATTTAAATAATTAGTATACGCTGCACGGCAATATTGCACTGAGCGTTATTGTCTGTCTTGTCTCCATTTCCCTTCGTGTGACATAATCTGATACTTTTTATCCGTACAATGTAGAGCATGCCTCTATCTGCGATACGCACACAATTTGATGTCAGCAATAATGTGTGATGTAGTCTACGTTTTACAAATGGGCAGAAAGGTGTTAGCTGCCACGTTGCGCCCTGATAATCGCGCGCAACGCTACGCGCCGAGAAAAATTACTCTTTTTAACTACAAACATTTGCGAAACGAATGTATGTTCCTTGTAATTTGAATGCATATCAATATTTGTGGTTAATTAGCGGGACCGAATTGTCTTGTCAAATTATTTAATAAAACATTTTTTGTATAATACCTGCAAAGTTGTCAATTAAACATTTAAAACAATATGTACCTACTCATAACACTGTTTACATACAAAATAATCATATTGCAATGTGTCGTAATTAAAATAGTATAGCAATGTATAAAATACAACATTTACAATTTCAATTTTGCTGTTATGGTGTGAAGTACCACAAAAACTACGGTATAAAATAAGATCAAAACATAACGCCCATATTCCGATTCGCCACAAAAGCTGTTGTACAAAAATTTTCTCATCGGTTGGTTAGACCTAATATTTTATTTAAAAATCCAGTAATTTATTATGCTTTCAATTATAAGTTGAATGGATTGTCTATAACGAATGGAATGAGTATAGTTTGTAATGCTCTCTTGGCTTTTTATTTCTAGGCTAAGTTCTTCTGTTTGTTACCTGTAAAGCGTCATGAAAGTTTCATTATTAATTATGTCAACACTAAGTCGGTAATATATAATTAACAATTATTTTTGCATATCTTAAAACGTCGCATAGCCAGCCTTATGCCACGTTCCCAATTTAATTATAATTTATATCTTTTTAATGTTTTTAATATGTTTGAATAATATAAATATAGTCACCCTACGCGGCGTTTGTCACCCTGACGTACGTCGCCTGATACGCGCCTGGCCATACCGGAAATTGCGTATACACTCGCTCTCTTATTGTTCCTTCATTTATATGCAACTCGTATGCGCGGGAGTATAAGGTAAACAAACCTTTCTCCACCTTTGTTTATTACTAATATCTATTCAATTATTGCATAGATAATAGGTAAAAATCAATTTGTTGCTCTATTAGAAAAAAAGTAACTTTTTTTGTTTATTTAAATAATGTTAATAAGTTTCAATCAGGGTCAATTCAATGCATTTTAGATAATTTTCTATTTTTATGACTACCTACTTTGATATTAATAATATTGTGATTTTTGCTGATAATACTTAATTATTTTTTAAAGTATTAATTCAATTATTTTGACAACCTAAACAATGCATCGTAAAAAAAATTTTTTTTTTGATTTACAACAAATGCTAGTTAAGTATATGCTAGTTAAATAAAATGTTTAGTACGTACAATATCAAATGTAAAGCAATAACGTTTGCAATAAATGATGGAAAATAGATATCCTAGTGTAACTGATAGATTTTAGGTATTACCATTGATTCAAAGTTGCAACGAAATTACTATTAGTCTTCCCAGGTAAACTCAGCTTCGCAACAAACGCGCTAGGCAACTAATTGACATTGATAGTTGATACTGATATATTAGATTTTTTTTCATAGTATATAATACTTATAACGATATAGGACAATATCATTAAAACGCGTGAAGTTAGTCTTTGATTTCCTCGCAAGATAAGTAATTATTCATATTCAGTAATTGTATTTAAAACCCCTGTAGTTGATAGTCGAAAAAAGTAACAACTGAGTTTTTTGTCTGTCCTTGTCGGTAGAACCTACATTTCAAACCAAAAAAGCTCACAAATACACTTCATTTGAACTGACTTATTGTATGACATAAACTAATTGTTAATAAATCCTACCTGTTCATTTGTTTGATATTAATTTATTTTTCCTGTCTACTAACTATATAACTATTTTATTAACATTACATTATAATCCTTAAATTGTATACGCTTATAGTATAAAGTAATTATTAATAAAATCGGTGACAAGTCCCTATTTTAATAATAAACACAAGGATTATTAATAGACAAGTATATATCATAAATGTAATAAGCACTTAAATGATAAGCTGTCCTACCGCTACTTAGAGGAATTGCAGGAGTTAAACAAATTCATTACAAAATTATATTTATTCCATTAGTAATAAGAGCTACAGAAGTTGGGAGCTATATTACTGGTACATGATGTTGGCTCTCTATTTGATGAGCATTCCATCTCCAGCACGCAATCAACTAATGGAAACATTACCTCGCGCCCGCCTGCGGCTTCGTCAACTTGCAGTTCCTGATGTGATAGATAAGTGCGATGGAGTTTAAGCGATTCTTTTAGTTATTACTGTATATTAATCATAGCAATACGAAAATAGATATACAACCATGTTAGGCCTACAATTATACGATGTAGGTATATAAATATGTAATTAACACGTAGGTACATTCAGCGTGAGACATGAAATAATCATAAAACATAAATTTAACTTATACAATTTTGTACGTAATTTATATTGCAAATTAGTATTTTTTTATTTATTTATTTTTACTCATATTATATTACATTTTTAAATATAAAATACAAACATATGTATAAAATATATTTAAAAATATAAAATACAGAGGCCAACCAGTGACGGGAACAGGGTCTAAGCCACCGGTGGTCAGGGCTCCAAAGAGAGGAACTTCCTCACAATACGCGCCGTGCCGAGGAGTACTGCCTTCTGCATCAGGCCCTTGACCCAGCTGCCTAACGAGAGTCTCTTAAGATGTTGGTCGAGGCTCTTGGCCATTAGGCCATTCGCTGTAACAACTATCGGCACAATAACTGCTGTATCCACATCCCACATGTCGACAACGTCGTGAGCTAAGTCAAGAAATTTTATTTGTTTATCCGTCTCAGCTTTCACGAGATTCTCGTCATGAGGGATGGTGATGTCAACAATTATCGTGCGGCGCTCTGACCGATCTATCACCACTATATCAGGCTTGTTGGCGACAACAGTCCTGTCAGTGATTATAGATCGGTCCCAGTACAGTGTGATATGACCATTCTCGAGAACTGGGTCGGGCACATACCTGTAGTATGGTACCTCTGATACCACAAGACCGTATCGAAGTGCAAGTTGTTGATGGATAATCTTGGCCACTTGATTATGTCTGTGCAAATACTCTCCGTTAGCAAGACGAGAACAACCGGAAATAATATGTCTAAGGGATTCGCCCGGAGTGTGACATGCCCGACATATGTCCACCGTGCCATCCCTCACAATATACTTTCGGTAATTGTTCGTCATGATAACTTCGTCCATAATCGCACAGACAAAACCTTCGGTTTCACCAAATAGGTTACCGAACCGTAGCCAAGATACGGACGCCATAAAGTCCACATCGGGTCCATGAAGGGTCCGATAGAAGCGTCCGTGTAACTCCTTGCTCTTCCATACCTCCTTGCGGTTCTCAGTACTTAGTACTACAAGTTTGTGCCAGTTCTCTTTGCCTAAAGAGAGCGGAGTTAGTCCCTTGTCCATTGTAACTACATCTCGGTGCATATCCAAGTCAGTGTGGAGAAAATACTCCCTGAGTTTGTATACCTCACGGTTATGTAGGGTCTTGGCATTTAAAAAGCCTCGGCCACCACATCTCCGTGGGATGTACAATCTCATCACCGAAGACCGAGGATGATGCATTCGATATGCAGTCAACAGGACACGGACTTTCCTATCCAAGGCGTCTAGTTCTTTTTGAGTCCACTTGAGTATGCCGAAAGAGTACATCAAGACCGGCATGACCCAACCATTGAAGGCGCGAACCTTATTGCCACCTGATAAAAGACTTTTAAGTACCTTTTTCAGGCGACCAAAGAAACGCTCCCGCAATGATTGTTTCATGTCGGTCACATTGATGCTTAACGCTTCCGACATACCCAAGTATTTGTATGATTCGTTTGCGGACAGTGACTTAAAGTTATTGGAATCTGAAAGTTGTAATCCGTCAGATTCCATAATCTCTCCTCGCTTTACATGCATAACCGCGCATTTGTCAACTCCAAATTCCATTCTAATAGAATTACTAAAAGTTTCTGTTACCTTTAGTAACTCCATTAGTTGTGAATCTGAAGGTGCAAAGAGCTTTAAGTCATCCATGTAAAGTAGGTGGGATATTACTTTACCTCCTCTCCGCAAACGATAGCCTAGCCTTGAACTCTCCAAGAGAGTACTTAGGGGGTTCAAGGCTAAACAAAACCACAATGGACTCAAACTATCGCCCTGGAATATTCCCCGCTCAATCCTTATCGGTTCGTCATTATCATGAATCGTTCGGCATCCTGGATAGCGAAGGACTGTCCGCCATTGCCCCATACATGATCTCAAGAAACTGCATAGAGTTGTATCTAATTTATACAACTCCAGCACCCTCAAGAGCCATGTATGCGGCACGGAATCATAGGCCTTCTTGTAATCTATCCAGCATGTCGACAGACTCTTTCGAGAACGACGAACCTGTTGGCTAATGGTCATATCAATGAGGAGTAGCTCCTTAGTGCCTCGTGATCCACCCCTACATCCACTCTGAGAGACAGACAAAATACTATTATTCTGTATGTGACTATTAATCTTATCTCTCAGAATGGCGGTAAGGAGCTTATAGACCGTCGGTAAACAAGTAATCGGTCTATAATTTTTAGGATCCGTTGCACTACCTGACTTATGGAGCAGGTGGGTGACTCCGGTGGTAAGGAACTGTGGTAGCGACCCAGACTCTAGAGCTGACTGGAACTGGGATGCCAAGCATTCATGCGAGCTGCGCAGCCATTTTAGCCAGAAGTTATGCAGCCCGTCCGGTCCCGGAGACTTCCAGTTGGCAACGGATCGAACTGCAGCAGCTACATCTTCAGAAGCAATGGAAATTTTTCCCATCACTTCCAAAGGCTCGCACGCTTGCCTGACCTCCAGCATCCAATCACCTTCAATGTGGTCGACGGGCACCGACCAGATGTTGCGCCAAAATGTATTCGTGGCATCATCATCTGGGCGACACCCATCGCTCACATCCTGGTCGAGTCGCTCCGCTTCTGTACACCCACCTTTGATCGCTCTGGAATTTGCGATTCAAGTGATAACGGTCCACTCGCCGCCTGTACCGACGGATGCGGCTTGCCCATGCATAAACTTTTTGTTTTAGGAAGTCAATACGCTCCACGACATGGGACGGATATTCTTGCGGACCTATACCAGTCCCCAAGAACGCCCGCCCCACGAAACGCATTACACGTGGACGCGTATTTCCTTCCTTAAAACAATATAGTTTTCCAATGAGCACTCTGGTCTCATTAATACGTTTCTCAATCCTGCTCTGCCATGCCGGTGCAACAGCCTTTGGTCGTGTAGCACGTTCGGTGTCTTCAAATGTAACACCAGCTACACGACATGCTGCAACAGCCGCACAAAACAGAATTGAGTGCGTATCCTCGAGATTTTCACTGCTCTCAAAATAATCTGCGAGCAGTGAATCCAGAGTGCACACTAGGTCCCTATTCCGTTTAGTCATGGGTAAACGTGGCAACCGTGGCCTAAGCTCAGCGGGAGTGTTACGATACTCCCGAATCGCATCCCCCAGTGCGCTCCTCAAATGATCACTGTACTTACTTTTTGTAATAGCCATGTCACCACCACCCTCATCATCATGTTCTGGGCCCTGTGGTATTGATATATTGATATTGATATTGATATATATTGCAAATTATTATTAGAGTTTTAGATTATTTACTAATATTTTATTTAGCTTTAAACACAATACTTAGCAAAATAATTGTATGTATAGATTCGTGGGCATAAATGTCACTGTGATTACTTCAAACATGTACATAAATTTGTAGTCAGTGAGGGTGCAGTTACTATGGATAGAAAACAATTGCGTTGCAGAAAAAATATTTTTAAAATTTTTCACACTGCCTATATTTATTATTTGATATATTTAAGACGCAGTAGCAAAATCGAATGAATACTTACTTCAACGAATTGTAAGGACAATAATATATAAGGACATGTTGTTTTAAATTTTAATTCTTTATTAATGATGGGAAACGTTATACTTTTTTGTTACAACGCATTGGCAAGTATCAGTAGTTTTTTTTTTTATATAATACGCTTATTAAATTACATAAAATGTTATATAAATTATATTTCAGTGTATCTAATTAATATAACTATTTTATTGTGTCATTCAACAGCCCCAATTCATGCACTAAGTTAATTTGTTAAATTTTAATAATATGTAGTATATAATATGTATGTAATATTAATAAATGTAAAGAATATTTTTGTATTGGTTTCTAGTTGTTCCTCATCATTTAATATGTTTGTTATACACTTAGCATAATATAACTCAATAATAAATTTGTATAAAAAATATAAATAAACAAATTTATTTCACCAGTACGGAGTCGTGATTGACAGCTAGTTTGATAAAACATACGTGAAAGAAAATTTGAAACTGATAATAATAACTCTGAAACTGTTTATAAAATAATTATACGATACGATACGATTAAAATGTAAATGCAATGACGTGTACTTTCTATAACGAATAATAAATACAGGCTGTTTCTTGCAATTTATCATTCACATAAAAGGTTTACTTGAGTATAAAACCTTTTTTATAGTTGTTTTTAACAAATTCAACAACAAAGCGAGCTGAACTTTAGATTTTACTGTCGATTCTAGATGCCAATGAGCCAACTGCCAATGTGCGATGATTCCCACGAGTCAGTTGGATAATAGTTACTTAACCACTGTTCATGGATTGCGCAAAACACCCAAGGCCCGCCGTGTGATTATAACCACAATGTCTTTATTTTTCATAAATAATAATAGCAGGTAAAAGTTATTCGCTAAAAATAAACTTTGCACATATTTGGCACGAAATTATTTGCGAAGTGTAAACTTTATTGATATGAGAGCGCAACTGTTTTAGAAAAGATTATGTGTGTCTTATGAATTCTTATTGTTGTATATAAATGTTGGTAAGTTTTGACCATTTGAACGCAATCTGATGTCCGATGTTTAGGGTTTAGTTAGGTTAGGGCTGTCTGAGATTATTCTAATCAATATTGAAACTAGGAAATAATCAATAGATCTTTTTAATACTTATGTATATTTATTTATGTTTTGATTACGTTAACGAAAAAAATATCTTCAAAACTGTTTTGTGTAATATGAAAGGTACATTTTAATTGTTTTTCAGATATTTCAGTAATTTTATTTCCAGATTATAGATTAAAGTACAGTTATGTTTAGTGGAAAAACAAAATCCAATATTATCATTTAAATTACTTTTGATTTAAAACATAATAAATACTTTTTAGCTTTGAGAATATAATTAATAATTCATTGAAATAAGTCAACCTTGTATGTTAAACGAATACGTTGTCAATAATGACTAGCGGTAAAGTAATTAAGTTCTCCTGTTATCATTAATTTATATGTAAAAATTAACAGAGCGTAAATAGCATGGTGTTATTATATGTATTTACGTCTTGCGTTTTGAGTAGTAAATGATTTTAACTTATTATATTATATATAAACCGTAATACAATATTTATATGGTTATAATATACAAGCAACTGTTTGCGTCGATAAATTATTATTACCAAGTCTGTATATTAGAAAAAAGGTCATTGCTTTTCTTAGTCAGCAGTTTCATGACTATAGATTGTGAAAATATTGAAAACTAGTTTACGCCCGCGGCGTCGTGCTTGTTAGCGGTGGGGAGGGACGAATGCCAGATGTTAGGTAATCTAAATTATTTCCCTGACAACGTGACGTATGCCAATTTTCATGACGATACTTTGAGTTAGATATGATAGCGTACAAATAGGCTTTCGCATTTACAATAATTATTATAATATAATGACACACTACAACTTGAACTTGAACAATAAGCATCCTTCGATGTGATATAATGTTATTGGTCAAACTAAGCAACTTATATGTTGCTATAAATACTAACACAAACCAGTCAGGGTCAATTCCGACTGTCAACCAAGTGATATAACATTTCGTGTGAAAATACGTCTCAGTGAAAATAATATTTGACGGTGTGTTATTGTTCGTTGTTATATTCGTAATCTCACAACCTCGACTGTTTCTTCATAATTCGGAGTGGTACAATCAGATAAGCGGGTATACAGCCACCCGACCGTTTTAATTGCTGTTTTATGCTCATTATGTACCAATGATACTTCGTACTACGTTTTAATGTTAATTTTATAGTATCGCTGTGTCAAGGCATATATTGTATATTATGTTGAATGTGGAACACAATACAAATTAGAACTCCTAACAAACACAGGTTATTCATTTTATTGTAAACGATTTATCACTCGGTATCTTTTGTTTAGTTTCTTTTTTCACTTGATACACTCGGTATCTTTTTTCGTTTAAAATCGTTAGCTGGACAGGGGAATTAACCCAGTAATGGTTAATAGTCACGATCGCTCATAGACATTGGGACTGTAAGAAACATTAACCATTTTTCTCATCTCCAGTATGTTACCAACCTTAGGAACCGGGGAAAGGGGATAAGGGCTATATGTTATAACTGACTCAGTTATACTTCAAGCGGAAACACAAAGTCCTGGTTAGCGGCAAAATTTGTGACTAGAGGGTGATACAACCCTACACCAAGTAAATCTTAGCAAATATCGCTTAAATATTTATTAGCGTAGTAGAGTCTACAGGCATAAAGAGCAATTATATTATTATTTTATCTGAAACTACTTATTCGCACACGTGTTTAAAGTATGCCATGTTTTGATTTAAAATTAATTACGCAAATACGTAGTATTTCAAACAAGGTGGTCCGGTTACAGTAAATAATACAGCTAGCGTTTTTACATTATTACGTTTAACAAAAAAATGATCATAAGTAGTTATTGCGTAAAACTTTTTGTTGTGTATGTTAAACACTAATTTTATTTATTATGCAGAGTTCATTGTATGTAAATTTTTAATTTAATTGGAAGTTTAATAATCGTAAAACCAGTTTTTCTATGATTGCCTGAGGCTGAGTGATCTATGCATGAACTCACAAATTATCGCGCCTCAGACTGCATAATTAGTATAACAAAGACGGCATTGATAGCGTCGATATAACATCCTCCATTTTCAAATTTTTGGTATCAATTTACAGACATCTCTGATTTACAATTTAAATTAATATTATCTATCATGTAAGTATGATATATATAAATATATTTTGTCTTCATTCTTATTCATATATGATTCGTAATTCTTAAGACAAATTAGTTGTGTATTATATTTAAAAAAATGATTAGTGAAAATAAAATCAAAGTAAAATAACAACTCTTTACTCTCTCACTGCGTAAAACAGGAGTTATGAAAATTATACCACAATGCTTACTGAACCAATGGGTAACCGGCAACCATGGTTCATGGATACTGTGGCGTTTCTCAGATATGAACATTAGATGTTTTGTCAACATTCATTGCTATTCATACGTATACATAACTTAAACATAATAAAATACACGATTACCTAAACCTAATCCTAAGTTTCTCACATTCCCAATGTCACGACAGACGTCAGTCGGAAGCGTCGACTATCTAACTACGACATCTAATGTAAGTCCGAATTCTTCCTGAGATCTACAGATAAAACTCGTGAGAAACAGCTTTGTTCCTAACGTTTTCGATTTTTAAAATTATAATATCACTTTTAAATGGTTTCGTAAATACTGCGAGTTCTAACTTTTTAATAAATGAATTTGTTGTAGCTGAGGTATGCAGTTTAATATTTTTTTAAATCTATTAAGAATAAATTAATTCTTAAAGTAAGAAATATGGTGGTCTTTTTCAATTTAATTAAACTTAAAATATAATTATTACATAATTTTTGCCTGTTTTCTCTTTTGATTTAGATTCGAGGAGGAGGAGAGGTTTTAATTGAAAAATAATATATTGTATAAAAATGCTTGAATGAGTATACCAAGTTAAATGTCAATAACATTAATTAAATTTACAAAATATATTTTAACAACAAACTTATATTAATAATACTTTGATAATATAATAAAAGCTTTTCTAACTGTTAGCAAATGCAATTTTAGTAAATGATTGACTTGAATATGTTTATCTCGTTGTTGTGTTTTTTTATAAAGTTTTAATAAAGCAAAATAATATAATAACTGGTAATGCTGTTTATCCGCGTGAGAGGCACTGCTTCTTTGTTGATAACGGATTTTTCTTTCCGACTCATCAATCACGACTGCGTGAAGTCATCGCTGCGCAGGCGCGCCATACGTGCTTTATTAAAATAAAATTGTTCATTTATTTCTTAATGGTAATTGCTATGTAAGAATTTTCTTTTACGTTAATTAAAATGATCAAATGTAATAAACCCATTTATATCTAAGATTGTAACTTGAATGTAGTTTTATTTATGCATTCGATGGCAGTTTTTTTTGAGCAATAAGATTTTTGTGTCCTTTGCATTGTTCATATTACATGCGTCACCATGCGTTGTTTTTTTTATTCTTTGTAATAGGAAGCAGTACACAAAAGTCAATTTTATTCTTAATGTAACATGACGTAATAACTTTAAGGTAAGTCTGTTTCCTTATGGTACTTATAAGAAAAAATATTGTAATACGTTAACAGTCAAGCCTGTTGTTATTTCCCATATAAAATAAAATTGCAATAGTCACTTGAATATCTTACGTGCCAGCATCGTTCTGGAATATATCACGTAGCGGCTAGTAAGTGCATTGCATCGGAAGTAGTCAATCTCGGAGATATTTCCTGCCTAGTCTTTTCTCATTACCTAGATATAAAAAAATATCGTGGCTCAGGATCGCGTTTACACAAAGAACATATGTGGAAGGATTATATTTTATTTTTAATTTAACGTGGTCCGTAACGGTACCATAGAAAATTGGTTTAATAAAATGCAGAATACCATTTTTGACGTATACCAGTTGATATATTTTAGCAAGCGAAATAATTAATAAATTTATTAAAATGCGGATATAGTGCTTCTAAAATTATTTATCGTTATTATAATATAGATATTAAAATTATAATGAGTTTCTTGTACTGTGTACCTGTGTGATATATGTATTTCACTATACGCTATTTTAATGCTATTGCACTTACATAAATGAATATTATTTAACTATTTATTTGTCTGTTTATAAAATAATGTACAAAACGCCAACGTGTTAAATAAAAACATAACAATTAATTTTAGGTTCTCAAACTACGAGTTGATGTTTGTATTTATATAATTAATTTATTATAAATGTATGTCATTGTTCTATTATTAGGAAGTAATATCTTATAACAAGGTTTTGTTTTATATTATTACATCAAGTTTTCTTTTCTTTCGAGTTCAGTGTTTCTATTTTTGCGCAGTCAACGTAGAAGTTGCCAAACTGCAATATCATCTTTAAGTCCAAATAATATATTCCGACGAAAGTATTAAAGCTGGCTAGTCATTTTAGACATTAAGTTATTATTAGGCAAATTTCTCTTGAATTATTATTAGAAAGAAGTTTACTAAAATGAGGTTGTTAATGTTATAAATATGCTTTTTCATACAATTTAAGGTATTGGCACAACAATTACTGCAGAGGTGTATTGTCGAACAGTCGAGACTCGTCAATTGCTCTAGTTTATTTGCCCGTAAGACGCCGTCAAAACCATAGGAACCGCCTCTATATTCATCAGACACAGCTTGAAGTGATTTCCAGTTTGTTGCAGTTTGCTTTTATATAATTTTACAATTATTAATATAAATAAATAAGATTTTCGATTTTTGCTAAATAAAATGGAAATTTCAAAATGATCTAATACAAACAAAAGTCTATAAGTTTGTTTTAAGCGAGTATTTATTTAATTAAATATGTATGTGCAAGTGCGGGCGTTGATAGCATGAATTCTAGTTTTCAATTATCACTTGGTTGAGCAATAGACATTATGGCTCAAAATTAATCAATACTTGAATAAGCGAACTTAGAAAGAGAAAGGGATCAAATCTCTTGTAAACAAAGACACCTTCAAACAAATTAAATTGTATCGGAATTGCTAGAAAACAGTTAAACACTGTCTATCAGATAACTGATAAGTATTACCCATTCATGTCGAGAAAAAGACTAATCTATCAGTGAAAGTGAGCAAGAAATACAGCTGTTGTTGTTTTCACTGACTTTATAGTGTTATGCCTGCTCTACACTTGTCTGTGTCAAATGCGTTAGGTGTGTCGTATATGTTAAAATCTTTACTCTCTGGAACTGTACATATTTTTTTTTCTTATCTGTATTTAAACACTATATTACGACCAATAAGTTTTATTTTATTTAAGCTTTTTAAATCAAGTATCCATTCAAAATTAAAAACACAAATTACAAATTGTCGAATGTCGTCGAAAATTTAAACCATCCCCATATAGAACCAAGTTTAGTTTGATTTAACGTGTATGCAGTATAAGTATATTTCCTATTTTGTCATAAAACTATTTTAAATTTTTCTATTTAAATTATGTAAGAAAAAATATAAATTTCAACGTTGGGCTTTAAATTAGCGTTAGTAATATTTTCAAAAATATATATTTTGTTATTTTTTTTTTCTGGTAGAGACGGCTAAGTGTAGTGTTGCCTTACTATCTATATAAATGTCTAATAAAATTGACGACTTTATTGCGTGTCAGTTGTTATATGATCGCAACCTTCATTTATCATTCGCTTGTAAATTGTCTTTTATAAAATATTTTTAAGAAATCTTTAAGAAATCCTTAAGTATATTAACCAGGTAAATTTAAAAACAAAAGCTTTTCTTTACAATTATGTATACGGAAGTAGATGCAAGTAAGTAGCTAAAAAGGGGAAATAATGTACTCCATTAAAAATTTATAAGATTTTATTAACAAATTTAGTATTCAATAATATTAATTTACTATTACTTAATTTCAAAACAAAACTACATTATTTAATAATAATAATGATTGTTGATTGTAACATTTCAATTGAAACTATATTTTGTCATTGTATGCGACAAAAACTTCTCGTCTTTAGTGTTTCCTAACTTTAAAGAAATATATTTCAATGCATTTATTGCGATTGTCTGGAAACCAGTCACGAAGCTACGAAATGTATTTGCAAATTGTGAATTGAGTCTTTAATTGTGGTAATAAAGTTGAAATTACTTTAAATCAAATTAAATTATAACTTTACTCGGCTAAAAGTGGCGGAAGCGTGTGATGTAATCTCGCTCTGTTGAAGCTCTTGAATTGAATTTCGTGACCAAATTTGCTTAAGAGAAATCATGATAGGATATCAGAACTATGAATTGGAGACCGGCAGTCATTATATTTAATGAATAGTTACTCTTTTGGAATGGAATATAAAACAAATATTAATTTCTATTAGATTAACGTGTACGCTCAAGCAACCAATTATATAATTTCAATGAATTCCATAAAAAATATATTAACATTTTACGTAGAAAATAAATGTTAAATAGTTAAACTAAACAAAACGATGCAAATTATAGATAAGTGTGGTTAATAATATGTCAGTTTTGGTAATATCAAGACCTGTTCGTCTGATAATGTAAATATTTACTCCTTTGTTATATTTCACTCCAGATTCATGGAATACTCATATTTTAATACATAATCGATATGATGCCGAGATATGCTTATGCTATAATTATTGAGTCTTTGTATAAAAATCGTCGTTTCCGTTCGCGTTTATCTGGGGAAATTGAACAAAATTATACCTAACAGGTATATAATAATCATGATTTTAGTGTAGACGATTTATTAACCACAAAATGTGTGTAAAAAAAAGGTGATAACATATTTGATATTGTATGTTATATAATTGGGTTTCACAAAACTCAAGTTTAAAACAAATTTACACTATTTTGAATGAAGACTTTTTATCAAGCTTTGACAAAATATTTGATATTAGTACGACGAAAGTAGTAAGACTCTTGAAATATCAATGTTATTCAAACGGTTTTTGGAGATGTTAACCCTAAGCCATACAGTAGATATTAGACAAAGCAAACAGCGTCACGGATGTAACAGAAGCAAATATTTCAGCGCATATTGTGTTAGTTCAGCGCGATGAATTAAACAAAAGCTGTCAAAGATTGCGAGCTCGAAGGGTGATTTTGTTCACACTAACTTCGCGGGAAAATCGCGGTGTGAATGCACACTGTGAATCACGCGAGTCTGGAACCCGTCTTATAAACTATCATATATTCTATTATAAAACAAAAACACATTTCAATGCAGTGTTCCTAAAAAATGGATTCTTCTTTTTCGACTCAGGGCTTTTGCTTAATCTAACGTAATTAACATAACAGTTTTAATTTCTCGAAATATAAATTTTATGTGTGATATAAATATGTAAATTGATTCGTCTCGTAGAAAGAAAAAATAAAAAAAGAGTGTTATATATATTTGACTACCTTTTTTTTTCGTTATTAATGATTAGGTTTTAAAAGTGATACGTGATCTAAAAGAAAGTAACGCATTGATAAATACAGTAGGTCGTGAGTAAATCGTTTATTCAAACATTTTTTTATGATAAGCGGTTGTTACAATCTTTATACCTAATTTTTTTTTGTGGTATATTTTGGCGGACGAGCATATGGGCCCCCTGATGGTAAGTGGTCGTCATCACCCATAGACAATGACGCTTTAAAAAATATTAACTATTCCTTACATCGTCAATGTGCCACCAACCTTGGGAACTAAGATGTTATGTCCCTTGTGCCTGTAGTTACACTGGCTCACTCACCCTTCAAGCCGGAACACAACAATACTGAGTACTGTTATTTGGCGGTAGAATAACTGATGAGTGGGTGGTACCTACCCAGACGGGCTTGCACAAAGCCCTACCACCAAGTATTATAATACTCAATTTCGTGTGTAAAACTAGATCTTGTACATTTTAATTTTTAATAAAGTAAGTATTAAAACGCTTTATTGTAGTCTATGGTCTAAAGATGTCGAGCCAATTGTTTTCTTTTCAAAGCTGCCGGGGTAAGTTTGCGATTTTTCATAATGTCCAACTCTCGGGACTAATTTTATTTTTCAGAGAAAAAGGTTCAAGTAATTATTTTTTTCTAAATACCTTTTGCAACTTAAAAAACAATTGAATTTGTAACAATGGGGTCCACAAGTTTAGTTACAATGACTTTTTCAGCAATTAAACTAAAGTTTTTAAGAATAAAAGGATGCTTGAAATATACTGCAGCTAAAAAATTCAGTAACGACAACAATTAAGTAAAAGTTACGCGTGTAATAAAACAATTTACATGGGTTTTCATTCGATTACACTTGATTTATACTAGACTCTGTACCATCTCAGGTACTTAATCTTTTTTGTCCACCGTAACTCGGTTTTCCTTGTGAATTTAAAAGTTTGATTTTCCTTATATCGTGGGCAGTTTTGGCAAGGCTTTGTATATCTTCTGTTGATTTTTTGGCATTTAAATATATAATAAGGAATCCAAAAATTTAAAAATATAAATTTTATTTTCAATGGTTTCGATTTACTCCTCAAAATAAAATAACAGTCTGTAAATGTCTCATTGCAGTTGTACGAGTTGTTTGATATAAAGCTTCATTCGTTATATAAAGGCTTTGTTACAACCCTGACCTTCACAACCTAAAACGAGATTAATTACAAACCAAAAAATATACATATGAAAATTTAGAGGAAATTTGGCTCGAACTTTTTTTCTTCGGCTAAAATACACGTACTCTCACTCTAATTGTTTAATTATATTCTCATTATATCTATTTTTCAACATTTTAATCTAATACCGTAATATAATTATAAAAGACTAGGCAGTCCTAAGAAACATTAATCACTTTAACAGTGATAAACATGAGAAGAAGAAGATTCAGAAAGGTCACAAACGTGTTTATCATATTTTTTATTATCGCTTTCAAGAACACTATCGAGGAAGTTGCAAGGCACAATGAGGATAATCCAACTTATTCTGGGAAACGTAATGCCTCAACCGATTTGCTCAACAAATACTATCGATTTAGGTTAATATGGGAACTTTTTTGTGATGATTAGGAATATAAGCTGTCTGCCCTTGACACTACTTAACATTTTCTATTGAAACTTGGTTACTTATATATAGAATATTGATTTATTGTATTTTAAATTAATATATTTTCAATTACAAATCTAACCTATCTAGTCAATCTAAGCAGTCAATTATTATGCTTAAAATATTCTGTCACAAGAATGTAATCGCGTACTTTCATACATTATTTGTTTGGAAATGTGACTTTATCAGAAAAAAGATGTGACTTTATTAGGTATTGATGTGTAACATCTTTTATCTCGCTTTCCTGCAATCGGTGGGAGTATTTTTGTGAAAAGGGATAGAAGTTTGTAACAAGAAGTCGGGCCAGCGTGCTCATAGGGATTGGACTACTACATAGTATAATATGGGATTGGACTACTACATATAAGTAGGTACTAGTGAGATCTGACGAGTATGCTCTAGTACTAGTACTAGAGCATACTCGTCTAGATCTCAACCATTAATTATGCGATAGGAAACAATCATATTCGGCTACTGTAAGACTCGTTTTATATTCATTATTTATCTGCAGTTTTGTAAAGTAGTGTACGTAGTCCTGTCGTTACTGCAATAAATATTACATTTAAAGAGTTTTATTTCACTAGATAATTATTTTAATATAGGTCTTCCGAGAAAATTGATCTATTCTCTTCTATCTAGTAAATTATGTGTAAGATCAGAACAAGTGCATAGGTTCTGTTTAGGTTCAAGACTAAGTGATTTAAGCTCGTTTGTTTTTGAATTTTTAAAGAAATTGCCTTGGAACCTAGCCAGGGACTGAATCTAGAGCAGGCTTTTGAATAAATGGCAACAGCGAACCTATGACTAGTAGTTTGGCAAGGAGTCTGTAATTTTTAAGAGTTCCGTAATATCATGTTAAAATAAAAATCCATTGTTAAAATTTAAAAGTATCGCTTATCAAGTAATCAAGTAAATAATAAGATTTTTTGATTGATTTCAATAAATTGGCGTTACAGAACATTTTAATATTATTATTATAATTTAAATAACTTTTTTTAAAAAAACTTTTTAGTAAAAAAATATTTTGATGGACTAATATGTGTAATACATTCCACTTTTTTTTTAAATAAATTTTAAGTTTCGTTCACAAATTATGGGTAACTAAAAGTATTTATGTATCGGTGGTAAAAACATACAGACTACTTCAAAAATCATCACGTTAATTTTATTATTTATTGTAACTGTTAATTTGTACGAAATTTTACAACTATTCATCGGACTTGCGATTCGTCTTATGTATAAAAGTTTGTTTTTTATGGCATATTTAGGTAAGATGTTAGCAAAATTTGGACACAAGAAGATTTTCTTTATTCACATTTATTTGAATGCGTTACCTCGATTAAATATCAAAGATATTTGACGCGACATTTATTAAAACTGCATAATATAATAATAAGATATCTTTCTAAGAACGCGAAGAGAGCTAATTTTCCATTTAAAAAGTTTCAAATGTATTTTGCATGAATTGAGCTATTTGAAGTTAAGGCGTGCCAATGTCGTGATTGAGTCAACATTAGATCCGTACAAATCCTATAAAACGCAATGCACATAAACGGCTTAGTAAGAAATAGTAAGCCAATGTATGTGGTGTTTATATTTAAACCTGATGGAATGAAGCTACTGTCTGGGAATAACAAAAGAAACTATTCGTGGTTTTATGTAGTCATTAAACATATGCTTAGTGATTACAAGTTTTTATAAACTAAACTATCTTACAATAAAAATAAATATTAGAGCAGCGATACAAATGAGGAATTAATAATAATAAGTAGTTGTTAATAATGCTTCTAATTGTATATGTTAACCAATAAATAATTCTATAGCTTTATTTAGAAGAAAATGAAATAGTTTTAAAACTTTATTTTAAAAACCAACATGGCGGACAAATAGCATCCATATTGCAATGTCCAAGCAAGTATTTTTTTTTAATTCACAAAGACGAAACATACATCGGTCGATGGTATTATGCCATTAGGACTCCGGGTTTTTTTTTAACCATAATTTATTTAACATTTCAACCATGAATAAAACTGCGTCAAAATATTTAAGTTACAGTACGTACAATACGTTTAACTAGTGTAATTTAAATGTTGTAGAGACATATGTGGGAGTTGGGACGGAATGGCAACGGTTAAAAGAACAAACTCGTTGTATAATCCTTTTGGAGATGTCCTAGTTGCCTGAATTAATTGTACGTTTGTTGACAATGCAAGCGATTTATTGTCATAAATTTTTTTGTCAGTTGAGCTCTGTGAAATGTTTATGAAAATTTTATTTTAGTTCTACTTTAGTTTTGTTTAATATTTCGACATACAGTTGTATTTTAGTTATTTCTATTAAAACTAAGAAAAACTATATAAAAACTCAACTCAAATTCCTCTATTTATTTCGATGTTTCATTAAATAAGTATTAAATTTAATTTGTAATTTTAAAATATTACCGATACTTATAAGCATAATAAAAAAAAAGTAAAGTAACAACCTGTAAATTTCCCACTGTTGGGCTAATGGCCTCCTCTCTCATTAAGGAGAGGGCTTGGAACATATTCCACCACGCTGTTCCAATGCGGGTTGGTGGAATGCACATGTGGCAGAATTTCAATGAAATTAGACACAAGCAGGTTTCTTCACGATGTTTTCCTTCACCGCCGAGCACGAGATGAATTATAAACACAAATTAAGCACACATATATATATAGTGGTGCTTGCCTGGGTTTGAACCCGAAATCATCGGTTAAGATGCACGAGTTCTAACCACTGGGCCATCTCGGCTCTTAAAGCATAATACTTAAGAGCAAAAGAATTTCGATAAACAGAAGTATTTTTTCATTATACAAAGAATTTTTTTTTATCATATTTCACTTATTATAATAAGTAAAAGTACTCCAGTCAAGTACCAAATATGTTAAATTTAAACAAATAATAATATTTTATTCAAATAAAAAAGAGCAAGGGAAATCCGCTACCATAAAATGTTGGTATCAACATAAATAATGTAATGATTACATTATAAACAAGTTCTAATGACCTTATTTGTAAATTAAACAGAACTAGCCAATATTCAAAGGCATATAAATAAAGCTTTATATTAAAAGGAAGCGAATAATCTAATTGTCTGGCGAACTCGGATCATGACCTTATGCCAACCGGTTTGCAATTCGCAAACCTCGTACATTTAAAAATAAAATAACGATTAGTCTTGGTTCTGAATTGGTGAGATAGATTTAAAATTAAATATTGCTGTCTTCAAATACTCTCAAGATTTATTGATTTATCATTTTGCAACATGGCTTTAAGCAAACATGAAATAAATGTAACCCTTGTACTGAACAGGGTTGGATGGTCATTTTTATCGAGAACTATAGTTATATATAATTAGTTACTCTTATTAGTGGAATCACACACATCATGTAGGATATAATCCTAGTCGAGACTACTTCGTCGGTATAGCAGTTAGCTATAAGACTGACATATCCTGATATCCTTGGTTAACAGCTGGCTTAGGTCATTTGAATGTAATTGGGCTTACTACCAACAAATTTTCAGTAGGCAGTCCAATTCAGTACGTTTGAAATCGTGAATACAATCCAGCAAGGTTTTTTTTGTTAACATATTTAGGCGCTTTATAATTTACTGCGCATTTTACTAACCTCCGTTGGAATTGGATGGCGGCCGTGATTTGAATAGAATATAATTAAGAAATTGATTTTAATAATGATGACGAAAACTGTTTAAAATTTTTCAAACGAATTCTGAATAGTTACTAAAAAAGTATATTACTAAAAAATGGCATCAATGTTAATTACCTTTTTTCTAAAGATAACATACGAGTATTTTTCTGTAGCCTATAATCTGATGTAGGTATTTACAAAATATACTTAGTGTTATTCTAATTACCTTTTGTAAATTCGCTCATAACTTTATCATAGGAGAAATGAATACTTGGTAGGGTAGGGCGTTGTGCAAGTCCGTCTTTGTAGAAAGAACTCATTATAATCTGTGTTTTGATTTGAAGTGTGAAGTGTACTAGTGTAACAATAGCAAAAGATCTGATGCGCCTTAGCTCTCAAGGTTAGATGAGCATCGGTAATGTGATAAACTACTAATATTATTTACTAATGTCTATAGAAAGTGGTACCTTCTTACCATCAAGTGGCTATTTCACTTGGCTAGCTAAATAAAATTAAAAATCAAACCGACTAGATGAAGTCCGATCGTCCGCCTACCTATGACTCTAAAAAGACTCAAAAAAAAAACCATCTAAATTAAGATCATTTAAAGTACATGTATAAAAAAAAATCACAAGCTTTTCATTGTGGAACGCCGACTTTAAGCCAAACCCAAAATACTTTATTCCATTTATGGAATCTTGTTGAGTTCTTTGACTTAGGTATGAATTGTTGAGATCAAGAACCTCCCCTTTTGTAATCACAATGTAAAATTGATTTACAATGATAAAATACATCGATATGAATTAAACTATTTGAACGAGGTGATCCACTTGACACTTTGCGTCTTTTCTTAAGCAAGTCACACACATTTTGATCCCGAAGCATTATGGAAATTCCCTGATGATGAAAATGAAAATCTGAAGTTGATATAGCTCCGTTTGCGGTAAAAATTTTTTATGCGATAGGTGGCAAACGAGCAGGAGGCTCACCTGATGGAAAGTGACTACCACCGCCCATGGTTATCTGCAGCTCCAGGGGGCTTGCAGGTGCGTTGCCGGCCTTTGAGGAAGGAAATCGGTAATTTTCAAGCATTGAAATTTTCGAATGTTCTCATGTGACATTCATGTCAATTTTAATGGACATAGATGTAAGCAAAGTGTGTTGTAAAGTTTTAATTCAGTTTAATATTTTTTTAAACCAACGTCTGTTTCTACTTAAATCTATTTTAAGGAGTTTCACGTAAATTACCCTTTTTATGAATGGAAGATGTTTTGGCAAATCATATTTATATTATATATTCATATTCATAGTGGGTAGAACGGGACCGTTTAGTAAAATGTCTAGGCTGTTAATTAAAAGGCTAGGCAACATATACGATGCAATAAATAAATTAATACTACATTATTTACGAATGTTTCTACATTATTTGCGTCTGAACTTCTTACTACTCGTTAAAGACTAATCTGTCTATACAATATATGATTAGTGGTCTTACTGACTACATAATTCTTAAAATTTTCGAATACAATCTTAAGCGAAAATTTACTTTGATCATCTGGTAGCGTGAATTTGTGTTTCGTGTCTCGTATCAGTTTTGTCATTACTTTTATTTGAATCTCGAGGCTCCGATAATATCCGAGCTCGTTAAGATAACTAAATAAGGATATAGCATTTCTCAGGAGCAATTTAGTTGCAAAGTTGTCAAATTTTACCAGAAACATCCTTATTATTACGTACAATATATAAAGATAAACATTTTAACACAGCAGAATTCATATAAAATTTCATACTAAAACCGCAAATTTGTTAGTCAATAACATTCGACCCTGCGATTGAAGTGTTTCGAGGCAACTTTTCACGAAATATTTTAATTTTATGCGAATAAAATTGGCCAAGTTTTAAATAAGAATGTACCCTTGCTCCATTTACATGAATAATTAAATTCATTGTCTCGACCAGGGCACTGCGCGAAGATGGTCTGAAAGGTGAGCTTAGAAACAACCTTGCGGTTAAGTCAGAGACGAAGGTTCTTTAAGTACACACTATGCATTTGAATTTTGTAAGCTTAATAATAGACCTCAAACTATACTTCAGAGTATTTTCTAAGTCTCAATCCAAAAAAGTACTTAATGTGTGATCCAGCTTTAAACCATGATTTCTAAATAAAAATCGAGAACATATTATTATAAAATTAAAAATTAAATAATCAGGCAGTGCTAAAGTTTTTTCATTTTTTATAACGTAACATCCAAAAGGGTCGATGGCCGCTAATAATAATGACCTCACTTAATGCTAAGATTTTTTTTATATATTTAGCGGAGATAAATAATTTACAACGATTTATTGCCATCACTTTAATCAATTAATCACTAAAAGTAAGATTTTTTAAGTTTATCGTATCATATCTGCTTAAAAAAGTTTAAATACGAAAAAGATTATTGAAATCTCAAACAAGTTAATGTTATAAGTAAATCATCGTCTATGACATGCATGACTTTTAATTATTTTTTTATTCGTTTCAAATTTGAATTTTATCAAAAATCAACTCCTATTGGGTGTATTTACAATATTTATTACATAATATAGCAAGTGGTCAAACTAGTTATGGCCACAAATCAATCAGCCAGGGAGCTTCCGAACATTTCGGTATGTGATGTCGATAGAAATAAGATATAATAAAGTAAATAAAAATGAAATTCGGTTGGTTCAGTAAATTAAGATTTACGAGCGCCTTAAATTTTTAAAAGCAAGTGCATGAACTAATTTTTTCTGTCTAAAGAACGATGCAAATCCACGAGATACTACAATATATTCCAAGATGCTATCATCTCCTCATTGATTTGACGTTGTAAATATCTTAAAGTAATTACTGCGGCTGATATCGATCGCATATACGAGCTTGTTATCGATGTTATCGATTACTCATAATGTATCACATACTATATTTTTGTAAACTGATGTCTTTTTTTAGACGCAATTCTTTTGGAATATAAAATCTCTGAATATTTATCTGATATATTGAATTAAAAATCTATTCGGGGAGCATATGAAGTTCTGTCACTAATTGACAACGCAGCGCTACCGTAGTGGCTGACGAAGACTATACGTTTCGTGTATCTTAATAGATATTATTAAGAAAGGTCTACCACGTGTCTACAATTATATAATAATTTGTTATTAAGTAGTAAGTCAGCTATTAAGTAATGTATTGAACCAAGATATGCATTGCAATCTGTCGAACTTGAAGTCTTTTTTTTGAATTTTTTTCTTGAACCTTTTGCGCACATCACAGATTTATAATATATAATACAATGGTTTCGTGAGTGTGCATGATGATGCATAATACGAATATTTTAAACGTACTTCATATTATAGTGACGTAATTTATAAACACGTTATATTTTAAAGAACAAAAGCCAATTGCTTGTGTTGTGAAAGCTTTTGAGTAATTTATGTAATAGTATTATAATTGCACATATTGTATATGTATGTGCGCTAGTATAATATATCAGTCACGACTGTGCCCAGGGAAGGGAAGAAAAAGGTGAAATAAACATTACCCATTCGCAATGTGTCATGCTGACCGATTTTAGCCACGACAGCCAAACTCAAGGGATACCAGACAACTATGCCTACATATTGTACATATTAGAGTCCAGTATTGTGTGCACAAATAGAAATGCACTCACTATTTCCTCAGTCATAATCCGATGGGACGGCAAAGTCAACTAAACCGGAAATAATACAGCATCAACGCCTTTGTGTGCTTTCAGACACACGATAGTGTTCGTACTTCCAACTTCAGACCTGATAACTATTTATTGGCACAAAACGGGGTTTGAACCCAGGACATAAGGATCTGAAGCCTTATATAATCTACATTATAGAACACCTGGGCAGATGCAAGTAAATATATGTATGTATGATTTATATAAATAGGCCTTTAAAATACTTTTAATCAATTAACAGAAATCATTTCCTAATAGAAAACGATGGTCTGTGTCAAATTCAAGACTGACTCCTTTTTATTGTTGTATATAATATAATAATATTTTTATCTGTGCGCTGATAATAATAATAAGCTTCACCTACTATGTATATTATATCGTAGAATACTTACGCAGTCAGCAGGAGCTTTACAACTGAACCATTGGGTATGTCAATGTGGTTAACTGAAAAAAATAATCCAAGGTTAAAAAATGAACGGGAAATCACACTGACACAGTCTTTGTGAATAATAAATAAATAAAAATGTTTTGTTAAACTATATTTGTTTACTGCAAAAACAAAATAAAAACTGATATTAAAAATTAATGTTGCGCGGAGTTGTGACAAAAACGCGAATGTAATATTTTTTAGTCAGCATTGAAGTAAAAACTATATAAATATTTATACGATTCATCGTTTTTCAGTAAGGAAGCGTATGTGAATTTATTTATTCAAATAATTTAGTTACAAATATAATTTAGTAGCTTTAATAATAATACTAGCTTAAGTGCTTTATTAAAAGGATGCTAAAATGTTAGCATACAATAATTAATTAAACGTATTAATTAGCAACTGTTCAAAGTTCGAGTTGTTTGGAAAAAGAATAAAATCGAAACGAAACGGTACCAAGAAACAAGTCCTTTGCCCGGTTTTCGCGAGGCAGCTGCTTTAAAAAACAAGTTTGGCGATCTGGAAAGGCGATTGACGCTGACATAATATGGCCTTCACTGCAGCGATGAACAATAAACGTAGCAAGGATTTCTTAACAAGATTTTTTTTATTTCGTTTCATTGCCAATTCAGGGGCTAACCTTCATTTTTAAAAGATATATTTAATTCCTCTTAGACTGGATGGTTATTTAAGTGATCTACTCAATATTCAAACTTATATATATAAGTATAAGCTGCATAACTGATTTATTGACAATACTCATTGTACAATTATCGAATATACAAAGAAAAATACTTATAAAAATACCTTACATACAAGTATTATCTAAATGAATGCGATGAACACAATATTTTAATGTTAAATATTGTATAAGTATCTGAACAATGAATATCGACTTTCGAAATTCGATTTTTTATCGAGTTGTATCCTTTTCTTACTCTCTAATATTATTTAAAGAAACGCTGCAAGTTAACTTAAGTTGACTTAAGTAAAACTTATGTAAATTAAAACTATTTAATCTCATATATAAACCTACATATTATTAAATTCTTGTGTCATCTTAGAAGGAAGCTGAAATTATATCCTTCAGATATATAATTTATGTTTTTACTGTATATAATTATAGAATTTTTTGATAAACGCAAATATAAAATAATCATTTTATTCATGATTAATTAAGACAGTTTTAAGGTGTAGTTATTGTTCAGATTTATACAACTTTAACTCATTATTTTCCGCGTTTATAGTATAGATAGTAAAATCATATAACATAGTCATAAATACTTAAAGAAGTATTTTACTAGAGTCTGCCGATTGTAGTATAACATATAATATATATCTTGTGTACATTTGGAGATTCAGTAATAGCCTAAACAACCTAGTTAACATTAAGGGAGATCGCGATTGCAAACTATATTACTTGTCCATACTTACTATACATATATCTACTAGAACATACTTGGTTTGACATAATACGTTTTATATAGTTTCTTTAAATACCTTATTTATATAAAGGACAAAAAATATAAACAAATATAATTTAATAAGTACATTGCATGAACCCAGAAGTATAAAAAGTGACAACTCGTTAGTGACCCTTGTAGAGCTTGGTCTACCTATGACAAAACGAAAAGAATATGAAGCGTGGTTAAGAATAAGTTCCAAAGCATGCATCTCTCTCCACATTAACCATCGCACATGAGTTGAATAATGAACACAAAAATAATACTTGCGCTTTACCGGATTTGAACCGATTGCCAGATGAATCCACGTATTGCGTTTACATCCGGTATTACACTCGCTACTCGATTGATAAGAGATAAGTTAATATTCACACTCTCCATACAGCACTACAAAATTAATGTAGGTATACCTTAAACCACAAGTAGCATATTTAAAAAAAAGGTTTTAGAGTATAATATGATTATATATTAAGAATATAATCGTAACAATCGCGAATTTTACGTTCTAGAGTTCCAGTGTCTTAGTTAGTCTGTACATAGGATTATATTAAAATTTTGTAAAGCTGTACATTTTGTTTGTCATAGTTATGACTATGATTTATGTATGACTTATATACAATTGCGTTTTTGTAATATAAATTAAGAAGATGACCCAGACACATATATCAGTGTTTGTTTTAACAACAAACTTATATTTATTAAGTACTAAAACATGTTAAAGAACATTTTATGTGCAATACTAAAACTTTCCACTTATTTAATGTTTTATGCCTTAAAGACAGAATTCAAGTTACGTAAGTTTTATTAACTTCATATTTAATTAGGGGTCTGTAAAAAAATAAGATTATTTTATATATGAATTATAATTTTGCACTCTATGATATAACGGAACTTGTAGCTATACAAAGCTATAATATCTAGTCTTGCGTAGAATTCTAAGTAACCGGAACTTAGTTTACGACCAATTTGTCATAATACTAAACGTAAAAATATATGCAAATAATGTAATGGTTAGCTGAATGAAAAGTTTATTTTATTTTACGTAGAGGCCGTTTCACTTGACCAGTCATTAACTTTCTTAAGGATATTTTATTAAACATTGTCCGACTAATTGGGCCTAAAGAAACAAAGAAACGCATTTATTTTTAATAAAACTGTCCTGTTTTCAGATCTTTCAAATCGTCATAAAATTGCATAACATAGTATGAAACGCATCCTGGTAGACAGTTCAATCCAATATTAAAATCTCCGCTCCGCCAACGTATAACTAACTTTACAGGCAATATAAAAAGTATAAAAAATTTCGCTTTCGCAGTGATAAGAATACGAAACAGTCAGATCTCGGTATCAATTTCAATGTAATCTATAAACGTGTACCGAAGTAGTTTAAATTTCAGTGTACAATTTCCAAACAGAGGTGAAAGGCGCCAAGGCCGATGGGCAACAATGGTTTTGATACCAGTCAACGGAAGACGCCTCCATTCATAATAGGAGCCTTCTAGAATAGTAATTGGCGCCATTTATTATCTGGAGCCTATTAAGAAGATTATAGTCGGATCCACGAATAACAATGTTGTGATTTTGCATAACGACAACTTTTAAATAAAAACAATTGACGACATTTTATTTTATTCATTTATATTGCCTGTCTTTATTCTAAGCATAACAATAAAGATAGTTTAGTGAAATATATCTCGTCTTTCTTCAGAACTAGCGACTCGCCCCGGCTTACTACAGGATTGTGTGTTTTAAAAAAAACCGCATCAAAATCCATTGCGTAATTTTAAGGATTTAAGCATACATAGGGATATAGGGACAGAGAAAGCGACTTTATTTTACACTTTGTAGTGATAATATAGTTGTTCTAGAGTAATGTATATGTATGTTTTATTTAAGTACTTTACACAAATTTACAACTCTGGATACATTGTAATATATTTAATACAAGTTGAGGGACTCAAATTTAATATTTGATTCTGTGGCTATTCTTTTATATATTTATTGTAGTATCGGCAATACATAACGGTTTGTGCATTTCTAAATCATACATAGCTGTGAAATAATAAAACAGCTAATATAAATATGTAATCATAATACGACTGAATTTACAACTTTTTTTTGGGACACTTAGTCAAAGACTGCAATGAACTCTTAAACTGGTAGGTAAGAACTAGTTTGTAATAGCCGTACTAAAAGCTTTTTTATATGAAACGAGATTAGGAGCCTGACTTCTAGACAACAGTAGAAGTCAGTCTCATAATCACTTTTTTATTGCTATTCATTTATCTGCATAATTAAAGGACATTATTTCGAATGATTACAAAATCGTAGTATTATTTTTTCTTATGAAAGGATTATAACTTAAAATATATTTTAAACAAATTAATCAGTAATCTCTTAATAACGAAGTTACCGTTTAAAAGTGTTTTTTGCATACGTTTTGCTAGAAGATCGATTCGCAGTTAAATTAAATTAATCGCAAATGTAAAACGAAATATAATAAAGAATTTAGTAATTAAATGTTTTTAAATTGGATCTAACAAATATTTACGACTAAATATTTATGTCGATTAAGTAAAACAATATAATCAAATATTAATAAAATCCTTTAAATTCTTTCATAGTAGTAAAAGTAGACATATATTTGAACATTCCTTATTAAAAGGAAATAATTGCTCCTCTTAAGCTCGAACAAGTATTCAAGTATTCTGGAAAGTTCAGTAGTTTTCATTAATAACGTAGATCGATAAAAGAGGTCTTTGCTACGATTCAGAAGATGAAACTTTTAGCTGGCCTGGTTTCGCTTCTGTAATATTCAGGATGTATTCTTGAATGGGAGACCTAGTTACTCTAGGATCGTGTGTCTAAGCTATTCGTTTGCAGAAAATTCATAAGCCTCGGTAGTGTATGAGTAAGATTATAACTTTATGTTCATTTAAATGTTATTACTAATTTTATGAATCATAAAATCAAGGAAATGCGTATTTTTAATTAAAACTCTAGCTTAATGATGCTTGTTATTTTAATTACATACATACATATAACTTAATTAGGTTTTACTTGTATAAATGTAGATTAAAATAGCTTTTAAGGATTGACCGCTTGTAAAAATATATAAGTATCCTAAAATAGACTTTTTTACAAATGTTACATTCGCCATGAGTATTCATTTAAATAGTTTTTCATTATGATAAAGCTATTATTATTTCAGTAATAGAAAACGATTAAAGTATTAAATTCTAAGAGGAGAAAGTTTCTTTACATTCGTCTTTTTACGACGTTCTTATAGTACGAGTGCGTACCATCCGACTTCAGTAATTCTAACTAATGGTGGAATTACCTTTTGCCTTGGAAGCATTTGTCACGACTCTGACAAAATGAAACGTGGCTCGGTTAACTGAGTCGGATTGTATTTCATTTCTCCCGTCATGAACGACTTTTCACTTCTTATTAAATTGAAAACGTTATCCAACTGTATAAAAGTGTTACTAATAACTTACCATCACATAATATTTCGGACGTGCTGTTTTGCCGAGTTTTTTTCCGGAAATTTGGAGTAGGAGTTGTAGGAGACTAGTTAATCTAAGTGTGTATGAAATGTCATTGCTTAGTACAGTACATTATTATGTCAGGATTTTTAGCGTCATGTAAAAGTAAACCATAATTTGATATTATGTCATCACTTAATTTCCATTAAAATTCGTTCAAAAGTTTTCGTACAACGCGTACTTAGAAATAAAATTATATTCAATTATAGTAATATAATAAATATTCTTTTATTCACTACTTCGATAGTATAGTCACGCACGATATTAATAAACCGTATTATATGTAAAGACGAGAAAGATTTCTATTTTATTATAAATAGCTACAGATGAAGAGGCAACAAGGTCCGGCACTTATAAAGTAATTGTATTGTGCGGTGTTTTCTATGGTGTGGCAGTGACTTAACAATTCGAGGTTTTTACTGTATGTGTTTGTGTATACATATAGCATTTATATTTATAATGTAATTTAATGAATATAGTAAATACAAAGAATAAAGGTCATTTTTAATTAATTTATTATTTTAAAACCAAAGCGCCAACTTTTCAAATTCGATTCAAAATAAACAAACTTGTCAGCATCTTTTTGAGAAACATAGTATTCATTGGTGTTAAATATTTATAATCTAACTTATACTTAAAATCTATAATTGATTTAATATAATAAGTAACATCACAATAGATTCACAACCATAAATCCACTAGCTGCTCACCTATAAACCAACCATAAAGGTTTTTTTCAATTTACTAATCTAACAAGAAATAATTAGGCAAGTTAGGTGGCTACCAAATAAATTAGAGAGAAATTAGACAAAAAAGTGCCCAATTAACCTTATCTTAAAATACAAGAATGTGAGTTTTTACTTAAGTACGTCCAGTCTTAGGCTCAAATTATTCGAAAGGCACTAGTTTCTAATATATGTATATTATAAATACAATAATATTCATAGATAAATTAACTTTATTATGAATAATAATAGTTAATAATAAATAAGTGACTTCGAATAAAAAACAAAAGAAAAGCAAAAAAATATGTCTATATATGCATTGTAATTGATATTGTTTGTTTATATAATCTTTAAGTAATCTATTTTCGACCTTACACTAAAGATATAAATATTAGACTTGATTACCTCAATGGTTAAAATATAGACATCATGTCGTAATGTGTTTTTCCTAGATACTTTTGCTGACAATAATTTTAGTGCTGATTGTAATTGGATGCTTATTCTGTTGCTGTGCTGATTTACTTAAAAATATTTTTTTATTAAACTTTAGTCACTTATAAGTTATAACACAAAATATTTTATTATAACATTTGCGACTAAGTTACACCTGCTGTTTCACTGTTATCATTCGCTCAAATTGTTCAAGTTTCTTTATCAATCGTTAAAAAGAATAGCTTTACCCAATCTGAAGGCAGCAATAACATAATGCAGCATCACTTCTACGATAAAAAAAATCGTCTATTTAATTTTGTTATAAGTAGATATTCCGCAACCAATCGTTTTTGAGTTCGCTTTGAATTCGTTCTATCATCGTCAAAACTTTCGAAACAATTTCTATTGGGATGATTTTGAATTACGCTTCGTGGGGAATTCTACCATCCGTAATTTAATTATTTTGATAAAAAGTTTCTTGTTTATAAATAACCAGGATTAATGGAGCAAGCTTACCGAAATAAGTTGAAATTAATTTACAAATTCGAACCATATCTAATAACTATATACGTTATCATCGACTGACATTAATACTATCGACGTATGGAGACGAAATGAAAATTCTTTAAAAAATCTATGGGGAAGATCGAAATGTTTAATTAAAGATAATGTCATGCAACCTACTTTCAATGCACGTTCTACTTTGAACTGCATGAGAATAATTAAAAACAAAATAAAACTAACTTAGATGGTCTTAGTGCTTGAACTTATAAAATATAATTAAACTTGAATGCGAAAAGTTAAATGGGACTTCTTTCTAGGGAATTGTTCATGGCAATGAAGTTGAGAAGTCGATGTTATACAGAAAACAAGGTAGGAATATAAGTGGATACTACTGCAACTACGGATACGACGATGTTCAGTTAATTAGTGACAACTATTACTTGGCAATACATTAGGTATGGGTGTATAACTAAATTATATCTACTAAGTTAAATAAAAGTATATGAAATATTTGCTTATCTTGCGTACTTGTGTATAGGAGGCAATATCGCATTGTGGTTAATGGATCGATTGTTATATAGTTGTCATTCGTCTCCCACATTTAGTATTCCACGTCACCAAAGTTGAAATTTGTAGCGACGTCAAGTAACTCAAAATTATACAAAGTTGGTTCTAGGTCTTAACTAGAAAGTATATGAAAACACATCCCAGTAAACAGATTAAAAATAGTAATTCCTCGCTCGAAATAGCAAGCGGAGTGATTGCAGTCTGTCTGTCTGTGTCTACGTCTCGGTCTGCTGCGCCGTCTTTTGTTCACACCAACTGAAATCCACACAATTCTGCAACACTGGCCAAAGGAATTTATATTCAAACTTGTCATCTACTAACAATAAGATCAATAAAAAGTTCAATTAATTGCCTTTTTTTAGTATTCAGGTTTCTCTTTATGCCACAGCCATCTCTATCTTTTTTACTTTTAAAATTTTTACGCCAAGGAGCGCTTTCTTCAAGTTAATGTATGTTAAGTTTCTATAATTTATTGCACTTTAAAATAATGAAATGAACTGAACATTTTTTTTATCTGCGTAAGTAAGAATACATTATCAGTGATGACTGATGAAGAGACCAGTTTAGCAAACAAATCTTAAGTTATAACTTGATAAATATTGCAAAGATATATGTATATAATATGGAAATAATATACTTTCGTCTCGCCTTGTAAAGAATACGTTAATTATTGAAAAAGAATGTTCGCGTCATATACAGGCCTTATACAAAAGAATAAGAATTGGTAATTCCGTGTTCATCTTTTTGCTACCGCCTCTATTGTGAATGCCCCAGTTTTCGTCCGATTAATCAAAGGGAGCAAACTTTTTTTTTATTATTTTTCAACTTCGTATTCTATACTCATATTAAAAAGAGGTTAAATTTATTTGTTTGTGTATAGGTAATCTCTGGATGTAATCATCATTTTTTAAAGTTGATCATTAAATACATTATTTCGAAACGCTATAGGGTACAAATTACGTATACTTATATACCGTCATTTTCTTCATAACTAATTTTCAACCGTGCGAAATCGGGGCGTGCCACTAGTTAGTACTGAAATATTATACTAAACATATAATTTATAGGAATAACCGATATCAACTTCAATGTAAAATAAAGGCAAAGTTGTTTTCAAGTTATGATACTTGAATAATATAAGTAAAATAAAAAGTAATTAGAAAATGTAATTAGAGTCAATTCAAATATCAGCGGCTTGCTATTTGATATTCGTGAAGATATCGAATGATCAAGAAATCGAGACGGCGACATGTGCTATTCAATTCACCGCAAATATTTGCACAGGTTAAGGATTTTAGCTAATATTATAAAGTATTAAGTATTATATTAGAGCGTAAATAATAGAATTTGAGAAATAACGCAATTGATTTTTGCATTCAAACTGATTATACGACACTCTTTTTACAGGTATTATCGTGAACAAAATTTAACCAACAATTTTGTAAAATCCGCGAAGTTAGCTATTGTACTGATATGAGATTTATTTCTTATTCTGATTACGATTTACTGTGGTAACTTCACGTAGAGCTGACATGACAAGTTTGCAAAATTGACTATTCGATCGATTTTAATATATTTAATATTTTTCTATAAAAACATTTCTAATTGTTATGACGACGTCCGACTAAATAAAAACAGACAAAAATGCCTGATACTAAGTGCTTGTCTTGAACTGAAGTCTTGAGCTCAATGCATAAAAATTGACTTAATTTATTTAAAACGTATAACTAATATTTATCCGTCCGTTTTCATCACGAATAATAAAAATAGACTGAAACGATGGTAATGCAGAATTGAAGAGGGATACCGGGTCCTGAAAATTTACTTAACATTGGCGTATAAATTACAATATTTATGGGAAAAATATACGGAAGTAACAAGTTCATTATACTGTCAATTGATAGGGAACCGTCCAAAGAAACTAAGTTAATACTTTTCATATTTATACTCTATTACCTAAACATACATAAAGAATCTATGTTATTTTGGCTTACTCAACTAACGTTAAGCAATTGAAACCTTTTTCGGAGAAAACAAAAATATAGCTACGACCTTACAAAAGGTTGTGAGGACATTAAAACATTACGAAAATATATCATTACCTAACAAAAACTTGCACAAGGTGACTGGGTTTTAACGGAGTACCTACTCACTGATCGTGGTTCAAATGGAAATCATATAATTACACCTAGCTTTGAATAGACTACAATTTGACCCATGACCTTACTGTTACCGTTCCATCATTTGGACATAGTCTAATAAACGTTACCATTTGATCGTCGACTAATTCGTTGATTTGTCGACATTTTAATACGTTTTATTATTCTAGTTTCGGAAATATAGATAAAGTATGAGTAATCATTGCAATATTTAATTTCTACAAATATACCTATAACATTATAAGGGTGATTAAACTTTGCATAAGTTTATTAGAGTCATATAGGTATAATGTAAAATATTATGCTCTAGTTTTTTACTTCGAGCTGTGAAGTTTCGTCAGAATTATTTTATAATAGTTAATAAATTCACGAATATATTTTAAGCAGATAATAGTGAATGTCATAAACGTATATGTCTTTAAAGCAAAATACGAATAAAGTAAATCATTTCTCAGAATACATCCTCCTATTAGACGTTATTTGTAAACTTAAATAACAAGAAACCATTAAGAGTTTTCAACTTTTTCAGGATTCATCACAAACAAACTTCTTGCATATTCAATGCGAATATATATTATCAAGCATAATACATATATGTAAAGTTGTTAAGCTTTGGGCGTTGTTCAGAAACAGGTCACATGTGACCGAGGGTTGCTTACGTGTCACTAAGTCCGTGTCCGTAATGTGTAGTTATATATAAGTAACTCACGAGTACATACAACTTACTAAAAATAATAAAGTAACATTTATGTTATCGATATATTCATAGGTATACTCTCTGAAGTATTATTTATTTAAATAAAACTAGTTATAACGGATTTGAATCGCGTATATTAATTATTTTTAACATCCCGACGTTTCGAGCACTTTACAGCGTTCTTGGTCACGGGTAGACAATTTACAGTGTCACAAATAATCGCGAAAATTTATGACAACATTAAGTATTATTTAGGTACTCATCATTCCACATGATTATCGTTTCTTCTGATCAATTTGTTGGGATGATAAGGGGAAGTAGGTCGAGTGCGCGATGAGGGCTTCCGTGTCAGTAAGCTGTCGCGTGTTCGCGGTATGCGGAGCTTCATATTAGATCCCATCGTCGATGCAATATAATACAGTGACAATCAGTCAACAGTCAACCTTTTACAGACAATTATGAAGCAAATATAATTATATTTCTTTTAATATTCCAAAAATGGAAAAATATGTATTTGATGGACGCTCCAACCACGTTTAATGTGATTATAATTAACTTGCAAAGTACTTATGTAAATTTAATTCCAAAAAAAGATTGCTATATTTAAAAATAAAAAAAAATAATTAATTTAAAAAAAAAACATAGAAACATAATCAAGACCCTGAATGACTCGATGGTGATTTAATTAAAACTATATATTAAAATTTTACTTCAAATGTATTTGATTTAATTTATGTCATAAATATAAAACTTTATTATTGGTCCAAAATTATCAATTTATGAAATTGAACAGATTTAATTTTTTTTCTGTATTTATACATCTTTTAGTTTATACATGCTTTTTGTGTGGCGAGTCTCATCTCTTTACTATTTATCGCTTAACTTTAATCAGGTTCTTTAATTGACAGAAAAAAAGTAAAAACTTTGATCTCTCGAGCTTGGAAGCGTAAATAATAAAAGTACACCATAAGAAATATAATATAATTTACTCAAGGCTTGTCATAATTTGAAACAAATAAAAAATTAACGAACATTCTCAGACCTGATTCACAGTGCAAGTCGGCGCATGCGTCACACGCAACATAATATATCTATGGAATATCTATGTTGACCAATGAGTCATTGTCGAGTCGAGACATTAACTTCACAACTCGCTTAAGGGCATGGGAAATTGTACGACTAAAAGTTGTCACGAAACTGATTTTAACTCTAAACTAATCATGGTACCTTATTGGATGATAGACTTTTAGTTAATGATGTTCTAGTAAACAGATATGTCATTAAAGCGCAAAAAGTGAAGATTAGAAAACGTCCTAATTGGGACGTTTGCCTTTAATCGTTTTCTTCCTAATTATGCCAGTAATACGTTATAATACATCATAATTATGTAGTAATACGTTGTGCGTAATTAAACAGCTAGTTATCCCTTTTACTTATTGTTTTTATCAAGCTATCCTTTTTACTTGTAACGAAATGTAAAGTAAACTGTCCCCGGCGCGGCACACTTTTTTCTTTGTTTAGTATGGGTATAACATATCTGTTTATTAGAATATCATTGCTTTTAGTATATATCACTAATTATAATAATAGTATGGATTTTATTGATTAGTCACTTTCCATTTAAATTGGTAACGTTTTTATTTTTTTAGGTTGTAAAACATATTTATTTCGAGTATAAGTGGATGAGTTTATTCTAAACTACAAGAAATATCGTAAAAACTTAAAATAGTTTCGAATGACGCTTTTATGGATACTAAAATTGCTTTTTATTCTCAAAAAGTATTTTCCCTAGCCGAGACGAAAGAAGATTAACCGGTTGATTTAAAAAAAAAGACCGTACAACCTATTTATTGCACCAGCCAATGATATCGCTAGTTGAACTTAGAATAACGAGGTTTTTAGATATCATATGATATATAGCTTAACATTATACAGCTCTATCTAATAGTGACATTAATTTTATAAATTATTTATTATCTACGCCTTACACAGTGCATTCAATGTAAAAAGCAATTACCGATTTGCTTTTGTTACTACGTAATTATTAATTAACTTGTTTACTGTTATTATAGCGATAATAAAAGCAAGGAAGGTTTTAAAGAAGAGTGCATAATTGCAATGTATCCAACCCTTTCGCTGCCTTACTTTCGAGAGCTCTTAACGGAAACGTACGCGTTAGCTACAATAACCCGGTGACTGGCAGACTCGAGACCGGTTTCTCCGCAATAGGTTGCGGGCAACAATATAGTGCATATAACATACACGATTGCAATCCTCCGCACCGTTTCGTTGTCGTTTCTGCAACATTTCCTTATACGAATCTGCGATATCTTGTATCGTTTTATGCGTTTTAAGCTGATCATGTAAGGTTCTTGGTAATATTTCGATCCTTGCTTTTATATAATGTATGTAAATAGTATTTAAAATAATAAACACGTTTTCGTTACTTATAATTATAGTCAAGAAGAGAAGGAAACAAGCTTAAGTTCTTGTTAAGTGAAATAAAACAAAATTCAAATTAATCGCATACTAAGTACATTTATAGACTATATTATACTTAATAGTGTAACAGTTCGAGTTAGTAGTTTGGAGCGAAGGGAAAAAAATAAAAATAAAAATTTTATAATTTACGCTAACTCTCTTAAGTCTACTACTTCATAATCGTTGTATTTTTGACTTTATTTTTCAAATCGTAACCGTGTCCGTACGTGATTTAATTAGTAAAGTCTCGTAGAGCAAAGAAAATCACTTATTAAATTGTTATGTGCCTTGCACCATTAGCAAGTAATCTCAGACCAAGCAGACTGCACATTCAACCTATAAAATTTTCTCATAAGATGGTTTTCGAAGAAATTTTATAGTTGATTTTTCTTTCATATTCATATTGAAAAAGGATTAATCGTGAGATTAAACGAAGCATGGCGATTAAAATAAAAAGCGTGGCGATACGGTCCATTGCGCTCTCACTATGAGTACGTGCTTGTAATTCATACTCTTTAGCCAGTGAACTGTAAATTACTATTGCTTTTCGCTCGTACGATATAAGGTTTAAGTGAAATGTTGAATAACTAATAAAAGGGAAAATACAAGATCCAAGACGGTCCTTTGAATTGTTACCGATGTTCGAATATTTGTAAACATACATATAGTCCAATACGATAAACAAGAGAAAACGTATTCTGATGGTGAACTAGGGGTTTATAAATATAGAACATAAGTTATACTTATAATATGTATTTATGTAGCACGGCTAATGTTTCAAAATGTAAACGTCTTTGATATTTTAAAGAAATAGATATTTTTGTAGCCGACAATAACTGCACTTAGGTACGTTCTACACAAACTGATGTACCCATAATAATTATACTGACTCACTTACTCTTCCTCGTGTAATATAAGTTAAGAAGTATCTTCGGAGACCTAATTTTTTTCCCGACAGATCCCATTTATTTCTTAGACCATATCGAGTCGGGGGCTATCTCTATCTCCAATGTAATAATGATCGGTTTCAATGGTTGAAGTGATGAGGTAACAACAAGATTGATAGAATTCATTTGCTATTTATAATATGACAAGTTGTTGTTTTGCTCGAGCATTGAACTACGGAACCGACTTTAATGAAATCGTGTTTAAAAGATTATGATTACACAAAACCTGATGTGCAATTTATCTCTCTAGTTGACAGTGGCTGAAGATATCACACAACTTTATAATAAAACATGAGGACTCGGACGCGGACTTAGTTAGTCGTATATATACATAATATACGTAAATATACATAATAGTTTGTTCATGCTTGAGAATGGACTTATTATTTTATTATCGAAACAACAGGTAAGAGCAATGTACAGTTGTTTTTTATTTATAAACGAGTTTATCGATTTATTTTATCTTTGCATTATTTTTTTCAGTACTCCGCTTGGACGTTCATTTCGCGAAAGGTCTCCAGGGATAAGAATCGATAATAAAACTAAAAAAACTTTAAAACGGCATTACCTTCACATATACTTATAAATAAAAATGCACGTGAATAAATAAAAATAATGTACTCATATTGTTTCCCAGAAATTACAAACACTGTAAATTAAGTATATTATATTTGATTATAATACGACGTAGAGATCTAGTGTATTTATTTTTAGACTTAATCACAGTCATCTAATAACGAACAAACAGCTCGTGACACACAATGACCTAAACAAGAACACAACCTTGTACCGCAGTTGTGCAAACATTAGTTATAATAACCTGTTTAGAAATCTTAAAAGTCGATCGACATCCCAAAGATATTGTTCACTTGATATTTCAACGTGTTCTTGCGTCGTTTAGAATACAATTATATTTTTAGTATCCGTTTAAATATTTTGTTACAGATTTAAACTTGTAATTACTCTTTTAAATCAGGGGCAGATCTTTGGGATAGCCTATATGTATAGGCATTCGAGGAATGGTCTCCACTCTTCTAATTACGCTAGGCCTCGTCGATTATAAACATATTACATACAAACAACACTGCTCAAGAACGGTTTGATCGAAAAGTCAGTCTCGTGAAAGTCGTCTGAGACATGCAGGACTGCGAGCAAATGATAAACAATTGAATAAGGCACATTTCAAAAATAACAAATTTCAAATAACTTAAATATAGTTTTTTAATAGTCAGATTACGTTGTTAAAAGTTTATAGTAATGAAAATAACCAAATTATTATGTATTGAGAGCATGTAAAAATCATTAAAAATTCAATGTTCGATTAATTAAAAACAAGCAAACATAAACGACCAGTAACCGCTCGCGGCGTACAATAATGTTTCTTGGGACCTATAAAGAATATTCTAGGTAGTCAGAGCGAGAATAAATCTGAACGATGTTATCAGACAGAGTATTTACAACCTGTGTGGGCAGGCTGTGCACGGGGAATGATCCGCCTCATTAACTGTAAAGCCCTCGCAAGACACGAGCGATAGAGCTAATGCATAAAAAAGATTATTCTTATCGCCGACAAAATTAATGCAAAGTTATCTGATTATTGAGTGAGAATTATCAAATCGAGCAACGTTTTAGAGTCAATTCGAAAATATAAAAAAAAATATTTAAGGAAATTATTGATAATCCGGCGCACACAAAGCTTAGCGAGACCGCTGAAACAATACCAGCATACAACATTTTGTTTAAATGACGCTAAGAATTTACTAAAATTGTATACATAAACGGAAGGTATGATTTTTAAATGTAATAATTAATATATTAGTTGTTTAGCATTGTAAGAAATAATGTAATTTTGCGTGTAATTTTCCTGTACGGGGGTGACATAGTCAAATTTGTGACTAAACTCCCAGGTTAAATAAAAAGATTAAAAAAAAATAATAAAAAAACATTTTGTTTATTTTATAAACGGAAAGTTATGGAAAGAAAATCGAAATCGTAATATAATAATGTAAGTTAACAGTAAAAAAATCATGTAAAGTTATTTCAACTTGATTTTATTTACAGCTAAATAATGGCTAATGTTTAATAAAACTTTATTCAATCACAATTCGTTAGTAAAACATCCGAGTATGTTTAAGTGCTCCCATATCGACAAAAGCAAAGTACAACCATGACAAATAGAAGGCTGAGAAAACAGTTAATCCCAATCAAGAGCGTTTCAATAAGCAAGGCGTTCATTGTATCCAATTAATTAACATTCCACTATCGTGCTGATTGTCATTACGGCGTGTTTGTCAATGGCGTCAGGCGTGTCAACGAACTAATTGGTTGACAAAAGCATGCAGTTTACCAGGACGTTGATTAGTTTGCATTTTGCATAGTGGCTTTTGCGTGGATGATTGTTTATTACGTAGCCCACTGGTGCATGTACAACCTGTCCCTTTGATAACATGCGTTTTGATCACATAATAACTGAATATTTTTGTATAGGACTCGAATTTCAAACCAATTTATAAATAGGTACTATTTTAAAGTTGGGTATTTATTGAGTGATATGTAAGAAGTAATAAGTAAGCTTTAATAGGTATTTATCAAAATTGCGTTTAACAAGTAAATAAATGAAATTATAATGTGTGTTTTAAAGAACGAAACTATTTATTTTTACAAAAAAAACTAATACAATACAATTTAATATCATTCTGTTTATTTTGCATCTCTTATGTTTAAAATAACGCTTGAAAAACCATATCAGCTCTGTCTGGCATTTTCATACTTGTTATTAATCCTCAAACATACGGTGTTTTTCGTCCCATTTTAAGCGCAATTTATAAACAAAACATAGGCATAATTGTGTTACGCCTAAGCCATTTCCCGTGAGACAGATTACGGCCGGGACAAATTGTCTGACCCACTTACCCTGGAACGAATCCCGGGGCGACACAGAAGTCTAAAATTGTTTGTTGTTAAAGTAAACGCTAGTGAGCGTTCATACAAAACCATTAACAAAAAACGACTATGTCACTTTATTCGTATTGTAAAAATTATATTTGTTATTTAAAAAAATACTTCCCTATTTATACGCTTATTATAATCTTATTATTGGGATTTATTTATTATGAAAAGTATTAAATTACTCATTTTCAAAGGTTTCGACATGTACCTATAGAGCTGAAACGGTATAAGTAAGTATAACATAAACGGAAGCTACGGAAACAAAATTTAACTTAGAAAAAACATTTCTTTTTCACATGGCTCTTATTATGTATAATACTCGAATCAACTGATTGTAAAAGTTAATAATATAAATAATGCAATTTACTCGACACCTAAGCACAAGGGCATAGAACACCAAATCAAATAGGGTGGATATTTCATTACATATCAATGTTACCAGTTACATTAATGAATTGCATATTAAAAGAGTTTGGACTGAGCACACAAGGCGAATTTTTGGGGTGCGCTTAGTAATTAATTATAAGCATTGAGTAATTTTACAGTCCGTAATGAAATGTATAAATAAATTAAAAGAACATCTGCTATCGTATCTTTGCGTGACAGTAATAATTAAATGTAGACCATGAAATGTAATTACGAAGTTTAATTATGTATCAATCAATTTTACTAATAAAATGATGTAAAATATTTCATCAAACTGAATTAAAATAGAAATTTATATATATAATATGAGTTTTCTATCTTTAGTCATTTATTTATAATAATTTCTGTTAAAACTTATAAAATTGAGCATATGGAGATAATATTGTATATATGCAGTTGACACATTTTTTGTAAAAGAACGATTTTCAACTAAGAGCAAAATAACTACCAATTAATTATATTATTGACAATGTGAAGTTATTAAATATTGAATTTTTGATCTTGACTACTTACCCACATTCATTATTATTAATATAATAAATTATTATTAATAATATAATACGAATTTTGTGTGTGTGTTTGAACATAAGTGCAATATAATTAAAAAGTAAGCACAATCATTTTCATGCGCACTGAAGTAATATCAGTATGTACATTTCGCAATGTATGTGTACATTTCGATACTATATTGTATATTATTTTGTAATATAATAAAATATATTACTAATATTATAAATGCGATAGTTTTGTGTACGAATGTTTGTTTCCCAATCACAGCGGACGACTAGGTATTTTTTAATATATCTGAAATAATTAAAAAGATTCCGCGCAGGTCAATCGGCTACTAAGACACGGAAACTCCTTTCTATGTCAGACGAAAAAAATTAAATAAAAAACATTGTGTCTTTTAATGTCGTCTATACATATAATAAAATTGGAGTGTTTGTAATATTAAAACAGCATATGCATGGTACATATACCAAAATAACATTTTTACAATATTTTTCTGTTTGCCTGTCTTTTTGTTCCGGCTTATCTCTGGAACGGCTGGACCAATTTTGACGGGACTTTCACTGGCAGATAACTGATATAACAAGGAGTAACTTAAGCCACAATAATATACTTTTTGTTAAATTCAAACGCGTACAAGGTCGTGGGCACAGCTAGTTAAATACTAAAAAATAAAGAGACAATTTTATCAATATTTAAATGATCGAATTTTTCATGATATTTTAAACTTTTTAAGACAATATGTTTAAGTATATATAACTCGGAAATGCTTAAAAAAAACTTGACATTTAAACAGCTCGTATAATATTATAAAAATATAAAATAAATAAATATTAAAAGAACAATAGTATTTTTTGTATTGCTTTGTAAAAGTACTGTTCAACCTTGACACTAACAATATAAATTACTGCGATTTAAGTCAGTTTAATTATGCAGGATATGAAAAAAAACGGTCACGTTTTTCCTATATGTTATTATTATTATACCAAATATATGTAAAACTTTTTATACAAATTATAAATAAGTTAAAAAGAAGTAAAATTATACAGTTAAAACTAATTTTCTATAACAGATTAACAAAGGTTTTTTTAATATGTTTTTTTATATAGAGTGCTATTGTAAATCAATAAATGTTAGGTTTAACCAAAACATTTACCAAATGCCCCCGGCTTCTTTAAGCTATCACACAGATACTGAACTTACGGGAGCTTTGACCTTTTATTTAAAAAATATATAATTGACGTCAGCAAAGCAATACTTACAGAAATATAAATCCAAAGTCCAGACTGGATTTGAAAAAGTCACAACACGATTTTTATACAAAAAAGTCAACTTTTTATCTCGGCACTGTTTGCTGTGCGGCAAAACATCCGCTCACGGTAGAAGTTGGAAGAGGACTGAGGTCGCCCTCTCCGAGAGGAAAGAGGGGCCAAACCTCCGTACTATGAAACTATAATCAATTTTAATCGACGTTTACTTAGATAACTAATACATTGCTGTTTATGATTCTTGAAATAAAAAAAATCACTAAATTCTTATTGATTACATTTCACATATATGTTTATATATGTCTTTATACATACATATAAATATAAATATCTCTAAAAAACAAACGATAATTTTTTATAAATAAAAAAAAACCGCCTTCAAAAATGAACTAAAAAGAAAAAAATAATCAGTTAGATCCATATCCAATTTACGATTTTTTAATCACCTCTCAAAGTCGGTGCCAACATTGCTAATATAGGTACATAATACATACATACAAAAACTAAATCTATTTATTGGCACCGACTTCAAAAGGAGATTAATAAATCGTAAATTGGATATGGATCTAACTGATTATTTTTTTCTTTTTAGTTCATTTTTGAAGGCGGTTTTTTTTTATTTATAAAAAATTATTTAATGCTTTTCAGTGTTGTTTTGTTATTTATAATTACAATTGGTAGTGTTTGTCATTCACTTTATTATACTCAGTACATTTCGGCTTTCGACTCTGAACATAACTCAACGCCGTTTCAATACGATGTGGACTGCAACTCAAATTAAGCGTTACCTAAGTTACAATAGCCTAATGTAAACTGCTCATCGCCAATTAGACAATACCATTTTTCCCGATGCAATGCCGTTAAACATTGAGGAATTCTCCTGGTAGTCCACCATCAGCTAGACTTCATCAAAGGCATGTTTACTAACATCAATTGCTTGGCGACTATCTTAAAGAAATAGAACTAAACCCGTAAAATAGTTACTTAGGTACTAATAGGTTCTAATTACCAGTTGTGGTCTTCATCATCAGTTCCACTTCATCAAATGTCACTTTTCGTGAGCATATGACCAAGGCACTTTGAATAAAACCGAAATCACTATAGGTGTGCCTATAAAATTTGAGGAGTTCCCTCGATTTCTCCAGGATCCCATCATCAGATCCTGATCTCCTGACGATGGGACCACCTGTAAAACATGCCCTTTCAAACAAAAAAAGAATTGTCAAAATCGGCCCAGCCATCTTCGAGTAATTCGGTAACATACATAAAAAATAAAAAAAAAAAAAAAAAAAAAAGGCCCCGACGAATTGAGAACCTCCTCCTTTTTTTGAAGTCGGTTAAAAATAAAAGTATCTTTACACATAGTCCGCAAAATAAAAATTTCAAATATTACCATGAAAAAATAAACTTCAATGGAAGAAAAGCTACTATTAAATATTGTTATAATTTTTACATCCTTTTATTTTCTATTTTAATATTTAATTTTATTATTTATATTTCCTAAAACGTAAATAAGATGCGTATAGGTAATGCAATTCGTAAATATTTTATTATGCAGAGTCCCATTCCTTACTTCGTACCCTCGATTATTTGATGAAGGTAAACCAATTTATAGGTCTAGACATCAATAATGAAATTTTATGTTCAACCGCAGAAAAATCGTATTCCGTGACGAGCAGTACCCGCGACTTCGTACGCATTGAATATTTAAATATTATCTTATTTTTTCGATTCTTATGATTAAGTGATTTAGTTTTATCCATGCAACATGTTTAATATTTATATTGAAGGCAATGATATTCTAATAAACAGATATGTTATACCCATACTAAACAACAGAAAAAAAGTGTACCGAGCCGGGGACCGTTTATTTTACATTTCGTTACAAGTAAAAAGGATAGCTGGATAAAAACAATAAGTAAAAGGGATAACTAGATGTTTTAATTACGAAAAACTTATTACTACATAATTATGATGTATTATAACGTATTACTGGCATAATTATGATGAAAACGATTAAAGGCAAACGTCCCAATAAGGACGTTTTCTAGTCTTCACTTTTTGCGCGTTAATGATATATCAGTTTACTAGAACATCATTGATTGGAGGTATTTTCTCTGACTTATTTCGCATGAAATTAATATGTTTTCGTTTTTTATATTTTATTTACCAAAATATAAATAGCTGTGTGATAATATTCCTTGTTAATACGTAGAATTTTTTGAGAATGACTCGATAAAATCTTTATAAAGATATATAATAAATATTAGCGAAAAATATTTATTACGAAATAGACTCTGAAGATGATATTCTTCAAAATAATATTTAAGCCAAACTAATGTAATGTATTCTAATATACCGGGAGCAACTTTGATTAATTTATCCCTCGATAGTATTTTTATTGTTCTTTGAATTTATCATAGATTATTGGGGTCGTGCTCGTACGACAAGTAACAATATTACCATTGTAACATACATCATTTCGATATAGCGGTATGTATGATTTAAAATATTATTAAACTATTAATATGTAATAAATAAATGAATATTTAAAAGAAAATATCTAAAACAAAATTTAAACGCAATATATCTGTTTCCTTTAAACATTGTTATATCTAATTATGTAATTCAACTTGTCAATAAAAAGCGAAATCATCGTAAATTTTAAATAGATAAATACTCCTTCCTATTAATAAATATTCATTACCATCCGTACGGTTTTGCATATATTTATTGTAGGTTCAACTTGCCTATGATATTTTAAATAAACAATTTAGTGATGCAGCAAATTATTCATAATCCAACGAAGATTTATTTATGAATAATGCATTTAAGCTTCATAATTTATTAATTATTTTGCTGCAACCCTTGTTTTGTATTCAAAATTTAATATTTTTACGATAAAGAAGCATAACGCTTACTATCGTAGTCTTCACAACATTTGTTAATAATAATTAAGATTGACTTTACCTTTAATTTACTTTTTAAAAAAAAAAAACTCTGACAGAATAAATTTTATAAATGCTTAAGTGAAACATTATAATACCGTCAGTACTTCTTATTAATGGACTTCTCCCGTAATTAATAAATTTAATCAGATGGAAATACAGTATTGTGTTTGTATGTACAGTGTTTTTTTTTATTTATTGAATCATCAGAAACTGAGCGTCCTTGTCTTAACTTAATTACTAAAATTTTTCATCGCTCACGTGTAGTAAAAAAAGTTATACCAGTGCCTTACCTAATTTAAATAAAAAAATTTAAGCTTTAAATATAATCAATTACTTCTTCTTCTTATTCTTTTGTTAAACGTTGTTTCAGAAATAGAAAGAACTTTTGCCTTTGCTGCTCTGCGTTAATAATTTCTTCAAATTTATATTTCCAACAATAATACGTTTTTAAAATCACACAGTGAGTATATACAGATTTAATGGGGCTCAGCGAAAATACCTATGTGATTTCTTAATGAATTGAACCAATAGTGTGATACTTTAAAATTGTCGTAAATAGGGAAATATTATACGTTTATTTTGAACAATTTAATTTATCTTTTGTCATAGTTGTCACCTCTAAATGAAAAAGTAACGAACTTACGAAATCTTAGAAAAAAAGAGAGGTTTTAGTTGCATGCTATTTAATTATTTCATAGTCTCTTATTACCTGTGTACCTTGTTACCTACTTATATGTACTCGACAATGTTTACTACTACCCATGAAACTGACATTGTGAAAAAAATTAAGCGTATCTATAGCTCAGTGATGTTTTCCCGTATTTAAGCCTGTAATGTCTAAATTCACGTGGTCTCTCCTGTTCTAGACAATAGCTCTTAGTAACAGAATATTTATCAATCTTAGAAACATCGGTTACGTTTGATTGCTTCAATGCCTTCGATGAAAAAACTTACTCACGGCAAGCGTTTGGAGCGTTAAAACGGCACGTAATTTATGTGAAAACAATTTGTTAAATTTACTCAGATCATCTATAATTTTTTTGTCTATTTTTGTCAAAGTAACGATGTTTATATTAGATCAATTAGTTCTCATTTTATTTTTGTCACGACGCACAAAAAAGCAAAAGCATTTGATATACAAAGTATTAACGTCAAAATCTGATATTACTGAATAATTTAAGAATGGGAAACTACCAATTCTATTTGATTGTTTTAGAGTATTTACAGTAATTAAGGCTCCGGGCGTAATTCTTAAGATAATTTACTCTTGGAAAAAGATTTCACTCCTAATGAGAGAATTAAATGATGATAAACGAGAGTTTATCGTAATTATTCATTTCCTACTTCAATAGCCGCACATAAAAGCTTTATCCAGTTAATTAAAAACTTTTTTACATATACAATATATTATGAGCTTTAACGTTTATATGCGTATTGTATTAAACAAAGCATGCATACATAAAATATTTGCTTGTTCTATACTTAGTTTTAGGGTTATTATGGCGGTTTTATAATATATAACTTTACTATATATTCTTGTGTTGCTTATATCGTAAAGCTGCAAGTCAAATGTACCTTTTTAACTATGTTGACGACTTTTGTATATCGCCGTTACCTATGCTGTAAATATTCTGTGCATAAGTTTTGCTAACGTATATCTATGGCAAATGTGTAGTGTTGGTACTCAAATGTGCGAAAGGGAATTATAGGGAATAATGATGATCTATCAAATCGTAAATAGTAGTAAAATTGTCTTTCCAAATGTCATTTTCATTAATCTCTATGAAATATTTGTCAATATACCAAAAAACTAAAGGAAAATAGAAAAAATTATGCAAATTCAAATAACAGTTAAGTACACCTATAAACTCAATCGTGTTAATAAAACAGATATACTTTTTGATAGTATATATTTTACAATATCGTACGACGTATTTATAATGTACTTTGACAATTCCCCACAAACTGATCACAATTGGATGCGTCACTATACCGGACGCCACGAAGAACGACCTTGGCGATTGTTTTCAGCGAGACCAATGGTTTCGTCTGACTGTTAATACTCAAAAAAGAAGACTTTTATATTATAGGTACTTATTGAAATAACATTAGATACAAAACGTCTAGATTTGGATATTTATACCTTATTAAAGATGAAACGGTCTTGCTTCTTTTAATTGATTCTTTTGAAAACGCGTAGTATCAATATGCAAATTAAAAATATTATCAATTAAATAGTATTGCATACATATGTTAAAGAAACTTCGGAAGCTGTCTGCTATAATACATTTCGGGTAAAAGACTGATGTAATACATGACAACTACTAAAAACTCGAATCTACAATCTACATGTGTTTAACAATTAAACAAAGCGTAATATTACGTTGAAGTATACTTCCTCGTCTTTCTTCTTTGCGCTTTATTGAGTAATAAATAAAACTATTATAAAGAAACATGCAATAGCAATATTATTTTATATAACAATGTCGAATGATAGCCGCTTCGTGCATGTATTGTTATAATTTACTCGTAAAACGTACAATATTGATTTAGTGTCTTCTGAAAGTGATCGTATAAGTATTACTTCAGTTCATCTTTTGATCGTTATCACTACATAGTATAAAACAAAGTCGCTTTCTCTGCCCCTATATCCCTATGTATGCTTAGATCTTAAAAACTACGCAACGGATTTTGATGCGGTTTTTTTTTAAATATAGAGTGATTCGATAGGAAGGTTTTTGTATATAATACATGGACAATATAGGAAAGAAACACTGATCATTTTAGAAGTTTGTAAAGCGATGTCGTAAATAAAACAAATTCTGTAGTATATTTAGTAGCAGTATTGCAGCCGTGCGAAGTAGGGCGGGTCGCTAGTTAAAATATACGAGTAAATATAAATAGTTGTAGTCCTTTTTGCCATTACTTGGTAAGATCGGTGGTTATTTTTCTTGACTCTTGTAGTTTGTTAACCGTAGACTAAACAATAAAAGTAATTTGTCACGGGCCGACCAACGTAACCATTAAAGCTTGTTTTATTAAACAAAAAATATCTATAATAGTGAACAATAAAAACATTTTGTATATGTTATTTTTAAAGTTTATTCCTAATTCAAAAAGAGGACCATACTAAAAATCAATATTTTTATTTGCTTTTAATATTCTGTAACATTAAATATCTACAAAAAAGTATGTTTTTATTCACCTATACGACCCATACGGTGAGGTCCTCATTGCTTCCTGTATTCAAACACAGGATAATGGCAATCGAGATGGTCATGGGCTGCTGGAAGGGATCGCAAGAATATTTTTCTGCCCTGAGTTGTGCTTCGCCAACTGACAGGTTGAGAACGGCAAGAACGTAGCTTACGTACCCTTGTAAAAATGATACCGCTGCCTCTCCGACCTTACAATGGGTATCTTCGCATCATCCGGCCGCGGGTATGTTTCAAATATTTGCAGAAAATTAAGCCTGATCATCAACAAAATAAAGATTGACAAGCTAAGCTAAGAAGAACGAACTAACAATATAAATGTAATTTGAATTAGTTGTGTAATGAATGCACACGTCTTTATAAACCAACACGTCCAAAACGCTTAACTTCTAATGAATTATATTATACAAATACAACGTTCCTGTTTTTAAATGTTGAAAAAAATCTTAAAAAAGGAGCAATGGTTATGGTTGCAAGCATTCTGCCGTTAGCGACCCTATATAACTATACAAACGTTTAACCATTCTAATAGATGTGTAAAGGATCCCCAAGGAATTTTCTTTAAACAGGCGAGGTAATAAATTATATATTTGACAGTTAGTAGAATTGGAAAATGGCATAAAAATTGCATTGGCTCGAATAATATATCAAAGTGGCATAAAATTATAGCAATAGCAACCTGATAGGAATTTTTCACCACTTCCTGTTAAAAAAAAAAACATTTCTTACATCAACAATGCGTCACTAGGCTTGATCATATTGGCTCAATAAATTCAAAACATGGCAATACTTAGTACTAATGTTTAGTGATAGAATTTATGCGAAGCGGGTGGCGGCGCAAGATCGAATCTTAATGTGGGCAAGATACAGTTTGCGAGGCCCTAGTTTTTTCTTTACACTACTCTGATCCCAATGTTATATATTATGTTGTACTTTTTCAAATTTCGGATGCGAGGCCCTTTGCACCGCGAGGCCGTGAACGTTGGCCCACACCGCCAACGCTTTACGCCGCCACTGGTACCTACCCATATCGACTTGCTACCAACCACCAAGTAAAGATAAACATCGTTGCTAGTATAGTACGACACAACTTAGATGTCGCATCGGCAAAATTCGTAAAACCGATCACATCCGAATTGAGTACGCTATCCCAAATTATCAACATTTATTTCTGATGCGAATATGATCTTTACAAAAACGTAATAACTTGTAATATCATATGACTTAATATATTCGTCAATTTGACGCGTCGATTTACATGCACTTGCTTTCTCTGACGCGTGAATCTATAGCTACCAATAGCGTCGAATGGCGCGATAGGGAGCTATTTCTATTGGTTGTGTAAATCGGCAGTGATCGGTTTTATTTTCATTCCATTGCATTTTCCGATGCTACATCTAATTTGTGTCGTACTATACGTATTTGTCACTTTTAAATAATGTCTTATTTGAAGAATAAGATTTACTAAATAGCAGAAGTAGTAAGTATAAAGCAGTATATATATTATTATGTTTATCGCATAAGCCAAACTCCGATTTATATTTCTTTTCGAACACAATACACGTGTTTGGAGCAAGTTCTAGGCAATTGTTACCCCAATGTTAACCTTCTCCCCTTATCGCATTTATATCGATTCCAACATTTAACGACGATGGATAAGACAACGATATGTCTTCTTAAAAGAAATATTAATGTTAGTTGAAAGTGTTTTGAAAAGTTTCTTTATTTTTATAAGATATTTGAAAACTGGTGATCCAAGTCCATGGATTTTTCTTTAGCTATTGAACTATTGAAATTGAATTTAGGTAAAGTTCTATCTAAAAATGTTCTATTATAATTATATTAAATATTTACAAAGCCGTCGACAGAGGTTGTCTTCCATGTATTATATTAAAAACCGTCTTGGACACGTACTGCGTATATTGGTATTATTTTGTGTAATGGTTGATTTAGTCAATTCCTTTTCAGTTAGTATTAATATAGAAAAACCACCGTTTCTTTCGCAAACATACTTAACTGTTGTAAATACTTATGACTGATTTTCACTTCGATTGTAAAAGTATTATTAAAGTTAACTCAAAACTTTTTGTATTTATACAACATGCGGACATTTTGATTCCCTTCCAGTCCGTTTCTGTGTTTTTTGAGAAACGTTTCTTAAATCAGGAACAGCTTACGATCAGCGTTAACTCAACTTAATTTTGTGTTTTACGGTCGACACTCGACAGTAAAATTAGTAATGGTTAAACGCTTGCTTAGCTAAACAAATACTACAGTTTTGTAAAGTGTAATAAAAGTTTTCCTTGAAATTTTACTCCAAAATTTATATTTAATTTTAAATATTATGACAGAAACTCAACAAATTATTGTATTATATATCCTTTACCAAGAAGATTATTTTATTTTTCTTACGATGATATAAATAAAAACAAAAAACATTACTACCGAACAATAGTACTTAGTAGATATTGATATTTATATACCTTTAGTCACACCGGTGCTGTCTTTCGACACCGGATATCCAGGGGTAAGTGGGGTCTAGAACTGTTGACATATCCTTATCACCCCTCATTCAAAAAAACATATCTATACATCTTGCAACTGAAACACGAAATATTTGTCGAATTTAGTCGTTATGCTAAAGATCATAAGGCTTAGTTTATCAAGAATAAAATGTTTTTATTGTTAGGGGTGGCAAAGACAACAATATAGCTCTTCTAAGCCTAGCCCTTTTATGAAAGTAACCGAAAATAAACTAAGGGAATACCTCCTGATAAAATTCTTAGTAGAAGAAATGAAACTCTGAGGTAATATTTGTTTGCGGTCTGATCTCTGATAAGTAATTGTGATAGCGCTTATATGTAAAATATATCTGGGAACGAACATTTATTCAATTTTGGGGTAATTTTTAATGAAAGGTTATAAATTATGAAGTAGAAATACTGTATAATTTGATACAGCCATCATTTTTTTATATATTATGAGTGTATAGTTCATGTGTACGAATGACATCCGCTGTTCGTTTGAATGTAATTTGTAAAAATGGTTAATTTTAAAGGTAAGGTTTTATATTCAACAAAAAGTGTTACGATACGTGTAAGTTTTGCCTCCATTTATATAAGCAGCCTTGTACGCGTTTGAATTTAACGAAAAAAATATTATTGTAGCCTAAGTTACTCCTTATTATATCAGTTATCTGTCAGTGAAAGTCCCATCAAAATCGGTCCAGCCCTTCCAGAGGTTAGCCGGAACAAACAGACAGACAGACCGACAAAATTTGTAAAAAAAATGTTATTTTGTTTTATGTACCGTGTATGCATTGAGTAAAAAAGCGCTATTTTAATATTGCAAACAGACACTCAATTTTTTTATATGAATAGATAATGTTTTTGTATAATTATTTATGTATATATATATATATAACTGCCTGTCTGTGTTGTAAGAATATACTCATCTTTAGGTACATGTTATCCTTAGTGCGTAAAAAGACATTACGTCCGGTTCAAAACAACATCTTTTGTTTTTTAATTAAATTGTACTAACGTGTATAAGTTAGTCGCGTCACTCACGTCACAAAAGACTAGACAAAACAAATTCTCTACTACTATTATCTTGTATAATGCGAACAAAATTCTTTTCATTAGCCAAAACTTCAATTGAAAGCAAATATATAAAGTAAAAAAATATTCATTGTAGGAAACAAGCGTGAAACTCGCCGTAGCGGTGTCCTCCTATAATAGGTGAGTTTTTCCAAAATGGGATATAGTTTACTCCGACGTCTGCTAGAGCGAAAATGTTGAGGAACAACTTATTATTGGCGTTCACTGTTAGTTTGGTGGTAAGATAGTATTTTTTAAAGTTTTAGTTTGTCTTTTCGATATGTGTTCTTATTAGATTACAATTTTGTCACGTGTTTCGTTTTTCTATGTGCACCGAATATAAATATATATAGCTTGCTTACCTAAAAGCGTAAGTTTTTAAGAGAGTAACTATATCATTTTTTTAAAAACATTATTATGTAATAAGTCATTAATATTCTAAGTATTTTATTATACGTTTGTTAGTCACTTAATTGCTCTTAATCTGCTGGGCAGATTTTGATTATATTCTATTTGTGTGTTTGAGCTTGGAATTTAAACTCCCTGGGTAGCTTAGTTTGACAGGGTAGGTGGCACTACGAGCGGGTTCGAGTTGGTTTTTTAAATAAAATGTAACAAGTCGAACCTGGCAGCTAGTAATATTTATTACTTAAAAGCGATTGTTTAAAAACATAGGTAATCTGTATTCTGGTCAAGTCAATAGTCGACAGCTGAGATGGCCCAGTGGTTAGAACGCGTGCATCTTAACCGATGATTTCGGGTTCAAACTCAGGCAAGCACCACTGTGCACCACCATATGTGCTTAATTTGTGTTTATAATTCATCTCGTGCTCAACGGTGAAGGAAAACATCGTGACGAAACCTATGCAGGTTTGTCTCTAATTTCATCGAAATTGTGCCACATGTGCATTCCACCAACCCGCATTGGAACAGCGTGGTGGAATATGTGCCAAACCCTCTCCTTAATGGGTGAGGAAGCCTTAGCTCAGCAGTGGGAAATTTACCAGGCTGTTACTATTCTGGTCAATATTAATTTTGATATCCTTAAATCCCAATTTAGTGTCATATTGTTAGTCATATATCAATTTGTAAAATTGACTACGTTTAAATGTTATTGACTTTTATTAAGATAAGTTGAGCTTGAGACAGTAGGTACTTCCGAAGGCTATCTAAGATTAGGACCAATTTAGAAGGACTCTGTAATGATAAATGGTATATAATGTAATTTATGATTAAACACGGCAAGTACCTAACTTAAAAGGGAAGTAATATAAATTTATAGATATTGTAGGATGTGTGTAATATGACATTGTACACACATTAATATTGTTAACGCAATTAAATTAAAAATATTAAATTTTGGTTTGGTATATTATATGTCGTACATAGCACGTGTATCATACATTCTATACTACTTACACTTGATATTCGGCTTATTGTATTAGATTTCCAACAATAGATAATACGTAATGTTTTTTATTTCAGATTTTCACCTTGGTAGCAGAGAACGAAGGTATTGATTTTTGTTACTTTAATTATTATTACTATTATGCTGATACAGCATATCTTCTAATTTAAAAATATAAAAAAAAACTGCAATGTTATAAAAATTCATTATTTTCCTACTCTAAATTATAATTTCGTTTGTCATTATTAATATTATATTTTAAGCTTATATAAATTTAATACATACCTACTTAAAAAACATTGTCAATGGAAATGAGGATAATATGTCATAAAATAAATCGGTTCTTGATGAACCGATTTATTTTATGAACTAAACAATTAAAATTATTGTCAATAATTTTATGCATTATTAAATATTAACAGTACAAGCTGCACCAGAGCCATGCACAGACTTGTTGGAAGTAATGTTCAAACCAGAGAAAATGAAGAAACCAAAAGAAAACAAAAACGACAGTGATAAAGATAAACGTAAGAAAGAAAAATTAAAACAATACAAAAAATGTAAGTATTCAATCAAATTTCCTTTTTAATTTTTGCTAATTGTACTTACCGTTTTAGATTTAACTTGTGGTGTCAGAAATAGGTCACCTTTAAAGTGCCAGAAACTTGAGGCAAACTGCTTCAAACTGCACAAATTCTAGGGTTCATTAAAGCATTATAAAACCACATTGTTCAAATATTTTACTAGATAGGGATAAATAATGGTAACTTTTCAATTGTACAGATTTTATCATTAACCCTATAGCTTTCAGTCAAAATTTTTACAATATAAATAATTATAGGTATTTCTATTTCCGTAGTCAAAATCGTCTACTTGTCTTTATTAAGTATAAGTATCTTTGTTTTGTAATATTTTTTTTAAGAGTTGTTCAAATCTTTAAAAATGACTGTATATATTTTTACATATGAAATATAAGACAGAGGCTTATTTAAAATGTCTGCTTTCTTTAATAATAATTATCGAGGCATGAGTTATCGAAATCTCGGTTAAAAATTTTACAACAGCCATTTTGTAAGAAATAACAGACGATTCGGTTGGTGAATTCAAATCAGACTGGATTTAAGTTGACGTGGTCGCTCCTTTTAATTCGCATTCATGAAAAACTATGTCAATTTTCTAGTTTTGTAGTTCAGAGTTGAAATTTTTCAACTGCTCTTAATAATTTGATAGATATAGATGATAGATAGGTATAATTTTTTTTAATTACATTGGACATGATGATTATATGATTGAATTATTTTGTTAACAAATATTTATATTCGATTAAGTATGTTAACATATTTAGATATTAACCAATTGTATATGTTATTGCTTTTATGTCGTATAGTTCTCCTACTTCAAAAATATCTTAACGTATAAAAAATAATTTTAATATTTTATTTGTTTCAGTGTTGGAAATGATATGTGAGTATAAACTTTTAATTATGGCATACTAAAATTATGAAGAGGGATTCCATTCCTCCTAGGACTATTTAAATATAATGAGGTTGGGGATTGACCTCAGTACAATATAGTTTAGTGTTTTCGGACTATAATATTAGAAAACATTAAATTTTAAAATGAACTAATCAAAAATCACGCTAAAAAACAAGAATATTCCCGTTACTTATGTTGTAGTAGTAAGTATTTTACACTTCTTGAAAAGTCTCGCAACTGAACTTTATTCGAAACTTGAACCAAGTCAAATTTACCGTTATTTAAAAAAGTACTTTCTTACTAAAAAATATACTCATCTAGAAAGTTACCAAACTGTGAGCATCATATTGGTTGATAATGTGTACTTGCTTCAAAATGACAGAGATTATACAAATCAATAAAATTGGGACAATATAGTCACAATTCTCTCTCCATGACAGCGATTAAAAAAGTAAAGTAAAGTAGTAAAGTAACAGCCTGTAAATTTCCCACTGCTGGGCTAAGGCCTCCTCTCCCACTTAAGGAGAGGTTTTGGGACATATTCCACCTCGCTGTCCCAATGCGGGTTGGTGGAATGCACCTGTGGCAGAATTTCGATGAAATTAGACACATGCAGGTCTCCTCACGATGATTTCCTTAACCGCCGAGCACGAGGTGAATTATAAACACAATTAAGCACATATATACAGTGATGCTTGCCTGGGTTTGAACCCGAAGTCATCGGTTAAGATGTTCGAGTTCTTACCACTGGGCCAAAAAAAACACCTAAATTATTTACTGACACTGGACTGGACTAAGGAGAATATCATATACGTAAGAATGTTCAGTAATCTTGTATTGTGTTAAAGATTATTTGTTTTATAAAAAATATTCGGACCTATGAAGTGTCAAACCGGGATGTCTAACATAGACATGATGCTGAGCAGACCATTATTCCTTGATCTGTCATATTATATTTGATAAAACAATGAATATCTCTTACGTATATTTTGAAATAAAAATAAATCACTTTTTTAGGAAAATTTGGGCCTATAACTTTTTTGAGGTTTTTAGGAATAACCATATTATATGAGTACGACATACTACTATTTTTGTCTGTCTGTCTGTTGTTTCGGCTAATCTCTGGAATGGCAAGACTGATTTTGACGGGACTTTCACTGTCACATAAGTGATATAATAAGGAGTAACTTAGGCTACAGTATTTTTTGTTAAATTCAAACACGTATAAGGTCGCAGGCACAGCTAGTAAAAATAATAACCAAACAAAATAACATGTTTATTAATCAGTATCATACATAATGATTTTCGTTAGAACTTACTCAATGTTTATTTTTTTCAGTGAAAAAGAAGTAATTGAATAAGAAGGAAAGATGAAGTTATTGAGCTACTTGTAGATAGAACGAAAAATGTATCTTATTTAAATTATATTACGACAAAAATTTATAAGAGTCATTTATTATAAATACTTATTGATTATTTCACATCTAATATTAAAAAAAAAAATAGCAGAATTTTGCTTATCTGCGTTTTATATAAGAGTTGCCAAAAATATACGATATTTGTATACTTTGTCGATCATAAATAAGCAAAATTGAAAAACCAATTAGGGGGAGTTAGGGCAAGATAAGCAAGGCGATAAGATCGTGCCGATTAAATATCTTGTGGATTTGACCACTTTAACCCTAACTTACGTGTTGATCTCCTGTTATTAGGGAGTTTTATTAGCTTGTATTGCCAGAATATAATCGATAAAAAGTTGCGTCTGCGTTAAATTACAGATCTTATCCTAACGCAATATACTATATCTATATATACAGAGTTATTGGTAATTAGACGTATTCCCGTTAGGAAATTACAGGGGTGACTAGGTATTTTGAAGGAAAAAAAATATTGAAATAATTTTGTTTTCCGTCTCGTATTTAATTTTGGACCGATAATTATTATTAAAATATTGACAAATATCCAGTGTTTAATCGTCTTTATAAAACATATGAAAAAAAATGGTTTTAATTGATACTTTTTTTTAAATAAATTTTTAAAGTTGCATTTTCGTCAAATTTTGTAATAATCTAAAAACGTGATAACTCAAAAATGGTTAATTTTTGCACCATGCATATGGTGTTAAAATTATTGCAAATAGTCATCCCTATCACCTCCTAACGAGAATACGTCGAATTACCAATAAGCCTGTATATACATACCTATATCATTGATGTCAATTGTAAAGAATCCTGTTATTTTTGAGCAATAAGAACTACATTATTTATTCCTTTTGAGTGATATGACACCTGAATATATAAGGGACTTTTAATAAAATCAATTATTCTTTATTATTACAACTTACAAGAATTTAATCTAGTTATGATTTTTAATTTGTATTAGTAGTTATAAACCTATTACAAAATATGTAAAGTATAATTTACAAAAACCGATGAAATTTCGACTAATATAAAACATTCTCGTTCTTTTGACGTTAGTTGTCATTATTGTACTCTGCTATTCAGCTACAGGCGATAAAGTATCGAAATATTTATATAGTGTAATTTCAGTAGTTCGGGATGGCCAAAATAATATTATCGTTTTACAATGATGCTTCAGTGTCTCTATCTTTTGTTAGAATGCCACGCTATAGTCCCATAGTTTTATAATAACAGCTCAATAATATTTAAAATAAGAAATAGTGTTACATGCCTGTATTAAATGCTATGCCATATAAAATAATATTAATTATAGTTTTACAAATTATTGATCAATTAATTACAATAATAATTGTATATAATAAAGTAAATTCAATAGCTTCTGCTATATTAATAATATGCAATAATAATGTAATATAAATTATGATGTAGAATCAAATGTCATAAAACCGTATTGAAGGCTAAGGTTACTCTCGTAACAATAGTCTATATTCAAATACCTATGTACTTATTAGTCCAGTAATACGCACCGGCGCTGTCATTTAGCAGTTGTAACAATCGTTTGGTTATTGTGATAGCTTTAGCAGGAAACGCATTTTGTTGTATTTAGGGCGCTTTGTTCTCGCATAGATTACGAAATTACCTGTACTTGCGTTTTTAACATCATTTTGCAATCCATTGTATAAAATTTCTATTTCGAAAAGTCGACAATATTAAAAAAAATAATACGAAAATATTTAATTCCATTTAGCGCAATGGGAAACGAAGAAGGAATCAGAAGAAGTCGTAACAGAGAAGTCTAAAGGAGTAATTGAAGATATGATGACCAGCTATTTCAACTTCCTGTCATATTTAATGAAACTTTGACGACTCTTATGTTTAAAGGGATAAATAAAATGCGAAACCAAATTATATTAATTTAATCAGACTCATTTCACAATGTAAACTGATAACACACAATTTGTATTACAACACGGGCCGGCAGCGCGGACGATGTTGTAACACAAACACACATTCATCGACACACAGTGCCGCATATAAATAACAAAAATGAACGCATCCTTTATATACAAAAATCATCACTATGGACGCTTACTGCCAAATACGTCCGATTAGTATAAAATGGAATATTTCGAGTCACACAGTGCTATTGATAATATAGTAAAGACGGGATTGGACACACATCTAGATAACTTATATAACCGGAACAGGTTAAATGCGATTAACCCCTGCGCGTTCTTATATTATATACCGTTTGGTATTCAAATGTCTTTGCATATACACTAACACGTCTACAGCTCGTCGTGTTCCTCCTGTGGACAAGAAAAGCATTTCATTATTATCATTATCTAAAATTGGCCTGAAGTTGGCAACACTAAAAATTTTTATACACTATTCAGATTTGACTAAATAATAGCATTTCTTCAAAAGTATGGCCTAATTTTTATACAAGTAGAATGTTATCTATGATTTATTGAGGCACACAGGAAAATGGTCCACCTGATGGTAAGTGGTCACCACAGCTCATGGTGTTGTAAGAAATATTAACCATTCCTTACATGGCCAATGTGCCACAAACCATGTGTCCCTTGTGTATTATGTGTACACAGGCCACTCATCTCACTAGAACACAGCAGTACTTAGCATTGCTTTTTATTTGTATAGCACAAATTAATAAGTAATAAAATAAACATTGCAAAAAAGTATTATTAAAGAGCTAATATTTTGTAACATTTTCGTGCTAATAAAACACAAGATAACTAAAAGATTTGACTCACCACTGGCGTTGCATCTCCCGCTTCATCATCGAGATCCTCATCATCTTCATCTTCTGGTTTCTCTGCCTTCTCCTTCTCTCTTTCTGCCTCATCTTGTTCATTCTTCATCTTCTTCTCTCCTTCTAAAGTCTTCTTGAGAGCTTCTCCACGTTCCTTGGCTGCTTCAATGTCATCAGTGATCAAGATGTTGTCAAAAATGGTACCAGATTTAACTTGCCATAAGTCAAGACCAACAGCGCAAATTTCATTGCGTTTGTACAGGTTTGCATCAGCAACATACTCAGGGTTGTCAATTTCTGGGTGAACCCATGGACCTTTGTAAGCGGGGTTATCGATCTGGAAAGAAAATTAACTGTTTAAGAACATAATAAGATTCGTACATTCTATTATCAATATAGATCAGTCTATTTTATCAAAACGAAAATCTTTTATTGAATATTTTTCAATATTCCCCTACATATTTAAATTATAGTTGAGATTATATTCATAGCAATGGCTATATAGAACTATATCGCAGTTCCGTTAATCCCAATCAATACAACAAACTTTTCAAAGATGTTTCAACAGAATTGTATTACCGATCAAGGTAAAACTCGCGATTATAAATGGAATATTACAAAAAAAAATGCCTGTGTTATATCGCGTAAGTGTACAAAAAAGACTCACACAAGGTATATTTCTATCCTACCTAGACAAAATCGTTGGGGCAACGACCTAAGATATTTACACAATATATTACGACACTTGATTAGACATCGAAAGTTAAACGCGTGTAACGGTTGTGTGGGTAAATGAACTACGCCTGCGGCCGGGAAGTAAGATGCTAACTACAAATTCAAATAAGTTGTGTCGCGTTTCTATCATATAATCGATGACTCATAGACGACAATTTGAAAGTATACGCTTTAATTTTTTCATATAAGTAACTTAAATAATTAATTTTAATAACATTTGAAATGTGTTCAAAAATTACCTTCATAGGGAATTATTACAGAGTTTTAAATAACATTTGAGTGAGACAATATTATGATTTAAAATATTAAAAAATGTAATATTCATTTTTCCTTTGTCTTACCTGTTTAGGTGCCCATACACCTTTGTAGTCTGGGTTGTCAATCATGGGTGGCTCCCATTCACCATCCATCTCATCGTCCCAGTCCTCGGGCTTAGTGGCATCGGGGTCAGCAATATGTTCTGGTTTGTCCCAATCTTCGGGCTTCGTGTCTTCTGGGTCTGGAATAGTTTTACGGTCATCCCAGTCTTCTGGTTTCTTGGCTTCTGGGTCCTGAGAAGAAATTATAATTCAGTTTTAGTATGACTAAAAAGAATTTAGAAAATTTTTAATTATCAATTATACCATTAAAATGCTTTATAAAAGAACTAAAATGATCTACCTTGATCTTTTGGGGTGGGAGGAAGTCCCAGTCCTCTTCTAGTCCTCCTTTCTCAACAACCTCATTGTCGATGAGCACCTCGTAGGTATTGTCTGGCTTAACAATCAATGTGTATAAATGGGTGTACACATCATCCTTGCAACGGATGTCCTTCTTAATCAGATGGTTTTTGCCCTTGTAGCTGAAGATTACATGAACCTGAGCAACAAGAAAGAATATAGTTAGTGCATGATTCAACAACAACATAAATTAAAACATACAAATATCTAATCTATCCGAAGAAACTTGTGATAATCCTTACAGAATTTTAACTGCAATTTGAAAATGATAAATATTTGGGTTATTTGAGTAATAAAGATAAAAGAGAATTTCATAATACAACCAAGTCAATATTAAATAATTTCCATTGGATTGATATTTGCTAATAGCAATTCGTAGTATTAGTAACTATAAAACCCATATAAATGAGTAGCACTTGAAAACTGATAGTAAGCAAATGCATGATTACTTATAGTTCAGAAATAATTTACAATTAGACATCTATAAACTACAATGACAAAAACTTTCAATTTAATTATGCAATTAAATTGAATTATATGCAAATTAAAAGTAATTAATGAGCATAATTCCGAAAGTTGAACACAAGTACAAATTGTTGGTGTTGAAATGTGAAGTACTTTTTAGCAGAAAATGAATGCCTCATATCTGCAATACATAAGCAATTGTTTAAAGAATGGATTAAAATTACATTGCCAATATGTATTGAAATAATATTTTAGATTGTTCCATATAATACTCACTATGATAACATATCAGGAAAAAAATTGATAACATTTGTTTTTTAATTAATATGAAAGTTAGATTTGTTTTCTAATTAACTCGTGTTACAAATTATGTTGCTAATCCAGATTGTAAAAAATTTAACTGTATCTAAATATAGTTTTAAACTAACTTAAATATGACTTTACAAATTGCTACTCAGCTCATATTAATGTTTATTGTAGTTATTTAAGATAATATTAGTATATAAAAAAACTTTGCAATTTAATTTAATAGATTCTTTTTTATAAAATATACTTGATTGTACTAATGGTTGTAAACTATAGATTCAAATCTAACATGATTGTTTAAAAATTCTCAATGCCAATAGAGCATGCAACTGCAATTTTCCCTATAAACATAACATTACTGATAATATTTGAATTGAGCTAATTTTTTATTCTATTATTTGCTCCTATATAGTCATCCAAATAAGTTATTTTGGCATACAGTTTCAGTTCAATGCTATCACAAAAAGCCGGTATTATAGTGCAATTAAGTTATTTTTTTAAAGTACTATAAATATACCACATTAGCCAAATAGTTAGCTGTTGCCATACCATTAAATAAATCAAAGAGATAACAGACTTGTCAAACAAGTTTATCAAGTTAATAACTTGAATATTACATATGTGGTTTTATTTTTACATAAAACTTACCTTTTTGGTGCCAGGGCCGCAAATGTCGGGACCAAACATAATTTCATAGGGAGTCTCGCCATGCATGTCCTTCTGCTCCAAGTTGCAATCGAAGACCTTTAAGTAACCGCCTCCGCAGTCAATATCCTGTTCATGTTTGACTGAGAACTGCACGACCAGGTTTTTGCCATCGTTGGAGAAGGGCTCGAACTTACGAGAAAGGGCGTAAAATCTCGCATCCTCAGAGGTTTGTAAACCTGAGTAAAAAAAACTTTCGAATCAAGTACGTCTATAAAAACGCAATTGAGAATAGAACGTCAATTCGAATAGAGGCGTGGATCTATTTTGGGTGACACGTTTACATTTTCACAAAAAAAGAATATATCTTATATGAGTTGCAAGATATAATACACATTTTTAGAAGTACTTTATTGAATGAATTTGTAGTTAACTAAATATAAGAAAGAAATAGTAGTTAGGTATGTACCTTTATCTTCCTCTGGGTCATTGAAGAACTTGCCGGCTGTCAATTTAAATTTTCCGAACTCTTTACCGGGATGTTCACTATAAATCCAATTCGATTCCCATGAATCTAAAAAGAGAAAAACATAATTAAGCCGATAATACTAAGTCTAGCCGGCATTCTTAAAAATCGATAGCACGCGATATACCGGTACCGTTTAATAGTGAACTAATATTTATGAGACTTACCATCAGGGAACTTTTCCTCAAAGTAAACATCACAATTAACAGAATAAATTGCCACCAAACTGGCTAACGCTAAAACTAAAGATTTCATTTTGATTATCACTAACACCTTCCTTCGCTGGCAAAAGACAGGCCACGAATAACTTGAAAATTTGGCGAGTCAACTATTATTTAATTTTGACCGGTTTATTGCGTGTAGCCGTGTATGCTGTTGCTTTTTCACTCCCTCTTACGATTTATATATTGGAGAGAAGGAAATAGATATATTCATTGTCGTCGTTTACGGAATTGCTGACAGAGATAGAACTGGCTAAAATCGGTATGAGTGAGGGAGTAAAAAAATACCAAGCATCAGAGAGTGACGTAGTGTTACGCAGACAGATGGAAAGATTCTATTGGCCAACGTTAGCAAATAGGAATTGAACACACTCTCTTTAAAATACTATATCTGTGGCGGGAAATATGAACGATTACTCGAAAGTTACTTTCGCATAAATTAATAAAATCGTATTTTCAAAAGATATTCATGGATTTCAAGTTTTATGAAAAATTATTTTAATACATCAATTTGAATGATATTTCATTGGTATTTTGACTTTCATATGCCTTAATTGGTTTAACTTTAGGTTCATCGATCCAGAAAATTCAGTTGACTCAATAAGCAAATCACCAATCGGTGTCATACATGACAACTGAAAGAGATGGAACTATATATGTTCATATTAAAAAAAGAGATAGCATATACATGATACGTGACAGACTGACAGAGGCCAATAAAGAAACCAACAAAACTATCAGTAGACAACATTAATAAAATGAAGTGATAATATGTTTAATTGTTATAGCATAAGAATTTTGTTTTATATTAAAATTTTTCTTCGTTTTATTAATGAATAAATCGACAGACTAAGCGAATTTACTTTTACTATTTATATACACTAATTACTTTAATGCATAATTCCTATTTCTGTCGTATCGTGAGTTTAATAAAGCAAAAAAGATAATATTTATCAAAGTTATAATAGTTCAATTTTATTATGTGTCTTATAAATTATTAGTATGTAAATATATATCTTAAGTACCTAAAAGTATTATTACTTTACGTATTTGCAATTTAAAGTGGCATGTTTAACATTGGATGATTATTTTGTTCTGATAAATAAAAGCAGGTTTTTTAGGTAATGTTTAAATTTTATTCAAGGAAAAAGAAGGTTAAACTTAATGAAAACATGTATCCGAAGATATTCACAACATAAAATATCGTTCAAATGTTTTGCAAATAGAAATATGTTTTAATACTTGTGAATATGTAAGAATGAAACTATAATGAAAAATCTTGTATGCCGGAAGATAACGTAAATTACTTATTTGAATGTTGTATGGTATAGTTAAAATTGTGAAATAAATGGTTTTGGTAAATAATAAAGTTCTAAATATAGGTGTTTTTTTTATTATCAAACATCACCAGTTAGCAGTGTGAACATTATTGACATTCATAATTATTTTTTCTTAACACTAGTAACTATTGCTTGATCTAGCATTTCTGACAAAGCTACTACTTTTTTCTCATCTCTTGCCTTTTTCTTTTTATCTTTTTTAAATTGCATTTTTCTCATTTTATTTTGTTTGGTGTTGCCTTCCATGACAATGTCCACTGCAGAGTCCTTTGGAGTTTTAGTAACTACTTTAGAAACAATGTTAACTTTTTTGGGGAGTAGAACTGATTCATCTTCGTCAACTTGCATTTCGTCCTCTGCCGCTTTCACTGGACCTGTACTTGTGATCTGCAGAATAATTGTTAAAAATATTAGTTAAAAAACATATAATGGGCTCTAATATAGCAAGTGCTTCTATTATTTTCAGTCAATGTAAAAATAAGGAAAATAAATATATAATACATATGCATTGTCCAATTAAATTCGTAAGCTCAATGAAAAAATTCTAATTTTCAATATAAAACAAATATATGTTCATATTGTTTTATATCAAAAGTATATTCATATTTATAGAATATAACCCATAATTCTCAGAACAATTTAAAAAAAAAAATAGTGTTACATAATTTTACAATTATATTTACAAATCAAACTCTGTTGTACCAAATTTTCATTGCGGGCTTTGACAATTCAAGGAAAGAAGGATAAATATAAAGCCACTGAAATTCAATCAGTAGTCAGAAAAGTAACAGGTAAATGGCTGCCAGCTGGGCAAAGCTCTGCACTCCTTTAAAGTTTTCTCAAAGGTTTCAAGTCTATTACATCATCCTCTCCGATACAGGTTGATGGTCACACATTTTACAAAATTCCAACTGAGATTTGTAGAATTGGCATATTAATTTGAATTTATTATTCATTCAGGTATTTTAAAACAATAATAATAATAACCAAAATCAAAATCAAAGTATACTTTATTCAAGTGGGCTTTTACAAGCACTTTTGAATCGTCATTTAATAATTAAGTGAAGCTATCAAGTCTCCCTGTTAGGGACGACAAATGGGGACTCCACTGAAGTCTGGAATCCAATTCTATTCCCAAGAACACGGTAGTATCGGCTACATAAGGTATTGAAATTAATTTCTGAGAATTTAGATGTTTAGTTTAAATAAGTCAAACCATGGATAGAAAAGTAATTTAGGTTAGGGTACAAGTTTTCTGGTATGATTTGAACACAACAGTTTTTGTAAAATGTTGATCAGCTATTTGAGAGTACTTTTCCTAATTTTATTAATTAGCAACCTTTAAATTGAACAATAATCTACACACCATTGGTTTTTAATAGGATGTGTTATATGATCTGATCTGGAGACTCATAATCCATCATTACATTATGAAAGAATACAAATAATCAATTTCACTTTAATAGTTAATATTCGTTTTTAGAAACGATTCAAACTTATTTATTAAATTTTAGTTATCTATATTAAGTTATAATGGACATATATCAGAATAGGTACTGTACATCCATTATATTAATATTTACCAACATTTGAAACTACATGGCAGAAATAATTAACTAAAATATCATGATGTTTTCATTGAACTAAAACTAGTTTTAAAACATTTAATTATTTACTACCCCAAGCTGAACTTTTACTTCATAATGAATTATCTCTTTATTTGACTTTTGTGACTTACACCATTGACACTTTATAATTATAGTTAAAATTGGTTTTTAGGGCCAAATTACTTTTGTGAATCAATTCTGTAAAATACAATGCAATTGATTCTAATGTTTGCTTTAATCGCAAGCTAACATTTTTTACCTTAATAGCACCATCAGCATTTGTAGTACCAAGTGTGTCAATGGTTTCTGCTTCCATCGCTTCAAATGCATTCACATCGAAGTCTTGTGACATTGTTGAAACTATCTTAGCATCAACGTGGATTTCAGAATCGGGCGTTTCCGGTGGTTCAGTGTAGTATCGCACCTGTAGTATAACATGGTATTGTAATATATAACATAACATATATAACATTTAGCTAAATTGTATGTTTCTGTATATTACAACAAAAGTGTATTTATTTCATATTTTAAATACGGTAAAAAGCATCCTACTCAGTGAAAATTATTTTTAACAAAAACTAAATTTAGTAAGTTTTAGTAGAATTAGTGATTGGTAGCAAACAAACTTTTTTTATTTTACCTTTCCAGTGTTCCAATCGTTAAGTAATATTCTAGCAGCGGCCTCTTGGTCAGGAACGCCGCCTTTCTTAAAACGACCCATACGCGATGCAACACTTGCAAAGAACTCCTAGAAGCAAAATTAAAATAAAAATATAAATATTATTCTGAGAAAATTAAAATAACTAACTATAAAAAAGGCTATAAAGAGTCGCACACTTTATATTAAGTATGCTGATGGTCCTTAATAAATAAATATATGTGTGTAATATAATATTTCAATATATGGACAAATTATAAAAAATACAGTCGCTCCTTATTCCTTAGCTTAGACGCAAGAGTCACTGCTTTCCGAGCACTTCCAAGTCAGTTGTATGAAAATATAAATTGACCACTAGTATAAATCAAACTAACTTGTGGCGTATTAAACTCTGGTATGCAGTAGAGCGCTACAAGAGTGTGTTTGTGAGCTCTCTTCAATATGGCCGTGGCAGGCGTGACGGGGTCTTTGAGGCTGGCCACGCGAAGAGCGTTTTTAAGTGCTACAGATGCATCACCCTCTGCGCCCGTGTGAAATACTATGCCGGGACTGTCTAGAATCTTGATCTTCGAGTCCAACTGGACGGTTTGCATTTGTCTGTAATTTGATATAGATTATATAATTTCCGTAACCCTTAAAAAATGTAATAAAATCTAAGAATACATGGAGTTAGACAGGACAAATAAAGTTAGCTACCAAAAAGATACATTTTTTATGACAGCACATTTAGTTTTATTTGATCATGTAAAATGTAATTAATGTTTATTAAAGGTTTTTTGTGTTACTATGTACTTCTAAATATAACATGACATGAATATAAATTAAAAATAATTCAATTTATTCACAAAATAATTATCTTAATTAAATAACTTTGTGTTGTATCATTTGGCATTCACTATAAAAAATAATGTGAAGGAAATGGTATGTATTATATTAATTTTGTTTATAATTAATTACTGTTAGTTTCCCTTTAATAAATAAATGACTAGTATACATACTTTGTCACACCAGGAGTGCTCCCCACATTGCATGCTTTAGACCTGTTCAGACTGTTTATGATTGAACTCTTGCCAACATTTGGCAAACCAACAACACCAACTGTTATAGATGTCTTTATGCCTTTGTTGCGACAATAATTAGCAAGGAGACTCATAAGTAGTTCAGCTCCTACACAGGCTGAGTCTGAAAAAATAGACACATTGAAATTATTATTATTTTGCTCTTATCTCAAAACTTGAGCTGAGATGGCCCAGTGGTTAGAACGCGTGCATCTTAACCGATGATTTCGGTTTAAGCCTAGGCAAGAACCACTATATATATGTGCTTAATTTGTGTTTAAAATTCATCTTGTGCTCGGCGATGAAGGAAAACATCGTGAGGAGACCTGCATGTGTCTAATTTCATCGAAATTCTGCCATATGTGCATTCCACTAACCCGGATTGGAACAGTGTGGTGGAGTATGTTCCAAACCCTCTCCTTAATGGAAGAGGAGGCCTTAACCCAGCAGTGGGAAATTTACAGGCTGTTACTTTACTTTACTTTACACAAAACTTAACAAACATTGCCATATATTACACAAGTAGTTTCCCGCGGCTTCACTCGTTTTTAAGGGATTGGTTGTCATATATTTGGCAAAAAAGGTCCTTTTTTGGAGTATAAGTTTGGTTCATAAAAAATTTCATCAAATTCAGTTCAGTGGTTTGTTAGTGAAAGAGTGACAGACAGACAGACAAACAGATTTACATTCACATTTATAATATTATAATATATGCAGATAACTTAGAATAAAAGATTTACATAAATTATATTTTTACTAACTTGACATTTCCTTTTCTTTTACAATATGTTTCATTTTCCTTCTACCGAGATTGTGTTGCTGGTCCTGAGTTGAAGCTTTGAATGGAACGGCCGGTGACGATCTACGGAGATACTTGAGCCAAGCTGTGAGATTTTCCCGTGGCACTAAATCTGCTTTGTTAAGGACTAGAACTAACTTCTTGCCTGACTCACGGACTGCTTCCTCAACTTGTACACACCTTGTACCTATGAAAACAATAATATTCTCAAACTCAAATTCCTTTATTCAATATAGAAGCATTACACTTACTTATTGATTGTCAAATAAACACTACCACCGGTTCGGAAAAAGTAACACCCTGACCTGAGAAGAACCGGCGAAAGAAACTCAGCAGGGTCTTTTTTTTTGTTATTTTTTTTTGGCAAATTAATAAGATACATAGTAGTATATGATTAGAAATAACCAGCCAATATTGCATTGTATATTATTTGTAAGTGCAGAAATATTATCAATCATTTTCAAAGACAAACAATATAACAATCTACTAATAATAAAATTAATTCATACAATCAATAGAATTATATATTAATATATATTCTGTATTTTTGTGTAGAGTTTAATCCACAATCAGTGACAAAGTTAATTCATATGTTCTACTCAATTGGTTAGTCTCTCTGGTTTAACAAATGAAATGTTACTTGTGTGTTTGGTACACACATGCACTGCACATGTACATACTAATGTTATAAAAAGTTAAAATTTATGTTTGTACGAAGAGAGTTCACAACAACATACAGGATTACTAGAAAGAGGATTACTAAAAATTTTCTACTAATAGAAAGCTACATTCTATCTGACTGCATATCATTTTCTTTATTAATAAATTGCACCCTAATTGGAGGGTTGTTAGAGTTACATAAGTTACCTAATGGGTCTCTAGCATCCACAACTTCTAATACAACTTCGGCCTCTGAAATAACTTTCTTAAATTCCTTATAATAAGCTTTTAAAGAATTTTCTTGTTGTCTGTCCTTGCCAAATTGTACATCATCATTCTCAATTTCATTTTCTTTGAATGCTTCGTGGACTTTGCCTCTTGCTTGTGCATTTGCTACCTTTAAATTGTAACATTAACTTTATTTAATTAATAAAAAAAATATTTTAATTGGTGTGTAAGCAAAATTAAAATATAAGAATTTCTACAAAGATTTTTAACTTTTGATAATTAAAGTTATTTTTTTGATTAATTATTTCCTAATAAATTGAATTAAATATTTTTATGAAAAATAATTTATTACTATTTTTCAAATAAAAATTTAAGCATAAAAAGTAGTTATCATACACTTAGTTTATTTACTTACCAAATTATCCATACTGAGAGTACTATTCTTCTTTTCCTCTAATTTAAGTTGCTTATCTAATTTTGCTTGCTCTTTTTTCTTCTGTCTTTCTTCCTCTTTATGTTTCTTCACTGCTTCAACTTCTTTTAATATGTCTTCCTTAAATGGACACACATTTGGTATCTGTATAGGCTTAGACTTCTTAGACTTAGGATTCTTTTTAGCTTCCTTTTTTACTTTTCTATTATGCTCTCTAACTTTTTTTTCTATCTTATAGCGAAGGCGTGCTGGCTGCCTTTTGGAAGGCTTCTCTGTAATAATAAAGTGACTATATATAGCATTAAATTTTTTATAAAATATTATTTAACTATAGATAATAATTGGCAACATGATAATAGTTTTTATGTCTCTTCTTCAACAACAACAACAGCCTGTAAATTCCCACGGCTGGGCTAGAGACCTCCTCTCCCTTTAAGGGGAAGGTTTGGAACATATTCCACCACGCTGTTCCAATGCGGGTTGGTGGAATACACATGTAGCAAAATTTTTATGAAATTTGTCACATGCATGTTTCCTCACAATGTTTTCCTTCACCGCTGAGCACAAGATGGATTATAAAGACAAATTAAGCTCATGAAACAGCGGTGCTTGCCTGGGTTTGAACCCGCAATCATCGGACTCAGACACAACCATATCGACTGTCTCTTCTTGATTTTATATAATTGTTTTCAATTATAACCTAAAAGTAAAAAATGATCCTTGTGTTTTTATAACCGGATAGTATAGTAAAGGTAACATTAATCAAATACAATTGTTCATTATATTTGATTTCTCTTTTTTTTTAGTAAATATTTCAAAATAATTTTAACAATAATAGCACATCAATCAAAAATAATATCAACCAGTACTTACTTAGTTTAAACTTAGCCATTTTTTATTTCTCTATTTATTAAAAACTTTTATCAAACGAAATTATTCAAAACAAATACAATAAATTGGTAATACAGTTTGTAATTAATGTTTAAATAGAAATTCACGCCGCATTTTCTATTTCTTTTAGACTTCTAGTGACATTTTACGTCATTGTCAATTTTGTCACACGTGCTCCATGACATAAGGATTAAAAACAATCGGATGACTCGAATGGTTCGATTATATAAGGCAGTATATAAATTATTATAGTATATAAATATTTATTATTAATTTTTATTAACCATTAACGATTTTACGATTAGTAATTTTTATTAACAAAAGAATTAATATAGTCCAAGAGCCAGTGATCGGTAGACTTACATCATAGTAGCAAGCTCCATATTACTTTTATTTTTATTATTATTACATCATTATTCCCATCGAGGGTTCCTTTGAGCGTGCCATGGAGCCGAAAAGCATAAAAATCGACTTTCAAAACGTGATCGTAGTATAAAAAGTATAAGTAGGTATACTTTTTTGGGATTTTTCTACCACATCATATTTACATCAATGGTAAGTTAGTTCGATTCTTGATCACAAAAAATACTATAAATGTGTCATATATATAAGGTTACATAATGACTTGTTTTCTTCATTCAAGTTTTTAATTACTTATGACTGTTATGATAGTATTAAAATGGTTAAAAGTAGTTAAATTGTTTGTCTAAATGTAATCTGAATAATAATAATAATTAGTATTATAAAATGAATTATTAGTTAAATATTAACAGTAACTGGATAGTGAAAATTATACATTGATGGAAAGAGAAAAACTAATGCCATGAAGCCGAAATATAAATTTTATTTACTTAATTTTTTACATATATATCTAATATTTTTTTTTTTTTTTTTTGTTTTACGAGGAGGAAAGGCATTTACGCCTCCCGCCCGGCCGGGGGACCGGGACGGGTATGTGGGACTCGACCGGGGCCATAAGGGCCCCGTGCCAGGGCAGAAGGCCCTGTCCTACCCACTAAAAGCTCCTCGGGTTTCCACCGTACCGCGTGATGGAGGGGCTACGGGAACGCTAAAGCATACTTCCGCGGCCACCCCGCGGCGACCGCCGTTAGGCGGTCAAATCTTTGAATGCGCGCCCAAGGGCGCGCCTTCCTCCGTTGCCTCCGTCCAGTAAACGTGACGGACTCCCCCGAGTCCGCCACTGGAGGCTGGGCGCCAACAATGCTGACGCCATGGTGGCGGCGGATAAGATGACAGGCTCCGTCGCCGACCACCGGTGTATCTCCACACCACAATCGGCAGTCCACCACGTGTGAAATGGTGGACCACCCCTCCTTCGACGCTCATAACGAGCCCTCCGCTCTATATATAAATATTTACAAATAATACAATATTTACATATATATACTCCTCCGCTAATTGCCAGCGAGGCCGCTCACATAGTCCACTCCGCTGCGCTCGGAGAAGTACTAGGAGCGACCCCGCGGCCTTCCTCCGCGTCAGTCTTAGCCGCGGCCGCCGAGCAAGCTCAAGCCGGCTCCGTTGCCCAGGGTGCGCCACGAGGAGGCGACTGACATGCACCCCAACATGTTCTATCTAATCAATATTATTATAATATTAGGCGATAATGTAATAAGGTATATATTAATGTTGTTGTAATGTTTTCTATCGAGATACTATCGGTAGTATCTGATGTTGCTTATACTATGTTTACTTAATTAATATGCATTGAAATTTTTTCGCTTGTTAAAATGTGTTAATTCTTTTAAAGACAAATAATTTAGCAATACTACCAATAGTATCGATATTATTGCTAGTATATATCGATAGTATTGCTCGAGGCGAGCTATCGATATATCACTTTGACTATCGATTAATAATCGATTATCTATCAATGTGTTCATGTGTTGTGTTATGACATGCGTAACGGAATGTACGATTATTTAAATTAAAAAAATATATGTACTTTAAATTTATTTTCGTATAAAGAATAAGAAAATGTGTTTTGCTAGTATCTTATATTTTTGCTCTGTACAAACCCGTATGTGTAGTTCCTGGGTTCAAATACTTCCAATAATTATAATATAATCTACCGCCACACAGAAACCCCTATTAAATGAGTTTTATTATGTACGGTAGGAAGGTTTTTTTAACCATTTAAAATATTTTTAATATAGTTACTTCTAAATACATATATGTAATAAGGATGAGGCGTTAGGTCCTAATTAATTTTTGTCAATCACAAAAAATAAGCTAAATTAAATATTCGTAATTATTTTGTAAATTATAATAAGTTACTATGTGAATAAAGATATATCTGATGAGTAGTTGAACAAAGCAATAGGTATCCTTTTTATTCCACAATCGGGTAATTGAGTTACATATTATAGATAAGTTGTAGACTGACCTACATATAATCGATCGTAAGTTTTTAAATAAATTATTTTGATAAATAAATCACACATTTAAATTTAAATTCATTGTGTGTCTACACTTTGCACCGACATAATAGTATGTCACGCAGCCATGGTAATAAGTAAACAAAACACGTCGTTTTCATTCATAGTATACCGACTTTTCGTTGAATGAACCGCCATCCACGACGGCTGGCGTCGCCAACGCCATATGACATGCATTGTTCCTCAGGAACAGCTGCAGTCAAATCGCAAAGCGACCGTTTATACCTGAACAGGTAATATAAGCAACAGGTCATTTCATTCGTCGCGGGGAGCTCCGCAACCGCGCCGTCGAGCGCCTGACTCATTTCGAATAGCCGCGTTAGTCGTGTTCTGCCTTTCACGGCGATCGTGTGTACGTTAATATTTCGCGCGTCAGTAAGCAACGAGACTTTCACGTGAGCGATTATATCGCTGTTCCGAGTTATGTGCGCAAACGCACGCTTCAATAACCCTTTGATCAGTCGCTCGTGACAGTGCCAATGTCTCCTAGTTTAGAGGGGATCATGTTTAACAGGAGCACGAACCTCTCAGCGAGGCGGCCGTTGCTTGCAGAACCGCAAAAGGCTGTGGTGAAACCACCACGAGCGCCACCTCGCGATTATGGTCCACAACGACCCTTACCCGCACCACGGAACATGCCAGCAAAATGTCCTTATGAATATAAGACGGACTGTTGGAAACCTTCGAACGTCGATATCGAAAAACGACTGCAAGAGACGAGAGCACGAGAGAAGATCGGTTACTTTCAAGATAAAGTAACCGCTCCGGAGTTAAATTTAGACCGTAGGGAAGCGGAGTTAGTGTTTAGATTCGACCCTCACGCGTCCGCGGAATATTTATCGAGTCAGTATCAAGCTCCTACAGTTCAGTATGCAAAGCCCCCGACGCCGGCAAACGGGTTTGCTAACCGTCTACCGGAGAGAGACGGGCCTTTTGTATTCGGAGTCCACAGCCCTAGCCAGTTCCCTCCTTCGCGTCGGGATGAAGACGATTACGATTATTCAGAAGTAACTGAAGAAAGCAGTCGGCCTGTGATACGAGATGATGAGTCGGGTGAATTAAATTGCTGTGATAAAGTGAATGAGTGGGCAGTACGGGATAAAAAAAGTCGTAGAACTTTAAATCGAATGTTTCAAATCAAAGATAGACGAAAAGTGAAAGGTGGGAAGAAGGAGAAGATTAAGTGTGTGTTAGTTGGTGATGGAGCAGTAGGAAAAAGTTCTTTAATAGCTGCCTATGCTCAGGACACGTTCCGGGAAGATTATCAACCCACAGCATACGACACATTCAATGGTAAGGAAACTATTGGTTGAAAGCAAGTAAACATTTAAAACAAATAATTTTAAGAATACGGCAACTTATCACAAATGTCCCTGATTTGGTGTGATAATAGAGATTACACCACTCAAATAATTGTTTCTGAAATGATAATATCATTAGTAATGGTTTTATCAACGATTGCTCTAACAATCACCGTTTGATGTAAGCAATAAGACGTAAACGTTAACGTAATATTGTTATGCTATACAGAACTGTTTATAAGTAAAACAATACTATAGTTTGCGTATCAATGAATTGTTCTAGTTTTCAAAATAAGGATAATTTATTGATGATTATAATTATAACGTACCTATACATTTCCTATTTACATATTAAAGGAATACCTACATGCTGATGAATATTTTCTTGGTTCTTTGTTTTGTCAAAGAATCCAAAAGTAAGTATACGTCAACGACTTTAAGTATTATGTTATCAATATCCAAATAAGTCAGGTCAACACTAAATGTTCAATTTGCTGTTGTTCTAATCTATTATACATATGATTAATACTAAAATAACAAAATCGAAAACAAGACAACAAATTTAGATATTTGTTTCGTTTAAACCAGTAGTTTATAAGCACAGTTTATTTTATATTGTTATGCCTCCATTATTGTATTATATATTTGGCAAAGTGTATGTGGATCTTTTCCTAATCAATCGTCAAGATATCTTTAATAAAGGCGCGTCGCAATCGTGATAGCTTATCACAACACGAAATGTTTGCAAAATATTAGTGTTCGGGTAGTCTATTTAATTTTACTTCATTCAAAAGCATTGTTTTAAATATAAAAATATTCAACGGTTCGCAACGGTTTAAATTAACTTAGTTTGATTAATTATAGTACCATTAAACTAACTCATTTATAGACACTTAGTGTCATAACCCTTAATTTGGTTTTTGTATGAATTAAAAATGCTGTTTCATTAAGCCAGTAGAATTGTCAAAAACAATTAATTATTATACCTATTTTATAAGAAAAAAAATAATTACATTCTGTCTGCGTTTATAACGGACATCAATAGAATATCACTTTTTTGAGAACTGAAAAAAATATTCTAGCTAGTAATACATTTCTGCACGTATCAGAGGTCAAAGCACCTTTTTAATATGGACCGTATACGCCCGAGACCAATTAATGTTACTGTCTCAGGGATTAGAATACAAATAAGATAGCCCGGATACATGACAGGCTTTCATCGCTTAGACTATAAAGTAGATAGAATTATTCCACTTTTCGTTACTATATTTTCTTTAAATTAACATGATATTCGAAAGTGCATGTTAATTACGTTTTACGTAACGTTTATTTAGTCTCATTTCAATGTCACATGTTGTGTTATCAATTATATGAATCTCTTTGGTGATATGTATATTTATAATAATTAGTATCTATTAAAATAAAATATATTATGCAATGATTAATGCAAAAATGCATTTGTCATACTTAGTTACCAAAGCATTTACAAGTGCGTAAAAAATTTCATGCTTTGAAAGGTAATATGTACCTGACTTTGTTTACTTGATGGTAGGGCTTTGTCGAAGTCTGTCGGGGTAGGCAACATCCACTCATCGTTAATATATTTATCATTTTAGCAACCCTTACCAGTTTCTTAAGACATTGGCATGAGCTCGATTGATCATATATATTACATAATATACATTATAAAACTTATCTGAGTGACGTGCTCTTAGTGACTTATGGGTAAGCATACAGCTTTGAACATGTGTTTTTTATAACGCAGGTGATCAGTGACATATTAAAAACTTTATTGATAAAAGAAGTTTAAGGTGGGATGTAAACGCCATGGCATTTTTTTGTTAGTTAAAGTGGAACTTTCATATAGTGTCCATATGCTAAAAAAGAGATGTAACTAGAGCAAATTTTACAAAATACTAACATTTAAGGAAAACCTGATGATGCCGATACACAGGCAATATAAAGATAAACAATATTTTTTAAAGATAAAGAGCGATAATATAAACAAATTTTAAATATAAAATTTTCGAGTAATTTAAACTTGACAACATTTAAAGAATTAATTTTGGCTTTATTCGTTAACTGGTTTTTATGTTATGTTTGATATCAGCAAAGTATATTCCGTCAATAATAATAATATTATTTGGTTAGTAGCGGAGGGTAAATTAGCGCTCAACAGTGAAATACCGTGCCGAAAGATATCTTCTCTTTCAAATTGTCTATTGTCAATATAAGTTAAATAATAAAGGTTTGCTTTGTTCACCAGTGAAGACACAAACGAGAGTCGAGACTTTTGAAATTTGTTTTAGTGTAAAGCCACAACAGGTAGAAAGTGGCGCCTAACATTATTAGCTTTAATATAGATTGTTGTCGCCGTCTTTAACTTACAAATCTTTTAGACTTTAAAATGCAAGAGATTGAAATGTAATAAGTCATTTTAACATTGATTACAAGATTATTTCAGTATTACCACTAAAATTCTTCATTCATTGCGTCAGTTCCGCCAACTACTTATGTCATGCGTCAGTTTCGGAAATGGTAAAGATATGAATTTGTAAATTTATATCGATTGATTACAAGTTAACGTTGAGTGATTAAATCAATGAAGCCTTATTTTAAAAGTTAAGACAAACAAAGGTTTTTTCACTATGTTTTCCTTCATTGACAAGCTCGAGACGAATTTATAATCACAAAGAAGGCACATGAATATTCAGTGGTGCTCTCCTGGGTTTGAACCAACAATCATCAGTTAACATGCACGCGATCTAACCACTGGGCCATCTCGGTTCAAAGTCGCAACACCATACAGATAATAAATAATATTAGTACGTGTCAATGTTTAACCGAGTATTTCCTTGTAACTATTGACTTCACACTGAAGCCAGTGTGAAAGCCTAGAACAATGTACTTTCGCCTCTGTATTTGCATGCAAATGATGTAGAACTCATGCCGCCTTCACACGATAAGGCAATAGCAAATCAAAGTTTTATAAGTAAAAATAGCTTCATTGTGTTACTATGCAAGACATATTATGTTTGTACTTGTATACGAATGACATCCGGTGTTCGTTTGAATGTAATCTGTAAAAATAGTTAATTTAAAAGGTAAGGTTTTATATTGAATAAAAAGTGTCACGATACGTGTAAGTTTTGTTATTAATTTATTGCCAATATTCATATAGGTAAATATTTGAGAAATATAATAAAGTTAGTGTACATTTAGTAGCATGGCCGTAGGCAGGCGGGGGTTTTGGGGGTTCAAACCCCCCCCGAAATTTTTTCGCTAACCGCTATCGTAGTAACAAAAAATATTTTGCGGCAATTAAACAAACAATTTAAGCATTTATAGGTTTTTTTCAGAAAATTAAGCCGTTTGCTCTAGATACGACAATAAATCTAAACAAAATGAATCATTTTACGCAAAGGCAATAATAATCATACCGTTATTCACATTTTATTAAGATACTATTTTTTTATGTCAAAATGTTATGTTAGTAATTTTAGATACTAAAGAGGATAAACCTTTTACAGAGTGCCATTACATTTTGAAATGTGTAAGACAGATTGTAAAATTTCTGATACATTCTATATATGTATATTTTATTGAGAATTAATAAACTATATTATTAAAAAAAACGGAGAGTCGGCGCTCTTTAACGAATAGTCGCCGACTACGAAAGCAGCCCAACTCCTGGAAGGCTACTTTGGTGCATCCTATCCCTAAAAAGAGCAACCGCCCAAACCTGTCCCATTATAGGCCATTAGCTATCACCTCCTTGTTTCGTTTCCATCGGGGTCGTTCAGCTGGTGATCTTCTAGATTAACTTAATCTTAGATGGGCAGAAGCAGTTGAGAGCAAGGGAGAGGCATTGGCGCCCAGTCTGGACGCTAGCGAAGGCCTTCGATAGCGTATGGTACTAAGCGCTTCTTTCAAAGCACCTATCGTACGGGCTTCCCGGGAAATTATGCAATTGGATCACCAGCTTTTTGGCAAATGAGAACATTAAAGTTGTTATATATGGTGCATCAGAAGACCGAAGAGTATAATCAGCTGCTGTGTATGGCATTTGTGAACTACTAGAAAGCCTTCGATTCCATAACCTGGACTGTTCTGGAATCTCTGCAGCGATGTCATATCGACTGGCGATATACCGACGTGTTGAGATGTTTCTACAACGCTGCGACGGTGACCGTGCAAGTTCAGACGCGGGGTGAGACAGGAGACATGTAATATCTCCCAAAACTATTCATCAACGCGATGGAGGACGTCTTCAAGACTCTGGATTGGACTGCAACAGGCGCCAATGTCAATGGAGAGCGCATCTTCGTTTCGCAGACGATATAGTCATCTTTGCAGAGACGCTGGAAGAGCTTCGCGGAATGTTGGACGACCTAAATGGTTCCTCCCGGCGGGTCGGTCTAGGCATGAACTTGGACAAAACCAAGATCAATAAACAGGTCGTGCCGGGACCGATATCTTCCCATCCCTGGCATCCCCCTCGAGGTTGTGCGGGATAACCTTGGCCAGACAGATTGATAGGAGGATTCGGTTGGGCTAGGCACCGTTCGGCAGGCTCCGTCGGGTCTTTACGTAGGCGATTTCACAACGCTTGAAATCGAAAGTTTTTGAGCATTGTGTCCTACCGGTGATGACGTACGGTGCCGAGACGTCCACAAATTAAAGTTCGCGCAGCGGGCGATGGAGCGACTTATGTTAGGTGTCTCTCTCGTGGATAAAATCAGAAATTAGGTTATCCGTGAGAGAACTAATGTAACAGACATAGCTAGGAGGATCAGCAAGCTGAAGTGGCAGTGGGCTTACCATATCTGTCGTAGGACCAATAGCCGCTGGAGCAGACGAGTCCTAGAGTGGAGACCGCGTCGCGGTAAGCGTAATGTAGGACGACCTTCGACCCGCTGGTCCGACGACATTCGCAGGAACGCGCGGTGGACGCTGGATGAGGGAGGCAGAGGACCGAGAAGCGTGGCGCGCTCTGGGGGAGGCCTATGATCAACAGTGGATAGCAAATATGTAACATTCACTGCTATGCGGACGACAGTACTGTAGACACCTCATACACCGGCCGGGATAATATTTCTCGGGAAAACGTCGGAGAAAACCGGAAGAAACTTGTGTCTGAAATCGAGTCTTCATTAAACAAAGTCTCGAACTGGGACCGGCTAAACTTAGTCCATATATGATTCTTATTTTGCTATTAAAATATCTGATGGCGGGGAAGTACTCTCCCTTGGTAATCCCTTAGGCTCACTTAGAAGCTTCGGACCCCCCGGCTGAAATTAGTCCACTTCAACCCCAAAAAGAGGCAAGTTTGCGCCTTAGCCGCTAAAAAAATACCATTTTTCGTATCTCCACGAATTCAGAAGATTCCAATAGCTACCACAGCTAGTATCGAATTACTTGACGTGGATATTTCGAGGCTCGTTCAGTTCCGTGGTCAATTGGAACACAAAGACAAATTTACATCAAAAAAGCTCGGTGTGCTCAGCAAGCCAAGACAGTATTTCACGCCGGCCCATCGCCTAAAACTATACAAGGCGCAAATTGAACCTCATATGGAATATTGCTTACACCTCTGGGCGGGTGTTCCCCAGTACCAGCTCCTTCCATTTGACCGTATCCAACGCAGAGCTGCTCAAATTATCGACGATCAAGCCCTTTTCGACCTGCTTGATCAATTGGCTTTGCGATGTTAGATCACTCTGCATCTTATACCGAATATTTCATGGAAAATATTCGGAGGCATTGTTCGGATTAATCCCAGCTACTGAATTTCACCTTCGGACATCTCGTCAAAATTCAAAGTTTCACCCGCACCACCTTAATGTTCAAAAATCCACAAAAACGATTTTTAAGATATTTTCTTGCTTGCAAAACCACTCTGTTGAAGCAGCTTTCACCGACGCTTTTTCCGAACCGATACGACTTCGGAACCTTAAAAAAAAAGAGCGTACTCCTTCCTTAAAGGCCGGTAACGCTCCTGCAAGCCCCGCAGATGTCCATGGGCGGTGGTAATCACTTTCCATCGGATGAGCATCGTGCTCGTTTGCCCCCTATAATATAAAAGAAGTCGTCGGTTGTCTCTTAAATAAATGTGCATAAATTGTGTATAATTTTAATTTATTTACGCTTATTTTATCTTAAAATAAACCTATTGCTTTTTTTCCTGGAGCACGAACCCCCCCCGAAATGAAATCCTGGCTACGGCCCTGTTTAGTAGGTAGTTACTTGAAGGCTGTATTCGTGTATGTACGCATAATACCGAAACGCGTGATTTCCGTTTGATTTTAAATAATTAAAATACGTAAAATAAATTAAGTTTTTAATACACGTAACGTAAGTCCAATGAATATATAATATGTAACAGGTTAAACAACTTCAAGTAGTTAAAATTATTACCAAATAAAATTAATTAGCTTCTAATTTTAACGAAGACTCAAAAGTAATTCATAAGGTATTTATTTAATCTGTTATACTATTGACACGTAATGTTTGATTGGGCAAGCAACACATATAGATATACATATATCACAACATCCTCATATATATTACCAAATAGTAATTACATATTCAGGTACGTAAAAACATACATTACAATAAAAAACTAAGTATAATAAGTTAAAATATAAGTATATAAAAATACAAGAAAAAGGGGTACGTCCGTAAGTTAGAGGTTTAGTACCTACAGTCTCTTTCATTTTTTTAATAATAGACAATTTATATATTTTTATAAATACGATATAGGGCAATACATTTAGGACATTATTTATTGTCTACAGTTACTAAATAAGTATTTTATAAATTAAAAAATAATATATAAATTGTGAAATAGATTTCCATATAATAATCAATATTAATATATTTATTGTAAGGTTACGAGATACGTAACAGATTTTAGTAATTATAAGTATCAGTATTGAATAGACACTTAATTATAAATAAAAATAAGTATTATTTCAAAATAGTAAGCAATAGCATTACAATCAGGAGTGTCGATATAAGATCGCCCACATTTCTAGCAACATTGATTACCGCTATTACTCCTGCTGGGGTAATTGGGAAGATGCGCTTTTATAATTTTTGTATTTATTTTTAAGAACTTATATACACCACAAGTATATTAAAAAAACAAAACACTTTAATTTACTGCTAAAAATGCGGTTTCAAAATGTATGGGTCTTCTTTTCGTATGACGTCGCTCCAGTCTGTCACTGGTCCATTGAGCGTACTTGTCCTCACTGGCTTTCATACTTATGCATTTTTTCTCGACTTTTGAGATACTTTTTTTAAAAAAATTTAAAACGGACAATTTGATACTCCGAAAAAAGCCGTATTGACATATGTTTTGTGCCAATGTGTTCAACAAAGTTATCAAATAAATGATTTTTGAGTGGACCTTCTGACATAGAACTGAGAAAAAATTGGTTTTAAGCTGAAAAGAGGAAGAAATTTCCATTTTTATTCGAAGTACACAATAATTAATAATAATAATTTTCGTTTCAATATTAAATTTTTTACAACTATAACCTCAAATAAGTAGTCATAACAGGAGTGACGTCACTGAACGCTAATTAGTGTTTTGAAATACGTTCCGTTTCAAGTTACTTTAATTCATAATTATTATTAAAAACAACTTTATATTAAATATAAACCTTGCAGTGGCCTTCTTTTATAATTTTTTAACATTATAATAGAAAAATTCCATAATTATATTGTATTTGCATGTTCCCTATTCAATTTATAAGAATTCGATTGAAACAATCGGTTTTTAAAAATACATAGGTATATTTGCAATTATAAAAAAAATATATATTATATTGTGTTAGATAAACAGATATACTTCCCATATTATTTATTATATTTTTTTTTAACATTAACATTTGAAAAAACAAAGTTATTGGTCCAGGTGACAATAAAAAATCAAATGCACGCGATCAGTAATAGTTCACTCGGTCTAAGCAGCTGTATCTTGGCAGCTGCTTTAACTCTTTGTGTCTCTACATTCTACGAAAAATAAAAAAAATAAAAAACGATTACCTTTTAGAAAAGGTTCCTTCGCCTTTGGGATTTTTTTTAATCTTGCTCCGTCAGCGGCTATTATGACCGGTACGTTTGATACGAAATGATGGTCGATAAAAAAAACAAAATAAGTACTCTTGCTCTGTGGCATTTTAATTGCTTTGAACCACAGACAATAACGTTACGTTTACGTTTTCTAAAATATTAAACTCATTTTTATTTTCATATAAAGTAATTATCAATTTGTACTAAAAAATAAAACACGATTTAGTAGTAAAGATTTCTGTTTCTGAAAAACAAAAAGCCAACAATTACTTGTTTTATTTATTTTTATCGTTATTCTCTATATAAAAAAGCAAGGAAGTTTTTAAAAACGAACACTAATTTAGTTTTTATGAGATTAAATTTTAATATAAAGGGAAATAAATCAACCACGATTCGACACAAAATGGAACATACACAACTCTTGTTATATTGATACATTTCATTGAAATAAGTAGAGTCGTAAGGGAGTTACGTAATTTTGAATTATTGTTTGATGGTTTTAATGCGGTCATAAAACGGTGCTTAGAGACACGTTGATTTTATAAAACATAAGGAAACTTAAGTAATATTTTTTTATATACGTAACATACGATGTAATATGCATACGTGTAAAACGTGTAAAAATATTTAAAAAGTATTGTTTAATGTGTTTACCTTTGTCTGTTTAACATAATAAATTTAAAAAAAACTTATGCTATGATTACAAAATGAATATGGTCTTAATTAGTAAAGTTTTTGCAATTAGTTTTCCCTAGCACATCATACGTGACCCACATAGAAAATTATACAACTTTATAGTTAATGACCGTAATCACGAGAAATATTGCAAGAGTTTAATTACCAGAAAAGAAATCGACGCAGTTTTATTTCTCAATGAGACTACAATATATGAAAATTTTTACATAATTATTTTTTAAATAAGTAAGCAGATCAATAACCTTTTACTTGTGAAAAATCAAAAATACATGTAACATTTGATATCTTGAAAATATTTCAAAACTTCGATTTAGTGTTACCATATCTTAGTAGAATATCTAACTGTATTTACAATATTGTATAGTATGCATTTCAACTTTTAATAAAATATATGAAAACTGTTATGTAACTATATCACTTAACCCATATAGAATATTTAAAATGTATCCACAAAAACACAAAATTATAAAAATAAACGGATCAAAATATAAAAAGCTTCTTATGCAATCCCATAAAATATTCAGTCGAATCGCAAAAGGGCAATTGATTTTGTAACCTATAAAAACCTTGAAAAATATCAAAACATGCTTACAAAAGTCTGAAATTAATAGGTTTATTTATTTAATAGAAAGTGTGACTCGTAAATCGTAATAAGACCTTACATAATATTCAAAAGTTTACACTGATAACTCAGAAAAGAAAGCATAAGGTTGCTATGCTTAGCATATAGCTATAACTTTTACTTATGAACAGTTAGTTATACTGTTCGAAAAACATATTAAATTAATAAATTTAAGAAATGAATTTTCTTTCAAAATGAAACGTGACATTATCGTCAGTAATGCTATAAGTAATAGAGAAGGTAAAATATGAAGTAACTAAAATGCAAGAACACATTGAATGTTTGTATTTAAGATATTTTAGAGCCGAAAATACCGTTTTTGTTTCTCACGGCGATCTGTTTCCCGCAACAAGAAAATAAATCAACGATCCTATTGCATAATAAAAAAGCATGCGGGCCGCCCGTTCGTCCGTTCACCGTTATCTTAATACCGTGCATACATAATATTACGTACTACAAATTATGTACTCCCTATGCGGTGTAATAGTCATAGATGTATGAAATAATCTGATAGAGCAAGATTTTGTATAGCGTTATGATACTGAAACAAGTTGCGTTATATCTGATTAAAAAGTCAAGCTAAAACGAATGCTACGTAACAATATTTAAAACTTCGGTTAGACATACATACACAGCTATAAAATGTATCATGAATATTTAATTAGATGCTTGATTTTTGATAGTTTAATATATAAACCTAGCTATAAGCAAATATAAAAAAAGAGCAAAATGAAAAAGTTATTCAAACAACTATAGATTTTCGTTTCGAAAACATGATATATGTTTTATTTAGCGTTGAAAAATTAGTTTCCGTTGTTTGTGTTAACGCTTGTTAATATAGCAACATGTAAAATAAATCACTTTTCTTTTAAATGTAATATACAGTATTATTTTTTAAGTAGGCGTTAATGGATGATGCAATTTTAGCTTCCAATTTAGATCACAATCCCGTCAGTAGTTTGAGTATTTTTCGCTATTCCTTTGTAGTTTTGGATTTGAGCATTGATTGTTCTGTTTGTGAAACCTGGAACTGTTACAGGTTAGTTACGTTAAAAAAATATTTATTGTATCACAGCGTTGTCAATTAAATTAAGTAATTAAGTCAATTCTTATTCTAATATTCTTTGAAGCTATTGTGAGTTACTCATTAAAATGTACTTAACATAAATTCCGAAACTCTGCACTTCATGGTACATACTTTAGGGCATACATCATATATTCTACTGACAAACAGTAATACTTAATATGATGTTTTCTCGCTGAGTGAGCCAGTATAACTATCTAACTTGAGCATTATGTATTAACTTCTAAGGATGCATTGTTAATGTAAAAGATGGTCAATATTCTTTACATTTCTTAAGTTTTTAGGTTTGCACGTTGGAGTACAGTCATAACATGCTATTACTGACCGATTTAGGAGTCAGCCAAGGTATTTTAAAGTAAAAAATAAATATGTATTATAAAAACAATCATTATCATGCAATACCTAACATGGGTTGGATTTGTTCTGAGTGAATTAATTTCTTTTATAAACATTTAAAAAAAATCCATAAAAAGAGAAATGAATCTTAAGGTAAATTACGTAGGTATGTTAAAAAATTAAATCAACTTAACGATCAATATATATATCCAATATAATTTTACTGATTTAATTATTTATATTTTTGATATACTATAAATATCCCGAAGAAAGAAATAAATATCGCTATATTTGTTAAAAATGCTGTTATGCGATTGAAGTGCTAAAAGTGCGTCAAATATTTTAAACGTTAGATTAGAACGTAAATGTATTAAAAAATAAAAATTGGCATTTTTCATTTGATTCGAATCGTATCTAAAGTTTTATAGCTCATCACCGTGTTGTATGACTCGTACACAGCCAGACAAACCAGTTCACGAACACGTGCGTTCCGTTCGTGACTTCCACGTTATTGCATTTGTATGAGCTCCGAGATATGTATTTTGTTACTGTTTAACTCGGGATGATTTATAACATGGCTAGATATATAGTATACCTTCATATTAATATCTATTTATTTTTCCATATGGTCAACGAACTTTTTTAAATTTAATCTCTGGCAACATTTGAACATAATGTTCAACTGTGAAATGTGAAACAACTTAAATTTCTTTGAACAGGACTGTGTATTTAACCTACCACATTTCTTTTTATGTTAAATTAATTAAACGCGTATACCGAAGAAGAATCACGTAGAAATATAATACCTTTTGAGAATGACTTTCATTTGAATCAGGTCACATACACTTGCGGTATTCGATACGTCTACAGATTGTGAGAGGGGCATACCGTTTTAGTTAAATGGGTTAAATTGCTTAATGCCGGGGTCCCGGGTTCACGCGTTATCTAATGAACCGAGGCATTCGCATAATGGCTTAATTGAGGAAAATTATGGTGATATTAAATAATAAAATAAAATTGCGAGTGTACTTTTTAATATTATATTATCATACTGCTCATAAAATTTTATATCGAGTACTTTTGATTTTACGCTCTTAATGTTTTAAAATATGCATAATTATGACTCATATTACTGACATAAAAACGCAAATTACAGGGTCATTACTCCTTAGCTTTCTTTAGGCTTTGGATCCTTATTTTTTACAAAAAGGTCTCAATTTCTCGAGCATAGTGATGATCGCCGAATGATTAGATACGCGCACCTGTCTAATAGAACTGTTGAGAATGCTGCGAGAAGGCCAGTTCTTAATTCTTCAATTCTGTGTCTCATGAATTAAGCATTAAAACACAAGTCGTCTATGGTAAAAAAATGTAAATTACATGTTGCATATATTTTTAACTGTTTTGAGAAATGCAGAGCAGAAAAGAGAATGCGTTTTAGGGCTGTGTTATGAGGTGTTAGGCATAAAAAAGCCTTCGTAGTTCCAAGGAGTTCATCTTGCTTTTGACCGTTAAAGGGCAACTGACAGACAGGCAGCGTTACTTTTTCTTTTATAATATTAGTGTAGATTTATAAAATTATTATTCAATTATAAATGGATTACAGCTTTATTTTTCTACACATATAATGTAATGTTTAAATGTAAAGTTTTGAATCAATCAATGAACGTGATTTTTGTATGAATATTCTTTTATTATCAATGTCTTATTCTAATGTTTTGTGTTAAGGTCTATTTTAATATGCAAATTGAGTTTCTACAGCAAATAACGGTCAATTTCAAAGCCGGCGTGACGAGCTGACGGGTGCTATTTACACTATAGCTAATGCATTGCTTCACGTAGCTACCATGTAATGTATGTTTGGCACCATCGGTAGTATGTAAATGCTCCTTATTAAAAAATAAGAATTAGTTATTTAAATAATATTATTAACGTACTTGTAAAACGTTATTAGCATTACTTCACTTAGTTCCTGATAAGTTTGAATGTTTCTAATTTATAATCATTACCATCATCATTATCATTATAAATCTTTAAAATTACGCAACGGATTTTGATTCAATTTTATTAATAAATAGAGTAATTCGAGAAATGATTTTATATTTAAAACATACATACATACAAAATGCTATGTAATGCGTGCAAACGTGCGAATCCAGGTCGGGTCGTATTTTGATAAAAAGAAAAATTCTATACCTTTATATTAAAACAATAATTAATTAAACACGAAAGTATTAGAAACTTGTTACGTATTTGAGGATAATCTGACGCCATGAACACGAGCAGGCTGCAACAAAATCATTTTGCCGCAACATATCGTGTTTATTTTGGTGACAACTCCATTTGGTTTCTTTGTTTTGACTCATTACTCATTACCATGAGCAAGTCGTTGCCGATTTGGGCGGAAAATAAGACTAAAAATGTATGGCGCCAATGCCATGTATTAAGTGAAGTATTCCAAGGAGCTAATTTAGTATCAGTGTATCCGATATCTCGAATTCACTTTGTCTTCCATGCTCAAAAGAGCTTAGTAAGTTATTTGAGTTACTTGAAGTTTGGCACTCTGCGATGACCCCATCGGTTAATTATTTGCGGTTATTTTTTCTCGTTATACGTGACTAATGTTATGTATAAATATAAACATTTAGATTTCGTCTATTAAATAAATATTATACACCGACAAATATATAATTTATTATTTGTGTTGTCAACATCCAAGCAAGTTCGATTTATTTTAATTTATTATTATTTAACCTAACCGATATTGAACTACAAACATTGGAAATAATGTCTGTATGTTGCAATGGAATGGAAATTCTGACTGCGTGGATATGTTGAAAGACGTTCCTCGTAATTTCCATTGAACTATACGATTAATTTCTAATTATCTAACTAACCTTGATTTTGTTCATAGTATTGGTCATTCATGTAGACTAAAAATTCTAGAAACATCGTTATTACCGTTTTTATCTGAATCTTATCTGCACGGCGCCATTGTCCCGATATATGCATCGAGTGATCTGATAATAATGATCTGTTAACGTTGATACTAAAATTTAATAAAACGACACTCCAATGTTGTATAGTCATTGGATATGAAGTGTCAGAACGAAATGATAAGATGGCAATCAATTATACTATAGCATTATTAATTACCTACATTTACATACCTCATGTAATGACATCGAGTCTGTAAAAGAAACTACCTAACGCATTTTATATGTTTTGTGTATGAAAACTTGAAAAATAAATAACCACACGATTTTCCCCGAAATATGCATACTTTTAACTAATATAAGCGCTGATGTTTGCATACTTTTAACTAATAAAACTGCTGATGTTTATTTAGTATAAAATATAAAACGCCAAAAATTTTAATATAAAATGTAAAAAAAGGCACGGGTATCTGGGAGCCTGTGGATGTAGTAAATTAAATTAAAAAAAAAAAAACTAATATAAGCGACTCATTGTCAGGAATACATATATATGACTTTTTTAAATCTACCTAAGTCATAACGAGCTCTTATAAAACGATGAACACAAACTTGATCTGTGGTGTTCGATAGTAAGAAGTATGACTCATTTGACAGGAGCTAAAAGTAGCATTGTTGGTTATAGTGTCCAGAAACCTGCTTCGGTTAGTGATATAACCAGATCGTTAACATTTTAACTAATTTAACACATTACTAAGTAAGTATTTGTCATTGAGACACTAAAATTTAATGCTTCTTATGATGTAATTTATTTAAGTGAACTAGATCACATTATTTAAAGACCTTGACTTTATAAAAGTATCTAATTACATTGCGTTCAAGTTTTTTTTTGTGCCAGTTAGTACAGTTACAAGATCTATTACTTTCAACTGTTTAAAAATAATTACAACCCAATAATACACACTAAAGAGCTGATATGGCCCTGTGGTTAGAACGCGTGCATCTTAATCGATGACTTCGGGTTCAAACCCAGGCAAGTACCACTATATATATATGTGCTTAATTTGTGTTTATAATTCATCTCGTGCTCGGCGGTGAAGAAAAACATCGTGAGGAATCCTGCATGTGTCTAATTTCGTCGAAATTCTGCCACATGTGTATTCCATCAACCCGCATTGGAACACACTGGTGGAATATGTTCCAAACCCTCTCCTTAATGGAAAAGGAGGCTTAGCCCAGCAGTGGGTAATTTACAGGCTGTTACTTTACACACTGATATTAATTTATACAAACATCAAAATATCTAATTACTTGAAGAAAACGTTACAAAAATGCACTGAAAAAAAACTTTATAATATCTTATTACGGACCGTATAGAGTATCCAGTAACGATCTGTCAAAATCATGGTCATTAACGCAAGACTGGTCAAGTTTGACTACGGTCTCTTAACGGCTAACATTGAGAATGTCTCACTCGAGTCGTCGGCTAAGTCATAGGAACGAGGTCGACAATCGGTCACGACGAAAATTGTAGTTTACTTGTATTTTGATTGCTTAAATAAATAGTTAATAAAATTAATGATGAAAACAATTATATGATAATCGAAATCATATGAATTGAAATGTTAATTTATGATTTTAATATTTAACAGAACATATTCAATAATAATTGGAGTGAAACGGAACGTTAAATGAATTATCTTGCTTATTATTTGTATACAAAAATAAGTCGGATAACCATCTGGCACAGCGTATAACTTTCTACATTGTTGGTTATTATCGTTCGTTCAATTTAAGCTCGGAAATATTTAAATTGTCCATAGCATACTTGTTCTATGTTTTGTCTTTGTTGATGGATCGTGAAGGAAAAATGCGACACGACGTTTAGGCTGACTAAAATAAACTGATTTAGTAAAATACAAATAAATTAATACGATTTCTTTCCTAAAAGAACAAAAGGAAATCTTTACCTAATTCGTAACGAAATATTATGTACAGTGTGCTACGTAGCTAATTAGCTATTACTATTATGTAAAAAATGTGATCGTTTCATTAAACTATATGTACCTATTGTATTTGATATTCCAAGGCGTGTTTTTGACACGCGGTCTCATAAGTGGGACGTGAGATTAAGTGAATTGTCATTGTAAAAATGTCTGTAGAGTATGTAAAATATTTGCAGACATCAAAGCATCAAAGGTTCCATAATCAAACTTGTTACCCAGAATCATTTTTTGTTCGTTTTAAATTTGCCATTTGTGAACAAATCTGCAAATCATTTTACAAACTTGAAGTTGTGTGGTTAAAAAAACATTTTAGGGACTATATTTAATACATATTTGATATACAAACACAGCTATGTTTGTATGTTATATTGTATACACAACATAATTAATAATTCTCAATATGAATTTCTGGAAATCATTCATATTCAAAGTAAACAATTATTAATGATATAACTTGAATTGAAATACCTAATTATATTTATATCTGTGAACTTATGTACAAACACGTACAGCATTAATTTAATACCTTTAACGCATAAATATGTTGAGGTGTAGAATTAAAAAAGGATTTATTTAACAAACACCAGTAATTTAACCAAATTAAGCGTGAACGGAAGTGCCATGAGGACAAAGCTTTACTTTCAATATAACATCGTCAATATTAAAGCATATTAAATTCGTATTGTATAGTTAGCTGCTATCTAAAGGCTGTGCCATGTATGGAGTGTTTGCGATATTGTCGAGTCAGTTGCGAGGGGAATTGACAATAAGTTTATCCTTAAATGTGTTTCGAATGAATGATAAGTAGAATATTTCTTTTGGATCCGGGCGTCATAAGTGCGCGATCGTGATTAATTTGACACGCACGCTTGTTACTAAATAGTTTTTTCTTTAATTATATAGTTGTGATTAAAAATAGTTACTATATAAATACTATAAGTTACTTTGTTCGAAATGATCACGATCATTTATGAAAACATTTTTTGTGTATTGTTCTACAGAGTGATTCCAAATTCGTCATTAATTCATAATATTTACCTAAATGTACATTAATATAGAAATTGACGCATATCATGCGAAAAATAGAGGTTAACCCATAATGTTCATAGTCATTGTCCTTAAAATGTGTGACTGTTCAGTTAAAAATAATTTTAAGAAGAGAGATCATCTCCCTTTAAATGTAAGTAATAAAAGTTGTAATTTCATATAAAACATTAGATTTTAGTAAATTATATACTTTAAATAAAGATAGGTATTTTCTTTCTGATCTGATCTCTTTATCTGATCTTAAATCTCTTTTAAAAAGTACATTATAATAAAAATAAAAATCTTTAACTTGATATTTGAGGAATCAGGATATACGAAGTGTGTCGCGAGTGAGTCATAACATCAACTAACTAACCGTTGACCATTTCTTATCAATTCTTATTCGGACTTGTATTAATTAAATAAAATCAACTCACAAATAAATATATAAATATAATTTTAATCCACACATTTTGTCTTTTTATTTTATACACAATATAAATAGATTTGTATTTATCAATATTATAATATTGATATATTTTTATAAAACGACCATGGCAATTTGAAAATATGCGCTTATAATTATCGTTAATTAACGTATAATATGACTTACATTCACAAAAGGCATTATGTAATTTTTAATGATTTCACATATAAAATGACCGTGTTATGCGAATCCCTTTCTTCCAACATAATTTCGCCATTTTCAACGAAATTTAAAGTTTAACAGGATCAGACCCACTTTTATGTGTATACAGTTAACGGGAATTTTAATTCGTAAATCAAATGCCTGGTCAGCTTACTCACAAGTCAGAACCGATTTTGAGAACCGCTATATTTAGTTAATGTTTTTTTAAAAGTACGCTTTGAGTTGTTATGTTGGGGACTGATTCAATATTGGGCGTTCATTAAAATAATAAGATTTTAATATGCAACTTCCATGAATTGTTTTTATGTATCAGATTAGTTTTATAAATATGGAAGTAACTGTCTGTCCACAACGACTAAAACATCAATAGTCATTAAATAAATCCTGGGTTACATTGAAAAATAATTTTACTATGGTTACTGAGTCACGGGACTGTCAGTTAAAATAAAACAATTTACATATTGGATACTGAGAATTTCTCGTTCAAAGATCTTATTTTCCTCATCAACATATTCACTTCACAGGTAACTAAGGGAAAATTTATAGTATCAGGTTCAGTCATGTCATTGACGCGTAAAGTTTTCTAATGCCGAGGATATTTTCGCCATAATTAATTATTCTCTTTAGATCACTCTTTGTCAGCGATAAATTTTTAAACGATGTGTCGTTTAGTTGGCTTTACGGATTATTGATACTTCTTGTAATAGTGACTAACAGTAATGATAGAATATCTTATCACGAACAAGGTTGTAGATAAAAGCGCATTCAGTAACAGCATTGTGGTATTCAAAAGACTTCCAGAAAATATTATTTGTTAATATTTATTCTGTGTTTGATAAAATACTATATCCATACATATTTGCTTAGTAACTTCTCTTAACAGTACAACTTTGTTACACTTCTTGCTCCAATAAACCATACTTTGTTAAACGCATTTATTTGATGGACTCTAGTGATAAAGTAATAAATATATACTTTTTGCGTTATTATGACATATGTTTGTATTTAAAAAAAAAACAAAATAACTTACATACAACCTTATCTATAAAATACATTTAAAAAAATACAAACTACTCGTATTATTAATTACATTAGACTCGTCAATGCCGATTCGTAATAAACTTACATTTTTAAATCTTAATTAAATTAATTAATTTCATATCTGATTTTATTATTATTAACATTATAATATACATTTATTTTATGTAGATAATTTGTAAGCGTATAAAGTGAGGTTATTACATGAACATGCATATGCAAAACTTCGATATTCGGATTAATTTTATGGTTGTTACATCATAATTTATTTTATCATTGACCAGTGGCTGGTCGCTAGCTCACACGGCTCTAGATTCCGAGGCTTCAGGTTTGACATTATCGTCGGGCCGATAAAACCATTACAGATTTCTACCAAGAATTACTCAGTTTCGGTAGTGTTAAAAATTGGCAAAGTTAATTGTGTTATAATCACGTACGCCGTTGGTCCTGTGCCTGATCTGTGTCCGGTCGTGTAAGCATGCCGTCTTATCGCAGTTCAGGCTATGGATAATGCTTCTGTTTGTGTACAAACTTGTGCTACTAGTATAGTTCCTGTTTAGTTAGTTACATTTTCTTCGATATTGGTCGCCGTGGTTGAAATTCTATCGGAATGACATTATTACCATGATAATTTTACGAAATACTCATACATTGTACAATAATTATGTAACATATTATACTTCTATTCCTTATTGAATAAATCAAATTTAAAAAGACGAACTCTAATGATTATTTAATAGTGTAGACATATTTTTTTGCAATGCATAATTATACATTTATAATGATAACAATTTTATTTGTAGGTCACATTTATTATCTAAACAAGGCATCAACAGGCTTTTTTTTCGCTATTTCTAATTCGAACTTGGAAAAGGCTAACTTAGAAGGTTAACACCGTCTTTATCAAATAGTACACAGATAAAATATATTTATAAATGACACTTACTGCATATTAGCCAATTTATGTGTAAATTAAAAAAAAAAAATTAAATCAAACATTTTTAATTCGTGTGACTTTTTTCATTTAGATAACATTTACATCGTTTTGGGACAATGTCATGGGAATCCATTTATTCTCATGCATTTGGCGGTATTAAAAGTGTTTTGTTTTGTATCGTAATCTGATAATCTGTGTTTAAGCTGAGTTTGAAAACTATACGTGATCGATACAGACAGCTTAAAAATATTTTTAAAAACTCCAAAATCATTTGATGTAGAACATCATGATAGCAAACATGTCCACAAAATAAAATTCATACTGATAATTAAACAAAACAAACAGAAAAATAAGTAGTTTATCTGCCTTATGATTCAAAAACATTAGACACAGCATATGTACAAAGTGAAACAATTATCTTATCGTCGGAGTTACTCAGACGTAGTTATCGTCTCATGCCCGACTGACCATGTTTGGTGGACCGGTCATTTCTCAAGATAGAGACTGTGGTCGTGAAGTAGTTATAGAATAATACACGTTACCTGAGGGTGTAGGCGCCGCGAAGCCTTTGTTCGAAAGAAACGGATGGTCTGAGGAAGCTTTACAAAAAATACTTTTTTTGTAATACAACCGGTTGTTATAATATTTTTATTACAAGCATTTGATCCGGTTCAAGTAACGAAACATAACTGACTTAAATCTGTCGTTCACGATGTCTGTAAATGGTCATTTAACTACGTTTTTATAATAAAAGTACTAACAATATGTATGATCTATGAAATAAGATACTATTTTTTGCCGAGTATTCTAATTCTGGTTTCGAGTATCAAAATGAATACATATTTTTACATAAAAACTAGTAAAGTAATATGTTTGTTAACTTTAATAATTTATAAAATATGATTATTTTCAGTGTGGAATGTGGGCAATGCGAAAAATTCAAAAGAATAGCCGCCATTTTGAAAATTTGAATGTTTTTTTTTCGTACTCACATTGCTGTTTTTTTATTTCTTATAAAAACAGTAGTGTTCCAAGCTACTCATTTAAAGATGCAATAATATTATAATCGAATAAAAAATACTTCATTTTAAAATAACAACATAATTAAAATTAAAAATACGTTTATAAAAAATAAAATAAACATTTAAAATTAAATTCCTTTTTTAATTGTTTATGAATTTATTTTTATATTAAGGTTTATTTATAGATTATGAAAAGCTATGAGACATTGGCGGATTAACACATTTAGGCAGGTGATAAAATCGACTTATAAATAGACTCAATTAAAATAAGAGACCAGTTACTGGTAAATTTAAAATATGATCACCAGGTGATGTCTCCACAACAGGTGCGACAGAACTAGTCATGATATACATAATTTTACATTTTGACAAGTTTTTCTCATGTATAGTTAATAGTATTCCAATTTGTGCTACGCGACAGCTGCAGTTAACTGTTTAAGATTTTAACTATACGACAGGTTTTACGAATGATTGAGTTGAAATGGATTACTCCAATAAGTAATCTACATTGTTTTGCCAAGTAAATTAAAGTTGCGAGATTTATTAAAAAATCTTTTTGATACTAGGCAGACGATTACCTGTTCGTTTGTTTGGATGTCCTGAAAGCGACTTCTATTTCATTATAAAATCTTTAAATTATGCAACATGCTTTGAAGTACTTAATTACAAATCATCGTTAACAAAATGTAATATAATACTTATCACATCAATCGTTATTAATTATCCATAGCCCATAATATAATAAAATGTATTGTTTTTAAAATCAGTTACATATTAATAAGAGGCACTTTTTATTGTAATCTAAAGCCTCTGATCGAATAAGTATTACGAGTATAGACCGCTCGAAAAAGCCGGTCATGCGTATTTGTTCAAAATAACTAAAGGGCTGACAAAATTTTTATGATTATTTTCTGTATTGCTTCGCTACTTCTATGTACAAGCACAACATGCGATTATATTAAACTCAATGTATTTGATTCAGTACTTACAACTTACAAGAATCCTCAATGTCGGATTAATCGTAGACCGGTGATGTTAATATTTGGTTGCCAGAACCGTGAAACGTCAAACAGAAAAAGCAGGACGTCTAACAACAATATTAATCACACATACGCTAACGAGCGGAGGGAAGTTATGTATTTACAATAATTTGGCTTACACACACACACGCACATATACAAGATTTATCAAAAAAGGATTTTTTTCATTTATTAGGTATACTTGTAGTTTAAAATAAATGTCACTTTAATTTAGAACATGTCCTATCCTTTCGTACAAATTATGTTTAAGCTTGCTTTAGTTTTCCTTAAAAGGTTGCTTCGTAGGTGGCATTTATGTATGAATTATAGCTTAGGTATGTTGTACCATATTCTTGTTGCTAGAAAAAACAAAGTGTCATACCTCGGGCTTAGATAACCTAATTTGGTACTACGGAACTTCTCGTTCAATTAATACGACATGGATATAATTAGGTCCAGTTTCACCATACCCTGTTAAATATTTAACGTATTGTTAAGTCAGTTAACGGACTGTTAAAGTTATCGAGTGTCCCACCACGTGTTAACGCGTGTTTATTTGTTATAACAAGCTGTTAAATTTAATCACTGCTCTAGAGGTTCGTTAGACAGTAACAGACAATTAAAATCAACATGGACGCTGCGTACAAATTAAATTTTTCTTCAACCATCAATTCATCAATTTTTGATCGCAGTAGTTACTGCGTCCGTTTTCTTATTTTCAACTAGATCCTTGTATTTCGTAACTAAATTGACAAGGATTTCCTTTTCATTTGACGAAAAATTCGGTCCGCGTCTTTTCTTTGACATAGTTATTTATATACACAAACCACAAACACAATCAAAAAGCACAAAATAATACTACATAACCTCAACTCAAAAATAAATATTACCATGTTATGATTATTTGGTGTTTCAATCGTTTTAAATCAAAAGTAGTTACCATTTCATTGAAATCACTCGGAGCTAACGATTTTTGAAATTGGTCGCGTAGCACAACAAATGACGTATTATACGACTAGATAAAATACTACCGGACTTCGTCTAAATGACATGTCACAAATAAGCATTTCAATTTGGTTGCTTAAAATAAGAGTGAGTAACTTACAAGTCATTCAGTTAAATGTTCTGTTTAATAACGGCTTGTTAAATTTTGTTCCTGGGACATGTAATGATATAACAGCCCATTAATTATTAACAACTCATTAGTAAATTACTAATTAAGATTTAACAAACATAGTTTGGTGAAATTAGACCTTAATCTGTTAATCAGGTACTTGAAATTCTTTTGCTATTAATTGTTCTTTGAAATCATTATTGTTTCATCTTCTTATAAATCATATTTATATGAAATAGACAAATGATTTCGAAAAATAACTCTACTAATTAGATAGTAAGTACATTATTAATTATATTAATTTGTAGTGCTGACATTATATTTAACGTCAATGCATTTACTATTTTTGAATTGAATAATTTTCGTACGTATTTTAATTGAAGTTGTATCAAAATCTTATTTCGTAAACAATGTTTAAGGTTTTTTTGTTTATCTGTGGTCGGCGTTGTGTTCATTTATTATTATATTCATAAACTTAGTTTTACTTTATTACATGTAATGAATAAGACATCGGTCAGTGACCCCGACGGATTGATAAAGAATTAAACCTATCGAAGCTATAGTTAGTCATGTATTTACAAGGCCGCTAGAACAATAGAACCTACGTGCTAAATGCAAGCATATAATTTATGTAATGCTTGTTCATCAAACACTATTATAATCAATTCATCCCACATTAGTTTTTTGGATTGCCTAATGATCGATGGAAGCCATACGATATGGCTTTATGGCCCATACCATAAATATATCTAAAATAAATGATGAATCTGTTTTAAAACATTAAAACGTTTCGGACAATATTGGGATAAACGTATGTTAGCATCATTGTACGGAACCATCAATGCGTATATCCGTATTCGTAATTTATGAATACTGTATTTTAGAAAATATTTTAATATGCATTGCGATTTTCTAGTTATTTAAATGATTGATTAATATATCTTACGATGATTATGATGATGACGTAGTATATATCCGCATATCTTTACGTAACCACTTGTAAGACCACCTCATTAGAAAATTGAACTCTAACTTTCTTTAGGCATGTGCCTGAGTCAAGTTGTACAAATCTTATAGTAAGATGTTTTACATATTGGACCAATTATACAAGCGATAACTTAATTTTAGCCCTTGTTTTATGCCGTAGTTTTTTGAAGATTTTCTTTAGCGTGTTTTGATTTAAGAGAAATTATATGAACGGGATCGATTTAACTACTGTATAAAGTCTCGTTTCATTTAAATACATTATATTTTTTATCTATGTACATTGTTGTTATAAGAACGTATATTTTCTATTTTTATCGATGTACAATACTCATTATATTTAATGTACATATTAATTGTTATTAATAACATATGTATCTATTATTATTAAAGATATTAATTATACTATTAATTAATTAATGAAAAGTATAAAACAAAGTCCGCTTTCTTCTTCGAAATCACGGATTTTGATGTGGTGTTCACTTATAGAAAGTTAAGTTTTTTTAAGTTAAATATTGTGTATAAATTTGGTATTTTTTTCTTATAAAATAGCCAAATAGCTGTTTTCGTATCTTATTGGATAAACCTACGAAGATACATCTAAAAAATGAAAAATGTCTTAAATCCGATAGCAAAAGTCAGTTTTCTAATATACCTACACTGATAATGAATAAATTTTATTAGTACAAATAACTATAAGTAATAAATGACTAAGAAAAAATCCTATAGATTTTTGTAAAGATATTTCATTCAATTCGTTAATAATCGTTATTAAAGGTTTTTCTTATCTTGATCATTTAGTAAAGATAAGATGTTATCTTTTTCAATGTAACATCCATATGAATATTTTAGATATCGTTACCAAATAATGTGCTACGAAGAAAATCATTCGTTGCGAAACGGGACGGATATCTATCCATTTGGCTGTAACGATAAAATGTTGACGTTAGTAGTTGAAATAGTCTCAATTTGAATCTGTAAGCGGTAGACAATAATCTGACATATAAAATTAAATGATACATCTATAAGCCTAATTCTTGCATACGGTAGAACGTTTTTGGGCTATGGTATACGCATATATAATAAGATACCGGTAAATATTATAAATTTACCATTCTCAAAATTTAAAAAGATTATTAAGACTAAATTAATAAATGAATCATATTATTCGTTAAAAGAGTACTTTTTAGAAAAAAACGCCTGGAGATATGCTCGGGTTCCAGCATAGGACACTAATTACTGTAAATTGCACATTTACAACAACATTGTAAATCTGTTTATTTAAAAAGAGCAACTATGCGACTTTCTTGCCGTTTCTTCTCGCTAGAAGCTGCTTTCCGAAACGGTGGTAGTATTTAATTGTTGACGATTCAAAAACGCTTATTTGTGAAGTTTACTTGAATAAATTGATTTGATTTGATTTGATTTAAGGGAATAAACACACGCTAGAACATAAATACAGCTATTAAATATTCTCTTGCTAAAACAATTGCGCGATTGATGTCATATATGGTAGTTGAATTGTTATCAGGAAAATTGTATTCATCCATTTCATCGGTATCATGGTTATAAAATTGTTTATTTCATAAAATGTAAACAAATATCACTCTGGCACAATGGCTTGAGTATAAACAACGCTCTACGCTGAATGCTTTGTGCATTCAGCGTAGTGCTATATCACATATTAGTAAACATTAACTGCAGCTAGTTGTTTCTAGTGAAGAATCATGAAAAATAAAGTTACCTAATTAATATACATAACATCAAAAAAGATCTGGTAACAATGTATGGATCAAAATTTTATAACGTAAAAGAGAACAAAAACAGCGCTGTGTTTGAACTGAGGAATGTCAGGTTACTTTGGATGTTTTTATATTGGTACTCGGTATGAGAGTGAAATCATTAATATAAAATGTAATTAAATTATTCGTTCAGTTATATATTATGTAATATTAGATATTCTACAAGCTCATAACAAGTTATTGCTATGTCCCGTTTGGGGGTGATCACAAAATCTTATGTTCTAAGGTTGGCGGTGCATTGGTGATGAAAGGATTGGTTAATATTTCTTTAGCACAAAAATATAGGCAGTGGTGAACTATAACCATTAGGTTTGTTGCCCAGTTGTTCGTTCGTCTACATATATTTTAAAGAATTATATGTATAAAGAAAATAAATACCTTTGTGAAAGTTATTCCAAGTATTTTATTAATTATCAATATTTAAATCTTTTTTAATTTTATTGAAAAAGATTTAAAGATATTATCGTTTATAATTACAATCAGTATATCTTTAATATTTATTAATAAAATCACGTTTTGTCTTTTTGAATATAATTAATTATTTAAACTTATGTTTATACTATGTGTTTAAATAAGTAAATTTTGTTTAAGTATTCACATTTCATACAACTGCATTATTAATTCATCAAAAATCTTTGCTTTAATGGTCCTTGCCCCAGAATTTAAAGATCGCTAAGATAAAATACAGCGATATTTCTTATTAATCGGAACATCCTTTTCGTGCAATAACGATGTAAATTAAAATATAACGGTATAATTTATCTTCTGAATTATTACGATGCAGATATTTTCGAGATTATTTATGTAACTTTCACCGTTTTAGTCAAAGATTGCGCCTTTCGGAATCGTGGTTATATTGTAAATATGTATGGAGTTTTTATTTTATTTTTTCGGATTCATGAAAAATTGTACACGCTGAAAAATAAATACAGTGGAATTGAGAACTTTCCCTTTCTTTTGTGGTCGGTTAAAAAGAACTGTCACATTATGATTGACTTTAGTTACTAGACGATTATACAAATATACATATATTTTTACGAGCTTATTTGTAATAGCAGTTTCTTGTGCATATATGTTGTATGTAAGATTTTGGAAAGAGCGAATAAAATCGCTTATAATTAATAAGCAATTGGTAATATAGTAGGTATATTTTTTATTTAAAAAAATATCTCGCAATCCTATTTGCTCCAATGCGAAGTTAGAGCTAGAGCTTGTATAGCTAGCTACATATAATATCTATAAAGTTTAATCTGTTCGCGTAAGATATAATATTATTAATATTCATATAAAATGATAATTATTACCTACATACTTCCTCTTTGTATAAAAAAACAGCCTTAAATATATGCATTTATTATTAGTTAATACTTTTTATCCGCTCGTTACTACTTTTATGCCTGCGGATATTTCCCCGTTATATACGTAACTTAGTTTTATAATTACTAAACAGTGTAAATTGCTCTGAATATTATTCCTCCATAACTCTTTTGTTTGATTATAATCAAATGTATTTATAAATTATTTTTAATGTATTTGATTATGTAATAATTATTGTGTAAATCATATTAAACAACACAGATTGTACGGTAATAAGGACATGTACCCGTGCTCGCTATCGAAGCTCGATAGGTCAGATGAAATTAGGTCTTTGTTCCGCAAATGACGAGGCGTCACCCGACCCGACACAACATACTTAAATGTCAATAAACGTATAGACTGTTTCATCCAATTTGTAAGGTTAACTGCTATGAACGTGAACATCTTTTAGCAGTTGGTTACATTGTACATAATCAATTATTGTAATGTAATTAATCATAAAGAATAACGACTTAGTTTGTTCTCTCGGTAGAACTACGCCGGATACGCTATAATCAAAATTCAAAAAATTCAAAATAATTTATTGATAAAATAAACATGAATCAAAACATGTATACCTACATCATACATTTCAAAGAATATGCAGTGCAGCCAATACAATCAGCGACAATACAATTAACAACAAATAATCGATATCTTTTTGGTATATAGTACGTAAATAAGGTTGATTTGTGATTTTCAAAAGTCTGAAATCGATTCGAATATACCTCAGACCTCTGACGAACCGGCGAAAGAAACTCACTGTGATTTCACTCAGTTCACTATGTTTACTTTGTATATTTGCTTATATAAAAGGGCCTGGAGGCGATCGTTTCATACCCAAGGTGTGAATCATGTGTACAGTCGTCAGTTTTATAGCACATACAATCAAAAGTTATACAAACTCTTTACCTTTCATTCTTATTTTTAATATATAAATAATAAGACAATATGTTGAAGAGTATATGTATAGTATTTACATTGACACCTCACGAAATTATTTCTGATACTGCCAGTAACTGAGGTATTCTTTAATTATTAATTATTGTTTTATTATATTTTATAAAATACGAGTATATCAAATAATAAAATAACATCAAGTACTAGTTATTTATGTGACTATATATTTTAATGCTTTCAATTTATTTTAAGTATATTCGTTTTACACTTTTTACTTTGCATTACTTGGCATTAGGCATAGTAAAAAAATAAGTTAGCTAGGTCTCAGCTTTAAGTCCTTGGTTTGGATGTCGGTCGTGAGAAGAGAGAGCTGAAAAGAAGGCAAAAGTTAGGGAGCTGGCATTTTTGAACGGAGAAATACAATGGTCTTCTGCAAAAGATCTTTTTTTCAAAGAAATCTTTTGAGATTACTTTAAAAAAAACCCTAATATACGAAACAAAACTCGTTTCAAAAATGTATTTAGTTATTTTAAAAAAGCAATCTACGCACAAAATAAATTTATATATATAAATTTGGAAAGTAAAAAATATAAACGAAATCAATCCAATTACTCGACTTTTGACCTTATCGATAACTCGTATTTTTATATGGCAGTACTAATCTGTTGTCGGAAAAGTTATATAGTAGTCTTCGACGCGCTGACAGATGATAATTTTTTTAAATATCGCGTTACACTTCCTTAAATACGTATTTTTATATATTCAATTCGCTGCTGTCTTCGTTTAAGTCTTCCGCACTTTTTACGGTAGAAATGAACTTTTTCGTTTTGATTATAATGTAAATTATAATATTTATTACAAGCAGCAGTAGAAACTTTCCGAGAATTTTTATCGGTACAAAGAAAATAAAATTGTATAAATAATTATGTACGTTCATGTTACTCGTAACTTTAATTGAAATTACAAGTAATTAAACTTGGTAACGTAAAACGAGTGATAATGGTAATATATAAAATAAAATTTTAAAATAATTTAAATGGAAATAAAGTTTTAAATTTATTTTACTTATAGTTAAATTTATGATACTTCAATAGATATTTGGGTAGAGCTGCTTCAAGCTCGTCTGGATTGGTACTTAGGGAGTTTTACTGTGCAATAAACTTCGCTATACAAAAAAGGAAAAAGCTGAGGGCACAAGGATAAAAGTACATACTTATTTAACTCAGATATAAAAACTATGAGACAGAAATACACAAACATTAAAATATATTTACTTTTGCTTGTGTCTAATTTATTATAATTGTTTATTTTTATGTTTCTTTTACAATCAAAGAGTATTGTTACGGTCATTTTTATTTAATAATATATTATATATAATTTATTTTTAAAAACCGGCTAATGTTCGCGTTGGTGTAGCTTTATTTGTATAGCTATTTTTGTATTGAAATTGTAATTGTAGTTTACGTTACCAAATAATAACTATTTATCGTACTCAATGAAAGTGTAATTTGACTTGCTCTAAAATATCGCCCATCTATTACCACCGATATCAACGCACGATAATTAATAAGAGTTTATAGAGATCTAGGTATATCTATAAACTCTTATTAATTATCGTTTATAGAGATACCTAGATCTCTATAAACTCTTATTAATAAATAAATAACTTTTTCATTAAAGTTATTTCATAAAAAAGAAAAATGTATGAAAATTTTGTCTTTGTTTTGATGGAAAAAAATCTTACAAAATATTTTATAAAATCCTCAAACAATACACGTGGATGCGTAATGAGAAAACTTTATTACAAGTTGCTTAGTAAGCGGAGTTAAATGCCTTATCACGACCGTCTGGAGTCAATAGAACCACAAACTTATCGTTGCCATTTAATAGACCCTTTTGCGATCGAAATAAGGAATATTTTCGTTTAACCTCAGAGTTCCTTGTGTGTAAGAGACGGTAAGGTCATTCTCCCAACGACTCCACGGGACTAGCGTGTTCTCTCCAGGTACAAAATTATTCATTGCATGTAAAAAAAGAATTTCAATGCGTTCAGAATAAATTAAAAAAAAATGAATGCGCTGAGTAAATTGCGTTAAGAAATATAGGCGTGCTAAGTATTGCTTTGTTATTCTATGTAGAATTGGAAGTGAGATCAAGCCTTTATTTTTAAAAAAAAAGAACGGGGACTACATGACATTCTGAACTATACAATATATATTATATATTTACGAAATGTAATCCTGTAGGCTATATTACTATTACGCAATCCTAATAATTCATATACCGATGTAGGCAATTGAAAAAACAAAGCCTATATATTATAGCTCATGTTTACATCATAATATTTTAATAAAAATTAATACTTTAATGATATATAAAAAAATCCTTAAGATAAAAGCATTTCACAAAATACCAACGTGAACAAACAATGCTCTATCTATGTATATTAAGCTTCACTACTAATTGTTGAATATTATTTTACCAGTAATACTCGTCAGCTTAACTATTTCAGGTCAACCAGAATGCCGAAATTAATTCCAAGCTTAGTCAACATTCTAATAGAGCTTGAATCTCTTCTATGCATCATCAATAGATTTTAGGGAACGTTTCATTCCAGGTATCGATTCTTTACGGAATTTATTGACTTGTTAACTGAACTAAAAATATGTTTCTTAGTTTTCTATCGATAAAGATTGAATATACCTATGCAAATATAAATGGGTAAAATTTTATTTTAGTATTTAATATACGTAACTTATGTTGTACATAAACAAGTCTAAAATTTTTTTACAGGTCGTATGTTATATTTTATTATTCCTTATTCGATAAGGATTAAAAAAATCATAGTTAATAATTATAATTTTTACTATTCGTTTACTTTTTACTGTTTAATTATATCGTTTTTATAATAACAATTACCTTGGATACATTCTTATTTCAAAATTTAAAAACCTTGACATTTAATTTCATTAATGAAATGGAGCAAAGCCTTTTTTGATCAAGTAATTTATTTTTTGTATGAATTGTATTTGTTTTTATACTGAACGAAACCGAAATATTGCAGAACAAAAATGGAGGATTGTTCTAAACAAAAATAATGGCCGACGCGTGGGAGTGTACATAATGCGGTTCAATTAGTCTAAAGCATGTCTTTTATTAGTACAAGTCCCTACAGATTAATAAATTAGAATACGTATTACGTAGTAGAACACAATCGAAATACAGAAACTTTTTACATAGTATAATAGTCTTTTTTGGTACAATTAAGAAAAAAACACATTTAGAACATAATTATATCGCATTATCGTCACTCAAACTGAACATGTTCTAGCTTTATTGCGTTGATACTTTAAATATCATGAAAAAATATCTTAATCTTTTAAGGATCACCAAAAAGAGAAAGTGAACGTTGCGTGTAACTTAACAGAAATGCAATTTATAATCGATTTAAATATTTTAAAAGAATATTTGTGAAAGGTCACTGTAATTATTTATTAACATGATTTATAATCTGTTTATAATGTTCAGAATTTCAACAAGACATTGGCGTAATATTATTGGCCCATTTGCAACTAAAGCTATACTTAATATTAAAGAATATGTTAAATGCTACACGTGTTTCACGACAATTTTGTAAATACGCTTTTTTATAAATTTCGCAATAGGTTATATAGACCTTCTCAATTAGGTTGTCTAATAAAACTTAATACTCTGCCTGATCCTAAATTCAGATAATTGAGTAGATTACGTTCAATTTATTTGATCACGGAACTAACTTTTTGAATACGATAATTTGCCCTATGGCTATGTAGGATGTTATTAATTACAATAGATATTTAGTAAGGAGAGAAATTTAATGCATTTTATTATTGGAAAGTTACATACATAACCACAAATTTTGTATTAAAATTGCCGGAATTCGCCATCAGGTAAGTTAAACTTTATGACCTAATAAGTAATTTTAGAGTTAAAGTTGAAAAATTAGAAATTAGCAAAACACTTATAAAATACTCTATGTATATCCAAAAAAAGGCCCCGACGAATTGAGAACCTCCTCCTTTTTTTGAAGTCGGTTAAAAATAAAGATAAATTACAATAAGAACATTATTTAACCATACCATAGTCATGATTATACTAAACTATTATTATATTTTTTAATTGATTATTCAATAGTAGCTATCGAAGTTTAAACACTTAATTAACAATTAGTATAAACAAGATTTCATTTCGAGACGGAACACAATACGCTTGTTTGACAAACATTATAGTAACTAGAATCCTCTTTATGAAATAAATTAGTTGGTTTACTGAAAAGGATAAACTTGAAAAACGATTACCTAACTATATATAATAAAATAAGAAATAAATCAAAGTATCTATATTGTACATCAGCGGTTAAGAGCCACAGGAAATCATATATAAAATCAGCTTTGCGTAAAATATAACTGTATATTCACTGACATTGAACGCTTGAATATTTGTTTCAACGTAAATAAACTTATTGATTAAATTGAAACATCCATAAAAACTAAATATACATATAGAATTATAAATAGATTTAACAACAGACTGTATACTTACTTATGACCATAAATAGAAATATTAGATACTCATATTTTATTATTGCAAAATTATGCAAAATTACGAGTATCGTAATTTGTAATCCACTAGAATATTTACTATTAAAAATGTCATTTTCTTTTAATGAAAAATAGTAGTAATGCACCAAATTAATTAAGGAATTAGGCAAGTACTAATATTTTAAGTTTATAGCTTGATGTTAGCAGTATTGACGACAATAGCCCAAGAATTGATACTGTGACTGTTTATACTGCTTGACAGCCCTCAAACGATTGACGCTTTATTTATGTTCGAATTTGAATATCTTCTTGATAAACGTAACTCTTTCTCTTCACTCTCATAACATTGTATACATGGGGCTTCAACTTAATCCTAACTGTAGTGACTAAAGTAATACATCCTGTGAAACAAACAAAAGTGCAAACCTTGTTAATTTGCGAACAGGTTTTAAAACAAAAAGCAGGATGTTCGTTTCACTCACGCTAGCATACTACGGGTATCCGGACAAACTATTATGTTACCAACAACGCGGTAATATAGCTCAAACACTATACATTTCTAGTAAAATGTTGAATATATAGGTTATGGTCTACTTCCAGCAGGCAATGGATATGCAACATTTATATTTTAAAACTCTATTCTCAAAAATTGCACGATAGGCGGAAATAGGGTGTAACACGATAAAACTAGCCATGTTGTTAAAAAATCGACAATAACTGTTTCAAACAAGATTCAAATATTTGTATGATTTTGTTAATAATGTTATTGGCTAATGCAAGAATTCTTAGTTATTAATTCTTAACGTTATTGCACTCAGATTTAAGTAATCTATAAAATTTAATTCAATTGTATTTTGGAAATCAATTGCTCGTAATTTAAGTAGTTAGGCTCGATACTACTACTCATAGTGTGGCAAACACATCGAGAATATTTATTTCAATTTAAATATGCATACCTCTTCGAATCCACATAATATGAGTTCGACCATATAAGTATATATAGCAATATTTTATAACAAACGGCTGACCATTCAAAGAGTAATACTTACATAATTATGACATCGAAATAATCCGATTCTTTTTTTACAAATGTTTATTTAACTTCACTTGCAGTATATATAATGTGGGTCAAATCTTGCAACTAAAGTATTTTTTAAGAAATTTTGCAAACACTTCTGTTGTTCGTGATTCACTACGTTTTAATAAACATTATACATCTACAATGTGATTAGTTTTTATATCAAATTAATTTATTTATACTGGTTTACGTTAATTCATAAATAATAATGTATGTAAACAATATTAATATTTTTATTTGAGTACCGATACATGCTATTGTAGTTTTCCGATTTGAAGGGTGAGTGAAGCGGTTAAACTACAGGTACAAGAGACATCTTAGTTACCAAGGTTGGTAGCGCGTTGGCGACGTGAAGAATGTTTAATATTTCATGGAGCGCCAATGGTGTTGGCGTTGGTGACCACTTAAAATAACTTAGCCCGTCCAGCTAAGTTAGTTAGCTAAGACGCGCTACCTATTTGATAAAAAATTGGTGTTGGTACATGTATGCTACCACTGCCTGTAGAAGTTAATAAACCTTTTTACTTCAAAGTTAATTTCTCTTAATACATACTTATGTATAAAATTAGAAATGACTCCGTGAAATAAAATAAACACAAATGAGTAGCTGTAGGCAAAAATGTAACCACAAAATCTCATTAAGTTGTTATTGTTATTTAATGAAAGGATTTTACAATACATGGGTGATAAATATTCATTTTTATAAGCTAATATACATTCTATATGAATTAAAATATTGATATAATTAAGAACACGAATCTCGAACATTTTACTCAAATAATAAGTAATATATTGTACTTATAGTAAATATTTATTATTAATTTATTACAAAGTTATCAATAACATACAAATATGTATGTAATAACATGGTATGTTCCTAGTATTGATAAAAAAGTATCTTTAATGTTAATGAGCTCATCATTTTAGAAAATGATTTTAGCAAAAACGATTGTTCCGTTTCGCTACAGATTTAAAACCGTTAATTAATTGCTAATTACAACAGACACGAACAGCAGTGATGATTAATTATTGACTGATGAACGTAGTATGAAGTGTTGCACTAACAGTTAGCGTTACGGCTGGGAGTTGCGCTATGAGGAAAGGAGAGTATCTTTTACAGTATTATGTCGGTATATTTTATTTTATAAGTATGTTTAAATTCAATTTATTTAAAGTTAAGTGCTAATCTATACACAAAGATAAAGTTATCGTATAGTAAGCATAATATTTTCTTTAAGTATTTTAGTGTATAACTTTTATATATGAACTGATTTGGTGATGTTTCTTGAAAAGCATTAAACCAATATTTTGATTCCATTGGTGTTGGATATTGGTTATTTTCTACACGAAGCGTACATTTATTTATATTTATGACGACGGTTTTTTTATTGTGTAACAAAATTTTTACATATTTAAATTATACGTAACGTTTACGTAAATGAGAAATAAAGTTGAAATAAAGTTGAAATATGCTTAAATTTCAATTAGAAATCATTTTGGAACGTTAATTTAAACAGTTCATTTTAGTTAACAACCTAACCATCCTAAGACCTGATTCAGACTCGTTCTTGACGGTGCAGTGTCGTCCTCGTAAATGTCATGGCTTATGTATTTAAATGGGTCTCTTCACACATAATAGACATGAACTGATGTTCAAGACGCTTTAACCATTGTGATTTGTTGAGGTTTAGGCTGAGTCGTTAGTTTGTCTTCATAAACTCTAGGATGAAGAGTGTAGGCTTACTTCGGGCAACAGCAATTACCTAATAAATGTCAACACAACACGTCTCTAACATTTTTATTCACTTCCATCCGTAACACACAAAGGCGTAAATAAACTAATTATTCTTTCGACTTCAAGGATGAAGAATATAAGTATAAGAGAGAGTATAAAATATAAGTTGCACAGATTTTAGAACTTTAGCCAATTAACATCAAACTAAGGCAAAAAGATAAAATAATAATTTTAACTCAGTAAATATAACTAACGGTTATCAGATTTAAACAATGCATTGCATAATTAATGGTATTCTTTCCTATGTTTCAGTTGTGGTGGATGTTGACGATCGACCTGTCTGCGTGGAAATCTGTGATACTGCGGGCCAGGTAAGATGTCTTATTAAAAATAATTTATGTAATGATATTTTTCTTATACAATTTTATACAACTGTTTTTATTTCACTTCCTTCTTTTTAATATCACATATTGTCTTATGTACTCATGTTTTTATCCTATAATTTTACTGGTTCCATCCAAATAATTGAATTAAAACATTATAAATGATTTTGGTGCTGCCTGTAATACAATGTATAGTACGTACAATGAATTAAAATTAGTTTTTCAATTTATTGTAGTATTTTTATTAAATTCACCATTTGTGTAGTAATACAGATTTCTCCTCGAATGTGCCTTCGTCACCTATTTTTGAAATTTGCCTCATAAATTTAAAAACAATATCATTCTAGGTTTGTATGTACCATACTAACTTAGCAGGTTTCTTTATTGTTATTGTTAGGTTTCTATGTTGTGTATTGTTCATGAAAACTAAACACGGCACTATTTTATGCGACTCGATATGTGCTTGACTGTTAAAAAATACTTGAATGTGACTGCTTCCTAGACTTAAATAATAACGCCTATTCAAAAAATGTTGTACAAATACCTACATATAGTCTGTCAGCAGCTAATCTTGATACTTGTCTTTTGGGTATACCATATTCGTATATTTTTCTTTAAATTTTAAGCCTAATTACTGAAGTGAAAGGTATCGCAAGTGTCAAGATAGCTTAAATTTTTATTGTCCAGATAAAGATTTTCTCTCGGATTGGCGTATCTGATACCTGACCGAAATTCGGATGTGGCGGCTTATCTCAAAGACTAGCCTTGCGCTACAGATATTATAGCGTAAAAGTCCCTAGCACTCATAGTTCCTAATTTAAGACTACAGGATAGGGATAATAGACACTTGGACTACACGTAAAACCGCACGGCCGATGGTATCACTGCCCAATTATTGCACTTATATTATAATATTTATTTCCTAGCCAAAAAGTAATTAAATTTCTAAGTCGGCAATTTGGTAAAATTTTATATTTCGTAACTTAATTACCTACCTAAAAATCAGCATGTAAAGTTTTGTTATTGAAAAGTATCATTATCATTATTTAACATAAAAATAGTTAAAGTAAGTATATAATTTTATTTAAAGCAGTATTTTAAACATAACTATTTATCTCAGAAAATAAAATAAAACCAGCGAAATCATCGTTAAACAAGTTTTTCCTTTAAATATACGCACATACTGATTCGTATAAACCAGTACATTTTATCTTCCGCCAGACAAAGAAGCCTTAGTAAGTTTGCACGGATCAGCTCAGGTAATAACTGCATCACCTGCCGGCTCCATCTGTGTGCACCATTGTACTGAATTTAATCAAACATTGAATATTTTTTCAACATGAAATGACAAAACATGCGTTCCCACAGTTTCTCTACCTGCACTTACAAGAACTGTTATAAGCGTTCAATATTATACAACTAAACACATGCTCATATCGATTCAAGGCATTCTCGCTTTTGTTAACATATTCAAGAGATCTATAATTCTATAGTTTTTCGATTGAACAATACGTTGCTCCAAGTTTTTGTCGCAAAGCACGTATGGAATCATTAGTCAAAATCATATGAACAAAAATAATTGTAATCGTTCTATGCTCGAATAAAGAAATATAAAGTAATCGTTTCGTCCGATTATAATAATAATTTTAATTTAACTATTTTTTTTTTCATATACTAGTTTAACCCTACGTTTTAAAAAAGTAATTAATATAACCCGCACTTTAAATAATATATTATTTTATTCGTCCTGTAATATATATATTTATTTGATATATTTGCAGTTACTATGTAATCTTGCGATTACATTTTTTTATAGTTGTATAATTGATGATTAATTCATTCAACAAAACTTTGATAATTTTAATGTGAATGGCTTTAGCCCCAAAGCAAGACCGGATATAGATAAGTAGACTTAATGCATATATATTTTTTGATCAAAGACATTTTTCAAATATGACTCACGTGGTAGAAAACTAAAAAAAAAAACAAAACAAATTTTATTAATTTAATTTTTTACTTTCTCTTTCGATATTTTAGCAACTCAACGAACCTTGAAAAATTGGCCTAAATTGTAGAGCGTACAACATCAAATAAGTGTATAATCGCAATTTTGCTCAAATAACTGAATTTCAAGATGGCGGAGAAAACTCGTAAAAAATCTTAGTTGTCAATTTTTAGTTAAGCTATAATTGCCATTATCAAGTCTTATCTTTGCAAGTGGTAGTGCCACACTGCATACCTCTCGGTTGCAGTCGAATGGGCCGGCACGCCCGGGGAAGTACCACTCTCTCACTTAAAATCAGCGTGAAGTGGTAGCTATGCTACCGCGTTTCGTCCGGTAAGTGAGAGTTCCGGAGGCCCGATCCCTCTCCCCCCAAAACATGGTTGTGCAGAATTTGGTGACATTACCCCAGGAGGGTACCATCAGCGACTGCGATGGAGAATCCCTCTCTGGGCATCCATGCTCAGGACGTACACCGCCTGAGCAGGGCTGCCCAGGCTGCCCTCCGAATTCTGGGGGGGGCAATTTTGCGCTCGCCACTGTTCGGGGCAAGCGGAGCAGGCATCATAAGGCAACCCCTACCACACTCGCTGTGGACTTCTGCAACATAAGGGGACTCAACTCCAACTTGAATGCCGTTCACTTTCACCTTGAGACGGCGAAGCCGGCCTTGCTCTTTCTTACCGAGACCCAGATATCTTCTCCTGCCGATACGTCTTTTCTCTCTTACCCCGGGTACAAATTGGAGCATACTTTTGTGCCACGAGCTGGGGTGTGCGTTTACGTCAGAGATGATATCTGCTCTCGACGCCTCGGCAGCCTTGAAGGGCAGGACCTATCAATTATCTGGCTGCGCGTAGACTGCGACGACCATCCGCGAATCTACGCGTGCCTTTATAGGTCCCATAGCGGTAATGCCGAAACCGACCGACTGGTTGAGCACGTCCAATTGGCTACAGATTCCGTGCTGCAGCAGACTCCATCCGCAGAGATCATTATTCTGGGCGATTTCAATGCTCATCATACAGAGTGGCTTGGATCACGCACCACTGATCATGCGGGTAGATCTGTTCTCGACTTCGCTTTGGCTTATGATTTGACACAACTGGTCACCTCGCCAACGCGAATACCGGACGTGGAGGATCATACACCTTCCCTGTTGGACCTTCTGCTGACTTCGCATCCGGACGGCTATAAGATTGTCGTCGATCCCCCTCTGGGCTCGTCGGACCACTGTCTCGTCCGGAGTACAGTGCCAGTTGCACGGTACTCACGACCTCGTTTCGCGGGCTGTCGTCGCGTGTGGCACTACAAGTCAGCAGATTGGGATGGGATGCGGTCCTTCTTTGCATCTTACCCATGGGGGCGAGTTTGTTTCTCGATGGATGATCCGAGCGTTGTTGCTGACTCTGTCGCCGATGTGGTGCTTCAGGGTATGGAACTTTTCATTCCATATTCTGCGGTGCCCATTGGTGGCAAGTCCCAGCCCTGGTTTGGTCGCCTCTGTAAGACGGCTTCACGCCGAAAATGGGAACGCTACCAAGACTGGGCTAACGCATCGGCGTCTCGTGATACAAACACCAGCACATTCAGAAAGGAATATAACTCTGCCTCCAGGTCCTTCAAAAACGTGATAGCTGAGGCGAAGTCGAAGTACATTGGCAGAATTGGCGAGAGACTGGTGCGCTTCCCATCAGGAACACGTGCGTTCTGGTCTCTCGCTAAGGCTGTCCTAGGGAATTTCTGTCAGCCTTCTTTTCCGTCTTTGCACAGGGACGGTGAGTCATTGGCCCATACCGCGAAGGAGAAGGCCGATCTTTTAGGGTCTCTCTTCGCGTCGAACTCGACTCTGGATGACCAAGGAAAGTCACCTCCATCAATCCCGCGATGTGATACGACGATGCCGGAGGTTAAATTTCGGCAAAGTGCAGTTCGGAAAGCACTTCTTTCCTTGGACATTCACAAGTCGAGTGGACCCGATGGCATCCCTCCAATCGTGCTACGGACATGTGCTCCCGAGTTGGCACCGGTCTTAACGCGTCTTTTCCGGCAATCCTACGCATTAGGCGTCGTCCCGAACTCCTGGAAGACTGCTTTGGTGCATCCGATCCCTAAAAAAGGCAACCGCTCAGATCCGTCCAATTATAGGCCTATAGCCATCACCTCCTTGCTCTCCAAGATAATGGAGTCCCTTATTAACTGCCAGCTCCTGCGGTACCTAGAGGAGAATCAGCTGATTAGTGACCGCCAGTACGGTTTCCGTCGGGGTCGCTCAGCCGGTGATCTTCTAGTTTACCTTACTCACAGGTGGGCTGAAGCAGTTGAGAGCAAGGGGGAGGCATTAGCAGCCAGCTTGGACATAGCGAAGGCCTTCGATCGCGTATGGCACAAAGCGCTTCTTTCGAAGCTTCCTTCTTATGGGCTTCCCGGGAAATTATGCAATTGGATTACCAGCTTTTTGGCAGATCGGAGCATCAAGGTCGTTGTCGACGGTGCATGCTCTGACTTAAAATTCGTCAATGCTGGTGTTCCACAAGGCTGCGTCCTATCACCCACTCTGTTTCTTCTGCATATCAATGATTTGTTGCAAATCGGGAACATTCATTGCTATGCAGACGACAGTACCGTTGACACCTTATACACCGGCCGCGCTAATATTTCTCGGGAAAACGTCGAAGAAAACCGGAACAAACTTGTGTCTGAAATCGAGTCTTCGTTAAACGAAGTCTCGAACTGGGGCCGGCTAAATTTAGTCCATTTCAACCCCAAAAAGACGCAAGTTTGCGCGTTAACCGCTAAAAAAACACCATTTGTCGTATCTCCACGATTTGAGAACATCCCGATAGCCGCTACAGGTAGTATCGGAATACTTGGCGTTGATATTTCGAGCCTCGTTCAGTTCCGCGGTCAATTGGAAGGCAAAGCCAAATTGGCTTCAAAGAAGCTCGGTGTGCTCAGCAAGGCGAGACAGTACTTCACGTCGGCCCATCGCCTAAAACTTTACAAGGCGCAAATTCGGCCTCACATGGAGTACTGCTCTCACCTCTGGGCGGGTGCTCCCCAGTACCAGCTCCTTCCATTTGACCGCATCCAACGTAGAGCGGCTCGAATTATCGACGATCAAGCCCTTTCCGATCTCCTTGATCCTTTGGCTTTGCGTAGAGATGTTGGATCACTCTGCATCTTCTACCGAATTTTTCACGGGGAATGTTCCGAGGAATTGTTCGGATTAATCCCGGCTGCTGAATTTCACCTTCGGACATCTCGTCAAAATTCTAAGTTTCACCCGCACCATCTTGATGTCCGAAAATCCACAACAGCGCGATTTCTTAGACATTTTCTGCCTCGCACAACCACTCTGTGGAACCAGCTGTCGCCGGCGGTTTTTCCGAACCGATACGACATGGGAACCTTCAAGAAAAGAGCCTACTCCTTTCTCAAAGGCCGGCAACGCACCTGCAAGCCCCCTGGTGTTGCAGATGTCCATGGGCGGTGGTAGTCACTTTCCATCAGGTGAGCCTCCTGCTCGTTTGCCACCTATTCCATAAAAAAAAAAAAAAAAAAAAAAAAAAAAAAAATCAATATCTAGGTAAACTCAGCCTTCAATCCTTTTTATGTACCTTTAACAATAAAAAAAACAATTAAAAAATACAAATAAAATATAAGTTAATTTAAGCTAATCACGTGAATATTATTATTCTTATTTAAATGAAGGTACAATTTTTGTTTAAATTAAGTTAAAACTTAAACACGTTGTCCATGTTTAAGTTTATTACTTAATTTATACTAAAAATAAATAGTATGAATTTTTCTTAAAAAAAACTTGTCAGTTCAGAAATTTATCTGATGAAAGAATTTAATTCTCTTATCTGCAAATGTGTGAACTATTTCGTTTGTTTTATTTATTATTGTTGGTTCTTCGCGGAATTAAAAAAAAAAACGAATGATAAATACAATCAGAAGGAATTATTTTAACCATACAATTTCGAAGAAAGGTGGCTATTAAAACTTGAGATGATAAGATTTAATTAACACTGGAGTCTCGTTTCGTTTTATATCAAGATAATAATCAACTCGGCTAGATTACGGACCAACCCTCAATCATTAGTAAATCTATTACGACAGCTTAGTCGTAAATGTTGACTATAAACTTAAACATAACTTTATGGGCAATTTGACGAAAGTGACGTTCAACAAAGTAATTGCATAGCCGAGGCAAGAAAGTTGATTTCACGGGACACGCTTATATATTGTTTTCATACTTTGTAGAAACTTAAATAAACATTGATGTAAAAGCTATGTTCAATTATTAAATACAAAACTATCCAAAGATATTAAGTGTATTGATTCTCGGCTAGACCAGGCAAATTGATTGTTATAATTAACCATTTCTTAATCGGTATTAAAACTTTAGCTTAAATCTTAAATACCATCCTGTTGCATGTGTTTTTTATGTAATATACATGCAACATGAGTGCAACCCTCTACCCATTTGAATAAAACCGTTGAATAAGGTTCCAAGATGATGTCTTTACTCAGAAGTGGAATATTTACATGCTATTTTTTTTTAAATAAAGTAGTTGATATACCTAGCAAAATTAGTCAATTCATATAAAAAAGTCGAAATGGTAAAATATTAAAGTACACTGCCAAATCCCCTAATGGACACAAACTCGCTTTATTGTGTTATAAAACGCGTAAAAGGTATTAACCTGCCAATAAAAGGGTTCCCTCGACAACCATAGTTGGTCCATTGGCCCAACGTATGCCCAACTTATTTACAAAAATAAAAAATATTTCCAACATTAATAAAATACAGCCGTTTAACTTATCATGTATAGACATAAGTTCTGGTTAATTTTGAGATTTGGAGCTAATACTGTTTCACTATTGTGTGATATGCATACATGTAGGAAAAAAAAAATTTGAAACCTTCATCTTTGGAAGATAAATTATACAGACACATTAACTATATGAAAGACTGAGTTAACCCTTCAAACATTGGTTAGGTTCGTATATTCGACTCACTGGCTCACATCAACTGATCCGCCTGCTGTGTTTAACATGAATAACATAATCGCCCATTAAAATGTTAAACCTTAATTTTATAGGCGTTAACTATAAAGACGTTTGTAACAAACATTGAACATAAAAAGCTGAAATTAAGGTACTAATTAATTAAAACTTCTGTCGTGTAGTATGTTTGAAAATAAAGAGATTTTCTTCTTTTAGTCAATGCTTTTTATTAGCACATCAATATAAAGTCAAAAATAAACATAAGTATAATGTATATAATAAAAAAGGTTGGAAGATTGGAGACATACCATGGGAGGAATCATTTTTGTACACTAAAATAAATAAATTCAAAAGCTATAAATTCTTTTTTATCTGGAAAATAGTATAATGTTAATGTATAATTTTATATTTAAGCATATATTATCGGTACAAACTTAGTTGGTATTTGTAATATTATTGATATTTCAGATTTTGTATAATGTTTATTTCTTAAATAAAATTGAACTTGAAGTGAGTAGTATTAGGCTGTCTGTTGACTAAAAATAATAAGATTAACTCGCTAACATCATTGTTTTTATTAAGGTCGCACTTGCACGGATTAAAATTCAAATGCCAATATATATATATTACCCATACGTAATATCACAAACTTTACTTGATATTTAATTGTTTTATGAAACAATCAAATATAAGTGTTTGATATTGTGTAACGTCAAAAAACAAGATTTAATTATTGTTAGCTGGCTCAGGCCAACTTTCACTGATGAGTTCGTGCGCTGTGGATAAGTCAATTGAGCACTTCCTGTCTAAACAACTCAATGTTATTTGTATAATACAATTCGAGCAAACCATGATTCATTATGACATATTTATGAATACACTCGTCCTTAATACAAGTAAAGATATATTTATAATTGACGACGAATGTGAATAAAAATATACTTAGTATCTAAAAATGAAAATAAATAATATACAATTTGTGTAATACAGTGACATAAAATGTATAAATGTAATAAATCATAATAAAATAATACATTTTACATTATATAAAGTATCTAGTTTATAGAAAGTATCTAAAAATATATATATATTTTATTAATTACTTTACACACATTTCTTGTAACAAAAATAGCTAATATTTTTTTAATATTTTTAGGACTCCATGTCCGAGCTCCGAGCCCTCTGTTACCCCGGTACGGATGTGCTTATGCTGTGCTTCTCCGTGGTGCGACCGGAAACGTTCCGGTCGGTCGCCGAACGGTGGACGCGTGCAGTTGCTAGTGTAGACGCGCCTTTAGTGCTCGTTGGTACGCAAAGCGACTTGGCACTCGACGGACGTGTTATACACACTTTAAAGGTAGTTTTAACATTATTAATTTAATACTACATGTTTTGGAATATGAATTTTTATTCTTATTGTAATGATATTTCTTTTATACGATGGATTTATAAAAAGAAACGATTATATTAATAATACCAAACATATTTACCTATTGTATAGCAGTTAAAAATAAAATGATTTATCAGGCTTATAAAACAGAGAAGTATTATATAGTTCTATTTAACAATATATTTATATTCTCGATCGATGTTTTTACTGTTTCTGCACCATTTTTTTTTTCTCTAAAGTCTGGTTCAATAAAAACATTTTTTTTTCTCATATGAACATACGTCAGAAGGTCATTTATAATTTCGTATTATGATGTTATAAAAATAACAAGAAATCAAGACACAGTTATTCTTAAATTTGTGCTATTTTATGGCTACATGCATTCTTTATTATACAAGGTGCGGTACTTACAGACTTACAAATAATATCTCAGACCGATAAAAACTTTTTAATTAGTTTAATCATAGTGTTAGTAAAAAAAAATTAAACTGATTGTAAATTCTGTAATGTTATTTACAGTGACAAAATAAATAAAAAAATTGTAAGTAAAGTAAAGTTACAGCCTGTAAATTTCACACTGCTGGGTTAGCCCTGCCTCCTCTCCTATTAAGGAGAGGGTTTGGAACATATTCCACCACGCTGTTCCAATGCGGGTTGGTGGAATGCACATGTGACAAAATTTCAATGAAATTAGACACATGCAGATTTCCTCACGATGTTTTCCTTCACCGCCGAGTACGAGATGAATTATAAACACAAATTAAGTACATATATATATATATAGTGGAGCTTGCCTGGGTTTGAACCCGAAATCAGCGGTTAAGATGCATGCGTTCTAACCCCTGGGCCATTACAGCTCAAAAAATTGTAGATTAAAATAAATTATTATTTATAATAATAACATAAACTTTAACAATAATATAAAGTACGCTCTTATCTTAAACATTGGCGTTTACGAATTTATGAAGGCTCGACAATGCGGGCGTTCAAACATAAGTTTATAATAACAGGACTGCGTGCTAAAAATGTAGTCATGTTAAAATGTTTTTTTATTCTCAGGCATTTATTGTTTAAAAAAATATAAAGGGTAAAGCTTACCATAGACGTAAGTCTAGATTGTAGCAGTTACCCGTATGAAATTATGTAATTTTTTTATTCATGCACGGCGCAACTAGCATAATAGAGGAATTTTTTAAAGCTTTTCTAGATGAAGTCATACAATATACATTATTTATTTATTATATTTTTGTTCAAAGTGTCAAACTTGTTTATTTCGGAATTAGAATTAACAACAAAGAAGCTTTTATTTTTATTTTTAAATACATTGTGTAATACGCTTACATACTTTACATACAGCGCTTTATTTATTTTTATTCATCTTTTCAGGCCCGTGGAGAGCACGCAGTTACAGAATCTGAAGCCCGAGCTTTAGCTGCAAAAATTAATGCAGTATATGTAGAAACTTCCGCTAAAACTAGGAAACAGTTAAAGGACGCTTTTGACGCCGCCATCCTAGCAGGTCTGCCAGTTATACAACACAAGCGACCTCTCTGGAAAAAGTTATTATGTTTGGATTAAATAAAGAAAAGAAAAAGTTATGTACCTTTCAATTTCCAATTGAGATGACACGCTTATCACTATAACGTAAAAATATTTAAAAAACATCCAAATAAATACGTCTAGGAATGATCCACACTGCAAATATATTTTTTCCAAAGTGTAGAATAAAACTCTTAGCGTTAAGTGTTTAATATGTAATGTGCCTTATATGACGAAGTTTTTTTAAAAGTAAATTGGAAATGGTAACTGTAATTTTGTATATGAATTGTTAAAATTAGAAATAAACGCTAATATGAATGTTAAAATATATTGTTACTGATTATATGATTTAAACTTAATAGTATTTGAAATAATAAATCGAAATATATTGATAATAATAAAAAGTAAAAGCTGTCCTTTACTCCAAATGGATGTACGACTTCGAATATTGAATAACAGATTTTTCTTCGTTCCAACCGTAACAATCACTTATGATAAATTGAAATATGTATATTCTGTTTGTCATCAAAGAATCCAAAATGGCTTCTCGACTAGGATTAAACTTTTGGTTCCGAATACAATTTTAAAATATGTATTTAAGATTAAGCATTTCTCCGTTATGTACCTTTATAAAACTTGCCTACTTTCATTTTTAAATTTTAAACATGTGTTGAGGCTTAATATAAACACTATGTATATATATTATGGAATACTTATTAATGTTTTGTTGAAAAATGTTAGTACCATGAAAAATATCAATTGTATAATAAATAATTAATTGTAGTTTTAGTGAAATATATTTTCATTGTTACATAGTTTGTATATAGTAAGCATGAATGCATATAGTTGTTTTGATACTCAACACGAACTGAATTATATTTTAATACGGATTTTGTTTTTTTTTTCCATAACCAATCCCATTGACACAACTTTACTCTATTAGCTGATATTGTAGAAACGTATTGCTTAATATTTATTAGTTACGACCAATGATGTTTTAGTAAACAGATATGTTATTAACGCGCAAAAAAGTGAAGACTAGAAAACGTCCCAATTGGGACGTTTGCCTTTAGTCTTTTTACGTAGTAATACGTTTTGCGTAATTAAACAGCTAGTTATCCCTTTTACTTATTGTTTTTATCAAGCTATCCTTTTTACTTTTAACGAAATGTAAAAATAAACTAAAATAAACGGTCCTCGGCACGGCACACTTTTTTCTGTTGTTTAGTATGGATATAACATATCTGTTTATTAGAATATCATTGGTTACGACACAATAGTTTGAAATTCATAATACTATAAATAAAACTAGACTAAATTTCTTACTAAATATTTCGATAAAAGATAAATTTTATCAAACTCGAACTCAAATTCCTTTTTTCAATATAGAATTAGAATTGCATCGTATGCATTTACTCAACTGGTCTTTTTTTTGTCAATTCTATTATTTACAAATATTTGATATGAATAGGAATAGCCAAATGTTTATATGTCAATATTAATCGCATTAACGAATGCAAATTCACTTAAAATTAAAGCAAATGTTGTTAAAGTATTACAATGTGTAATTTAATTGTATAATAATAAGAAAGGGAAGATGCGATATTTTTATTTTTGTGTTTAAAAGAACTCCATATAGGATAAAATATTTAAAAATTTAAATTTTTAAATATTATATATATAGATAGATATTTATATATATAGATATTATATATATATATATATATATATATATATATATATATATATATATATATATATATATATATATATAAAATATTTAAAAATTTAAATTTTTAAATATTTTATGCGGTTTCAAAATGTCAATTTAAATTTTCGCGCGAAAACAGGTCTATATTTCGTATGACGTCACTACTGTCTATCACTGGCCCTCTGATCGTACTTGTCCTCACTGGCTTTCATACTTATGCATTGCTTGCTTTTTCTCGATCTATGAGATACCTTTTTTGGAAAAATTTTAAACGGACTATCGATACTTCGAAAGAAAGTTTTGTTGACGTATGTTTTGTGCCAAAAAACAAAGTTTACAAATAAATGGTTTTTGACCTGACCTTCTGACACAATACTGTGACATATAACAGTGGTTTCAAGCTGAAAAGAGGAATCTGGATTCTGCTTTGACTAAACCAACTTCCATTTTAATTCGAAAAACGCAATTAATTTTCGTTTCAATGTTCACTTTTTTACAACTGTAACCTTAAATAAGTAGTCATAACAGGAGTGACGTCATTGAACGCTAAATAGTGTTTTTAAAATACGTTCCGTGTCCCCTTCTTTTGTATTTTTTTAACATTTTAATAGCAACATTTTAATAAATATTACATTTGTTCCCTATTAGGTATATAATGCGCAGAAGATATTATAAGGGCGTAATATAAGAGGCGTGTGCGCAAACACAATCTGTTTGCGCACTATCTATTTTCTTAGTCTCACATTACTAACTTGCAATTCAAAATCACCGCAGAGAGATGAAGCCGGATAACTCTCCGTGCCATCTGAGGTACGTGTAAATATCGATGTACGAGCTGCACTTGTACTTGTGATTACCTATTGTTACGCAGTTAGCTTGTACTAATGCATATATGTATCAAAAGTTAAAGAGATTCTATGAAAAACAAATAGAAGCGGTTAATTATTTTTAACCCTGAATAAATAAATCTAGAGAATGTTTTATATTTTAATTTTTCCTCACATTCTGAACTAGTATATAAATTGTTAAATCATAGTGAAACCATATGAAATCATATTTTGCAGTCGCAAGATTAAGATATTTTATCTGATTTAATTAAATCCACAAATTTAAATTTTAACATTGATAAAACTGATTGATAACTAATTCCCACCATACTCAATAAATACGTATTTAATAAAAAAAATCTCTATTTACTTTTCAATACTAAAATTGTAAAAAATAGTAGTCACATGTTCCTTTTATTGATAGTACATAATAAGCCTAATTATTGCAGTGAACTGTCAATGTCATATGAATCAAATTCAAATAGGATAATGTTACTGTCATTTTGATGTCGGAAGTTCGAGCACTGACAGTGAAGTTTCATAATAGCGCCAAATCGCGCAATTTTTAGAACTTTAATTCATTGACATTTTGATTGTTTATATTTTAAAATAATGTCTGAAGACGATCATCACGCAGGGTTAGAGTTATCTGATATAGTAGATGACACTGATCAATTCCTTGAACACGATTTTCACCCAACGGAAGTTACAGAATCTGAGCAAAGTATCATCCAAGATTCTGAGATTTTAAATTCCGAGGATACAATCGTTTTAGAAAAAAAACCGCAAAATGCCAATAAAGTTGAAATTGTACGATCCACAAAGCTTCCTATGGCTAGGATAAAAAATATAATGAAAATGGATCCAGACGTAAACATAGTAAACGCCGAAGCAGTTTTCTTAGTCACAAAAGCGACTGTAAGTATTAGACAACATTGATTTTTAACCTAATATTCAAATAATTTATACTATATGAATGATTGTATGGCTAAGTTGTAACTTATCCATAACTTATATATCCATGCTTAATAATATGAGTATACAACTTATAGTACACCATAAGTTGTATTCATAGCATTGTTTAGTAATAATTTATGAAAAGTGCCCTAACAAGCTACTCACACTCCATACTTTGATTGAATGATTCATTACTAATTCAATATAACAGTATTAATTATATAAAGAGATTAATTTAATGTGAGACAATGATGAGCTTTCTCCACAAACCCCAGACAACAAGGAAAACGAATGAACTTTTCTAAATTAACTTTACCGGGAATCAAACCCAGGACCTCGGAGTGTACTATGCCACCCATGAAAACCATGTATACACACTACTTGACCAGATGTTGCAGTATTTCTAACAGAACAGAGATTTCTTTATAATGTTTTCCATTATAGCCAATCATGTTTTCAATCATCGAAATAATTTAAGGACTAGAAAATCCATCCCTCAATCTGAGCCATCAGTTAGGATCCACATTTATGACATTCAACAGACTAAACATTTAAAAATGATAAATATTTCAGGAGATGTTTTTAGAAACAATTGCAAAAGAAACATTCACATACACAACCCAGCACAAGAGGAAAACAATAACCAAGAAAGACCTGGATGTAGTTATCAACAAAGTGGACTGCCTGTGTTTCTTGGAAGGAGCTATGGACTTTTGAAGGCATTAGTTATATTGATACATTTAAAATAAGGAATAAGTTGTAAATATTTTGTGAATAAATCTTTTAAGCCCAGCTAAGTAAGCAGTATTTTTGATTAATTAATAAATTGTATGGATTTAAAATATGTTTACTAAATATGAAATGAAACACTGAAAATTAATATTAAATTTCTCCTGAATGAATTTTATACATAGTGGCCAAACAAAAATATTATGTCCCAATAATTATATCATCTGTAAGTTAGCTGTACCTAAGTAGCGCTGTACTCTTAGGGCAATTAGGTTAGTTAGTGTGTGTAAATAATATGAACCTTGTTAACTGTGACCTTATATAGATCTTTTGTTGTGTTTATTTATGTGTCAGTGTTTTTTTTTTTTTATTTAAAATACAACATCCACAGGCTTGCAGATGCCCATGCCTTTTTTTACATTTTATATTCAATTTAATTTTGGCGTTTTATATTTTATACTAAACATCAGCAGATCTTCGCTGGAAATCATTTTTGTCGTCTTCTTGGGAGACGTGGCCCACACTGATTTTTTTTTTCTTTTAAATAATATATACATAATCTATAATAAATAATATATAAATAAAAATATATAGTAGTATATTCGAATTACTACAATCCAGCGGGTCCTGGTCTGCGTTTGATCAGAGAGTGTCAGTGTTATTTGTACATATTTCTTTAGTTATGATTGTTTTGAAAGACAGAGATTTGCAAAGATCCTTGATGATTACATGTTAAAAGACTGGCATAAATGCATAAAACTATTCATGCATGCATGCACGCATGTGTATTTAAAATCTTGCTTTTGAATTGATAAAAGTAATTGTATGTTTAAGATGAAACATACCCATATTTTTAAGACTTAAAATTAACACGAAGAACTAATTTTATAGAAGTTATTGTTCACCTGTTTTTTTATTGCGATAAAATTCTATTTTGAAATTATTTGATTCCATAAATATGAATTGAAGCCAGATGACCTAAAGAGTGGAGAGTCGAGATGGCCCAGTGGTTAGAACGCGTGCATCTTAACCGATGATTGCGAGGTTCAAACCCAGGCAAGCACCGCTGTTTCATGTGCTTAATTTGTCTTTATAATTCATCTCGTGCTCAGCAGTGAAGGAAAACATCGTGAGGAAACCTGCGTGTGACAAATTTCATAGAAATTCTGCCACATGTGTATTCCACCAACCCGCTTTGGAACAGCATGGTGGAATATGTTCTAAAACCTTCTCCTCACAGGGAGAGGAGGCCTTTAGCCTACGTATTAGTGGGAATTTACGGGCTGTTGTTGTTGTTGACCTAAAGAGTAACCAGTGTTGACTAAAAAATAAAATAAGAAGTGAAAAAACCGTGTAAATGAGGAAACTATATAAAATTCATATGACAATTTTAATTTTATTATAAATTGGTTTATGTTAAAGATCGTAATCTCTCGAATTGGAACATGCTTTGTTGTAAATTGAATAGAGTGTTCAAATATCCTAGTTTTTTTTAATAGATGCAATAAATTTTTAACCCGTAATAAGGATATTAACATTTTAAAACGAAATAGAAAGGTTGACAGATAAATAATATGTCATTTTTAATAATATAATATTTATTGGGAACGTTTGTCAAAAAGGAGTGTTTCAGCGTCCAATTAACAGCAGTTGTCGACAGTTTGTAAAAGCAGAGCGCAGTGTCCCGATACGTGCACGTTACTCTTCGACACGGGAGCTCTGAAAGAACATTATTATAAATATATTAATTGCATAATGTAGAAAACAAATACTTTTAATATGATTACATATTCTCGCTTCAATAATTAAATACATTTTAAATCAGTGTTTAAACATAAAATATATTTTAAGTAATACATAAAATGTCGATACTTTTTGTCTTCACTAGTCAATAACATTATTTTAAATATTATCTTTAATTATTATAGCTTCGAGAATGAAATAAATTTTAGATCTGTATTTAAGCGTTAAATGGCTTTTAAACGATGATAATTTTAATCTTCAAAAGTCATCATATTCAATGAAAGTAGTTAGTTCTATTAGATATTTTGTATACATACCCTTTCCTAACGGAACAGTCGACGCCAGAAGCGACGACTCTCAGTTGAGCCGGTAACAAGTGCAGTGAGGAGAGGTCGAGGTCTTGTGCTTCATCGGAGAGGTTCACTACACCCAGCACTCCGGGAGAGCCGGGGAGTAACCTGCCGATACACAGACCGTGATGATTAGGTGTGATAAAACACAATATTAAATAAATATGTCGCTAAAAATTAAAATCTCAAATATAATTCTTGATATTATACAACGCCAGTATGTTTGTCTCACCTGGTGATAACCAGAATAGATTCCGACAGAGCTCTGGTGTCCAAGTCTCCGTCTCTGACCGTCTGGCTCTTCCTCACACTTGCGACGTCTTTGTAGAACTGGAATTTAATTAAATTTGTGTTATTTTACGCCACATCATTCAAGTACAATTGCTGACTGGATAGAATGTATTCGCACTTGGTAATGACTCTTGGGGTCGTTAATCTGTTCAGCCAAGTTCACACTCCTGTAGTTGTCGGCGACCGGAAGCCACGGTTTGCCGCTGCTGCTGGAAAAGCCGGCATTGGTAGAGCTGTCCCAGTGGTAGGGCGTGCGGCACGGGTCGCGGGACTTCTTGTAGTAGTTGATGGGGTCGTCGGTGTTGCAGGCCTGGGGGTCTCTCGTATCTTCCCAGCTGATCTCGCCGTCGGTCATACCGATCTCTTCACCCTGGAATTTATTGTATTATGTAACGATGTTTCCAACAAGCTATAACACACTGACATTCCCAAGAATTGTTATATATACCTGGTAGGTGATGGCGACTCCGGGCAAGAGGAGAGCTAGCATGTTCATTGCGTCAACGCGGTCGACTCCTTGACGAGTAGCCATTCGGCTTTGATCGTGGTTACCATTCTGAAAATCATAATAAAATATTATTAGCGCTCATTAAAAAGTGCATATTTTTTCAATCTAAATGTTATATTAGACTTACAACCCAGTTTGCTGTCTTTCCGCTAGGCATGTAGGTCATCCACTTGTCGATGACAGTTTTGATTTCCCAAGCGTTAGAAGATTTGGTGATATCTCCGAGGAAGCTGAAGTTGAAGGGAATGGATCCGTTTCTGGTCTTCGTGCCGTAGTACCGGATCATATTGTTCAGGGTGCTGTAGGCTTCTGTCATCATGATCTTGTATTCGCCCTGTTTTGGAATGTATTCGTCAAGAAGATCTCTCCAGTTGTAAACAACTTCGTAGGTTTCGTCCATGTCCTGGGTGTAGATGTGGTCGAGGTATTCGTAGTCGTCGGGGACGGTACCAGGGGTTCCTAGGGAAAAATAAAAACAAAACTTATATACTTTCGGAAGAATAATATAGCTACCTCATATTAGAATCAATAATATACCTGAGAGAGGTTCGTCAGGATAGCGTCCTCCGTGATTTTTCGGGTCAGCTTCGTACAATCTGTTGACGGCGTCCACTCGGAAGCCAGAAACACCTAGATCCAGCCAGAAACGTAGAACGTTCTAAAAAGGTAAATCATTTTGTATTAGTGATAGCAATTCAATGATTGTCAACACGAATGACAATACGAGTACAATAAAAGTTGAAGACGTGCCTTCATTTCCTCTTGAACTCTGTCGCTCCGGTAGTTGAGATCCGGCTGACCGATGACAAACTGGTGCAAGTAGTAGCCCACGCACTTTGTTGAACTCCCAAGCACTCTTACGGAAATTGCTTACCTATAAAATTATTCGAATTAATCTCCAATTACTTAAATTTCTGTTGGCGTATAATCTTTTTTTTAATCGGAAAGAGAACATCTGTTTTTTGAAAATAATAAATTGGTTACCCAGTTGTTAGGAGGTTTGACGTCGCCAGTTTCAGGGTCAGTGACGCCGTCGGTCCAGATGTAGTAGTCCTCGTAGCCGGGCTCTCTGCGCGCTGAACGAACGAACCAATCGCTCTCGTTGCTCGTATGGTTGGGCACGTAATCCAGCACGACCCGAATACCTTTAATAGGTTGTAATACATAGACGATGTTTTAAAAACAATACTTTTCGCATTCTTAACACTATTACGTTATATAAGTATACCTACCTAGGTTGTTTCTGTTATGTATACTTAGTTTATAATGTGTTTATATATAAAGTATTATTTTGTGCTTACAAGTACAAGTATAACTATCTCATGTCATTGAAATTAAAAAAAATAATGTGCACTGGCTATGTCAACATTCTCAAAGATTATGAATAAATTACGCATACGTCGCTATAAGATGAGCTGATTGTGGATATTGGATCGGAAGAATAATTATTGCTCCATTATGACTATAGTGCAAATAATTGCGAAGATATTTAAATATATATTTTTTATATTATAAAAATATGCAAATAAGTAATCACTAAAAGAAATAATTATATTAGTGCATTTTGCTAATAGCAAGTTCTGTTATAGCTTATACGTAGGTAGATAAATAACAGCAAAAAATCTTACCCATACTCTTGGCCACACTCATGAGCCTTTTGAAGTCTTCCATAGTTCCGTACTCGGGAGCGATTTGTCGGTAGTCCGTGATATCGTAACCGAAGTCGTACATCGGAGACAGGTAGATCGGGGATAGCCATATTGCGTCGAAGCCAGTTTCTTTTAGATACGGAAGTTTCTGAGTTATGCCTGGAGAAAATTTAAATGCTCTTAAAAGTAATTTGAGGTAAGAACTAACCTCAAAATGAATTTAAAAAAATATTTATTTTACCAGATAGGTACAGTCAGTTATTTGAAAGTTAATAAAACGTTAAGATGCCCCTAATCATTGTAATTGTACCAATTGTTATCAATATAAATTTAACAGAACGTTTAGAGCTTGATATATTTAAAGAAAACCCAAGAAATGTAGTAGGATTGTCTTGGATAGGTGATTACTATCGTTAATTAAATTAGCTTACAAGTTATTTAATTTTAAATAAAGAGATGAGCAACTCACTCGTATTTAATATACTTTAAAATTAACTTACCATTGAGATCACCGATGCCGTCGCCGTCGCTGTCCTTAAAGGATCGCGGGTATATTTGGTAGATTAAAGCACCAGTCCAAGTCCACCGCCGACGCGGCGCTCGCCACGAACAACAGAAGGATCGCTACACGCATTGCGATTAGGATCCACGCGACGTGTTTATTTCTCAGTGCCGACTAAACAATGAGACCGGTAGCATCTAACTCTTCCTTTAATATAAATCTGAGATCAAGTATTTCCCATTGACTACGATGATCAATTGCAATTTGAATTGTTTGTTTTGCAAATTGTTATCTTAACACTTAAGAGCGAAGTACTTCACGTATCTTTAAAGTAAGGTAAATAACCAATCAAATATTTCATTCGTATACAATAATTATAATTAAAAACAATGTTTTGACACGTTCTTACAGCCTATGTTCGATTTTTAAATATTTTTATACGCGCCGTGCCTTTTGGGTGCAGCAGCCCGAGATACGAGTACATCCAGAATCAAGAATCTGCTCCAGGGAAACCCAATTCAGCTGGTTACACTCTAAAGTGTTTTATCAAGTATCGGATTCTCCGTGCACTCAGTCGAGGACACACTTAGCAAACGGTGCATCGAAAAACCGAGGACGACAAATGTACACGCTTCGCATTTTCAAAATAAAAGACGATACATTGTATGCGTCTGTCGTAGCCTACCTAGCCTACGAGAGTAATTTTCCTTCACCTAGGCCGAGCTGGCAGAAACTGTTTACCGCACCTGTAGTAAACTCCCTAGCTTTGCCGCCCTTTCCATCATACCAGGCCCTACAGCGTATACATAATCTACCTACACGTACCTACACAGTAAATGTTCATAGCTCATCCACCTAGTTATAATAATCTTTTGGAATCCCTCCTAGGAATGCTCCACTACAACATATTGGATCTAAGCCTATACTTGGAATTAGTGATAGACACCTAGATATCATGGACTTGACTGGCAAAGATTTGGCAATCTCCTTCTAATTACTTCAAGGCTTAAGAATTTAACTTCAATTAGTCGTACGTACGCTATAACTATTACACAGGCTACTTCTATTTCCATAATGAATATGTCATATACAAACCAACCTAACAAGTGTGACTCTTAATCATCCTACGACTACCCTCACAACTAGCCACTAGCAAGAGAGAGCAGGATTTTACCAATTGTCGTCTCAATCCAGGATCAGAAAGGAATTTAATTTACCCTATAAGAAAGAACTAACTTTTTTTAATTATATAAACCACCTCTTATACTCCACATAGATATAGGCAATTTTACCCGTATATAATCAAAGATTGATTTTGATGAAACAACCATTAAATTCCTGAATGTGTTACGACCGTGACCATTAGAGAGATCCATAACTGACACTGGCTGACAGACAGAGACGTGGCTCTAATATTTGACCGACTAACTCACATAGACTGTTGTAGTTGAATGCCGAGATTGAACTTAAAATAATCCAACTCTAGACTTATTCGATGGCAACTTAAACTGAACAAATACGACTATACTAAAATTTATAAAAAGGTAATAAACAATAAGATCCTTGATACCCTCTAACGAGGATATAGAATCCCTTCTTAAAGAATATGAATCGATCTATCAGTCAACTCTATAATATTACCTACACGACATTTGCGAAATAATCTAAAGTGTCTTGTTGGCATTAATAAAAGCCAATAAAGTTAAATTAAGAATTGAAGTAAAGATTTATGGCCTAGCTTCAAATTTAAAGAGACTAATTTTAAGACATTTGGGTACAATGCCCGAGATGAAAGAATAGACGATATCAGCTATTATAAATGAGTATTAAAGGGTACTTTATGATTGAATGAATTGATTCGATGAATGATATGATGTAATCGACACTCAACGAGAGACTGATATACCTTCTGTTAATAGATTATTGAATTAAATGAAAAAGTGTAGTTGTTATATATTTCCAAATCAAATTTGTAACATTTCTGATGTTTTTATTTCAGCTACACTGAGTAAGATGAGAGGGAATAGTGTTTCAAGAATTTTGTGTCAATTTTAATAAAATCTAATTATAAAGTAAGTAATTCTTGTAAATACACCAGTTATTTTGACGAGCTAATCCATAGACTACAATTACAAGTGAAAAAATTGTCTATGTACAAAATTACTAAAGAACCGTAAAGTACTTGAATCAATATTTCTTCTTCCTCCTGATTGAAACTCTCATCATTGAGTTTTTGAAGTTTTAATCAGCCCTAATTACACTTAGTAGTCAATGTTAAACACATATTTTCCGTCAATACATATCTGTCAGTTGAAACTTTCTCGTTTCATAGCTATATATAAGATTGTTGAAAGTTTGGTTCTAAATCAGATGGTTCTAATGTCTAAAGTTCAAAAAAATCTAAATGGCAATATTCAAAGATCTGTTATGAAAATTTTAAAACATTTTTTTACAAACTCCGTAAAAATCAGACTTTTTAAAATTGAATACGCTTCAGATTCGAATAGAAGTATACCGAGTAATATTTATTGTGATTTACACTTTTGAAGGTAGTGGCTGTCAACGCATGGTTCATTTAAATAATATATGTCGGCGCGAAACCACGAATTTAAGAAAAACACGTGTCCAGAAATTATTATTTTATGATTATTTTAATAAAACTGTTTTATTGTTAAATTAATAATTTTAGTGAATTTTGAAGTGTTAAATTCGTCTAAAACGTTTTAGTGTTTGTAAACAGCTGTCATGTTGAGTGAATCAGTCTACCCACCTTTTTTTGTTATAAAAGATCAAGCGCCCGCCAGTATCGACAGGCTTGGTCGAGCCGTCGGAGTGATCGGACCGCCTCATATTGGAATAAATCAAAGAAGAATATTCCCTGAGTTTAATTTCAAACCTCCGGGGATGGAAAAAGATCGAAACCCTGACACTCGTGACTTCTGCTATGCTGACGTCATGTTGTTTAAAAACGGTTTCGGACATGCTGCTCCGTTATATATATATATCTTCAAAGTAGATTACATGTCATCAGTATTGGATTTAAGGGCCCTGATAATTTTCGACAAAAAAAATTTTAAAATATTTCTTAGCTGCTACACATTTTATTCCACATTAGTTTCAGATAAAATTATAATCTAAAAGACCACAAACTTCAATGATTGAAAATGGAATGCCCAATTCTGGTTTTTCATCAGCTATATATATAGTATAACAAGCTTTATTATAAGCTAACGATGTATTCGAGGTGGTATGGTAAGTGGCATCTAATAAAAATAAAACACATTTTATATTTATAGGTCAGATGATATAGATTATATATAGAAAGATGTTTAATAACAACTGATACCTAAAAATTAAAGAAAATTATAAATTTAAGCTTAAAAAAAAATTAAAAATTTTTAAAAAATTAAAAAAAGGTTTAAAAAATACTTCTTTAGTAATTTTATCGTTTTATTTAGCATATTATATTTTATCAAGGAGTATGTTAGGGGTTAATTAGCAGCAGTTGTCGACAGTTTTTAAAAGTAGAGCGCAGTGTCCCGATACGTGCACGTTACTCTTCGACACGGGAGCCCTGAAATATCATTATTTTAAATACAGTGTAAACTCCATGTAACGTCACTCGATTTAACGGCAAACTCTCTAAAGCGTCGAAATCAATTGGTTTTAGTTGGTTTAGCTTGTATTCTATACAATGATACACTCTACATAGCATCACACCCACTCTCAATAACGACAAAAATTGAGAAATAAAAATTAAGTTTTTTCCTTTTAAGTTGCTAAAATTAAAAAAAACTGCGCATCTGTGTACGTTTTTTTGTCGCTTTATTATTCTAGCCCTCAATAAACTCGAATGTCGGCACCACGCATTAGGAACTTTCTAAGAAATTCGTTAATTTGTTTATAAATTGGGATTGCTTGCACGTGTAGACTGTGACCATGCCTAATAAGTAGGAGTCATGGATTACAACAATATGTATTCTACGACTGATGAGGTGGAAACAGAACTTGAGTTTGATAGCGACGACGACCTTCCATTAACTGAGTGGATTCAGCAGGTCAACATGGCAGGAAATACGGTAAATTTTCAAACCTACATCGAAGTAGACAACTGTCTGCTTACAACGGCTTCACTCACAGACATAGAAATTTTGGATTCAGTGAGAAAAAACTGAGGTTCAAGAATAAAGGGATGAAGAAGATGAGACGGATGAGCTTGAGCCTCCGCCAAGCGTTAAAGAAGTTCTGAAAGCAGCTAAATTATTGGAAAATTACTTCCTTTATATAAGATATAAATAAAAAAATTAAAAATATACAACAAAATTGGTTGTGCAGCAAAAGGCGTCAGACAAAAATAACAGAGTATACGCAATAGCGTTCAAATAAGATATATATATTTTTTGTACATAACTACTTACAATAGACTAAAATAAACTCTTTTTCGAATTCTGATTTTTCTTCTCTTCATTTAACGACCACTCTTTATAACGCCATAAAATGCACAGTCCGTTCAGTGTCGTTATATAGAGTTCACACTGTATATTAATTGCATAATGGAGAAAACAAATACTTCTAATATTATCTATACTTATTCTCTCTTCAATAATTAAATACATTTTTAAATCAGTGTTTAAACATAAAATATATTTTAAGTAATACATAAAATTTCGATACTTTTTGTCTTCACTAGTCAATAACATTATTTTAAATATTATCTTTAATTATTATAGCTTCGAGAATGAAATAAATTTTAAATCTGTATTTAAGCGTTAAATGGCTTTTAAACGATGATACTTTTAATCTTCAAAAGTAATCATATTCAATGAAAGTAGTTAGTTCCATTAGATATTTTGCATACATACCCTTTCCCAACGGAACAGTCGACGCCAGAAGCGACGACTCTCAGTTGAGCCGGTAACAAGTGCAGCGACGAGAGGTCGAGGTCTTGTGCTTCATCGGAGAGGTTCACAACACCCAGCACTCCGGGAGAGCCGGGAAGTAACCTGCCGATAAAACACAATATTAAATAAATATGTCGCTAAAAATTAAAATCTCAAACATTATTCTTGATATTCTATAACGCCAGTATGTTTGTCTCACCTGGTGATAACTAGAATAGATTCCGACAGAGCTCTGGTGTCCAAGTCTCCATCTCTGACCGTCGGGCTCTTCCTCACACTTGCGACGTCTTTGTAGAACTGAAATTTAATTAAAAAGTTGTGTTATTTTACGCTACTCAATTAAGCACACTTTAAGATTCGATAGAATGTATTCGTACTTGGTAATGGCTCTTGGGGTCGTTAATCTGTTCAGCCAAGTTCACACTCCTGTAGTTGTCGGCGACCGGAAGCCAAGGTTTGCCGCTGCTGCTGGAAAAGCCGGCATTGGTAGAGCTGTCCCAGTGGTAGGGCGTGCGGCACGGGTCGCGGGACTTCTTGTAGTAGTTGATGGGGTCGTCGGTGTTGCAGGCCTGGGGGTCTCTCGTATCTTCCCAGCTGATCTCGCCGTCGGTCATACCGATCTCTTCACCCTTGAATTTATTGGATTATGTAACGATGTTTCCAACAACCTATACCACACTGACCTTCCCAAGAATTGTTATATATACCTGGTAGGTGATGGCGACTCCAGGCAAGAGGAGAGCTAGCATGTTCATTGCGTCAACGCGCTCGACTCCTTGACGAGTAGCCATTCGGCTTTGATCGTGGTTACCATTCTGAAAATCAAAAAAAAAAAAAATTTTTAGCGCTCATTAAAAAGTGCATATTTTTTCGGTCTAAATGTTATATTATACTTACAACCCAGTTTGCTGTCTTTCCGCTAGGCATGTAGGTCATCCACTTGTCGATGACAGTTTTGATTTCCCAAGCGTTAGAAGATTTGGTGATATCTCCGAGGAAGCTGAAGTTGAAGGGAATGGATCCGTTTCTGGTCTTCGTGCCGTAGTACCGGATCATATTGTTCAGGGTGCTGTAGGCTTCTGTCATCATGATCTTGTATTCGCCCTGTTTTGGAATGTATTCGTCAAGAAGATCTCTCCAGTTGTAAACAACTTCGTAGGTTTCGTCCATGTCCTGGGTGTAGATGTGGTCGAGGTATTCGTAGTCGTCGGGGACAGTACCAGGGGTTCCTAGGGAAAAATAAAAACAAAACTTAGATCCTTTCGGAAGAATAATGTAGCTACCTCATATTAGAATCAATAATATACCTGAGAGAGGTTCGTCAGGATAGCGTCCTCCGTGATTTTTCGGGTCAGCTTCGTACAATCTGTTGACGGCGTCCACTCGGAAACCAGAAACACCTAGATCCAGCCAGAATCGTAGAACGTTCTAAAAAGGTAAATCATTTTGTATTAGTGATATCAATTCAATGAATGACAATAAGAGTACAATTAAAGTTGAAGACGTGCCTTCATTTCCTCTTGAACTCTGTCACTCCGGTAGTTGAGATCCGGCTGACCGATGACAAACTGGTGCAAGTAGTACTGCCCACGCACTTTGTTGAACTCCCAAGCACTCTTACGGAAATTGCTCACCTATAAAATTATTCGAATGAATCTCCAATTACTTAAATTTCTGTTGGCGTATAATCTTTTTTTGAATCGGAAAGAGAACATCTGTTTTTTGAAAATAAGAAATTGGTTACCCAGTTGTTAGGAGGTTTGACGTCGCCAGTTTCAGGGTCAGTGACGCCGTCGGTCCAGATGTAGTAGTCCTCGTAGCCGGGCTCCCTGCGCGCTGAACGAACGAACCAATCGCTCTCGTTGCTCGTATGGTTGGGCACGTAATCCAGCACGACACGAATACCTTTAAAAGGTTGTAATACACACTGTGTTTTAAAAAAGAAATATTTTGTATTGTTGTCACTATTAAGTTATTTTATATAATAATAGGTAGTTTCTGTCATATGTATTTAGTTTATAATAAATTTTGGACATACAATGTACAAGCATATCAAATGTCATTGAAATATAATAATTTACAAATGTGTTCATAAAAATAAATTGTGTACAGTACTGTTAAATATTATATTGGTAAATAATTGCGAAGATATTTATATATAAATAAATATCTTATATGATTTATATATAATACGACCAAGGAAACGATGGATGTATTGTGTGAAAGACGATATGGCTAGAAAGAATGTTACTTGTGAGATGACGTCTGACAGAGAAGTATGGGAGGAGAAGACATGCTGTGCCGACCTCAAATAAAATTGGGATAAGAGCAGGAGAATGATGATGATTTATATATAATATAATAAAAATACAATTAAGTTACTAATGAAATAAACAATTATTCAGTTGGCATAGCACTTATACCGACCTTAAACCTAAACCCTATAGAAAAATCTTCCGATTTTCATAACTCTGATTTAAAGTTGTGTAAAACTGAAGGGTTTTCTTTTTATTAGCGCATTTTTGCTTATGGCAGCTTTCTAAAGATGTATATATATATATATTTTTAAAACAAGCAAGTTCTGTTATAGCATACACATGAGTAAATCGGCAATAAATCTTACCCATACTCTTGGCCACACTCATGAGCCTTTTGAAGTCCTCCATAGTTCCATACTCGGGGGCTATTTGACGGTAGTCCGTGATATCGTAACCGAAGTCGTACATCGGAGACAGGTAGATCGGGGATAGCCATATTGCGTCGAAGCCAGTTTCTTTTAGATACGGAAGTTTCTGAGTTATGCCTGGAGAAAATTTAAATGCTCTTAAAAGTAATTTGAGGTAAGAACTTACCTCAAAATGAATTTAAAAAAATATTTATTTTACCAGATACAGTCAGTTATTTGAAAGTTAATAAAACTTTAAGATGCCCCTAGTCATTGTAATTGTACCAATTGTTATCAATATAAATTTAACAAAACGTTTAGAGCTTGATATATTTAAAGAAAACCCAAGAAATGTAGTAGGACTGTCTTGGATAGGTGATTACTATCGTTAATTAAATTAGCTTACAAGTTATTTAATTTTAAATAAAGAGATGAGCAACTCAGTCGTATTTAATATACTTTAAAATGAACTCACCATTGAGATCACCGATGCCGTCGCCGTCGCTGTCCTTAAAGGATCGCGGGTATATTTGGTAGATTAAAGCAGTCTTCCACCAGTCCAAGTCCACCGCCGACGCGGCGCTCGCCACGAACAACAGAAGGATCGCTACACGCATTGCGATTAGGATCCACGCGACGTGTTTATTTCTCAGTGCCGACTAAACAATGAGACCGGTAGCATCTAACTCTTCCTTTAATATAAATCTGAGATCAAGTATATTCCCATTGACTACGATGATCAATTGCAATTTGAATTGTTTGTTTTGCAAATTGTTATTATCTTAACACTTAAGAGCGAAGTACTTCTCGTATCTTTAAAGTAAGGTAAATACCCAATCAAATATTTCATTTGTATACAGTAATTATAATTAAAAACAATGTTTTGACACGTTCTTACAGCCTATGTTCGATTTTTAAATATTTTTATACGCGCCGTGCCTTTTGGGTGTAGCGACCCGAGATACATCCAGAACCAAGAATCTGCTCCAGGAAAACCCAAATCTGCTGGTTACACTCTCAAGTGTTTTATCAAGTATCGGATTCTTCGTGCACTTAGTCGAGGACACTTAGCAATCGGTGCATCGAAATACCATGGACGACAAATGTACACGCTTCGAAATTTTTCTACTTCGTGTTGCCTATTCTTTTCCCACCATTTATCATCCAATAAAACTAAAAACTTCTACCTATCTACGACTTAATCTTGACGGGAACTCTGATGTTCTTATGCTTTATTAGTATTTGTAACCAGATAGTTTTAGCTTACCTCAAGAAAACACAGGTTATTGATAAGCTGTTTATGTCGTATTATTGGGATCTTAAAAAAATACTGTTGTCGAAGCTAAGACTGTTAACTCTAACGGAATTCTAGAAACCTGGCGAGACATTAGGAAAGTATTAAAAGATATCTTTACGTACCAAAGGCACAAAACTGTGCTATACATTTGTATACACAATAATATCCCGCAACAGTTTTACAACACATGTGGGAAGGTTTGTAGTATCATCATAAAAGACGATACATTGTATGCGCCTGTCACTATAAACGGTGGAAGCCAAATTCCAAACCAATACTCAGATACCTAGCCTAATTCATAATTCATAATTCATTTATTTATTTGCAAGAATATGGTACACAATACAGGTGTTCATTAATATAAATTCTCATATTCTACCGATTTATCGGTGTGCAAAATATTAAACATGCCATAAATAATAATTTATATAACATTAACAAAAGCTACCATAAATTCAATCACATTAAAATAAAATAATAAAATAAAATTAAGGAATAAATAATTTAGATTAAAAAAAATAAGGATTACATAATAATACAAATAGTTTCAATATTTTCATCAATTTTTGTCACATAAATATTCATTAACGTTATAGTACAATTTATTCAAAAGCAAATCAAATACCTTTTTTTTAAACATAGTAAATGGTAAATCCTTTAAGTGGTCGGGAATATTGTTATATGCGTATCGCCATACAGTATACATTTTTTTTACATAAAACTAACTTTTGTACAGGAGCATAGAGCTTATGTTTATGTCTAGAATTTGTACCCAATACATCACCATTTGTCTTAAATAAATGTCGATGTTTTTGGACAAACACACTTACTTCGTATATATACAGACAAGGAAAAGGAAGACTTCTTAATGATTTAAAGAGCGGTTTGCAACTGTCTAAACATCCTACACCACATAGCGATCTTAAACATTTTTTTTGAACTTTAAAAACTCTATCTGAATCTACGGAATTTCCCCATATTATAACTCCATATCGAAGATTGGAAGATACATATCCGTGATATGCTAACATTGCGGCTTCTTTAGTGGCTACTTGTATTAATGTACTGCTGAACAAGAAGTAACAAACAAAACAAATTTACAACAACAGTTTTTTCGGACATAAATCGCACTTTAAATTATTTCACCAAAATATTGCCGGCATCTTAAGTAAACGGGATCTGGTAGATATAGCTCTATTGGAATTGGGGGAAACATTGGGAGACATTGATGTGATTTGTTTATCAGAAACGTTTCTTAAGCATGGTAGTGAGTTCAACTTGAACCTACAAAATTATAAACTAGCATCATTTTTTTCTCGTCAAAATGAACGGAGAGGTGGTACTTGTATTTTGATAAGAAAGAATTTGATTTATGAACCACTTAAAATAAAAAATAGTAAGCCCTATGTGTTTGAAAGTTGCGGAATAGATTTGTTAAATTACAAGATCATTATTGTCTGCATCTATAGAACACCATCATCAATAGTTAGTAGTTTTCTTACTGAACTTGATTGTTTGTTACGTTCATTAACTCGAAAAACCAATAGAAAAATAATATTGTGTGGTGATTGAAATATTGATGTTTTAAAGAACAACAAGATATCGAATGATCTTACAGCAATTTTAAATATTTATAATTTTAAGAACCATATTGTAAAACCCACCAGAAAAAACTCGTGCTTAGATCTTATTGTAAGTAACTATGATAAAGTTATAGCTAACCTTCATAACCTTTATCTGATCATGAAACTGGCCAGAGCCTGTTGATAGAGGTATTACCAGATTCATCTCTTAACCAAAATCCCACTTTTTGGTTTGAAACAAGACGCGATTTTAACAAAGATAATGTTAGGAAATTTAAGGAATATCTAAAAGCCCTTTCATTTACAGACGTTTACACAGAAACCGATTTTGATAAAGCATTTTCAAATTTTCACGACTGGCTAACTCTATTATTTGAATTGTGTTTTCCCATTATATACATTAAAATATCTCGCCAAGCACTCCGTAACAAGTGGATAACTAAAGGAATAAGAAAAAGTAGTATAATTAAACGACAGATATACATAAAATATCTCTTATCGCCGAGTAATAAATATTACAACAAAAAAAAGTATATCAATTACAACAGGATACTTAAAAAATGTATATATCTTTCACAAAAAATCACAGCTACAAGACATGTAATAAATTCTAAAAATAAATGTAAATCATCATGGAATATCATAAAAAAGTCATTTGATAATACAATTGATAAGAATGACATAAATGAATTAATTATTAATAATAAAAAATGTACTGACTCTAAACTAATTTCTGACTATTTTAACAATTATTTTATAGATTTAACTAATAAAGATTTGACAACTTGTAAAGTGACAAAAAATACTACAAATATACCTATAAATAATAATTCTATGTTCATTACACCAGTAAATGTGTCTGACATACTTAAAATAATATCCGCACTCAAAAACACAAAATCTGTTGGTTACGATCAACTAAATACAAGAATTATAAAAGAATGCGCCTATATTATAGCTGAACCATTGACTCATCTAATAAACAAATCCTTAGAAGAAGGTATATTTCCATCACGACTAAAAAAATCTTTAGTAAAACCATTATATAAAAGAGGTGATCCGCTTAATACCGGTAGTTATAGACCCATTACCTTAGGACCAATAATTTCAAAAATCTTCGAGAAGGTAATGAGTGATAAATTATATAACTTTTTAACAACATTCAAGATATTAAAGAATTGTCAATATGGGTTTCGGAAAAAAAGTTCCACAACATTAGCCTGCTTTACACTCATAAAAAGTATAACTGAAAGTTTAAATCGAAAAATATACCCTTTATCAATTTTCTTAGATATGACAAAGGCTTTCGATTTCGATTGTACGAAGCTGACCCGAAAAATCACGGAGGACGCTATCCTGACGAACCTCTCTCAGGTATATTATTGATTCTAATATGAGGTAGCTATATTATTCTTCCGAAAGTATATAAGTTTTGTTTTTATTTTTCCCTAGGAACCCCTGGTACCGTCCCCGACGACTACGAATACCTCGACCACATCTACACCCAGGACATGGACGAAACCTACGAAGTTGTTTACAACTGGAGAGATCTTCTTGACGAATACATTCCAAAACAGGGCGAATACAAGATCATGATGACAGAAGCCTACAGCACCCTGAACAATATGATCCGGTACTACGGCACGAAGACCAGAAACGGATCCATTCCCTTCAACTTCAGCTTCCTCGGAGATATCACCAAATCTTCTAACGCTTTCACCGATATTTATAACCGCTGCCGCGATGTTATAAATATCGCCCCCGCACGTCGCGTCAGCCATTTCGTTCGAGCGCCGCTCGTCCGAAAAACAAAAACAGTCCTTTTCAGGACTAATCTTGTTTCAACGACGACGCGAAAAACAGTCCTTTTTAGGACTAATCTTGTTTCAATACGACGCGTCTTAACGAAGTGCTGCTACACCTTCATGGAGAAACTTTCGTCGCCTGCTCGGCTCCTGCATATCTTACGCCAAGCTTCCCAAGAAGTGGAAGTGTTGTCTAGTCTCAAATCAAACTTATTATCACGTTGCTTATTGCGGGTAATCGAGAACAAGGCGTCAGCAAATGTATAAGCTGATGAACGTAATTCGCTATAATTCTGACATGTGTTGGCCACGATACGCTGAGGCGTTTGCATGATAATCGTTGTGTTTTCCTCAATCGCATTTAGCTTAGCTATGTTTTCACTTATCGCCTTTTTCACCAAACTATCACGATCACTACCACGGGAGCGATGATAACAAGAACGAAAACGATGTCGTATTAGACATAGCAAAATAGATTGATGGTTATTTGTTACTATTGTAAGTGGGCACAGGCGTATCCCACTTCTGATTTTAGAACCAGAAGTAGGAAGTAGGTTAACCTCTAAAACAATTATCTTTAATTTAAAATAACAATCAATCTACCACAATACAAAAACATGTAGTCTACAACACAAATAAACATCAATAATCACATTACACCGTAATGATTATCATTGCAATTCTCAATGTGTCAACTAGGAATCTCCCGCCTTTTTTTTTAAAATAGGGAAGTTGTATGACTTGACGCTGATGTTGCTTGTTTATTCCAACAATATATATCTCCAAAGTAGATTACATGTCATCAGTATTGGATTTAAAGGCCCTGATAATTTTCGACACATTTTTTTTTTTTAATATTTCTTAGCTGCTACACATTTTATTCCACATTAGTTTCAGATAAAATTATAATCTAAAAGACCACAAACTTCAATGATTGAAAAAGGAATGCCCAATTCTGGTTTTTCATCAGCTATATATATAGTATAACAAGCTTTATTATACGATGTATTCTAGGTGGTATGGTAAGTGGCAACTAATAAAAATAAAACCACATTTTATGTTTATAGGTCAGATGATATAGATTATATATAGAAAGATATAGATGTTTAATAACAACTGATACCTAAAAATTAAAGAAAATTATAAATTTAAGCTTAAAAAAAAATTAAAAATTTTTAAAAAATTAAAAAAGATTTAAAAAATACTTCTTTAGTAATTTTATCGTTTTATTTAGCATATTATATTTTATCAATTAGCAGCAGTTGTCGACAGTTTTTAAAAGTAGAGCGCAGTGTCCCGATACGTGCACGTTACTCTTCGATACGTGAGCTCTGAAATATCATTATTTTAAATATATTAATTGCATAATGGAGAAAACAAATACTTCTAATATTATCTATACTTATTCTCGCTTCAATAATTAAATACATTTTAAATCAGTGTTTAAACATAAAATATCTTTTAAGTAATACATAAATTGTCGATAATTTTAGTCTTCACAAGTCAATCTTTATATTCAGTGAAAGTGGCTAGTTTCATTAGATATTTTGTAAACATACCCTTTCCCAACGGAACAGTCGACGCCAGAAGCGACGACTCTCAGTTGAGCCGGTAACAAGTGCAGCGAGGAGAGGTCGAGGTCTTGCGGTTCATCGGAGAGGTTGACTACACCCAGCACTCCGGGAGAGCCGGGGAGTAACCTGCCGATACACGGACAGTGATGATTAGGCGTGATAAGACTCAATATTAAATAAATATGTCGCTATAAATTAAATTCTCAAACATTATTCTTGATATTCTACAACGCAGTATGTTTGTCTCACCTGGTGATAACTAGAATAGATTCCGACAGAGCTCTGGTGTCCAAGTCTCCATCTCTGACCGTCTGGCTCTTCCTCACACTTGCGACGTCTTTGTAGAACTGAAATTTAATTAAATTTGTGTTATTTTACGCCACTTTATTTTTATTTTAGTGTGATTAGTTAGCTGTAATTTTCGTTAAAATTTGTGTTTAATTTATGTTTGTTTTCATTTTTGTATTCTTATTGTAGCAAGTGTCGTACACGCCTGCAATGGTGTACCATACAGAATAAGTCTGATGTTCTTTTCATAACTACAATTTTATTGTGTGTATGCCGATGGAGTGTCTTTTAAATAAATAAATAAATAAATAAGTACAATTGCTGACTGGATAGAATGTATTCGTACTTGGTAATGGCTCTTGGGGTCGTTGATCTGTTCAGCCAAGTTCACACTCCTGTAGTTGTCGGCGACCGGAAGCCAAGGTTTGCCGCTGCTGCTGGAAAAGCCGGCATTGGTAGAGCTGTCCCAGTGGTAGGGCGTGCGGCACGGGTCGCGGGACTTCTTGTAGTAGTTGATGGGGTCGTCGGTGTTGCAGGCCTGGGGGTCTCTCGTATCTTCCCAGCTGATCTCGCCGTCGGTCATACCGATCTCTTCACCCTTGAATTTATTGGATTATGTAACGATGTTTCCAACAACCTATACCACACTGACATTTCCAAGAATTGTTATATATACCTGGTAGGTGATGGCGACTCCAGGCAAGAGGAGAGCTAGCATGTTCATTGCGTCAACGCGGTTGATTCCTTGACGAGTAGCCATTCGGCTTTGATCGTGGTTACCATTCTGAAAATAAAAAAAAATATATTTTTAGCGCTCATTAAAAAGTGCACATTTTTTCAGTCTGTATGTTAAATTATACTTACAACCCAGTTTGCTGTCTTTCCGCTAGGCATGTAGGTCATCCACTTGTCGATGACAGTTTTGATTTCGAAAGCGTTAGAAGATTTGGTGATATCTCCGAGGAAGCTGAAGTTGAAGGGAATGGATCCGTTTCTGGTCTTCGTGCCGTAGTACCGGATCATATTGTTCAGGGTGCTGTAGGCTTCTGTCATCATGATCTTGTATTCGCCCTGTTTTGGAATGTATTCGTCAAGAAGATCTCTCCAGTTGTAAACAACTTCGTAGGTTTCGTCCATGTCCTGGGTGTAGATGTGGTCGAGGTATTCGTAGTCGTCGGGGACGGTACCAGGGGTTCCTAGGGAAAAATAAAAACAAAACTTAGACCCGCTCGTAAGAATAATTTAGCCAGTTTATGTTAGATAAAATAAAACACCTGAGAGAGGTTCGTCAGGATAGCGTCCTCCGTGATTTTTCGGGTCAGCTTCGTACAATCTGTTGACAGCGTCCACTCTGAAACCAGAAACACCTAGATCCAGCCAGAATCGTAGAACGTTCTAAAAAGGTAAATCATTTTGTATTAGTGATATCAATTCCATGAATGTCAACGCGAATGACAATAGGAGTACAATAAAAGTTGAAGACGTGCCTTCATTTCCTCTTGAACTCTGTCGCTCCGGTAGTTGAGATCCGGCTGACCGATGACAAACTGGTGCAAGTAGTACTGCCCACGCACTTTGTTGAACTCCCAAGCACTCTTACGGAAATTGCTCACCTATAAAATTATTCGAAAGAATCTTCAATTACTTCAATTTCTCTCAGCATATAACCTTTTTTTAATCTGAATGTGAAGATCTATAATTTGTTAAAAATAAGTTACCCAGTTGTTAGGAGGTTTGACGTCGCCAGTTTCAGGGTCAGTGACGCCGTCGGTCCAGATGTAGTAGTCCTCGTAGCCGGGCTCTCTGCGCGCTGAACGAACGAACCAATCGCTCTCGTTGCTCGTATGGTTGGGCACGTAATCCAGCACGACACGAATACCTTTAAAAGGTTGTAATACACACTGTGTTTTAAAAAAGAAATATTTTGTATTGTTGTCACTGTTAAGTTATTTTATATAATAATAGGTAGCTTCTGTTATATGTATTTAGTTTAGAATAAATTTTGGACATACAATGTACAAGCATATCAAATGTCATTGAAATGTAATTTACAAATGTTTTTATAAAAATAAATTGTGTACAGTACTGTTAAATATTAAATATCTTTAGTTTGAAATTAATTAAGCAAAAGTATTGTAAACATTTACAAGGATTATGATCAAAATACGTCGCAAGAAGATGAGCTGATTGCGGATAATGGTTCAGAACTATAATTATTGTTCCATTATAACTATAGCGGCAAATAATTGCGAAGATATTTATATATAAATAAATCTTATATTATTTATATATAATATAATAAAAATACAATTAAGTTACTAATGAAATAAACAATTATTCAGTTGGCATAGCACTTATACCGACCTTAAACCTAAACCCTATAGAAAAATCTTCCGATTTTCATAACTCTGATTTAAAGTTGTGTAAAACTGAAGGTTTTTCTTTTTATTAGCGCATTTTGCTTATGGCAGCTTTCTAAAGATGTATAATTTTTTTCTTAAAACAAGCAAGTCCTGTTATAGCTTAAACGTGAGTAAAACAGCAATAAATCTTACCCATACTCTTGGCCACACTCATGAGCCTTTTGAAGTCCTCCATAGTTCCATACTCGGGGGCTATTTGACGGTAGTCCGTGATATCGTAACCGAAGTCGTACATCGGAGACAGGTAGATCGGGGATAGCCATATTGCGTCGAAGCCAGTTTCTTTTAGATACGGAAGTTTCTGAGTTATGCCTGGAGAAAATTTAAATGCTCTTAAAAGTAATTTGAGGTTAGAACTTACCTCAAAATGAATTTAAAAAAAAAAATATTTTACCAGATACAGTCAGTTATTTGAAAGTTAATAAAACTTTAAGATGCCCCTAATCATTGTAATTGTACCAATTGTTATCAATATAAATTTAACAAAACGTTTAGAGCTTGATATATTTAAAGAAAACCCAATAAATGTAGTAGGACTGTCTTGGATAGGTGATTACTATCGTTAATTAAATTAGATTACAAGTTATTTAATTTTAAATAAAGAGTTGAGCAACTCAGTCGTATTTAATATACTTTAAAATGAACTCACCATTGAGATCACCGATGCCGTCGCCGTCGCTGTCCTTAAAGGATCGTGGGTATATTTGGTAGATTAAAGCAGTCTTCCACCAGTGCAAGTCCACCGCCGACGCGGCGCTCGCCACGAACAACAGAAGGATCGCTACACGCATTGCGATTAGGATCCACGCGACGTGTTTATTTCTCAGTGCCGACTAAACAATGAGACCGGTAGCATCTAACTCTTCCTTTAATATAAATCTGAGATCAAGTATATTCCCATTGACTACGATGATCAATTGCAATTTGAATTGTTTGTTTTGCAAATTGTTATTATCTTAACACTTAAGAGCGAAGTACTTCTCGTATCTTTAAAGTAAGGTAAATACCCAATCAAATATTTCATTTGTATACAGTAATTATAATTAAAAACAATGTTTTGACACGTTCTTACAGCCTATGTTCGATTTTTAAATATTTTTATACGCGCCGTGCCTTTTGGGTGCAGCAGCCCGAGATATATCCAGAACCAAGAATCTGCTCCAGGAAAACCCAATTCAGCTGGTTACACTCTCAAGTGTTTTATCATGTATCGGATTCTCCGTGCACTCAGTCGAGGACACACTTTGCAATCGGTGCATCGAAAAACCGAGGACGACAAATGTACACGCTTCGCATTTTCAAAATAAAAGACGATACATTGTATGCGTCTGTCCTAGCCTACCTAGCCTACGAGAGTAATTTTTCTTAACCTAGGCCAAGCTGGCAGAAACTGTCTACCGCACCTGTAGTAAACTCCCTACCTTTGCCGACCTTTCCATCATACCCGGCCCTACAGCGTATACTTACACAAATGTTTATAGCTCATCCACCTAGTTATAATAATCTTTTAGAATCCCTCCTAGGAATGCTCCACTACAACATATTGGATCTAAGCCTATACTTGGAATTAGTCATAGTCAGACACCTAGATATCATGGACTTGACTGGCAAAGATTTGGCAATCCACTTCTAATTACTTCAAGGCTTAAGAATTTAACTTCAATTACGAACGCTATAACTATTACCCAGGGCACTACTATTCCCATAATTAATATGCTGACTCATATTCAAACCAACCTAACGAGTGTGACTCCTAATCATCCTACGAAACCCCACAACTAGCTACTAGCAAGAGAGAGCAGGATTTTACCAATTGTCGTCTCAATTCAGGGTCAGAAAGGAATTTCATTTACCCTAAAAGAAAGAACTAACTTTTTTAAAATTATATAATCCACCTTTTATACTCCACATAGCTATAGGAAATTTTACCCGCTTTTACATGTTAATTTTTTTTTTATTAATTATATAACAATTGAAATTGACTGAGTTCAAAAAAATTAGATTATTTACTGATGTTGATACGGCTCAACTAGTATATTTCAGTTACTTTCACAGTATAATGTCCTACGGTATTATGCTTTGGGGTAACGCAGCCGCTATCAAACTATATTTGTGCTGCAGAAAAGGGCTATTCGCGCAATCTATAACCTAGAAGCCAAGGAATCATTAAGGTATAGATTTAAAGAAATTAAGATATTGACTGTTGCTTCTCAATACATATTTTGTAATGTTTTGTATGTACGGAAAAATATTAATGTTTTTATGAGAAAATGTGAACATAAATGTAAACATTGGTACAAGGAACAAACACAATCTTGTTACTCCTGTTACTCGACTGCATAGAGTCAGTTACTCTTTTGTGGGGCAATGTGTACGCTTCTACAACAGGATTCCAGAAAGCGTTCAAAATGCTTCTGTTGCCAAATTTAAAAAAATTGTTAAGGAACGCTTGTGTGCAAAAGGTAACTATACAATTAGCGAGTTTATGTCTGATAGCACACCTTGGGAAAGAAACGATCGCCTCCTGGCTATTTCTAATCATATACTACTATGTATCTTATTAATTTGACAAAAAAAAATAACAAAAAAGAGACCCGCTGAGTTTTTTCGCCGGTTCTTCTCAGGTCAGGGTGTTCCTTTTTCCGAACCGGTGGTAGTGTTTATTTGATAATCAATAAGTAAGTGTAATGCTTCTATATTGAATTAAGGAATTTGAGTTTGAGTATAACCAAAGATTGATTTTGATGAAACAACCATTAAATTCCTGAATGTGTTACGACCGTGACCATTAGAGAGATCCATAACTGACACTGGCTGACAGACAGAGACGTGGCTATAATATTTGACCGACTAACTCACAGACATAGACTGTTGTAGTTGAATGCCGAGATTGAACTTAAAATAATCCAACTCTAGACTTATTCGATGGCAACTTAAACTGAATAAATACGACTATATTAAAATTTATAAAATCGATCTATCAGTTAACTCTATAATATTACCTAAACGACATTTGCCAAATAATCTAAAGTGTCTTGTTGGCATTAATAAAAGCCAATAAAGTTAAATTATGAATTGAATTAAAGATTTATGGCCCAGCTTCACATTTAAAGAAACCAATTTTAAGGCATTTGGTTACAATGCCCGAGATGAATAGACGATATCAGTTATTTTACTCGTATATGAGTATTAAAAGGTACTACTTTATGATTTAATTGATTGGATGAATTATATGATGTAATCGACACTCAACGAGAGACTGGTATAATTTATGTTAAAAGATTGTTGAAATAAATGAAAAAGTCTAGTTGTTACACATTTAAAAACAAATTTGTAACATTTCTGATGTTTTTTTTTTTTTTTATTTCAGCCACACCGAGTAAGATGAGAGGGAATAGTGTTTCAAGAATTTATTGTCGATTTTAATAAAATCTAATTAAAAAGTAAGTAATTCTTGTAAATGTACCAGTTATTTTGATGAGCTAATCCATAGACTACGATTACAAGTGAAAAAAATTGTCTATGTACAAAATTACTAAAGAACCGTAAAGTACTTGAATCAATATTTCTTCTTCTTCCTGATTGAAGCTCTCCTCATTGAGTTTTTGAAGTTTTAATCAGTCGTAATCACACTTAGTAGTCAATGTTAACCACCAAAAATTTTTTCCGTCAATACATATCTGTCAATTGAAACTTACTCGTTTCATAGCTATATAGAAGACAGTTGAAAGTTTGGTTCTAAATCAGATGGTTCTAATGTCTAAAGTTCAAAAAAATCTAAATGGCAATTTTAAAGATCTGTTATGAAAATTTTAAAACATTTTTTTACAAATTCCGTAAAAATCAGACTTTTTAAAATTGAATACGCTTCAGATTCGAATAGAAGTATACCGAGTAATATTTATCGTGATTTACACTTTTTAAGGTAGTGGCTGTCAACGCACGGTTCATTTAAATAATATATATATATATCTTCAAAGACGTATATAATTAATTAATTGCAATGAGGCGAGGTGTTATACTTTTCATGAAGCTGTTTGCACCACTACTCCAAGGGCCAAGCGTTTCGACAGCAAATGGAACAAAAAAAGTAATTAGATATAATACACGAATATTTAGTTCTGTTTTTGGCTTTTTCCGCAGCGGCACCGGCTCTTAACATAGTTTCTCGGATATGAGATGGGGCCAACGTGTCAACACACGTAGCGTCCCACACAAGGGCCCGACCTCGTTCCCAGGGAACCAATGTTAATCCATCAGGTCTCTTACCATCATCACGACTAATTCCACGAGGCTCAGTAAGATCAGGAACGTCGATGGTGGCAAGAGCCCTTTTTATTATGTCATTAAGAGAACCGTGGCGGAAAAGCCTACCTGAACTCCTTGGGCAAGAGAGACCATGTAAAACGAAAGAGTCCACCTCCTTTCCACACGGGCATCTGTGCTCAGAACACAGAGGTGTTCCCAGTCGGAGACCAATCGATATGCGAAAACATTCATTATCTAAAAGTGTCCCAAGATTTTTAGAGGGTAATGAATTCAACCAGTGACTAGACTCTTTAGATGCTAACGCTAGAAGCCTGGCACGGCCTTGAGCACTTGTTAAATTTTGTGTCAAACTGTGTAGTGTAGCGTGAACCAATGAAGAATCCCAAAGTTTTTGTTTTGTAACTTCCTTAGGGAAATCATCATTAGGGCACTTTACCTTCCAGGTCTCTATCGCCTCAGTAACATTCTTAATTTTTACTGATTTTGATTTTAAAATTTCTGAACAAAGGTCTGAAATGCTATGTACAGAAGAAAGAAAGGCCGGGAGGGTAACACATGAAATATTTCTCACGCCGATGCCACCAAAAGGAATGGGAAGTGTAGCTTGAGTCCAAGAATATTCATCAAGAGATAAATTTAGAATTTTTTCTAAAGCTTTTTTAAAGGGTGGCATCGATTTGATTGGTAAGACTAAGATATTTCCAGATTGGGCTCGCACGTAGAATGTATATATATATGAGAATTTAAAATGTCCAGTCTGTCAAAATTGTCCGAAAATATTTTAATTTTATAGTTAAGAATAGGCTCTATGCCCTCATCAAATAGTGGTGCACCAAGGAGGCAAAGTGTATATTTATGAAGAATTTTTATGTTGGGTGCAATTTTATTAAATTTATCTATTGCCAAACTAACATTTTTATGAGTTAAATTGTCCGTAAAAAAATTTCACATTTTGAAAAATCAATTTAAGACCAATTTTATCAAATTGTTCTTTAATTTTAATTAAATCTTAAATAACGTCATCTACTTTACCTCCTATAGTTCCATCATCTAGATACCAAACGTTTAATTTAGATTTTAAATTCGAAATGCAGCTATGAATACCTAAGCTAAAAAGTGCAGGACCCTAAGGATCTCCTTGCTGAACGCCTACATTAGAATGAATTGTATTTTCACCAAAAAATAATTTGGAAAGTGAAATATAACATTGCCAAACGTATGGGTAAATTTAAAAGCATTCTTTACATCAACTTTCAGAAGTACCTCGGCCTCGTTTCCTTTTAGAAAGGTACGAGTAGAGTGTACTACTACTACTCAGCTTCCAAAACCGAGTTGAATTGGTTGAAATTTGGTTTTTAGGGTGGAGACTATGTGCCTACATGCTAATTTAGATGCCAAGCGGCGAAAAGTGGTCCCGATTGCTATTGGACGGATACTTCCGTCTTTTTTATTAAAGGCACAAAGTCTTGCACCATAAAGATGTGGTAAAAAGGATGAAATCACCTTACCAGATAGCATAAAATTGCAAAGATTAGTTATGTCACTTAATAGGGCCTGCCAGCGTCACCGGCCGAGGCACTCACAAGATCTTTAATATGTTAAATTAAAATTTACTGATGACATGTAATCTTCAAAGTAGATTACATGTCATCAGTATTGGATTTAAAGACCCTGATCATTTTCGACACATGTTTTTTTAAATATTGCTTAGCTGCTACACATTTTTTTCCACATTAGTTTAGCTAGATTATGCGTGCGTTGGAGCATTTATCTAAAGATATGATTTAATTTTGGATTGTATACAACACCATCGCATTTCCCAATTATATTCATGAGTCAATTCGGCTAAAATTATAACCTAAAAGACCACAAACTTCTATGATTGAAAATGGAATGCCCAATTCTGGTTTTTCGTCAGTTATTATTTAGTTTAGTATTCGATTGTAAGTGGCATCTAATAAAAATAAAACCACATTTTATAGTTATAGATCAGATGATATAGATTATATATAGATAGATATAGATGTTTAATGACAACTGATACCTAAAAATTTAAGAAAATTATAAATTTAAGCTTAAAAAAATTAGAAAAAGGTTTAAAAATACTTCTTTAGTTATTTTATCGTTTTATTTAGCATATATACACAATATTTTATCAAGGAGTATGTTAGGAGTCAATTAACAGCAGTTGTGGACAGTTTGTAAAAGCAGAGCGCAGTGTCCCGATACGTGCACGTTACTCTTCGACACGGGAGCCCTGAAAAAACATTATTTTAAATATTATCTTTAATTATTCTAGCTCCGAGAATGAAATAAATTATAAACCTGTGTTTAAGCGCTAAATAGCTTTTAAGTACTACACTAAACGATGATGCTAATAGCATCTTCAAAAGTCATCATATTCAATGGAAGTTGTTAGTTCCATTAGATATTTTGCATACATACCCTTTCCCAACGGAACAGTCGACGCCAGAAGCGACGACTCTCAGTTGAGCCGGTAACAAGTGCAGCGACGAGAGGTCGAGGTCTTGCGGTTCATCGGAGAGGTTCACTACACCCAGCACTCCGGGAGAGCCGGGGAGTAACCTGCCGATAAAACACAATATTAAATAAATATATCGCTGAAAATTAAAATCTCAAACATTATTCTTGATATTCTACAACACCAGTATGCTTGGCTCACCTAGTGATAACCAGAATAGAATCCGACAGAGCTCTGGTGTCCAAGTCTCCATCTCTGACCGTCGGGCTCTTCCTCACACTTGCGACGTCTTTGTAGAACTGAAATTTAATTAAATTTGTGTTATTTTTTCACGCCACTTCATTCAAATACAATTGCTGATTCAAAATAATGTATTAGTACTTGGTAATGGCTCTTGGGGTCGTTAATCTGTTCAGCCAAGTTCACACTCCCGTAGTTGTCGGCGACCGGAAGCCAAGGTTTGCCGCTGCTGCTGGAAAAGCCGGCATTGGTAGAGCTGTCCCAGTGGTAGGGCGTGCGGCACGGGTCGCGGGACTTCTTGTAGTAGTTGATGGGGTCGTCGGTGTTGCAGGCCTGGGGGTCTCTCGTATCTTCCCAGCTGATCTCGCCGTCGGTCATACCGATCTCTTCACCCTTGAATTTATTGGATTATGTAACGATGTTTCCAACAACCTATACCACACTGACCTTCCCAAGAATTGTTATATATACCTGGTAGGTGATGGCGACTCCGGGCAAGAGGAGAGCTAGCATGTTCATTGCGTCAACGCGCTCGACTCCTTGACGAGTAGCCATTCGGCTTTGATCGTGGTTACCATTCTGAAAATCATAAAAAAAATATTTTTAGCGCTCATTAAAAACTGCATATTTTTCAGACTAAATGTTATATTATACTTACAACCCAGTTTGCTGTCTTTCCGCTAGGCATGTAGGTCATCCATTTGTCGATGACAGTTTTGATTTCCCAAGCGTTAGAAGATTTGGTGATATCTCCGAGGAAGCTGAAGTTGAAGGGAATGGATCCGTTTCTGGTCTTCGTGCCGTAGTACCGGATCATATTGTTCAGGGTGCTGTAGGCTTCTGTCATCATGATCTTGTATTCGCCCTGTTTTGGAATGTATTCGTCAAGAAGATCTCTCCAGTTGTAAACAACTTCGTAGGTTTCGTCCATGTCCTGGGTGTAGATGTGGTCGAGGTATTCGTAGTCGTCGGGAACGGTACCAGGGGTTCCTAGGGAAGAAATAAAAACAAAACTTAGACCCGCTCGTAAGAATAATTTAGCCAGTTTATGTTAGATAAAATAAAACACCTGAGAGAGGTTCGTCAGGATAGCGTCCTCCGTAATTTTTCGGGTCAGCTTCGTACAATCTGTTGACGGCGTCCACTCGGAAACCAGAAACACCTAGATCCAGCCAGAAACGTAGAACGTTCTAAAAAGGTAAATCATTTTGTATTAGTGATATCAATTCCATGAATGTCAACACGAATGACAATACGAGTACAATAAAAGTTGAAGACGTGCCTTCATTTCCTCTTGAACTCTGTCGCTCCGGTAGTTGAGATCCGGCTGACCGATGACAAACTGGTGCAAGTAGTACTGCCCACGCACTTTGTTGAACTCCCAAGCACTCTTACGGAAATTGCTCACCTATAAAATTATTCGAATGAATCTCCAATTATTTAAATTTCTATTGGCGTATAATCTTTTTTTGAATCGGAAAGAGAACATCTGTTTTTTGAAAATAAGAAATTGGTTACCCAGTTGTTAGGAGGTTTGACGTCGCCAGTTTCAGGATCAGTGACGCCGTCGGTCCAGATGTAGTAGTCCTCGTAGCCGGGCTCTCTGCGCGCTGAACGAACGAACCAATCGCTCTCGTTGCTCGTATGGTTAGGCACGTAATCCAGCACGACACGAATACCTTTAAAAAGGTTGTAAGACACATTGTGTTTTAAAAAAAAAAATTATTTGTATTGTTATCACTATTAAGTTATTTTATATAATAATAGGTAGTTTCTGTCATATGTATTTAGTTTAGAATAAATTTTGGACATACAATGTACAAGCATATCAAATGTCATTGAAATATAATAATTTACAAATGTGTTTATAAAAACAAATTGTGTACAGTACTGTTAAATATTAAATATCATTTAATTTGAAACTAATTTAGCAAAAGCATTGTAAACATTTGCAAGGGTTATGATCAAAATACGTCGCAAGAAGATGAGCGAGATTCAAGATTGCGGATAATGGTTCAGAACAATAATAATTGTTCCATTATAACTATAGCGGTAAATAATTGCGAAGATATTTATATATAAATAAATCTTATATTATTTATATATAATATAATAAAAATACAAGCTTTCAAAAACTGTTAAAAAAAATCATTGTTAAAACAAGCAAGTTCTGTTATAGCATACACGTGAGTAAATCAGCAATAAATCTTACCCATACTCTTGGCCACACTCATGAGCCTTTTGAAGTCTTCCATAGTTCCATACTCGGGGGCGATTTGTCGGTAGTCCGTGATATCGTAACCGAAGTCGTACATCGGAGACAGGTATATCGGGGATAGCCATATTGCGTCGAAGCCAGTTTCTTTTAAATACGGAAGTTTCTGAGTTATACCTGAAGAAAATGAAATAATAAAGAAAATATCAAATTGCTGTGTAAACCAATCTAAATTAAAATATACTTTATTCAAGTAGAATTCATAGCTTTGGAATCGTAATTACACAGAACTATATTATATAAAAGTAAAGTTCTCTATTATATGAAGCGTTTGATGTTAGAAATTCATCCAGGAATATCTCACAATTGGATGAGGAAAGGTATTAAATATCTCAGACTATAACAAAAACATCTTTTTGTCTAGTTTAAGGGATAAAGTTTTTTTTATAGGTAGGATAAAAAGTATGACGATAAAAACTACGACTGACAATTTCGTATCGAAAATTTACTTTAATGGACTTAAATATATTTCGAAGTACGAATAACAAAATTTATGTATATAGTTCTTCTGAGTTAATATTACTAGAATAATTCAAATTATTCTGTATGTTTCTTTTTTAAATAAATTGTCGTATTTAATATACTTTAAATTTAACCTACCATTGAGATCACCGATGCCGTCGCCGTCGCTGTCCTTAAAGGATCGCGGGTATATTTGGTAGATTAGAGCAGTCTTCCACCAGTCCAAGTCCACCGCTGACGCGGCGCTCGCCACGAACAACAGAAGGATCGCTACACGCATTATGATTAGGATCCGCGCGACGTGTTTATTTCTCAGTGCCGACTATACAATGAGACCGGCAGCATCTAACGCTTCCTTTAATATAAAACTAAGTTGCAAAGTACCCATTGACGATAATGATCAAATGCAATTTGAATTGTTTGTTTTGCAAATTGTTATTATCTTGACTCTTAAGTGCTCCTTGTATCTTTCAAGTTAGGTAAATACCCAATACCCGTAACTATGTTTACAATAATTATAAAAATACAAGTATGTTTGGGAAATTCATACTCGGTACAAGATAATCTTAATTGTGTTTCTTCTTTGTCGTAGTAGATTTTCCTTTCAAATAATTTCTTCCCATTTCTAATATGTGTACATTTTTTAGATACTTACTGTATAAATATACTTACTAAACAGAATAAAAATAATACGAACTATTTTTGGGGAATTTACTTTATTTAAGTAACATTTTGCTTGAAAACAAGTTTTAAAAAATGATTATTGTACATACACGATGAAAACATTTGATTCACTTTTAATATAACTAATGGGATGATAGTGTCCCGCGTGAAGATTCAAAAAAATATAATTTTATGACTTAAAAAGTCCACAAACAGAAATAGACCACGAACTAGAAAATATTGTCTTTGTCAAAGGCATAAAACAAAATTTACATTTATACCATATTCCTATAAAACGAAACGTCATCGAAGGCATAGTTTAATATTTAGCTTTACGGAGTAATAGCAAATTTATTCTCCTCAATAAAAATATTTATGTATTATGCTAAATTTATGAAGAACGCTCTATCGAAATAAATAAATTCCAATCATGAGCTTGATAAAGACAATATTTCCACATATTGAAGACATTGATCACGTAATCGCAATTAAGACACCTGATTTGAATTTTTTAATTGTACTAAATAAAAATTTGTATAGTCATTTTGGTTTGTTGACGAAAGAAAATCGTACTGTTACCAATAAATTATTTCACTTTTTATATGTGACTGTACTTTTACAGTATGGTTAGAATAAAAATAACAGATAATGACTACTTTTTAAATAGAAAAACACTTTAATCTCATTACTTTAAAATGACCTAGCAAATATCCAATTAAATTATTCAAATATGATTTACCATCATTTCATTTCATTGAAATTTAAACAGAAATGTGGTACAAAAATATCACAATTTTTTTTTATAAGGAGAGAAATTCAAAACCACAATTGAAAGAAAACCAAACTTAAGATCCGAATTATTCTACTTTTTGATTTAAAACTAAATTAAAATATATATTTTATCGAAAGTACGTTTGAAAGATTCACTTTCAAGGTCATAAAATAAGTACGTCAAATCGGACATCTTAAATCGCACGAGTTCAGTAAATTTCAAAACTTGCAATATATGTTCGTTTCATAGAATAGGTCAATAATAACTACATCTAATTAAATCGAATATCTATACACTGTAGAAAAATTTGTACCGATTGATGTACACAATTGATTTGTACTCGAAACATAGTAGCAGCGTTGCCAATGTGTGAGGAATTCCCCAAATTTCGGGGAATCGCAATTCGATCAGGGATTAGTGTGGGGATTGTCGTTTGTGGGGAAAATGAGGGGAATTTATACTTATGCGTTTTATACCAAAACGATCGGTAATTGATTGTTTACCCGTTTTTTAGTTAGTACAAAAATTGAAATTGTAGTCAATTATTAGTTAGCATGGTAGCAAACACACTATACATAGACATTAACCATGACTAGTCTGATTCAACGAAAAAAAAAGGTCGTCAGTAACCATGACTTTTTACTTTTTACGAAATTTACCTCGAAAATTTGATTTTACTGTTAGGAAATGAAAAACAAACATACAATAACATGATTTCTGTGTGAGGAATTTATGGAGAATTGGGACATTTTTTCCCCAATTTGGGGAATTTCGCTAAGATTTTTGGGGAATTAGGTGAATAGGCATTGGCAACCCTGCATAGTAGGTATCTACAGAAACGTCACAGAAAAGTTGGTCGAAAATAGTACACAACCTACAAAAATAGTTCAGCTCGCTAACATGCATTATATATTATTTTAAAATATAACGTACGGAATGGACATCGACTAACATCAACATGTACTTAATATTCAAAATTATTATGTAAAAATACATTCAGAAACACTTTATCGATATTACCTATCTAATTGTACGGAAAGTTACCAAGTTATATGTATTAATTTTACTAGTATTCCATTTTACTTTATATATTGGAATATGTACTTTAAATTTATGACCATATCGTTGATACAGGAGGTTACTATTTATTCAATATATTGTTGTATATGGTTGACAGTAATTGAAAGAACTTGTACAGAATATTGATAACCTAGAGAGAATATCTGAGGTCAATTACGAATAAACAGTTGTTTCATGTAATAATTATGTCACAATGATGTCCGTATAAAGTTATAGTAGGACACAACTTAGATGTAGCATCGGCAAATTCAATAAAATTTTTAACCGATTACTGCCGATTTACCCAACCAATAGAAATAACTCCCTATCGCGCCATTCGACGCTATTCGTCGCTATAAATTCTCGTGTCAGTTCAACCTGAGAAAGCAAGTGCATGTAAATCGACACGTCAAATTGATGAATATATTAGGTCATATGATATTACAAGGTATTAAGTTTGTGTAAAGATCACATTCACATAAGAAATGAATATTTATAATTTGGGAGAGATGTGATCGGTTTTACGAATTTTGCCGATGCTACATCTAATTTGTGTCGTACTATACCTCACTGACAATTAGCTGCAAATGCGTCCGTACACTTATCTATTTAAACAATAATAATATTGAATCGTTGAACTTATGACATACTTTTAAGCACCAGTAGCTCAACGATACAGAGGTGTCTAGCGATGTGAAAGTCGCAACTTCGATTCTACTCCCTTGGGGATCATTTTACTTATAAAAAAAGTTAGGAACATACTTTATAAAAAGCTTGTCATCTGTTTTAAACACAAGTACCTTACTTATCTAAGACAGAGAGAGAAGCAAAAATATTTTATAAAAATTGCATTCTTCTTAAGTAATCAAATGATTTGATTGAAATATTGCAAAAAAAAAACGATTCGGTATAACGCAGCCAATGGAAGAGTGAAATCTATAACAGTATTTTCATTACGTCATTACAATTACAAAAAACATACTTATACAACTTAATACTAGAGATGAAACGGATATCCGTTAACTATCCGGTATCCGGCCTATCCGGCCGCCAAAATACTATCCAGATGTTGGGTAGCTACTATTCGGACGCAGTAAGGGCAAATTATGGTAAATAAATACAATTTTCTATTTTCTATGCATTGAGAGGTAGCAACCGCTTGCATTTTCCTTTTTCTTTACGGATAGCCGATATCCGGTATCTGCCCAAACAGCTATCCGTTTCATCTCTACTTAATACTCAGCAATAAGGAACTCGGGTAAGATTAAATTCACTTTAAACTATGACTTTCCTAACACACCACTCCGTAATATTTACATAATGTACATCACACGCTGAGACGTAACTATGACATGAGATAAAATATCTCGATATGAAAATTTTTAAAAATTAACTGAAATCGAAAAATAATGTCATATTACTAAATAAATATAATAATTAATTTTTAACAATTTCCATATCTCGATAGGTGATCATTCGATTTAACAATGTAAAATTATATCGTTCAAATTCACTATCTACTTATAAAGCTTCGTCTCCACAAAAAGAAAATTGGTGACTTTCGAAAAGTTTCCGTAATACTTCGAGTTGTCACCAAAAATTGTTACAACGTTACGTTATATTTCTTTGTAAACTGTTGTTAGTACAGAAATTGACATGTCTTTTTGTGGAAACGCACCATAACGCAGATTCTTGTAGACATATATTTATTAAAAGATGTATATTTTATTTAAAACATTAAAAACAACGAACAGGATTTATTTCTTAGTCCATCTGGAAGGGAAGGTTCGCTGCTATTCTCGGTTTCTTCTTCCTTTGAGGTCTCGTTGTGGTCTGTTGCTGCGGAACCTTAGAAAACGATACAAAAATATTTTTAACTTGCCATTGAAATGATTTTAAATAATTAGAAAGTGATATTGACATTGTAATGAAAAAATAAACATAATTCAGTGCTCTTTTCAGAAAGCGATCACCAGCCTTTTATCCGACACGTCGCAAGACACTGAAAAGGGCCTTATCTTTCTTTTGGTTTTCTGCTTCAAACCGAAGCATAAAAATTCATATACAGGGTTATTGGTAACTCGACTATTACTATTTGCAATAATTTTAACCACGGATACGGAACGGATGGATATACGTTGAGTTACCAATAACCCTGTATAGTAACATGCCAATTGAAGTAAAAATAAAAATAAACAAACATTCATCACATTCCTTGCAAGTAGCAAGTAACTCGGCTAGATTGTGCTGTATGTAATTTAAAAAAAATATTTTAGAAATTATTATGGATTAAAAACGCAGGCACACAGCGGTTTGTTCTCACGACAGAAAAACTGTGAACGCTGTAAGATATTCTGTAGTATATGTAGTATCAACATTGCATCTAGGCGAGGCCTGGGCGGGTCGCTAGTATATTATACTAAAATTGCTAAATCGTTAACATCGGAATCTATGCTGTGGGGCTCGTATAGAGATGTCCCCCCCGAATGTCCGTGTAGAGTAATGTGTCCGTGTAGTGTAATGTGTCCGTGTAGTGTAGTGTGCGGGGCACTCACGAGCGGCGCGGGCGGCGGCGCGGGCGCGCGTACGGGCGGCGCGCGGGGCGCGGGGCGCGCGGCGGGGTCGGCGCGCCGGGACCTGCAGCGCGAACAGTGCTCATTGTCAAACATATTACACTAATGTTTTTTTTTTTATTATTTAAAATACAACATCCACAGGCTCGCAGATGCCCGTGCCTTTTTTTACATTTTATATTCAATTACATTTTGGCGTTTTATATTTATACTAAACATCAGCAGATCTTCGCTGGAAATCATTTTTGTCGTCTTCTTGGGAGACGTGGCCCACACTGATTTTTTTTTTGTTTATTATTAAATAATATATACTAATGTATAATAAATAATATATAAACTATAATAAATAGTATATAAATAATATATATAGCGGTATATGTGTTCGAATTACTACAATCCAGCGGGTCCTGGTCCGCGTTTGATCAGAGAGAGCACGGCCTCGGCGACTCTGATGTCGCGTTTATGTATAGATGTCTTGAGGCTGTGCTAATGTTAAGGAGCATTATCAGACTAGTGTGGCCGACGAGTCTCCGTCCCGACGACCACAGGAATAATACGAATAGGGTACTTTCGGTGGTGAAATATATATTATGATAGTTGATAAAACTTAAAGATTATATAAAGAAATATACTTAAAAATTCTGATTTTGAGTCGTAAGAGCACATTATTACTTTATTATACTAAATTAAAAAGTCGTAATTTTTAATCTACATGTCATGTGACCTAAAACACGAACCGCCATGTTGTGACGTAAGTGCGGCAAATACGGTCAGTTTAGTGTTAAGTTATTAACGGCTAAACTGTATCTATCAACTTTAACTTCAAGCATTTAACATTAAATAAAAAAAAATCAAAGTAAATTTTATTTGTTCGTGTTTATTTATTAAAATGCAAACCGGATTTGTAAAAGCAGAATGCCGGTCGTATTTATGAATACGGACTGTTATTTATGGTGTGACGTCACCAAAATGACTGACAGCGTTTTTTGCGGGGAATAAAAAGTTTTAAATTTTAATATCATTTTCGGGCAAGAAAAGTTGTTTATTTTGCCAAAATATATTTTTGGTGACTTTTTATGAGCACATACAACATTTTGAAGTACTATTTTAAACACCGTAGAATACCCCTATTGGCAGAATGTTGAAATGTCAAACCCTATAAGGCTATGCCCTCTGGTTTAGTTATGTTTGCGATATGAGATAACGTACATATACATATATAAGGACTATAAACACCTCGTGACTCGTTATACGTTTTAAACTAAAATTTACATTCAAAATAACGACTATGGTTTCGTTTAGGTATTCGATAGTATAATTAAGAATAACCTAACCTAACAAGATAAGTTACATACCTAACAAGATAGATACAACTATATATTTCGACGTTTTTGATCATTGATATGATAAAATGAAAAGATAATAGTTTTCTTCAAATTCTTAGCCACGCTTACGTCAGGATAATTATTGAGTACAACTAAAATCTTTAAACAACACTTTCAAGTGTAAACACTTGTTTTCACTGTTCAAAGTATTTAATCACTTGTTATTAAGTATCTCTAGCTAATAAGGGTATGTATATTAGAAGAATATTTACTAAAACATTTTTTTTATGAAAATAAAGAGAAATATTGGAGTATAAAAATTAATAGAAGGCACACCACTTCTTAAACCGTCAATACTCGAAACATGGGGTCTAAGATATAATGTCCTCGTCGGAAATGTATGAAATCGGACAGAATTAATTGGATTATTTCTTGATACGATATTGGAATTGTATACAATTTTTAGGTATTAAATGGTTTTTGGAATAATATTTTATATACTTCATATTAAATAGCCTCGAAATTGTATACAATTCCTAGATGTGATACATTTCCGGTAATATATATAGTACGACACAACTTAGATGTCGCGTCGGCAAAATTCGTAAAACCGATCACATCCGAATTGAGTACGCGATCCCAAATTATCAATATTTATTTCTCACGCGAATATGATCTTTGCACAAACGTAATAACTTGTAATATCATATGACCTATTATATTTGACAATTTGACGCTTCGATTTACATGCACTTGCTTTCTCTGACGCGTGAATATTAATAGTATGGTAATAATCATGGAATATTTTACAAAGAAGTCCTATGATAATGACATTTTAAATTTGAAAACAGTAGCGATTAAATGCCAGAATATAGTCCGTGTATTTTCTATAGTCTTAAATAAAGAGGAGAATAAAAGCAAAATGAAGAACCACTCTAAACATTTTATTCGTTCAAACAAAGCAAATATACCGTAGAACCTCTTTATAGGTACTTTCACAGAGTAATAAATAAGTCGCGTCGCTTTCTCTGCTGTTAATAAAAAACGTCATCGCTCGCTGCATACTTTAGAGACATCCGAAGTTAATAGCGTCGAATGGCGCGATAGGGAGCTATTTCTATTGGTTGTGTAAATCGACAGTAATCGGTTTTATATTCATTCCATTGCATTTTCCGATGCTACATCTAGTCTGTGTCGTACTATACATTGGTTCACTTTCACTTCAAATAGGAAGAGAAACAAAGCAGCATTAAGTAAGTAACACCTTACCGTTGGCACGTCTGCACTTGCAGCGGGACGAAGGGGTTGCTCAGTTTATCCGCACTGCTCGTACTCTGAGGAACGGCCGTATTGACTATCGGTTGACTCGGAAGCGGGATCGTTTTTATATCCTGTTGATTATAATTACAAAGTAATAATTTGTACTTTACTTGTTGTTTGTAATATTTAGTGACTGTATAAACCCTGGAATTTTTGCAATTATATTATTCGCGTAATATAATTCGAACTCCCAAAGTCCATACCAAAAATATGTAGGACCTGTAAGACAATACTGATTGCAGGGATTTTTTATTTATTTTGTTTACTCTATGACAAACTAAATAGTAAGGAAAATAATGTTAAAAAGGCGATGATAATATCGTATTTGTCGGAGACGGTCATGAATTCCTTAGCGTAACGAAGCGCGGCACGAATCCCGCGAGGCGGCAGCACTATCGTTACGTCACGACGCGGCTAACTTCGTGCTACGACGGAGCCCACCCGGTGGAGGCGCTCAGAGACGACTCACGATTCCGCTCTCGTGAAGACCAGTACCTCCATCCTAGGAACTGTCATTCGCTTCGTTGCCAAGTGTGATACAGTGTTTTACTGAATTAGTGTATTAAGTACTTTAAACGTAGAATAAACGTGTTCCTGTATTCGCGGTTTCCTCTTTGCTCGATCACCCTAGTAATACGCCCCTATGATGCCTGACAATCGTACTGATGTCGCTGTCGATCCGACATATTTATAAATGTCGTGTAAGTTTTGTAACAAAACATGTTCAGTTTGAATTTTTTCGCATCCAATCTAGCCCCTAGACGGACTGTGCATAATTCATGATATTGGGATATTATCAATTGTTTATGTAAAATTGTAACTATCTTAAAAACAAATTCAAATATCAGTTCGCATATGCGATACCTGCGGCGGCGGCTGCGTCCAGGCGGGCGGCGGCAGGTGCGCGGGGAACACGCACTCCGACGGCACGAAGCTCGGGAACGGCGGCGGCGCGCCCGCACCCTGCGCGCACGACACTCATTACACCACATTGGACACACACACACACACAAACACACACACACACACAAACACACACACACACACACAGACACAGACACAGGCACACAGACACAGAGACACAGACACACACACACACACACACAGACACAGACACACACAGACACACAGACACACAGACACACGCACGCACGCACGCACGCACGCACACACACACACACACACACACACACACACACACACACACACACACACTAAGACATTGGGTCTAAAGTCAAAGCCACAGTAGCTACGAGCAGCCGTTGAGGACATGCCAGGGCAAGTAGTACGACACAACTTAGATGTCGCATCGGCAAAATTCGTAAAACCGATCACATCCGAATTAAGTACGCTATCCCAAATTATCAATATTTATTTCTCATGCGAATATGATCTTTGCACAAACGTAATAACTTGTAATATCATATGACCTAATATGTTCGTCAATTTGACGCGTCGATTTACATGCACTTGCTTTCTCTGACGCGAGAATCTATAGCGACGAATAGTGTCGAACAGCGCGACAGTGAGCTATTTCTTATTGATTGTGTAAATCGGCAGTAATCGGTTTTATTTTCATTCCATTGTATTTTCCGATGCTACATCTAATTTGTGTCGTACTATACGCCTCGAGGCCCTCTCTCATACGAACAGGGGACGTCAGTCTTGCCATATCACAAAAAAAATATAAATAAAAAAAAACTGACATTCCTGCCTAAGGAATAAAATTATTGAGATTACAAATTGTAAGACAAACTTTTATTTAATCTGCCAAAATTTAGTTAAATAGTAGCTTGTAATATGAGTTTGAAGTTATTAACTCCGAGTATTCCGTTGTAGCTGAAAAAAAATTAAAATGAAGCAATTTTATTTTAAACTACTCTTCAAGCTTACCTTGTACGCAGAGTTTGTCCACTCCTGATACGGCTGAGGTCGATTGTACGAGTTATCCTTACGCCAGTTCTTTTGTTGAGGTCTGTACAAGAAAAATATGCATTGTTATTGTTTGTGTTGTGAGGATTGGTCTTATGGGAATTGAACAGAAAACGTGTGACGTCAAACGATACCTTTAAGTAGCATTAAGCATTACAAAGCTATCGATGCAACATTTTCATTGTATTACATTGTGCTACATTTTGATCGTAATGAGAGGTAAAGATATGTACTAAGGTGAGGACTTAGGTAAGCTGGTGCAACGATTGAAAATAACAAGTTGTAATGTCGCTTTTGGTTTAAAGTAAAATAACTAGATGATTAGCTTCATTTTATTGATTCTGGTCTGGTGTATTAGCTTTGAAAACGTTAAAGCATACCTATACCACTAAGAATATTTAGTTTTAATAGTAACAACTAACAAAACTCGAGACTCGAGTAGTAACAAAAATACAATAGGAGGATAAATTTTAAAAAATCGGTAAAATGGCGGCAAATGGACTTAAAGAGTGGCCAGTTTTGTTTTAAAGCTAGATGTATTGTAACTTCTTACATTAAAAAAAGTATGTATATATTTTAGCTTTAAATAAATATTTATGCGTTGTGGTACATTTCTTACTTTCTATAACATTAACAAAAAGGAGACGAGCTACCGAGGCGGGTTTTTATAGTCTTAGCAAAAAATAAATTGCTAATTTGCTGATATACTACCAACTTAAAAATATTAAGGTTTAATACTATATACAAACTTATATTTGGGACAAACGTGTTTCCAAATTTAAATTGGAAATTGACATTCCATAGGGACACAAAATTATTAAAAAAAAATATATATTTCCGTAGGCATTGGTTTCATTTTGTAGTTCATATAAAAATACCTAATAGAAATAAAAACTTCTAAATAAAAAGCGGGAATATTCAATCAAACTACGCTTTCATTACTTCTTACCCAGAAAACAAGTTCCAGAACAGATGATTAACGCTGCATGAAACATTACTACTTTTTTATTATTAAAACTAATATCTATATATTATTTTATGAGTCTCTCATCTTATGTCCTCGTTGTGTGCAAGATAAATCATTGTACACAGTTCTTAATAGTATATACAGTGAAACTTGGTTAAGTGGGACCTGGATAACTGAAATACCTCCATAACTGGAACTCATGCTGCGGTCCCATCACTTTGGCATTGAATTACCTCTGTTAGTGGGACGAAGCAAACCTCTATAACTGGGTTTTGTTATTTTGTTTTATCATTACAATAACCTCTACAAATGAGACAGCAAGTGATGTTTTTATGCCTAAACTTCTGTAACTGAGATAACATTGTTTTGTATTTTTACTAACTTATTCTTTTTCTACCCGCAAATTCCGCACTTAACTATATTTTAGTTTTGCTTTACTACCATAAAGGTGTTTATTTGCAAAATGTCAAAGCGCACCTTTATATCTGAGACAGATATTTATTTATACCTGTGTAGCTGAGACACTGGGTTCGTGGAATACCTCTATAAGTGAAACAACATTGCAGGTCCCTTGAAGTTTAACTTAACTAGGTTTCACTGTATATTTAATGCATACTTTTAAACATCAGTGCTTGTTTCAAAAATGTAAGTTATTACATATTGGCCTAATACAGTTATAAAAGATAGATATATAGATAATAAGAAAGATAATAAAAAAGATAGGTTTTAAATTGTTTTCCTTATATCAGACTCATCATTAATATTACATGATACTATAATAAATATCCAATAAAAATACAGCCCACTTGGTAAAATACGTTTCAATAACAAACTTCTGTCGAAATATACTTTTTAAAAAGTTATAGTTTATAGCCATCTCATATGTATGAATAATATATAACTTACTTGTTCGGCGAGGAGGTGGCCGGGTAGTCGTTTTTAATGCGCCAACTCGAGTTTGGTTCTTGATGATTTTGTATCTACACATTGAGACGATTATTATAATAGGCTATTTGACAATACAATAACAAACAACAATAACAGCCTGTAAATTCCTACTTCTGGGCTAAAGGCCTCCTCCCCTGTTGGTGGAATACACATGTGGCAGAATTTCTATGGAATTTGTCACATGCATGTTTCCTCACGATGTTTTCCTTCACCGCTGAGCACGAGATGAATTATAAAGACAAATTAAGCACATGAATCAGCGGTGATTGCCTGGGTTTGTACCCGCAATCATCGGTTAAGATGCGCGCATTCTTACCACTGGGCCATCTCGACTCAACTGAGCCATCTCGAATTATTTGACAATGCGAAAAATAAATTGTGAATTATTGTAATCAGTATATATTATGAGTTTAAAAATGGTTATTTACTAACGAAATTCGAAAATAATAATTCATTCAAAACATCATAAATAAAAATGCATTTTTTCAAACGTTTGTCACGTGACACAAAACGCTCCTGATTGGCCGGGCTTATGATGAAGTCACTTTCTTGTAAATCTTGCTTTTCTACTATATGTACACAGATTAAAATACAGCAAAGTGACGTCACCGACCCCATTGCAGCGCCATATTGTCCATGTAGCATTTTTGCGCGCTATTTAAATATCGAATTTTTAATATGATATTTTTCGGCAAATATGTACTAGAAATAAAAAAACAACTTTTACTGGGTTCCTTAACTTCTACTAAATAATATAAAACGGATTTTAAAAACCAATCAAATATCCTATTATTTAACAAGCTAATATTCTAACATATATTATCTAGACACGCGGAAGCGGGTCAACTAAGTTCAGGTAACAGAACTGGCGAACATATATGTAACGCTTTCGCATTTTAAATTCTAGCATTTTTATTGTTTGTATAGTTGAAATATGTACCTTATTGTTCTTTTTACTATTTTCAGTTTCACTTTCGCTTATCTTCAGCAAGCTTCTAAGGAGATTTGTGGCGTTGTCCTGCGGCTAAAATATTTAACAATATGCAATATAATATTATTACTAAATTAATAGTTTCATTATAAAAGTTAAGAACTATATTGAGTTTCGCCGATGTATCAAGATATCATGATGAATTGAATACTACTCAAAATTACCCCTTATATTGATTTTCAATGGAACAATTGTTTACAAGTATTCAATATATTATCATGCATCTGAAGTCCTGGCTTCACCAGAGAAGGAAGGTCTGTATAAAACATATGTCATAATATTCTTCACATTGGTTGGCATGTTTTCGAACTGACCTTTAGATTGACATCAATAAGTGCTTTTAAATAAAACTAGTTATAACGGATTTTATTGATTATTTTGGACATCCCGACGTTTCGAGCACTTTACAGCGTTCGTGGTCACGGGTAGACCCGTTATTTATCGGCGATTAAAATCCGTTATAACTAGTTTTATTTAAATGTGTAATAATGGCGAAAATTTATGACAACATCAATAAGTGCTTCTATACTGAAAGAAGACTCTAGATTCGTTGGGAATAAGAATTATGTAAGGAATGATTTTCACTTATAATAGTCTCATTGTCTATGGATTAAGTTAAAGGTAAATATTTCATTTCATAGCAGTTGGCACACATTTTATATTATAATAATAATGTTGTCGTATTGTAATTACTTTTTGATTACCTCGAGAAGTTTATTTCTTAAAGAATTCAAAGACTACTACTAAAGATATTATTGAAATATTAAACGTACCTGCGGTGGTCCATTAGAGATATTGTTGTTCGTTGCATTAGTCCGCGTTTCTGCGACAGGGGTCTTTAGTTCTCTCGGGGGACTGTAACACAAGGAATTAACATCAGATTTAATTTGATCTTTAATTCAATCGCAACAGAACAATATACTAAAGGTATTTAAATACTTTAAATATTTACTTGATGGTAGGGCTTTGTGCAAACCCGTCTGGGTAGGTACCACCCACTCATCAGTTATTCTACCGCCAAATAACAGTACTCAGTATTGTTGTGTTCCGGTCTGAAGGGTGAGTTTAACTACAGGCACAAAGGACATGACATCTTAGTTCCCAAGGTTGGTAGCACATTGACAATGTAAGGAATAGTTAATATTTCTTACAGCGTCATTGTCTATGAGCGATGGTAACCACTTACCATCAGGTGGACCATATGCTCGTCCGCCAACCTATACCATAAAAAAAAAATAAAAAAATGATTAAAGGTTTTAATAGAACGCAATTTCAAATGCAGTATTTAATTTAATATAATTTCGTTTAATACATGTACAACAACAACAACAACAACAGCCTGTAAATTCCCACTGCTGGGCTAAAGGCCTCCTCTCCCTTTGAGGAGAAGGTTTTGGAACATATACCACCACGCTGTTCCAATGCGGGTTGGTGGAATACACATGTGGCAGAACTTCTATGAAATTTGTCACATGCAGGTTTCCTCACGATGTTTTCCTTCACCGCCGAGCACGAAATGAATTATAAAGACAAATTAAGCACATGAAACAGCGGTGCCTGCCTGGGTTTTAACCCGCAGTCATCGGTTAAGATGCTCGCGTTCTAACCACTGGGCCATCTCGACTCTTAACTAAACTAAAATTCGTCTTCAAAATAGTCAGGAAGCCATTTTTAAAAATTCAAGTAATTAAACCATCATAGTAATTTTTATTCCTGTTAAATTTTGCGTATATGTTCTACTTCCGCGATGGTCCAGTAGCTAGTACATGAATCAGCGGTGCTTGCCTGGGTTTGAACCCGCAGTCATCGGTTAAGATGCCATCTCGACTCGGTCGGTTAATACATGTATCCGATCGAAACGTAATAGGGTGGTCAGTAGGGTGGTCAGTAGAGACCTGTAGCTTGCAAAGGCAGAATTCCGTCCGTCGCGGCGCAGAAGCGTGGGCGCGCCGTAGTTGAACGGCTCCACCTCGCTCATCTCCTCGCGCAGCTTCCGACCGCACGAGATATTCAGCAGGTTGTGAGGCTGCATTCTGATTGTAAAGACACGCTCAACTTAAAGCTGCATTGTTATATTGTGTAGAATTGCGAATAGGCTATTTGACTGATTTTTAAAATCCATTTTATATTATTTAGTAGAGGTAACCCAGTAAAAGTTATTTCTAGTACATATTTGCCGAAAAATATCATATTAAAAATTCTATATTTAAATAACGCGCGAAAACGCTATTTGGACAATATGGTGCTGCAATGGGGTCGGTGACGTCACTTTGTTGTATAATAATCTGTGGTGCATATAGTAGAAAAGCAAGGTTTACAAGAAAGTGACTTAATTATAAGCCCGGCCAATCAAGAGCGTTTTGTGTCACGTGACAAACGTTTGAAAAAATGCATTTTTATTTATTGATTTTTGAATAAATTAAGTATTATTTTCAAGTTTCGTTAGTAAATAACCATTTTTAAACTCATAATATACACTGATTACATTAATTCACAATTTATTTTTCGCATTGTCAAATAGCCTATTCGCGATATTTTTAAACTTTATTTTAATTTTCATAATTGGTTAATTTTAGATAAAGTTAGCAGTTTTTTAGAGACCCGGTGATCATCAATTTATCGAAATACGTTTTTATCAGTCAAATAGAAGATAAATAGTCCGCACCTGTAGAAGCGCGGCTCCGGGAAGAGGTCCTCGGTGTGCGCGGCGGCGCAGGGCTCGTCCAGCATGACCTGGTAGGCGGGTTGCGCGTTGAGCCGGTCCGCCAGGCGCACGGTGTTGTGCGCGGCGGCGCGCAGCACGGCCGTCAGCGTGCCGCGCGCGCCCGCCGCCGCGCCCGCGCCGCCCACGCACACCACGCGGTCGTACAGCCGCCACGCGCCCGCCTCCGCGCCCGCGCCCGCGCCCGCCCCGCCCAGCTGCAGCTCCGGCTGCCAACACACGCTGTCATACTCACGTGGCACGGTACTCGGGATATAAGACACTTTATCGCTTTATCGCTTCGCTTATTCGCTTTGATCGCTTTAAAAGAATCTACCTACACTTGACCGATTGTGTTTCGGCCGTCTGACGAGACGGCCGATCCGCCGGATGGGAGAACCGCACGAGCCATTGCGAATAAAATTGACTGCATTGGCTTAGTTAATTTCGTTAATCAAACGTTACCATTACGATAATACCATAAAATTCCACAGACATTTTTAACTTTGCCGTCTCGTTTATAAAAAATACATTGGTAAAAAAGGCGTATTATTCGATACAAGATTTTGTAGATGATAAAAAGGCGTGGAATTAATACCTGTTGACTTCCAGGCAGGATATATTAATTTAAATAATTGTATTAACATGATGTTATATGTATGTTATATGTATGTATGTTTTTAAATGTTGAAAAAGAATAACTACTAAGTTCCATGCCGGTTCATCTCGGTAGAATCTACTTTCCGAACCGGTGGTAGCTTCACTTAATTGTTAAATGACGATTCAAAAGTGCTTATTACAAGCACTTGAATAAAGTTTATTTTGATTTTGGATTTCGATTCGATTGAACTGATTACGTTTTGCTAATTCAAAGTGAGTATGCACGTATATGTGAGTTGCACCTTGTAGAGCAGGTTCCACTTGACGTGCAGGGTGACGTTCTTCTCCTGCCCCTGGAACAGCTGCAGCTGGCGCTGCAGGTCGTCGCACAGGGCGCGCATCTCCTCGGGCTCCAGCGCGTCGGAGCCGCACTCGCGCCGCGCAGCCGCGCCGTGAGGCTGGCTCTTCAACCACTGGACCACTTCTTGCGGCTTATCCTTCCTGTTCACACATATCATTCACATATCATACCTATACCTAATATATCATTACACGACACCCCCGACCGAGACTAAATCTTCAATAGGCTGTTTGACAAGTAAAGTAACAGCCTGTAAATTTCCCACTGCTGGGTTAAGGCCTCCTCTTCCATTAAGGAGAGGGTTTGGAACATATTCCACCACGCTGTTCTAATGCGGGTTGGTGGAATGCACATGTGGCAGAATTTCTATGAAATTTGTCACATGCAGGTTTCCTCACGATGTTTTCCTTCACCGCAGAGTACGAGATGAATTATAAAGACAAATTAAGCACATGAAACAGAGGTGCTTGCCTGGGTTTGAACCCGCAATCATCGGTTAAGATTAAGACGGCACGCGTTCTAACCACTGGGCCATCTCGACTCTGACAAGACGAAAAATAAATTGTGAATTATTGTAATAAGTGTATATTATTTATTTATTTATTTATTTATTTATTTATTTATTTATATATTATGAGTTTACAAATGGTTATTTACTGACGAAACTTGAAAATAATACTTAATCTATTGAAAAATCCATAAATAAAAATGCATTTTTTCAAACGTTTGTCACGTGACACAAAACGCTCCTGATTGGCCGGGCTTATGATGGAGTCACTTTCTTGTAAACCTTGCTTTTCTACTACATGTACCACAGATTAAAATACAGCAGAGTGACGTCACCGACCCCATTGCAGCGCCATATTGTCCAAGTAGCGTTTTCGCGCGCTATTTAAATATGGATTTTTAATATGATAATTTTCGGCAAATATATACTAGAAATAAAAAAAAATCAACTTTTACAAGGTTCATTAACCTCTACTAAATAATATAAAATGGATTTTAAAAACCAGTCAAATAGCCTATTGAAACATGCAAATATAGCATCCAAAAATAGACCATGGAGGTCTCACCCGACATCCTGGGGCCAGAGATCGCTCTCGAAGTACACGTCGCAGCTGGGCGAGTAGGCGAGCTTGTCGAATAGGTCGGGGAACTGTTGCGCGTAGCTCTTGACGAGGTTCACGCAGCGCTCCGAGTACAGCCACGAGTTGCTCAGCTTGCAGCGACGCGTGTATCCCGATACTTCCTGGTTCTGTGGGTTATATTTTCAACCGACTTCAAAAAGGAGGAGGTTATCAATTCGTCTGTATTTTTTTTTTTTTTTTTATGTTTGTTACCTCATAACTTTTTTAGTATTAGTATTCTCGTATTGTTTTGTTGATAGGTATAGTATAGGGTATAACTACGTTATATAATCGTAAATCGACTTTTAAGTAGTCTAATATTTTTCATTTCATTTTACCTAGGAGGACTCTCAAAAATATGTTAAATATGCAATTATTTTTATTACTTTTTAGCGCATTTTAATTTGTTTTAAAATACTGTTTTGTTTGAAGTCGGTTTTTCTTTTTGTTAAAATTTTATTTATCCATTATAATAAACTTTCTCATATTTTATTAATACTATTATTTTTATTGTGATTAATCTGCATGTAATTAAAAACTATTTTTATTTTTCCACTGAAGTAGACGCATGAGATGAATAAAAATTGGTACGTATATAAATATACGCACTATCTTTTTATAAGAGCAGTAGAGTAGTAACAGCCTGTAAATTACCCACTGTTGGGCTAAGACCTCCTCTTCCATTAAGGAGAGAGTTTGGAACATTTTCCACCACGCTGTTCCAATGCGGGTTGGTGGAATAATAAGAGCAGCAAAATATTTTAATTAATTAACATAGTCGATATATGTATTTATGACAAGCATCACAAAATCAATAAACATATCTCTTGTATTGCTTTATATATACGCACCTTTTTATTAAACTTGAGGTTTAATCCCACGTTGACCTTGCTTTGACCCTCAGTGGGCAAATCGTTTCGTTCGCCCAGAACAACCAGTACCGTCCCCGTTATACGAGACAACATCTGAGTCGATATACCTAAAATATATAATATTAGCGTCACACATTTTACTTTCTTTAAGTTACTGTGTTGTCGAGTCGGTTAATTTTTTTATTATGTTTAAGTATCGTTACTATGAATAAGCTATAGTATAGTCGCTCAATAGTAAAACTTGTAGTAACGATGTCCGCCATTCTCAAAGATAATAAGTAGTTATTAACTTTTTTTTTTGGTATAGGTTGACCGACGAGCATATGGGCCACCTGATGGTAAGTGGACACCATCACCCATAGACAATGATGTTGTAAGAAATATTAACTATTCCTTACATCTTCAATGTGCCACCAACTTTGGGAACTAAGATGTCATGTCCCTTGTGCCTATAGTTACACTGGCTCACACACCCTTCAAACCGGAACACAACAATAATGAGTACTCTTATTTGGCGGTAGAATAACTGGTGAGTGGGTGGTACCTACCCAGACGGGTTTACACAAAGCCCTACCACCAAGTAATCTTGAATCTACGATTCAAGATTCAATGGGTTATGGTATGAAATAATTCAGGTGCGATTTTAACAGCTCCTAATTCTATTTCAATTACAGATGTAAAGACAAACTTTTGCATTGAATAAAACATTAAGAAAGCGTCCGACTACGTTATTAATTATAGTCTGTTCGCGTTAAGAATGCAGTGAGTTGTCATTGTTTACCGGCACTTTTGACCAATCAAATCTTTTCAAATTACAAAGTCAAGTTCACATTGAACGTAAGTTCGAACGTGATGGTTGTGGATTTAATTAATTATTAACTGATATTTTTATAATTTAAATTATTTTTTTATTATTATTAACTGATATTAAAAAAAAAGTGAATACCACACCACTTTGTAAAAATAAAAGTGCGAGAAATGCTGCCATGCTACAAGAAGAAATTGCCGTGTGGGATTTAGATAATTTTATGGAACTCGCTGCAGAAAATTATTTTATAGTAAACACTAACGACGACAGTAATAGTGTAAGTAATAGTGATTAAAATATTAAATTCTTTTTAAATTCATTACACTTAGTCTTTAAAACAAATATAATTTGTTGGAATTTTAACACAAATATACATACAACTTTACCATTCTTTTAAAAAGGTTTGATTGGTCAAACAATGACAACTCACTGCATTCTTAACGCGAACAGACTATAGTCGTGATCGGATTCGTAACAAAGTTTCAGTGGCTCGACATACCGCATGCGGCGGCGGCGTGGTGCGCGGCGCGGTAGGCGCAGGCGGCGGGCTGCGCGCGCGGGCGCGGCTCGGGCCGCTCGCGCACGCACACCTTGATGCGCCCGCTGCGCTGCGTGTCCGCGCTCACCACCTGCGCATGCGCACTCGCACTCACTCTCACTCTCACTCTCACTCGCTCTCACCTCTGCCTCCATCGACAGAAGCGACAGTTTAAACTACCGTGTCCCGTTAGTGGTAGTATCTTAGTATTTAATTTAATGTACGTTGACTACTAGTGGGTTTGTTTGTTTTATAATAAAGAGACACATATAGTACGACACAACTTAGATGTCGCATCGGCAAAATTCGTAAAACCGATCGCATCCGAATTAAGTACGCTATCCCAAATTATCATATTATTTATTTCTCACGCGAATATGATCTTTGCACAAACGTAATAACTTGTAATATCATATGACCTAATATATTCGTCAATTTGACGCGTCGATTTACATGCACTTGCTTTCTCTGACGCGTGAATCTATATCGACGAATAGCGTCGAATGGCGCGATAGGGAGCTATTTCTATTGGTTGTGTAAATCGGCAGTAATCGGTTTTATTTTCATTCCATTGCATTTTCCGATGTTACATTTAATTTGTGTCTTACTATACATCAAGGTATTTTTTTCTGAATTAAAGTTATACTAGATATTGAAGTAAAAAAATAATCTATACTATAATAGAACTTTCAATGTCATATAAGCCAATTTTTTGCATAAAATAATAATCCGGTTAAAATGTAAACAGTATCACTCACGGTAGCCATGCAGCCGTAGTACTGTCCCTGCGTGAGCAGGAACACCTGGTCGCCGGGCGGGTAGGCCTGCTGCGGCGTGAGGTAGCGCGCGGGCGGGCGCTGCTGGGCGCCCGGTAGCGTGGCCAGCGTGGCCTGCAACGCGTAACCACAGCTCACGCTGCACCACTGCTCCTCCAACGCCATGCTCACGTTGTCCTCTACCACATACTTGTAGCCTGTAACGAACGTTATTATTAATAAAACTTTTTTTTTTTTTTATGGTATAGGTTGACGGACGAGCATATGGGCCACCTGATGGTAAGTGGTCACCATCGCCCATAGACATTGACGCTGTAAGAAATATTAAGTATTCCTTAAATCGTCAATGCGCCACCAACCTTGGAAACTAAGATGTTATGTCCCTTGTGCCTATAGTTACACTGGCTAACTCACCCTTCAGACCGGAACACAACAATACCGAGTATTGTTATTTGGCGGTAGAATAACTGATGAGTGGGTGGTACCTACCCAGACGGGCTTGCACAAAGCCCTACCACCAAGTAAAGTCGAGTATGATTCGTAACGGACTGACTCTTTATTTGAATTCAGGTGGCACTGGTTGTACATAGACAATATTTTGGTACCATAGATAAAATATACAATATTTTTTACAATTATGACTGTAGATATTGGTCATGGAACCAGAGTAGGACAGATATGATGAGACAGAGATAAGAAAACTGGACGCTTTTTTAATATTCCTGCAAGTATTCCTCTTCTTGATACACTTACAATGTATCAAGGCCAAAATTTTTATTTAAAAAAAATCAACATTTGTATGACACTTTGTTTCTTACCTTTCAAATTTAGGGCATGGACTATAACTTTGACTTCTCCTAGTTCTATTCCAAGACGATTCATGTTGCTGTAAGAGAGAAGACAATAAGTGTTATTCTAAGAAATAAATACAAGAAACTGTTAAATAATTTCATTTCATTTCAGTTATCTTTTGTCAGTAGAAGAAAAGTGATGACAAAGTATCTGTATAAGAATTATCAAAATGTTACATCAATCCATTGGAGTTAAAACTTTGTGATTGAAAAGTAAGCCTTAATAAATAAAATCTTTAAGATATTTTATAAAATAATCATTATGTATTTTTATAAAGTAAAAATCTGAATATAAATCATAGTATTCTACATATTACAGTAGTGAATTCAATCGATACAATATATTAACGCAACAAAATACATACTGTTCAATAATGGTGGACCTCTCAGATATCCACTGCTTGTGCAAGTTGCCTACATTGGGCTCCGTGGAGAAACTGACACCGTCCAAGTTGTTGTTCTGCTTGTCGATGTGATGAAGACGCAACTTCTCATTCGATACTGATATCACTCTGAAAATTAATATAAATATCATATATTACATATACGACGTATTCTTGGCAATAAACGAATTATTGTGTCCAGATATTTGACTGCAATCCCATGGTATCACTGAACCATTCCTTAGAAACCACTAAGACCATAGTGGAGAGTCCAAGCTTGGACTCATACACAGTAAGATATTTTGTGCAATTGGCTACTCCTTGAGATTGATGCCAGGGGTAATTCGGTTAGAAGAACATCATTTTCTAACTGGTATTATGACAAAAATGTTATACGGTTTTCGTTGTAAACAGCATGTAAAAAAATGTATATGAATTTAATGGAAAATTATATTTGAAAAATTAGTAAAGTTGCACAATGGTCATGAATCAGCTAGAACTTCTATGCACAGTCTTTATTATATTTTTTTTAATTTTTGGCTTATTTTCAACCTAGAGTCGAGATGTCCCAGTGGTAAGAACGCGCGCATCTTAACCGATGATTGCGGGTTCAAACGAAGGCAAGCACCACTGATTAATGTGCTTAATTTGTCTTTATAATTCATCTCGTGCTCAGCGGTGAAGGAAAACATCGTGAGGAAACATGCATGTGACAAAATTCACAGAAATTCTACCACATTTGTATTCCACCAACCCGCATTGGAACAGCGTGGTGGAATGTGTTCTAAACCTCCTCAAAGGGAGAGGAGGCCTTTAGCCCAGCAGTAAGAATTTACAGGCTGTTGTTGTTTCAACCTATGTAATATGTGGTGGACAATAAACAATTGGACTGGAAACAACAGTTTTGACTATTCAGAGGTTGACTTACTTGGCCTGTGTCAAATGCGGCCAGCCGACCCATATGATCTTGCCCAGGAGCTTCCGAGCGGCATCTTCTAGAAGCGGGTCGGTGGTTTCGGTTGGAATTATTTCCACTATCATGCTCTCGTTACGAGATGGTTGGTCGAAAACTTTCACCTTGCATTTCTTCAGACTCGTCTGGAATACAAAAATTAAATATGTTAAATTTTTATGATAAATGACATGTTGAGACTATATGAAAAAAAAGGAATCAAAATTCGTCAAGGCTATCCTATACGATGATGACAAAATCATTAGTACATTTTTTGACCATTATTTCAGAGATAATATCTATTTAAAAGCGAATTCAATTTTTAATCTGTCCTCACATACATATTTATTTATTTAGTGTACAGGAAACAAACAGTGAAATAATTACAATAAAATAAAAAATATAAAACAATTCTTAAACCAAAACAGTTTCCATTTATAAATTAATCATAAGTAAATACAAAACAAGACATTTTTAATATTTAATAGGTGCATGAAATTATATAATTCATTTATATAATTTAATTTAATATAAATATAATTTTAAATCAAGAAAACATAATTTAATAATAAATAATCAATAGTAGTACTTTCATACAAAATAGCTTATATTCAATAAAACTCAAACAACTAAAAATGTATTGCTATCAACTAACTTTATGTACTAACTTATTAAATATATTCAAGTATATACCTTGTATTTCAAATGCCTCATGGTGGGGAAGCCAGGGTACAACAACTCTCTGTCCACATTGGGCAACATTCCTCTCTTAAGCTCGCTAGCAGGAACATCGAGCTCATTTCGCCAAACTGCAATTTCTTTGGCGTGATTCTCAGCTATGGTTGAGAAATAATCTGGAGCAACTATTGGACCTGCAATGAAATATAACTTTAAAAAAACATTTTTCTTTACAATATTCCATTATATTTAGCAAAAGTATAGATTATTCAATAAACTTTGTGAAGGGTAGATATGAAAGGACAATGAAGGCTTTGTCAATGACTATTTCCATACAGAAATTCATACCAATAAAATACCATTAATTTTCTTGGAATTAACAGTCAATGGAGCAGATTTTAAATGTATTATGCCGTAACTAAAATATGGCTTTTTAAAGTTTTGCCACTATAAGAAAGAATAACTAAGTAACAATGAGTGTTTCCTTTAATTTCAACCTACCTAAATTTTCTGTTGTCCTGGTATACACAAGCATAGGCCCGTGTGTGTTGCGTTTCAGTTCCTCTTCTGTTAATCTCTGGTAGCAAGGAGCCATTGCTGATAGAAGATTTGTCTAAAAATACAAATTATTATTTAATAAATAATATGACTTGTTTATTTATATTCAATATTGTGATACGGCTATTTACGAATTGTGATATCAACTTAATGGCCCCGTCGGTTTAGTTACTAACATATGAGACTTAAAACCGAGGTCCTGGGTTCAAACCCTCTGACAATAAAATGTTATTGGGTTATTAAATTCTCAGTAGTTCCTAGCTCGATATTTGGAAGTTGGTTGTAAACTCCCTCTGTCCAATGGATTTGAGAGAAAGAGGGAATAAAACACTGCTGGGTTTGCATACACATTTGGGCACTGTAACATATCATTAGCATAACAAATCAGACACTTGTGTTAGACAAATCAAAAATATCCAGAGAAATAGCAGAAGCATAAATCATCTATCAACTAAGATTGTTAACATCTAAGATGTTTAAGACTAAGACTTTAAGACCAGGCAGATATCTTGTATTTACACTGGCTTATTCTATCAAACTGTGATACAGTACTAAGTATTGCGTCTTTCGGGTAGATTAATTGGAAGGTTGCTTAGTTTATTACGAACTCAAATCAGTACTTGCCTCATCAATAAATGGTATGAGAACCACAGCTTCCCAGCTGTTTTTCTTGCCATTGAGATCGGTTTCGAAAAGGACGGGGTAGTAGTGGACAATAGGAGAATCTTCATCTGTCATCAGATCATGGAATGGAGATGGAAGTAAATGTTTGCTTGCAGCTGGCAACACCGCTAACAGCTACAATGAGTAGAATATTATTCATCTTTATTTTTAAAATAAAACATTTGGTTTTGAAAACAGAACTAGTATAGAAATTGTTTAATTAAAAAGTAATTCACTTTTAATATATTTTTTTATTTTTATGTGGGAAAATGTAATGTAATAACTAATAATGTAAGACTGATTTTTCTTTGTTTTTGATTTAATAAAATAAAACATGAATTTATTTGTCTATTTATAAGAGCTGTTTCTCCAAGACTGACCCTAGATCTGATCCCAATCACTGAGGTAATATACAGAACAAGTTACTTTTTTATCTATATTTAGTATAAGTGTATGATATAGATATAAAATTGTGTTTATTACTTGTTCAAAAGGCTTGAAAGGTTCACCAAGCTCGAATTCTATCTTAAGATCCTTAAATCCTTTTATATCTGAAATATATGGAGCATAATGGTGTGGATAGTACCAACACCACGACGGACAACCCTTGTAGTAATAGAAGAGATTCCATTGTATTGCTCTTACATAGCCCTCTGCTTGATCTGCTAAAACTTCGCTAAAAAGCAAAAATAATATAATTATTAATAATAATCTATACTCTATAACCATAAGAGAAAAGCTGAATAAATAACATATGATAGGAGATTGACTCAATATCATAGGTCGAGAGCTTGATTAATCTATGATATTGACTGACTATACAGGGTTATTGGTAACTCGACGTATATCCGTCTCGCATTTTTAAATTTGGACCGATAATTATTATTTAAATATTGACAAATATCCAGTGTTTAATCGTTTTTATAAAACAAAAGAAAAAAAAACAGATTTTAATTGAAACTTTTTTTTAAATACATTTTTGAAGTTGCATTTTTGACAAATTTTTCATCATGGTCATTTGTACTTACTCTGTTACTTTAGAATAGTCCAATTTATTCATATAATAATCCTTCTTGTGTAATATAAACTCCATTTCGATATTTGCTTCCTCTATAAAATTGAAAACAAATATCCATTAATGTTTACACAGATGTATAAATCAATATATATAGGCTATGTTTAGCATTTATTTACCATCACTTGTCTCTTCGTAGTCAGAGTCCAGATTTCCATCTATGTCATCCATGAGCTATTATCGAAGAGAAAGAAAAACATTACTTAAAATAATACAAAGCATAGTATATTAGTAAAAGATTGTCTGTTCCATATGATGGAAAGACAATTTTTATGGTACTGAGTATTAGTCTTAATTCATTTTATGAGCTGTTATTTGTTTATAAATATGTATGTTTGAGGAGCTTTTTTTATAGATTTTATGAATGTAATTAATAGATATTGTAGTATGAGGTTGAAGAGGTATTTTTGTGTATTTTCTGACTTTTGTTTTTCTTCAATGTAAAGTAATAAATTCCCACTTCGTATGTCTGTCATCATCTTCACCTATATAATATCATAAAATTCTATGCTATGACAGATCCTAGTGCTCATAATGTAAAAATTTATGCATAATTTTGATTATGTTTACCTTTCTTAATAATTTCGAAAAGTGCTTTATCTAAGTTTGTTTTAGTAATTAATTACTACCATGATTTGCGATGAAGTGTGTACACTGCGTGGTAGAATATTTGTCCATGATATGGGAGATGGGCTGAATGAATATGAATCTTCTTAGACAGCAAGCTACTTTATCTTTACTTCTTAAGTTATCATTAATTATTACAATTATGAAATGAAATTTGTGAGAAAGTTTAAATTATTTTGAGATACACAATAATGATAAAATATCACTTACCATATCCTGTGTAGCATTTATTAGTGCTTGCAATTCGTCATCAGGCTTGTTAGCCTTTATGTCTTCTACATTTACATTAAATGTTTCATCATTGTTTGGTTTATACTGTGGAAATGAATTTCAAAAAATAAGTATATTTACATAGTAGCTAGTCAAAACATTACTAATCATTGCAAAATAATGCAATATTATTTGGTCATTAAAATTTGTTTAATGGCCAGAATAATTAAAAGCTATTTCACATAAAACTTTTTCTACAAACCTCCTTTCTCTCCATAGCATTCGGTCTTCTGCCAGTCTTCGCTTCAAAATATTTGAGATCTGCATATGTATCTTGAAACTTCTCCTTGTCTATCTTTGCCAATTCCTGCATGAATATCTCAAATCTCTCTAAATTAAGATCTCCCGCCTCATTTATATATCCTTAAAATATATAAAACATAAGTATTGTAACACAAGTTTTAAAGACACAATAATAGAATTTCTAACATACCATCCAAAGTAGGGAGGACAGTCATATATGTACTATATAAAAGAGGTAGTGCGTCATTGCTGATATGCATATTTGGCAAATGGGGTATAAAATCATTGCCAACTAGAAAGCCCATCAGCACCCAATCATCAACAATTTTTTCTATATCATATTCAAAAGGTAACTTGTCCTTAATAGATATAAATTCCTGCTCTAGGTATTCTCTCAATAAAGACAAATGGAGAAGATAGAAGTTTGTATCTTCAGGACTTGTTGAGCGTTGTGTTGTTCTTCCGAATTTTACCTGTAAATATTATTACCTTAGTTTATGTGTGTATATTAAAGGTTTTTTTAACAGACAATAAGAATGATATTCAATGTATGAAATCTCATAAAGCATACCATTCCATGGATGGGAAATTAAAATCTGAAGAATATGACATTTGTTATAATTTTTTTTAAGATTATGAAAGTTTTTACTAATTCACATATACATATTACAATTAGTACTTAACATATGTACGACTAGTATAATTTATGATGACTCTATGTCAACTCACTTCCTCTCTCAATAATGCAAAGTGTGGTTCATGTGTGCACATCCCCAACATAATAAGATCTGCATCTAAGCCGTAGAGGCAATGACGTGTGTTTGGATTATAATCGGGCTGGGAACGAGACCAACGAATGTAATCCATTATCTTATGTTCTCCTTCACCAGGGGTCTGTTAAACAAAATAAAAGTTAAATTAAAAAACTATATATCAAAACATAATGTAATAATATGCTTTCAAAAAGGCTGCGGATTGCCTTAAATTTATAAACATAACAAAAAGTTACTTAAAATTTGAAAGCAGATGTTTAGAACATACCTGATCATTGTAGCTTTTTTCAATATAATATATGGCCAAGTACAAGCACAAGATCAGTAAATACAAATTAATGACTTTGATATTCAATTTAAAGTTGTTGTAACTAGTTTTGTGCAAAAGTTTTTTTTTAAATATATCAATCAAGAACAGTTTGTAGAAGATAATATAGCAGAGCCATTGACAAATGGCATAGAATGTGAAAATATAGGCTTTATTTAAATTTACTCCATTTTTATAGAATTAGTAAAAGTCAACAGCACATTCATAGTTCTTTAAAAAATAACTATTTCTATTCACTACATTAGACTTACCTCATGACCAGATAATATAACTTTGACATCTGACCACAATGGATCCGTTGATATTTTATCCTTGATAAAATACTTAAGCTGTTCATGTAAACGAGCCATAAATACTGTTCCTGGTGTGATACAGTTACTATCAAATCTCTTTTCGGTAGGTAACACCTCACCTGGAAAAATAATTTAATTCCTTGTAGCTACACTTTCATATCTGTAAGTTCACATTCAAATTTATGAAACTTTAAAAAGATTCTAATACCTTTTGCTTTTGCACTTTCTTCTAAGCTTTCAGCTTCCCTTGCTGATCTAAATCTATAAAATAAAAGACAAAACTATAAAAAAAAACTTTTAATATTATATATATATATATATATATATATATATATATATATATATATATATATATATATATATATATATATATATATATATATATATATATATATATATATATATTTAATTTATAATCCTAATCCTATTAACAATTATAATAATTGAACAATAAATAATTTTAAAAAAATGTGTGCGTATTATATTATGACATATATGCAAATCAAAAAAATTAAGAATAAAAATGCAACAACTAGTAAAATTGCTTCTTTTAAGAATGAAAGATTCAAAACAGATTAATCGAGCAATTCTCTCACATCTAGCAACGAAAACTTCCCTGACCAGCACTATATAAAAACCTACAGCTTCGGTACTAATCTCACTTAGAGTACCTATACAGAAAAACAAAGTAAAATAATTTTACCTTCTCCCTCTCTGTTGATTCATTTTTGCTCTTGGAGCTACACCATCAATTGCCATAAAGAATAATTTCTTAGGCCGAATTATTTGGAATAGAATACTAATATAATGGAAGATATCTTTGAATATCTTTTCTTCAGTGATACGAAAATGAGGGTTAGAGTCATCTGGATGGGAGCAGTTGTGTATGATTCCATTCATATCCAAATACATGTTGTCAAAATCCGGTATCTGAAAAAAATATTATGAAACAATGTAAAAATTCAAGATTGGTAAGGTATTTTAATAAAAGTATAGACAAATTATTAAACAATTTGATCTAAGTACAATAATTAGCCTTTTTCCATTCAACTAAACCGTGTTGACTTACAATAATAAAGATTCACTTCAATTATAAAAACTACACACTATAAAAATATTGAAATTATGGAATCAACTTACCTGATATTGTTTAACCAACTCATTAAGGCACGGATACCTTTCACTGGTGTATCGAAAGAATTTTGGTACTCCCATTTTTTTAAAAAATCAGCAAAAATCTGAAATTATTACGAATCTTAAACTGTTAACAGAGTAACCTAGTTCTAATATTAAGTTATCGATCATTCAGTTTAAAACCGTCTTTGATGGTAACAAAATTATTTTTATTTGTTTATTTTTAACATGAAGAAAATAATCTTATCGAAGATAGCAACGTATATTCATTATTCAGGCATAATAAATTTATTAAAAATTAAAAATGATTTACTTCAACAGTAGAAAATTGGTTATTTGTCACAGATAAGAAATAGAATAGTGACAGACTGGCATTATCAGCAAGCTTTGAATAGATTGATTTTAAGTTCTTCCTTTATTAAAATTATGTTATTAAATATATGATGGCTTTTTTACCTAATATGAGTATCATACCTACTGTAAGTTTACCTAGTATTTATATCACATTTTACAGTTTTTTTTGGACGAACATATATTTTACTACTAACTCCGTAACTAGGTGTGGTAGTATTTTGAGATGTTTTATTTCAAGTTTCAAATTCAAAATTCACGATACAAATATTTTAAAAAAATAACATTCTTTATCTGGCGACTCAAACTGACATTACTAATATTTGGCAATTGTTAAATGACAATTGAAGTCGACTCGAGTTATTGATGTTGATTTAAGAGAAGTAAATAAGGAATATTTTTATTGTAACTAGATTGCCTTAATATATATCTACCGTATCTTTAACTAAATCTTGTTGTTGTTTTAAATATATACCTATCCTTATACCATGGAAAGCGATGAACTTGGTGGTGATTTGGTTAGATTGGACAATGGCTTTCTGGTCGATGAGGAGACCTATGTTGTGAACTCCGATGATGTTTTGGGTAAAAAAGTGATATATTTAGTACCTGCTAATTGTTATTTGCTCTGGCAGTTTATTCATAAACAAATGGTTTTATAGAACAAGAAGAAAACAACTCCGATTCTAACAGTGGTGGGAAGAACGTACCTCTTCGTGAGCAGGATCGATTTTTACCTATTGCAAATATAGCGAAAATTATGAAAAGGGCTATCCCAGAAAATGGAAAAGTATGAATGTATGGTTTGAATAAGCATTTATAACTAACTTCCCTTATTATATATCTTATATCAATTTACAGATTGCTAAAGACGCTAGGGAATGTGTACAAGAGTGCATTTCAGAATTTATATCATTCATAACAAGCGAAGCAAGTGATCGTTGTCAGATGGAGAAAAGGAAAACTATCAACGGAGAAGATGTTTTATTTGCAATGAATGCTCTGGGATTTGATAATTATGTGGAACCGCTTAAGTTATATCTTAAAAAGTACAGAGAAATTGTTCTATCCCCTGTAAGTATAAAACATTTAATTTTAGGGCATAAATGTCAAAATATTAAAAAGATATGTTTTGAATTTGATACTATATGATTAACACTTTTCAGGTAACAATCAGCAAATTAAATAAAACAATAGTCTTATATGGAAGTAAGTATATTTTATCACTCTTAAATACTTTATATGACAAATCCAGAAAGTAATGTTCTTATACTCTTAGCATCAAGTTGTTTTGATTTATAAAATTGAAAATACAATAACAGTAATGTAAAACAAAATATTTTTTGGAATAACCTTTTTATAAAATATATTTGTTGTCATTATAAAATAAATTCCAAGTAGTAAAAATAAGTGAAATATGCTTAAAAATGACAATAAATTATAAAAATTATAATATTCAATACATCTATTTTATATTATGTTGGAAATTACAATCAATTCGATTAAATTTAATGACATATTTTCTTTAAATTTGTATATAATTAATATGATAAACTATTCTTTTTAAGGTGATGGAACACAATGTGTCTCGAGTGAAAATGAGAATGAAACACAGACAGAAACCGTTATATACAGCTATCCTAAAGTTATTGGAGATTTTACAATTACCTAAATTTAATATGAAACAATAATGTGATGTTATTAATTCATATATAAGCAACCAATGAAGGTTTAGATAGAAACTATTAAATAGATGTTATTTCTAAGGAATTGTGGTATACTTTTTAAACATAAGGACCTATTGGATCACAAGAGCTCTTTTACAAGAATTCTTCTATTGTAATTAACAAAATTTTCTTGCAGTTAGTTATTTAAGTATTGATTTTAAACAATAAAATAACAACCAAATTGTTTTATTTTGTAATTTATTTATTTTATAATTTCATAATATATTTATTAAAATTATGCACTTATTATATTTAAAATTCAAGTATATTTTTAATACAGAAAGGCAAAGCCGTTGATAATAATTATATTTAATTTACATCATTGCATGCAAAATAATTAAATATCATAAGATTTTAAATTAACTTACTAAATACACTGAGTGACAACTTTATTCAGGCATTCCAATAAATTACTTCGATTTTTTTAATATAACAGTATGATAAAAATCTATTCTCTAAATTTGTCGGCAATATATCCAGGCAAGGGCATTAGATACAATAATTTATTTAAAATGATTACGCCCAGAGAAAATGCAAAGGAAATTCCTAAATTAAAATCCAAGTTGAAATCACCAGTCTGATAAATGTCGCCACCGAAATTCTTCGCAGTAAATCTCTCCGTTAAAAATGCCTTGCCACTTGGGTATCTACAATTTGCATTAGAATTACTATTTAAGTTGGAAGAAGTTTGGATGAGATTAGTTATTGCAGTACAGTTTTCTTCAGCACTGTAAGGAAGAGAATTGAATATTGATTGCTTGAAAATATTTCTGTGTAGGAAAATCGAAGCATATCTTGTGTGAGTTAGGTAGGTGAGGTAGTACAACCACTCTTCGTAGCCTTTGTATGATCTGAAAAAGAAGATATATATGATTTTGTAACAATTGTTTACTCATGATTTAATGAATTAAATACAGAGTTATTTTATTGTAAACCTTCTAATATATATTTTTATTACAATGTACATAATTCCTTTTGTTTTATAAAATTACACTTGATGATATAGCAATCCTATCAATCAATCCTGTAAGGTTTGTGTGATCTGGTTTGATTACAGTTGTGACAGAATAAATAATTGATTTTAACACTATTAGCAGATCAGTTACAGGCGAGTTGTTTTACAATATATAGCTAATTTTTTGTTCAAATTTTTTAATACTTCTGTCGCATAATGAATGATTCAAATCACCTTAAAACTCCACTCGCCAACATGATGTATATGCATGAGATATATATGTTGACAATGCCAGCAATAAGGCCATTCTTGACGAACATCATAACAGCGATGGCTTGCTGCTCCGCAAAGATGTAGCTCGACCAGAGCACTAGAGCGAAGTATATATAGTCCAGGTTTTCAGATATGTCACCTAGGATTCTGTTTGAAAAAATTATAACATTCATTTAAAAAATTTTTGAGAATTTTCAACGAATATTTGTTTTATACTGTGTGTGTGATAAAGTTAGTAGGAAGATAAAGTACCTCTTCGTATGTGAACAAAAACATATGTCTGATTTTAAATTTTTATTCGTATAGCAGCGTAAATCTGAATTCGTATATTTTGACAGCATTTATAAGTCTTCGAATAAATAGGAATTATTACATACGGATATATAATAGCAGCGGAGGCGAAAGTTGTGAAAAATGAAAAGGGCAGCGAGACGAGATTCCAAGCGAGCAGGAGGCTGGCACCGCTGTACAGACCTTCCTGGGATTCTTGGTAATAGCGTGTTCTGTACGGACCGTCTGAAACCACAAGACCATTCTATTGTCTTATTTTTTACTCAAAAATGTACAAATCGGAATTTAACCGATAATAGCTACTCATCAAGATTTATTTCGATATTGAGGCATGAATCCAAATTCGTTCCATGATTTTTGTACCATTTTAAAAGAAATTAAGTATTAAAATCATAATTACTCAAAATATAAAGTCTGTATGTCTTATCCATTACTTGTATTGTGTTAGATATAATTATGAAATATGTACTTGAAAAAGAGCAAACTGATTTCACAAATGTAGAGGCAGAGGGTAGAATGTATCTAATGATTACGGCTTAAAGCCCCGGCAAGCGCCACTGCAATTTTCAATTGCTTAAATTGAGTTTATAATTAGTTTCTCAATGAATGGTCGAAAATATTACTTACATAAGCAGATAGTATTCATGATACTGATAAAGTACGTTCCGACCATGGCGTTGAAGATAAGTCCACTTTTCGTAATAAAAGCTCGCTGAAAGTCCTGTAAAATTCATGATTGAACAAATAGTCTTGGAAAATAAAACAATAACATGCAGTGGCGGCCTTAGGGGGTGGCGAACAGGGCAATCGCCCGGGGCCTCGCGCTTGTAGGGGCCTCGCGCTAGGCGAGGCCCCTTCATGCGCCAAAGAAATAAATTTTCTTACTATATTTTTATTTATTTAAGACTTTTGATTTTGTTCCTGATTTTGTGTATGAAGGAAACGATGACATTATCTCGGTGCTGAAATACATAATAGAAAACAAATAGTAATGTAAACTGAAGTTTACCCCACTATCGAAATAGTTCTGCGAAATAGTTCTGTTTCTGAGTGGCTGTACCCGTATAGAGATACTAACCACGCTGGAAGAGAGGTCTATAAATTTGCAATATCTTATGGCCTCTCCCAGCTCGTCCACGAACCCACTCGTATTCCAGGTATCGTGGGCCACACTGAGTATTGCCTAGACCTTGTGCTGACAACCGATCCCGACAGATATTCGGTTTCCGTTTCACCACCACTCGGGACATCGGATCATTGTGTGGTAAAATCTGTGTCACACAATGTCTGTGTGTGTACTCGCCTCTTGACACTAGCCCCAAAGACACTAGGCGAGTGTGAAGATACAAGTTGGCGGATTGGGATGAGATGCGTCACTTTTTCGCTTCTTATTGTTGGAAACAGGTCTGTTTTTCTTCTAAAGATCCATCGTGCTGCGCAGATGCTGTCTCCAGTGTGACTTATCAAGCTATGGAGTATTTTATTCCTTTTGCTGAAGTATCCCTTGAGACCAAAGCTCGCCCTTGGTATAATGCTGAATGTCTCTCTCAGCTGAAAAGCGTAAGCGTGAAGCCTATTTTTCTTGGGTTGATGCTCGTAAAAGCAAAGCATTGGAAAGTCTAAGAAGAAAACATATAACGCAGCTACTAAATATTGTAAAAAAGCGATAAGAAAAGCTCATTTTGACCACATTAGCCGTATAGGGGGAAAGTTAGCTTCTTTTCCCTCAGCGGTTGAGAAAAACTTCTGTCGCTCTTCGCTGCCTCCTCTCCGCAAACCTGACAGATCCCTGGCCCACACCGCTAACGAGAAAGCAAATTTATTTGCCAATCTCTTCGCGGAGTATTCTCGTCTGGACAGCAATGGCAAGCGTCCACCTCAGTTACCTCCGTTTGGTCCTTAAATGAACGCCGTTAAAATACACCAAAAAGAGGTACTCAAATGTTTGCGACACCTGGACGTTATTAAGGTCAGTGGTCCTGATGGCATTCCACCAGTGGTACTGAAGTGTTGTTCTCCTGTTTTGACTCGTCTATACCAACTTTCTCTGGAAACTGGCAAGGTTCCGAGATCCTGGAAGCTTGCTAATGTTCAGCCCATTCCCAAAAAAGAAAGCCGTGCTGACCCAGCCAATTACCGTCCCGTCGCGATCACCTCTATAATCTGTAAGAGTCGCTAAGATTTGGAACGACTTGCCTGCGTCTATTTTTTCCTGATAAATTGAACTCCGGAGCCTTTAAGAGTAGAGTGAACAGGTTTCTTTTGGATGGGCGCCTTTGTCTTCATCTACACTTTCCATCAGGTGAGATGGAAGACAAACGCCTTTTCCATATAAATATGTAAAAAAAAAGATCATTGCCCCAACACCTGTTACGGTTGCGTCTGCTGAAAGGAGTTTTTCGAGGCTCAAAATTTTTAAAACATATTTAAGAAATTCAATGACACAAGATCGACTTTCAGCCCTTGCTATTCTGTCAATCGAAAATGACGTAGCTCATTCGTTAGATTATTGTGCTCTAATTGAAGATTTTAGTCTTAGTGAAAGCCGCAAACATTAATTTTAATATTTATCAGTGGCTAACATCTTTGTATTTGTTAATTTTGTAAATCTCTCAATGTAAGTAAAATATTTTAAAACTCAACATTTATTTATTATTACAACTTTAGCATTTCTTACCAAACAAAACGATTACCTATCAAACAACCAGACCAACTTTCGCATCACATAGGTAGGTACTTTTTCGTAGGCCAAAGGGCCTCGCAAAGACCTATCGCCCTGAGCCTCGCAATGGGTAAGGCCGCCGCTGATAACATGTTTAAAACTCGTTTTACCTTAGATTCGTTGTAAAAAATCCATAAAATTAGGAAATATATGGGTAAGCTTAATAATCTCATAGACATTTGTTTCAACCCGTGTTTCTTCAAACTGAAAATCGATGCGAGCATTCTCCTAAAATGAAACATATATTTTTATTTATTTATACTCTTACACGAATAACGTTAAATTTAAATTAAATATTAGTTGTTCAATAGATGCTTAACTACTATTTCCTATACTTCAACTACATATAATTACAGAGACACAAGTGTAACAAACATAGTTCCTTATCTATACCAAATTTTTTGAAAAAATATGGAAATTATTAATGAAACTTACAAATACAACATCCATATCACTCTCACACCACCAGGCTTGCCGTAGTTCATCTGAACTTTGTTAGGGTTAATGATCCGGCTGTGTTCAGTGAGGTTGCCCTGCATCATCGCTTGACCTTCCACCTTAAATTTCTCCACCAGAGCTGCTATCTGATGATTGGACTCTATGAAGCGTTCTCGTGAACGCCTGTCTACTGTCGATAAGCATACTGGAAAAGTGCAATTTTACTTATAATTAAATATTTTGAGACGACTTTAATTAAATGTTTGTTTAATTAATTTCTAGGTCAACAGCCATGTTTCCTATCCAATGTAATTCTCCTTTATAATGTAACTCAACATTAAAGTTCTTTCTCTAATGTTCTAAAAATTGGTCTGACTTCTTTTTCTTCTCGGAGAGACATTATTTTCAAGTAAACTAATAAATATCAAAGAGACACTATAATTTCTTCATCTCTAACAACAAAATCATGAACTCAAATTTTGTCAGTAACTTAATAACAAACTAAAAAACGTAAAGTACGTTGTACATTTGTATAAACAGAAGTCTTATCAGCCATAAATATTTAGTTTCTCAAACTCCCAACTTTAGAACTACATAGTATAGTTTAGTCATCGTCAGTAGTGTATACTATTATGATTTTGATATTTACGTCAATGTGATGACAAAAATGATAATATGATCCACATAATAATTCTTACAATAATACATTAGAGGGTTCTCCAACTGTGGGCAAGGAAAGCCGATGCTGCCAAAGTAGTCCAGTAAGTTTCTGGTCGGTCCCGCGTACACTACGTCTCCGAGACACAAATAGACCACTCTATCTAGGAAAGGAAAAACATCTGAAAGAGACAAAATTTAGTTAAAAACAATTGATGAAGTATTCGGTATCATAGAAATCTTTATCGATTTACATACAGATAAATCGATACCCTTATTTTACAATGTAATTATTACTAACCTGATCTAGGTTTTTCCATAGTGAGTATAATAGTAGTGCCGTATTTCTTGGCTGTATTGGATAGAATAGATATAACCAGATATGTGTTTAAAGGATCCAAATCCCAAGTCGGCTCATCGAGAAGTAGAATTACTGAAATTATTTACAACATATAATAAGTTAGTCTCGAAAAAAATGTAAGGACATTTGAATCGATAAAAACAAGAGATATCTTTTTGATGAATAAATCTTACATGGATCACGAATGAGTTGAACTCCAATCACTAATCGTCGATATTCGCTCTTCGTTAAACTTGTTACACATTTGTTGGCAACCTGTTATCAGTTTAAAAAGTTTTTATTAAATAAAAATATAATCATGAAGATCAAGAAACTATACTGTATAAAATAAATTAAGATAAAGGTTTAACCTGAGACAGAGCTAAATCCGCCATCACTTGTTTTACTTTTGACGACTTTAAGTATCCAGAAACCTGTGAAAATAGTATTTAACTCAAATTAGATTAGCATCAAAGAAGAATTCATCGTAGGATGCAGCTAAAATATATTAAGTTCGTTCCTTACGTGGTCATAACGTTTTCGAAATTAATATATAATCAAATAATAAAATATAATAAAATTGGAGTGTCTATTCGTAATATTAAAATAGCCCTTTTTTACTCAATACATATATATGTATACACGGTATATATACCAAAATAACATATTTTTGTCTGTTTGGTCCGGTTAATCTCTGACACGACTGGACCGATTTTGACGGGACTTTCACAGACAGATAACTAATATAATAAGGAGTAACTTAGGCTACAATATATAATTTTTTTTTTTTTGGTAAATTCAAACGCGTACAAGTTCGCGCGTGTGATATATTTTTAACCAACACAAATCCAATAGTTTGTAGACAAGTTGAAAAAACTTTAGAAAACTGGTGATATGTTATTCAAATTATTGTAATCACGATGTTTATTTTTTTACGTGTATTTTACAATTATTATATTAAAGCTTTAATGGTCGATCATATTGTACCTTAGTTAGCGACAAAGCCAGGGTTTGTTGAACACTGAGGCCGGGTAGGAGTTTCGTGGAATGTCGGACCAAGGCACAAGTGCTTCTGAAGTGTTCCTCTTCCAATGGCACTCCTTCGAGGAGTATGTGTCCTTTGGAGGGTACCCGGCGGCTTATGACGTCCAGAAGAGCGCGTTTACCGCTACCTAGTCAAAAGTAAGGATGGCAAAACAATAAGGACATACTTATATTATTTTTTTCATTCGATTAGTGTCATGGTTTTTGTTTCAGAATTTAGCTTTAAAAGATGTTTAATCATTAAAGGAGCTGGTTTTATGTGTGAATAACTAGATGCTCATGCTATAAGAAAGACAAGTTAATAGAAACAATTTAATAATGTAGGTTACCTTTGGAACCAAGAATAGCTGTAACTTCTCCACTATGAGTGATGAATGAAACATCCTTAAGGATGACGCCGGTCTTCACGCCGCCTGTCAAGCGTTGAAAGAAGCTACCTGGCTCTACCTATTGAAAACAATTTTATATTTAACAATATTACTGTACTGGCCAACTGACTTTATCTCTTGTGAAGGACATTATATGGAACTTATTGCACCATTTTTTCCCACTGCAGGTTTAAGATTTATTTTTACACAAATAATACACGCGAAACGCATGTGTTTGCATGGTAATCAACAATGTTCTCCTTCCCGCCGAGAATTTTATATATTGTTATGTATAGTAAATTGGCAGTGCCAAGCAAACCAAGGTAGACATAGTGAATCAAGGGTACCAAATTGGCACCCGTGACTCACTCTTTCTATCAAATCATATCTATACATAAATTCAACAGGATAGATATAGGTAAATTATATTTAATATTAATATTTTTTAATATTATAATATGAACAAGTAAAAAATCAACCATTAAATGTTTATTTTATATAATTTGTAGTTTTGATACTCTATTGCATTAAAAAAAGCAATTTATTTACATATTTTTTTAATTTAGACCAAAGTGTATTTGCGAGATCCCTTTCTTATCCCATACAATCGACATCAACGGGTGCGTACTGCGAATACGATACTTAACCAAAACATAAATAACATTTTGTATTATTTTGATATACATGTATTGGAGAGTGGTGGTAAACAATTTAAATGTATTAATAACAACATTTTATTAATTATATTATGAATACCAATATTAGCATATAAATAATAATATAAAAAATGAATAATTTGTTATTCATTGATATTTATAGCGAAAAATAAAGAAAGACTAGGATTTGTTTCTAATAAGAAATTATAAGTGCTTGTTGCAATACATTTTTATGTACACAAATATTGTTTAACTCCTACACTACACACAGTACACTTACCTGCCCAGAGTGAAAAACATTACACAGCTCCAATGTGTAGTCACTTCCGATCATGTTTACAGATTTTCACTTCAATACTATAATGAATTATCTCGAAATAGTGATAAAAGTACTTTAAAATAAGACTATCACATTTCAAAACAATACAGCCTCCTTCTATAAATATTGTCGCAAACTAACTTAACGTAGGCAACTTCAAACTTGAACTAACGTTGGCGGCGTTGCCAATTCTATTCGTTACTAACTTCTGTTCACTAACTGTACTTGACATTAACTTTGTATTACGAACAAGGTAATTTGCTTTTTATTCCAATGGATTAAGGTTTTGATTTCGTTGTCAATACAAGAACAAGTGTTTTTTAAAGGGAAGCCATTCCATATATACATTTTTAATAATGACAGTATAACACAGTCACAGTTATTTTATTTTAAAAAATCACAGAACACTAGGCTAGGTAAAATATAATGTTTAGAGCTTATTCCGTCACGCTACTCCAAAGAGGCTTGATGGATAAACACGTGGAAAATTTTCATCAGACACATGGAGATTTTGCAGCATGAGATACATTTTTTTAAAGAAAAATATTATTGGTGCTTACCTAGGTGTTCCAACCCTGGCGCCGCAGTGACCAGGGGGGGGTCTCAGTATCCCGAGAATCCCCCCTTGGAGGCCGACCGTCAGGGCGTCACGGTAGCATGCGTAAGCGATCCCGTGGCGCCCGCCGAAAGACGGAGAGGGTACCGCTGGTTTTTTAGTGGGTAAACACGGTGGGCCTGGGCGCACTCGGCGTCCAGGAAACCGGGGAGTCCCCCCCTCACTTTCCATCACGTGTGGAAAGCGCGTAAAGCGCTTTTCCAGGGAAAAAATAAAATAAAAAGGTGTTCTAACCCTGGGGCATCTTGGCTGAGACAGGCTTTAATGAGCACAGATCCAATTCATTACCTTAATATGGAAGCAATTTTGATGGAAGCTGTCAACATAGAAGGGGTTGCTCTGTGGCGTTGAAATATATTAACATTGTTTGTGTTATATGCTGTATTACATGCCTTATATTCAAGCAAGTATCAAATCTCACGATATTGTTTATTTTGTTGTATGTCAGAGAGAAAAGTATGTGATACATTGGATAACAACCGTTTTACATACTTATGTCTTTGTTCTGTATGTTATTTATCAATTGAGTTCAAATTATTATAAAAATATATAAAATAGCTAGCCCTTAATAATGAAAGCCTCATTTTTGTATACAATTTCTATAAAACACATCGTACCCACACATAGACAGTCAAAGCCTATAAGTACGTGAATCAGTGTTTGTTTCTTTTTCTCTTGTTAAAAATGTCTACACAAAGATGAGAAGGCTATATCTACTACTAAGTTATGTTCACACATTCCAAGGAATAGCTTACTCTTTTACCCGCATAAATCTAAGCAATGTTAGAAAGAGAAGGTATAATGCGCAGTGTCACTGACAGTTCAGTAGGAGTGCGGTCGCCGCTGCGCTGTAGTCTGTCAGTTTAGTATAAGCAAAGAAATACTGAACCCATAGATTTAACGAACTGCGATAATAAACGAACGAAGGTATTCGAAATATACATATAATTTTAACAATCACGTGTTATTGTGTCAACTGTTGGACTGCTTCTTTGTGATAAGTGTTTTATGGTGTGTAGTGTAGTGCGCTTCGGAGTCCCGTTGGCCGGTATTTTACCAAGTAAGTTGACGGTACATATATTCTCGTATTTGTGTAGGTGGTCTGAGAGGCTTTTAATGGGTGTTTTAGATGTTAGAAACAACACATAGTTTTCAAACGTCTGAAATAAAGAAACAATTGAAATATAAGCACAAGTGTGATAATCAGAACATGCAAAATCCTTTTTAAATCACTATATAATTATTTTGCAGACATCAAGTAAAATTAAGGTCACTCTATAAAATGTAATTTAAATAATTATAATATTTTCGCTAATTAACTTAGTGACACAGATTCAGCAGTTACGAATCTAATATATTATTTTCTTTGTTGAAAAAAATTAATATTTATACTACCTAGTTTAGTTTCAAATTTTTGTTTTGAGTAGACATAAAAAATATTAAAAACAATTAATTTTATATACATATGCATAATATAGAGTAGATAAACTTTTTAAGATTATGTTAAAAAAAAAGTTTTGGTTACGAATAAATATTATTTTTTACTTGAAGCTTTTGTCACATCCGGTTAGGCCATTTAAGTTCTAAGGAAAAGGCTGCACCGCAAAAAAAAAAACCTAAAACAATAGCAGATGGTAACGACCTCAGGATGTGATGAATCAGTCTTGTAACCGTGATCCATCCGAGCGTTGCCTACGAGGATAATATGGAATATTTTTAAACTTTGAAATAGACACTAACTTCATTTTTAAAAAAAGAAAACTAAAGTTATATTTTCAATAAATTTAAAGTAAAACTATTTCAATAGACTATGGAGAATGTATATTTTTAAAGTTTCTGATAGAACCTTTTTGAAGAGGATTCAGTTATAAAATTAAAATATAATAAATATTTTTTATCTGCTTATTGTCATTTTCTTAGAAAAAATCTATAGAATTCAAATATTGAATAGACAATATTTTTTATTATGACTAAAATAACGTTTTTATCGTTCAATGTAATTCAATTGCTACAAAATAGTAACCATTTCGTAGCAAAAAATAATATATAAATGTAAGGTAAAGATATTTTGATATACCTACCTAGGTATTACTACTACACTATTAAAATATGTATACATATATCGAAAGAAGTAAAGCTTACTTTTCGTAAGTATGATACACTAGCTGTGCCCGCGACCTTTTACGCGTTTGAATTTAACAAAAAATAAATATTATTGTAGCCTAACTTACTTCCTATTATATAAGTTATCTGCCAGTGAAAGTCCCGTCAAAATCGGCCCAGCCGTTCCAGAGATTAGCCGGAACAAACAGACAGACAAACAGACCGAAAAAATTGTAAAAAAATGTTATTTTGGTATATGTACCGTGTATAAATATATATACATTGAGTAAAAAAGGGCTATTTTAATATTACAATCAGACACTCCAATTTGATTATATGTATAGATTCGAACATCACAGTCGCTATTTAATGAATATGTAAACATGGTACTTATACCAAAATAACATTATTATCAATTATATTGTTGCCTCAATCTCATAACCCAATAGGACGACAAATCCTACTTAATCGCAAAGAGTTTTGGCGCAGAACAAAAGTTTTATTGCCTTCCGATAATGGGTAGACACACTTGCAATTTCAAGACTATTAGATACTTAGAGTTTTTAAACAGAAAAACCGATTAATTTTACCGAACCGGGATTAAAAATAATGATGACAGTATCAGCATTCTCAAGCTTCTAAACCAACGAGGTTGACAATCAAGGAGTATAACTGCAATTAAGAATTCCTTTCTGAATAATCACAATTTTAGTGTGAAAATCTTTTACAAACTATTTCTACAATCAAAACAAAACACCACGCTACAAAAAATACCTAGAATATAATAACAACAACAGCCTGTAAATTCCCACTGCTGGGCTAAAGGCCTCCTCTCTTTTTGAGGAGAAGGTTTGGAACATATTCCACCACGCTGTTCCAATGCGGGTTGGTGGAATACACATGTGGCAGAATTTCTATGAAATTTGTCACATGCAGGTTTCCTCACGATGTTTTCCTTCACCGCTGAGCACGAGATGAATTATAAAGACAAATTAAGCACATGAAAGGAGACTAGAGAGACTTAGGAGAGAAGAGCACAAGGAGTTCGAATTTGTAGCACTGGCAACTCAGGAGGTATGCCATATTATTATTAAGAAACATTTTGAATAACTCAACATGCATAAAATAAACCTTTTATAATGATACATACACATATATTGTGCCTATGTAATAAGGTATGTTACTAAGGTAATTGATAATATAATATATTTATTTACTAAATAACTAGTAGTCGCCCGCGGTTTCGCTCGCATATTAGGGTGTTGGTTGTCATATGCCAGGCAACAAAGTAGCCTAAGTTCTTTCTTGAAATTTAAGTTTGCTTCATACCAAATTTCATCAAATTTGGTTCAGCGGTTTGGTCGTGAAAAAACGACAGACAGCCAGACAAGAGTATTTTCCCATTTATAATATTAATATAGATTATTAAGATGAAGTCCTTAAATATATACAAATATGAATTAATAATTATTACTGTACAAATATTGAGTGCGTGGAATGGTGGCAAGAATGCTTTTCCCCTTGAATCGCAATTCCAATCCTCTGGGCAAAAATGAACTAGCTCTCTTCTCACCAGCGGAGGCGAGGTGAGGAGTTATGCTTTTCATGAAAAATTTTGCTCTACTACTCCAAGGGCGAAGTGTTTCAACAGCAAATGGAACAAAAAAAATAGTTTGACATAAGACTACTTGGATCTTTATAATTAAATTACATAGATATTATGTACTTATTTGTATCATAATATCTTAATCAATTTATAAAATACTAGCTTTTGCCCGCGACTTCGTTCGCGTGGACTTCAGGTTCGTCCCGTCTAGTCTAGTAATCGCTTAAAATCGCTTCGTAAATAAGCCATTATTTCTCGTACAAAGTAAAGGATAAAAAATGGTTATTGTGGGTTATTCCTAAGAGATAAACATATACCATCAGGGACTTTTTTGTAGACCTTTTTAAGTTGTACAATACTGTTGTACATTGTTTTGATCTTGTAGGATTCAGTCAGCGTTTGCAATGTAAGCGCAAAAAATGTGTTTTTTTACGACCTCACATTAGAAACCTCAAAAATTGTAGCCTATGTGTTATTCTGATGTATAAGCTATATTGTGGTAAAGTTTCATTCAAATCCATTCAGTAGTTTTTACGTGAAAGAGTAACAAACATCCATACATCCATACTTACAAACTTTCGCCTTTATAATAGTAGTAGGATATTTAACTAGCAGCCCGTCCAGGCTTCGCACGGGTATAAGTGTTTTTTTTTTTTTAATATTATTGTTGCTTTTTTCCGACATATGTAACAGTTGTCTTTCTATTTAAATTATTTACACAAAAACAATAATAACCCTATACTTAAACTTTCCTCATGAATCCCTCTATCTATTAGTGAAAACTGCATGATAATCCGTTCAGTAGTTTTGGAGTTTATCGCGAACATAAAGCCACACCGAGACTGCCGAATTTGTTTTATAATATGTAGTATAATATGTGCTATAAAATACTAAAATACTATGCTTATAAAATACTACTTGAATAAAGAATATTTTGTTTCTAAAAATAATGATAAATCCAAAATGTCTTACATATGTATGCTCGTGACCTTCATTCCTAGTAGAGTTCGTGAAGTGTAACAAAGTATTCAGACATTGGTTTCTAGGTTTACGACTGTAACGTTCTCATAGATAGACCTTTATTTTATGGCCGAGTTCATGAGAAATACGTGTATCATGTTACCTGCTAGCCTTCCGTTACATGCATTTTTTGTAAGTAAATTACGAATTTAAACATTGTTCTATTTTACTCGATTATATTTGTATATACTTGTTTTATGCTAATATATAGAACAGGTTTAAGATAAAAATAAAACTTTATGTATACATTAATCGAATGACATTGACCTCATATATGATATTTTCCTTTTAGTATATTTCTATTGATAGTACTATTTTAATAGTGATTAATCCGATATAGCATATTTGTAACAAAATATTACTATATTATTTATTATAGATTATGTATATATTATTTTAAAATTTAAAAAGAAAAATGTCAATGTGGGTCACGTCTCCCAAGAAGACGACAAGAATGATTTCCAGCGAAGATCTACCGATGTATAAAATATAAAGCGCCAAAATGTTTAATATAAAAATGTAAAAAAGGCACGGGCATCTGCGAGCGTGTGGATGTAGTAAATTAAATAAAAAATATGTATTGAGAATAATATATTGGTACGAGGAGGTGGATGTCAGAGCTTATGATAATGATGATGACGATATCCCGTGATCCCGTCGGTAATTCACAACGGAGAATAGCAGGGAACATTAAACCACACAAGTGCGTAAAAAAAGTATATTCCATAGTATCTCATTTACATAATCCGACACGACCGCAGTGAGTTGATGAACTTCGTGCTTGCCGAGTTACGGGAGTATTACCAATCTTTTAAAGGCTGCTAATAATTCTTGAAGTAAAGTTTTACTTGGTATTACCCTGGATTCGATTCTTGACATCTTATCAACTAGCTACTGGACCATCGGGGAAGTGGAATATATACGCAAAATTTAACAGGAATATGTGCTTAATTTGTCTTTATAATTCATCTCGAGCTCTGCGGTGAAGGAAAACATGGTGAGGAAACCTGCATGTGACAAATTTCATAGAAATTCTGCCACATGTGTATGAGAGGAGGCCTTTAGCCCAGCAGTGGGAATTTACAGGCTGTTGTTGTTGTTTGTTGTTGTACTGTCTGCGTTCCATCAGGGAGCGGTTATAGGTAGCAGAATGACGAGCCCGCAAGTCGTAATCATAACATGAGTAATGGGCTCAAATTGTGTAGAAAACAAGATGTAGCAAGTAATCAATCATCCGAATTGTTCAACCAGCAGCATCTGATAAGCCAATGTCACTTGGATGTCACGGGTGAATGCACGAACTTCCAGTTTTTCAAATAAACATTACAACAAATTGACAGTCGTGTGTTGTTGGCTGTTCTTGCAAAAAAAGGGAAAGCGTTAAAAATTAATAATTATGATGACCAACGATACTCAACTTATCTTAGACAAGGCAGTCGGCGTTGACTGTGTATTGCAAATGATTTTACGAAATCATAAAGGTATTCCAATCATATAGCGGAAGTTATGTGGTTTGTTCATTACTTGGGCGATTTATTAAAAACTATGTAGTTTCACACCTTGCAGCAACAATACCGCCTGCACTAGCCCAGCTTCAGCTTGGTCTATATGATTCTATAATATACTTTACATAGTTGTCGAAACATTAGTATTGCATTAGATAGAAGCAATGCTTTAATGCAACATCTGATTACTTTATGTAAGCGTAGCTGATGTGTAGTTTGCAATTCGATATGCACCGCCCGTTCAACATGAGTTGTGGCTTAAGACAGAATTATGTAAATAATTTAATTCTTTTTGTAAGATATGCCTTTCTGATATTTCGCATCAAATGATAAACAATAAAAATTAAAAGTACCCCAGTCAAAAATTGGCTCTTTTATATAAGGAATTGAAACTATTAATACATCGTTGATATAGTTTTTCATTTTTATTATTAAAATGAATGTGGACAATATTATTCATAAAAAATAAAACTGAAACTAGTTATTTTTTTTTAAATAGTATTCTAAAAATAACTACGGAACTGTTAAGTAACATAGAATTGTAATCGGATTACGTATCTGTATATTTAAGTAAGATGAATAATTTATTATTTCCATCCAGTACGGGATTATCGCGTGAGGTGTGAGTCCGGAAGTTACATCGTTTTTTACGCGTCTATCACTTTGTGGATTGTAAAATCCACTTAAATGCAATATAAACTTGCATTTAACGTTCACTTATATAAAAAAAATAATAAGTCTTAATTCGGCTTATTAGGAACCGACTAAGGTAATTTTCGAAAACGTCATTCATCAATCATGCATTTTAGTATCTCTTTTAGTGGTATCTCTTTTAATGGTCCAAGCCAACACGAACGAGGCAGGCATTAAAGTAATTTTGTGTTCCAATTTACATGCTATGTTGAAATAAACGCATAAGGATTAGAGCATGTAAAATATGATAATTAAATCAAAACTACACTAGAACTTTGACTGTGTAATTAAACGAAAATTACAACGAAACGATACGACAAGTGTTAGTAGTTACTCTTTTAAATTGTTATGAGTTATATCATTATATTAAATTGAGATGTATTCATTATTATTTACAAACACTACATTTTTATTATCCCTCGTGAATATTTACGAATATTAATCACACGCAATTTTATCTTTCATATTATTTATTATTTTTGCTTGTTTATCAATATTTTTTTTAATTAATTACTATTAGGTGGAATAATTAAAGTAAAATGACTGGAATATATTCGAATATCTCCCATACTATCAACGCCTGAAATTTAGCGACGTTATATCTGCGGAGTAAATGTAATAGGTAACCTATTCTGTAATTAACCTATTCTTTGTTTCTCCTATATTTTGTTAACATTATTAAAGCTTATATTTTATAATCTTCATTAAAAATACATACAACAACAGCCTGTAAATTCCCACTGCTGGGCTAAAGGCCTCCTCTCCCTTTGAGGAGAAGGTTTGGAACATATTCCACCACGCTGTTCCAATGCGGGTTGGTGGAATCCACATGTGGCAGAATTTCTATGAAATTTGTCAAATGCAGGTTTCCTCACGATGTTTTCCTTCACCGCTGAGCACGAGATGAGTTATAAAGACAAATTAAGCACACGAATCAGCGGTGCTTGCCTGGGTTCGAACCCGCAATCATCGGTTAAGATGCACGAGTTCCAACCACTGAGCCGTCTCGACTCATAAACACATGATTGATATTCAATAAGCCTGATAGTGTAACGTCAAGTTACTTGCATGAAATATTTGAATATGTTATTTGTTCAAAAATTAGTGATTTCAAAATATATGCGATGTTTACGTTTGCTTAAAAGCCTTAATATATTGACACTTTAATACGTCATTCAGTATGGCCTAGGTTCGTGTCCTACAAACGACCGATAAGCGTGAAGGCAACCGTCCTATGTCCAGCGAAACCTTGCGTAATCGATACATTGTTTGTGAATTATAGAGGTCACAGGTGTAGTATGTTAATATAAAAATTAGGCGTAGAATATTCATCCCATGAAAAACTCGATGACAAAATGAATATAAAATTCACGGCTCGGTAAAAATATATATTACGTGTAAAATTTATCTTTGCAGTTAAAAAACTTTGATTTGAATGAGCGACAAAAGGATTAGTTGTTTTTTTGTTAAGACGATTGGAATTGCAGCTCAATGCGGAATTACTGGTAACATTCTTGCCATCGTTCCATGCGGCCATTTGTACACTAGGTATTTATTTTTGTGTTGATCAGTACATACAAATAATATTTCTATGTAAGTAGATTCTTAATAAGAAAATCCTTTCCTAAATACTTTCGACTACGTATCATTTATTCTTTTAAAAAAATATATAAAATTTGAAAAGAAATACTATTGTTATATTTTTAAAGTGTTAATTGTACCCCTATACCACAAGACTGGTAGATAGGAAATATATATGTATATACAATCACACATGTATGCAAATGTTTTGAATTCTTAAAAACTTTTAATCTCACTGACACATTATGTTGTTATTGTTTACTGCAACGCTTTGATTACTATTAAAATTATATAATCAATATTTAAAATGAAATAATCAGTGGAATGTATTGGTCACCGACAGGAAGACTCAATGTATATGTCTATAAACTTCCGTCCTATGCAACCGCTATAAAATATGCTAATTCAAAACATTACACGGGAGGGACACCCTTTTTATGGTCGATTGGGCGTGCATTAAAATTGGGCAATCGTTGTAATTTGACATGTTTAGTGACTTTTATACTAGCCAAATGTTTGTTTATTCTTTCTCCGTTTGTTTAAAAATGTTGTTATTGTAAATTACGTGTATACCTTTTAACAGTTTGTTAATATGTTGTGTTGTGTTTTGTATCTAGTAATTTATATCACTTGACTTTAGTAAATATTTACTAGAGATCAGACGGAAGATCGATATTGATGACGATGTTACTATTCCTTAGATTCACTTCGAAAGCGAAAAGGGATGCATCTTAATGTCCCTTTTATATTGTAATAGTAGTTTTCGAAAAGTTGATAAGAATCGAATTTTACTTATTTTATTTAAAACTGCTTAAAAATCGACGGATATTTTAAAGTATATTAGATGTAAGTCTAGAGTTAATGCGATGACCACGAATATGCATTCAAAATATCCGCAAAGTTTTAATTCAAATTGAAGAAGAATCGATCGTTTTTCTCGTAGAGCCAAACTCCATTGTTATCTTCTTCAAATCAAAATATACTTTATTCAAGTGCGCTTTTTCAAGCACTTTTGAATCGTCATATAACAATTAAGTGAAGCTACCACCGGTTCGGAAAGTAGATTCTACCGAGAAGAACCGGCAAGAAACTCAGTAGTTACTCTTTTTCAACATTTAAAAAAAATACAGTCATGTTAGTTAATACAATTATTCAAATTAATATATCCTGCCTGGAAGTCAACTAGTGTTGCCCAAATTCAGTCTTGGTCTTGCAGTCTTGGTCTTGTTCTTGCGTTTTTGCAAGACCAAGACCAAGAACAAGACCGCGTATTTTTAGCAAGACCAAGAACAAGACTGACCATGAAAGACTTGCGCAAGAACAAGACATAGCCTGCAAGACTCTTGCGTCTTGCAGCTAGGACTTAGCGCTATTTCACGGAGTAGTTAGGTGTAACAGTTCGGTGTATAGGTACGCTTAGGAAATCTATGAGACGCAAAAAACTGTATCAAAGAATATGAAAAACTGGACCTATGCGCATTACGAATAATACCATAAACATACCTACATAGCGAATAAAAAAATATCCATTAAAATCAAACTGAGTGCATGAATAGTTTTGTTTTAATCATCGGCACTTTGATAATGCGGCATCAAAGGTTTTGTAGTTACTTCTCAAAGAAATTTGCCGTTTTTCGGAAGTACATGGTTATGATACACGCGCCGGCGGCTTCTTTTGAAATCATATACAACAATCGTTGCCGCCATACCGAAATCACAACATTTGACACTATTTTATGGCCGCCACAGGGCGTAGGTATACTCATGCAAAATAATTTCGAATTTTAAGAGTACCTACAGGTGTTCCAAAGAATAAATAAGTTTCAGAGAGCTTAGAATGAAAATGAATACATTATAATGATCACGCAAGTAGTATTATGATTACGATAAAATGGTAAGGATAGGTAGTAGATGTCATAATAATTTATTCTAGTAAGTATATATTATAATATTGATTATATAGTTTTAAACTAATTACTTACGTTTACTATTATTGTACATTCAGTCATTATATTTCTTAAGTTTTTACAAGACAAAATAGCAAAAAAGTGTTCAAATATCACCCGTTTGATAAATATTGTAGCCACTTTTAAATATACCTGAAACGTGTAAAACAATCCTACAATACTAATAAAATAATATAAAAAGCGTAGGTACTTACCTTCTAATAAAACAAAAACCTGCGATAAGAGTTTTGTATTGCTTACCAGCCCGAATATCTCTGAGAGAGATGGAGAGTAAGTATTTACTAGCAGTGCCCGCGACTTCGTCCACGAGGAATAGTAACTTTGGAGGTATAGTGACGTTCAGGATTTATTTATTTATTTTAAAACTTCTCGTCATCAAACAAACTCTTCAGCTTTATGATATTAGTATAGATGTACGCCAAAACAATCACTTATATGTGAAGGATAGTGATTGGCACTAATTCTTTTCTTATATTATATTCACGCGTCGACTCTGTACAAGTAGGTAATAAATAATCTGTGTTTGTCAGTTGATTTTTCAAATTTCTTATCAAATCTTCAGCAATTTATTAATCTGCTTGATCTTTACTATGGCTATGTTAAGTCAAGCTCACAATGTTCCAATTCTAATACGTTTTTCTGAGATTTAAAATAAACTTTAATAAATAGTAATAGACTAATAGGTAATTGCAAGACTTGCAAGACTCTTGCTGCAAGACCAAGACCAAGACCAAGACTGGGAGCGCAAGACCAAGACCAAGACCAAGACCAGGTGTATTGGCGCAAGACCAAGACCAAGACTGGCTAAGTCTCGTCTTGGTCTTGCATTTGGGCAACACTAAAGTCAACAGGTATTAATTCCACGCTTTTTTATCATCTACAAAATCTTGTATGGAATAATACGTCTTTTTTACCTATGTATTTTTTATAAACGATTTGAATTTACGAGAAGGCAAAGTTAAAAATTTCACTTGCTTTGCGGAGTCGGAAACTTGGCGTTATAAGCTTATCCTTACTTCTAGTGCATATACAATGATTTTATCACTGATTTTATCAAAGTGATCAATATTACTGTGAATATACATGATATTATTGTAAATATATTGCGACGCAACAGTGAGTATTCCTACTCTGTTAAAAACATCCCGAAGAGAGTCTCTAGCTCCAAGATTATAAATAAACCGGATTGCTCTCTTTTGTAAAATAAAGACAGATTCAATATCTGCAGCGTTACCCCAAAGTAATATGCCGTATGACATAATACTGTGAAAATAACCAAGATACACTAAACGAGCGGTATCAATATCAGTTAGTTGTCTAACTTTTCTAACCAAGTATGCTGCGGAGCTGAGTATTTCTGTTAGAGACAATAAATGGGGACTCCACTGAAGTCTGGAATCCAATTCTATTCCCAATGTGTAAAATATCGGAAAACACTGTTGCTGAAGAAGCCTCCTTTCCTCTGACACCGCCCAAAATTAAATGGTTTAATAGCCAGTGTATTACTTTAAGATATTATAATAACAAATCCCAATTCGAGCATTGGTTTCAAACTCAGAATTATCACCAGAATTTCGATTCGTGAAGTCTGCAGCGCTGCCTTTGGTGTAGCGTCTCCATCCACCCGTTTCAAAGGCACCCATCAACACTCGCTTCCACAGCTTCGGCTGTATGTAATCGTGTACTCGGTATTAATTTTTTTGATTACACCAATTTCTAAAACAGAATCTAGATCTTACCAGTTTCTTCACTTTACCAGAACGTCACGCTGCACGGAGATATAAGGTACCGCTGTCGGTTGTGGTATTTATGGCTGAACTAAAAAAAAACACAATAGTATAATACGATAAATAACACATTATTGAACCTGCTTTGATATCAAAGTAACGGTTAGGACTGGCTCGTTGCTAGTTAATTAGGTTCAGATCAGGATCAGGATTTGATGGTTATCTCATTTAGTTTTTAAAATGTTTAGCGATGTTGGTCTTTCACCATAACTTTCCATTCCTGTCTAATTGACGTCCCATCAAAATATAAAAGTGAGAGTACAGAAAGTGCATCTATGTTTGTGCGCATGCTTGTGCAATGAGTTTTATAATATCTCTTTACAATGGCTGCCTTTAACGAAATCAGTCAGGAGGACCTAATCATTATTACGCTTATATAATTATAATTACCCGTCATCGTGATCTTATTTTATTGTTATCATGATTTAAGTTTACAACCCATAATAGCTACAGACGCTATTACAGTTGCCAGATATATCTAATGTTAAATGTATAATTGTGAGTGCATTTAAAATGTAAAAAACGGCTCTGCAATCATTTACCTTAATATGCTTTTTAATAAAATTGGTCCTTTCGCTTAATTATCTTTGAATTAAGACAATACAAATAACTAAATTAATCAAATTATCGTCCGTCAACTGTAGTGAAATGCCAAAGTTATAAATTACGAAAGCGAAGAAGTTCTCCATTCAGCTTTTGCTGAATATTACTTGATACCTTCGCTAGTTTTCTACTTCGCACAGATTTATTTATATTTTTTCTGTTTAAATTTTACAAAAAAAATAAGCAATCATTGAGAAAGGGTGTATTTAGTACGCCATTAATTGTTTCAAAAATGCATCGTCTTATGCAGTCCGTAAAGTTAGGTCTATTCCCAAAACTGAGTGTATACCTACTAAAAAAATAGAAATAATTTAATTTATACTTTTAGAGAAACTAAAAACTTAAGAAAATACTACTTGCAACAAACTTATAAATGAAAAATTCGAAACGCCGATATCATAATTTTAAAAGACAAAGAATAGAATCCTTTTTGCAGAAATGTTTCATTCGCCGTTTTGAACTTAGTCTTTCCAAAGGTAGAAGGAAGGCAGGTAAATTTTTAAAGGGAGGTTTGCAGTTTGGATTTTCCAACTCAATTGATGCTATGGAAGATTCAATTATACGGACTTAATGATCGAGGCATTTAGTTTCATCGTTATAGTATTGTAATTCCCACGAGCAAACGTATATGGACATTAAACTCTCTATTTATTTATTCAAACTAAGCTCACACCATTTGCAACTTCATTTTACTGACAATAGCCCATAAAACAATTTGATAGCATTATTAATTCATGGTACAATTAATTTTGTACTCGTTTGTTAGATTTGACCTCCACGAGTAAACGAAATTGTGACAGGGCCGCGCTCTTAGATTGAACGCTATGGGTTAGCGAATAGTTTTTCCAATTATTTGTTTACAAATTGTTACAAATGGTTTTGCCCCATCAGCGTTCCAAATGTGCTTCTCAAGAGAAGAAGAGGCATTTCCCCAGTAGCTGTTCGTGTTGTGTTGTATTATTTTAATTTTGGTTCTGATTGTTATTATGATATGTGACGTAAGCCAAAGAAGTGTTAATGATATGACGAAGCATTTTGACAGCAGAGGGTGGTATTTTATGAAACATAAATAACTATATTGCAAGTGGTTATTTAGTACTGACTAAGTTATCGATATTCGATTCGGGTGGTTGGTAAACTTGCAGCTATCGCTAACAATAAAATCGACGACGACTTGACGAATACTATATTTACTAAGTTAAAAATAAAAAAGGGAAGGTAGAATTTTGATAATAGGTTCTGCATAGTGTTGTTTCACCTGATATTCTGTTATTAAAATACTAGACTAGTATAAGTTTATACACTTCGACAGAACATTAACCGTTAATTTACACTAATTCATAGATGTCGCAACTCGTCCTAGGCACGCGCAACATTGCTGCGCAAGAGTTGCACCCAGACGGAACGACCGCCATTGTTTAAAAACATTATCTGGAAGATCCACAAATGATTAGTGTTTATGTCCGATTCATACTGTTTCGCTTTTGTATTATAAGTCATGTTCCGATGGGTTTACACATACTTCAAAGGTGACCTTCTAAATAATATAATAATGTTTCATAAGATCCACTGCGAACTTACTATATTTCCGCATGTAATTTTTAAATAAGTATTTGATAAAATTGCAACATATTAATTAGCTACCCGCATATTTTTATTTATCTCATTGCAACTGTAAATACAACGGTATTTACTAAATCGAGAGGCAATGAGACCCACTTAATTCAGTTCTCAGACGAATTGCATTATTTTAACACTAGGTACTCCATAATTCGGCTAACAACAATTCGATTCGTTAGAGCTATCAAATTAGTCGTGTTTGTTACTCGTGGAAGACCGACTTTCATTCTGTTTATAAAGTATAATTTTAATTATTTAAGCTTTAAGATCGAAAATGGTTTAATGAAGTTTAAAAAAAATAGGTTACATTTTTAAGTAACAAATAACAGAATTCTCGGCACACATTGCATATTTCACTAAAATTAGAAACTTATGTAATGTTTTTTTCGACTATATCTAATGTAAGTACACATAACTATACATATAACCTACGAATTTAATACCTAAGGCTATATTTATAATATACATAAAACAATATCTCTTTATATGCTATGGAAATACAAGATTTTTTTTATATCGAAAACTATAAAAGCTGCACCCAAAAAGCCCCATATTACCTATATACGTTGGATAATAAAAAAATGTTAATATATGTAAGTGTTTTTCTCGTAAATAATATTTTATATGCTTACTTAGTAAAATATTTACATTTTATACAGTTTACCTTACCTTAATCTTCAGAGAATCGTTCGTACACTATTTGTAAATAAAGAACCTTTCCTTTGGAAGTAGTTCAAACAGAACCCCAGTTCATATCCGATAAACGTCCGTCAAAACAGCAAGCTCATGAATTGGCCTTAGCATCCGTTATAAAGGAATGCACAAGCGACCGTTACTTCACTTATATCATTATATTTGCTCTAGTTTATACATTACTAGCAGACGTACTGCTTTTAAAGTATAACACTTTTTGACTGCATTCGTTAATGTGTGCGAGATCTTATCATAAATAATTTAATTAAATTTTTCATAGCGAAGAGTATTTCACTTTTGAGCTCAGTCCTTGGCCTCGATTAAGATATTTTCCTTGTTATGTTTTTAGTGATCATGTGCTATCAATATTTACTTTGTTGTACGGCCCCGTGCAAGCCCGAGAGCCCGATTATCTATACTACTATTATAAATATGTTACAAAAACAACAGTAACAACAGCAGCCTGTAAATTGCCACAGCTGCGCTAAAGGCTTCCTCTCCCTTTGAGGAGAAGGTTTGGAACATATTCCACCATGCTGTTCGAATGCGTGTTGGTGGAATACACATGTGGCAGAATTTCTATGAAATTTGTCACATGCAGGTTTCCTCACGATGTTTTCCTTCACCGCTGAGCACGAGATGAATTATAAAGACAAATTAAGCACATGAAACAGCGGTGCTTGCCTGGGTTTGAACCCGCAATCTTCGGTTAAGATGCACGCGTTCTAACCACTGGGCACTCGACTCAATAAATGTGTTCGTTCTACATTTATAATAGTGTATGTCTGTTTGTCTGTCGCTTTTTCACGACCAAAGCAAATTTGAATTCCACGGAAGGACATAGGCTACTTTTTTGCCTAACAAATGACATCCAACCTCTAAAACGCGAGCGAAGCCGCGGGCAACAACTTGTTACAGATAAGATAATATAATAGAAAGATGTGTGATTTAAGTTATGTGGTGTAAGTAAGCTTGGAAATGGACATACGTTGTTAACCTTGCTTGATCAACCGTTAAATCTCATACTCTGTGCCCTGTTGTGCAGAGAAAACTGTCCCATGCATGTTGCATAGTCCAACTGTAATATTGCTTAAAATATATTACGTAATAAAAAGCCGAAGATTCCCCCCTCTTAGTGTTGTGTAACTTAATATTTCAATGATGACTATAACAAAGGTTAACACATAATTCTGTTAAATTTTGTTCTGATTAGGTAACTTTAATTCGTATTATTAATGGTGTAAACGTTTGGTGGATAATTTGTATTCATTTACGAATTAAATTTATTCTCTTATATTATATGTGTATTTACATAAATTTTGTTTGTAATTAAATTTACGTCATCATTTTTAGAATTTTTATCTGCAACGTTAGCCTTTTTTAATTCACCATTAACTTACTATTACATATTTATAGATATCATATTTAATATTGAATTATTTAACAACAATTATTCAATCAGTAATGTGTCGTGATTGTTATCTATGTATACGACTTATTTGTATACATATACGAGCATCGCTTGAAACATACAACCGTCATCTCGAAACTTGAATAAAGATTTAATTGCAAGATGGTCAAATCAACCTCGAATCGACTAATCAAATTAATTGTTAACCAAGTTATGTTATATTACAACGTAGGTTATTTTTTATTTTAAGAAATATTTATAGCAATTTCGTGATTAGCCATAGTTTTAAACATAAGCCTCATATTAAATAAAATATTATTTAATTTCAGCATTTTAGTCATATAAGTTTAATTAAACGAATTACGCTTTATCATATATTTTTTTTAAATCTGGTCGTTTAATTCGAATCTTTACCTTGTTTTTATAATTCGACTATTATAATAAAAATATGTCGAGTCATGCCCAGAGATGTGATAGTATGAGAAATTTGGTAAATCGTAAAATTGGAAGAAAGCGTTGAATAAACGAACACCGCAAAACGTGCAAAAACTAAAATCAATGTACCGTAAAAACGACTGAATGTGCTCGAATTCAAGTGCATTTTTTATTACTTAAGACCGCTGCGTCTGGTCTCTGAAGGATTAAACTATTTTTTATTTTTTATATATAATCTATTTTGTTAAATAATAAAAAGATTCTTCCGAATTTTGCCATTATAAAATATGGAAGATATTTTATATTAAGCTGTTAATCTAAACTAAATTATAAGCGATTAATAGTTTCAGATATGTTTTTAGTCAATAACAATAATAAGGATTTATATGTATAAAATAAAAGTTTATCAACTACTACTATTTATCGTATTTTTCAAAATAGTATGAAAGTAATTTAAAAGAATAAAATTGACAATGCTCTGACATTGTGGAAAACAATTATTTAATTTAAGTACCGCCCATTAATCAAATATTCTACCGTCAATAAGATTTTACATTACAAACAAGTAATGCTTTTTTCGCCCTCATGTGTTTAAGCAATTTATGGGTAATAATGTCGTGTATATTACGCTTGTTTTCAAATTAAATCTCAATCCGGACATCGTTAAATAAATAAGGTGATTTATATTCATCCGGCGCTCAATACTCCAAGGAGTATTTACGTGTATGTTCGAAATCCATATAATTGACATTGGCAATGTTCCGGACGCTTTCTTCAGTCTTCGCTCGTATCAAGGTTACTTTTCTCTCACCTATGCTAAGCTGCTTGCTTGATGAGCCGCGTCGTCGCCCCCCTTTCAACTTTCGAATCAACGTGACAGAGAATTCGCTCTGCGAGCTAAGCTTATGACGATAAATGAGTTGTTAAAAGTGAAACAAAACAAAACATTTGCAGAAACCAACTTTTACTTTCAGTTGTAGACACACAGCTTTACGATAAGTCAATACTAATGTACATTTTTCTTTGTTATCTTATGTCGGTTTCCTTTATTTGTACTTACTACATAACGCACTTTGACACATACAATGACGCCGAAAAGTGTGGTATAAAATGTATGTTTTATTTTTTACAATATGCTATACATAACGTATGTTCCTTTATAAAGTAACCGGTTGTAACTCTTAAATATAAGTACCGTGAATAATGTCTATTATGCAATTTAACAAACAACTGTGTTCGGCTTACTTAGATACAGTTACACATGTTACAGTTAGACTAGAACGGGCTGATTACGGACAGTAAATTGTAGGCCTTTTAACGATTGCTCTGAAATGAGAAATTATAGGGCGCTGTGGACAACTCGTCGTAGGTCGCTCGACTCATTAGAAACGGTTACTTGTTCAATAAGCTAATTGCAATTTATGGCAACCAAATAGATTCTGAGAGAGAATATGGAAGACATCTCTTAATCTATCTCGAATTTCATATTTAAGAATTCGTAAAATATATGTGTTTTGTATATGTATGGCAAAATACTTACAAGATGCCATTTGAAGGTTAAAGTTACTATTTAAGTGACGACATAAATTTTCTTTTAAAATATTGTTTACTTTTACAGAAACTTTTTTCATTTTAAAATTCAATGTAACAGATAAAAATTTCATAAGTCTATAAAAGTTGATTAAAGATATTACAAAGAGGAACGTAATATTTTGACATGTACCACAGTGACTAATTGAGATCTGGGGTACAAAAAAAACAAAAAAACATTTTGGTCACTGAGAAATTTTAGATAATGCTTGAGCTGGTAATAGCCATGGTTACCGTAAAATAACGGGCGAATTCTTAACCTTTTCGTATTCTGTACTGTGCGAAACGAATTCAGAATTTTATGTTTTGTTGGAAGGAAAAAATGATGCTCGTGATATCACCATGAAACCTACTTTTCTCATATTATTATGACGTAAAGTATAAAACTTTTGTAAATTCTTAAATTAATTTACTTTGCGAGCTGTTTATGCGTTTCTCAATGTTAATATATAGGCCGCAAAATGGCCTTTAAAGTTAATGTTTCGTGGAATGTTCGACGTTTCGGACAAGTGGCTTTCTGTAAAGAGAATATAATTAATGAAATATATAAGTGAAAACGTAGTAGCTTACCGTTGTATGTCCCTTTGTATTCTTAGATCTTTGAAATTACGCAACGGATTTTGATGCGGTTTTTTATAACAGATAGATTGATTGGAGAGAAAGGTTGTTGTATTTAATGCATGGACAATATAGTAAAGAAACACTGATAATTCCGAATTCTGTAGTATATTTAGTATCAGTATAGCGCCCGTGCATAGCCGTCTCGGGTCGCTAGTTGGTAATAATATACAATTAGTCTCAGAAACAAGTACAATAATTGTTTTAGAAGCGGGGTATGTCTCCCATCTATTAAGTGTAGTAACTCTCACAAGTTCTAGTCGTTTTATCTCACTGCTAATAACCATTCAGTTTTTATACTAACCTGCCAGTTACAATAATCATGATTTGATTACGTTCGTGGTTGAAAGCGGAAAATTTCTGACGAGTCACTAGACTTTTTGCTATATGACTGGACCGCGATTTTAAGATGCGATCATAAAATATATTAATTTAATATAGATATTCGATTGTATTGGATGACTCAGTTGTATTCTTAGTTCGATAAAAATGTTATTTTATAGCTAAAACTGTTCTATTACTATTTATAAATTAATACATGTTAATTTATGTATCTTGATACTTTAATCTTCACTTATCTTAACGATTGATGGCCCAAATAGATCAATAAATAATTACATGCCAGCAATTACTCTGTCAACTTATACAGTCAGGTGCCTTAACCTATTATTAATATTACTTTAAAGAGATTAATCTAGTCTAATTATTTTAACTTATAGATAACAAATAGCCAGCCAGTATGAAATTTATTTATTAAATCAAACATGTCAAATTCTTTATCATAAAAAAGTAGGAATCGAATTTGTACATCAATAGCCTACTTACCGCCTTCGAATACGTTCATGGCATTGTGGTTACAAAAGTAATCGTAGTGGGAAGGAAGATACTGATCATTCGGTTGCAACCTCAGTTACTTCCCACGAGGTTACGCCCGGCCAAGGTAATTGTGTCATCAACGCGTTGCTGTATCTTTACAATACGTCTTGCGTCTTCGTTAACTAATTATTGTTTTGATTTGAGTAGGTAACATATAGTATACTAGTAGTTGCCCGCGCATTACCTCGTGTTTGAGGGGTTGGCTGTCATATGTTGGGCAAAAAAAGGCTCATCTCCTTTCTTGCAGTTCAAGTTTGCTTAATACAAAATTTCATCAAATTCGGTTCAGCGGTTTGGTAACATTTATAATATTGATATAATTTGGGGTACATATGTCCTTTGCCGAAATTTTTTATAACTACCAGACTTTCTCTTCTGTTTGTAAATATAAACTATATTTTTATTCAATTTTCCTAACTATAGAATCAGTCAATATATTCGCCAATATCCAAAAAGACCAGAAAACTACTAAAATTTCCATTTGGAAAAATGGAAATTTTAGTAGTTTTCCAGCACCTTCTGACATTAGAAACAATTAATTTAATAATATAATATAGTTTTAAGTGATAATTATTATTTTATAATATCGTAGGTAAACGAAATACTAAGTTATCATGAATAGTATTTAGCCGTTATTAAGAACATAGATCAAACGGGCTGTGCGTAGAACAAATTGCAGGTTTTGCTAATCATTGTTAGATTGTATTCGATTGTGTTTTCAGATACAATGGTAACTATGGCAATGTTTTCCTAACAAATGAAAAAATAGTTCACAATGCAAACCAATTATATACAATCGATAAATTGAAATGAAGTGAAATTTAATAAAAATATGCGACAAAGATATAAATAATTATTTGATTTAATTACCAGAAAAGGTTGAGTTTCTTGCCTGTTCTTATCGATAGATTCCGAACAGGTGCTACATTAACATTTCACTAAATTGTACCATGACGATTTAAAAGTCTACATAAATAAAATACGTAGTTGGAATTATTTAAACAAATATTAAACGAAGTTATTATTATATATGTGTTCATTTTTTAGTAAAGGTAATAATTTCGTGTGGAATGTGAGATAGCGCATCGATTGCAAACATCTTGCTACATGCAAGCATAAAACATGTCGTAATGTAGATTCTAATCTATTATACCGTTTAAGTCGTAAAACTATTACATACATATACTAAACTAGTTTACAGGATGTTTTATATATCAAAAATGTTTAAATAAAACTAATTAATATCAAGTATTTTTGAAGAAAAAATTTTGTAAACTTTATAAGTACGAGGTAGCTCTTACAGTGTTACTCTTACTCTTGGGATTCATTCGCTAAGGAGATGAAATTGGGAATAAATGTTTGTTGCATACATTCGTTGTTACAAAGATACAGTTCCTGATGATATATCCCACATGGAATACTGATAGTACTCCACAAGCTAACAAAACCTTTAAAATAAAAACATTGAAACCTACATCGTAACATACCTATATCGGAAATACATATTGAGAACAGAAAATAATTTAAAATACCGATCCCTTTAGAATTTTCTGCTGGCTGGAAAACTTCAATGCTCAGATCAGTTTCACCGTTTGACGTAACCTCCTATATTCAAACTTATTCTCTGTATACTGATGTTTTCTTGCGAAAGTTTTCTTTGTTTAGTTTGCAGTTTTTTTTTTACAAAAGAATATCGCCTTTGAAACATTGAAAGTTAATGCCTTCCTAGTTTTCATTTAGGTTATATATAGGATAAAATCAAAATCAAAATAAACTTTATTCAAGTAGGCTTTTATAAGCACTTTTGAATCGTCATTTTACAATTAAGTGAAGTTACCACCGGTTCGGAAAGTAGAATCTACCGAGAAGAATCGGCAAGAAACTCAGTGACTCTTTTTTTTAATTTAAAAAATACAACGTCATGTTAATTAAATACAATTATTTAAATTAATGTATCCTGCTTGGAAGTCAACAGGTATTAACTCCACGATTTTTTATCATCGGTAACTTAACATATACCTATTACTGGTTTAAAACTTTGAAATACGCATACGCTGTATGAGTCGTTTCCTAACGAGAATAGAAGAGGCTCGGGCAGAAAACTCCTTATCACAGGATTCTTCAAACATATTAATCCATTCTTTTAATACAAAAATGAAGTATTTGAGGCGCTTCTGCAATAACTTGTACGTGATTGTGTACAGATAATCTTGACCCACATAAGCAATTATAATGTTTTAATTACTACGATGAAGACTGGCGTCGTTGGTCTTTTGTTTTCAATTTGTAAAATATTCTTACTTCTGTTATATGTACGTTGATACAAAAGGCACCACAAAACAGAATTTCTTTTATTTAATATAACGAAATAGTTTTTATTTGCATACAAAAAGCAAAAGTCATTGCAATGATACACATGTTTCAGAATCAATATTTAAGAATGAAGAAATTATGTATGTGTGTCTGTAACGAAAGTATTTTTAATTTATCAACTTTTTACACTGCAATTGAAGTCAATCGTTTGCGATCTTTTTTGTGAATCTAAATTAGAAGTTAATGAATTATTATTAGTAATTAATGTTTTTTTTTAATATTGGTTAAATATTGATTAAACTAGAAATTAAACTAATTTAAAATATTTTTTTTAAATATTATATTAGCATGTATATTTTTTAGGAAAATTAAAATGTGGAGATTTTTTTTGTGCAATATAAAATTTAAGTTAATCAATAAAATTATTTTTTAATTATACGCGATTCGATATATTTTCTAAGTAAGAACTTTAAAATTTGAATATTGATAAATGGTGTTTACTTTTTTTCCAATTGAAATAAATTTGTTTACATAAGTTATTCAAGTAAAATCGAAAGTAAAATTTCACTTACATCATAAAAAAATTGAAAGTGAATAAGAAAACAAATATTCATATTTCTGAGTAACAATTATAGAATAGTAAAGAAACGAAGGATAGAATTCATCCCGTCACACACGAAATAACAGACAGCTGTTAATTCGTCAGCAATTAAACGCTCTGATGGCAGAAAACAATTTGTTATGTCGACAATCTTGCGTTTGTTGCATGAATGAATAACTCTTAATAGTGTGATTTGCGTGTTTAATTATAAAAAATACTGTAATTTATGCTATTTTTTTTACTTTCAAAAAAGTGTTGATTGTTTTGATAAATATATAGGTTATTTACTTATTATGTTACTGATTTTATAATAGTTAAACCTCCTTAAACGGATTACTAAGACCTCGCTGTCCGTTAGTCCGTCTGCAACTAGGCTGTATCTCATGAACCATTTTAGTAAGACATTCACAGACATTGTATTTCTCTTGCCGCTATAACAATAATACTAAAAACGGAAAATAAATAATTGAATTGGGGTCCTATACAAGAAACATTATTTTTTTATTGATAATAACACGCAACAATTTGTGCGGGTGATATTTTTATTGTACGTAGGCAACAAAAAGTAACAGTAACAGCCTGTAAATTTCCCACTGCTGGACTAAGGCCTCCTCTCCTATATATTAGGTTGGGGAAAAAGTCTTTTCGCATATAGTATGTATGAACTTGTAATAAAATCTCTTTGGCTATACCATTTGTATCTGGCTGGTTTTGGTATCATTAAAAAGTTTTAATTTTAAAGAAGGCACTTCCAAATTCAAATTAGGAATTTGTGTGATTTTCATTTGTTTTTGTTGTTGTTAAAATGAGTGAATCTAAAGAAGAAATTCCATACATTTTAAAATTTTACTATAAAAAAGGTAAAAATGCAACTCAAGCCGCGAAAAAAATTTGTTATGTTTATGGACCTAATGCAGTGTCTGTAAGAGTAGCGCAAGTTTGGTTTAAGCGTTTTCAAGCCGGAAATTTTGATATCAAAGATGCATCTCGCTCTGGTCGCCCTGTTACGGACAAAATTAATGCCATTTTTGAAAAAGTGGAGCAAGATCGGCATATTAGTAGTTACGATGTAGCTGAAGAACTGGCAATTGACCACAAAACGGTTTTGACTCATTTGAATAAAGCTGGGTACACAAAAAAGCTCGATATATGGGTGCCTCATGAACTCACTGAAAGAAACCTAATGAACCATGTACTCATTTGTGATTCTTTATTACGACGTAATGAAACCGAACCATTTTTGAAGAAGCTGATAACTGGTGATGAAAAGTGGATCACATACGACAAGAACGTCCGAAAAAGATCGTGGTCAAAGGCCGGTCAAGCTTCACAGACTGTGGCAAAACCCGGATTAACTCGCAACAAGGTAATGCTGTGTGTATGGTGGGATTGGAAGGGCATCATTCATTATTAGCTGTTACCGCCCGGCAGGACCATCGATTCAGAACTGTATTGCGAACAATTGATGAGATTGAAGCAAGAAATTGAGAGAAAGCGGCCAGAATTGATCAACAGAAGGGGTGTGGTTTTTCACCATGACAACGCTAGACCTCACACATCTTTAGCCACTCAACAAAAATTACGAGAGTTTGGCTGGGAGGTATTAATGCATCCGCCGTATAGTCCTGACCTTGCACCTTCAGATTTTCATCTGTTTCGGTCTCTGCAGAATTCCTTAGGCAGTGTCAGGTTAACATCACGAGAGGACTGCCAAAACCACTTGTCGCAGTTTTTCGATCAGAAGCCTCAAAATTTTTACAGCAATGGGATCATGTCACTACTTTATGCTAATACTCTTTATGCTAATACATTTATATTATAATTATATATTTAATAAACTCATATTTTTTTAGTGTATCCGTTTTCGTAAGTGTAATCGATTTTAAAACTGGTATGGCTGTATAAAATAATACAAGATGTTTTCCCGCGAAAACGGATTATTACAAAAACAAGAGAAAGTCACGCATGGAACATTTTTTAAAATAATTATTGTAAAAGATTTGATTTGTAAACTTCGGGGCAATAATATAAAAATAAAACCTGAAATAAATAAATATTATACTTTCTACTGGCGTATTTAATACTACCAACAAGATGGCAAAAAGTTATGGAACAAAATGGCACCTACATACTTTAGTCAAATTTAAATAAACTATAAAAAAAACTTTTTGAATTTTCATATAAAATACGAAGAAACTTTTTCCCCAACCTATTATGTGGCAGAATTTCGATTAAATTAGACACACGCAGGCTTCCTCACGATGTTTTCTTTCACCGCCGAGCACGAGATGAATTATAAATACAACTGAAGCACATATATATATATAGTGATGCTTACCTGGGTTTGTACCAGAAGTCATCGGTTAAAATGCACGCGTTCTAACCACTGGGCCATCTCAGCTCTTCTCATCTTACGTAAGCTAAAGGAATTGATATTTTGAATACAGTGACCGGATTTCGAACTACTATAGATATCGCCAGGACTAGCAGTCTGTTCTCTGGTTTACTATTGAATCAGTATAACTTGAATATAGGAAACATGTACTCATTATTCCAACTTATTAAAATTAGAAATGACAATGTTAATGATCATTTCATACATAAAGGATAAACAGAATAATCGATTCCAATTGACCGTGCCATGCAAATGTTATGACTTCAGATATAAATAATAATATTTTCTGTTTATTATCAGGATTTGCGTATAATTACTTCGTATGTCACCATTATTTGTGATAGCTGTTAGAAGCAGATGTAATTGTCAAGTTCTTATATGTTTATTTTATACCACTCGAATGCTCATCAGCCTACAAGTTTCTAATACTGGATAAAGGTCTCCTCAAATTGGTTCGCTAACATCCTTCAAAGCCTGGAGAATATTCATTGGACTATAATTCTCTTCACTTAAAATATTGCAAATTGATATTTAATTAAAAGCAAATAAATGCTCTTTCAATATATTTTTATGAACTTTTTTACGTGGTGGCCACTTTCGCCGCTCTTACTGCATTTAAAATAACCTCATTCGTACTAATCGTCGCGATAAATATAAATTGAAAACAGTTTTATGTGAAAACAGCTGACGTATACAATTTATTTGCGACTTTCATTTACTTAGGAAATTTGTAACTGCTTACTCACGATAAGACTCGAACGAGTTTAATAGAAAATAATGACTAATTATTCAAACTTATAGCAATTACTGATTTTTTATAAATAAATAGATAAATAATAAAATTTCTTTAATTTGATATTCCATATCGTATTCGGTTCAATCCACATTCGACCCTTCTTTAGTAATTTTATTGTTTAATATTAGGTAATTGAATTTTTATTTATTAATTGATTTATACATACTGCAATCTTAATTCAGTATAATTTAAGCTTATTAAAAATGTAAAACGATTTTAAAATGTGTCTAATTATAAATTTGTAATTTCCACACATTGACACGTTCAAGATCTACCTAGCGGTTTTCTCACATGCATTTAATAAGTGTTTTATAATTAATATCCGCTGAAACAGAACGAAGGAAATCCGTTGACATAAATATGTTATTTCTTAGCTTTTAAAATACACATTTAATAAAACTAAATTTATGAAGAAGGCTATAAATACTCTTAAAACTATTTTTGGGTCAAACATTCATACCTAATACCTCAATAACCTTAGACCTACTTACCTTTTAATTTATACCTGTTTTTTTTTTTTGAAAAATTAACTCTATTTATGCCTTAAGGACTTACACTTACAGTAAGTTTTCGCCACTATGAAGGTACGTTGTAGGACGTTTGATTGTGAAACGAATAAAAAACGTCTAAACAATAATGCGCTGCAACTGAAGCGAAGGGATAGTAAACCGATTCGACACATATCCGATACGGTATTTACGAATTGCGTTTTAGTTAACTGATTATTTTGTCGTTACTTTATCGTTCGAGAAGGCTTTGATACTTTCATTCTCTTTTTTATTAATCCATCCACTATTCATTGAAAAGGTACATCTACGCAGAATGGACAATGTTTCCGAGAACGGGTAAAGATTTCACGATGGGCATCATCTCCATTGAAAATAAAAAATAAAATGTTTACTATATGAAAGACATGTTTGTAATCATTATTTTAAAAAGAAGTAAAATTACTATCTTTCGTCGTTAATCTCTTTTTTTGTTTCTGAGGGTGTAATCATATCATCTTACTTGAGCATTAATATTATATAATAATTCTAGTACGACGGATTTTCTAAATGATATAATATGTATATAGTTGAAATAAAAGCGAGAGTTGAGTTATGAGTAAATGTCAACATAGTGTGGTTTGGTTGTTTAAACAAAAACTCGCTGACCCAGTGCCGACTAGTTGGTAATAACGTTTTTAGCAGATATTAATGACTTTTGAACCACACCAATCACATGAATTTCTGTGACTGTCAGCGTGTTGCTGCATTTATTTGTATAAATTTATACGAATTTTATATTTTAAGATTTAAACTTACATCTAGCTTTTAGTTTATATTTACAAATTACAAGCTGAGGAAAAAAAAAATAGTCGAGATGGCCCAGTGGTTAGAACGCGTGCATCTTAACCGATGATTGCGGGTTCAAACCCAAGCAAGCACCGCTGATTCATGTGCTTAATTTGTCTTTATAATTCATCTCGTACTCGGCGGTGAAGGAAAACATCGTAAGGAAACCTGCATGGGTCGAATTTCATAGAAATTCTGCCACATGTGTATTCTACCAACCCGCATTGGAACAGCGTGGTGGAATATGTTCCAAACCTTCTCCTCTAAGGGAGAGGAGGCCTTTAGCCCAGCAGTGGGAATTTACAGGCTGTTGTTGTAAGCAGAGGAAAATAACAATGACTCTCGTGCCAGCCACCCACTCATCGAATATTCTACCACCAGTCCACCAAATAACAATACTTGTAATCTAATCCAATCGCAGAATTTGTATCTTAAATGAAAGGAATGAAATAAAAAGAATTGAAATTTGCTAATAGATCAGATATATTGTTCTTGACTAATATATCTTTATTTATAATACAACGCCATTTCATCTAAATACTTATAGCCACTTTTAATTTCACTTCCATACTTACGATAACAGTTTCATCGTCGAAAAAGATCCTGACCAATTATATCACATCGATTCGATGTCAAATATTGCTTATTAAGCTTTTGTCCTATCGTGGTTACAATAGTGGTATCATTATGTTCTGATTTCAAGAGTGGGAGAGCCAGTGTAATTACAGGCACAAGCAAAAACTTCTTAGTTTCCAAGGTCATTGGTGAATTGTCGATATAATTTATATTTTTACAGTGTCATTGTCTTTGGGTAGAGGTTATTACCACTTATCAGGCAATCGGCTACATAAATTTTAAAATAAGGAATGCCCAAACTATTTCCAAGAAAATGGTACTTAAACAGAAAAAACACGCATCGAACCTACAACCCATAGATCTATATTATCTGAAGTGTGTTTTAATAAATTTTGAGGAATGAATACTTGTTGACTTCCAGGCAGGATATATTACATGCATATATAATTGTATTTGACTAAAATATCTGTATTTTTAAATGTTGAAAAAGCGTAACTACTGAGTTTCTTGCAACTTCTACTCCGTAAAATCTACTTTCCGAAGATGTGGTAGCTTTACTTTATATAGTTATTACATGACGATTCAAAAATGCTTGTAAAAGCCTTCTTGAATAAAGTATGGTTTGATTTGATTTAGTTAAAAATGTTCAATACGTCCGTTTCGCATATTTGATTCGACAATCTAATAACTTGTATTATCTATAAGATGTTTATTTATTTCTAAAAATGGTATTGTAAGTTTAAAGATGCCTGCATTTTATTAGCACTATTTTTTAAAAGTTTTATTTTTACATTTAACTTCTTATTGTGCCTGAGTGAAATGTTGTAATTGAATTTTTAAGCAAATTCAAATTAATCCCAAATGCTCATATAAATATCCTTCACATCAATACAATCTATAATATTCTAGAATATTTGTAATTTATTCCGAATGACCGCCAAATAAAATAATGTTCTTAAAGTTTTTACATACTATCCTATTATTTCGTTAATATTATTTTATACAAAAATACAAATGTATCGTCTTCGGCGCAGTGATATTTAACTCCATAACAATCTTGTGTCGTGTACAAGGATTTATTCTACTATAGTAGAATGAATCGAATGGAATATTTGTAGCATTACATCATTCATGATACATTGCCTTATAAAATTATACATTCTATTTAATAATAATATATTTTTGTATATTTTAATAACTCATTTGTTAAGTAATATGATTGTATAATGCATGCAATTTCGAAATGCGTAGTTTTGATGTGAAATATTATAGAAGCAGAAGTGCGTTTCGTAAGTGGGTGATAATACCTAACTATACATGCGCCCAGTTAACGCCAATACGTTAATTCAAAAATCCTTAAGAGACCTTCAAAATAATTGTATACACATTTTATATTATCTGCTTAAAAACTATTTATAAAGAAAAAGTAAAAATCTACGAAATAATATTAATTGCATCGGATCGGATACCATGGAGCCAGATTGCTGTATGAGTATTATTACCATTTAAACAAAGGATGATTCGAGATGGCCCAGTGGTTAGAACGCCTGCATCTTAACCGATGATTGCGGGTTCAAACCCAGGCAAGCACCGCTGATTCATGTGCTTAATTTGTCTTTATAATTCATCTCGTGCTCAGGGATGAAGGAAAACATCGTGAGGAAACCTGCATGTGACAAATTTCATAGAGATTATGCCACATGTGTATTCCACCAACCCGCATTGGAACAGCGTGGTGGAATAAGTTCCAAACCTTCTCTTCAAAGGGAGAGGAGGCCTTTAGCCCAGCAGTGGGAATTTACAGGCTGTTGTTGTTGTTGTTGAAACAAAGGATAAAAAAATGTTTGAATGTAATTTACTTTTATATTCATGCACAACTCAGCTTTTGCTATATATATAGCCATTGCTAATAATTGTAAAATTAGCAAAAATCTATTTACATAACATAATTGCTCCACCACAATGGTAACAGGGAAATATTGGCACTGACAAACTGTAATCTAATTTTTTTTGTAAAATACCAATTAATATATTAAACAATAATAAACTAACGATATAATAACTGTATGTTATTTTGTCATCAAATTCACATTTTCTATTGTTTGACATTAGCAATAGGTAAAAGTAAATTTTCTCACTAACATTATCTATGACACATAAAACTAAACTAATAATTCAATTGAATTTACGAAAATATACACCTGCGTGCTTTTCTCCTTTTTCTGTTGAATGAAGTCATTATTTATTCTTTAGTACTATTGCTATTAATAATTATGAGCCGAAAGGGCCCAGCGGTAAAAACATTAACCGGAATTTTAACCGGATAAGGTGGGTTTAAAACCACTGCGTTTTCATGAAATTAGTTTGTGTTAATAATTCATCTCGTGTTCGGTGGAAATGGAAAATATCTTGTATGTAGGTTTCCTGCATGTGTTTGATGATAATCTTCTACTAGTTTAGTCACCGGTTTACATTGCTGCAAGTTGGTGAAATAAGCCTTAGATCTTTTCCTCAACCGCGACGCCTTAGTCAGCACGTTTACAGGATTTTATTTTATTATAGGTAACTAATATTAATAATGTCGATGACATTTGCAGAATCTGTAGCACCACAAGACAAAAAAATAACAATGATATTATAGTACAGCACCGAAGTACCGTTACAAAATATTATTGATTTTTATTGATTTATAATAGCATAACCGGAAATTAAGAAAAATATACCGAAATCTATGTCAAAGTCAAATATCTTTATTCGATATAGGCACCGTGCAGAAACAATAGAGGGCGTTATAATCCCGACAGTAGAGGCACCGTGCGAGTAAAAAAAGAAACTTCCCAGAGACATTAGTGGCAAGCTGACAACTGTCAAGTCTGTAAATATGATTTTACAATGATCAAAATTATAAAACATGGTTTTTTATCAATTAACAATGACCTTATAGTTATCTTCTTTTACTGATACAGCTCGCATTCGACGTTGGTGTCTTTCAAATCTTTAAATTTTTTGATCCAAGTTTTTTATATTTTTTCACCAGGAAAAATTGTAGGTACATACGAGGGTGTTAAGGATTTTCGGATTTTCGTTTGCCAATAAAATGGGCGCTGCAGATGGTGGTATTTTAGATGGGAACCAGTTATTTGGATGTCTACTAAAAGAAACAACGGTTACAGGTTAGATTCAACGATCGACGAAAATTAAACTGTCTTCCATAACATAAATTGGTGAATTTTATATAAATAAAATCAAATAGTACTTTTTAAATACTTGAAGGTATACTTACGTGTATTTTATAACTGCATTTATCCATTTCACTCTTTTATCCCTAAGCCATGGCATGTGACTACTATTAGTAGGGAAATAGTAAAATTTTACACCCTTAAAGTTGTTTTTGGATGTATTACGGCCTCCAGAAATACAACAATACATTTCGATAGCTCAAATTATCAAAAATTAACTCGAAAATTCAGAAATATTTTCCGTTGTTTGACAGTATAACTTCTGAAATTGACGGTAAAAGTTTTGAATATGAGTCACGAGATGGCAGAGTCATCGCTACGCACGGTGCCTATGGAAACGTGACACTTGCCTTTTTACTGTCAAAAATCTCAAAACTCTGCGAGGATATTAACCAATCTGTGCCCTATCGACACAACTAAAAGCCATTAAACCAAGAATTTAAATTAACCAATTATTTACAGTGATATAGTAGTGAATTTATAGTAGTGTCAGTATCTATGTGATTTAAGACAATAACTCTTGTTTTAAAGTAAATAATCCCTACCCTAATCTATCAAACTCAAACACGATTATATAAGCTATTGTTCAGTTGTAGAGTAACTGATAAATGGATGATTTGCACAAATATTTACCACCACCACATTTCCAAGTTCACCATAAAAGCTCAGAGTGGAATGGGTCTTCCTTCGTGTGTCAATTTAAAATGTTTAATTTTTTTTTTACATCTGTTTCTATCTAATTTAAAATGAAAGTGGCAAAGTTATATTCGTTACATGTAAGTTACCTCACGATACTTTTGCCACTGCCACTTATGAGATGAATTTACGTCAAAAATTAGTGGTGTTTAGAATTTTTTTTAAATTATATTTATTAAATTTGACGTTTTTTAGCCACTGGGGTTTATCCGCTCTTTTTCATATATCGTATAGCTTCTTACCTATCATATGTACATGGTATACCTGCATAGGCAGGAGCTGGATGCGAGTAGCCAGAGAAAGACCACAGTGGCGTGGACAAGTTCAGGTTGATGATGATGATGATGATGATGATGATACCTGCACACAATGCTCTGCAATAGATACTACTACTTTATGATTAGTCAAATACGTTATAGCGTTCTTTACAACATGGAAATGTTTGATGGTATTGTAATTACCTTATCGAAGAAAGTACGCTCGTAAAAGATTTCTTACTGTTTCACATACATGAATGACGATAACACGTACAAAATATATGAAGGTTTTTTCAACCATAACGGTCTCCACTTAACATTATTTACCTACATTTTGCATGTATTGTCTTGATTTTTTTGTAGAGACAGGTAATATGTATGTGTAACGAGTCTAAATTATTCAGGAAATATTGACGATTTATTCATTTATGTAATATGTATTTTCTAAACCGTATGCATACTTGAATTAATCTGAAGAGATCTCTCGTACAAATATAAATAAATCACAGGATTTATTTATATTTGTACGAGAGAAAAGTTACATCCCCCAAATTAATATTTTTCAATTTTTTTCTTTAAATCTCGTTTCTTGAATGTACATTTCTGGCGCTTAAGCGATTTTGGTTTTAATTGACGATAAGATGAGACAGCACGTGACGACCTATGGGAGAAAAGCAGTAACGTTTATAGCTGATGAATCAGAAATAAATAAATTTATGATACTTACATATTATAGTCGATAGAGACGGTGGTTAAAAAACCTCCATTAAACTATATAATATAATTTGTAGGTTTTACCTGATCTGCTATACATACAGATCAGATTTGCTTTTGTAAGTATACAGGTAAATAATGTTCAATATTAGTCACGTTCAAGTTCAAGCCTCTTTGTTTTGAGAAATCTGCGGCTGCAAGAGGTTTACAATCGAAGGGTCTCGGGCAATGACCTTAAGGCGCCGGCGCGCATACCACTCAGGGTAAAAATAGACCGCAGCCTGCGCACGCGCAGATTTCAAATGGATTCGCTAACCAGGAATGCATAGCCCGAGGGATGTTTCGATGTACCTTTTAAAATAGGTTTTCATACAATAACATGGCTACTACATCATATTTACAGATAGATTGCGCTTAAGAATAATCTACTTACGATTGCAAAAACTTATCTATGAGATGGAATTTGAATCAATTCCAATGTTAATTTACGATACAAAAGATTGAAAAGTAATTGTAGTCTCCGGTTGTGGCAAATAGAACCTTGTCGCTTCTATACATACATATAATCAAAAACTGCATTAATAAGTCACGCAATCATCAAAGGGACACTTCCCAGTCGGCGTGACGAAAGGCGATGTCACGTAAGTAATACATAACCGTTTCTAATTAACATACAAAGACTGCACGCCCACCGAGAGTTGCCCATAATCAACTCTCGACATACCATTTACAGAACGTAAGATCTCGGCTAGTCAAAGCCTTTTTAGTAACTTATCTAACTCTACAATGGGAGTTCGGAGACGAATAAATCAATACAAATTTAAATGAGATCGATATAAAAGGTTGTTCGCGTTCCAACACGAAAACTTCTATCTACAATTGAAATTTGAAAGGTAGTGCAGGAATGCTGATTGTAGAATTCAATTATTGGGTAAGTTTTGGTGTCGTACGATATAAAAAAAATAATTACCGAATCATTTACCGATATTTTGTATTAATATTTATATTAATTATTATGTGTCGACAGCAATTTTGCTCGCGTGGTAGGGATTGGTCGTCAGATGGTAACAATAAAAATGTAGTTTATTCATTGGGGTTTGCTTCATACCAAAATTCATCTAGTTCGGTTTAGTGGTTTGACCGTGAAATAATGACAGATAAACAGCCGTCTGTTGGTTACTTTAGCATTTCTAATATAAGTATAGATATTAGTATGGATATTGTAAAACTTGTCTATTTATTTTAGTTAGGAAGACTAACAAATTGTCTACATAATGGTAAATGGTCAATTTTTATCACAAACACTGACAATAATGACTTTAACATCAATAGGAGTAACACGTAATAAATCATTGTTACATACATCTTCAATATGAAGACAAAAGTGAGATCAAAAAGTCCTGTTAGTGCGATTCTGTAAGAAATCACTTCGTATCTCACTCCTGAGTTATTGTTAAGCGACTTACTGTGATAAGCAATATTCCAACGTCCAATCGAACAAAACCAATAAATTTTATGCATATAGTCAATCTCGTATATCAGATTCTGACATTTAAAGCTTGTGTTCTACAGCGAGTTTCTTGTTACAGATAGCCTAACTGGTGCCTGTATTTTCACTGCACTCAAATTCTAATCAGTATTCGGTTTGCTGAATCATTTGTGATCTGTCGTAAAATTTTTAGTGTTTAGAATAAGGATCATTGAACTCTGGTTGATGTACTCCTCCAGACAAGCCTGAACAAATTTAGGAAAGGTGCTTAAAAGTATTAGGTAATGTTAATAAAAAAAATAAAAAAGTAATTGATGATACTAGAATTGCGTTGTTATATGTTTACCGGGGACATAATAATTAATTGAACGTGAAGGAAGCCGCAAAAAGATTTGAATTGATAATTTGCTAAAAGAAGGTTAATGATCATTACAACTACAAAAAGTGCGCAAGACACGAATACTTCCTAACATTATCGAATGAATCACCTATAAGTTTGCGTGGACTTGTAGATTTTATTAATCTTAACACGCAATCTTAAGAACCGGTAGCTGTGCAATGAGGTGAGGGTCTGCCAGTGGCTCCCAAAAGACACTGTGAGAACGGGACACGTAACGTGGGTAATGATATGAAACCGGTCGCAATGCCATTCCGAATGACTCAAGTACCGTAATGATTCAGAGTAAGGCGATAATAGTTGAAATTTGATAATAATGATTTGCAATCTATAAAGATTATGTTTATTTGGAAACAGAATCTTACTCAGTCTTATTTAGAAACGAGTTTTATAAAGAAACAAATTATTACCGACGGTTTTGCTCGTTAATCAATTAAGAAAGTAATACATAGATATGTCGATAAGAAAAAGATGAATGCATTGTCAAATAAATTGAATGAATCTATCATTTATTTAGATTATAATTTTTTACATAATTTCTGCAGTGTTATTTTCCTTATTGTTGATTGAATGATGTTATGAATATGGGTTAATGTTAAAACTTTCCTAAATTGTTTATCTAAGTTTAATTTGGGAGTACGTATTATAACTCCCTTTCTCGTTTTATAATTACTTTAGCAAAGAATATATCAATGAATTTACCTAGATAGGTGTCGAGTGAAGTTAATTTCACGCCAGTTATTTCTTTATGATTTCATTATATGTGAATCATGTGATCTGAATCTCCCGTCGTCAATACAATGGCAATCTCACGAGTTGTCTTGTCGTTTATAAAGGTCTGGTTCAAGGCCTATATTACTCGTTGTTTACATAGATATTTTCCTAGTCATTAGCTGATGTCACGAGAAAATCATGTATGCAATTTGACGGTCCATTATATTGCAACGTTCTATCGTATCAAACGTAATATAATGCGTGAGTCGATAACAATATAATTATTATGATCATCTGATGGGTTGGTTTTCCGCCTGTAAACGGGATCTTGAGGCGCCAATCTTATTAATAGAATCGTTGTCCTTAAATCCATGTACAGTTCTTTCATACTCCGCAGGATATGACACAATAATTTTTACATATATATACACATATACAAACCTTGGTTTATAATTTGATTCAATTATTCAATTAAAATAAGTTCAGTACTTACTTTATTAGCGTAAAAGAAAACGCGAAAAAGCCTTTTATAATAAGAAATGGTGGCACGGAAGCTATTACTTAAAAGTAAATAACTTTCAGTAACACACAGTACAAGTTGTTTTTAAATATATATGAAAAAAAAAACATGTAACAGTATAGGTACGGATATATTTTGTCATATTCAATTACATTGTGCCTTTAACAATAGCATTTTTGTATGAGTTTCAGATATATATATATTTTTGACATTGTAATTATCATAATGCAATAATGATATTCTGGATTATGAAGTGGATAAGACTTTTTACGGATCCTCGCTTTGCTGTTGAATCTAAATGACATACCGTTTTTTAAAAACAATGAAGGTATAATTTTAGTAAATCGCGGTTTTTTTTTTGAGAATAATTAATCATTTTTGTTTTATTTGTATTTGATCTGCTTTTTTATAGTTCCTTGACGATTTTATTTTTATAAAAGTTCGAATTTCCTTTTCTTATGTCTTTCTTTCAATCTTTTACAGATGTCCAATTTTTTTTAAGCTTGTTGCTTTTTTTACCATCAGTCTAATCTACACTTATAATTTAATTTAACTTTAACACGTTATTAAATTGTTTAATTTAGACATATTTTGTTTAAAACCTTTAAATTTCATTTGATTTCAAATAAGAATATAAATCGAAAATAAAATAATTAATATTAAAATTAAGAGCTGAGATGGCCCAGTGGTTAGAACGCGTGCATCTTAACCGATGATTATGGGTTCAAACCCAGGCAAGCACCACTATATATATGTGCTTAATTTGTGTTTATAATTCATCTCGTGCTCGGCGGTGAAGGAAAACATCGTGAGGAAACCTGCATGTGTCTAATTTCATCGAAATTCTGCCACATGTGCATTCCACCAACCCGCATTGGAACAGCGTGGTGGAATATGTTCCAAACCCTCTCCTTAATGGAAGAGGAGGCCTTATCTCAGCAGTGGGAAATGTACAGGCTGTTACTTTACTTTACTTTACTTTTAAAATAATTAAGTAGGTAGATATTTATTGACACTGAAATTCGTGGACGGGTTTACATAGAATTATCTCATATCATATATCTAATTGCTTAAATTTGTATGCCAGTAAATTGTTACTAATCTATTATGAAGGTAAAGCAATATCGAATATTTTATAAATTAATAATTTAATAGTCGTAGTCTATCCGAATATGTTCTCAAAATTATAATTATGCAGCAACATGTAAATCTATACATTAGTACAATTTGAGTGTCTATTTTTAATATTAAAATAACCGTTTTTTTTTCTAAATCCATATGTATACACGGTACATTTATTTTTGTTTGTTTATCTGTTTGTTCCAGATGTTTGTTTCGGATTTTGCCGTTACTTTCACTAATTGTTCCTTATTATTTATCTTTATTATTATAGCTATCTATAGCTGACATAATTAGGAACAATTTAGGTTACTTTGATTTTAGAATTATGTATAAAATTACAGTATAATTCAAAGCGCACGAAGTCGCGGGCACAGCTTGTTAAAAATACAACATTCAGTCAGTGTTTCTATGACGTTACATCCGTCCAGACAGCTTTTGTTGAATGGGATATACTCAATGTCATTTAATTGTGAATATGACACAGATTAGGTTCATTTTGAATTAACAACGAAAGGTCATATTTACGAATTGCCCTTAAATAATTAATCGTAGGACTTAAATACATATATAATGAATAGTACTATGTTTAATTGTTAAGGTGTAGATAAGACTTTCTATATTCGAAGAAATCAAAGAACTTTTTTTTTGCAGATGTCAAGTCATTGGAAATAACAATGTGGAGACTTGAATACACTGAATACAGTCTGATGTATTCACCATGACACAGGTAAATGGATTTTTATGCTAAAACATTTTCTTAATAAACGTGATTCATAAAGAACAGAACAATAAAAAAGGATGTCGTACCTACAGCATGACTATACATTCTGGAAAGTCGCTTTATATTTCAAGTTTTTTCCTTTTATTTATAAAAATATATTAAAACTAATATATTTTTATAAATAAAAGGAAAATATCGAGCCTTTACCGCCATTTTAGCGCAACCGACAAAAACCAAATTTTACAGGAGACGATTTTTTTTTAATATTTTTATACAGAAGCGTGCTAGGAAATAAAAATTTCGCATACTTTAATATTTTTTAAACATTTAAATATATAATTAATAATAAAACAAAAATTATAAGTATTTATGCCATTTATGGCGTTTACATTATTTTTGCTGTCATAATCGATAGTGATTTTGGCGTTTACGATAAAAATGTCTATTAAAATGACTATATCCATCATCATCATCAACAGCCTATTTTTGTCCACTGTTGGACATAGGCCTCTCCCAGTGCACGCCACTGTGGTCTTTCTCCGGCTACTCGCATCCAGCTCCTGCCTGCCGCCTTGCGTATATCGTCACTCCACCGTGCCTGAGGACGTCCTACACTACGTTTGCCGAGACGCGGTCTCCACTCTAGAACACGTTTTCCCCAACGGTTGTCGGTTCTACGACAAATATGACCAGCCCACTGCCACTTCAGCTTACTAATCCGGTGGGCTATGTCGATGACTTTGGTTCTTTGACGGATAACCTCATTTCTGATGCGATCCCTCAAAGAAACGCCGAGCATAGCCCTTTCCATAGCACGCTGAGCGACTTTAAGTTGGTGGACCAGCCTTGTCGTGAGTGTCCACGTTTCGGCTCCGTATGTCATGACGGGTAGGACGCACTGATTGAAGACTTTCGTCTTAAGGCACTGTGGGATCGACGATGTTAGGATTCGACGTAACTTCCCAAACGCTGCCCAACCCAGCTGAATTCTTCTATTCACCTCGTCCTCAAGGTTGTTTCTACCTAATCGCAGAGTCTGCCCGAGGTAGACATATTTTTGAACAACTTCGAGAACGGTACCGTGTATCGTAGTCGGTTCCGGTAGAACATGTTCATTGAACATGACCTTGGTTTTATCCAAGTTCATCCGTAGGCCGATACGCATAGAAGAATCAGCCAGCTCGTTCAGCATTTGTTGTAGGTCCTGCAGCGTTTCTGCCACGATGACGATGTCGTCTGCGAATCTCAAGTGAGAGATGTATTCGCCATTGATGTTAATGCCACGTCCTTTCCAGTTCAGCGTCTTGAACATATCCTCCATTGCATTAGTGAACAATTTGGGGGAAATAACGTCCCCTTGTCTCACTCCTCGATACAATGGTATGGGATTTGTTTGCTGATTTTGTACTCGGACGGACATGGTGGCAGCTTCGTAGAGACATCTCATCACTTGGATGTATCGCCAATCAACTTGGCAACGCTGCAGGGACTCCAGAACAGCCCAGATTTCAACCGAGTCAAAGGCCTTCTCATAGTCCACGAATGCAAGACACAGGGGCCGATTATACTCATGGGACTTCTGTATAATCTGCCGCACTGTATGGATGTGGTCTATGGTGCCGTATCCGGTCCGAAACCCGGCCTGCTCCGGGGGTTGGAATTCGTCGAATCTTCGCGCAAGACGGTTCGTGATCACTCTTGAAAACAGCTTATAGACATGGCTCAGTAGGGATATGGGACGATAGTTCTTCAGCAGGGTTTTGTCTCCCTTTTTGAAGAACAGGACGACCACACTCCTACTCCACGCCTCCGGAGTTCTCCCTTCGAAGAGGACAGAGTTAAAAAGCGTCTGAAGTTCCCTAAGTACCGGTTTACCTCCCGCTTTTAATAGCTCTGTGGTAACGCCGTCCTCTCCAGGGGCTTTTCCATTTTTAAGCTGTCCAAGAGCAGTCTCGATTTCGCCAATACTGACTTCAGGCAGGTCTTCGGAGAAATGGCGTGTTAATGTAGCTCTAGGATCCTCATTTTCGGGATCAGGTCGAGATGCATGCGATGCGTATAACCGGCCGTAGAAGTCCTCTACTTCCGAAAGTACTGCCGGCTTAGAAGAAACGACTTCTCCACTTGCTGTGGTCAACTTCGTCAGGTGGCTCCTTCCAAGAGATTGTACGAACACCTTAGACCCCCGATTCTGCTCAATAGCTCTTTTTATTGCAAGAGTATTGGAGCACCGGAGGTCGTGTCGTACGCGCCTGCTGATCTCTTGGTTTAATTGCCGTTTCTCTGACGAAGTGACAGGTGGGTTTTCACGTCGTTTCTTCATGAGCCCCAAAGTCTCTTCCGAAAGGTTCGACTTCCTGCCCTTACGCTGCATGCCACAATATCTCGTGCCTTCTTCCCTGAGAATTCGAACTACATTTTCGAGGTTCTGGTTTACGTCCGTTGTGGTTTCCACGGCAGCGAATCGGTTCTCCAGGATTGACTGGAATGTTTCAGATCCCGCAATGGTTTGGAGCAGCTTTGGTCGGAGCGTGGACTTCATCAGACGGGCGCGCTCGGCCTTAAAATTGATATTCAGAGAGCCTCGGAGGAGTCGGTGATCACTACCGGTATTGAACCTGTTAATCACTGAGACGTCTCTGAATATATGCCTCTTGTCCGTCATTATGAAGTCGATCTCGTTTTTCGTCATAGTGTCGGGGCTTTGCCACGTCCACTTCCTTTGCGGCTGCTTCTTGAAGAAGGAGTTCATCAAGAAGAGCCCCTCCCGTTCGAGGAAGTTGACAAGCATTTGCCCCCTATGATTCCTGCTTCCAAGTCCATGGGGTCCTACTACCGATTCGCTGCAGTTCTGTACTCCCACTTTAGCGTTGAAGTCCCCCATGACAACGTTGTAGTGGGTTTTCGTGGTGAAGTGGAGGGCCCTCGATATGTCATCGAATAATTCTTCCACTTCATCGTCCGAGTGTGTCGAGGTCGGTGCGTACGCTTGCACCACCTTGAGGCTGTACCTCTCGGTGAGCTTTATAATGAGGTACGCTACCCTGTTCGACACACTGGAGATTTCCACCACGTTGTCAACTAGGGACTTATTTACCAGAAACCCAACGCCACCTTGGGATTGTTGGTCACCCTCTCGGAAGTACATTAGGTGGCCTGATTCGAGGGTTACGGTGTCCTCTCCCTCTCTACGGACTTCACATAGCCCTAATATGTGCCACCTAATTTTCCCAAGTTCTACCTCAAGTTGCGCTAGATGCGAGTCAAGCCGTAGCGTGCGTCCGTTGTACGACGCAAGGGTCAGTCGGTTGTGGTGGCCTCCCGTAGCCCGGTGATTCTTAGCACCCCCCGTCCCGCCGTTACCATCGTCGCCACCATGACGAGGAATAGCGGGGCTGCCGGGAACTGGGGGCCGTGGCTTGCGTGTGTGCTGTATGTGGAGGTTGTGCCCATAATCGCCACGCTGGGCAGGCGGGTTGGCGATCGCAGGGCGTAGCTTCTCGCACCGGTGACGCTGCTGCCCGTCACCGGCCTGTGGTATTTAGCTACGCCTATTATGTTGATGGTTATACCGCCATCAGTCGGTCGCCAGAGCCTCGTTTGCTGGTCGGCAGGATGCACCACGGGCAGGTGAGGTTGGCTTGGGGCACCAAGGTGTAGTTTGCGCCCCCTTACATCCCCATATCCAAGTTACTATAACTGTAAATAAATAAGCATTTTAAAAGGTTTTTAAATGAAATAATAACATATATAATTGAAAATATATTTATTCATATCAAACATTTAAAATAATGAGATCAATCAACGTATATAAAATAAAATAAAGTATTTCTTGTGGTACGAATCTACTTCGTCCGCTTTAACACCACGTACTGTTCCATCATAACTTTTAAACAAAATAAATTTTGTATCATTAAAAATATATTTATGTTAATCATTTGGAATAATGAGATCAAGCAGATTATACATAATATAACAACGTACTTATATAACATTAAGTAAAGTATTATAATTCTCATTATTTGCATCATACTTCGTCCGTTTCAGCTAAAGCATCACGTATGGTTTCATTATGCCGCATACTTAAATATTCTTGATGGAATCATCATTCTAGATTCTTTTCTTTACGATATGTTTTGAAATTCTTGAGGTAATTATACTTTTGTGCTCTTATTGCGACAACAGCGGGATGGAACAGAAGGCAACATCTCAATGAACGATTTTAACTGTGCGACTTCTACTTCACCAGATTTATTATGAGTATGAAGAGCTTTTTTGCTTTCCCAAGCGGTATTCAGAAAATTATTGGCATTTTCGATAGCGTATCTTAAAGACATTTGAGATAAGTTTAGGGTCTTAAGCAAAAAATGTTGGCATATTTTAATAGGCTGTCCATTATAGTTTTTAAAATAATCGTATGATATTCTACGAACATTACTACTAGCTCTTTTTTTGCTCTTTTTCTGCCAATCGATCTCTCTTTAGCACATGACAGTAGGAATTCTTTGTGTCTTTTGTCACAACCTAATCCACAATAGTTTTCAAGGATATTAGCCTGATCATCTTCAGTAAATTTATTTGAACATGAGTTACCACATCTTTTATTCATACAAGGATGAGGTTGAACAGATTTCGATACAGCAGCTTTGCGATTTTTTTTTTTGATAAAAGACGTTCCGGTAAAGGTTTTATTTTCCTGTATCCTCTTTGACCAACACTCGTCTCTTGAGGTGACTCATGTCCATCCGAATCACTGGACGATGAGGCGGGCTTCCATGAGTATTCACCATCAATGCAGGCATTATTGTCGTAGATATCCAAAGACTTCCCGTTTAGTTCTTCTTGGTCAAAAATGAACTGGTGCTAGGCTGTATTAATAAGAGTCTCTCTTCGGGATGTTTTTAACAAAGTAGGAATACTCACTGTTGCGTCACAGTATATTTACAACAATATTATGTATATTCACAATAACATTGATCACTTTCAGTGATAATCATTGTATGTGCACTAGGAGTAAGGATAAGCTTATAACGCCAAGCTTCCGACCCCGCAAAGTCAATAAATCCTTCTTGGGGCAAGGTATCCGTTACTATAATAAAATTCCGCAGACATTTTTAACTTTGCCGTTTCGTAAATTCAAATCGTTTGTAAGAAATACATTGTTAGAAAAAGCATATTATTCGATACAAGATTTTGTAGATGATAAAAAAGCGTGGAGTTAATACCTGTTGACTTCCAAGCAGGATATAAAATTTAAATAATTGTATTTGACTAATTGTATTTGACAAACATGACTTTGTATTTTTTAAATTTTAAAATAGAGTAACTACTGATTTTCTTGCCGGTTCTTGTCGGAAGAATCTACTTTCCGAACCGCTGGTAGCTTCACTTAATTGTAAAATGACGATTCAAAAGTGCTTGTAAAAGCCTACTTGAATAAAGTTTATTTTGATTTGATTTGATCAATGCAATCAGGATCCCCTAAATTAGTTTGATCATAATTTGTTATATCTACTTGTGCAATTTCATTTAGATTATCTAAATCCATTGAAGTATAAGAATTTTCAGTGTCAGAATCACTATAATCAACAAGTTTATTTAGAGTTATTGTTATACGTGGATTGGAATTTTGCTCAGAATTTAAAATGGTATCAGACCGTGATGTCATCACAGTTAGTGTAGGGTCTATATTAATATCGTTGTTGCTGCCTGTTAGCAAGAATGGATCAAGAACTAAAGCCTCTGCATCTTGCTGTATTTTATTCTGCGGGGAGTGGTGATATTAGCTATAACAAATAAGAGATATCTTAAAAAGAATTGCATGATGTAAAACATATAAACGGACGGACAAAGTTGTAGTAAAAAAGTGTGATCACTAACCTATTAAGAACCCGTCTTTAAGAGATCGTTAAGGAATTTTCTGTCATCCACTCTTTGTTTCTTTAATTAAACTTAGGTAAAATAGAGACCATTCGCGTATCAACGTGGATGGCCTAACTTAATTATTTTTTTAACCAATACTAATCTAACACACCAACAATTAAAATGGGAGAACAGTAGTACAGGCAATAAATTGTACGCATTTTACATTTTTCTTGCATTTTATTTAAAAAAATTAAAATACAATACATACCTTAGCTGCTAAAGTCGACATTGCTTTTTTATTTGATAAATGTTTGAGCTTCTTATTTGCAGTACACTTATTACTCAATTAATTCAAATACTACACAATAAAAACACTATTTAAAACGTTAATTTTACTATTCAAAAGTGCTTGTAAAAGCCCACTTGAACAAAGTTTATTTTGATTTTGTTTTTGATTATTTGTTATTATGAGTGAAACTATTTTTTTAACCACAAAGGATTTTTAGTTCCCTTGATTATTAGTTTCATCCTAATAATCCTAAAAATCCTAAAAAATAACATCGTTCCCTTTGGAACGCTGTTAGTTGCATCCTAATAACTTTCGCGGAAATAAATATGTCACGACAGGTTTCTTTATTGTAAGCGCCTTACGATCAAAGACTAATGTCGGTTGCGATAATAAGTAGGGTCGCTTGCGCTAAAAAAAATCGGTCATTAGTCAAATAAGATAAAAATGCCTATTGTCGCTTACGTTAAGACTTTAAAAACGTATGTATTCACGATAATTTTAGCATTTGCTATAACTTTGTAACGGTTTTTTTTCTGAGGAAATTATCAACAGGGATCGGTCCGTTACGGTTTAAAATATTAGTATCAATAAAAAACGATTTTTCGACAAAAGTGTCGCTTACGATAATTTGGCGGTCATGGCTCGATATGTTAGAGAACGTATTTTCAAAATTGGGAACATAAATAATCAACACCGACGTTTTTAATATATGTTAATAAAAAAAAATCTATACCTTCTAGTGTCTTTCTTCTGGTCGCTTCCAGGATTAAGTACCTAATCTACTTTTTGGTATTTATTTCTTTGTTATATCACTGATATGCTGAAGAGTTACAAATTAACGGTACCAACCACATTGTATAAAAAATGGTTAATAGTTGAGTGAATTAAAGAAAGTGCCAAATACCTTGCTAATCTCTACGCGGAATAGCAAAAATACTCAAAGTTGTCTTGATGATATTTTACCCCGAAACAAGTATACTTAGTAGTGTTGTTTTTGCGTTTCGGTTTGAAGGGTGAGTGAGCCAGTGTAACTACAGGCACAATGGAATGATTAGGTAATACTTCTTACGGAGCCAATGGTTACGAATATACACCATCGTATATTCACCATTTGGTGACTCATTTGCCGGGCGAACCCGCAAACATATGTCATAAAAAACATTTTTGATTATATGACGCAATAAAAAAAAACAGGATGTAATTCATATTTCCATACTTTTAATTGCCTCGTTTAGAAGCAACAAGAAAAATATTGCAAGAAAAATAACCAATCAACCTTACTTAACAATAAGTTATTTTAATCAAAAATCGTATCAATTAACAAATATTTCCGCATGTTATAAAATAACCATTATCTTAATTGAATCACCCACGCCTATTAATTGAAGTTTAGTTATTAATAATAAATCTAAATATGCTGTCTGTTTCTTATTATTATTACCTATGTATTTTTAAAGGTTAAAACATTTCGTTACCAATAACATAAAAATAAGATTGCATATAAAAGTCGATCTACCAATCAAAAATTGCTTCAATTCTACATCTATGTTCACACTTGTAATGGTTTTATTTAATTTAGTGACAGGAAATGTCGCAGTCTGCGCTAGGCTTGGGAGGTGAGCGGCGCTACTCTGTGCCCTCTAACCCCATGATGCATGATCCGCGGGGAATGCACTCTGAAGATCTACACGCCTGGTCTATTTACAGGTACCATATATAATTCTTTAGACAATATATATTACAAGTTTTAATTTAACTTGCAGTGAATTTTTATATAATATAAATTGTGTTAAAAGTTCAAATTTGAAATAACTTTATAACTTAACAGAAAAAAATTTAGTGTAAAAGTTTGTTTTCTTTTGAGTACATTTAAAAAAAAGCTAGTTTTTAAAAATATTTTTAAGTTTTAATTCATTGTAAAATAGCTTATAACATAAACGACAAAATAAAAAAAATACTTATTAACTCATAATAAACAAAAACACTCAGAAAATACCTATTTTATTTGGTCCTAAAGATAAGTCTTTTCTTTATAATGGGTAGGTAGATGGATATTTGTAATTGAAACCGCCCAAATTTTTACGGCTACCTTACATTCGATTACTTTCTCAATAAGACCGAATATTCTGAAGTTGTTTTTGCTATTGTGTATGTAACCATATTATCAAGAATATTTGTTATTCTTTTAATTATTTACTTTCAGGCAAAATCTTAATTCTGATTTCACTGACAGTGCGCTCGGTAGCACTGACAAAAGTCCTCTGCCATATGGAAATTTCCAGCTTCGTGATACAACAGTTCAATCTATCCTTTCTCACCCTAGATATGGACCCAAGTAAGTATTTTAAAATCAAATAATATTAATTATAATTTATAACTTCCTATATTATAAAACGTTAACTTTTCAAAATAAGGTTTTATAAAGTTTTAATGAAATCATGACAAGTAGTAATTGCATATTTTATATTACTTTTAAATATTAATCTACATTATATGTGGACTTTATTCATGGGTTACCTACCTAAAAAAAAACAAATTTGGATTACCTAAAAAAAAATAATAAAAGTTATACCACAAGATGCATTGCGTGCCGAGGATGACTTGGAAATCAATACATGGCCGATAAGGTCTGCTAACGATTTTGCTTTTATCAAGTAATATCCAAAAATAATAAGAAATTGAATTTTTGCAGATCAGCTCTTGGTTCCAATATGTACACATACCTTAAATTCGGGTTGCCTCGTGTGTTTCCGCCTAATCACAATGGTTCTCAACGATCTGGAACTCCGAAACCGAAAACATCTATTGGAAGTGGCATGAAATCTGTTCCAAGGTATTTTTTACGATGACATTATTTGTATAGTATCGATGTTGACGGAACATTAATATTAAATTAAAAAATTTCAGGATACAAAGACAGACTCGAGGTGTACGTGAAACATCGTCTGGCTACGATAGTTCGGACAACGAAACTTCAACAAATTATAAATATAGTCGTAAATATCGTTCTGACCCTGACTTCAGAATGCAAAATCTTCACACTTCTTATCAGGTAAACTCAATACACCTTTAGAATAAGATAGAATTATTTTGTTAAGTGAAAAAATTGTACTAAAAGTTAACGAGAATTATGCATATTTGTTTCAGCACGCCACTGGCGTTCCTTTGGTCGCAATGCAACAGGCTGGTATACGCGGGGAGTCCCACTGGACCAACTCCAGGCATAAGTCAATTAGTGAAGCGAACTTGTTAGGCATCGATTCCAAACCCACCCGATCATATACAAATAGACGGAACAGTGTTGCAGATTTTGTACCAGACAACGATCACCAAAGGTAAACATTACTTATTTCATCATCCTATTCAATCCAGAAGGAGAAAAGACAAATATACAACTTTGTCATTGAATTGACCTGGAATAATTGGAGAAGATCTTAAATAATCTACGGCATTCATTATGCAATTGTTAAAAATGGTGTTTTGATTATCATTGGCGTTACAATTGGTACATCGAAAGTAAAATTAAGCAATTGCGTAAAATAGTGTTGTATTTTAAATACAGTGTCGATAAAAAAGTGTTTTAATTCATAATATTTCAATTTGCAAATGGCATGGAATATGTAAATCAAGTTTTCAGGTTTGGTTTTTTTTTTATTTCTTTTATAACAATAGGCTGTATAATAAAGATCATTAACTTCTGACGTTGCATAACGCAACTCAATTGATGAAATTCCGATGACATTAAAAATTACTCAACTGTCACCGGTGTTGCCGACTCGTTTACATAATTTTACTACGGATGATCAGCTTCAATTATAGTTAATTATTTCCTTACAATTTATTTACAAAATTATAATACAAATACCTTCTTGAGTAAATCAAATATATTTTGTTTAGTTTTTATTAAATAAATACAAACCCATGAATAGGCCTTAATTGTATACATCTTACCGGACATTTTTGAAACCAAGAAATTCTTTACAATTCCTAGACCAATATTTCCGCACAAACAAATATTTCCGCATATTGAAGATATGTTTACAATAATTATACAGTCTCACAAAACCAAACAGTTCCAGTTTATTTAGTATTTATTTCCTAGGAATTCTATGCAATTGCGACGTCATACTAGGAAATATATAAAAACTAAAAACGCCGAATTTGGTCTAGACTAATAAAACTAGTTTTTTAAGAAACCAAGGGCGTGTAGTTGGGTCACATAAAGTATCGCCGAAAGAGTTTCGAAATCTTTTATGATAAAGGAATTTTTTTAATATTACCTGAAAAAAAAAACATATTACAAATTAAATATTTATTTAAGGAATTGCACACATTTCATAGGAATTATATACATACACATACTATACTTTTTCGTTAATATAGTATATACAATCAAATTGTGAGTAATCTCTAGCCCCTCCTTTACATGTAAGATTATTGATTCTACAGATACGAAGTCAAGACATAATAAAATGAGTGTAAAATATATATTATGTTTTTAGCTACCTCATGCCATCCTCTCACCTCGGCGGACGAATGTCAAAAGCTGGAAGTCACATGTCACTAGCACAGTCACGAAAGCATTCTACCTTACGACCTGGAGACCATCTAGACGGTTACACGCATTCCGCGTACATTTATCCTAATTATTACGTACGTATGAGTCGAACAAAGATTTGAACATCAATAATGTTTTTTGTTTACTACGATTTTATTTTCCTTTAATAAACCAGAATGAATCAAAACCATAATGCTATTTTCGTAGCACATGTGATGACTCAAAGTTTTAGTTACTTAATCCATTTATACTTTAAGTACCTCTAATTGATTACAATGTCATCTGGTCATGCAAAACAATAAATAAATTGATTTTGTTTATATCATTACAGGTAAACAATTTAGAAATAACGTCACCTGAGAACAAATCGACATTACTCGTGTCAGGATTAAGTTTTGAAGTTAAATCAGGGGAAATTTTAGCAGTTTTGGCAACATCGCAGCAGGAAGCGACTGGTTTACTGGATGTTTTAGCAGGCGCTAGAAAGGCAAGTATTAACGTCTGTGTAAATTTCGAGATACTGAATTTTCATTATTAGTTTGTATTATTTTTCTTTCCTGTACAGGAAAGTATCTATCCATTTTTAGTATCTACTGAGAGTTATCGAGTAGCATAAAAGGAGATAACATAATTTCGGCTACGGGGGCTCCCAGCACACGTAAACAAAAGACAGATGACAGACAGATAATTATGATTATGACAGACATATTATTAAAATAATATAATATATAATATAATTAATTCAATTATGATTAATAAATATTTCTTTAAATTTTATGCAATTATTTTTGTAAGAACTCTTTATCTTTCCAAAGGGCCCCCAAACAATTTTTTATACGGGGCCCCGTCAAGGCACGCTACGATTCTGCTTAAATTGTTTCAAAGCTGTATTAGCTTGATAGCAATATATTGTTAACTGCGCGTGGGCATCCCTCGCACCAGATGTAACGAGTTTGTACCTACTACAGAAGCTATCGGGCGACATAGTCCTGAATGGCCAGGCGGTGGCGTCGTCCACGCTGCGGCGCGTGTCGGCGTACGTACGCAGCGACACGTCGCTGTGCGCCGCCATGACGGTGGAGCATACACTGCGCTTCCATGCCGCCCTGCGCCGTCCCCGACATAACCACAATCAAATGAAGATGGACGACAGGGATCGGGTAACATTTACATTTTCTTCATTATCTGCCTCATATTTCTCGGGTAGTCAGGATACAGAAACAGAAATCGTTATTTTAATGGACGTGATAATTAACTATTTGACTCAATTGTTTTTTATTTAAGGAAATCTCTAGAAAGTACGCGATACGCGAATGAATTAAAAAAAAAATCAATTAACGTATTCTGAAATATTATTTCAGATAAATCTGTTGATAGAAGAGTTAGGATTAGAACAAGTACGTGACACTAACGTTGTTCGTCTAACTCGTTCTGAAATCCGTCGATTGAATGTCGCTTGTCAACTACTACTCGATATGGCGATACTCATTCTCGATCAGCCCACGAAGGAAATGGACATCTTCGACACATTCTTCTTGGTGGAGTACTTGAGGAACTGGGCGAGCACAGGCCGTGTTGTAATTATGTCCTTACATCCGCCTACCTACGAAATATTCGCTATGCTCACAAAAGTAAGTTTAAAATTTTAAATGCATGCATAATTTTGTATATATATATCTAAAGTTTCCAGCAGTGGCGGAATTACAAATTTGCCACTAGTAGGCTATTCAATTTTTGCCGCCCCAACTGACTTTTGAAAGCAAATCTTTATTTATTATACATATTAACTACGTTTATTCTGAAATTGAAAGTTTATGATTTTTGTTCTATCGTTCTCATTACTTCGGCTTTTTCCCATTATTAGAATGATTGTGAACTAGATAATATTGCTGTTAGTTACTGGATTATTTTTGCAAGCCGCTATGAAGTGACGATTATACGGATTACGGGCGTAATGTGTATACGTATAATTATATTTTTTTTATTTCTGTAATAAAAAATATATTTGGCTAAATTTGACGCCCTACGGCCCTAGGCTCTAGCCTACATATTGGTAAATCCGCCAGTGGTTTCAAGTCGTAAGATCATACATCGTTAATGGGTAATGATATATAATAAATTGCCAGAATACATAAAATCATTACCAATACCTCTATTTAAGCGTAAATTAAAAGTATACCTCATTGAAAAGACATTTTACAAAATCTCTGAATTTTTTGATATTAGTTAATGATGTTTGCCTAAGTTCGTATCTAATTTCCTAATTAATCTTATTTCTAATTATATTATATTTTGACATATTTTAATTAATGTTTTATTATTATTGTTTTTTTTTTATGTTTTAGCAGTTAATTATTTTTTTATATTTCAATTAATGTAAAGTAATAATGTGTACCAATTTATATTTGTATGCCTAGTGGCGAAATTTTTGTTGTTTTAAAAAATTTTACAAATAAAGAATTTGAATTTGAATTTGAATGAACCGAATAAATCTATTTTTTATATATTTCAGGTAGTTTTAATCTCAGCTGGCCGTACGATGTTTAGCGGTTATAGAAGAGACATGTTGCCATATTTTGCCTCCATTGATTACCCATGTCCCGCTTTCAAGAACCCATCTGATTACTATCGTATGTATAACATTTAAAGTTTCCAGTGTATCTTTTGATGTTTGATTAATCATTATTATGGATCATAAGTATGTGTTGTCGTTTAGAACTTATTTTTTTTTGTTATATCTTAAAACATTAGCTAAGTAGGTAATTACCTTATAGTAATATAGTAATACAGAAATAGAAAATACATTTAAAGCCAATGCTACAATTTTTAACAGCAAACAACAACATTCTGTAAATTCCCACTGCTAGGCTAAAGGCCTCCTCTCCCTTTGAGGAGAACGTGTGGAACATATTCCACCACGCTGTTCCAATGCGGGTTGGTGGAATACACATGTGGCAGAATTTCTATGAAATTTGTCACATGCAGGTTCCCCACGATGTTTTCCTTCACCGCTTAGCACGAGATGAATTATAAAGACAAATTAAGCACATGAATCAGCGGTGCTTGCCTGGGTTTGGACCCGCAATCATCGGTTAAGATGCCCGCGTTCTCACCACTGGGCCATCTCGAAACAATTTTTAAACGAAAGCGTATCTTTTAAAATAAAAAATATAAAAATGGAAGTGACTAGACTTTATACCGCGCCGCAGATTTCGTCATCAATAAACAATATTTAAAGATGAGCACAATTGATTGGCAGTGGATCTAGTGACTCTGGACGACCTGTCGGCCGCCGCCATGTTGGAGTCGTCGGGGCGCATCGAGGCGCTGGCGGGCGTGTTCGCGGGCGCGCAGTCCGCCCCCGAGCCGCCGCCGCCCGTGCCGCTGCCCGCGCCCGCCGCGCGCCCCAACGTGCTGTCGCAGGCCTTCGCGCTCGTCGAGTGAGTACACGTACCACGTAAAAAACTAATACCGTTACGAATGACTAAACAATACTAAAAATGTCTATATTTTAATAGCATTATGTTTGATAAGGTACAATTTTTTGAAAGGTCTATGCTAGAGGTTTCGTAACAGTTATCAAAATGTAAATATTGAAATAAAACTAATTTTAACGGATTTAAATCGCGTATATTAATTATTTTTATCATCCCGATGTTTCGAGCACTTTACAGCGTTCGTGGTCATGGGTAGACTGAGGTGAGATTTGTCTATTTGAAGTACATGAGAAATATTATTTACAACTACCGCCAATATACGCGATTTAAATCCTTTAAAATTAGTTTTATTTCAATGTGTAATAATCGCGAAAATCTAAGACAAAAGGTAAATAGTTAGTAATTAAAAAAGACAAGCATTTGGATGAGATTAACGATACAAAAATAACGTATATTTACCAAAAACATTTCAACAACCATAGGTTGTTATCCAAAACTATTTATTACATACCTGCCTGTAATTTAATAAATAAAAAGTTAAACTTTATTTTCCTATTTCAGAAAAAGTTTGCTGTATACGCAAATGACTACGCTATCCAACGTTATAACTCGAATAATAATAGCAGCCGTCATGTCTCTCATCACTGGCACCATATTCTGGGACCTACCTTCAACAGATGCCAAGGTAACAAAACAGTGCATAATTTATAATATAGTTTATACTATACTATACATTAATTAGTCATTCTAAATTAATTATAGCCTAGATTATATAAATATTTAAATAAATAACTTTGCCGTCTCGTAAATTCAAATCGTTTATAAAAAATACATTGGTGAAGAAGGCGTATTATTCGATACAAGATTTTGTAGATGATAAAAAAGCGTGGAATTAATACCTGTTGACTTCCAGGCAGGATATATTAATTTAATAATTGTATTAACTGTTAGTTAATACAATTATTAACTGTATTTTTTTAAATGTTGAAAAAGAGTAACTACTGAGTTTCTTGCCGGTTCTTCTCGGTAGAATCTACTTTCCGAACCGGTGGTAGCTTCACTTAATTGTTAAATGACGATTCAAAAGTGCTTGTAAAAGCCCACTTGAATAATGTATACTTTGATTTTGATTTTGAATAATTTCGGTAAACAAAAAAATAGGTACATTTTAACCGGCACGCAAAGATCTCTCTCAGTCTTAATAATGAATTTGTGATGTGGTCGTAAGAATCATTGGTCGTCCCTTACATATTAAATACCGTGCCAACCGCTCGCTTCCCAGCTGAGCCAACACGACCGCGTGGGCTACCACTACAGCGTGATGTGCGTGTGCGCGTGGCCGGCGCTGCTGTGGTTGAGCGCGCGCGAGGCGGGCGCGGCGCGCGCGCACGTTGAGCGCGACGTCGCCGTCGGCCTCTACTCGCGCACCGTCTTCGTGCTCGTCGATGTGAGACACGTCTTATATCATTACTTGGAATAAACAACATAAATAAATATGAATATAATAAATATGAGACAACATTACATATAGTACGACACAACTTAGATGTCGCATCGGCAAAATTCGTAAAACCGATCACATCCGAATTGAGTACGCTATCCCAAATTATCAATATTTATTTCTCATGCGAATATGATCTTTGCACAAACCTAATAACTTGTAATATCATATGACCTAATATATTCGTCAATTTGACACATCGATTTACATGCACTTGCTTTCTCTGACGCGAGAATCTATAGCGACGAATAGCGTCGAATGGCGCGATAGGGAGCTATTTCTATTGGTTGTGTAAATCGGCAGTAATCGGTTTTATTTTCATTCCATTGCATTTTTCGATGCTACATCTCATTTGTGTCGTACTATACATTACTCTGATCCCAATGTAAGTAGCTGAAGCACTTGTGTTATGGAAATCAGAAGTAACGACGGTACCACAAACATCCGGACCCAAGACAACATAGAAAACTAATGGTAATCTACATCGACTCGGCCGGGAATCGAACCCGGGACCTCAGAGTAGCGTACCCATGAAAACCGGTGTACACACCACTCGACCACGGAGGTCGTCATTTTTTCACTCTTTCATTATTGTATAATACGGTTATTGACACGATTTTGTATTTTAGCAATTTTTGGAGATTTGGTCGGCCATACTGACGTGGTTAGCGTATCTGGTTCCAAGCTATGCTATGAGTGGCTTATATGCTCAGTCGCTTGGATCTTTCGACGGTTTCTACATTTATTTAGGTAAGTAAATAATTAATAAAAAAAATTACTTATAATAAAAATAATGGTTATAGCTGAGTTACATTTTGCTTAATAATAAGGTTAAAAGAAATAACTATATTTGTTTGATTTCAGGGTATATGCTGTTATATCTAATTAGCATACAAATGCTATGTCGAGCGGCTATATTTTTAATACCGATGGAAAAAACCGCGTCAATCCTGTCTGGTTTCTGCCTGTTCCTCACAACTCTTGTGAATGGAGTCATGTTACACCAACAAGATCTACCACGCTATGTCAAATGGTTGGAATACGTGTCCCCCTCAAAATGGACGCTGCCAGAGATTTTGAGACGGGAGTTGAGCGAAATAGCCTTGAGAAGCAGTATTAGTAAAGATTTAAGATGCACCAATAAACAGGTTTGTTAAAATAAGTTTTGTGTTTTTTAAAAAGAAGATTCAAATTGTGACTTAAAATACTTGGGTAAAATTGTATTTTTTTTTATTAATTTACATATGATCTTTCTGTATAATTACAGAGGCAGCATTTAGACATCATAGTGCAATCTCCATGTCCTCCGCCGAACGGTACACAAGTTTTATCAAATTTTGAATACCTAAGGTCTGACAATATCTGGGAATGGACAGAAGACAGTTTTTTGATTGCATTAGCTATTTTCTACGCAGTTTTCGCTCTAGTCGCCATTTTTGCTTTTGTCTTTGATTGTACGAAATATGTCAAAACCAAGGAGAGAGCCTCTAGACGAGGTCATAAAGTAACCGTCAATACGCCTTAAAAAACGGTGCTTTTTTAATTTGTATTTTTCGCCATCTTTGGTGCTAACTTATCCAAGTGTTAGTGATTTTTTCCTTATTATCAATTATCAATATCAATTTTATATATTATTGAATTATTGTCATAAGGTTTTGGTTTAAGTGTAACATTGTCACATTTGATTGCATTTCTTCTTTTATATCGAATCTTAATACTTAAATATGTATAGCATGTTGTGTGTTTAAAATAATGTTTTAAGCTCAACTTTGAAAAATTCAATAAAATTAGGTAATAATTAATTTTAAAATAATTATAATAAATGTACAAAAAATTATATTATTAACAAGGAATTTAAATTTTAGATATAATTCAATGAAGAAGGCTGAATATTACAATGTCTTCCGTCCATAATAAAAAGCAAGTTAAGATTATTTTTTTTAATTAATAATGTTGTATAATAAATAATAATCTATGTACAATAAGTAATATGGTGTCTACTTGATTTAAGACATATATCACAATTTTAGGCCTAAGTTTTATATAATATAATTCTATCAGAAGTTTTGTCGGAAATCTATAGCCTATTTTAAAGAGGCTTTCTATTATCCTGTTTAATAGGTTATATGTGAAACTGAAATAATTAAGCCTATCACTATGAATCATAACATGGAATTTTCATTTATTCTCTTTTACTGTGTAGGTTCTGTTTAAATTACCTACGAAATCTTTTTCAGTATACATATATTTTTGGTGTTTTTTTTTTCCTAATATTTTAACGTATGATAGGGTTAATTATGGAAGATTGTCGACATTCAGATATTTCAAATACAGTCAGAATTTTAATCTTATTTTTTATTCTTCTTCAACTCTGCACCAAATTTCTTGCCGGTGCGATCGTGAATATAACAATTAAGCGGAAAAGTATGATTAACAGTTGATTAAAATATAGTCTACGATGCGTCGTAACATAGTTTTTTAGTTAGAAAAACTATAGTTTTTCAAAACACTGCCTTTGGATAATGCTCACAAAATGAATACTATATTTTGTAACATTTATTTTTTTATATTGATTCCAGTGATTGTTTTAAGTTTAATCATAAAGTCAATTATTAATTAATTAATTTATGAGTATAACTTTTTGATAGAAAAAGTATTTAAATAAGATTACGAACGAGGAGCCATAATATTAGAAAATATTGTTAAGTTACCTTTGCTTAGAATGATTGAGAAATATCAAATAAATATAGATGTAACAGTGTAAAGTGGTTTTATTTGATCAAAAACTTCAGTAGTTTATTATGAATTGATATAACAATTTCTCATTTGTAATACATGATTTGAAACGTAACAATAAAAATAACATTTACATCTAAACAATTAATACGCTACCAAATAATTTAATAAATTATATTTAAAAAAATAAACTTTCTATTTTTAATTTCTAATAACTGTCTTGGTCCTCTTTTTTAGTCTGTCGAATAAAAAAGAAGAGTTAAAAATACTGCGAAATTCTTCTACAGATGATCAACTGTGTTGCTGTGAAATAGTTCATGATATCTCTTGCAAATTTCGCAAACGCAGGGAGTCACTTTCGTGTAATGCTTATTGTAGCTTGGAGTGTCGTGGCTTTTGGCGTTTTCTTGGTCAATAAATCGACTTTCAAGTATCACTTTTTGTAGACTTTCGTCGTTTGTTGGTTCTAAGGGTCCTATTTCACGTTCACTGACTCTGTAAATGTATTTCAATTGTTGATTCCGTTCAAAAAATGATCTGTATTTTTCGCACCCGTGACGTATCACTCACCCAAGAGCCAAAACCTACCTACGCGACAGGACACGCTATAGATCTAAGTCTGATCTTAACGCACGTTTTTGATGCGCGACCAATCACAGCGCAAAGAACTACTTATAAAATCGGCAGATTATTGCGAAATCCCGCGTACCCCACCGATTTAGAGGACGAACTTTAGTTTTAATTTAGAGCCCCGCGCTCAACCTCAGGGCAGGGGACATTAGTTCTCGCCCGAAAGTCAGGTGACGCTGTGAAGGCCAGTAGGGCCAACAGCAATACACAACGCACAAAAAAAAAAGCGAAATCCCGCGCTAATTGGCTCGAAAAGTCAACACGGGTGCGTTGTATAGCGTTGCGGGAGTGCAGCGCAGTTTTTATTGATACTGTTAAATAATATGCAAACTTACGTATATAGTATGCGTTTATTTAATCTATTGACTATTGATCCTCTAAGACTAACATGACGTATGACACACATGGAGCGCTGCGACTCGGTTTTGATTTCAACAAGAAATCGAAATGTTTATAATACGCATATCATCTACCACCTGTTCCCACTACGTCGGCAAATTTAATGGACTGAATCGCCAATAAATACCTAATATATATCTAAGAAAACAGGCTGATACACTCCAACTAATATACTTGTTACACTAACTCAAATGTAAAGTACGACACAACTTAGATGTCGCATCGGCAAAATTCGTAAAACCGATCACATCCGAATTAAGTACGCCATCCCAAATTATCAATATTTATTTCTCATGCGAATATGGTCTTTGCACAAATGTGATAACTTGTAATATCATATGACCTAATATATTCGTCAATTTTACGCGTCGATTTACATGCACTTGCTTTCTCTGACGCGTAAATCTATACCGACGAATAGCGTCGAATGGCGCGATAGGGAGCCATTTCTATTGGTTGTGTAAATCGACAGTAATCGGTTTTATTTTCATTCCATTGCATTTTCCGATGCTACATCTAATTTGTGTCTTACTATACATAACTGATACGATACGATACTATAGAATATCATTAAATATAATTCTAATTAAATTTTACTGAAATGTTAGAAATGGCACCGTTTTTCATCAGACAGGCTACAGTCTTGGGAGTCAGTTTCTTTCCGGGCAGTCTTACTCGTGGTGAGCGCGTACACGGCGTACTCGCGGCGCGACGGCCGCAGTGCGTTTGGAGACAACGACACGCGGGACTTGGATACGGGACTGGAGGATTTGATCAGGAAATTTTAAGGTACAATGTCGACTGGAAACTTTAGATGCCATATATATTAATTATTTTTGGCATCCCGACGTTTCGAGCACTTTACAGCGTACTACGCGATTCAAATCCGTTATAACTAGTTTTATTTCAATGTGTAATCGCGAAAATTTAAGACAACATTATTAGATGCCACAACTATCCCAAAAATAAAGTCGGTGTTTTTACTCGATTATCAATTTTTTTTATTAAGTGGCATTTATGTCACAAAAACTAATTTCGTATTTTTTTTATTTTATTTTAGTTTCGGTAAAAGAACTGACATTCAGGCCAACCGATGTATTTACATCATCACAAAGACACAGCCAATGCACCAATGTTATATCCCTTGTGCCTGTGCACTTACTCACTCACCCTTCAACTAAGCTAAGCTTTGTTAGAACCAAATCAATGAGAAGCTTCGAACTGTGGTATCTAATTTTGAAATACAATGCAATCCAAACCATCTCCTGAGTCTATTTCGCCATTCTATTGGTGACGGTAAGCAGTTCCTAATAAAAAACTGGTAAATGTTAGAATAATCTAAAAAACACTTATAGTATACAACTTACTTTGGGCAACGACACGATGACGTGTCTCTGGGATCTAGACTACAACATGATCGAGATCCATCAGACCGTGAAATGGATCGAGACATTCTTATCTTATTGCATTTATTTCTGAAAACAGAATTGTCTATTTAATTAAGCGGTAGGTTAAATCCTTCTACGTATTAGGTTAAGTTAACAACAGCCTGTAAATTCCCACTGCTGGGCTAAAGGCCTCCTCTCCCTTTAAGGAGAAGGTTTGGAACATATTCCACCACGCTGTTCCAATGCGGGTTGGTGGAATACACATGTGGCAGAATTTTTATGAAATTTGTCACATGCAGGTTTCCTCACGATGTTTTCCTTCACCGCTGAGCACGAGATGAATTATAAAGACAAATTAAGCACATGAATCAGCGGTGCTTGCCTGGGTTTGAACCCGCAATCATCGGTTAAGATGCACGCGTTCTAACCACTGGGCCATCTCTGCTTTAATCCAGGGCTGCAAAAAAATCTCGGTCGCCACACGAGTTTGAATCATAGGGAAAGGAGATCGCCATACCCGGGGCATTTCTTGTATTTAGGATGGATTGAGTTTATGAGGCTACATTTGCAGGGTTGAGAAAAGAGAGAACAGAGTTTGGAAGAAATCAGATGTGTTGGATTGCCAAGTTATTAAACAGGGAGTGCAAATGCACTTTTATATACTCACATACTTGTGTCATCTTAATATCTAAGCATTTGGATAATCTCTGTTGAGATTGGTCGCCTCAATCAAAATCACTGTAGCGTATTTTATTATCATTGTTATTAATACCTGTGATATTGTGCAGAGTGACAAACTTGCTTCTGTCGAGTTTTCTCAACATCTTGTAGTGGATTACAATGACATGGTTTGCTTTTATTGTACATGTGGTCATGTTGATTCCATATTTCATCTATGCGGACTTTTGTTGCAATCTCAATTTTAGGAGACAGAATACCCTACATGAACAAGATTATATTAGATACAGATTAACAATTATATAATTATGCTCTCGTATTTGTCATGGCATAGAATTCATAACAAGTACATAATATCTATAAATAATAACAAAAAAAAAAAATTTTTTTTTGGACAAATAAGTCTGTGATCTGTTGCTCAAAAGGCGAGGAAATCAGAATAGATATTGTGGACTGAGATGTTAAGTTGTGTTGTCTTAATACTTAACATTGCCCTTTTGCATAATATTATTTATTAGTAACAGTAATATAAAGTTAAGATTGAGTCTACATTTCAATATGAAATGTAAACAACTTTTTTACTTAAAAGGTGTTGCAGAATTATAAGTTTAGTTAGACATTCTTTGGAAGCTTCACTTCAGTATTAAATATCAAAATAAATTCAGATATTTTAAATCTCTTTGCATAATATTTTTGATATTTACAGGAAAATCCTTTGACCTCCTCATTAGGAGATCAACACCATCTGCTGAACACATGTTCGGTGGGAAAAGCACATCATTCAGAGCGCCGAGATATTGAGCTAATATAACACAGTCATCAGCAGAACAATCATCACACCATTGGACTAGTTCACAGTATATTGTTTCACCCTCTGAAAAATATGTGTATTAAACATTAAATGAATCAGAAACACCTAATTAAAACAATATCGAGAAATATACCAACTCAACAAACAGCAAATGTTGTTAAGAGCACAGCTCTCTTGAAATCTCTTGCGAAAGTAAAATATGTCCTTAAAGGAGAGAGGAAAGATTGGAGGTAGTAAACAAGTGTGATAGCTTGTGCCCAAGGCAAATACAGTGAGCGATACGCGGCCATCTTGACAAAGCCACACTCCAGGACAGGATACCTGAAATACGTATAATAATTTTAAAGTTTATGAGGTATTTTATAATAAAACGCTATGTTAAAAAATCTTTCGAGACCAGGGAATCTGACTATAGAACAATAGTGAAATTAAACAATTAGAAAGGATTACATATAATAACTTACTTTTTGGATTTCTATTTCAATAGTTAGTTCAATTATTTTAGGCATATTCAAGCATCGTCTTATTTATATAGTAAAGAACATTACGCTAAACTACATTTCGCATGGCTATTATGGCAAATTATGATTATGATCTCTTGATTAATTTGCTAATTATTAAAACACATATATAAATTAGTGTAAACTTAAAATATCACGTTAAATTTTTAAAAATATCTTGTATAAATTATGAAGTGGTCAAAAACTAATACCCCTTTGAAGTTTGATTGATTGACATCATGACATCGTTTTGTGTTGCCAAGCGGTTTCCATGGAAACGGTACTGAAAATTTTTGTATGACGTACATACATTTTGTAAAGGATTTGAATTAAAACAGGCTGCCGATGTAGATAAATTACTTGTAAAAATTATTAAGTTCTCCAATTACATGAATGTTCATGTTTTCTGTAATCCTTTCTAACACTACTGTACCGTACCGTAATAAAATTTAACACCAAATAAAATATTACACAAATATATTTATTTATACATCAAAATAAAAACCCCCAATATAAGTTAAACTAGTACTACACTTTCTACTACACTCGGCTGAAGTTGGCTTATAAGTTATAAGTGTAGAGGATCGTAATTAGTGATAGACTTAAAAATATATTTATCAATAACAATATTTATAAGCACCTTAATTATACGATTAATATGAATTAAAAATATTTCCTCTATAAATCTTGCCTGGCCGCGTGGAACTGTGAAATGATTGTTAGCAACATTTTCGAATTTAAAAGTTGATATAATATTGTTCATTCGGCAATATCTTTGTTTGTAAATTTAATAAGTCAAAGAATGGAGGATTGACGTAGAAATTACACTTGATGATATAATGAAATGCATGGAACATTTTGCTGTATATCTATCAAACAAGGGTAACTTAAGACGCAATAAGAATCATTAATCTACATAATAAAAAACATAATCTAATATCTATGAAACTAGGCCCACTCCAACACCAATGTGTACAGGAGGCTTTATTTTAGTAATTCAGAAGTATTTTTCTGTGGTATTTTAATTTTAAATTTCGACTTTACAAGTTTACATATTAGTTGCTCATAGTTCATATTTCATAGTTCATACTCAAGGTTTAACTTTAACCTTTTTTTAAGTTTTTAATATCTTGCTTTATTGCCCTGGTTGCTACTTATTTTTCGAATGTACGAAAGGGTGTTAATACGAAATGTCTAAACTACCAACTGTAGTTCACTGGTTTCGGCTGGATCTTCGACTTCATGATAATCTGGCTCTGCGTAACGCTATAAATGAAGTAAGTAGTATTTTATCATTCCTAAAGGTTATTAATTTTTTTATATTTTTATATTTGATAATCATAATAAAATGTTATCATTTTCTTGATAATTTATTTTCAGGCTGAAAACCGTAAACATATTTTAAAACCAATCTATGTAGTCGACCCTGAGATCAAAAATAAAATTGGCGTTAACAGACTGCGATTTCTGATACAAAGTCTTCAAGATCTGGATTTAAATCTCCGTAAAATTAATTCACGTTTGTTTATAATAAGAGGTAAAGCGGTGGAATGTTTACCAAAAATCTTTGAAAGGTGGCATGTAAAATTTTTAACACAACAAGTAGATATTGACGCTGAATTAGTCAAACAAGATGAAATCATTGATCAAGTATGTGAAGAAAATGATATATTTGTAGTAAAAAGAATGCAACATACTGTATATGATTTCAACAGTGTGATAAAAAAAAATAATGGCAGTATCCCATTAACCTATCAGAAATTTCTTTCCTTAGTAGCTGACACTCAAGTGAAAGATACAATAGAGATAACAAAGAATGTTTTAGAAGAATGCAAATCAGTAGATTTTGAATCGGATGAGTACAATGTACCTTCATTAGAAGAAGTAGGTATTAATGATTCAGAATTATTAGAATGTAAATATCCTGGAGGGGAAACTGAAGGATTAAGAAGACTTAATGAATACATGGCCAAAAAACAATGGGTTTGTAGTTTTGAGAAACCAAATTCGTCCCCAAATAGTATTGAGCCCAGTACAACAGTTCTAAGTCCATACTTGAGTCACGGTTGTTTATCAGCAAAGCTGTTCTATCACAAGCTAAAGCAAGTTGAGAGTGGAATGAAGCATACACTGCCTCCGGTATCACTTATGGGTCAGCTTATGTGGAGAGAATTTTATTATGTAGCTGGAGCTGGTACAAAAAATTTTGATAAAATGGTGGGAAATACTGTGTGCACACAAATACCTTGGGGGAAAAATGAGATACATCTTCGAGCGTGGGCAGAAGGAAAAACTGGTTATCCATTTGTAGATGCAATTATGAGGCAGCTCAAGCAAGAAGGATGGATTCACCATTTAGCTCGTCACATGGTAGCCTGTTTTTTAACCAGGGGAGATTTATGGATATCATGGGAAGAAGGAGCTAAGGTTTTTGAAGATTATCTTCTTGACTATGATTGGTCTTTAAATGCTGGTAATTGGATGTGGTTATCAGCATCTGCATTTTTCTATAAATATTTTAGAGTTTACAGTCCAATTGCATTTGGCAAAAAAACAGACAAGGAAGGCCTTTATATAAGAAAATATGTACCAGAATTGAAGAAATATCCAAGTGAATTTATTTACGAGCCCTGGAAGGCTCCAAAATCAGTCCAAAGAACTGCAGGTTGTGTAATAGGGGAAGATTATCCAAATAGAATTGTTGATCATGACAAAGTTCATAAAGATAATTTACAGAAAATGAATGCCGCTTATAAAGTTAACAAAGAAAAGAAAGCTTTAAAACGAAAAAGATGATATTGTTTTAAGACCTAATATACCTACTGGGTTGAATAACTTTTTTTGTAAAATAGTATTAATGTTTGGTATATTTGATCTGATTTGATATTAAATACATTTGTCCATTTTATGCAAAAAATAGTATTAAGATTTGTTAAAGTTGATTGTTTTTTGTTGGAATATATATTAAATACCAAATACAAAACTAATAAATAATTTTACAGAAAATTTGTATTTTTTTTAAATATGTTTTTATTCTATAGTGTAAATATAATTTATTGTACACTGCAAATAAACTTTTTAAAAATCTAAGAACTTAAAAAGCCCTAGAACAACTAATGCATTACCTACATTTAAGATAATTATTTTCGCTTTTCTATTTCTCTTCTATTTTGACTAATCTCTGTAACGGCTGGACAAATTTTGGTGGGACTTTCACTAACAGATAGCTGATACGAAGTAACTTAGATTAAAAAATAACTGTATTGTTAAATTCAAACGCACAAAAACAGGTAGTCTAATAATATACAGATACATAGCAGAAAATATCTGGGTCTGGAAATGATTAGTAGTAAGAGAATAGGCATCCTGGTGGTCCCGAAGTACATTAGTTCGATCAGAAAATATAACAGTAAGGCCAGTCGGCACTTCAACAACAATAGCCTGTAAATTCCTACTGCTGGGCTAAAGGCCTCCTCTCCGTTTGAGGAGTAGGTTTGGAACTTATTCCCTCGGCACTTATACAGGTTTATTATACATACATTTGATTATTTTATTAAATGGAAACAGGTCATATATACTTAGAGTGTAACAAATGTAAGGTAGACACCATATTTTATTGAAACTTAAAAAATACTGGACAAATAATGATGTTTTACTAGATCGTATTTAAAAAATATATCAAAACGAGGATGTATACTGCGATATCGTTATCTGTTTAAAGAGGACGGATATAGAGAAAAGAAATCTGAAGCAAATTGACATTTGGCTAATGACACATTTATCTGTCAAAATAATTGTTAGCAGTATTCAAATAATATGAATTTTATTAGTAAAAATGTAAAAATATTTAGTAAATAAACTTTTTTGTGCGTGTCTTAGTGAGAGAATGGTGAAGTGAAGATGGTTAAAAAATGGAGTTAAATGAAATGGTAAGTTTTTTTAAGAATATTTATTCAAGGTAGAAAGTTTGTTTTAATGGGCGGATTAGTAGTGAAAAATGTACTGATAATTTTAAGTAATGAGAAAATGCAAGAAAACGCTTTGTACCATTCCTATACAGGCGGTGGCAAGTGATAAAAGACAATTTAATATATGAAATTTCAACGGTGCTTACCAAAATCGAACCTGCAATCATTTCTTATTATTTACAGTCGTAACCACTGGGTCATTTCTACTTTTTAAGGATTTATTTCAGAAACTATACCAAATTTTTTTATAGATATTGATATTATTTTATAGAAACTAATTATGTTAATTCATACAAACTAGAATAACCTACAGTTACTTTATTGTGTGATGTTATGGTCAAACTTTTTGACCTTTTCATTGTTGTATTTTTTTTTTCATTACAAATTGGTTTTGAACAATAGTTTGTTTTATATTTACTTTACTGTGTAAAAACGGTGAACAGTCTAATAATTTCATTTTCGACAATTTGATAAAAGATTAATGCATATGTAATAACTCAGTTTAGAATAAATATATAATATTTGAAACTGAACACAAAATGTGAAGATATATATTTACTTAAGCCTTCTTAGTTAAAACAATAATTGTCCTTACTTTAATATTTCTTATCATTCCTATTTAATCATCATTATGAAACATGGAACATGGATGATAATAAATTAGATTTAAAAAAGAAGATAAGAGAAAGTACTCTTTAAGAATACAGAGTTTAACAAGGAAATTAGTATTGTATTATATAAATATAATAAATTTAATTTTATTGTTATATTATGAATGATAAGAAATATTTTATATATTTTTATTATTGGTGCACATGGTATAACATTGTATGAGAATACATTAAATAAATTTAAAAAAAAAAAACACAAATAAAAATCATTATCTATAATGCTTGAGCTTGCATTAAACATAGCACCATCTACACCACCAATGTTATCTCCAATTGTAAAGTTAAACAGGAATTTGATAATACTGCCATAATTAGCATACTTTTGTGATAATCATTTATACTCATAAAGGACAAAGTATAAAACACATAAATAGAAATTATATATTATATATATTTTGTTAAATGAAATACTGTAATAATACTCTATTATGCTAAATTTGTAATGGGATATTATAAATATTCTTCAGTATTTTAATTATTAAAAATGTTCCCAGTTATTCTTATGTATGTCACAAACTTTAAATGTCTTTATATTTAAATTTTAAAGACAAAAAATGCACTGTAAGAATATGTTTTCAAAGTTTTAACAGCCTTTTATAAGTTGTTTAGTTGAAAACAAAAAGTGTCCGGGTGCAAGTAGTGTTCTGGCTATGTCAATGTCCCTTTAAAAATGCACCATTTACACTGGATCCAGGGGCCTGAAAGTTGACTTCACTTTTTTTGTCATAATATTTTTAACATTTAATAGAAGATATTTAACAAATCAAATCCTTGCAACATTTATAGGCGTAGTTGTAATTTCCAGTAATGGAGTAACTTACAGTAAATTTAAAATAAAAAAAATCTATTACAGAAATCATAATGAGAATGTATTATAATCCAATTCGTTTTTAATGGTTTATTTTTAATTTTTTTTCTTAACGGTAAAAATGTTACAGAAACAATGTGCATTACGAAATTACCGATAAGTGTATTGAATTTCTAATTGTTACGCTTTATCCATCACGCTACGGTCACGTGTCGAGCGAGTCGCCGTCCCCCATTTGGATGTGCGATTGGTTGTGAATACTAAACTTAGTACTCGTAGTATTCATCCATGAACTACAATTGTTCAATTGTAACCCGCCGAACTCTCTAACCTATAGGATAATGGGATAAGAGGTTACTCTTCGCAAATGATTTCCTTCGTGTGAGGATAAAGATTCTTAGAAAGTCATTATTCCATTTAGGTTTTTGTAAACAAGTTATATAAGACGCTGGATCGGATTTAAGTAACCCTATCGTGCCTACATTTTCTAGCATGAGATGAATTATAAACGAATCTAACGTATATGATAACGTTTTCGCTCAGGTTTTCTTGCAGTTTGGTAACATCCACCGTATATTTTTTCTCTAAGTTTGTCCTTGTTGCTCGAATCCGATCAAAACAAACTTACCCCATATAATCTTAATATTCAGCGTATTAATTGCATTTTCTCTCTTCTCTTATAAAAATGTAATACGTCTTTGATTTGGTTTAAACTAAACCATGAACAACCACCAAATATTTTTTGGTTTATTGGAAGAAAATAATAAGTGTCCAATTTTTAATCTAATTAATTTTTACTTAGAGACACTAAAAGCATCTTTAAAAATGTTGTTAAGAGTTTATCCGCGAATTAAATATGTTTTAACATTTGATAATTAGCAGTTCAATATATTTATAAATACTGTAACGTATTAAATCAATAATATTATTGTGAAAGTTTTAGTAAAATTATTGCAACAGACATTTTATGACATTGCGTACAAATATTATTTTATCGTGTTATTATTTCTGACGCAAAATATGTATTGACATCGTCATTTCTGTTTTATGTTATATAGAATATTTTTAGATGTGTTATTTTATTTTCATATCAATGAAACATATTTTTTTTTGTTTAATTAACATTTGTAACTTACCTCTGTGTTATTTTTTTCAGACGCCGAAAAATGAAGTATTGTGCCGGAGATTATTTAGACAGCTTTATAATTGTAAATAATACGTCTTTGTGTCTAGGGTAAGTGATTTTATTTCAACTTTACTTTGTTTAGTTTATTTAATACATAACAATTAGTATTCCGATAATTCTGTGTCTGGATTACATAGGGGTTCAGTTTGTGGATTATTAGGTATGTTACCCCTATATATACGTGATACAGTTTTGCCGATTTAACATGTACCTAGATAGGAAACGCCTTTATTTTCCTTGAAAAAAGTATGCTGTAGTGATAGATATTATTGAGTGGAACCAAAATTTGTAGCGATTCATCAAAATCATAATAATCTCGTGTGTATGTAATTTTTGTCGCTGATTCAATCAATAAGATCCATAGCATTGAGAGTAAATATTTATATACTTATTTAAATACTTTGTAAAATATGTCTCTAGTTTAGTGTAATTTTTTTAAATCGATTCGATAGATATTTTTATCAAAACGAAAACTGTTTCAATACCTTTAGCTAACGCTAGAAAGTGACTCCTAAGCAAAATGTCGTGAAACGCGATACTATAAAAATTTCATGTTTCGATACTGTTTTTAACAAGCTTTTATTAGCTTGACCTGTGTGTATCTGAAAAGGAATCTTACAGCGTTTGTTAAACTTAAAAATTGGCATCGGTTTCGGTCAAATTTTAGTATAACAGGTTGCCTACCTATTGTATTATTTCGTGTTTTAAAACTAATATATTTTTGTAACACAGTCATAAATAGACTGAACTCGATAAGTAATAATGAATCTCGCATAACAAATACAAATTGGATGTCAGATAAAAGAGAAATAAAAACGCTTTTGTCATTTCATGTAGTATAACGTCATACTACCCATTCAAGAGGTTGATAACACCAATCACGTTTCATTACAATAAAGCTATATATCCACAGCGACGTATATACATGTGCACTTATCATTATTTTGGTACTAAAATAAATGAATCATTAATATTAAAACGTATACCTTACTTTATGGGGAGTATTCACGTGGCACAAATATAAATTCACAATTATATCGCACTACCATAATACTCAACGTAGAACTATTTTCATGTTTGAACGTTGTTACATTGTTAGAATCGCTTGATATGTAGGCGAATATTTGTATGTGTGCAATATTTATCAACAACAGCCTGTAAATTTACCACTGCTAGTCTAAGGCATCTTCTCCCTTTGAGAAGAAGGTATGGAACATATTCCACTAAGCTGTTCCAATGCGGGTCAATATTTATCACTAGGATCACATAATAGTCTGAATATATTAGTCTCGGCTTTGTTTCATCATTTTTGCATGAATTTTATTTCGATACTCCTAAAAAAAACAACGCAGACTCTTGAGATGTGATTACACAGAGATCACACCCCCACTCCACCATGCGCCTGAGATAAATATCGACAATTCAAATGTTTACACCAATGTGTAGCGCCGGCTTAATATAAATCAGAGTTTAAAAAACTAGAATAAACATGATAAAAACACGATAAAACTATATTGACCCTAAATATCATGCATTATCTCTCTTAACTGAGAAGGCCCAGTGGTTAGAACGCGTGCATCTTAACTGATGATTTCGGGTTCAAACCCAGGCAAGCACCGCTATATATATATATATATATATATATATATATATATATATATATATATATATATATATGCTTAATTTGTGTTTATAATTTATCTCGTGCTCGGCGGTGAATGAAAACATCGCGAGGAAACCTGCATGTGTCTAATTTCATCGAAATTCAGCCACATGTGCATTCCACCAAACCGCATTGGAAATGCGTGGTGTAATATGTTCCAAACCCTCTCTTCAATGGGAGAGGAGGCCTTAGCCCAGCGGTGGGAAATTTACCACGCTGTTTACTTTACAAATATCTCCGGGAAAGTTGTCGGACTAAGTGGTCATGACCTGTATCAACCAGGGGAACATCAACTGTTCTCTTGAGAAAAATAATTTGATAGTAGTAGAAGATTTGCCATCGTTTCTAATCCTACGCTTGAAAATGAGATGGCAATATTAAAATTTAGACTTGTCAGATAATTGTATGGATTCGCAATTCTTTATCTTCATGTTTATAAATATTTATGATTGATGTTAAATACAGTGGATGGTATAAGATATCATACGCATACTACGCAAGAATCATTAATATTATAATATTTATTAAATACAACTAATAGATATTATTATTAAAATCTAGGAATCAATTATTTTAAGAAAGCACGTGCAAATCAGTATACACGTAACAAGGAAACTATTTTGTGTCATAAACGTTTTACACTAAAATTCATATGAATGATTTACATTAAATATTGGAATACACAACATTTAAAAAAGCTACGAAGAATGATCTTCATGGCCTACGAAATTTAAGCAGCTCTGTTGACTCCGGTAGAGTGAATACGACGGGTGTTATATTGTTTTGTGAAACTTTTCACACATATTTAAACTAATATTTTAGTTGCGTAATTAACTCTGTCTGAGGTAACACCTCATAGTTTAAAGGATATAAATAAATAAAATTTTAACAAAAAGAAAAACCGACTTCACTATTTTAAAACAAATAAAAATGTACTAAAAAGTAATAAAAATAATTGCATATGTAACATATTTTTGAGAGTCCTCCTAGGTAAAATGAAATGAAAAATATTAGACTACTTAAAAGTCGATTTACGATTATATAACGTAGTTATAGTTAGTGTTATATTTGGAGCCGGTGTCAGCCACGGGTACACGCTTCAACAATCAAAAGAAAGAAGCGATACGAGCCTCTTGATTGACCCAGTATATTATCGTATAAAAGGTAATTTGTAAGAAACATATTTCTTAAAGTATTCTCGTATTGTTTTTTGATAGATATAGTATAGGTTGGCTGACACCGACTCCAAATATAGCAATAATTATAACTACATTATATAATCGTAAATCGACTTTTAAGTAGTCTAATATTTTTCATTTCATTTTACCTAGGAGGACTCTCAAAAATATGTTAAATATGCAATTATTTTTATTACTTTTTAGTACATTTTTATTTGTTTTAAAATAGTGAAGTCGGTTTTTCTTTTTGTTAAAATTTTATTTATTTTTTGATTTTAAGTGAAGCTGATGTAGACTAACATTTTTTTTTAATATGGATAGATTAAGCGTGCCGTTTATATGAATCAGAAACTACTTCGGGGACAATTTCAAAAGAAACTTTCGAATTAAGCAAAAATAGATTTTCGAAAATGCGGCTTTAATACGTCATGCGGCATAAACTACAAGGTACCACCCTCGAATGAGCTGTAATCGACCTCAGTAAAAAAACTTTGCAAAAGAGCTATTCGTATGCTATGTCGTACATCATATGACATCACATCATATACACAAAATTTGATTAAAGACAGTAAGAAATTCTGCCCCAAATCGCACCCTAACTGTAAGCCGTTTAGGAGTTAGGTCAATACATAGTACAAAACAAAGTCGCTTTCTCTGTCCCTATATCTTTAAAACTACGCAACGGATTTTGATGCGGTTTTTTTTAATAGATAGTGTGATTCAAGGGGAAGGTTTGTGTATATAATAAATGAACAATATAGTAAAGAAACACGTTTTAGAAGTTTTAAACAAGTTTTAGACAAGTTTTAGAAGTTTGCAATGTGATGTAAATAAACAAATTCTATATTTAGTATCAGTTTTGCACCCGTGAGAAGTCGGGGCGGGTCGCTAGTTAATTATAATATTCGATTATGATAATTACATGAACATAACCACGTTCCGGAAGGTGATTTAAATATCCAAGTAACCCATAAATAAAAGATTCGACCGAGTATTGCTAACGTGCTCCTCAGAATTGTTCCGTTCCCTCCCGTTCCCTTAATTTGTCATGGATCCTATACTCAGAACCTTACCAAACTTTCACCAAACTACCCTTAAAGTATGTCCTTTATAATTTTAAAAGTACCATCAAAATTGTGCCAACCAATTTTGAGTTATTCACCTATTTATCGCGCACATACATAATGCAAATTTAAGACTTATGTCGTTTTCATAGGGATACCATCATCGGAAAAAAAAAAAAATGGGACCCCACGGGAAGCACTACCTTTCAAACAAAAAAAAAAATTATCAAAATCGGTCCACCCAGTAAAAACTTATGAGGTAACAAACATAAAAAAAAACAAAAAAAAAAAAAAAATATACAGACGAATTGATAACCTCCTCCTTTTTGAAGTCGGTTGAAAAGTTTTATAATTGGGATACTAATGATGATGATATGCTCTACTTCTGTGATCATTTTAAATATATGACTGTTTGACATATACTTAAAATGATCGTACATCTTTTTTTCATGTCATTAAAATAACAGTAATTAAGCCTTACTTTTTTTTTGCATCTACAGCTTTACTTTTCTCGTGAACAAGACATTCGTAGATAATGTCGAAATATCGAGCTCCACCGAACAAAAATAAAAAATATGGTAAATATCCCGAAATTAATACCTTTATTAAAACAGCTTTACTTGTTTCGAATCAATCCCAAAAATTAACAAGTTGCTACAAACTGTTTTTGCAAGCTATATTTGTTCTATAATGGTTAAAGTTATCAGCTAATATGCACATCACTGATCAATGAATCATTATAAAGACACTTGTCATAGTGATATCATTAAGTCAAAATGTAACATAAGTCGTCATATCGTCTTATGTATCGGCAAATGAAATCGGAAACGTTTCAAGAGTCAATCAATTTATTACATAACACAATGCCTTTGTAACTCCATCATTATATTATTAATTATATATTTTTTTTCACAAATTGGAGTTAGTGGCCAGGTTGTTTTGTTATATTCAAAAAAATCAAAATCAACATAAACTTTATTCAAGTGGGCTTTTTACAAGCACTTCTGAATCGTCATTTAACAATAAAGCGAAGCTACCACCGGTTCGGAAAGTAGATTTTACCGAGAAGAACCGGCAAGAAACTCAGTAGTTACAATTTTTCAACTTTAAAAAAAAGTCATGTTAGTTAATACAATTATTTAAATTAATTTGTCTTGCCTGGAAGTATTAATTCCACGCTTTTTTTATCATCAACAAAATTTTGTATCGAATAATATACCTTTTTACCAATGCATTTTTTATGTATTATGTGGTGATAAATTATAATAAAAGTTTGACCACTTAGTAAACCTACACTTTTAGATTTTTATGCGAAATGGTAACGTTCTAACAATGTACAAATGCTAAATGATTTTAAGAAGTATTGTTTTTCAGATACAACGCAAATAATATACTATTTAAATGATAATATTTCATCTTAAATTGGTATGCTATTGTTACCTTTGTCATAATAAAACATCTAAATGGTTGGCGTAAAGAGGTTTTATATTTTACTCAAATTGTTGTTTATATCGCATTGTATTGGATTTCGTGTGATTTATATTTATAATAATAACAAGAAATAACAATATTAGTATTTTTTTAATATTCTTCAAGGTTATTTATTATTAAAAACTGGTTAGTAATTCATTAAAGGCCATTTTTTGCCAATTTTTGACATTTAAGGGTTATTTTGCAACTTATCTATCAGCTGTATACATACTATCAGCTTCTGAAACATTTAAAAATAGAATATCGGTGGTTATTGTTTATTTCGTATCAACAGAGATGCAAAAAAAGTAGTCATGTTAGTTATAACGTTGCAAATTTTTTATCGCGAACAATGTCCGTGCATCCGTTATAATAAATGAAAATGTTTACATTGATTCTTTTTAATAGAAATTAAAATTTTAACAAAAAGAAAAACCGACTTCAAACGAAACACTATTTATGTAATACTGTATAACAGTATAAAACAAATTATTATGCACTAAAAAGTTAAAAAAAAGACGAGTTGATAACCTCCCCCTTTTTGAAGTTGGTTAAAAAGGTATATCGAGTCCGACTCTAGATACTCTTTATGTGGCTATATGGCAAACTAGGTCGAGTTCGTAGCATATTGTGAACAATATATATTGTATGGAATATATTGTTGTAGTATAGTAAATATTTACAAGCGGTGTATTTAATTTATCTCATGACATTCATTCGTTGTAACTTACAGTTTTGCGTGTTATAAATCGACGATTAGCAATAAACAATAGATGATTGTTATTTGCTCGGCTCACTTCACGTTTTTAAAAATAATTATCACAGTTTTGTTAATGCTAAAAGAAGTCCTGTTGCTTTTTTAATATTGGTTCACACCCATCACAAAACTCGCTACTAGCTAGCCATACTGATTTGCAAGACTAAAATTATGATTTTTCCATACGGTATTACTCTTGTATCACTATAATATTGATAGGATTATAAGAGAATGAGCCGAGATGGCCCAGTGGTTAGAACGTGTGCATCTTACCGATGATCGCGGGTTCAAACCCAGGTAAGCACCAATGAATATTCTTGTGCTAAATTTGTGTTTATAATTCATCTCGCGCTCCGCATTGAAGGAAAACATCGGGAGGAAACCGGCATGTGTCTAATTCCATATAACTTTTGCCACATGTGAATTCTATCAACCCGCATTGGAACAGCGTGGTAGAATATGTTCCAAACCTACTCCTCAAAGGGAGAGGAGGCCTTAACTCGTAGTGGGGAAATTTAGAGGCTGTTGTTGTTTGTTGTTGTTGTTGTTCTTATACATTTGATTAAACTAAATGATCCGCACTTGTATACGCTTTGGTTCTTCTTAAAATTCGCGGATCTCACGTTTTAATTTTATATGTCAACACATCAAAAATCAAATTCACATCTTGCGATTCCTCTAATATTAATGATTGTTGTTTAAAGTGTAAACGATTGTTTAAAAAAAATAAATAAACAGTATGTGATTTATTTTGATTAGCATTTATAGCATGCGTGACAAATAAGTCGAACTAATATAGTCGTTAATTTTTCCCGTTGCATACCTCACAGATGAACGCACCGTGATTTTTCTTTTAAATGTCATAACTATTGTTAATTTATTATTATTAGAACTATTTAATAGTTTAATGAATGTGGACTGAAATCTGAAATTACAGTGAAGATATTAATTATTTACAATCAATATTTTATTACTAAAGTTATTAATTTCGGTATATTTACCATATTTTTTAATTTTATTCGGTGGAGCTCGATCTTTCGGTATTATCTACGAATGTCTTGTTCACGAGAATATCCCGAAATTAATAACTTTAGTAATAAAAATAACCATGTTAATTTATCTCAATATTTTAATTCTAGAATGTTCTATGTAGTTCCATGAAATAAATTGCACAATATTTCAAAGAGTCAGAATTGAAAACGGTCGTTATAAAACTGCCTCATCATTCTCTCATGGCTTGTTTTATAAAGTGACGTCACCCGTGATTTTGCTAGTTCACGTCGTAATTAAGTGTTATTTTTAAATTAATATGTATGCACAATATATAATATATTTTATACGGAAATTAAACAAGGCCTCTGTATAGCTGCCTTTATATTTATATAGGCATAAATGATATTTTTCAGTTGATGAGATTCGTTGTCGTTTGAATATTAAACGTGTCTGACGTGACGACAAAGAGACTGAAAATATATTTATGTATATTATGTATTATGGGTCTGTCCTTCACGGTTTTAAATATATTTTCATGATAACAGCTTATACCAAGAGTCATAGTTTTGTCCGAGAATTTTTTTTTTTTTTTTAAGTTTCTAGGCTGTGTATTATCTGAAATACATTGGTGTGATGAAAGTCATTAAATATGCTATGGTATGTTGATTTTATTCTTTACTTATTAGTCAATAAAGACCGTTTACACAAATGGCTAGATAAAACATGTAGGTATTAATCAAATCGCGAGTTCAACTCCGGTCAATCACTTGTTTGTATTCATAATTCAGAATGAATTAAGGATTATTAAGAAATCTAATTATATATTTAAATTTATTAATAATTTTCGTCACCTATTTATATTAGATGAGCTTTAGTGTTTTATAAATAAAAACAATTGGTATAAAAAATATACGTAACACAACACACGTATTACGTATATTAATACATACATTTTGTTTTATATATATTTACTATATATAACATACTCGTACGCAATGTTTTATCGCGTGTAAATGTAATCCAATTAATCCAGACGCGACATCAAACTCTTTGTGATATGGTACCTAAGCTTTTATCTGTCTTATGAGCTAAAGAAGTCTGATAATAAATCAGGCATATATTCTACCAATTTAATTTAATTAAGGTTTAAAATATTAATTTACAGATTGTTTTTAATTGAGTAAAGTTTTGTCTGAACTCGTCAAGTTTCGGAGTATTTGTTTAAAAATGTATGAATATTTTGAGATATATAAGACATTATATCGTGTTTTGAAATGCATGCTTTTAGATTGGTGATAAAATATATATTATTTACAAGCATATTTTGTTGTTATATTAAAGTACTTATGTCCTTGCAAAGTTCACTTCAATTGAATTTGTACGAATGATAAAGAAATGTATTATAACAAATTTATCGAAACGTTCATTTACACGTTACGATAACATAGGTTTTTTTTTTTTACATTAAAACAAAAAATAAATGGATTTGATAAGAGATGTTTACTGTTTATAATAAATTGTGAACTTCCCATTTGTTATAGTTATTTGTGTTTGTTCGTGCTATGTTGCTTTCTTTCACTATAAATATATATTTCTGCGACAATACCATGATCTACTAGAACTACTACTAACAGTATTCCACTAAATAGAACCCACAGCGAAGTTTAGTTAATCTATAAAAAAGCACCCTTGCAATATACATACGAAATGTTTACAATAAAAGTCTAAATACCAACAATTTGCATAAGTATTTTTATATATGTATCTTGTAATAAAATATATAAATAGCTTTTACAAATCTTAATATCAAATTTGAATACTATTTTTACCGATGCATGCACTCACTAAACAGAATGTATTCAACTTTTGTCATGTACGTACATTTTTCATAGCCTACGGCTTGAATGGGAAGTAAAGCTCGTCCAAAACCAAATTCTATTGAAATCGACTATACGTATTTATCTAGTTCATTGTCGAAACTAAACCGCACTTGAGGTTGACATATCGCTTACTCTTCAATATCTTTGAAGAGATTGTGAGGAATGCGATTAACTTGTTATAGATGATCCACGACTTTGTTTGCGTAAACGCTTCGATGTTTTAGGAACTTTTTATAAATTAATTTCTGACATATCCTTACGATTTTTCTTTTACTGACAATTTTTTTTTTAAATAAGTATAAGAATTTTTGAGTCGAGATGGCCCAGTGGTTAGAACTCGTGCATCTTAACCGAATGCGGGTTCAAACCCAGGCAAGCACCGCTGATTCATGTGCTTAATTTGTCTTTATAATTCATCTCGTGCTCAGCGGTGAAGGAAAACTTCGTGAGGAAATCTGCATGTGACATATTTCATAGAAATTCTGCCACATGTGTATTCCACCAACCCGCATTGGAACAGCGTGGTGGAATATGTTCCAAACCTCCTCAAAGGGAGAGGAGGCCTTTAGCCCAGCAGTGGGAATTTACAGGCTGTTCTTTTCTTTAGTCTGCGATGGACTTGCTATTTGTATCTGTGATTTGTGTCTTATTAAAGTGTTACCGTATTTGCTTAACATAAAAGGATTGTTCTGTACGTTTGTAGTTAAGTAGTTTGTGTTAGTTTGCTCGCGTTATTTGCGAACATAAAAAAAAACTTACTAAGATTATTTATTAAATGTTTTTTTAAGAATTATTGAAGATAGGTAGTGTCCGCTGAATATGATTGTTCAATTTTTTGAACTCATATTTTGAAGTTATCTGTAACATAAACTTTTTACGATTTTATTGTAATATCGATATTGATAAGAAGGTATTTATATGATTTTAATATTACATAAAACATTTAAGGTCAATAATTTGATATAATATGACCTCACGTTTTTTACACATGTCAGTAAAATACAGAACCGGTTTAAGCTCGATATATAGATTTCGAAAACTAAAAAAACTAATTAAGTCTAAAAAATTCGATCATAGCGTGATGTGATTTAATTTATAAATTTATTTCATAAGATACCGTATTGTAATAATATTTCTATTAAATTATCAAAGTTTTACACAATATGCAGCTTAAACATAAACAAATCATGTTTTTAAATGTAAGTTGAATACTATAAAACCAATAATATATATGGGGTATTTCAGTGTTTTGTTGTTTTATAAAACACTAGCGACCCTCCCCGCTTCGCCTGGGTAAAATACTGATAATAAATATACTACAAAATATGTTACGACATCACGTTATATACTTTAAAATTATCAGTGTTTCTTAACCATATTGATCATGATTATATACAATAACCTTCCTCTCGAATCACCTATCTTAAAAAAAGCGCATAGAAATCCATTGCATAATTTTAAAGACCTAAGTTTTTTACTATGTAATTATAATAAAACGTACATTACGAATGTTAAGAAGTACCTTTCCCTTAAGTGACCTTTCCCATTATAATACTTTAAAAGTATGTGTGTCTCGATGTAAAGATTAATTGTATGAAAACCTAATAATTAAAACCTAACAATTAATAATACAAAACCTAATAATTCGGAGCTCTACTTTTTAAATAAAAGAATATTTATTTATAAGGCCAAATTATATGATTCGTCGTCATCAGCCCCTGTCAGCCCACTTCTGGAAACCTCTCTCGTGTCTTTCCAATGAGTTTTATCTTCAGGTCTCCTACAATCCCTGCCCATTGCTTTAATAATATTTATTTGACTACACTACGTATAATATATTTGTACAACCAAAACTAAGAAACCAACAATACATACAGTAGAAACGAATAGAAATGTTGTTTAATTACAACAATAAATAAAATAATAAACATAAATTGTTGAATAAAAACCTATTCTTATCCTTATAATACATGTCATATTCCATTTTTGTAGTGAGTCAAACAACAATTAAATATGACTTTATATTCGCTTTATGTAAAGTCATTAAATATATATTAATGCATATTTTGATATACAAAAAGTATTTTTACAGGAAAATAATGTAAATATGTAGTCTGGAAGAGATCATTGTCTTAGCGATAAGGCCGTTTCTTGCACTTCTTCCTCATCTGTTTCATTTTTGTGTGTGTTATTATTAAAGTGTAAATTAGTAGTTTAAAGTAAATTTTATTGGAAATTAATAAGGATCTCCAATTTAATGCTAAAAATATTTAGTGAGAATATGACTGCTCTATACCGAAGCACTGGGTAGTCACATTACATGTCTCTGTTCTGTGGGAAATGTTTAAATCTCTAAAGTATTTGTATTCCAAATCCTATAAAATACAAGTAAAGCTATTATGAAAAAAAAACTTTGCGAAAATAAGATGTAATTAAACTCGTACAGTACTCGAAGCGCTTAGCAAAGATGACGAATGAAAATTCAACTCCTACACTACACCTGACTTCTTCAGGCATTGATATAATTAACGTGGTTTGAATGCAGCGTTATCACTCCGTGTCGAGGCGTTATAGTGGACGCGCGTGCGAGTTAAACATAACTAGTTCGTGATTTCAATTTTAAATTAAGAATTAACGCTAAGTTTTGTTTTTTATAATATATGCCAGTTTTTGTTGAATTTTAAGTGTATAAGTGGCCAGTTGACTGTTCTTTTTTGGCGCAGCTTTACAAAAGAGGTTTGTAAATTTTTTTTATAATAACTATTATGTTTCACTAAAATTCTTTAATATAAATAATTTTTTTATTGATATTTTTGTAATTAATGTATATAAAATATTTTAAGTAATAAATACTTAGACTTTATAAAAAGGAGAAAATAACGCCGAAAGTGTTGTTTTACAAAAATAAATAAATATAAACGGTTAAAAATAAAAACTTTCGATTAAGTTCTCACCTATTTAATTGCCAATTACCCACCATAAGTAATTTATTATTATTCTATTCGGAATTTTGAGTTACCACTTCAGCTTTACTTGAGATACATAATTGTAATACATTTTTTCTTTTATCCTTTTTTAAATATTTGTAAACAAAAAAAATTGTAGCATTTATTAGAAAGGCATTATCGACAGTAGTCATTAAATATTCATAAGAAAGGCTTTGAAACAGTTTGACAATATATTATTATTATTTTTTTGTTATAACACAAAATACTATTTCAACATATTAGTTTAGTTTTAAAACGAAATAAAAATATATAAATATATAATTATAAGCTTTATTAGAATATTTCGTAAATAAATATGTACATACATAAATACATTTAAATATTTATCGACTGCGGCACTGTACAAATGTATGTGTGTTAAGTATCTTATAATGGTACGGTAAGGCTTTTTGACAATGATGATAATGAGCTACTAAAGATTAATGATACGAGGGTTGAATAACAATGTAAAAGTCGTAGGTTCGAAGCTGACGTTTTGCAATTTTATTGTGTGAACACTCATAGCATAAGCCTAATGTTAGTTGTATGGAAATATCAATAGGAGAGACTTAACTTATTGTTTAATTATTTTAAACCTGTTATTTTGTTAACACTTCTTATTCACGAATAATAGTTTTATTTTAATCATAAAGTAAATCGATCTGTTATTTGTCTTGATATTAAGATAAAACTATTAAACAAGTAATTTTATACGTAAATATGAGCAAGTGTAATGAATATTTTCTCTAGTAGTATTATTTTCCGTAGTTGAAAATCGATACTTTACTTTCTAAGTAGTAAAGGAAAAGCCGAGCTCAACAGTAGTAGGATTACAGGAGTTGCGTTTTATTTTTTACGCACAATCGAATGTTACTAGTAGCATTTAATAATTTTATCAAAATGTTTATTTAGTATCATAATCATTTGATTATCATATTGCTCTTTTAATAAAAACGTGGAAGTCGTTTTTGAATAAGATTTATTACGTTTTTATAATTAAGAATTATTTACTTTAGTTTTTCTCAAAATTTAAATAAAATATGCAGTTGTTAAGAAAAGAGATTAGAACATATTAAGACTATACTGAATCCAAGGGAAATATTATCAAAATCGGTTCATAAACAGAGAAGCATATTTATGAATGCAACACCAGCAGTTTATATCTAAGCAGGCAATTACTAATTTTATATATTACTACTACCTTCATAAGGATAGCTGAAAATTTCCGCTTTTCTCTTATAAGCATGAATTATAAACCTTTATCGATGAAAACAATATTAAAATTCGCTGATTCGTTCAAAATATCTAAGCATACGGACGGCGGGTAGTAAAATTATTTCATACTGTGTATACAGAGATACAGACGAACGAAGGGAGGTTCACTCTTCCTTTTTTTAAGTCAGCTTAGGTCAATGAAGTCAAAGGTGAGTTTGAAGACTAATCTAAATTGCTTATCTGATTTCTTTTTTGTATTCTTTCTTGAATGCGTTGCTATTAATACGTAGGTTCCGCATATCATGTTTTAAATAGCAAAATCTTGGGTTGCCAACCATCTGGGAATCCCCGGAAGTGTCCTAGTTTAAAAGCCATCCGGATAGCGAGATTTCCTGCAATATCTGCCTGCTTCTTAAGAATTAAGACATAGTTTATAAGTTTCTATCAAATGCTTGATGCATACATTTGGGGTAAACATATTATTCCTTAAAGTTTATTTATCTTTGATTTACATTTCTTTTCTATAGTAAAACTCATGTGACGTATGGGTTTGTTTAGGTTACGTCAGATCTTTACGGAAAAGAGGACGCGATTCATTCATTAATATATCAAATCTCCGTCGGGATAGCGACGTCATATTTCGAAGAACGCAACGAATGCACCATGTTATTTCCCTTTCAATTTAATTGGTAGTTTTTCCTTACAGAATCATGTAATATATATCGATTATTTTATCCCACAAAAGTTTGTCATACTAAAGTTATCTAAGATCTCGAGCCATAAAGGGCCTTATTTTCTTTACGATAGTATAAAAAGTGTATAATTAATTAATATGATGTCGGCGTTTCTGAGTCAGGTTAATATGGACCTATAACTCGTGCCCAAAATCCTGTTAAAGTTAAAAACCCCGAAACAGATAATAATATAAATACGACACCTATACTTTACCTACTAACTTATGTGCTGTTTACTAATATTGGTGCCAAGGATTTGAAAGATAAGTAGACTTCACGTCTAAGGGTTTAATTATTAAGGTTAATCCCTCCTTAAATTCGACGTAGAATAAAAAGTACAATGACCCTGTTTTTTGACTATTTAATACATAATATGGATGATACAAAAAAAATCTTTTAATTTTTAACATTGCAGTAACCAAAAGTGAGTATAGGTACAAACAATAAGTTTGTAATTTCTATGTTTTGTCTCATAACGTTAATAAATGTTTAAAGTATTTAAAACAGCTAATTAATATATAGAAATATTAGCGGAAAACTTCGCTACACATAGCTTTAGTTTATACAATAGCAATACTAATTTGATTAACATAAACATGCATTAAATAACGTGAAAAGTCTTGATAAAATATATATATATTTTAATAGAGTTGTACCACGTGCTTATAGGCCAGGATTACTATTTGATGAACCGGTTTGCTGGTTATAAAACTTGATTAGATTGTTCATAAAATTTTATTGTTTATTATATTTGTAACTAAATTAAATAAAAGCCTGTATATAGTATCATTTGAAGTAAGAGATGTTTGAGCCTAACATACCAGGTAGCTCCAATGCAGGCATATACTTATGACAACACATGTAGGTCTCAATCTCATACACGGTAATTAAAACATATGAATTTTCAGTGGTGCTTACCAATTCTCGAACTTGCAATCTTCTTCGGTAAGATTCTTGTGTTATTACGATGAGATGAGACCACCTCGACTATGATCTCATTTCCCCGATAAACTAGAAATTAAGAAACGCTGTCAAAACATCTATTTTATTTTCGCTCGATTTTATGTACTCTTTTTAAATTATCGTCGTTAATTACTAGAGTACTAATTTACCAATATTTCTTTCCCTTGTTATTCTTGTATTCCGCTTTGTTCTATATTCTATTTGCTAAACTAAAATGTGAAGCAGTATGTATCGTAAAACTCAGAAATAAACACAAATAATGCATATTCCTGCTTCCAACATTTATTTTGGACCATATTAACTAGATGATTCTACTCTTAATGTCCATAGAAGTTAATTTACAACTGTCATAATACGTTAGAATTTATCTTATGTTTACCTCATTTTCTATCTAATCCTAACCTAATATAACCGTAACAATGTAGCTTTGAGTCATACGTTATATATATATGATTGAATTCGATTAACTAGAATTCCAAATTATAGGACGGTCTGAACAAATTTCTAAATTATTGCTCCTAGCAGCTGTATTAATTATACTCAAGGCTTGGGACTACGAAAATTGTTCGGATGAAATAATTTATTCAGTTCATTAACTGGTGTTCGTTCAGTGGTTTAAATTCGATCATGCTTATTACTGATAGTATAAAAAATATATGAATATGTAGTTTATCGAAATATTATTTCAGCATGTCCAAATTAATAAAAGCCTTTACTTTTTACATTTCAATTTTTTAAAGGTATTATTAAAGCAAAGAATAAATGATTATGTTAATTATTTTTAAGTATTGTATATTGTACCAACTTTTATTTTTAGATAATTGTTTTACGTCTGAAAATGTATAAAATTCCACTGAATAGCGATGCATGATACACACGTCACGCTCGATAATGATTGTGCGATTAAAGTAAATCCATTGAATCATATCGTAAATCAAAACATTCTTATCGAAAGTGAAATCACTAATATTGATTTTAGTATGTTATATTTTTGAATTGTAAGTTTTGCTTTGTTAAATCAACTTTGATTGGTGATTATAATGAAACGTTTGGTTTCTCTCTTTCTTTTTCATATAAATTTTTACAAAACCGAATTCGCTCGATTCAGAAATGCCGGAATCTAACGTTGTCAGTGCCTACTCTGCTTGTTCTAGTGTGTAATATTATTAATTTTACAAATTAAACAAAGTATTTATTCTCGATACATTATAAAAACTGTTCTGTGTTATATGAATGAAGCAAGATTTTTATATATTTCCTGTACTTCTAATTTGACTCAGTTCTTAAAAATTTTTAAAATGCTTAATTTTATTTCATAAATAGCATTCAAACAGTTACTAATTAAATTATATTCTAAACTTAAATCTTATAATGCTATGATAATTTAAAAGTAGTATAAAACTTCTTATTAGCGGTAATGCTTTAAAAGAGAAACCGCTATTTTGAAAGTTTATTTGAATTTTGTATGCATCTAATAAATAAACACGTGTGTCGTAAACGTCAATACTTATGTAACTTTCTATATTTTTAGTAACTAGACTTTTGTCACTAAATAGTCGGAGCGTATACGCTGACTTGTGATTATAATTTATCAAAAAATATCTACTGCAGAAGTGGCTGAATAGTGATTGACCTTTTTAAAAAGTAAAAAAAAAAAACATAATAAAGCTTTGCAATTCTAAGTTTATAACTAAACATTGATTCTATAGCTACATATATGAATATATCTTGTTAAAATATTTCTACCAGTCATCATACAGCGAATAATATAAGATGATAATAATTGTAAATAATAATCGGTTTAGTTTAATTTAAATCAGGCGGAAAACATATATATTTAATCAGAAGCAACATATGTATGTAATCATCTGAGGAGATGAGGTTTAAACGATAACCATATGCAATTACCTTTTTAATATCTTAACTCTGCTTTGTCTCTTTGTAAACGAGACTACGTGTTTACGTTTTGTATCAACCTATATTAATATTATAAATGTGAGAGTAACTCTTAAGTGTGTCTGTCGGTCTTTCACGAACAAAACGCTGAACCGAATTTGATGAAATATGAAGCAAAGTTGATCTCCAAGAAAGGACATAGGCTACTTTTTTGTCTAAAACGTGACAACCGACACCCTAAACCGCGAGTATAGCTGCAGATTTATCTGTGCGAAATTTATAAATAACCGAAAAGTGGTCTTTCAGTTTTTTATATTTATCCTTTTTTATAACTACTAACTACGTATACAAGGAAATAGTGTTTATGAATTGAATACATATTTTCTTTGTTAAATTATATCGCGTTTTTTTTTTAATTTTGTAGAAATCCAGTAAGGTTTTTGATCTTTTTCTATAAATATTCTCTGTCCGTCTGTCATACGGCAATAACGATATGGTTAGCAAAGAAACTCGACATGATTGCTATTCCGGAATGTGAAAGTTTTATTTTATATATCTGCATCGAATGTTCAAGCTCATTAAGGTATATGCATATGGCGACATGTGTGCTTAATGTATTTTAGTTAATTAAAAAAATGTGAAGATTGTGTTTAATTGTTATGAGGAATATTTGCAACTGAAACCGAGTGGGTATTACAATTGCCAGAGAAAGTGTAGCGAGATACTTATATTACTTAAACATTCGATGTAAGTAATAAGTTTTATTGCAGCAGCAGCAGCAGTTTTTATCCAGCGCTTTATTATATTTATATATTATACGAAAATTTAATGTCATTGAAATTTTAAAATACTATTATAGTATTCTATATAATTCTTTACAAAAATCAAAACAAAAAAAAACACGAGTGTTTATTTATTAATTAAGTCAGTGGGCCGTGAAATAATTTGAACACGATTTGGCGCAATTTAGCACTTTACCTCTGGCGACATTACCAGTTAAATTACTCAGACTTTGTTGAGAATAACAAGTAAATAATGCAATTTTGACTCTCATTACCATAGTCATTAAATAGTTTAATGTTTCGTTTGACGGAAGTATACACTTGGCTGTGTAATAGCAGTTTAAATCAGAGTATTCACTTCTATTTTGTAGACCATAAAATTTAGAATTGACTATGTGATTATTTCCTAGTGTGTTTTCGGAAAATGGTTTACTGTTGCGATGGAATTCCAAAATATTTACATAATTGAGCCGCAAGTTTGCTGTAAAATAACGCTTGTCTATTCTGTATGGACTTGTAGTTCCATTGTTACCTCATTTCAGAAAATCAGTATTACCTATACTGATTTCGTAATATGTATAATGTGTACACGTCTTAGAATTAACTTATTTAAAATCACGTTCACATCTTATTTGCCGATATGGACACAGTTTTGTTATGCAGCACAAGTGATTTAAAAACTATTCGCTTATTAAAACAATATTCTGTGTGGCAGTAGATTTACTGATTACTAAGAAACAGTTCGAAAGCCTGTCCCGTCAGACTGGACTTATTTGTCCACTCGATACCATAATTACGTTTAGTACAGGATGTGTGAATGTTAACGAGAAACTCAGAAATCATGGGATAACGGTGTGTCTAATTATTACCCTTTATGGTAAAGGTATATTAAAGCAATTTTTCTCACAGGTAATGAACGTACGGCTGCAGTAAAAAGCTACACGATATTGTAAGGCGAATACTTCAGAAACGTTACCGATAATATTCTTAGCTAGAGAGTAATAAAAGAATGCCATTAGTTTTTTCTTTTTGTTTGAATATTTATTAATTACAATTTACTGTACAGAGATATCTGTGTAACAAATTTTTCAAATGCGGAACATGATTTTAGCGTGTTAGAAAACTATATTAAAACTCAAATTGATAACCATAAAACAATTAAATATAAAATACAAAACTTGCCCCAAGAAGACTGGATAAATAAAAATATTATTGAAGAAATCAGCAAACGTAATCAGTTATGGAGAGACTTGAAACATGATCGCAATAACACTGATTTAAATAATGATTTTATTTGGACAAGGAATCATGTTGGAACTCTAATAAAAAATACTAAAGAGATATTATTTTGCTGCTTTTATGAAAACTTACAACAAACCAAGGCGAATGTGGAATTTAATTCATAACTTAGCTACCAATAAGAATAAATGTAGTGTTGTTCCCTCAAAACTCATAATAGATGGTAAAACTAATGATGAACTCCAGGACATATGTGAGTCTTTTAATATATACTTTTCTTCTATCGGTCCAATCTTGGCAAATAACATACCACAGAAATATCACAAAATAACATCATTCATAACACATACACAACAACACCCTTACAGTTTAAATGAATTTAAGTTATCTTCAAAAATTGAAATCCAAACAATAATTAATAATTTAAATGTTAATTCAAGCTCAGGTATAGACAATATTACAACCAAATCATTAAAATGCATTAACAATTTAGTGTGTGAAGATTTAAGTCATTGTATTAATAAATGTATTAAGGAAGGCGTATTTCCAGATTCTCTAAAAATAGCAAAAGTTAGCCCTATTCATAAATCAGGTGGTAAAACTGATCCTGGAAACTACCGTCCAATATCTGTCCTACCAGCTTTATCGAAGGTTTTTGAAAAAATTATACATGTACGTTTAAATAACTATCTTAAAAATATAGATTTTTTATACAAACAACAATATGGTTTCCGAAAAAATTCTAACACACTATCTGCAACAATAGATTTAGTTAATAAAATAAAAAATAATATTGATCAAAAGAAATTAGTTTTAGGTGTATTTATAGATTTAAAGAAAGCGTTTGATACTGTGTCCCATAACATTTTGATAAATAAGTTAACAAATATTGGTATTCATGGGTCAGCTTTAAAATTACTTACATCATACCTTACAAACAGACAACAAATAGTTAAGATTAAAAACATTAAAAGTACACCAAAAATGATTACCTGTGGAATACCTCAGGGATCTATTTTAGGGCCTCTGTTATTTTTAATATATATAAATGATATCAGTCATCTGGATTTATCCGGTGAAGTATCGCTCTATGCAGATGACACGTGTTTATTTTACTTTGAAGATTCTATTGAAATTTTATTAGCAAAAGCACAGAATGATTTAGATAAATTACATGAATGGTTTCAATATAATTTACTAACTATAAATATTGAAAAGACTTCTTTCATGCTTTTTCATGCAAAAAATAAAAAAATTCCAAAATTTAACCCAATAATGATAAATAATCAGACTATTAAACAATCAAATGAAGAAAAGTATCTTGGCCTAATCCTAGACCCTAAGCTAACATGGCAGGCACATTTAGACTACTTGCAAGGAAAAATAAATTCACTCACTGGGGCAATACGTAGATTGTCGCGATGTATACCACACAAAATCCGTATTATAATATATAATTCACTTGTAAAGTCATTATTAGAATATCTTGTTGAGATTTGGGGTAGTGCATATAAAACTAATATAAAGGATCTACAGATCTCGCAAAATAAATTACTAAAGTCATTATTCCATCTTGATTACCACATGTCAACCAAAGAATTATATAAACGTACTAATGTATTATCAATTAACCAGTTATACAAATTTAAAACATGCATATTAATTAGAAAAATACTAACAAAAACAATACACACACAAATAACGTTTAGAACTAAAACCTACAAACATTACACTAGAAATAAACACAAACTTGAATTACCCAAGACCAGGACGAAATATGGAATTAAATCTCTACAGTTTGAGGGAGCAAAATTATACAATAGCTTACCTAATGAAATTTTCAATGAAAAATCCTTTACGATCTTTAAGAAAAAATTATTATCCTAGTGTAAAAATACTTAGATTAATTACTCTTGAATTGTATAAGTCGTTACTACTGTACTAAATTGTCAGTTAAATTATTATGTAAAATATCTCATTTAAGTGAACATTGTATGTTCTTTATGAGAAAATAAATTCTTAAACCACAATATTGAAGTTGAGAATGGTAATACTACTTACAGCCAATTAAAATACATTTCTTCTATTTATCTTATTGATTCGGAATTATGACGTTGATTTAATACGTTTATCTTATTCTTTTAATTTCCCGATTTCATGCGATTGCCATCTGTCTCTAAAAAACTTTTAAAGGTTAAAAACGAATGCTGCCTAAAATTTGAATCATAATATTCTACTGTTTTATTTCTGGATTCGATGTCGTTAGTTTTAGGCATTTTTTTTCATTTATGGGATTATAAAGATGACGCGTTTGTTTGTTTGAAAGTTCTAATTATAGGATTTCTCAATCAAATTTGAAATAACCGTTTTGCTTTAGATAGCCCATTTAATTGAGAAAATTTTTTGGGTAGATAACATAACAGATACGCATTGTAGACGTTTAAAGTAAGTGAAATCGCGTGAAGAACATAGTTTATTTATAATTTATAAATATCAATACCAGCCAGCGACCAGTAACGTAATCGAGAAAATAGCATCATAATATTATTCATGATAACAGTAATGAGATAAGACTTTACAAATTATTAAAAGTTTTTGCATAATCTGTGATAATTACAAATACTATTATCAGTTGGTAAAATTATTTGCCAATAAATTGTCTTTGACGTAAACTTTAATGACGTTCATTCATTGTTATTGTTTTATATATATTTTTTCGTATTTATATTTAGCTTATAAACATATTAATTTGCTCTGAAAAATTTACTAAAATTTTTAAACTGTAATAAAACCAATAAAAAAGGAACGTAGCATTCAATAATTAGCAGATATATAAATTAAAAATGAAATATATTTAATAATAAATTATATTTCGGGCTATAACCATATAACGTAATAATATTATGTAAGTAACAACCACTTATTTTAATGGAGGAGATCGTATCGAATTACTTTCTTTCAGTTTAATGAGAGACAAGTTTAGTACATTGTTATGCTGTTCATCATCTTTTTGTTACATCTGGGGATTTTTTAAATTGACATCAGCTGATAGCTGTAAATGTAATTTTTGGTTCTCGCGAAATGAAATTACTTTGTACCGTTAACTTGTTTTTATGCTTGAAATGTGTTTTATGTATAAAAATTCTTTCAGTATATTTCATATATTTATAGAAATGAAATAAATTGTTATAAAGTATTTCTATTCAAATGTCTATAAATACTAATATTATAAATGCATGTATGTGTCTGTTATTTTTTCTCAGCAAAGCTACTGAATATAATTTGATAAAATTTCAATGAAATGTAACAAGCTCCTACTCCGACCACCAATCCTTAAAATGCGAGGGAAGTCCCGGGCAATAACTATTATTAAATATTTTTATAAATATTTTCATTGAAAATGAGATACCTTAAATGGATATGATTTATTCGATGTTACATATATTTTTAATAAAAATATTATCATGTATTTTACGTGTGCAAGCGTAGTCACGGAAAACTCGCGATAGTCGCTGCAATCACAAGAATATCGCGGAAAATGCAGTTAAGTTAACATTCGGATGATTTATTAACCTGACTGCTCACATCCAATTCTAAACATGCTATTCGCTATTGATATCGAAGGAATAAAATGATTTTTGCGTTATATTAATAAACGTTAATAATATAGACACGTGTCGCTTGAACTCGTATTATGTAACGTACGGATTTATTACATACTTAAGTATGTGATATGTGATAGAGTATTTTAATTATCATTGTTCGAGTAAAACTTCAATTACAATTAGAAAAGTGTCTTCATTGTTGTCACTTACTGTTGTCTATATAGTATATAATAACGATATTATTAAATAGTCTTATTGCTTACCAGTATCGTAAATCAGAGTTTATTCGATATACGATTGAAAATATATAGACCACACCATGCCTCGTCAGAAAACTATTTACATAGTTTAGCATCAAATTAAAATTTATGTAAAATATTTTATTTTAATTTTAATTGTAAATGAAGTGACATACATAATATTTAATGCGTAGTTGGTACTATTAAACGAATGTGAGACGAATTACATGTTATATGTTTAGTTTTAAGGTTAGCCGATATGGCCCAGTGGTCAGAACACGTGATCTTAATAAGTTCAAACCCTGACCTGCACCAAATATTCCAGTGACTTATTTCAATTCATACAGTGATCGGTGGCGATTTAAAATGTCATGAGTAAACCTACATGGTTCGTGTGTAAAACTGCCTCAAGTGTATTCAATAAGCTACATGTGTTACATAAACGTGGAAGAAGAAACTCAAAGAGGTTTTATTTTAGAATGTATGACAGGCCACCACTTTTTCAACCGACTTCCAAAAGGAGGAGGTTATCAATTTGTCTGTATTTTTTTTTTTTTTTTTATGTTTGTTACCTCATAACTTTTCACTGGGTGGACCGATTTTGATAATTTTTTTTTTCCGATGATGGGATCCATATGAAAACGATATGTCTTAAATTTGCATTATGTATATGCGCGACAAATAGGTGAATAACTGAAAATCATGTTAACCAATTTTGATAATTCTTTTTTTATTATAAAATATATACTTCTAGGGTAATTTGGTGAAAGTTTGGTAAGGTTCTGAGCACAGGATTCATGACAAAGTAACGGAACGGAAGGGAACGGAACAATTCTGAGGAGCACGTTAGCGATTCTCCGTCGAATCTTTTATTTATAGGTTATTTGGATATTTGAGTCACCTTCCGTAATGTGGTTATGTTTATGTAATTATCATAGTCGAATATTATAATCAACTAGCTGTGGCTAGCTAGTGGGTGGTAAGTATTCTCGAATTGTTTTTTGATAGATATACTGTAGGGTTTTATTGGCTGACACCGGCTCCAAATATACCAATAACTATAACTACATGATATAATCGTTAATCGACTTTTAAGTAGTCTAATATTTTTCATTTCATTTTACTTAGGAAGACTCTAAAAAATATGTTGAATACGCAATTATTTTTATTACTTTTTCGTGCATATTCATTTGTTTTAAAATAGTGTTTTGTTTGAAGTCGGTTTTTCTTTTTGTTAAAATTTTTATTTATTATATGTATCTTGTATTATACCTAGAAAGATATAGGAAAAATGCGATTTTTATACATTCCAATTTATATTTACTAGGCATCCATAACGCGCGTTTTTATAAGAAATTTATATACTTATAAGAAATTAAAGAAAGTTTTTATTTATATGTACTTAATATATAAATAGAAAGTCTTCTTACAAAATATTAAATAAATGAAATATATTTAACTTTAGCGAAATAGAATGTTCAACTTATCTTTCTTTTGTAATTATTTTATTGGGAGTCATATTGCAACTGTTTCGCGCCAATAAAAATATGTGTAGCTACTATAAATGGTATAAGAATCAAAAGCGTACTGTAAGGTCGTCTAATGATATCTTATCTTTATCTACTCTTGTTTTTATCTATCATCTGTGCAACCAAATAAGGGGGTTAATTTCTTATGATTATTAGGACCTACAACTGAATAGTTTAATTACTTTTTTAATAAGAGGATTCTCCCTGTATTAAGCAATAATGTACGTGCGCAAAAACGTTAAATATATTGCCTGAAATATACGATAAGTACAAGAAACAAGCAGAACCTTGTTACCTTTTTATACAGGGTTAGTAAATCTTATCGGATATTGTATATGTTTTTAAAACAGGAAATCAGAAAACGTTCGAATATATACAAAATAATGTATATCGCTAACAAACGTTAACGTAAAAAAAATTAATAACTTATTTGATTTCATTCATTGAGGCTGAAACCTTCGTCTTCCTGTATATTTCTGTCGCCTGTTCTTCTTAGGCCTCAGGGAAAGGATAATTTAGTTTAGTCTTTCTATAATTAAATTATATTTGCATATATTTAAGTAAATGTGATCTATAATTGTTATATTTATCTTCAACTCTATGGATTTTAGTGTCTACAGTTTTTGCGTCTTTTCATCATCACAGGCGGGTTTTCTTAAATTGAATAATCATTGTTATGGCTGCAAGCGTATTCGCGGTGGAGTTCGTTGACTTAAGATGTTTTTTCCGTGTCTTCGGTTCGATGTCGCGTGTTTATCCTTTATTTTAGGCTATTAGGTGTTCGTGTATCGCTTATTAAATAATTTTCCTCGACATAATAGTAGAAATTGATTGCTTGTTTTGATTTATTTCGCATTTACACAAGAATAAGATGTACCTACTTAATTTTATTGCGTCGAGTTACTCATAATTGATTAGGATTCATAACTATTCTACGCAACAATTGGTTCTTGGATATCTAAAAATGTTTTTGTATAGTGGTTGACTCTACTCGTATTAATATAATATATTTTAAGTATGTAAACAGACGGGTAGGTATCCCCCCTGCATAAATCGATACTTTTAGGCCTACTAATAATTTATTTATCTAAATAGTATCGTACTGGTGAATACGTCCCATGAAATAGTATTATAACGAGTCACAAGGAAATTTGTTCCTTATTATTATTGTCATTACAGGTATAAAAGATAACAATTTAGATTCAATTTTGGGAGCACAATAGCAATATAAAAATACCTCTTTTATGATCACAGGCAGTGGTGACATCAAATGGTTTGTGTCTTCTTATGCCGTCTATTAATAAATCGACTATACACTAACCAAATTACAGACTCAAGTGAAGCTGACTTGTACTACTTGACACAAAATGTAGAGCAACGAGTTTCAATTAAAAAAATATATGGCAAATCAATTAACTAATTAATAACTCATCTACCAATACAAGTAGGTTTTACTATTGTGTAACGTCGTGACTGTATTAATTTCGGATTAATATGTCGTCGGCCTCTTTCATTTGAATTAAATGATCACCAATATAACTTGTGTATTTGTATTTTGTAGTAGCGACTCTTGCCTTCAAGACGTATACGCATCTGTTTTTCTTTAGAGAAATATCATATGTTACAGTGATCGTCATTGACGTTCTAGGGCTGACTAGAATTCCAGGTCGATGTACGATGTCGCGAAAGTATTCGTTTCTCTCGGTTGACCGTGTCACAAGTCGCAGTTAGCACTTATTAAGTTAAGAATGCAGCGCTCTTATGCGCATTTACGTGTTTTTTTTTTAGTTTGTTCAACGGAAACCTTTTTAAGGAAAGGAGGTGACACTGTTTGAATGCGTTGTCCTGTTTGAACTTATGCTTCGGCCTTTCGCTCTTGTTTAGTTGATTCGTGGTCACCGCGACTAAACCGTTTATACGAGTACATGCGGTAATAATATATCATGAAAATTCATCTATGATACTTAATAAGAGATTTATTAATTTTCTATTCGTTTAGTTTTAATTTTGTGTCCTGAGAGGTCAGAGTATAAATATATGTTATATTATTATTAGTTAAGTATAATAGTATTCATGTTTCGAGATTGAGTTAATTATGGGCTTTTAAACATTGCGTATACTTATAATATCAAATATGGATTTAATATAATTAAATATCGTATTAACTTTTCACAGTTTTTTCCAAATTGATTTTAAACTTATAATAAATTGATATTAATAAATAATAGATAGACTAGTTCGTTATCAGGGTTGAAGCTATTTTCGATAATTTGATATCCTGGTATATTCTTTGAATTTTTAATCTTAAAGATCTTATCGATGAAGTTGAATATTTTGACTTTTCGATCGTCTGGTGATTTCACATTGACGCATATTCTCAGCCCTCTAACAAGTAATATCCTGCGGTCAGTCTGAAGTAAAGGATAATGCTGAATATATATTTGACTATTAGTCGCTCGTGACTTCGCCTGCGTCTAAGGGTGTTCGTTGTCATGTGTCAAATTTCATCAAATTCGGTTCTGCGGTTTGGTCGTGAAAGAGCGACAGACAGACATAGTTAATTCACATTTATAATATTAACAGCCTGTAAATTTCCCACTGCTGAGATAAGGCCTCCTCTTCCATTAAGGAGAGGGCTTGGAACATATTCCACCACGCTGTTCCAATGCGGGTTGGTGGAATGCACATGTTGCAGAATTTCGATGAAATTAGACACATGCAGGTTTCCTCACGATGTTTTCCTTCACCGCCGAGCACGAGATGAATTATAAACACAAATTAAGCCCACATATATAGCGGTGCTTGCCTGGTTTTGAACCCGCAATCATCGGTTAAGATGCACGCGTTCTAACCACTGGGCCATCTCAGCTCTCATTTATAATATTAATATAGATTGATAACACAGAAGGAATGTTCTGATTGTAGATTTATTTTTATTTAAAAATTAAATAAAAAATTATGTATATATATTCAATATACATATATTCAATATTTGTTTGAGACCTACTCAATAGCAGACGCTAAGATGTAATATTTTTATTTTATTTTTATAACTGTATCGGTTTCAATATTATATTTTATATTTTTCTTATCGTTTCTTCCGCAACCGTTGCTTTAACCTTGATTATAAATAATATGTCAATTAAATGTAATTACGTTATCAATATTTAATCATTATTGATCATCATTGCAAAAATCTATGCAATAGCGAATATGACATTATGACGAAATTATGTACCTAATCATTTTTTTTATATTTTCATTAATTTCTGTAATGTTAATAATTATCTCAATAATAATTTAAACCAACTTTCAAGCACATACAAATAAGAGTAAAAGTTGGTACATTAATTGTCCGCAATTCTTAATGTTTCCGAGTTATCTGTGCCATCTTAATGAACATCTTAAGGAGAATTTGTCCTAATTACTATTGTGTATTGACAAGCAAGGTCGATGGACTCGTACAGACGAACACACTTCAGTATACTGTTAATCAGATTAAATGACCAGGCTAAAGTCGTCCTTATTTCATAGCAATAAATTCTATAATTGAAATTCGTAAATGTTTTCAACGTTAGTATATTTGTTGTACGCGTTACATAGAATGCACATATATTATGTGTAATCTGCGTAAGGATTAATTCAAGCAATGTCATATGAATTAACAATTAAACAGGTCGTTAGCGATGCGAATTGATCACGCAAGTGTATAATGAAATAATGTAATGCAAGCAATTACGTGATAATTATGTTGGATTTGTTTCTACGCGTACACATACGATTTACATAGTTTCGAATTTTAGAATAATTTAATATTATAAATACGTGCAGTTCGGAATTTTAAATTGCAAGTCTTGATACTTTAACCGTTTTAGCCACTGAGAGATGGAATCAGAGATTGACGACCTCCGTGGTCGAGTGATGTGTACACCGGTTTTCATGGGTACGCTACTCTGAGGTCCCGGGTTCGATTCCCGGCCGAGTCGATGTAGATTACCATTAGTTTTCTATGTTGTCTTGGGTCTGGGTGTTTGTGGTACCGTCGTTACTTCTGATTTCCATAACACAAGTGCTTCAGCTTCTTACATTTGGATCAGAGTAATGTATGTGATGTTGTCTCATATTTTATTATTTTAACAATATTGATTACTATTAGTTCAGCAAGAATAACGGTTCTACAAAACATTCTGCTTGATACAAATGTGTTCGGTTTAAATCTCAGTCTAATTTCCTTCAGAGCAAAAAACCGAAGAATTGCACTGTGAAAATAAAAGTGGCTGGCTTATAAGTAAAATGTGAGTGTTTGGTTCAATCGCGGTCGATTGGTTTCAATAATATTAGAATAAACGAGCGTAGTCGGATTGTCTCCCTTGAGAATTGGCGCTGTGGCCTAAATCGGTCCGGCGGACATCATCATCATCCTGTTTCTTATAAGGATCAAAATTATTTTATAGAACTCAATAGTAGAGTACTGTCTAGTCATAAAAATTTTATCAAAAAATTGAAGCAAAAAATGTGTTCCGCTAAATTTAATTTCATACAGTTGATACGTTGGTACTCACTATAAAAACTGCTCCAATCTCAAATAAATAGAATCTTTACATGTTATTAAAATTAAATAAATATTTAATAAAAAAGTTTATTTTAAACACGATATAACAATTAAGCTAAGCTGTCAAAATAACATTGAATTGACGTTTCCTTTATTTGTTTGATGATATAAGACTATAAAAAATAAGTTATTTGTAATGTTCATGTATGTTTCTATCCTTGTGTTATATTTATAGATATAATAATTCTGTTGCTTAACGTTTGTTCATTTACAAAAACTTAAGTCTATTCATTGCATTATTTGATATATATAGGTACGAGATTAAGAAAAATCTAATATATGATATTACTACTAGCTTACTACAAAACAAACTCCTATAGAAATTGTTGATTGAATTGATTATTGAACAGTTTTTAGCTTCTGTACATAACTATTTACACCAGAAATGGTGTCAAGATTTTTAGAAACTATTTCACCTTTAAACGCATATGCCGTCTTCATATATAATTGTTAAAGTACTAAATCAACGCGATTTAATTTAAAAATACTCTTCAATTATTTTAATGTACTTATGTTGACCGTGACAAACGATTTATCTAAGAGTTATCACACTCGTATTTTATCTCCGCTGTATGATCTTAAGCAATTTAAATATTTGAGTCTACAAAGGACAGGTATAACAAGTTTTGTGTTATAATAGTTTTGCTCAATATATTTTATGTGACGTAATAAAATTTAAAAAGAGAACGATGTCAATTCAAGTCAATTTGAAATATATTTTATAGTACACTGACTCGAAAACTTTTGAATCGTCCTGTTCAGAATATAGATTGTTTACTATACATAATGAAATGATACTAACCACACCTTTTAATTTGTTTTAAAAGTATTTTTCTACGAAAACATTTTGCTATTATTACAAGGGAAGTATTGACAAATAAATTAATAAATAAATAATGTGCCTGTCAAGGACCGCCTCTTTCTTGTTATATGTCGAAATAGATTAACAGAATTTATAATAACACACAACTAATAAATAAATGGAAAAGTTTTGTTAGCACTGTTAATGTATTTTTTCAATTATTATGATAACTATCTACAAGACCCTGCTTAGCACGGGTGGGTGCAAAGTTGGTAAATATAGTAGAAAATGTCTAAATGAACAGGGTTTCTGTGTTTCTGTCTTCAGTGTTCTATATTGTCCACGTATTATATACAAAAAGCTTCTTCTCGAATCACTCTATCTATTTAAAAAAAACCGGATCAAAATATGTTGCGTAATTTATAGGATCTAAACATACATCGGGACAGACAGTGGTGATTTTTTTGACTATGCAATGATAGCAAGCAAGTAAATATTGTACCTCTCGCACACAATATGGAAAAGAGAGAGACTGTGTATCTTAAAGCTTATGCCGTTTGTCGTCACGGCATACGACCCGATCCTACCCCCAAGTCGCGCGAAGAGATGTTTACATAAAAATAATCCAATGCAGTAAATTTGAAATGTCTTTGTTCAAAATTCTTTTATACTAGTACTGTTTGATTTCTGTTTAAAAAGCTTATTTCATTTTGAAATGGCAGTAACGTTCTCAATTTGCTATCATTTTCCGCGTCTCGTACTCCGGAGAATGTTGTCTCCGTATTAAAATTCTGACGCCATTTTTAGACGCGCTTTGAATAACTGTATCGTGTAAGTACAATACATCAGTTTGTGTTTCTGGAATGTGCCTCTTCAATACAACATTGATTGTGTAGAGATCGATGATGATTGTCTATTGATCGACTCCATTATCATTCACAAAAAGTATTCAAACATTAGGATATTGCCTTAAATCTTTATTTATCATGATAGGAGGAGACGATTTAAATTGTAGATTCACATCAACTCATACTAAAATTTCGATTGAAGTGCGGTTTGGAAATCAAACCTAGCAAGCGAGTCGAACATAAGCTGATTCAAACTAGTAGAAAGATTTAAAAGCACGGAAAAATTATGTGGAAAATTATTTATTTAAATGAATCCAATTAAGGGATGGATACACGTCGTTGACCTTGGTAAATTGGACCTTACACTCTCTGTGGAGTAATTTTGGGGAAAAGTGTCATAGGTTCGTTCAGCACAACATTTCACCCCGCACTGGTTAATACGGCGACAGGCATGACGGTATAATATATCGATATTTGTTTTATTATCTAAAAAAAAACAAAGACTGCCCAAAAATCAATTAATTTAATCCCGGCGGAAATAAAATAAAAATTGAAACGAAGTGTGGAAAAAAAAGGAGACAGATCTAAAATCTAGGTTTTAGTAAATCATAGCATCTTTGTGTTATAAGCCTGACGGTGGCAGTGTTTTTAAAATACGATCAACAACAAAACATCAAAAGTTCAATGGATAAACAGTGATCTAAAAGTTGTCGATCTAAAGTTTCATTTGAATATTTTCGTAATTTTGCATCCACTCATTGCACCACAACTTCTGTCAATATTGGCACAAAAATATGAATAGTAACCATATTTTTGCAGTAGATGAGATATATGCAAGGGCTCCGTTTCTTGTAACCTTTTTATAGCTTTGTTATTATCGATTATATAAAAATATTCGTAGCAACGATAAACTAAAGTAAAAAAATAAAGAAGAAACTGTATCTGCGCGTGTAAGTGTGTTTGCTTTGTATACTTTTTTGTTTTGATATAGCGTGACGGAATTCAATGTACCGTAAAAAGTAAGACGCCTCCATTATTCGAGCGAGCGATATAAATTACTCGATTTTATTCGTAAGCAATAAACTTATCCGTAACTCCCTGAGCGATTATAGATTTTCTATCTACCAATTAATTACCGTGTTTTATGTACTTTCCTTGGTTAAATTATAGACGACAAAGAGACAATCAAGAAAAGTATAAATTATCGATTTTTACGATGTATAAATAAGTTAGACTCGTTTGTTTCGACTTGTACACATTTTAATGTAGTTTGTATAGCATAGAATACCTACAGTTGAATTTTGTTTATCTATATTAAATACATCAATTGATCAATATTTATACTACTAAATGAAGTGATTAGTATCGTTCCTTTAATTATTAGAAATATAGTTTTCTATGTAAGTTATGTACAATTTAATAATAAAACTTATATCTTTCCAAGAAATACTCGTAGTTACGTATGACCAAAATTCAAGTGATTTCCGAAGGAGCATTACCCATTACAGGCTTTTATTTTGAAAACATTCCATAAAATTGTAATTAGATTCAAATCTAATTATAAATCGTGGTATGTTATTAAAACTCGACGTTCTCTGATCAAGTTAACCGATCATTGCCATTTGCAATCTTTATACCTGTCGCGGCTACCTATTCAATGTTAACTCACAGTAGTGGAACGTATTTATCTTTAATTTAAATGAAACCGTATTACCGACATACAAGGTTGAGTTTCATATAAATCTTGAATTATCCTAGTAACAGGTAAATCATTGTCAGTCTTGTATTTAGTTTGATTGCTTGATATTGTTGTGATTGAACGAAAACGTATCTCTAAATAAATATTCGTTTTTAAAAAAATATTTGTAGTGTGTAAATGTTATATAAAGTGTTTGCCATATCAATACTTTTGGAAAAAGATTTTCATTATTTCTATATGTAATATGCAAAATTAAATAAATATATTTTTTATATATGGGACATATGAGTGATACATGCGTAAGGTAAGAAGGCGAACAGATTAAAAAATGTATTTAAATAAAATAATTTTTTTCAATATTAAGTATCTCACTTCATCCAAACATATGAAATATAATATACAAGGACATTACTCATAATGTAAGCAATCTTAAGTAAAAAAAATACACAAATTGCAATTACATATGCAAAACAAAATAATGTGAAAATGAAATCATTTACATAAATTACTAATATACTTACTATTATTTACAACATTGTACAAATTATGTTTGTATATAAATTTAATTCCAAAACATTTTTGCGTATTCGTTAATTGCTCATTATCAAACAGGTGGACTGACCTACTGCTTGAACCTATTAATTTGTATCGGAATATTATAAATATGATTCGATTTTTTACTATTATAGAATCTCTAAATTATACGTAATTCTAGCAAAAATGTATCCAAAAGTCGAATGCAATAAAATTGTATGACTGAAATAACATCATATACTCGACGAATAAAACACAAGTACCAGTGATATTTTAGCATAATTTTCAAAAAATTAAAATGAACATTTGAATGAAATATTTTTAAAGAAATTATTAAATCAATAACACTTAGAATTTTATATTTATACTGAAGAACCGACACGAAACTATAATACCGGGAGTTTGAAATTGTTTTAACAACATACAAACGTATAATAAAAATATAAACCGATAAATCTAAAATGATTACTACAATATTCGATTTCGTTGTAATAATTTCGACATGAAACGTGTGTTATGTAGTTAGTTATATATATAATTAGTTTTATAATAGACTCGGCGAAGTTTCAATGTCTTAGTACTACACCTTGAGTATACTGTGAGCATATTGAATTTTATTAAGATTGATTATTTCACTGCTTCGTTATTTTTAATAGTTTCTTTATCTTTGTCGTAAAATAAAAGAAATTGTATAAATTTTATGTATACTTTTCGAGTGAAAGAAAATTACATTTGTGTAGTTTGAACAAGTGTTTATAATGAAATTGTAGCTAAATAAATACGACGAACTTTATATGTTTATTTTCGCAGTATAATAAACGCAATATTAAATAATTTTAAAAATTGTTCACAGATAAAACACAGGAAGAATGGCGCGCTTCAATACAGTATTCGTCGGGGCCGGAGGACGTTCTAGTCATAGGTTAAGCTACTGTCTGATTGCCATGATTTTCTTAGGTGAGTTGTCAAATATTTCATGGTAATTTTTTATTTAAGACAGCAGACGTTCTTGTGTTTATTATCTCACTCTAGTCCCCATAATCAAGAACTAGAAGAGTCTTAAGCAAGACCTTAGAATACTAATTTCAACCGTTAAATTTGATGTCAATTTATAACGAAATGTAACAATGAATTGAGTTTTTTGGTGTTGTACAAGTGATGAGTATAGAATGACAGAATCCTTGTTGTATCAACAATATCTACGGCGGACCCAACTTTGTCATAATAAATGACAATCATGTTTATATCCCTGGTTTTCGATCTATAGCCTAGTTGAGCATGTCTTGACGTTCCCAGTACCGATTTTGGTTACATCGATACATGATTAGCTAACGCAGAATGTATCGTAGTACACGAATACGTGCGCAAATACCTAATTTAATCACAACGGAATAACGGAATGTGTTTAATTCTCATAATCGGTTATAAATGACAATTGTGTATGACAATATGGGGTGCAGGTATAAAGCCTACTCATTGTTGGGTAAGCATCATCAAAGTTTGGGCAGCTACTGAAAGTGCCTATTGTCGCAATCCCCATTAATTGTCGTTCTAGGTTTATAAATCTGCAATTAAACGAGCTAACGGTAAAGCTAGCTAATGTGTAACAATTCAGCATAAAAATAATCGCATACAATTTCAACTGAGAGTTAACTTCATGAGGACTAAAATACACAATATTTTATACCTACTCTATGTTTATTTTTCAGGATTACCATTAGCTCAGTGCCAACTCGAAAAGTTGTATGTTGATGAGACGGATATGCATCTGCTGGTGGATGAAACGCGTCTCTTCAAATTGATTCAAATGTAAGTACAGTACAGTGTCGAGAGTATAAACAACCCTAATGGTATGATTATGCAATTTTACATTAAATACGAAAACGAGCATTATAATTACTTTTATTTTGTGATCGAATGACGTTGCAAAATATATTTCCGTCGTGATGTAACTGCAGATTGATTTAATAGTTACTACAAGTTGCTTCTATGATGACGATTGTGGGTTTGATCCTCGTTCATTATAAATTTCTAAATCTCCAAAAAATCCTGAAGAAACCTGACACATGTATTAAATGAAAATCTACCACGTGTATCCATTAACCCATATCGGAGCAACTTGGTACAATAACCTCCAAACATTCTTCTCAATAGGAAAGAAGGCCTTAGGCTTATATACAGGCTGTTAATTTTCCTATTATTTTGCAGTGGCGAATATAATACAACACTCCAAGTTGCGTCTCAGATCCAACACGCTGATATAGTCCAATTTGTTCCGCCCGTTGTCGAAATGCCTGGAGTCGATAAGCCGGACCCAACGATGAAGCACACCTATGATATATGCGCATATGGCAAAAGTCCGGGACACTCTGAAGTCACGTTTAATGTCACGCCCACTGGCTTTGTGAAGTAAGTTATTCAAATTTTTATTTTTATTCAAATTAATTTGCAATGTTTTGGTATATGGAAGATTGTAGGCATAAATTTGTTTATAATTCATTTGGTGTCAGGTGCTAAAGAAAAACCTGAAGATGAAATGAAATTGACGCATCAGAAGAAATTTCGATAGATGTTTTCTTCATGGGGTAGCGAATAATGTTTACTGTACTGATAATGTTTCTCAAAGGCAGACAAGTCTTAGTATTTTATTTTGACATTGACATGACATTTTATTTTTTCATAGCATAGTTAGGCGTCTTCTATTTCCTTACAAAACCAATGCGATACCAAACTTGGAGCTAAGATGCTATGCCCGTTGTGCCTGTAGCTACACTGGCTCTCTCACCCTTCAACCCGTATTACAAAAATAATAAGAATTGATGTTTCGTTGCTTAAAATCTACGATTAATGAAAATGGCATTACGTGAAATAAAGGTGCCTAACCCAGAAATGTTAAATGTTGATAACTTACCTTATAACAACTTAGAGTGATAGGCTACATCAGTCTAACATTGAACTCTTAGTACTAGATATGTTACGTAGAATTTTTATAATTTCAGTCTGGATTCAGTCTTTCTCCGTGTCACAGTAATGCACTCGAATGCGATATACGTCATCTCGTACATCATGGGCTGGATCTACTTTACTGCCTGGTCCGTGTCGTTCTACCCTCAAATATTCATAAACTTCAAGAGGAAAAGTGTCGTCGGGCTAAACTTTGACTTCTTAGCACTTAATGTCATGGGTTTCACCATGTATTCGTTGTTCAACTGTGGCTTGTACTTCTCGAAAGAAATACAGGTGAATATTAAATAATTCTTATTTTTTTTTGCCATCATTTTTGATTAAATTTAATCTAGACACGCGGTAGCATATTAAGCCAAGTTCAATTTTGAGTTTACTCAACGTCAAAAGAAAAAATAAAATTAGATTTTTTTTTGTGATGTGATGTGATTGCTATATTGCAATAATGTTATTTCTTATTAACCTAAGAGTAGGGCGACGAAAAAATATTAGTAGTACAGTTCAGAATAAAGAAACAATTTTAATTTTATTTTAAAAATAGTCAACATCATCTAAAGGTCGCATCGCTTTCTTATAAAACAAACAAATTATAATTGAAGTATAGAAGGAAACAATCAAGAAGTTTTACCCATATTTTTTAATTTTCACGGTGCTATTGGTCATAATTGGTTTTATATATTTTCAGGCCCAATACTTCATGCGTCACCCTCGCAGCTTGAACCCAGTACAGTTGAACGATGTCTTTTTCTCGTTGCACGCTGTGTTCGCCACTCTTATCACCATCACCCAGTGCTTTTTGTATGAGGTAACATTCCGAATACTTACAATTTTCCAATAATTACATAAAGTAAAAGTATACTAGTTTACAATAGTAGCGGATCGGCATAGAATATTTTTTTAACATCTGTCAAGAGGTCACGTTCGAACTTGAAATTCATTATAAAATAAAAAATCGTTTAAATCTCATACTATTGAATTTATAATTATTTAATATTGCTTATTAATAAGACTACAAGAAAATGTTATCTGATCGTTATCACTTTCCAAAGACACTAAAATATATTAAATATTTCTAACAAACTCCCATTCAAAACTAAGGTTGTATTCCTTTTGCCTGAAATATATCTGTTTAATTTACCCCTCAAATTAAAAAAGAAATGTATTGGGTCATACCAAAGTTTGGCGGTTTCCAAGACCATACCATCGATAGTAATCTACAATTTGAGTCTCGTGAACAAGACATTGTAGATAATGTCGAAATATCGAGGCCCACCGAATAAAAATAAAAAACATGGTATATATCCCGAAATTAATAACTTTAATAATAAAAATAACCATGTTAATTATCTACAATTCCTACTGTCCTAATGGGGAAATTTCTATTATATTTTAGCGTGACGATCAACGGGTATCGATGGTAGGTCGCGGCATATTGACCACGTTCGTGTCCGTGGTCATCATATCAGCTAGTCTGGGCGCCGCTGACAAGATCTCCTGGCTCGACTTCCTCTACTACTGCAGCTACATCAAACTCTGCATTACGCTTATTAAATATGTTCCTCAGGTGAGTTTATGTAGTCTACCTAAAGGTATCTAAAAAGTATTTACTGCCGACACCGGAACGGGAAAACTCTTCCTTGTACTAATAAATCAGAAACGTAATACAATCTTTAATGTTTATTATATACAGAGCTGAGATGGCCCAGTGGTTAGAACGCGTGCATCTTAACCGATGATTGCGGGTTCAAACCCAGGCAAGCACCACTATATATATGTGCTTAATTGTGTTTATAATTCATCTCGTGCTCGGCGGTGAAGGAAAACATCGTGAGGAAACCTGCATGTGTCTAATTTCATCGAAATTCTGTCACATGTGCATTCCACCAACCCGCATTGGAACAGCGTGGTGGAATATGTTCCAATCTCTCTCCTTAATGGAAGAGGAGGCCTTATCTCAGCAGTGGGAAATTTACAGGCTGTTACTTTACTTTTTTTACTTTTATATACATTTTTTATGGTATAGTTTGACGGACGAGCATACGGGCCACCTGATGGTAAGTGGTCACTATCACCCATAGACAATGACGCTGTAAGAAATATTAACTATTCCTTCAATGAGCCACCAACTTTGGGAACTAAGATGTCCCCTGTGCCTGTAGCTGGCTCACTCACCCTTCAAACCGGAACACAACAATACTGAGTACTGTTATTTGGCGGTAGAATAACTGATGAGTGGGTGGTACCTACCCAGACGGGCTTGCACAAAGCCCTACCACCAAGTGATATTATATTATAACAATAGTTCGGTGTTCTTTTCGGCCATAGTATGTATAATATTCCAGATCTTAATCAGATAACCCATGGTTATCGTGAGTGTCGACTAAGCGATATTCTCTTAAGAACATCCAGAACATCCATGGTATAAATTTAAGGCATCACAAAATCCTGTAACTGTCCCAATGCGGTGTTAAGTCCTAGTCCTCTCTTGAGACGCAAATTTGAAGCTCATATAAAGACAATGCTTCAATGCGGGTTTTTGGGTACAATGTGACAGATATTCATTTGACTCCGAAATGTTTTCTTACGACGTTTTCCAATATCAGCACGTGGTACATTATAAACACAAATTATGAATGTTACCATTCGTTTGTTCAGTTTGAAAGTGGAGACTTCGGTTACGGTTATTCATGTGTTCACCTAAAAACCAGTTCTAATGAGAGGTGTCAGAAAGGCAGCGAATATTATCGATTAAGTGACATTTTAACGTGACGTTATAGTGTCATATTATCATAATTCTACTTTTTTATTTCACTCAATACCTGCAATGTAAATTATATTTAATTGCAAATGGCAATAAACCAATAAGTTAATATAAGTTAAAGACCCCTCTCAATCCTAAATATTCCACCTGTTTGGAATGAAGATTCTAACGAGGGTCAATGACCTTAAATTCAAGCGGCCAAATAACAACTGTTTCAATTAAAAACTTTCTAAATTTCAGGCGTACATGAACTACAAGCGGAAATCGACTGAAGGTTGGAGTATCGGCAATATTTTCCTAGATTTTGTCGGTGGTTTCCTCTCCATCCTGCAGATGACCCTCAACGCTTACAACTACAACGATTGGATATCGTTCTTCGGAGACGCGACTAAGTTCGGTCTAGGATTATTCAGTCTCATCTTCGACATATTCTTCATCTTGCAACACTACGTATTCTACAGGTATGTTTTCTACTATTTCTTAACAATTCAGTATAGTTTCACGGTGTTGCCATATCAGATAAAATTGATTTTTATTTGCGTTTGTTTTTATTCACTTAAATACTTTTTATTTATTATACGAGTTATTGAGACACCGAGAAATCTATACACGCTTTCATTGGGATGCTTCTTTGAGAATATTGAGCTCAAAAAATGTTAGCTCAATATTTTCGCTGGCTTTGGGTTTCATTAACATAAAATAAGCTCCTTATTAACCATTCGATTAAGTAACATTGTTTTAACAATCACTGCAAAGAAATAAAACTAGAGTGAAAGTCTGAGGAAGAAACATTACGAACGGTTGCCTTGAGCTCATAATGGAGAAATATTAATTAAGAAAATGAATCTGGAGATAAGAAAAAGGAAATAGAACTAGAGAAATGTCATTTGTGTTAACATATGTATAAGGAAACACTAATAATTAATATAAGGAATATAAATAACAAAACGGATTCAGAGATGCTTGGATAAGAAAGAGAGAAGAAATCAAACAGAACAAGTAATTTGTATTAACATACGCTGAAGTTTCCTTTACGTTAAAATGAAAGTGATTGAAAATATGAAAGAGAAGACACAAGAAGAAGAATTATAAATGGTGAACATTTATTTGAGAGTGCTGAATTTTCTACGTACACGAAAATTAATAATCAAATTAATAATATAATTAATTTATCATCAAAACTACATCATTTTTGTCATTGATCAAAACTACTGGATAATAGTCACATAGCAATTGGGCAACCGCTGCTTATACTATAAAATAAGTATTGCAAATAATATCCGATCATAATCGAAACATCGCTTTAAATGGACACCTCACCATTCATACCGGGACGCTAACGCACGCATTTCGTACGAACACGGAGATGTTCGAAATTCAAAATGGGATACAAAATGGCGGATTAGTTTTCGGGGTGATAAGAAACATTTTGTGGTTAATGTTTTCAGAGAGGGCAAGAGATTTATGATTGTTGACGATAGCGAGGAGGGTTCCAGCATGATGAGTTCGGGTGTCGGCAGTGAATACTTTTTAGTTCGGACTTGGTATGTATACGGATTAGTTAAACTTCAGGACCAGTAGCGGACAATCACTAACGTATAACTTACTTAAACTTTAGTTTGTGGATTGTTTTGTTTTACGGTGATTTTTAGTTCGTAAATTAGTAGTACTAATTGCCCCGTATGAAAACTTTTTCCTATTTATTTATTTTTTTAGGGATGCCGATGAGAAGAAATATGATCTTGAGGCGAAGGCGTGACGCGTTTGCTACTTCTAATGCTGCCATTTTTATTTTAATTTATTTTTATTTAATTTGACTCGATTTTTATAGTCCTATAAGCATTTCTTTATTTAAGTTGATATTATTGCTCCTTTTTAAGGCAAATACCTACAATAAAATTGAAGTCCTTCGAAATTGTTAAAACAAAAAATTAATTAATTTTAAATACATATTTTTTGGTAATTAAATTGTTTATAACAATATAATTTCCAAAAAAATACGTATTTGCTCTTGACTACCAAATATTTTAAGCGATTTATTTGTATACATGTTTATTAGCCAATGTGTGATATTATTACTTTTTTAAATACAGTGGCAATAAATTGATAGACTGATCTGGAATACCTAATATTTATATTTCACTGTTATATTTATTTATGAAATAATAAAAAAATATTGTTATTTGTTGGGAATATGTAAAAAAAAATATGAATTTGTTGATTGTGTTATAAAGAAAATGTCAATTAATAAATTATCTGTGATTAAGAAACACATTTTATATTAAAATGTGCGTTATATCAATGCATTTTAATTTCAATATCCGACGACAATGCATTTAAAACATATCCCATTCAAAAAAACATACCCTTCTTCCCGTGATCCTATTATTTTCAAAATTCATTTAGGTTAAATTTATATGATTTTTATTTTAAGTTTACTCGAAATTTATTTTCGTATCTTTAGTTGTGTATTATTCAATGTTATTATATCATGTAGATTATGTTTAGACAATAAATTAATTCTGATTTTGCTGTGTTTCTTTTAAAGTCCTTATCTTAAAAAATACATAGACATTTCTTTACATTACTATTATTCAAATGAAACAAATATTAATTTACATTTCATTAAGAATATATATATATATAAGAATATATATATATATATATATGTATTAGCAGTAAATTATTATATACATAGATTTGTTTAGATGTTTGCATATATTTTATATGACAATAATTACACCTGAAGAAGTGTATATAACACTGAGATGTTCTAGTTATTTTAGAAACAAATATATATGTACATACATAAATACAATATACAAATATATAACATAATAAAAGTAGAAGTAATCTATAGAATATTTTAATTTGTAATTGTAAATAACAGATATATTTATTAGTTAAAGTAAAGTTTGCGTTGTTTTTATAGTTCCATATATTATATCAGCTTTTTTAATATTAGATGAATCACCGCTAAAGCTTGAGCTAAACTAACTTTCATACTGCATGCTATTTCAGTCAAATGCCTCTCATAAATCAAAATTTACCGTTATTTAATAAAATTATCTATCTTTTATACGCGCAGAAAATATTGAATATTGTTTTTATTAGATAATATTGTACATGACAGTCTGTTAATTACAAAAGTATTTTCTTTATAGTATCTTTATAAATAAGTTCGACATTGACGAGACTTCGTGTTACATAGAGATGACAAAAAATAATAGTTATTCTTCTTGATATTTAAGTAATGAGTTAATGGTAGAGTATTTTTTTTTCAGTATTACCTATTAATATACTAATTAGAATAACTAATCATTATTCTTAAGACCAGTACATAGAATGTACGCATTTAATAAGTGGTAACTAGATTGTACATTTTGACGGTTTGGCCTCATGGTCTAGTAAACAGGTTATACGAAGCAGTCATACATTACAATTTACCTATAAAATCCTGATACTTATAATGTTGTAAAAGGGTTACTACAGAAAGTATTCCGTTATTAGAAATAAAGTTTTTAGAAATATTCCACTGCCTTGATATTCAGGTCTCTGTTTTTTAGGAATATACTATGATTAAAAGTAACAAAATTGTCTAAATCTCATTACATTTGATTAGTTAGTGATTTAGAGCCTAGTCTATATACCAGAAAGCCAGTTGGCTCAGCTATAATAATGAGAATTAGTAGTAAAATAAGATAATAACTTTATGGCAATAATAAAATTAAATCGTCGCTCTTATGTTTTAATGTGCAAGTATCAATATCATCTGCCCAGAAAAATACAGTTTACGTAAATAATTAAAATGAATGTGATATAAATATAAGTATTAATAATTGATTTCAGTATATTAGTTTTCATCAAAAGCATATATTACTAAGAAACAAAATAAATATACAGTTGATAGGTTCAGTCAATATCTATAGATAATTTGTATTCCTGCTATTAAGCCTGATATGCGATGCATAGGAAGAAGAATCCGCAAAGGCAGAAAGCGGCATTGGCAGGAATATTATCATTTATTTTTAATGTCTCGGGTCTTTCGGACGACTCAATCGCCAGATGTGGGAGCCGTGCGTGCTGTCGTGACTGAAATCGGTCACGAGGATATTACCATCGTCACAGATTTGTCGATTTCACGTGAAAATGCTTAGGCTGAAATTAAATTAAATGATACATATTTATTATCGGACTACTATTACTTCTGTCAAATAATTTTCTTTTGGTATATTTCGTTATCTTGTTCATTCATATTTTGTGTTCTATAGATTTTTTTTTAATTCATATAAAATATTGCTGTGTCACAATTTTGATATATGTATTTATAAAAAACATAAAGAAATTTGAAAATTGACATAGTCGGCTATTTAAAACAAAATTGCCGTGGTTGACTTGCATGTCCTTCAGAAGAGTAAAGAAATGTCAAATCATTATACATTGTTATTATATAGGTAAGGTTTATATACTCTGAGCATTGTTATTATATAAGGTTTACATACAGTTTGACGCACTCGCGATATCAATTCTAAAAACAAATCTGCGAATGAAACAATGTCACAAGTGCATAAATAGAAGTTCTTTGACCCTTTTTATTAACGTGATTTGTAAGCAAAGTGAAATATGTTCGTAGCGTAAACAAAGCTTGCTGATGAATATGAGATATTTACAACTCCAAACCTCGGTTAGGTTAGACGTTTTGTCATTGCCATCAGAATTTATAGTCATCTTCACTGAGGCCAGCAAGAGTAAACACATTTGTGCATCTAATCGTTACGACATTATAAATTACCTTTCAATCCTGAAATTTCAATTATGAAGTAATGAGAATGCCTGAGGGCACAATTAACTCAATGAAATAAAATGTAGATTGATATCTATCCTTATGAATACACCAAAGACTTGGATAATATCGTCTGTGGAAGTGTCTAGAAGCTTAAGAATAGTTTCAAACTTTTCCTCTTATTTGTACAAACGAATAAATTGATGTAACGCATGGATATGTGAAATTGGCTTTATTAGGGTTCCATTAAAACATTTCATGGTAATCTTTACGATAATTATTAATTTGGCTTTGAAAGTATTTCCTCTGTTGCGTATCAAAAATACTTATATAATATACTTTGTTTCAGAGATGCGCGGTACATCCTCCTACCAGGTACCATGTACAACTCGGACGAACTTCAAGATGAAGCGTATATCGAACAAGACCTTGACACGACAGAGTCTTACCAAGGGTCTCCCACATAATACCAAAATGTATTCCGATGGAGTCCGAAAACATGCTTATGACGCATTATACAAACAGCAAGAGCAATAGGGGAGACATGTGTTTTACATACTACTATTGATGTGAGGCAGGAAAGGCATCATGGTTGACGTTTCACTTTTGACAAGTGACAAGTTTATTCAGTGAAATAAAAACTATAACTCTTTTTGAAAGTGATTCGGTAAATAGTTGTAATCGAGAAATGGTTTTGCTAACGCTACTATCAACTTGTGACGTCCATATTCCGTCGTCCGAGCATATTCTGAAAGAACGTTTTATTTTAATTAATGGACGCAACGAAACGTAACGTAACGTAATAAAATATTTTCAGTCAGTGGTATTACCCAGTGCAAAGGACAATAATATGACATTTAAGTATTTATTTTATTGTGTTTAGTATAAGGAACATAAAATTAGTATTTTAAACAATAATATTGTTAGTGGATTTACTAGATCCTAGATTCGCTTTATTAAAAGTTTGAAATTCCAATAATTTGCCAGTATGACTCTGCAGGGCAATATTTTCTTTTTACCGTTGCCACTTGCAAGTATTGTGTACTTCAACTTAAATAAAAATGTATTAAGATCGGGTAAAATTATTTCAATTTTTAATTGAGAGGCAGGATAGCCTGTCTTATAAGAGCTATCGAATCAAAAAACGAACTACCTCTGTCCATAATGCATATTAGTTATATGAGTGTATAATCAAGCAATATATTAACTCGCCTTGAATTAAAAATTTATTCAATGTATTGTAAATTTGTATAATCTTTATAATTAAATGGAACATGCATCTCTTACTTTAAGTGTAAAATGTAAATAAAAACATTAAAAATATGGTTATTTATTTTCATTTCAAACGATTCAAATTGAACATATTATCACAAGATCAAACATTATCAAAATCAAATAAATATCAGAGCGAAAAAGATGTATTAAACAGATGAGATGGTTTTGTAAGGCAAAGTCAACGTCTGTTGTTAAGGTAATACTGACGTAAATTAATTAATGACATATTTGTTTTCCATCAGTCACTTTCTGCTATCGAATTGTTTTAGAAGATTTTTAACATACTATGTATTAAGGATTATAACATGTTGGCTTACAATTGTTGACAATTGTTTTTATAATTGTGTATTTATTTGATACTGAGAAGGAAAAGCAACAGCGGAATTTCTGTTAAGAACAAAATTAATAAGATATTTTCTGTTATCTTCTTAAAAGTTTACGTTTTTAAAATCCTTTGCTACACAAACGTATATTATAATCTACTTAAGAATTAATGCAGTGCAGTTGTTTAGTTGATAATGAAAATTATGACTAAAAATATTTAAATCTAGAAAAATAGTGCAAAGTTGCTGTCTGGTCACACCGAAATCAGACCAAAAAATCATGTATCGATACTAAATTATTTTTTGCACACTCGAATCATATGATTTTGGTTCTGTGTCACAATCTTATGTCAAAGTCCTTATAAAGTTCTTCATGCGTTTTATTGTTATGTAAGCGTAGATACGTAACACAAAAATAAATATGAACAGCAACGACGCGTCACATTATTTTTAAATTTTATGTTTATGCAAAGGAATAATTCTCGTTCGACATTCGACGTTTCGACTTTTTATTTCGAACATTTTTATTTTTCGAAGTTAAAACATTTAAAATCTATACTAATTTTTATGATTTATTTGATATTTTTAAAGTAAGAGAGTGAATGCCAAATTCTACCGCTAATGTTTTCCTAATACGTCCTCTGAGAATCAAAGTATTGTTGCAACAAGCAAGGCCATAATATAAAGTCTGAACAGGCAGATCTTAATATAAATTATTCATGTCTTTAAAGAAAAAGTGTGTCGATAATTTGTGTTTTAAATAAAATTTAGAAATCGCATATTTAAATTTTGTACAATTGATGTTGTCCATTCTGATTTTTATTCAGACTATAAAAGTAGTAAAAGTATACTTATTATATCTCTTTGCTTTCTCACATTAAAAATGTATTTCTTGAGTAATGTAGTACTCTAAAGGCATTATTAAATCATCTCGAAAAATAAGTGAAATAGGCTAAATATAATCAACGTCTGCAGAATAAAATAGGAAGTTTTAAGTCAATAGAGTTATAACAAATACGGACAAAAGTTATAATTCGCGGTATTTACTTAATGTATAAACCAACATTATTTTATATTTATACATTACGCATTTTGTAATACGACAGATAGAGTACAATAAACAGGATTTATAATACGATAGCTGTGATCCCTAACAAAGCCCTCATGTGACTGTATTGTAATTGATATGTTAATTATATCACGTTTTCAACATTTGATTATATTTTATTTTTATAACGGTTACTGTTACAAACTATTAACGTATTTTTTCTAATGAATTTAATGAAACAGCACATAGTTGTAACTCAACTATGATTGTCTCAAGATAAAACGTTACATTTTATTGATATGTTATAGATATAGGTATATTTTTATTGACAGATATATAAATATAAATATCTATTCGGTAATAGATATGAAACATTATTATTGTATTTGTTGTTATTTTGTATTCATACTTATCTTTATTTTTAGCCGAAATCGTCGGATGGGTAGAACACGAAAGAAAATCTGCCTGTGTCGAATGAAGTTATATCAAGTCATGCGTATCCACCAACCCGCGTTGGAGCTGCGTGGTGGAGATAACCTAAAACTTTCTCCTCAAAAGGAGAAGGCGCCTGAAATCCAGCCAGCGACTGTTGGGCTGTATTTACAGGCTATTATTTTACTTTTAACGCTATAAAGCACTCCATTGACATATTCGATAGCATGTTATGTTTTGTGAATTTCTTGCAGAGGAAGCAATAAGATGCTTTATTCTATCTTTAGTTATAGTATTTTTTTATCTTTTTATTATTATTTGAAAGTTTTTTTTATTTTGTTAAATAATGGTTGATATTTATTTGTGGACTTCTAGCTATTTAAAGTTTATTTAATGATAACACCGCTTTCGTATCTTTAGACGATACAAGATCCTTTGTTACTGTACAATGTATTTAAAGTCGACAGAAAACGTACAAAGAAAGTTGTGATAAGATTGCGATCGGAGAGGATTTTGATGTTATAAAAATAATACGTTTACGTCACAAGGGGTAATGGAGATTATGTATAAGAACCTTCAAGTGGTTCCTGATAGACTTATCAGATTATTAAACATTAATATCGTTTGTTTTTATATTATGTAATCCAATTTATAAATATATTAATCGAGTTTTTTTTTAACTAAATTTGAACTGGAAATTATTTAAGTATTAAGATCGATTTAAGCGAAAGTAAAATTTCTAGATATAAATTGAGTAAAACATTCTACTTTTATGTTATGTTTGAAGAAATTAAGTTGTATGCGTCTTTTGACACGCTTCACGCTGCCCCGTTTTCAAGTGTTCAATTTTTTTTAAGGTTTAACTTTGTAGGAATAGTTTTAATCTTATTTATCAACGTAGCGATAGAATTGTTTAGTTTTTATTTGTTAAAATTTAAAAATATACTTTCTTCAATGACAGCCTGCCGATGTACTAGGTTTGAAATTTTATTTTTAAGCCGAAAAAATAACGTGTGCGTATGACACTTGATAATTTGCCAAATATGTGATTTTTTTTGTTTTCTGTGTAGAATTTTATTTTCGATTCTATATTTAATTTAAGGTCATTATTTATTTTAAAGTCGTGAAGGTCACATATTAATAAAACTCTTGGTATAAAAGATGAACTCTATGAACTCTGTTTATACCAATGACACGCATTATTTAAATCAAAATATTATATATTGACGTTAGAAAGTTGGTGTAAATATATATATGCAAAAGGTTACCTATGTGTGACAATATATAAGAGTTTGTTTCATACAATTTATGATAACAGCTTATTAATTTCATGACTATCACACGACTTTACTGCATATCTAAGTTTTTTTAAATATGTAAATGTTTTTATTATAGTTTTACCAACAAAAAACCCAATAAGCAATAACGATCGAACCCTAAAAATTTATTTGTAGTTTTGCCTGTGCGCCGTCATCACGTAGGAGGACAGATCTTCCGGCGCTAAAAGAATAGAAACTAATTATAATGTTTTTAAAGAAAAGCCACTTGTACCGTGCATTAGAAATTTTACGCTAGTAACTATTGTAATGCGCAAATATGTAGATTCTTATCGGATTACAGAGTTATAAAGAAAATAAGAAAAACATTATGCCTTTAATTCTTTTTTGTAGAATATTTTTTTACGTAATTAAAATTGGCGTTACAAATAGGTACCGATTCTTAAGAGCTCTAACTTTTCAACCTATTTTCTAATTTATTAAAATTCGTAAGGAACCTCAAAGCAAATTATACCATTAGAATAGCCTTCCAGATTTTGTTAAAAAGTAAAATTGTGTCACAGTACCAAGATGAATAATAATTTGTAATTGATTCTCATTATTTTATTCAAATAAATTCGCATATTATGGTACCAAGATTTATGCCTAAGTAATGTCGGATGTACTACTACTACTACTAAGTTATTTCCCCATAAAGTCCGTAAGTAACGAAGAAATCCTGATAATATGTTATCGTATATATAATCTTGTCTTTTTTTAATTAAGATTTTTCATGTTTAAGATTATTAATTAGCTGCACGGATTCTGGAAATTGGCAATATTTCTGCGCCCATGCATCTGAAAGTACGTAAATCAGTGGGTTGATAAACTTGAATTCTTCTCTTGGTGTCAAATCTTCCGAATAATCGAGAGATAGAGAGAGATCGATTATGAGACAGATTATTGGGGTGCACATATATTTGCGCTTACAGTTGTGTAGGTACTATATGTTTTGCGCAGTTGATTAGTCTCTCTTGCGGATGGCCGCTGCGACCGAAATCGGTCAGGAGAATATTATGATCACTTTTTTGACAATGAAGCGTGCATGTTCTTTTTTTTTTATTAAAAACAATATTTATAAATGTAAAATTTTGTGAGACGTTATGTGTTAATTTTTTTGTATTAATTGAAATTCAATTCTATTGTTAGCTTTAATTTTTTAAAAGAAACATGAAATATTCGTCGGTCACGTCAACAGTTTAATTTTAAAGCCAGGGAAAATACGAAGCGCGGTTATTTGTATCAAAATAATTGTTATAAAATAAAACCTTCAAAAAGAAAAGGATCATCTTCTCGTATACGATATATTGACTTAGTAATTTTTTTCAGTATTCTACGGTAAAAACTTATTCTCATTATTAGTAATTGTAGGTTTCAAATTACTTATATTATTGAGAGTGGAACTTGAAATGTCGGATGATTTAAAGTTACTGCAAAATGAACAGTCGTCAAGGAATTGTTTTGCAATATAAATAAATATTTTATCCTTTATGAAATAACAATCGCAATAAACACGTAATGTCAAATCAATTAGGTCACAGGTAAGTCTTTAGTTTTGTTAAATTGTGTGTTAACAATGCATGACTGGGACGAGAGAGGAAATTTAATTTGTTTTCCCGATCTTGTGCTTCGTTACGAAGCCTGTCAACTAAAATAATGCAAGTATTTAAGTTAAGAACTTGTCGCCTCCGATGAGGTTACGACCTTCGTTGAATTCCCTTGTTTGGGTACGGTGTCTGAATTTGTTATTTTTGAATACGAATTTTAACGAAGCACATTGAAAGGTAATAAGTTTGTCCGTTAATTGCAGCAATTTGACTTCTATTAGTATTAAATAAAATTAAATAAGGTATGACAAAAAGGTTTAAAAAAAATTTAAAAAAAAAACATAATGACAGCTGATCGTCGTAATCATCAAAAGGTACCAAGCCGTAAAGCCTAAGATAATGATTTCGATTTATGTTACGACTAAAAATTATATTTATTAAATATAAACTTTTCTATATAACTTTTATATCTGTATTATATATATGCTTTGCTAAAAATAACAGGTAAATATAGGTATTATGATAGACGTCTAATAGACCATGATTTAGTAATTTAGATATCATGACGGCACATGTAAATGAGATTATCGAATACCAGCTAATTGGTTTTAAATCAATTGGTATCGTTTGGTGTATTTTCCAAGGAATATAATAATAAGAAGAAGGTTGTTTTCACCTGGATTTATTAAAGATGTAAGAGCTACTTTCATCCTCTTCAATGAAGCTATTTAAATTACGTTTTGTGTAACTTTGAAATTAGAAACACTTTTAGTAATTACCCAAGTATAATCTTGTACCGATCATATTTTTATTTATATTCCATTACATTGTTAAAAGTAAAAAAAAAACAAACACACACACACACACCCTGTCAAAGGGCTAAAAAATCATTAAGTCTACGACGTTACGTCAATTTTATAGCGCTGCTTTGTTAAGTAAAAAAAAATAAATCGACGTTGCGATGCTTTGTGGTAATTTTGCGTATATTTTGTTAATGTTTAACTTTTCTTATTGATGTTATGATTTTCAACAAAAATAATTATCACCAGTTTCGTAATAACACGATTTACTTTTCGCACGTACACACCCTCGAAATGTATTTGCTTAAGAATTATTTGTTTTTTAGTCTATGCTCCTACGTAAAGTGCGCAAAACACGTGAATGACTGAATGATATTGGCTATGTTGGCGGGAAAACTCGAAGATATCACATTGTCGTGCTTTCGTGCGAAATAGTTTGCGCGGAAAAACATCCATATATGCGGGAAAGCATGCCCATAGACCCAGTACATATGTAGCCGTCGGAGGGACAGGACGCGCATGTTGATTTAAAATGCATTAAATATATCGCGTCGCACAAAAAATAAATATAGTGACTGAAAAAGTGATAGAATTATGTGATATAACTTAATTTTTTTTATCATAGCACTGTGATATTGTGTCGAACTATTATTTTTATAGCTATTAATAAATTTATAAAATGGCAGACGAAAAGTAAGTATGAAAAGAAAATATTTTTTTCGATTTTGTATTGAAAGTCAATTCAAGTATTTACTTATTATAATACTAAGACATCCTAATCAGCTTAAATATATTTGAAGGACAGTTTAACAATGCTCTAGATGTTATAACGTGGTAATATTTTATTTATTAATAAATATCATTAAACAATACGTAAAGAAAACACAAATTATTTTGAATGAACTATTATAAAACAACAATTTTTAATTTGTGTATTCAATTATGTAGGTTGCGATGATAATGAAACTGGAATTTAGGATCTGTTTAAATTATTATCATAAAATATACAAATTGGAATTATTTTGTTAGACATATGCTAAATCTGATGACAGGTTTGTTAATATAACGATGATATAAATGTATTTTTTTTAAATAAAGTAGGGACAAAGAAATTATATTTGAAAATAACGGAACTAATTTTTACTTTTTAATGGAATCAACGTAGACACAACTTTTTTCTGTAAAGATGTACAAGCCTTTGCCCAGCTTTGGGATACTAACGATCTTTACTTATTTTTATCATTATGTTGTTTTGTATTAATTAGGTTGTTATGTTAATAGTTTCGCGTAATTATGAAATATTGACTCTACATATGTATTTGTATTATATTATCTTCGATGTAAGTTTACCTAGCATTCAATAATGATCGTTAATATTTTTTCCAGTGCATATAAATGCGTAATCATGTTTACGAATATGCGTTAAAAAACTTAGACAGGCCTCTAGCCGGTTTAAGTATGTGTTGCACGGGTTATGCTTGGGCCAGTTTCTCAAATGTAATTTAAATTCTCGTTATGTTTACTATGAATACTACTACTAGTATAATTTAATCCACAAAACGACCACTAATTATTCAGTTACTTTTATGATATCGAAAACATGTTAAACTCCTTTACTATAAGTTTTTATTTTTAATAATAACTCATTTCTGTCACAAGAAATTTTGAATAAAAGTCTAGTTAACGTATTTTAGATATAACGTTAATATAATAGTTTTTTTAATATAACTAATTAATATAATTTTTTTTCGTAATTTTTCAAACCAATACGGTTTTCTTAATACATGCGTTGCTAAAGTATGTTTAGTTCCGATTTTTTTTCGATATAACCGGAATATCAAGTGTCGTTTTTCGACTTACCGTTAAGAATCGCGTGAGTTTCAAACAAAATTAATTTTAAATATTTATAAGGACTTGTGTAAGTTATTGACTAATTATTTAAATGACTTATTTTGATAGCAGAAATCTCGTATAATATTTTTGAATCTTCTGGCATTTATTAGATTTTTGAATGTTTTTCATTTTATTTTTTTGTAATTTAAGACTAGTTCTTAATGGTTTCACATACATGTGTCAAAATATCATCCGACAAATGCCTGAAGATGTTTTAAAAAGAACATAATAGTATAAAATAAATCCGCTTAACGTTGTCTGCCCTATGTCTGCTTAGATCTTTAAAATTACACAACAGATTTAGAGGCGTTTTTTTTTAATAGTACGTCTCAAAGATTCAAACAATTTGACATTTTTATTAAGTATTTTTTTAAGGCTGTCCATGCCCAATACGTTAAAATTAGTATTCATGTATTCAACATGATATTTGAATCGTAACGCGTGCCAATTGTTTATATTACAGATAATAATATATTAGGTAATAATAAAATCTATATTTGTTTTTTACGTTTGGAGATAGACCTTTGCTGTATCAGGTTCTTTTTTTCCTAATATTTTTTTTGTTAATTGCCAGTGTTGTTTGTTATTTCTTACAAATAAGAAGTAATTCTATAATTAAAAAATATATATTATCAAGTTATGACAACAATTATTACAGTTTATAACTATTTATATATCTATGGTAAAGTATTATTGTGAATCACAGCAGACGAGAAGCCAGGCCAGACTGAAATAAATATTTTAAATGTCAGAGCGAAAAGGGAATGGACAGTTTCGATATCACTGCGAAGATGATCATTGAAGAAATAAATAAATATAAACGCTAAACTAACATACATATACTGTTTATTTTGCCATAGAACGTTTATCGTCCTACATCCTTCCTTATCATATATGTATACCGAATAAACACGAAAGATATTTTTGGCCTGTATTATATATTCAACTAAACAAAGAGGTTTTAATATTCTAAAAAATAATTAAGAGAAATTGATTATTTAAATGTTAAATTAGCGCTTAGTACGTTTGCAATAGTTTAATTTCCGCTAGACTAGTTGGAAAATTCTGTACATTTGAATATGTTCAGAAACTCTGATAATTACACAATTATTTATCGACTTTTATTAATATTACTACGTAAGATTTTTTAAATTTTTGTCGGCGCGTATTGGTAGCGAATATGTTTCTAATATTTCTACCGTGGAGACGTAGCCTTAGATGGTGAAATATTTTGAACATTCGAAAATATTTTCAGAATATTTTTGCTAATTGATTCAATATATCAAGTATGTTTATTCAAGTTAGTTTTAGAATTATGAAAATCGAATTCGAAAAAAAAATATTACAAAATAGCCGACAGAAAATATAATTAAATAAATCAATTAGATACATCAAAAACTAAAAAAAAATTTAGTCGTTCTATAAATGGCGTGTAAATTTCTTATAACCATAAGTTACGTATTATTTGAGCTAAGAGTGCAAGGTTGAGGTTGTTGGCTTATCGCCAGCTGTTTGTCTTTGCACTCGTGCGGCGAATGCTAGGTCAATTTTTTGATTTAGTGTTAATATTTCAGCGTTTTGCACTAATTAGAAAAATAATTACCTGTTAATCGCTACTCATATTGCACACAATTTATAAGATAAAAAAATGTATAATATATAAGAGTTACAAGTTCAAGATCTTGGAAAAGGTTTTATTTTAAATTTGCGTAAAAAATTGTATATGCTACTGATGAAATTCAATTAAAGGAATAAAAAAGAAATAAAACGAAGGCGATGTAAATGAATTGCACTTGTTACACATTCTGCATGCAGGGAAATAGAATTTATAGTAACGTGTACGTTGTTGCGTTGAAAATTTAACAAACGATACATTTATACGACTCGTTTTATTCATTGGTCTCGAAGTGTTGCCAAAACCATAAATAAGAAATGTAGCTTTCCCAAATCTGATTTGTCACGATATTTCCACGTGACTTGTGTATTATTAGAATAATACAAATTAATCGTAACATAGAGTCTTAAACTCACTGTACACTAAGTCTACAAAGTATTAAGAAATTGTGAATGTAAGAGTCGAGATGGCCCAGTAGTTAGAACGCGAGCATCTTAACCGATGATTGCGGGTTCAAACCCAGGCAAGCACCGCTGATTCGATGTGCTTAATTTGTCTTTATAATTCATCTCGTGCTCAGCGGTGAAGGAAAACATCGTGAGGAAACCTGCATGTGACAAATTTCATAGAATTTCTGCCACGTGTGTATTCCACCAACCCGCATTGGAACAGCGTGGTGGAATATGTTCCAAACCTTCTCCTCAAAGGGAGAGGAGGCCTTTAGCCCAGCAGTGGAAATTTACAGGCTGTTATTGTTGTTCTTGTTGTGAATGTAAGTCCAGGTTGCGGGTTCAAACCGAGAAAGCATCATTAAATTTTTCGGTGCTTAATTTGTGTTTTTACTTTATCTCGTTCTCGTCGGTTAAGGAAAACATCTCGAGAAAACCTGAATCTTGTTTTCGTTCTAAAATCGTTGATATTTACCAAATTCTATTGGACATCACAGTGGAATAAGTCTCAAAACAACGCCTCAAAAAGAGAGGAGGCTTGGCCTTGGCCTTTTTTGAACTTTTTAGATGAATATACGGACTACCTAATATGATGTCATCTATTTAGAATGTCAAATAATTCTCGAAATTTTTTGAAAGTTATCGTATTGGGAATAGGTATTAGAATATAAATTTTTGGAAGTCTACAGTCAGTATTAAGAGTATACAGTATTAGTGGTAATCATTATTTTTATTTTCATATTGCTTAACTCGAGTAAAAACCTGTTAAAATTTAGAATAAACCCATGTTGATAGTTAGAGTAATGCCCGTTGGTTTAGTCTAATACTACAAGTGTATATTACAACTCCGCCCTGCTGCTTAAAACATCTTGACATAAATCTTTACTAACTTTATCTAGTCTATCTAGTAGACTGTTATAATAGTATAACTACTAAGCTGTTCTCTCGTGAATCTTTTGCTGCATTTTGCAGTTACTCAAAAGTTATTGGTTATTTATGAACTTGAGATAAGCTCAGTTATGAAGTGTTCAGAGTTACACTCTTACATTAGAAAAGTTGTAAGGCTTTTCAGATTGCCATCCAATTATACTTTGACTGTCAGTGAATAGAAAAAGTAGACACACGCGTAGTATCGTATTAATATCAGCGCAGAAGACATTGTTTGCATTCAATATTGGGATTACCTAATTATTATAATATTTATAACCAAATAATTATAATAATTATACCGTATCGTTTTATAAAAGTGGTGACTGATAATTAATTAATGGACGATTTAAACGATTAATATAAAAGCCTTAGTTGAATATATTTAGTAATTTGTATTTTGCGCTACTGGCCAACATAGCCGGCCATTCATATTACTAAATATCATATATTAGTTGATAAATTCAATCTAGGATCTGCTGTCCTCCTAGGAATTGGAAGCTAACAGGTCAGGGTGAGGTCGGAGAGGATACTGCTGGTTTGGTAGTCGGTTCCTGTGTACTAGGGCGCACTAGACGACTTGGGCATTGGCGAGTTCCAAATAACCCCTCACTTCAAACGCGTAATGCGTTATTTTAGCGAGTAAAAATAATGGATCTGCTATCTAGTTCGATCGAATGCACAATATCGTGATATGTTCCGAAGATCTAACACTAAAAGTCAAAATGTAAGGACGAAATATTTTTTAGGTTTTCGAATGATTTCAATTTAAAAGTAATTGTTTTATACCGTGATTATATGCTACGTTGTACATAAGCTTAAGTATTTGATAAGGCTGATAATGCGAATTTGTCAACACGAGCAATTTTTTTACGCAATACACAAGTAAATGTATGCACTAGAGTCTATATTACGTATAGGAGTGTATTTCTTACACATTTGTTATTCTATCTTTAAATTAAAGTACTGTAAAATAGCTTAAAGCTAATATAAAGATGTTGCAGTGGTCATAAACCTTTGTTCCATAACAACTGTTGTATATTATCTCTACAATAAAAATATATCAGTAGATTTTTATCAGTACTTTACTCAATTGGAACGAATTTATTATATACAAATACTGCATGTGATAATCATGCTAGATGAGAGTGACAACTGCCTCTGTATATGCTTTCATTATCATAATATCAAGCTTATCATATCAATCGTAACATCAAAAGAGCACGGTAACAGGTAATGGCAGTGTTGTGACGAATTAATCTGGATAATGCATCTTATTATGCGATTGGACTTTGATATTTTATTGTAGGAAATGTAAACAATTGGCACGCGTTGCTATTCAAATATCAATTGTTGAATACAGGATACCTACTTATTTTCACGTATTGTACAAGACAGCCTTAAATTACATAATAATAATTCTATTAGGATATTTTTTTAATTTTTATCCTCAATAACTTAGGTACTCCGAAAAGGTTTGGAACGTGAGCCCAAATTTCTTTAGATATTTGAATGTTTTTCTTTGGACGTATTCCTTCAGCGGAAGGAACGAGATCGTTTTTATCTAAAAAAAAGAGTCAAATCAAAATTGTTTAAAGCTTTAAGACGTATTGAGTCTCAGTTTTATTTTAAATGTTAGGATAAAGTAATAGTTCGAAATAATTAGAAACTTATAAGATGTTCAGTATTTGTTAACAATATGTCCATGTAATATGTATATATTACATGGACATATTGTTAAACCGTCCTCTCGAGTCACTCTTTATAAAAAAAAATCAGATCAAAATCCGTTGCGCAACTTTAAATACCTAAACGTAAATAGAAACAGGCCTACCGCTAAGTGACTTTGTTTTATACTATGTAATGATAATGATTATGGTATTTTGGTATCTTTTCTCTATCGTTTTTATCAAGGACAATGTATCCGTGGGAATATTAAATTGATGAGGAACAAGTGTATGGACTTTGAAATGTTGGCATCCATCTTACTGTTTAAAAAATATACAGAAGTCAAAACGTTGAAATTTAAAAGAAAATTAGTTGCGTGCACGTGCACGGCCGGGTGTGACAACCTTCAAATAACACCTGTCGTTGTGCCAAAAGGATGTTCACATGAATCATTGATTGACGGCATCTTTACAGTTCTTTCATCAAAATTTAAAAATATTTTAAACGAGTCCAATGATATACAAAGAGCTGTAATTTGCATTATTGGGTTATATTTGTATTTTTAATTGTTGGTGTAATTCTCAGACTGCCTCTGCTAACCGGTGTAATGGTCTGTCGACTGAGTAATAATTCATTATATTTACATAATATATTGTTAAACAAGGTTTAAACATTTAGTTTTCTTTTTATTTAATTTCGATAAAATTATAAAATAGTGGTGAGACTTTTAAGACTCCTGTCAACTCATGTGGTCTTTGGTTTAAATCTGAGGTGGCTCATCCCGCTCGTGATAGAAAGATTAGAGAGAGCACTTTTATTTACGCAAACAGTTAAGAAGAGATGTCACCATCATTAACCAAAACAGATTTTCCTCTAACAATTTATGTATTATTGTCCTGTCACTTTTTAATATTCAATGTTGTTCGTAATCATCGTCAAAGTTTGCATATTTTTATCTATTTTGCGGCGAGATAAGAATCATGTGACTGTTACACATGCGTTTAATATCAGAGATGAGTCTAAGCATTAACTGGTTTTTTCGGGTTTTTAATTTTATCAAATGAGTAATTATTGTTAATTCATTTATAAATGAAATGTAAAAACATTAAATTATTATTTAATTTACAATAATTTATTGCTTTATACCTTAAACTTAAACGTGTTGATCGATAGATCGATAGAAAATTTGGAAAATCATTGGGATGTAGTCCGATTTAATCTGAATAGAAAATATCTTATAATTCTTATACTTTAAGTGATTAAGATTTTATTATCCAAATATTACATATTATAAAATGAAAGTCCCCCGGCCGCGTCTATCTGTCTGTATGTTCGCGATAAACTGCAAAACTACTGAACGAAAATTCGTTCAGAAATTCGAACAAAAATTCGTTAGTTTTGTAGTTTCCTCGAGGTTTTCACTTAAAGAGAGTTTCATAAGGAAAGCTTAGGTATATAATTTATTAAGATTTTTGTTTAAATAAGTTGAATTAGAACGACAATTGTTAAAAATGTCATAAAAAATATATAAATAAGAGGTAAAAATAATAAAAAAAACGTATGCGCTAGTAACGAATAATGTATAAAAATGACATACATAAATGCGGGCTTGGTCTAATAAATACTCTTAATTCGATAGCCATTAATCATTGGTTAACAACAGCTGTGACGTCATAGATAACCCTCGAAACCAAATGAATGCGAGGAAGCAATCAGATTCAATGTCAGGTTTGAGGAAAATTTTCGAATAATAAGGTTACATCTCTCTTAGAAAGTAATTTACTGCAATAATTTTATTTTTAATTATGTTTGTAAAAAGTATATTACGGGAATATAGTTTAAGCTATGTTGTTTAATCCAATATGTAAATATTTATTTTATTTTAATTATAGAGGATATTATATCTTTAACAAATAATACCTTAAAACTAGAAATATTTTTTGTAAAAAGTGGAAATCATTTTGAATTTTTTATCTTTGTTTAATGTAAAAAAAAAAAAGTTTAACTAAGAAAATTGAGCTCTATTATCCTGTAAATTTTTCATAACTTGTATATTTTTTTATAACTTAGAATTTAACTTATTGTCAATTATTATAGCAGGTGCAATGCAGGTGAATCGCAGACTCTTGAAGATGAAGACGTGCGAAATTATGGTTCTATGTAAGTTTTTTTCAGGTGTCGGTAAGGGAGGCTTTAAAAGTGGAAGTTTTAAATGCAGCAACGTGCATGATCCGGCGTTTACGGTTTTACTGGTTTATTTTTTTACGAAATATTGCTTCTGGTTAAATAAATTATATTTTTATATCATAAGTATATTTTTATATTATAAGGTTGGGTTAGGCAAGTGTATTTTTTTTGTAAAATATTCTTTTATTATGTCTATATTTTCTAAGATGCGAAAAAGCTTAAAAGTATTAAATTTTATGATAGGTAAGTTTATCGCTATTTATATTTTTTGAAAACTACTTAGCAAATACTTACAACAACAGCAGCCTGTAAATTCCCACTGCTGGGCTAAAGGCCTCCTCTCCCTTTGAGGAGAAGGTTTGGAACATATTCCACCACGCTTTAAGCAATATTACTTTCTTACTCTTTAATAAAATAAGATATTATTTATATGTTATTCATAATTATGTTGTAATTATGGGACAGTTCGAAGGTCAAACTTTTATCACCGGTCAAAGTTACTAAACTCAGATGAAAGATGTGATTTAGTGGTTACATAATTTCCAATGGCGTAAAAGTTTCAGAGAATCTTATATCAGGTCTGCAAAGTTATGTGTTATTACATATTAGTGTATTTATGTATTGTATGTATGTACCTAGTATAGTATACCTTATTCATATCAATTTATCTTAAAATGTAGAATCCAGAATCTAAATAGGACTAGAAGATACCAAAAAAAAGGTTCATAAAAGTTTATGATTAATTTTACAATTTATGAATATTTTTATTCACATTTAAAACACACAATTAAAAATAATGGTATTTTTTATTAGTATTTGTATATGTCCTCGTTTGGTTACCGTTTTTTGCTTATAATTGGTGATTGCTTAAGGTTATTTAATTATATTGGTCCTACGCTTGAATTCTTGTCTGTAGCCCATTAGGGCAATAATTGGTAATGGACGTAATTTTGGTGTTTCCGTCGCTTCCCTTTGAAGCGTACTTCTATCTTTCTTCTTGAGATTATTTAAGTATATATTTTGTGTCGAAAATTATCTCTTAACGTAGATGTAAGTAAGGATCCGCATGACGGCGAAACATTAATGCGTTGTCTGAATTATATCGTTTAAATAAACTAAAGGCCTTTCTTAAAGGCCGGCAGGCCCCGGGTTTTGCAGATGTCCATGGGCGGTGGTAGTTACTTTCCATCAGGTGAGCCTCCTGCTCGCTTGCCACCTATATCATAAAAAAAAAACTAAATGTAATTATTAATCATTCACTAACTTTATATTTTTTCGACCCAAAATTTGAACTGAAATTCTAATTTGCAGCCTTAAAGCTTTTTGTGACCAGGAATTCTTGTGGAATATGAATAATATATAATATACAGGATAACTTATATCTAATGTCATAAGATTACATTGAGTGTTAACATTAATGGCACTAACCGGTTGGGATCTGGTTATGTAGTTACACTCAGTAACTAGTAACATAACTAGTATTCGTATGTATATCAAAATATAAATTTTCTAAGATAGCCTTAAGACAGGTTTTGCTTCACAGATCCTTTGCACAAGGAACGATTTTATAATGGCAAAAAGTAGTACATTTTTTAGCTTTTTATAAATCCTTGGAAGACGAACGGGCAAATCGACCACAATAGTAAGTGGTGATCATTGTTCATAGACATTGGTTCATTCCCTACATTACCAAAATGCTGTACTTTTTATTTCGAGTAAATTAAAAAAATGTATTGATTCAACCGAATGCCACGGAAAATAAACATTCATTAAGTAATTTAAAAAATATATGCTTCATAGAATAAGGATTCGAAATGAATATTTCTATTCAAAATATTCAAATGTGAAGACAACAGAATCGCGAGCACACAATAAAATGTGATTGTATAATGAGAACAGATAACATAACTCAATTACATGTAGGTATTTATAAAGAAACGCAGATTGCCTGTTTTTATAGACCGGGTTTGGTTCAGTTTATCTCTATTTCAGATAACAATTACCGTCATATTGCATTTGAATACTATTTAAAAAATATTTTATTCATACAATACGTTTTAATATTACCCGACAAAAACTGGTAGCGTATAAAAAAGTATAGAGTTAAAACAAGTGTCGTGTTAACTAAATCGCGCACCGTTATACAATCGTAATGGTATTTTCGGTGTGTCTAAATATTTACTAACCGATGATAACACGAGATATTAAATATGTTACTGATAATAAAACGTTTCTATTTTGTTTAAATATTTACTAAACTTACGATTAGGTTGTAGACCTAGTGAATCAAGACAACTGTAAAAAAAGTAATTGAAAACTGCTTAATTCTATTTTTATAATAATAGTATGATAAAATTGTTTTTGTTGTATAACTATTTACGTGTTCAACACTGCACTATTTTTCTGTTCACACTAGGTATATGAATTAAAGCTCCAATGCTCTTTTAAAAACTCGTTTTATTAGCTAGCATACAATATTCATAGGTGAATCAACTGTAGAAAAAAATCAGCACGAAAAAACTAGTAATTCCATCTATATAATTCAAAAGAAAAATTGACAATTGACATATAACACAAACTTTTTTGTAACATAATAATACAAACTATCTTTAAAAATAACTATTTTAAACATTACATGTGTTGAAAAGAGTTATGCATACTGAGCCTTATACACGGTAAGACGGATAAAATAGAAATACTTGATCGTTTTTTATTTTCTTTTACTTTCGAAACTACTGAAATTATAAAATCATTCTTGTGCTTTGTCAAAACTCAAAATCAAATTCCTTTATTCAATGTAGAAGCATTACACTTATTCATTGATGGTCAAAAGAAACACTGAGAAGAACCGGCGAAAGTAACAAAAATAGTGTTATCCTTTTATTGGTGGTTTCTCTATCCATTATAACCTCTACGTACCTGTTTAATCTTTTCTAATAACGTACGTAAATACGTAACGATTATAGACGATACCATTATGCTGTAGATAATAAATATTGCACAAGAAAATATCACTATATCATATGACTAATGTTCTTTTACATGTGTAACATAGCTGAAGAGATTTTACAAAGATAACTCAATCCGTCGCCTATGCGGCAACCCCATTCATTCATTCATTCACGACAGACATAGAATATGCATAATATGTAGGTATATTCTAAAATGAATACACTAATATTATTATTTATAATAATGTCAGCTGTTGTCATCCGATACGTTCGGCATGAATTAATTTTAAATGATGTTATTGTTTTGTTTATGTAAAGTTTTAGTATAATCTGTTTGTTTGTTGGATCATGATTGAGTTAATTTTTCATTTCAATTGTTTATATAAAATGCGGCATCTATACATAGCATACAACTAAGCTTTCTCTGTCCATATATCCCTTTGTATGCTATTGCTTATATCTTTAAAACTACGCAACGGATTTTGATGAGTTTTTTTAATAGATAGAGTGATTCGAGAGGTTTTTGTATATGATACACTACAATGTAGTAAAGTAACATAACTGTAGTATATTTATAAGGGTGATGGGTTTTTCAAATTAAGCAATTTGATTCATCTAAAATAGAGTTTAATTTTGTTAGTATCTAATAAATTTTACAATTAAAAAAAAAATACAATAATAAAAGCTGAGTATTACAAACCTAAAATAGAGAATCGACAATTGCAATGTTCTTGCTTTAATTTTTAAACAACAGAGACCAAATGAACATTAATTAATAAAAATAAATACTTTTATAACATGAATGTCTTAAATAAATATTTTAAAATTAATTGACAATTCTTATGTCATTAAAAAAATATATAATATCTTTTTTACTGAGTCAACCTCCTTCGACTCAACTATTAATTACTAACTACTAACACAAAGCTTACATATTTAGTATCAGTATTGCACCCGTGCGAAGCTGGGGCGGGTCGCTAGTTGATAATAATATTTAATGTTAGATATAATGTTATTAATGTTAGAACTGCCTGCAGTTATTTCAAAACATTTATATTATTCAATAAGCAGTACTACTTGCCAATGCAATTGCACATAAGGGATACGACGTCTTAAATCTCTTAGTTGATACTTACATCACTAATATCTATTCGAAGGTGACTTACCATCATCTCATTATCACTTTTCCATAAATTAAAATAATTTATCTGAAATGAAATATTCAGTGACAAAATGATCATTACGAGTTATTAGTAATTACTTTTACAAGGTAGCACATTTGAATTATTAATTAATTGTAAAAATAACAATGTCAACCTGCATTGTGGATATAAATAGAGACGCTTCTCAAAACCTTGTCCTAGTATAAGTTGTATAATTTTTATGGCGCTTTAAATAGCTTTTATTCATATAAAATCCTCGGTCGTTCAGACTATTAAATTGTGTTTCATTATAACATATATTTTATTACCTTTAGATATCTTGTATAATATTATTTAATTATTGATAACATTCATAATAATATTAACATGAAACTGAAACCCAAATGCAATGGATATTATATAATATTTATTTAAAAATGAACGAAAATGAAATTAATATGTTTAAATATTTATACAATATAGAAACGTTAAACGTGCTTATTGGATTATAATCTACCACCTGTTCGGTCATAAAACATCGGACCTGAGGAGAACCGGTGAAAGAAACTTATCGGGTTAGATAGCTGATGATCTTTATGTCTATTTATAATAAAATTAAATAGAATCCACTAATTATGTATAATTTTATAATTTTGAAATATGTAAAAAAAAACACTAGTTATATACGAATGCAATTATAAAAACTGCTCTAGTACTGGGTGAGCACTGAGCAGTATATAATGTAATGTATATCATAGGTGCGTATTATTCTATGTACCTATATTATTCTGTATATATGTTATGAGTGTGTTGTGTGTGAGTTCCATTTATAGTATCGATACATACGTATAAATTTTGAGTCGATCTATCTACAGTTGTTCACATTCATTTATTTAACTGTCATTAACAGCTCTTATCTGTCATGTTCAGTATAACATCTATATAAGGTTTTAAATTAAGTTATTGTTCATCCATTTTGTCTCAATTCTAAAAAGACGGGCATTATATGAATTTAAATATCATTTATTTACATTAAGGTGAATGATTAAAACGACATAAATAGGTACTTGCCTTATTATTTTATGCTGTAAATTTACTTTCGTTATTATTAGTATATTCATACTCATAACTTTATACAATAATGGTGTCATAGGTTCATATCTTGATTTGAATCAGTAAAACCACCCAAACCTCCATTTTATTGGCGAATATATTGTTCAGATGAGACTGATTAAAACGAATGGTCTAATTCTGAAGAAAATCTTTTTTAAGTAGATATAGTTTTTAATAACATTTTTATTAATGATTTTCTGTTATTAATCGCAGACTAAACAGTTAATAAACAGGGTATAAAAAATTAAGAAGTTTATGATAAATACTCTATGTTACTTTATGAAAAAATTAAAACAATATGAATTGTGGTCATTTATGACATTAAGCCGGAGGTACATACACATACAGAACTAAAGTGATAATCATTCTACGCAAAAAGATTTTTAACAGTGCAAATAAAAACATTAAATAGCATATATGCATGCTAAATTTATAAATCACGTATTTATACATTTAGCATGAGTGAGTTAATCGAATTACATATGATATCATGATTTCAGAATTGGGTGGCGTTTTTATGAGATGTCTTGAATATTTAATAAATAGGATAAAATTACCGTCATGACTCGCAATGTTTTAAAGTTTCTAAATATATTTTATGGCAATAAATCACTGAATAGCCTCTCAAATACTATGTTAATAGCGTACCTATTTAGTAATTAAAATAGTCGAATAGTAAAACACAGAAGAGTTTTGAGTTTATTAATAGAAGTTAATTAATAATTTCATTACTTGAAACCCGTTCAGGCTCTACAGGGTTACAATGAGGGTCTATCGACAAAAGATTGAGGAACACTTATTTAAAGTAGGAAAGAAATTCTCGTTTATATAAAATTTCTTTTGAATTATTTCGTTTATTAATGATAAGCCATTAAAATCCGTTGCGTAGTTTAAAAGATCTATGCGTAATGACGGCTGAGAGCGACTTTGTTCTAACTTGTTAACCAGGCTAATCTGCCAAATATCTCAGTAGAAAAGTTTCCATTGAATAACTTAAATTAAATTAATTTTTTATCGCCCCGAACTAAAGATGAAAATAGGACACGGTTAAACATAGCATTCTGCGGCCTTATATCTAACTACTAGTGGTCTAGTCAGTCAGTGCTATCTTAAAATAGTAAGGTTAATAAACCTTTCAATTATTATATTCTCGAATAATAAAGAGTTTCAATTACAATAATTATTCGTGAATATAAAAAACTGTCTATCAGTTGTCGAGTCATTAAAAACTATCAATAAAACATTCAATTATCTAATAGTAATTAGATGTGATGATAATTTTTCTCATTGTTTATTTGTTCAGTCATTGACATTACGAATGGCCGGCAAACAACGGCCGGCCTATCAGCACGTGTTGTAAATAAACATGAGATAATATTAATTACTATTAATAAACAGTGTTTTGTTGAATAGTACTTGAACTCTTTATTGATATCGCGATTATAATTATGTTATATACTTATTTGATGAAACTGTTGAATATTTAATTAAGACCCCTTTTTGTCATTTCTGGATAAGATATTTGTGTGTACAATTAAATTAGGTTGATATTTTTTTACTTTATCAATTAATAAATGTTCTACTTTTGTTAACAAGTAAAACATTTATTTTTAATTGGTTATAATCAGTAGGTAAAGAATATGATTAGTCTTTTTATTTTCCATGCACGATATATAAATTTAGTTCAGTATATGAAAATTCGTTTTCGATTTCATAATTGCATTTTTGAAACAAAATAGCAACATGTACTTTCCTGAGTCATGAAGTCCGATTCTGTAAGATATCACTTCATATCTCACTTTTGGAATATAGACAACTGACTTACAATAAAAGTTAGTTTCTTTAATATAAGTTGTATTAATTTTAAAATTATTATATTCATTGTCATGCATCATATTCTAAGTTTTTAGAATACACAATCGTGTTCTGCGGTGAAATTCGAGTTTCTTGTTACAGAATAGAATAATTGTTCTTCTATATAAATTATGTCTAAAGCATTAAAAACAATTCCATGTGTGTGTATATGTTGTAAGATTAAGTTATATAAGTAGGTATAGTCTATATTAAACTTTGTATTGCGATTATACACATATTTAAAACATTCTCTTAACAAATTACTGAAAAACAATCTAAAACTTAAATTAAATACTTGATGACCTAATTAATAGGCTCACGTTATCGCAAAGACATTGGAAGATAACCCTAGAGCCAGTCTTCAAAAACAGTAGTAGTATTATTATTGTATTAACAAGCTTTTCTCAAACAATGTTCCTATTAAGATATAACTAGCTAGGCATCTAATGAATTGTAAGAATTTTATTGAAACAGTTTTGTGTAGATTAAACGCAGTCATTTATAACAAATAAAACTTCGCTAAAGGCGGATAATGTGTAACGGAATTGCAAATCATCTATATATGTAATGTTTTTGTAAATCGAAAACTATTACTCTCATGGAATACAGAATTTTTCAAAATATTAAGAACAATTTTCATCATTTAATCAAAATATAATTTATAATCATGTATTAATTACTTTTAAAAAACTTTAAATTAAATCTCATTTAAAAATAATTACTTTTCATCTTTTCAGGAATGACTCTACACCATTTTTACAAAATGGACAATCACCCATCATTACCAAGACTCCTTTACCAGGAAAAACTGTCAAACCTGGTAAAGAGGGCAGAGGAAAGGCATTTAAGCAGATAATGGCGTCATTTGTCGCCAATTTGGGAACCATCAACACAGGCATGGCATTTGGATTTTCAGCAACAGCGTTGCCACAACTAAAAAGCCCCGATTCAAGCATTCAGATTACGGATAATGAAGCCAGTTGGATTGGTAAGATTTACAGCATTAATTAGCACCAGTGTGACAAATGTGACGTCCCTTTTGCTTGGAATTACACTGAATTATCTATTCACCTTTAAATAAGATCACAGAAACATAAGAATTTTTATTTGGCAGTGGAATAATGATGGTTGGAAGGAATATACATGGGCTTGCACAATACTTTACCACCAAATATATTAAAAATAACCAGAATTAATGCGTAATCTATTCGAGCCACGAGCTTTTGCTCGCAATCCCAAAAAAGAAATCCAACCCAATTTAATGAAGGGTTAGAAAATTTATGATTAATTTTTCAATATAAAATAATCTTTCCAGCTAGTTTAAGTTCTGTCGGGACACCCATCGGGTGCATCGTCAGCGGCTACCTCATGGACGCCATCGGCCGCAGACGAACACTTATCATCACGGAAGTGCCACTTATTATTGGCTGGATCTTAGTAGCGTGTGCACAGAATGTCCCCATGATTTATTTAGGTAAGACTGTTATCTTATACATGCAATCGTCTGTAAATGTCTCATTTATCTGCAAAGGCTTCTCTTCGGCGAGTAGCTTTGGAGTTTTGCTATCAGGATTTTCTGGTAAAATTTTGTATAACTCATTAAATTTTCTAACAATATTTCAACGACTGTGTTCGTTGGTATATGAAATATTGACGCATAATTAACGCTGGTTACTTGGATTTAAATGGGCAGTCCTCGGTAAAGTTTTGTATTGATTTATATATAAATATAAAGCATATTATCTTTTTAACTTTATAAATGCATGGCCGCCTCATGACGATGTTTTGTAAATGATTTTTTTTTCCACAGGCAGGTTACTCATAGGTTTTGGATCTGGTATGGTGGGCGCTCCAGCGAGAGTGTATACTTGTGAAGTTTCCCAACCGCATTTGAGAGGGATGCTCGGTGCCATGGCCTCAGTCGGAGTTTCTACAGGAGTTTTGATACAAGTATGTATTTGACTTATCATATCGTATCAAAATATTAGTTACCTACTTATTCATAATATGTTTGTATTTTATTAATAACTCGAATACTAGGACTGGCACTGACTGACTTCTGTTATAATATATATTTTTTTATTTTATAAAGAATAAATATTTGGTTTTTATAAATATTAACTTTTTTTAGCAATTTTTATTTATTATGCAACTTGGCAGAAATTCTACTTCCACGCACCTGAATAGCAAATAGACTTCAATTTACGTCTCGCTAGAATATCGATGGCAGTCTAAATTGAGAAATGCAATCTGCATTACTAATGTTTATTCATAGATCACTTAATTGCATAATAATACGTTCGTGTATGGACGGATGTATGTCGCATCCTCGTGCGAGGTATTTCGACAAAATGAACATAGAACTAAATCGTTAAATATCAGTGACTAAAATATAATATTGGCTTAAATTATGTCAGGCTTAAAAAACAGAACAATAAATCAGTTTTCATCATTTTACGTTCGAATCGAGTATCGAATTCGACAAAATAGATTTTCTGTTTATATATATTAGCGACTCGCCGCAGCTTCGTACGATTGCAATGCTGATACTAAATATACTGCAGGATGATTTACAATGTTCACAGTTTTTCAGTCATTCTATATCTACTATACTACGCATGTATTATACATATAAATCTTTCTCTTAATCTATCTATTAAAAAACCGCATTAAAATCCGTTGTGTTATTTTAAAGATCTAAGCATACATAGGGACAGACAGCGGTAAGCGACTGTGTTTTATATTATGTCGTGACAATATATGGTTCATAAGATAGAGATCTCATTCTTACGTATTCGTTTAAAAAAGGATAGCAAGTCATGCGTTGGTGTTTGTTGATTCGTAGATTGTTTTGCAATTACAGTATGAATTAATCTTAATCCGACACAGTCCTTATTTGACATTCGATTGTCGATGCGTTAACAAAAACAAATATTGATATTTAGGGGTTCAATAACTGATAACATATCAACCCTGCGTCTTGGATGAAACTTGCCATCAGTAATATAAATATTTTGTAATAATATACATCATTAAATATATTTTTTAAAACAATAATTCATTTGCTCATACAGAAATTGTCTTTGCGTGCCAAGTGACAAAATAATAAATTATTCAATTAGAAATAAATTATTACTAGATATCAATTGTATTGCTACTCTTTATTAATCATCTATCTTTTAATTGCGTAATATTATATAGACAACTCTATCAAACATTGTGTTTATATAAATAGCAATTATTTGATATCGCTTGGAAATAATCTCGTTATCAGAGCAATTAATTAATTAAATTAATTTTTATCGGTCGTAGGGCTTTGTTTTTGCTTTATCTGGATGGCAAACGCTCTCAACAGCGTAAGGTAGGTTATGGTCCAATAATACTTAAATAATACTAATACTTAATGTATTCGTATATAATGATGTATTTTTAAATCGTGCTATTTATTCTTAATATTCCAAAAGAAGTCAGACTAAATTTAGCAAATACTTCGAAAAGAATAATGAATTTTTACTTTCGATTAAACCTTCTACATGTTTATTGGTAACTCGACGTATATCCGTTAGGAGGTGATGAGTGAGGAGTCACTATTTGCAATCATTTTACCCTCCTATGCATAATCCAAAGGTACAGCGTTTAAATAATTAAAAAAAAGGTTAATTTAGTTAGTTACATTATTTTAATTTAGAGTTAATCAATTTTTATTTCGAATTCTCTTTTAATCGATTAATTGTTAAACAAAATCTTTACATATTTTTTGAGGAACCTTAATTACATAATGAACATTTCATTAAAACTCTTTATTTATTCAACCAGAATTCAACATCTTATATGTTATTTCTCTATAAGATTTAATTTTTAGAAGTAATTCGTCAAATTCGTTTTTATTTATGTTTCTATGGTGAACGATTTAAGTTTCATTCTTTGCTACATATTAAAAATGTACAATTATTAAATAACCTCAAAGATCTTACACAAGTTATCGTAGTACGACGTTCTTACGTTCCTATATCGACTAATATTACAATAGTCCCACTCTATTTAAGTGCAAATAGCAAAAGAATAGAATTGTCATGTTAATGTGGTATTTTGGTTAACAATATACAAATCATTCAAATCAATTATTCAATATTGTTAGATTAAATATCATAAGCATATATTATACTGTATTTAATATTTTTCATTGGTAAACACCAAATACAGTAAACACAAACATGCTTTATGTTTAGTAAAATTTAAATGTGTGTGCAGGTATATTTTAGTCTGGGTGTTCGGTACACACATAACACAATCTATATAAATTAAGTCAAACTTTATTTGATCAAATAGATGATCATCATGTAATTTTTAGATATCAGAAAGGGCTATGTTACAAAGTTGAGTCTATCACATTAAAAAATCAAATATACTATACCTAAGTAGGCAAGATAGACAGCTTCTTTAGAATCAAATGAGTCAAAGTCAAATCGTTATGAGTATATTAAAGCAAGTTAAAAAAATAAAATATTTTTATTAATTAATAGGCTTATGTAATTGAATAACGTTGGATCAAAATCAACAATATCTAACTAGTATTTTAGTACTTAGAGGCAATGTCTTTTTGATTAATATTTTTTATCCTTATGTTTGATGTTCAATTAATTAAATGAATATAAAAAAAAAACGTTATTTTTTTATTATATAAGCGAACATCTTGCAGGAAAGTTGAATATACTTTTGTATTACATAAAGTGTGTCTTTTCTTGCTCGTATATTTCTAACAATACAAAGCAGAATCTGAAGAAGATATTTGTTCGTAGAACAAAAAAACAAGCTATCATAGGAAGTTTAATTCTGGTTTTAACATAAACACAATCGATCAAAATGATTTATGGACTATTTGTAAAACGTAATCCATTGAAAAAGTGACAGACGGCAAATATTACGTCGTGTATAATGTATAACGGAAAGATTATGAATTAACGTACATTGAAATTCTGTATAATAAGACTTCAGTGGAATTTATATAATTATATACATGACTTACAAGTTTTAGTATGACTTATTTATAACTATAATTATAGTTTAAAATATGCTCAACAATATTGATTAGTTAATCATCACGTGTTATCGATTAATATAAATTACATAATATAGAATACATAAGTACATATATAACAATTCATAATTTATAATTAAAGTGGCCAGGTATTACAATTTGAAAAATAAAAAAACTTTGTACCTATATGTGTTAGGAAAATAAACATTACCCTTACTAACATTATTCATCTCGAATTCATTTAGTTTTTGAGTTGCGCCATCACGCCTTAACCATTCTATTGATCATAATTATTTTTTCTTACAATTCGTCTGGAATAAATAGGACACCTAGCCCCTGCCAGCCCTCCCTACACACATACAGCTAATATTATTCACGTAGAATTGATTTTCTTTTTGTGTTGCGCCTTCACGCCTTAACTACCCAAGGAGTTTTCTTACATTTTGTCTGGAGAAAAAGGACATAGGGCACCTACCAGCCCTCTCTTACATACATGCACACACAGTCGTAATTCGTGTAGCGAAATATTTACAAGTTTTTAAAAGACGTTATGAATTTTTATTTATTATTTACTGTATTATGAACTTTATGATAAAATATTATTCCCGAGCGGCTCCAACTGCGAGTTCCAGTCATGTGTTTTTATCAATCACATCATCACCATCATATTTTCAAGCTTCCTTCAAAATTAATAAATTTCATGCAATTCAGTTTTGTGGCTTAGCCGTGAATACGTAACAATATATTTGTTTTTGTCTTTCGAATTTATAATGTTAGTAAATATTCGTGATAAATTAAACACCATTTCAATATTTATAATGCAATTTGTTAAATTGATGTTAAAAATATTGTCATAGAAAATTAGACTAATGAATGCCCCGCCAGTGTCTATAGGCGCTTGTTGGTCGCGGTAAACATTTCAAACATTGATAAACGGTAATTGAACGGCGAGCATGTTTGTTCGCGTAAAATTAGAATTGTCAGCGATGCAAACAATAACTGCCGTGTACGGCGTTTACCCAACGTTATTAGATAACTACACGACACGATACGACGGCGGAAGTACGTAATAATGAGCCTTGGGATGCTTACGGTAACAATTACTATTGTTTGCACTTTCTCTTGACTTTAATGCTTTTTAAAAATAAACAGAACTAAAAAAAAACATTTAATTGAAATTGCTCATTGAATAACATTATATTCTATTATTTTATTCATGATATATTTGCTTTAAAGTCTCCTTATCAAGTTTCTGTAAAGTAGACTTACCTAAGCTCTATCTAAGCCAAAACCATAACCTTAGGGTTTTGGCATCGAGGTTGAGGCGTGCTTGTCTTTTGTCACCTTTGTACAAATGATTGATTCGGTTAGTAACATACTTTTACGTTATAAGATCTCTATAATCAGAGGCATAGGGATACATAGTCCCTCTGACGTCATTCTTAAAGGGTATGGGTAATATAGTATATAGTATAAATATCATTATCGTTAAAGATATGTGTGCAAATAATATAATATTAAGTTTGAATTTTAATTAAAAAAAATAAAATGTTTATATTTCAAAGTAAAAGTAGCCTATGTTACTAGAGCTATTAGCCGGAACAAACATACACTCCAATTTTATTATATGTATAGATTATCTCACTCTGATAACGAATTGAAAAACAAATCCGATACCCAACTCCCTAAAACTATTGTACTAGATGTATACACGTATGTGTGTTCTTATTTTCATTTATTTATATGTTGTTATTTTAAGAGAAGCATACATAGTATGTTATAATTATGATAGTGGGAGTAAACTATTGCGATTCCTCGGTTAGAAACCTTTAACAATACGCTTAGTACAAACAAAGCTAAGTACATTGTTGCAATATTTCCGATTTTTTCTTATCAGAAAACATAAGTATTTGTTATGAGAATAAATAAAACTAAAGAAATTAGAGCACGTACCATTCGATGTATCGAAAAAAAGACACAAAAAATGCTTGTTCTAGTTTTATTACAATAAATAATATTAACGAACAATCAGTTATGTGATGATATTTTATAAAGAATATTATTTTTTTCAATCTGTCGATTATTTATTCTTTTACTTTACTGCAATAACCTTTAAAATAACAATTAAAATGAGTTAACTATGAGTGAGATAGCTAGTGTAACAAGCATAAGGGTTATAATATGTTTTATCCTAATGTGATGGACTGTGATACAGGTCTACCTGTTCGATTACCTATTAAATAAAAAAGTCCGCACTGTTTCAATTGATAAAACGCTAACTTCGGTTATTATATACGTCGATATTGAAATCTTAATAATTATTTAATCATTATTATATGCATGTTGCATTAACATGAGCAGAGATGGCCCAGAGGTTGGAACGCGTGCATCTTAACCGATGATTGCGGGTTCAAACCCAGGCAAGCACCGCTGATTCATGTGCTTAATTTGTCTTTATAATTCATCTCGTGCTCAGCGGTGAAAACATCGTGACCTGCATGTGACAAATTTCATAGAAATTCTGCCACATGTTTATTCCACCAACCCGCATTGGAACAGCGTGGTGGAATATGTTCCGAACCCAGCCCAGCAGTGGGAATTTAGAGGGTGTTGTTGTTGTTGTTGTTGTTGTTGTATATGCATGTTAACTAAGGAAGGAATTTTAATTTCAGTACGTGATAGGCAGTGTAACGTCCTGGAACATACTAGCGGGAGTGAGCGCGATAATACCCATCGTGTCTCTCCTGGGAATGACACTGCTGCCTGAAACGCCGAACTATCTCTTGACACAAGACAAGCCGGACAAAGCTGAAACGTCTCTCGCGAAACTCAGAGGCTCGACTTGCAACCTCCAGGATGAAATACAGAAGATGAAATCGTTTAAAGAGAAGAATCATGTTGAACCGTAAGTAAACAATTTTGTTTAAATAGCGTTTCGAAACTAGTAGAAGTTCGCTTGCGTTTTAAGGCGTTGGTTATCATATGTTAGGCAAGAAAGTAGCTTAGGTCCTTCCTTGGATATCAAGTTTGCTTTATACCGAGTTTTATAAATTTCGTTTCAGCGGTTTGGTCGTGAAAAAGGGACTAACAGGCTGACATAGTTACTTTCACATATATAATATTAATAAAGATTTATATACAATGTTTTTCATTCGCATACTTTTATTATAACATTTTGAACTTAGATAAACGATATATAAAATTGATAAGGAATCCATTTTTTTATTTGGGTGTAATATAGAGTATGTATTTTTTAATCAGCTGTTGTATTGTTCAAGTATGTCTAGTCTAGTCTAGGAAGTAAACCGTAATGTTTACTTCATGACGTCGACTCCTTAATACAATTTACATACTTTGCAGTAAATAATACTTGTTATTGTTTTGTTTTTCTCAATACGTTTGCTTACCAAAGTTGTTAACAGGCGGTACACCTGTCATGTTAATTGGTCTATAACGCGATGATAGACAACTACTAAAATATTATCTTTTGAAATCATGATTGATTATGATTTCTAAGTTATCCATTCATAATATTCGTTATAGTGAGATTATTTAAAAACACATTGTTAAAAGGACTTTTCAAAACTATTATTTATATAAGAATATAATATTTATTCTAAGAATATTCTTGTATGTAAAGAACGACTGCGTATAAGACTAGACATGTCTAGAGAACATAAAACATTGATAATGCTATTTATAGGTTATGTCATAATAAAGTATGTTTTATTTCAAGTATTCGATAAATGTTACTTTGCAATGAGAAAGAATTTCTTCTTGGACTTAACTGTTGAATCTATAGAGCAATTCTGTAAGAAAACACACTCTTGAAACTAAATATCATTAATTTTAAATGAATCAGTAAAATAAGCTTTAATTATTACTGTCATTGACTTTCTGATATTTTACCATTCATTCATTCATTTGTTTTTTGAAATAATGCGTTATAAATATTCTAACTAACAATCAGATTTTTCTTTATATGTTGCCAATTTTATTTTGAATTATGATTATTCAACGTTATATAAATATTAACCTACATATATAAAACCTCTTTTAGATTAAAAACGCCGAAGGAAATATTGAAAGCGCTACTATCTCCGTCCACACTCAAGCCTTTTGGCATCCTCGCGCTTTATTTCTTCATCTACCAGTGGTGCGGTGTCAACACCATCACGTTTTATGCCGTCGAAGTTTTCGAGGTTAGTTATATTTACAGCATCTACTGTTATTGGAAACTATTCGGATTCTAGATATAAAATATTTAGTGTGTATTAAATATTGTATTGGAGAAAGTTAGTTTTGAAAATTATTTAAAAAATGGGACCCAGAAGTTTTGTTCATATGTAAATAAATATCATTTTTATCTATTTACTATTATGCATTTAGATGTAGTTTGATATTTTTGATCTGAAAATAACTTCAAATTTATTGTTTAGTTATATAGTTATCGGAATATAATAAAATAATTATCAAGCAACTAACCGCAATTTCTGCCTTAAGCTCTATTATATTTTTTTCTTTCCTCGATTATCAGTAGTTTAGTAATATTACGATAACTTTATTCTATTTTTAACTACCCATTTTTTTCTTTTACTGTTTATCGTTATATCTAAAGTTTGGCTTATTTTTTTAGTCATCTGGTGCATCCTTAGACAAATATTGGTTGACGATCTCGATGGGAATTCTCCGCGTCATATTCACGGTAGTCGGATGCATCCTCTGCCGGCGATGTGGAAGACGACCGCTCACTTTTGTTTCTGGTAAATAATCTTAGTGTATCTGATCTTATCATTACATATTATTAAATAAAAGTGCTACGCTGCGCCTGTCTGTCTTTATGTTCGCGATAAATTCCAAAACTACTGAACGGATCTTAAAGTGGTTTTCAGTAATAAACTGTTGGATTCATAAGGAAGGTTTAGCTATATAATTTGTTAAGGTTTTTGTGTAAATAACTTGAAATAGAACGACAATTGTTAAACATATCGGAAAAATCAACAAATAAAGTATCTAAATAAAAGGTAAAAACTTATGTCAATCCGGTGGAAACCGAGACAGGCTTATACGTAAAAAAAAAACATTTTCTTTTTTAAATGTAATGTGTAAGGTCAATGAAAATATTAAATTTTTCAATAATATCAACGTAATTATATTCACAAGAAGATTTTCACTTGAATAAAAATATATTAATTAAATTTCAGCTTTCGGCTGCGGCAGTACGATGATAACGCTCTCAGTGTACCTCTATTATGTGCAATACTGGAAGGATAACGACCTCCCGCCACAAAACTCATGGATCCCAGTCGCCAGCATCTACCTTTTCACCATATTCTGCACCCTGGGCTACCTCATCGTGCCTTGGATAATGATCGGCGAAGTCTATCCTACTCAGGTGTTTATTATGAACTTATTGTTAAATAAAGAGGCTGTTAATAACTCAATGTTCGACTATAGCCTTCTCTCCTCTTGAGGAGAAGGCTTGGATTTTTTTGGTATAACAGTGACTTGGTTCAAACATACGGGCCTGAATAAAGTACCTTATCACCGGTTGATAGAATTGTCATTGCTATTAAGAATTTATAGGCGCATAGATCTTTGAAAGAAAAAATAGTCAAACCTTACTCTAAGTATAATAAATAGGAAGTTTTTTAATGTAACTGTTTTATCTTCTCTCAATTACAATTGTATGCGTTGCCTCTAAACATACAGGAAAATCAATTTATCACATAATTATATACCTTTTTAAACGTCAGTTGTATCCAAACCAATTGGACGACTAAACTACCATATTGTATGTAGCAAACCTAAGTCGGCCCCACCATTATGCTGCTATATTATAAATAATATCTTGCAACTTCAACGCGTCTCCAACTTTGTCAACTAAGATATCCCTTATGCCTGTAGTTATACGATCTCCGATGGTCGAATACTGTGTACTCTGGTTTTCATGAGTGTACCACTCCGAGGTCCCGGGTTCGATTCGCGGCCGAGTAGATGCAGAAAAAGTTCATTACTTTTCTATGTTGTCTTGGGTCTGGGCAGGGCCGTATTAAGGGGAAGGCAACCGGGGCAACTGCCCTGGGGCCTCCACATGAGAGGGGGCCACAGTTTTCAGCAAGTTAACAAATACTGAGATATAGTCAAATTATAATAATGTTACTATTTAATATTTTAAAAGTTACCGATACAAATACGAAACAAATCATAGCTTACTGATTGAAATAAAAAAAAAAACTAATTAATTCATAATAATATAATTATTAGGGTGTTCACGCTTCTGTTTTTCTAGGGCCCTCATTGCTTTGTGGCCCCGGGGCCTCCAGACCTTTAAATCCGACTCTGGGTCTGGGTATTTGAGAATACGGTCGTTACTTCTGATTTTCCATAACACGAGCTATGTTGTCCTATATAATTAGAAAAATACAAAATAATTATTATTATACAAATCTTTCTCGCCCTTGAAACATGAATATAGCAACATAATAAGAATTTCTGTTGCTAAAATGTGTGAGTTGGTTATACCTACCCACATAGGCTTGCAAGAAGGAAATCATATTGGAAAAACAAATATGGCAATTAAAAAAACCTAATTATGTGTAATTCTGCAGGTTCGAGGCATCGTGGGAGGGATGACGACGTGCGCTGCTCACTTGTCGATATTCTCCGTCGTCAAAACCTTCCCCTACCTGAAGCATTCGCTCAACGATTACGGCGCGTTCGGCTTGTACGGCGCCATATCTATTGCCGGTATGTTATCCATACTAATATTATAGATTAAAAGTGTCGAGTTGGCCCAGTGGTAAGAAGGCGTGCATCTTAACCGATGATGGCGGGTTCAAACTCAGGCAAGCACCGCTGATTCATGTGCTTAATTTGTCTTTATAATTCGCAGCGGTGAAGGAAAACATCGTGAGGAAACCGGCATGAGATAAATTTCATAGAAATTCTGCCACATGTGTATTCCACCAACCCGCATTGGAACAGCGTGGTGGAATATATTCCAAACCTTCTCCTCAAAGGGAGAGGAGGCCTTTAACAGCAGTGTTAATTTACAGGTTGTTGTTGAAATAAAAAGTAACTCTGTCTGTCTTTCGCTCTATTACTACCAAGCCACTGAACCGATATTGATGAAATTTGTTATGAAGCAAACTTGAACTCTAAGGAATAATAGTGTACTTTTTTACCTAACACGTGACAATCAATCGAAACGCGAGCGAAACCGAGGGCCACGACTAGTCAAAAATTAAACAAGTTTTTAGATTATCTAAATCACATATAATATTTTGGGTGTACCAAAAGGACATATCTTAGGTCCATATTTATATTTTTGATTCAATTACAGGAATGGCATTCTTCTACGTTTTCCTGCCAGAAACGAAAGGAAGAACGTTACAAGAAATAGAAGATTACTTCTGTGGAAGAACGAAAACTCTGAAAAAAGCGAGCATAACTGAAACAGCTTGAACAAAAGAATATCGATTTACGGATATTCTTAACTTTAACAAGTTCTTTACAAATGGAACGCAATATTTGAAATTATGTAAAAATAGATAGTTTGAATATTGTAAATCATTGTGTATTTATAGATTCTGAAGAATCAAAACCTATATAGTTGAAGGAATATATGAAAACTATTTTGTAAACATTAACTGGAAATATTTATAGTAAAGTACAAAGCGAACATATTTTTTATAAAACGTCTTTTAAAGTAATAATAAATGATAAAGTAAGAATATCATAGAATACTGAACAAATATTCTAATATTGGAAATTGAAAAGTTTGAATTCCAATTAAAAAATAATAACTGATAAAAAATGTATTTTTCGAATAAATGTATTTTTGGAATAACGTATAGATTAAGAAAATATTTTTATGTATATTGATGTAAAAAGTTTTTGTTGTTTATTGTATATAAGATGTACAGAGAATATTGAAAAGGTTTGTGCCATTGAAAGAGAAAAATATATTTATTGTTAGAGATAATTGTAATATGTTTATATGAGTGGCAGCTTTTATTTTTTCTTAATTAACAAAATATTTCTAAATAATTAGAGTTTGAAAATAAGAAAAACCTAAAGCTGTGGATGAATATGTGATCAATTTAATGTTACCACAAAGTATTTGTTAAATTATTTAAGTTAATAAAATCTAAAAATTAAATTGTTGTGTTATTGGAAAGCGGTTGGACCTCATTCGATATTTAAATAATCATATCAGTGAAAAATCTTACATAGATTTTACGTAAGCCTTTGATCAAACTTTTCACATGAAAGAAAAAGGTAGCATTTTAATTTGACTGAACAAAAATAGAATCTGATGTAGAATGTATTGCAAACCGCCGAAAAAAACTTTATCTATGTTTATGCATGGCTTTGATTACTACAAGATTTATAGTCGACGTGGGAAAACATGCGTTGCATTGTTTTCTACTTTATTATTCTGCGCTTGTGTAGCGCACACTTATCTGACCTGTATAGGGGAAAAGGCAAGTTTAATATTTAATATTTTTTAAAGTCTGGTGTTGTATCATATACTATTTTGAATCATAAAGTACGCATTCAAATAAATTGGCTATCAATAAATTTATCGTGATATTATTTATGGTGATGTTCAAAAAGTTTATGTCGGAAAAAGAACCCAACTTTTCCTACAGTTTTGGTAGTAATCTTAAGCATCATATAGTTAAGTATAATTTAGAACAAAGATACCATTTAATTTAATAGGTTATATATTTAGACGCATTAGCTAGTTTGTTTCTTATCAATAAGAGTTATTTACAGCAAAACTCCGACAAGCAGATGGAATGGAATTCGATTCAATTTCACGTGCAACTCTTCTCCAGATACTGGCGGCTTTCGAAGAAAACATCCAGAATCGTCTCGGTAAAAACGCGAAACCACTCTTCACAGCTGACTTTGCAAATAATAAATATACAAGACCATATATCTACCCTCAAATTATCAAAATGCACTGAAGTACGAAATGAGTGGATTCACACTTTTTAAGTTTACCCAAGAATTTTCGGCAGTCTGAAGATATTCGGAGTTTTCTTAATAAATGTGTAGAGAATATATCTACCATTGATAAAGATGCAAACTTGCTACGTGTTACATATTTAAATTGTTTAAACAACTTACATTAAATTATAATCATTTGAAACGAAAATTGTATAGATTTTTTTTATATCCTATTGTTAACTATTAATAATATTTAATTGTATGTGAAATGCATTATATCACAAACAAAAATATTGCTTCTTCAACCAGAACTAAATAAAAAGACAATTTATAAAAATGTCAATTGTGACAAGAAACGTATTCTATTAAATATTACGCTATCAAAGATTAACAAAGAATTATTCAAAGTAAAAAAACTTGAACCTCGTTCACTTTCTTTATCATGATATGAAGTTTTAATTATGCCTAATGTACTACAAGTCAACTATCCGGATCCTGGATTTTGGACGGAAACTTCTTTGATTCAATTAGGGTATGGTGTTTGGGTGAATTTATCGATGGTGACAATTGGATTAGCTTTTGGTTTCTCAGCTGTCGCACTGCCTCAATTAAGCTTACCTGAATCTTTGATAAAAGTGACAATAGCTGATGAATCATGGATAGGTTAGTTTCTTGGCGTCTATGTGATACGATTTCATTTATGTAATAATGTCCGCTCGATTGAATTTCCGTCACGGTGACTAATCTCAAAAACTAGATCTCTGCTTACAAAACATCAGTGTACAAGTGCTTTCTTTAATCTCATTGCATCAATGCGATGGTACTGCAATTCCACAAGACTGGGGAGATTATCAGTAGTAACTTCTTCATGTAAGGTACGAAAGTATAACACTGCCAACCTAACCTGAGCTGTTACGGACAATATTTGAAAGGAAAGAATTTGTATCCAGCATAAGGAAAAGCAGATTAGTAGATTTCGTTAGAATAGTAATTTTAGTATTTAAAGAAATGTATAAATATGATAATTCTCTGGAGTGGATATTAATGTATGATTGCTTTTTTTGCCAGCCAGTGTCATATCTTTAGCTTCCCCAGTTGGTTGCGTTTTGTGCGGTTATTTATTGGATAAATTTGGAAGACGTACAATGATCATTTACAGTCAGCTACCGGTTTGTTTCGGATGGTTATACACTGGTACTGCGAGCTCTGCTAAACAGCTAATACTAGGTTCGTAGATTCTGATGATTAAAAAGTTGGTATATTGTCGCAGCTGAGATGACACAGTGGTTAGAACGCGTGCATCTTAACCGATGATTGCGGGTTCAAACCCAGGCAATGAGTGTTTGTAATTCATCTCGTGCTCGACGGTGAAGGAAATCTGCATGTGTCTCATTTCTTCGAAATTCTGCCACATGTGCATTCCACCAACCCGCATTGGAACAGCGTGGTGGAATATGTTCCAACAACAACAACAGCCTGTAAATTTCCGCTGCTGGGCTAGAGGCCTCCTCTCCCTTTGAGGAGAAGGTTTGGAACATATTATGGCGGAACTTCTATGAAATTTGTCACATGCAGGTTTCCTCACGATGTTTTCCTTCACCGCCGAGCACGAGATGAATTATAAAGACAAATTAAATACATGAATCAGCGGAGCTTGCCTGGGTTTGAATCCGCAATCATCGGTTCAGATGCACGCGTTCTAACCACTGGGCCATCTCGACTCTGATTTCGGCAGTGGAAAATATAGAGGCTGTTACTTTACTTTTTACTTTTATTTTGTCTTGCAACTTTCATTTACCTTATGACTAACGATACAAGTGTTTTATTAGATGATTAATTGTTTTTGAAGGTAGAATTATTACTGGCGTGGGTATTGGAATGGTAATGTGCGTTCCCAGAGTTTATATGACTGAAGTTTCCCTACCGAATATGAGGGGTGTTATAGGTTCCTTCCCTAATATCGCTATGTCTCTTGGTCTTACTACGCAGGTAAGCAGTAAAGTAATGAACATTTTATATTAATTATTCAATGTAGGCAGCTAAATCCAATTGGTTACATTTGCCTATAAAAACTGCTCCACTGTACCCTAATGTGGGTTCTAAAACATTTTAAATCTCGTTAAACTACGATAACTACGCTAAACTCAATTTTCAAAGAAATCAAAAAATTAAAATCAAAATATACTTTATAAGTAGGCTTTTACAAGCACTTTTGAATCGTCATTTAACAACTATATTAATTGGAGCTACCAATGGTTCGGAAAGTAGATTTTACCGAGAGGAACCGGCAAGAAACTCAGTAGTTACACGTTTTGATTTGAATTTATGAAACTGCCGAAAGTTAAATATGTCTGTGGAATTTTATTATAGAAACGGATGTCATGCCCCAATAAGGCAGTATAAGAAGCTTTTTAGGTGCAAACTAGTTGCTAAGTATAAATATTGGCCAACATCACATACACTACTCTGATCCCAATGTAAGTAAGCTTAAGCACTTGTGTTATGGAAAATCAGAAGTAACGACGGCACTACAAATACCCAGACCCAAGACAACATAGAAAACTAATACACACATTTTACGTCGACTAGGCCGGGAATCGAATCCGGACCTCGGAATGGTGAACCCATGAAAACGGTGAACACACTACTCGACCACAGAGGTCGTCAAAAAGAAGGATTTATTGACTTTGACTTTGCGAAGTCGGAACACTATAAAATGATATAATAGTTTCAATCGTATACATACGGGATATACATGCAAGAATATAAGCATCCATTGAGAAGATATATAATAAGACTTAATTTTCAGGCCGCTTTAGGTTCTATGTTTAGATGGACAACGCTGTGCTACGTAGGCTCTGCCTATACAATGACATTATTTTTAATGAACTTTTGTCTTCCTGAAACACCATATTATTTGCTTCAAAAAACGTCCATAGAAGATGCGCAGGCGTCGCTGAAGAAATTCCGTTCAAAGAAATATAATATCGAAGCTGAGATGGACGAGCTTATAGATTTTAAGAACGAGAATGATATTCACAAGTAATATTATAAAAATACAAGCTCATATGTGTATGTGTGTAATTCGTTTCAAAATTAGCATTTAATTTAGATTGACATTTAAGGAAGAATTTGCGGCGCTCTTACGACGGTCTTCCTTGAAACCATTTCTTCTTATGACAGTGTATACTGTGGTATCTCAAATGTCAGGTTCCTCGGTTATATACATGTGGACTGTTGATATATTGGAGGTATTTATATTATAATATATTAATAAGACGAGGTGGCCCAGTGGGAGCCGAGATGGCCCAGTGGTTAGAACGCGTGAATCTTAACCGACGACTGCGAGTTCAAACCCAGGCTCATCTCGTGCTCGCACGAGAGAAATTATAATTAACACGGTGAAGGAAAACATCGTTAGGAAATCTGCATGTGTCTATAATAGAAATTCTGTCGGAAGTGTATTCCACCAATCCGCATTGGAATAGCGTGGTGGAATATGTTCCAAACCTTCTCCTCAGAGGGAGAGGAGGCTTTAGCCCAGCAGTGGGAAATTTACAGGCTGATTTAGTTGTTTGTTAGTTGATATTAATAATAATGATTAAATAAAATATAAAATAACTAATAAAATAATAATATAAATAACTCTAAATAAGACCGAAATATTTTCTTTGCAGCCTATTTAGCTTAAATATATTTAAAAGAAAATTTCTTATAAATATATTTTTACATTATTTCTTTAAGAAATACTATTAAGTTCAATATAAATTGTTTAACTATAATTTTACATTGGTATTTAGTGCCCCGTTCTTTTAGTAAGTCATTCATTCATTCGAATCTTATCGTGAAAGCATTTATAGCTTGTTGTATTAGTAAGTAAGAAAATTGTAAGTAGATTAATAGTTTATTTTTCATAATTAAAAAACAGAGATCGAATTCGTCTGTGAACGCTGAACTAGGAAACGTTATTCTAGGATTTACAAGGATGGTTATGGCGATGTTTACAGCTGTTCTTATATTTAATATTGGAAGAAGACCTTTGGCGATAAGCTCAGGTATCCTTCTTTTAACAGGTCATTAGTGCTGACTCTGACTGAATAATAATTAAAGCTTTAAATTTCGAAATTCTAAAATTAAAATGAACCACATTTTTAAAAAGAATATTTAAGAGCAAAATATGCCCAAATAGCTATAACTTTTTTTATGTGAAATAACATTAAAATTTAAAAATAATTGTAGGATTACAAAATTTTGCTAATTTTCTTTAAAAAAATATGTAGTTACTTTATTTCAAAGATGTTTCGGTACTCCTTTGGTAATTTTTTTTTCAGTGCATAAATTAAAATAGCGACTAATAGCTTACTCGTTGTCTTAAATAGTATGTATATATTTAGAGTATGTAAATATAGTTATACGTACGGCTATGTATCTAGTATAGTTTGTACCAACTCCTAATATTATAATCGTTTAGTGTCTTATAAGTAACTTACAACAGGTAATCTTTATTGGCAAATTACTTAATAAATTTTGTTGACATTTAAGAAGTGGGTAACTAGAATCAGGTCACATTTTCTTGGAAGAATATCTTAATTATAATGAAATAGTATATATTCTGTATATCAATGATTATATGTACCAAGAGTACAATTATCCTTATTAGATGTCCATAATTAGTTTCGAAAATTTTGTGTATATTTGTGTATGAATAACAGTTATGTTATAACAGGTATAGGTGTTGCTTTAGTTTGCCTGTATCTTACCCTCCTGATACGATTCGGAGAACAACCCACCGTTTGGCCTCAGATTGGCTATATGGTTTATATCGCGTTTGTTACAATGGGGTACTACACTCTGCCGCCTCTTATTATGTATGAATTATACCCTCTACAAGTAAGTTGTTTATATATATATATATATAGTAATTTTAAGTGATTGTTTTTTTCTTATTGATAAGCTCGATTAGTAGGTTCCTTTTTTTCATTAATAGAATCGTATTGTCTAGAAATGTTCCAATATCACTTGTAAACCGTAGGAATACTAAATACATTCATAAGCATAACATTATATATAGAGATTTAGTGTCATTTTGTTGACTTTTACCAGTGTTCCCAATAAACCGCCATTGAGAAAAACATGTGTCTGACCAAATTCTGCCACAAGTTCACCATTAGAACATGGCATTATTGGCTACAAAGGGGGATTAATACTCCTAAAGAACTTTTATGATTCTTAATATATATTAATGTATTTTTCATAGGTAAGAGGATTACTTGGAGGGATATCAATATCAAATTTAAATTTATTTATTTTCACGTCAAACATTTGTTACCCCTATGTGAGAGACTATATTGGTTTTGCGAACACGATTCTCGCTTTCGGCGTTTCTTCTTCAATAGGTTATTTAAATTTGTTTTATTACTTCATTTCATTCCAAAAGTTAAGTAATTACGGTCCTCTATTTATGTTTTAGCGTAGATCTAGAGTAAACTTGTAGGTCTAACAGGATGACATTTTGCAAAATAATTCTTCATGGAACGTAGTGAAGCTCTTTAAGAAATAAAATTTCGCTTAGTGTTAAGTAGGGGATGAAAATTTGTGTATACATTTATTAGTTCGTTGATTACACATATGGAAAATGTGTTCTTATAATGAGTTGAACGAAATTTGCAAGTTTTGATTTTGAAAATTTGATTATCAAAGTCGTTTTGGCTTTTGTTTATATAATTTTAGAGTTTATTAGTAAAGACAGCATATCGTATATAATTTTTTAATATAGATAATGTTAGCCTTAGATTCATCTCAAAATTAATATGTATACAATACAATTTTAAAATAAAAAGTCACTTGATTTAGCTTCACTGCATTTTTTTATACTGAACTTAAAAGTAACTCTGTTCTAATAATAGTTCTTTTTTCTTAGGCTGCATATTCTTATACTTTTACTTACCAGAGACAAGAGATTTGACACTACAAGAGATAGAGGAGTATTATAACGATAGGCGTTCTACATTAACATCCCAACGTCGAATCATGTCCGTTCAAGTACTAAAGGACATTGGACCATCCAACAAATCGCTTATAAAAATAACCGATAAACGCAACAGACAAGAATCTAAGGTTAATTTCCGTGGAGCAAATTTGAAATTAGAACCGAAGAATGACGATAATAAATAATATTAATTATATCATATTAATTGTGTTTTTATTTATAATCTGTATAAAGTCTTTAATGAGTAAAAAATATGATATGAGTTATAAAACTTTAGTGATTTTAATGACGATGGTATAAATAAATTATACAATCGTAGGTACATCTTGAATTTTATTAAGTAATTACTTGATTTCAGTAACTTTTCACACCAACATTAAAATTTATATTTATTTTGATTTTATAATTTAGAATGTTTGGTTTATAATTGGAACGTTTATGTATAAGTTTAGCTTATTTTTTTATACAATACATACAATATTATCGCTACTAAAAATTGTAATAATATGCTGAAATTTAGATAACAGTTTATTAACATAAGAATTAACAACATTAAATGCTTAAATATATATATACAAATACGAACTAAAACTAGTTACTGTATAAATCTTGACCGCGTGGAATGGTGGCAAGAATGCTAGCAGCATTTCCCCGTTGAATCGCAATTCCGATCCTCTGGGCAAAAAACGAACCAGCCCTCCTGTCACCAGTGGAGGCAATGAGGCGAGGTGTTATACTTTTGATGAAGCTTTTTGCACCACTACTCCAAGGGCCAAGCGTTTCGACAGCAAATGGAACAAAAAAGTAATTAGACATAATACACGAATATTTAGTTATTTTTTTGGCTTCAGCTTTTTCCGCAGCGATTTAGCTTATTTAATGTATGTCTATAATAATTAAACAGCATTTTTCATAATTAATAGTAAATTTAATGATCTTTGATAGTAATAAGCTTTAAAGTCCTTATCAAATGGAGAAAAGGCCTTAGCCCAGCAGTGGAATACATACATATATATTAAGTCGAGATGGCCCAGTGGTTAGAACGCGTGCATCTTAACCGATGATTGCGGGTTCAAACCCAGGCAAGCATCGCTGTTTCATGTGCTTAATTTGTCTTTATAATTCATCTCGTGCTCAGCGGTGAAGGAAAAAATTGTGAGGAAACCTGCAAATTCTGCCACATGTGTATTCTACCAACTCGCAATGGAACAGCGTGGTGGAATATGTTCCAAACTTTCTCCTCAAAGGGAGACGAGGCCTTTAGCCCAGCAGTGGGAATTTACAGGCTGTTGTTGGAATATATACAGGCTGATACTTTCCCATATCCACCAATCGGCATTAAAACATTATGACGGATGCGCGTCAAACCTCGAAAGGACAAGCCTTAGCTCAGCACAGGGAGATTTAATTCATGTTACTCAAAGTCGGCTTTAAATTGCATTATACATAAGTGTGTGATATTTGAGCTTACATGGTACTCGAGCTCGGTGGTGAAGGAAAAACGTCGTGAGAAACCAGCATGTTTTTAATTTCAAAGAAATTCTGCCACATATGAATCCACCAGCCCGCATTAGAGCAGCGTGTTGGAATAAACTCCAAACCTTCTCCTCAAAGGGAGAGGAGGCCTTTGCCCAGAATTGGAAACTGTTGTTGTGTGTTATAAAATTCAAAAGTGTTTCAAAAGTGGTACAATTTTCCAAGTGATTAATTTTCTCATCTGTGTCAAACATTTACAACAATATTGCTACAATTACGTTATTTAAAACGATTTATATCTTTTATGATGGCTTATCATTAGCACATATAAGACATAAAGTACTAAAAAGCGTTTCACAAGAGAGAATCTAGATTTATATGCCTCATACGTCCTACTTAAGTACCGACATTGCTTCATAGTGATATTTATCATTATTATGTTTTCGTAAGGCTAATTAACGTATATTATAATTATATTTTGTAACAGATCTGAGAAAATCAAAAACATAATCATTTGAAGTATAATGAAATTGACATTATCCGCATATACTATGTTCAAGGACTACTTCTTTTGCTAACAATGTATCTTAAAAATAAATTATAGTACTTTATATTAATTTTAATGTTTATAACATCGATGGTTAAGATAAATAATATATTTAATTGTAACTTTCAAAACTGACATCATCGATATGAAAAAAAAAGTATCAAAAAATTAGAGAAACTACTTTACGTTGCAATACACTACAATACACACTGCAAAATCAGTAAATATTAAAAATGTCAACTTAGAATTATCATCTAAATTTTAAAGCATTATTAGTTATATTTCTCGGTAGTATTATTACAATTTCTTAAATGCTTTGAAATCCAAATGAAACTTTAATTCAATAAAAAGTTTTAAAACAATATAATGTGAATCTATCTTAACAATCCATAACACAATTGTCAAGTCAACTTTCGCGCTCGAACTAGTTTTTGTTTCATGTATTGTATCTGTTAATAGGAACACTAGAAATCTATAGATTTCCTTCATCTAAGTAGATCTAAGTGTACACCGACTCAATAATATCTATATTAATATGTTACATGACGTTGCATTTTATTTTATTTTTTTAGACCAACATTTTTTAACACAAATTATTAAATAATTAAAAATTAAAGTTAAATATGACAATTATATAATTATTATAATTATATACTAACCGATAAAATAAGTAATATTTTTATCTTTTAATTTATTTATTTTTATTCGTAAAAAAATAATTCTCTATCATATGAAAGTATCTATAGCAAAAACAGAACGCAGTATGACAGTTTGAAATAGGCGCGAAACCCTCCTACGCGGGCCTTTCAAAAATCAGCGCACTTACAACCAAGTTCCATATTGCGTTCGGTCGCGCGCCTTTCGCCTCACGTCGCAGTAAATAAATATTCGTTCTATATTTAAATTAACTATCGTGTATAAATAACTTTTCAAATTAATTTTGTGTCTGTGGGAATAAAAAATGTATCGTAAAGTTAGTGCGCTTTTGTGGTGCCTTTATGTTTTCAGTTTTCCATTGAGTGATAGTGCTATATCGGCTGAAACTGTAAGTAGTTAGTTTTATGAAAAAAAAAAAATATATAACAAAAAGTCCGAATTATGCTTTCTGAAATAAAAAAAATATTCTGGTGTGATTACATGTTAGATACATGTAAATTTGGTAATATTTTAAAAATACTTAAATACGTTTTACATATAAAAATAATTATTGCAAATGTAATTTGTAAAAAAAAAAATATATCTTTCCGAAATCAATAACAACTTGTTCTACACATAACTGCTCCAGTTTCTTGTCAACCTTGAAAGCGTGTGACTGTTTCTTGAGTCACAGCAAGTCACAGTAACGATCTATTATGATTTAATCGGATATGAGTTTACGTATTTAAGATTCAAATGCTTGCATATTGCATTTTAATAACATATAAAAACCATGCAATGTAAGACTACAAACCATGTATACAATAATTGCATGCTGTATTGTAAACAACTAATTTAACAAAACACATTCAGGTCCTAGAATAAAAGGCTGTGCATTATCAAATTGAACATCTCATAGTGGCACATGCTAAGATGCAATATATATTTTCTATAATGTTATTATCATTAAATGACGCAAAACAGATCAATAATAGACGAGAGGAAATTCAATATAAATCTTTTAAAATTATTTTATTGTATAATCGTAGCGAAATAGCAAATTCATTTATATTATAATTTTCAATAGAGACCTGTTAAGTTAACTCAATGGATTTAGAACTAAATTAAAAACGACTCTATATCAAGTGCTTTACGCGCACATACGAGCATACGTAAGTGATAGTTTAAACCTCCTGCAAAGTAGGCGTCTCTTAGAGTTACGCCGAAATACAATGATGAGGACATTCGTACCTTATGTTATTAAATGCATAATGATAATAACACATGTTGCAAATACATTTTATTAAAAAATGTTGTAATAATTAAGACTTAATAAATAAGTTTTTGAAATTAGAAAACATGTAGTGCCTATATGTAATTATACAACGCTAACAATTTACCTACTCATACTATTAGTAATTTCTATGCTCTTTATAGAGCAAGTTGTTATTTACGCACAAGTTTGTTTAAATTTTTAGATCAGCGCCGAATGCCAAACCAGCTTTTGCTGTATCGATTTTCGGTACATAATTGTTTCTTGTTAAAAATATTATATTTATAATATTGAAGAAAAAAAAATCAATAATACAAAATAAATTATAATTGCATATTATACTAGTTTTTATACACAGCTTAAATACAAGTTTTACAATATTTAAAACTAATTTTAAACGCAGCAAGTAACTAACTATCAGTGGAATCTTTGTCAAAAGCAAAATTTTTAAATAAAAGTCTAAAGAAATATTTTAAACGTTTTCGAGTTGTCACCATTGTGTTGAATTTAACATAGAGTGTACTCGTTAATCGACAATACATGCAGGAGTTTTGTTAGTACCGACTAGAAACTAATACGGGTTCATTCACATATATTGACGTCACAGTTTTTGTATTAGATCTATTAGCTAATTAGATAAGGTCATTCAAAGCTTAATGTGAAGGTGCTACAAGCTCTATTGCTTAAGCTAGCTAATTGAAAACCGTCAAACCGTCAGTCACTTGGGACTGGCAATTTGAGAAATTAAATTAAAATATAATTATAATAAAAATAAATCGTAATTAATTTAAAATAACTTCATGGTCTCGAGTATTGCTTGGTACTTTGAAAGCCTATCGAGTTCTGTGGTAGAATCATTGGCATAATAATTATAAATATTTTAATAAAGCTAAGTTACGAAGAAGTGAGTATTATTTTTAATTTTTGGCAGTTACCTTTGGCCGTACACTGATTTTATTTGACAGTTAAGGTAAACTAAGGTAACCTGAGGTTAGTATAATCCAAATGATTTGCCTTGTACTCGGCAGGAAAGAAAATTGAGACAACCTGTACTTGTTCAATGGAATTGCAATACGCACTTGAGCAGTGGGATAAATAGCTCCTAATTAACTTATCCCTAAGGGTGTATTTGTCTTAGCAATGTTGTACTAGATTGTAGTATATTTTTCTAGTGTAATTTCGATATCGTGGTTCAAGATTAGTTTTTCGGAAGTAGCAACATTGTGTTATTTTGTTCTAAGAGCACATCTATTGTTAATAGGTCTAATAGGTAGAAGTAGTTCACTATAATTAAGTTTTAAAGGACGAAATAAAAATCTTTAAAGAAAAGTTTTTATAAGGTTTGCCGCATAACACATGTCAGGGCTATTAAATAACTCATGCGCACGACCGGTACTACACACACAGTGACAGATAAAATAGGGTTGAAACTGTCACCATAAAAATATCAATTCACAATAACATATATGAAAGAAAACTGTAATAAATATATTCAACTATGGTTATAGTGGTAGCCCTGATTAACCGATTAAAATCAAATGTCCCCAAGAACTGGTGCGTGGAAATGAAACAACGGAGAAAGTGAACTCATCATGGTGTGCGCTAATTTGTTGTGACCTTCTTAATTTTGTTTTGTATTAAGTACTTTTGCCTAATACGAAGAATGTTATCTTCTTTACAAAGACGAGAACAGATAAATTGTGATCAAAACATATTGTAATAATTAACTCCTCTTCCTAGATATTTTTTTTATTATACTTAATGTTTTTATTGAGTTTTCTTTTCTGCCAATGACCAATAAATTTTTAAGTTAAACAAACATATGTTAGAACATATTCTTGTTAATAAACGTAAGCAATGTCAATGAACTTTGATGACAGTTCATTTCTGAGGATATTATAATTTAGCACCTTTTACTCTCACACATTATAATACTAACTAGTAGGATCAATTTATAAACAATCATACAAAATTATAACAAAAAATTATTCGGCTTCAAAGTCTTTATTAAAATTAAAATTGATTCAAGCGAAAAGTATACCAACCACGAAAATATTGGTAAATACTCTTTGGTAGCAACCTTCTTTATTCACAATCGGTTAAAATTTTACATTAAAAGACGATAATTAATTATAAAATTATTTTATTTTGCTCCCGATAAAAGTCATCATAGTCATAATTTATAATTCTTTAAGATCTCCTTCATTGTTCCTTCACAAGGAATAACGACATATTTTATACGCATTCTAACTGACAAAATAATGTTATATATGCTTGGTGTCAAAATGTGTTCGACGCCTAGTAGGTATGGTGCGATATAGGACATAACTTTTCTTTAATTTTTTTTTAAATACTATTTATTGAACAGCTTCCTTTGGTTCTTTGTCTTCAGGTAACTTTATTTTCTAAATTAATACATGACAAGACTATTGCATCAACTATTGTGCGTTGATGTTGATGGCAAAGCCCAAACAGAAATCTTTATCAAAATGTCAAAAACAATTGCTTTTTTTATTGATTCCGTATTGAATGTTCTAACACACCCGACATTATACGCTATATTGTATTTATATTATCCTATGTATTATTTAATTATTCCAAAAAGTAGATATTAAAAGAAGAACTTAATACTATTTAGAATTTTTAATGGTTTGAGTATAAATTACAATAATTTATATTACATAGATTCGTGGCATGGTGGTATTTGCATGCGTTTAATTATTCTGATTTTTTTTTAAAAAGGTCACATTATTGAGATGTTTGTATTTAAATATTATAAATATAATAAAGATTATTATTTTATGTAAATGGATCAATTTAAAAATTGGGATATATTATCGATACGATATGTTATTATTTTTATTTTATTTATTTTTACTACTGCTAAGTTACTAGTGAGACCTAGTACTTGTCAGGTGGTCAATATTTTGTTTGTACAATGAACTCAAAGTTTTTATAAGAGTACAAATAACTTCGACTAAAATTAAGAGTATATATGAGTTTTACCAAACAGCCTATAGTTCACTTCAAATTTAGGATATTGGATAGAATCAATACGTAAGAAGAAGTTTGTTACCTCCAATTTACAGGCGGATGATATTTTGATAGGTAAGAAATTATCACGTATGAATGCAACCATGCCATGCAATGACCAAAATTTGTAGTTTTTTTTAAACTACCTATGTTTTCTTAAAATATATCAAGAAGTAAGAAAAACTGACTTGACTTTAACATTAACGAACAACTGGCAAAAAAAAGAAATAGTTGTATCATGATAATTGAAAGTAAAACGTGTTCGTTTGTTTTTATAAAATTCAATAAAATATTTGAGTTCTTGATTTTGTTCATTTTGGTACTTTTTTGGATAAAAGATGCACAGAGTATACAATAATTGTTGTATTAAAAAATAAATTAATACTACACCATGGGTAACATGGTTAGTTTTGGTTTTTCTAATTAAATATAGAAACTATTTTAGCGTTGCGCCCTCCAGTATTTTTGGAATTATGCAATGCGGTTGAGGTATGTTAATCATTCTTAAGAAAAAAGTGATACTCCCCATTTTCTTTGTATTATTTTCTCGTTCATCGTAGCGTTAAGCTATTACTAAAAGTGGTTATGATAATAACCGATGAAATAAGAATCTGAACGGTTTCTGCTTTTCAAATTGCTCTAACCGTATAATCGTAACATTGATGAATTACGCCAGCGAAACACAAATTGGTACAGTTGATTATCACTTAATTACGTCACTGCAATTCTGAAACAACCATTTGTATTATGACGAATAAATTCTACCTAAAGAGACACCTCAAAATCCCACTTTTCTTGGACTCAGTGAGAAGACTCGACTGTCAGTGTATTCTAAAGTTTCAGACGATGTCGTCATAAACGATAACAAGGTTCCTTGTAGCGGTGAACCACAGAAAGAAACAATCAAATTATATAAATAATAGAATATCTCAGAGGCAGATATAACTTTAAATTATGACGTAAGACTTATGCAGTTGCATTTTAGGTTTCGGTTATCGGTAAAAAAGGACGGAAGTTTTGCAATGTTACCCCGGTAATTGCAAATTGTATTCTGTCACTGTCTATAAGTCTATTGTTGATTGTAGTATATTGCAGCCCTCTCTGATAGATATTATAAAATAGTGTGTCTCTTGCAAGTCTACCTGGCTAGGTACCACCCAGTCGTCATATATTCTATCGCAAAGCAGCAATGCCTGGTATTGTTGTGTTTTGGTTTGAAGGGTGAGTGAGCCAGTACATAGGTAATTACAAGGGAAATCTTAGCTCCCAAGGTTTGCTTGTTTGTATTCTTTATTGTACACTACACATAAAAATAAAAATAAATAATACATAGATTTGGCCTTAATAGATCAGGCGTACAATTTTGGCGACCTTATCGGTACATAGCGTTCTCTTTCAGGCAACCAACGGTGTAGGGTAGGATAGCTCATAGAATATGAGGTGGGTGGTTGGTGGAAGTTTGTTGGTGCATTGGCGAAATGAATATAAGCAGAGGTCACATACCATTAGGTGGTTCATTTTCCTGTCCGCATAAATATCGCACAAAAATTTCAGTCAATGATTATTCAGTGTATTTTTAAAACGAAACTTATCGCTGTTTGCTGTCGGATACAGATCTTGCATAACTCGCAATACTTTGCCAACGCCCTGCTAAAGTTGACATTTGTTACAGTTGTACAATATTGATTTCGTCCCCTCGTCTTACGATATTTTTCTATTGCAGTTATAAAATTATTTTTGTTGCTGGGCAGTTAATAAATATTATATAGTATAATAATTATTTGTTGAATGAATTTGTTCGATTGCAAAATTCTGGGTTCGAATATCAGATAAGTTAAAAAATATAGGTTCCTTGTTCCTATTGGTCTATGAGAGTGAGTGGACAACGAGAAAAACAAGTGTACTCTTCAAGGTAATATTATCCAGCGCAGATTGCTTGCCTTTGTGTTTGACCGCCGTGGTCATGTTAGAAAACCATAACTACTATAAAATATAAAAATATATATATCTTCATACATATGAATTTATTTTGTAATCATTTATCTAATGAACATTGAGAATATATTTTTGAAACTATACAGTATACATGGAGACAAGTAAAGTAAAAAATATAAAAACAACATTTTACTGTGTTGCACTTTGATGTCTGTATCCTTAAAATAATATTATGATCACTAAAAACTAAAAGCAACCAGTAGTACTACTTATTTTCGAATAAAACAGGAGTCCAAACTAGCTGCAAACACATGAAACTTATTTTAAGTTAGAATATTTCAATCAAAGATTAATTTCCCAGACTTTTTCCAATTCTGATTCTATAATTAAAATATCCGAAAATATATTTGGATGTTTAACAGAAATAGCGGATAAAGCCTTTAGCGTCACCGACCCACACAATACCTTATAAAGGCGGTACATCTATAAATGACTCGGCAAGGTTGCGCCCACTGCTTATGACTCAAATGTGACAACTATCGTCATATTAAACAAATGTTAGCTTAAGATAATAACTTTAAAAAGACTTATAGACAAAAGGTGGTACCAACATAACGGCGTATTACAAGAATAGTCGTACAAAAGGTACAACGCTTATACATACAATTAATTACTTTAATAATATAAATGAACAGAATCAATATAGATTACTTACGTAAATAACAAAAAGGAAACTAAAAGAGACAAGGAACCTAAAGTTTTTGGAAAATAAAAAAAGCCTTAATACAAAAATACATTAAAGTTATTTATTAACTTTTTACATTATAGTAAAATTAAATTACAAGCAACAAGTGCCTACTTACGATAATTAATAACGATATTTTCTTTAACTAATGAGCACGAGATGGTATGAGACACATGCATAAATAATCACATAAAAACTCAATGGTGTTTGCTAGGTTAACTAAATTAACTCAATTAGGTTAGTTCCTGCAATAGTCGGTTAAAATTTACAGGTTGCAGCAATTGCGCCGCCTCGGGTCCTATAAAAATAATATTATTAAAAATGTTAAAATACAAAACTTATCTCTTAAAAGCTATATACTGTGCATTAAATAAAGTAGTCTGGTTAGCCTGGATTAAAGTGTGTCAGCACAATCTAGCAATTAGTCTACTAATGTAAATGTTGCTTAAGTTTTTTTTTTAGTTCAGTGGAATAGGAAATAATGTATTCGATACAACTAACGGCACAATATATCTCTCTCAGGATTATAGAGAAATATACAAAAAATATTCATAATAACCTTGTACTTTGCCGAATTCGGTGTCGAGTGAATGGATTCTGATATAAGCCACTTAAGTTCTATATTTAATTAATTATCAATATTTATATTTAACATTTAAAGTAGGGAATTATACTTATTGTTTAAGAACAAAATCATCACCGCAGAACCTATAATATGTCACAATGTGATATGCGACAATAACTACGAGTATAATAATTGTAACTCATAAATGATACATGCAAAAAAAACCAATAGTGCAATATCGTATCATTTTACTCTTAGAATAGGTAGGCAGTTGAATCTCTTTTCTAGTTATATGTATGTGATGTTGTGTCTTTTCTAGTTTACTCGACATGTCAAGCTTTTTTTAACTAATAACATCTTCCGAATAATGTTTCATTTAGACCATTAAAGTACCTTTTAAAACTATTCAAGGCCGACGAAAAAATACATATAATATTTATTGATTAACAGCGTATATAATCGTTATGGATATTAATTTATAAGTAACATATTTGTAATGTAAAAAACGATAATTAAAATTCTACAGCATTGCTCCATTGGTCTTAGGTGAAGTTGCGTAAGAACTGCATAAACCGAAACGAATTAGGAATTATCTTAAGGCTGTTCGGTTGCCTAAGATTGCACGGCCTTATATAACAGCCAGCTTGTAATCGTTAAATGACATAGGATAAGTTGAGTCGTTGAGTTGTTACTTTGACGCAGTTTGAATACGAGATGTAAGATTAAATTATACGAGATTCCGTTTGACATCGTATCGAACTTACCTGCTGACACACATTTACACCTAATAATGTTATAGTTAGTTGTTTATTTGTTGTATATTATATATTATATTTATTTAATTTAAAGATTTAAATAACTCTATAAAATTAAAAAGAGATGCTGTAGGTACAATACGTGAAATTTAAAATTTTGTATAATAACTTAAAACATAACATTTTATTCCTATTCCTATAAACAGGCTATTCCTTGCACAATAAATACATTTGATCTACTGGGAATAGAAAATATTTAGTATATTTAATCAAAATCGTATAAAGCTTTTTCTGTTTTAACTATGGTTAGTCTAGAATCATATCTCCTGTTCTACTTTTCCAAACTAATATTAATAAATATTGCTTTCTTGTAAATAATCACGGAAAGCTGAGATGGTCCAGTTGATAGAATGCAGGGATCTCAACAAAAGATAGCGATTTGAATTGCGGTCAAATTACACTTCTTTTTACGAACTTAATTTCTGATTCTAATAAATATTACGTTCAAAGACAACATGATGACAAAAATTATAAGTGTCGGATGATATTCTGCCACATGTAAATCCTAATGGTGTGGTACATATTAAAATTAACCATATTCTTATTATTGATAACCACCGACTATATTCTCAGCTTTTTAAAATAATATTAATAATTCTATATATTGACAATAAGCCACCTTGAAATCAAAGATGTGAAAGTGCTCAATCCCTTCAAATAGTAACTCTTGAAAACCTCATAAGTAAATTTTTTATTTCCTTATTTCGGAAAAAAATGTCTTGATTTAGTGGTACCAACCCATACGTTACGCTTACGTTATGCCTTATCACCAAATTCATTATAATATCTACTACTATTATTCTATTAATAATAGCAATGAAGACAATAATTATAGACAAAAAAAATATTCATTTATATTTTTACGTTCACAAATAATATAATATCTTTACTGAAATCCACTTAGGCGCCGGCCCTGTTGTAGTTTAATTATATTATGTAAGATAAGGTATCTATGGTATCAGTTATCATAACCGCAGTCTGCAGACTTTAATTACACAAAGGGCTCTAATAAAACAATTGCTTTAATATTTTAAACGAGCCTTGACATGATATTTGAGAATATTATAACTATAAATGCCAAGTGTCACAGATTTTTAAATATGTTACTTAACGGCAAGCCAGGAATGCTTATTACTAAATTGAAACAATTGGAAGGATGATAAGAAGTTTTTTGTCTTAGTAGTCGATAAAATAATCGTACATAGCGCAGTCAAGCGTCTCAAGCAGAATCAAGATAATAAACATACGTTAGTGAAATAGGCTGTTAGTGGGACCTTTGTATTGTCATTAATTTTAAAGATTACATTAAGTATAAAACAAACGCCAAATTATATGCCTAATTTACCGACTAATTACCTCAGTATTCATTTGTTTTCAGTAATCAAAGTACAGTTATTATTTTGAACGCATTTCAACGAAAATGTGGATTCACAGCTTCAATTTCAATAAATGTATATTTATAGACAGATAAGCTTTTTTTAAAAGCGGTTAATATAATTCTCTAATTTCCTGTCTAAATTCTTCATTAATAAAATTTTAATAGAGGTAACGCTAATTTGATTATCGCTCCGTATTCAATTATTGCATCCAAAAGAGTTTTCCAATCAAAAGTTCTCATAAACGGAGTTTTATTGTAAATTATGATTTTATAAAAATGATTGGCATTTAAGAAAATGTTCTAAATATTTTATTTATAAGCCACTTTCACCGGAGTGTTCGATACACATGCATTAACTCTACATCGTGTCCCACATACTTGTATCGAATGAGATCAAATGATATTTGTCGTGAAAGTCGTATTATTGGCATATTTAATCTAAGTTATTTAAAATAAGTACGGTATACAATCTAATTACAGCAATTTAAAACAAATATACAAGTTATATTTCATATTAATTGTCGTCATCATCTCAGCCGGGAGACGTCCACTTCTGGACAAAACCCTCTATAAAAGCCAGTTTGCTGATGTCAGCCAAGAAAACACTACACTATATCTAGCAAAAAATAATACGAAAATAATTAAAGAGCGATATTTTTTACAAATTAACTTTTATACGACAATATACTGTGTCAATCAAGGGACTCGTATCGCTTTTTTCTCTTGATTCGCGAGCCGCGTGCCCGTTGCAGTCACCGGCTTCAAAAATAACAATAATTGTAACTACATTATATAATCGTAAATTGACTTTTAATTAGTTTAATATTTTTCGTTTCATTTGGATTTAAAATGGGGAGATGCCTACTTATCTTCTTGCGTGGTAAATTTATAGATCGTATATACCTACAAATTAATGAGAAGAAAATGTTAGGTGAATATTAATATGTGGAGAAATACAATTTTTTTTCTTTTTAGTGCATATTAATTGGTTGAAATAAACAAAAAAATTTGTTTATTTCATCTAATTTTTAATTAATCTATACATATAACAAAAATGAATCTGATTGTAATATTACAATAATAAGAGAAATCCAATGTTATAAGTAATTGTAAAACTACTTTAATAGTCTGTGATTTTATTTGTAACTAAAATGACTTTTCAATAACGACAAACCAAGGATTACCGGGTTACTCTCTACTGAATTGTTATTTAAATTTGACCTACTGTAAACAGTAAACATTATATTGCTGGCATATGTTGCTTTCCATGAATAGTAATTTTATGTTAATGGCAACTCTACTATAATTAGCAAGCAACTTGTATTCTGTTTACTAATCAGCATGAGAAACACCTTTGTTTTCATATAGTGCAATAGGATCAGATAATATTGAGATACATATTTTTTATCAGTATGAACTCATAAAAAAATAATGATGTTGCCTCATTAAAGTAACAATTGCCTGTATTTATTTTAAAATGAAAAATACTAACTTCATCTCTTATTCTACCTGGTCTGACTTAATGGAATTTGTATGAAGCAAGCTCAAGGTCATTTACTTTCACCCCCAAAACTCGAACGATAACTAGTCTACTAAAAATCAAAGTATAAAATCTAAAATTAACTGCTTGTATATGTTACAGCCAAAGTAATAAATCTGGATATTATGTATAATGGCTAGCCATTATACATAATAAATAAATAAAACATGTAGGTATGCGTTTAAAATTATAAAATTTATTAAAAAAATTAAAATAAAATAAGATAGTAATTTAACGTCAATTTACATTGTTATAAAGTTATTTAACTTTAATTTATAAATTAAATTTAAAGCTCACTATAAAACAAAAAATAAATAGAAAAACAGGGATCAACACCCAATAAATACAAAAATAATAAAGTTTTTAAAACGAACTGACATTAATTAACCAGGTCATAATAATTATTTATTCTTACAAGTAAGGCTCTTGTGACATTTTGAGTTACACATAAGGTTTGACTTTTTATATTTACACCTATTTAAAACGCATTCTCTAGTACAGTTGCAATGCTAAAATCCTTGACCGCCAAGACGTGACTCTTTTTTTGCACATTCCCTGATGGCAACTTCATGTTGAGGAACGGTATCTATTTTAAAAAACAGAGACAGTGAACTGATTCCTTGCGTAAAGTTGAAGATGAAGAGAGGGAGGGTTAACAAGTCGGCTAGACCGTATTTATTACTTTGACTAACTTTGACACGTTATTATGAATAATGTCCAGACAAAGTGATAATTTATTACTTTGTCTAGTGAATTTGGCCATTATATATAATGACCAGTCATTATGTATAATAGCTATGACTGTAACATATATACTAATATTATTTATATTTATATATTAAAACATCAATATCTATTACGCCTTTCGTGTTGTTAACTAATATAAATAGTTATTTTACCCAGGGAAATTTAATATTTCTATTTATACAAAAAAAGATAAATAAGTTTTTAAATTTATTAAATTAATAGTATGAATTTTAAAAATATTAATTAATACGATGAATTATTATATCTAGATCTTATTATACTTTCTAGAAGGGTAATAACAAATTATAAATAAGTAACGCGAGCTTCACTTGTGTTATGTTAGACAAAAAAGTAGCCTTCGTCCTTTCTTAGAGCTCAAGTTTGTTTTATACCAAATTTCATCAAATTCGGTTTAGTGGTTTGCGTAGTGAAAGACAGACAGATAGAGTTATAATTAAACACATTTATAATATTATATTAGTATAGTTTTTATACCTTTATACCTTTATCAACTACTTTCAAGATATTATCATATCAATAAAAACAATACTATATAATAAAGATAAATGTTTTCCTCAGGTTTTATACAGAACCCTAAAAATCGTTTATTGCTATATAAAGCAGGTCATGTTAATTTTGTTAAGGTGTAACAAAATACACAATAAAATATTGACGAGTGTCCATTGTAGCTTGACCGTGTTCAATCTCCCATATCAAAGCGTTTGTCGTGATATAAAGGCCTTGTACAGAAGGATAAAGTTAATATTTGATGATTTATGTACATTGCTTACGTTTAAGTTATTAATCGACAACATTACAGCTTAACTTAACTGCTATTAATTCCTTAGTGTGTAATGATAACTTTTTATTCTGTAAGTTTTGATGAAATAGAAACATTGATTTTCACATCGTCATTTGTTACTGTGATGTGTGTTCATACATCATGTTTTTTTCAACAAATTGTGTCAATCAAAGCACAAACATAAACTTGTTATTTTGGGACCCAACTACATCAGCTTTATCATTTATAATAAAACAACAAAACAAACAAACATCTAAAAAAGAAACAGGCTGTTATAAATAATTACTGCATAAAAAAAATAAACAAAAAAAGAGCATAAAATAAATAAAGAACTAAGGCAATTTAATTTGGCATATGTTAATTTGTGTCAAACGCGACTCAACCATGAAGAGATGCATTGTGAGGTGATCGTATGAGTTACTAGACCATTAACGGTCAAGGTTCTTGCACATTTTGTTAGTATTTATGCAATTTAACACATACAAAAGATCACTACATTCATGAAATACTAATAGGATAAAATAGAGGGCTAAATACTGCACTGAAGACCTTGCTCTGACCTTACATTCACACGTGTAAAGAATACAAACCGAAGTACACATTTGCAGTATTCTAGAACGGGATTTCACAAAATTATTACTACAATTTAAGTCTCATTGGTTTAGCTCGCATAATTGCTGACCCAATTCAGATTTATTTAAATTTTCTGTGAGCAAAGAAGTTAAGAAACTGTCCGCGCTTAAGATATCAGTAAGCCTTTGGTCGTGATATCTCTTCTCTACTATTCTTCTTGTTTTACTGTCCCATCGGTGTTTGATAGAAAAGGAATACAACTGCATTTGTGATTGTCTTAGCGATTGGCCACAAACAATTATTAAATTTTTTTATTTTTTTTTATTTTATGGAATAGGTTGGCGGACGAGCATATGAGCAACCTGATGGTAAATGGTCACCATCACCCATAGACAATGACGCTGTAAGAAATATTAACTATTCCTTACATCGTCAATGCGCCACCAACCTTGGGAACTAAGATGTTATGTCCCTTAATGTGCCTGTAGTTACACTGGCTCACTCACCCTTCAAACCGGAACACAACAATACTGCGTACTGTTGTTAAGCGGTAGAATAACTAATGAGTGGGTGGTAGCTACCCAGGCGGGCTTGCACAAAGCCCTACCACCAAGTATTATATATTATGAATAACTAAAAATAAAAATAAGTGGAATAGTATACTTCGTAAGTACGACATAATCGACTTTCTGTGCCTTTCATTGGAATCCGTTCAAATCCAGCATTTCGAACTTAATTGAAGGAAACTATTTTTCATCTATAATAAGATATATAAAAATGAATACAATAGCTCAAAAAGACATTATACGACCTCTTTTGTAACATGGTTTGGTTCAGTTCTAATTTTGTGTCTTTTTTTTGTCGACAGGAGACGAGATGTCGCAACCCGCCCACCGCACCACAAAAAATAGAACGAGTTATCACCCTTTGCCAGGATGAAATCAAGGTCTCTATATTAAGAGGTAAGTCTTTCAATATAATTATTATTTCCGTTATTAGTAAAATTTGATAGCCAGTGGCTAAAACTCCAAAGAAGCTTAATTACTAGCAAGTGATAATATCTTAATGTGTATTTGTACGTATGTGTGAATGTGTGGTGTATTTATTTATTTACGAGCGATTCACCCCGGCTTTACAAGGGTTTAATGCTGATACTAAATATACAACAGAATTTGTTTATTTACGTCATCACATTGGAAACTTATAAAATTATCAGTTTTTCTTTTTTATATTGTCCATGTATTTAATTCAAAAAAATTCCTTCCTCTGGAATCACTCTATTTACTATAAAAACCGCATCAAAATCCGTTGCGTAATTTTAAAGGTCGAAGCATACATAGGCACTATGTAATGATTACATACCCGAGCTTTCTAGTTTTTACTTTATGTCTTATCTGTCTGGTTTGCTCTTTTCTCCATCGTATGAATCAGCTTCTAGATTTGCAATTTTATATGCATTATGCAAATATCATTATTATTTGTAAGTCCAGAATTTCACCTGAACAATACAAAGAAAGTAAATTGGTGAAATTCGAAAACAACAATTCGTATTTGTAACATATGTACGGTTTCTGGGGTTACCAGAAACACTGAATTAAAAACGGACTTTGAAAACGTAAGCAACATTGATAACAATCTTACGAGTAAAAGCAATTAAAACATCAGTGAAGTTATCCAATAATTAAAACATAGGTCTTACTCATAATTCTCGAGGGTTATAGTTTATTTGATCGATTTGACAAAACAAATAAAAATTACGATCGCTCTGAAAATAGCTATTTTGTAAAGTTTTTGGAAACTTTGAAAGTGATATGTCTGTTTAATATTATACATTATACAAAAAATAGACTGTCCGGATTAATGCCAAACACTTGGTAACCGTCTATCTGCGTATGCGCACACACGATCATAATTACGTAGTCAAGGTCGAGAGTGAAAGCAACGCACTCACTATGCTCTCTATTTCGCTAGTTTATTTAATTATTTAACATAATGTATTTATAAATATATACAACAGCATACATAATGTAGTAGTCAAATAACTTACTGCATTTATCACTACAATTCGTCAAATAGTTGACATTCATCTCGATCAAAGATTATTTTGCCGTGATCTATCCAAAGAGAAAACTATGATTAGAAGTGGTATTCTAGCTATGGATTTACGTAATTTTACATACTAATAAGGCTATGCATAGAATGGATTTTAGAAAAAAAATTCCTGGATATAAGTTCTGATTCCATCACGGGACTCTAATTATTTAAAAAAAAACAGCATTGTAAATCTGTTTATTTGAAAAGAGCAACTAGGTATGCGAGTTTTTTGCTGTTTCGTTTCGCTGGAAGCTGCTTTCCGAAACGGTGGTTGTATTTATATATCTACGATGCAAAAACGCTTCACTGTGAAGTTTACTTGACTAAAATTTATTTGATCTGATGGCCTGTAATGCATGTATATGTATCTAGTGAATATAAGATACGACTTCTAATGCATCTTTATAGTAGCGTGTGAGAATTCTTCATGTTACTTTCAAACAACCATATTATTTTTTTATGAATGCTAAAACTATTTGTTAAGTATTTCATGTAATTGAAATGTAAATGAGTTCCTTGGATGTGCTGAAATAGTTCATTATAACAACCTGCGAGGAAACCTCAAACCAATTTATACGGCCATATTGATGAAATTTTAACGAGGTAGCATATTTAATGAGTGGCCTGAATCTGTCTAGTCTATATAAGGTTTAGACTAGATCATAAAATAGTAAAATTGATAAATAAACCACTTATTATTTACGATTTTACTGTTTAATTATTGCTTAGTTAAAGATCACAAACTAGTAGTCACGCGCGGCTTCCATCGTATTTTAGATTGTTGGTTGTCATGTGTGCATGTCGGTGTTCAAGTTTGCTTCATACCAAATTTCATCAAATTCAGTTCAGCGGTTTGATCATGAAAGAGCGACAGACAGACAGAGTAACTTTCACATTTATAATATTATAATAATTAATATATATTTTATAGATGATGCTGATATTAAGACTAAATTAATAAATAAATCATATTATTCATTGAAAGAGTACTTTTTAGAAAGAAACGCCTGGAGTTAGGCTCGGGTTTCGTCATAGGACACTAATTACTGTAAATAACAGCTTTGTAAATCTGTTTATTTGAAAAGAGCAACTATGCTAGTTCCTTGCCGTTTCTTCTCGCTAGAAGCTGCTTTCCGAAACGATGGTAGTATTTAATAATTAACGATTCAAAAACTCTTCATTGTGAGGTTTACTTGAATAAAATTGATTTGATTTGATAATCAATAAATTGTACATGTATTGAGTAACGAATCTCATTCAACCTAAACTAATGTATAAAGTAGATGTAGGTATATAACAACTTTCTAATATTTCAACTATATATTAATTATAAATTATTTTATTTAATAATAACACTAAACTAATTTTAAAGTAATTAAGAACAAATTTGTATCTCTAGGTCGTAAATAAATTTGTAATAAAAAGCTTTATTTTGGGTGGAATCAAATTGTTACCTTTCGGGTGGTTGGGTGTAAAGAAACAATATTAGGTTATAAAATTTTTAATGCACAGTAACATAGTATTATAAACAACTAATTACTTAATTTACTAGTTACTTATGTTACTTCTTATAATGACTATTCTATAAAATTATGCCAGCTAGACTCAGCGTGGGTCACTTGGGATAAAAGGCAAGCTTGAAAATTCAATGTAATTCAATGCAATTCAATATAAGGTTGAAAATTAGGCGCCACTGACGATTAAATTAGTTGTTGTGGTTTGAAAGAATACACCGTTCGCCAGACCGGTGTAAACAAAATTTATGATATAATTAAAAGGGGGTACATCACCAAAGTTTCCAGCTACACGTGGATACCGACAATGGCTTAGGGAACAGGCCTGCCGTCCTTGGAGTTGCACCAGCCGCTATCTGGGCACACTCAACCAGGAACCTGGAGCCGTTCACTCTTTAAAGAGAGATGTAAGCACGAATTTACCTTCTGGAGGTTCAAAGTCCTGCTTACACAAATTGACGATCTCAACTCCGGAGAACCATTTCAATGGGTCAAATTTTTTACGAGTCGGTAAACATGATATAAAGTTCTGTCAAACTTCAAAACTTCATTGTTAATATAAATTCGATATATTCAGTATATCGAATTAAAAGTTTGGATTCGGTGTGAAGCCGATAGTTCCAAAATTCAAAAAGAACGAAATCGAAAGTTCACGAACCTTTGAAAGGTTAACGAGTGTGACCAGTATCACTACCAAAATACCCTTAATGAAAAAGGAATTATATCCATAATTAAATCAAGGATATAATTATGGAATAATTATTAAAATTAAGAAAAGCCAAATATGAGGCAAAGTAAATTTATCATAACTAGACTCCGACACCTACATCGAAGAACCAACCTTTAAACTGGAAGACAGCTACTAAATTAATCTGAAACGATGTGAAATGACCTCTAATCAAATTCAACAAACGAATTAGATAATTAAAATCTTATTTTAATAATGGTTTTAATGCACCTTTAAAATAAATGTAATTTATTTTATTAATTAAAATTTTACAAAATGCCAAGTTGAAGCGTTATACTAGCAACACCGACATAAACTAAGTGGGAAATGGGTCAATGGCACGGAATTTAGCGAATTGATACTTTTTGACGTTTTATATAATTATAAAAAAAAAAGTTAAAATTATGTAAATAATTTTTAATGTAACAAAATCAATTAAGTACCTCACTTGACGCAACGCATACTATAATTTAATTCGTGTATAGATTATAAAACAGTATTTGTTAAGCAATGTTATGATTCTTTACTGATTGATGAAGTTCGTACAATAGATAGATTTATGTATGTGTGTGTGTGATAATTTGTTAATAATCGAAGTCCTTGTTCCTAATGACTTATGATACAATAAATTTTGTCAACGGGTCTAACGCAAGTCACTAATGTAATAATTATTTTGATTATAACATTCACAAAATATTGTACTTCTTTCTTTTACCGATAAATTATAAGTATTATTTTTCAACAATTTACAATCTTTACTAATAATTTCAGACATTAACGACGACGACCTCAGACCTCAACAGTTTTCGGTGCGTTTTGGGTACGCCACTCCGAGGTCGGAGATTCGATTCCCGGCCGAGTCGATTACCATTAGTTTTCTATGTTGTCTTGGGTGTTTGTGGTACCGTCGTTACTTCTGATTTTCCATAAACATTGGAATCAGAGTAATGTTGATATTGTCCCATATTTATTATTTGTTATTAAAGCATATGCATGCTTGGGTATGCTTTTCTTGATCTACAATATTGTATGTATTATTCATTAGCAACAATATAAATTTTGTTGTGTTACTTCTAGGTACACGTATTCCTTTCTTTTTGTTATTACAAAGTGTAAGCAATAAAGATACAGACAACTGTTACAACAATCATACAGAGAAGTAATAACAGTTACTTAAATAAAATATAGCAATAACATACAATAACTATTGGCAGAAACAAAAATAAAACGTTTTAATTCAATGACTACGTATTCATGCGTTCACTATTGCTCAACCTTGTATATCAAACGTTTGAGGTTGCACCAACTTAATATCAACTAAATTATATTTTCGCGTGCTATGCAACTTATCTCTTGCACTGAATCTAATCGTATTAATTATTTTTATGCAATTATAGTAAAAAATGTGGTCACATAAATTAGGAAATGCGAACATACATATTTTTATTTGCATATTTTACGCAATAGACGATAAAATCATTAATACATACATGACAACACTAGACAACTGTTATAGAACGTAACCCGATATAAGATGAGTTCCTTTTTGTTCCGAAGTTATTAAAGAAACATCACTTATTTTTAAGCGTTTCACTTTCTATAATCCCACATATACATACATATAATAATTTTAATGATACGAACATTTTCCAATAAACGGTTTTATTATAGAAAGGGTATTTAGAGGAATTTGAGAAGTCACTGTAGAACACGAGCGTAAAATGTCAAAATTCGATACGCAACATTGATTGTAACAATTATAATATTTGTAGAACACATGTATCAAAATGGTTTATCACGGTAAGTCGGTTGCATACATTTTACAAATGACATACAAAGTGAATTTTTACAGAATCACACCGTTGAAATATTATATCTTTGCCTGTGTACCTATATAGATTTTAAGCTAAGATAAGTTTACAATATACATTAAGTATATCTTAAGTAATCGGCTTATAATAAACGCTGATATCAAAATAAAATGTTTCGTATGTAAAATGAATTAAATCAAATCAATACAACATTCAATTAACTACCATTAACTATATGCACATTGTGTTGCCTCACGTTAAACTATAAGGAAATGTCAAAAGCTGTAGTAATGTCGATAAAGTGTATACTTAAGTATTCTATTATATGAACATAGCTGGTATTGTATTATTTAAAATCGTACTATTGTAACAAACATATGCAACAAGTATTTATATTGCGCGAGTGTGCGTCGCGACAGTCTATATATAGTATATGTATTATCTATGGTGTCGCTAATACTCATCCTTTTAAAATGCTGATTAAAACTTTGTCCTACTGGTAAATCTTAGGTTTTATTGGTAATAAGAATTTATCGTATTCTGAGGTTTGACATTCACCTTTTGATGCTAAATTTATGCTGAATAATAACTTAAATTACATACCCTAAAAACGTTCTTCAGCGGAATACAACTTTCGGTTTAATATAAAGATTTTTTATAATCGAAGTAAAATCAAAAATTAATACGTACGACTGTATAATTCGACTATATAAATCATGACCACGTGGAATAGTATTAATATTGATAGCAACATTCTTTTGTAGAATCACAATTCTTATTCTTTACGATTAACCATTCTCCTTTGGTTCTGCGTAATATCAACTTTTAAGTTAATCGGTTGTCTCCAAAATGTACAATATTGCTGGATCAATAGCAGTGACTTCATGACATTACAAAGCAATCCGTGCTATTATATAACGTCCAATATTAGGTACCTTATTTGCAAAAATCTTGTAGTTTGATATTGTTTTTTTTTAACACTAAGGTAGCCCTAATCTTATATAAGCAACTCTTTTACACATCTTTTGGCTTTAAATAAATACATTTATTTATTTATTACAATTACAAAATGTGCTTATGATGTTGCTTCTTATATTTTAAAATGTATTTAAAAAACCCTTCTCCACTTTGCACTGCAACTTTTGATGTAAGTTCTATGTATATGGGTTAATAGTTTTTTTTTAGTTAGGTGACATATCCATTACAAAAAAAGTCTATTTATTGCTTAGCATAAATTATATGTGACATCCTTGCCATAGAAAATGTACTCCTGCAGTTCAATATACAGTTGTGTATTTTTTTCTTAATTTTTGTAGTGTAAAAGTTGTATAAAAATTGACTTGTAAATTAGTATATTAACTGCTGTGTTTCTTGGTGGTTGTTTTTGGTATAATCCACATTCCGAACCGGTCCTAATCGGAGCTTAATGTTAATCGACTTGTGCAAAATATAAAATATTAATCAAAAGTAATAGTTGTACCTACCCTATTAAGAACTTGAAACTTTACTAATATTTAAAATGCGAAAGTAACTATTTGTTACCTCTTCATGCTTAGGCCACTAAACCGTTTAAAAGGAATTTGGTAGATTGTTTTGTGTTCCGGGATAAAAAAGGGGTGATAGTTTGTTTGCTACTAAAACCTGGTAAAATTTAATCAATTCCCCGCAGGATCAGCTAGTAAAATATATTTCAAACTTAAATGTCAGATTTGTTCTTGAAATCATTCATCTTTATTATTATTATGAATACGGTTTTTTATTGAATCATACAGTTTTATATAAAGTAATCTTAAAACGTCGAATTAATGCAATTGCAATTCTATCTAGCAAATAAAAATAAAGAGTCACATAAATTGTTTGGACGCATCTTTTATAGATTAGACTGAACGTACGTTCGCTTGTATATCGCTTACATTATGACAATGTATCACGGATTCAACATTTAATCTTCTAAAACAAGCACGAAACAATACGAGATTGTTGTATTTCGATACAAATGATGCGCAACAAACAAATGGTATATTCAAATGGCTGTAAAAAATGCCTATGAAATTTGCTCTTGTCAATAAATTTTTGTATCAACGCGTCACTCGTTAAGATGATTAGCCGATACAGGAGATGCAAAATATAGTACAAAAGTGTATGCCCGAAGAGCTGACCAACCAACATGATCGAAATAAGAACAGCCACAAGGTCTACGTGCACGCAACGGTAGAGTGGCACCCTATCAACGGATTATTCCTTTCATTTGAGGATGTATTTTTAAAAATACCTTACAGCTATGATTTTTCTTAACTATATATTTATTTATCAGATATTGATTTATCCAAAATGAAGCAGTCGCAGCTGATATTAATTTATTACTAATTTTCATAAATCTGCTGCCGTAACGCTAAGTAACGCTTTAGTCGATATTATAACTGTATGTACAATAGTAGCAGCTTCAAAATGTCCTCATTGCATATTGTCAATACGCAAAACGTGTAGAAGGTTGATCTTAACTGTAGTGAGTGAGGTCACGCCGGCGCTCGACATTCGATCGTAATTAGCACATAGCCTTATGTAACGCTGTACAAGCTCTTTTTTATGCATCTTCTGAAGCAATCTATTGTGTCAAAGATCATCTTTTGTGGGAAGTATTACTTTATAGCTATAAATATCTACCATCTATGTTTAACTAGCTTGCCCTAGTTTTTTATTCAATAATTATTGCTCAAGGAGCGCTGATACTTGCAATTGATTAGTCGAAACATTATTTATATATACCTATAATTTATTAGGTATATGTTATACTATGTGAGTAGTGTGGCGGCTGAAAAATGACGCTACGCTATATAGTATCCGCCTATTTGGTGAATGTTGTTGAATTGAGTAACACAAAAATGTTGTTTGACTCATTTAAAATAGGGAATTGAATTGTTACAAGTTATCATGTGCAAGCTATGTCGAGATTCTCCCTAATAGATGGGGTGACTACCGCTGGCTTTGAGCGGGTATTTCAGTGTAGTCGAAACCAGTAAGACCAAGAGTTATGTGACCTTCAAACGCCCACTGGAAAACTCATACCATTTTCTAGAAAGATAAAAATTAATGAATTGTAAAAGAAGAGACTTGGAAAACTCTTGACATTTAATTATGGAAGGTTTTCCAGATAGAAAAATATGTTCTATGTTGAAAATGCAAAGAGAAATATCTAAGAAAATAGATTATATAAACAGGAAGGTTATATATAACTCACTCGTGAATTTATTAAAACCGACGATACGCTAAAATCTTAAATTTGATAAAGTCATCGGTCACATATCACTCACTGACATTTCACGATCGTGTTTATTGCTGAGTTTTGAGTTTGGGTTTTTACAAAATAGCTCCACTGATTACAATTTCGTTACATAAATTATATAACTTTTGACTTTTCGCTACATATTGTATAACATTTGACTCTTAAAGTATTAAACAAACAAGTTTGAATAAGCCTTCAGTGATTGTCAAAAATCGTGCTAGCTAAAGGTTAAATTCTGGTAAGCTAAAAGTACATAAATGTTAATTTGAAAAAGGATTTTATTTACATACTTTAATCGAATTCAATTATTTAAACATTCACGAAAAAAATTATACATTTTGTCAAGTAATCTTCTGTACATGTAAATTTCTGAAATTATTTTAATAATTATAATTATAAATTATAACATTTTGAAAAAAAAATTTTTAACTTATTGTTAAATGTGAAATAATGATTGAAATCAATCTATAAAACTTATATAATTGTATAAGCTGATTTTGTACAGTATGATTTAATAATACAGGAGTTCATTTTATTGAGAATTTTTTATAAGTGTATAGAATTTACGCAGGCCTTAAATAACCAACGTACTGAAGAAACAACAACGAAACGATACGCTATATATCTCGCCGAAGCTTAGTGATAAGGCCGCATTGTGACGCACGACGCCCCCGAAAAATCCAAAGAAGGCTCGACGGGGTCATCCACTTATTGCAGAATTTAAACCAACAAAGCAATTAATCGCAATATCCCTTCGAGAATTTTCACATCGCAATATATGCGTGCTCCACTTTTAATTATTAGCGTACTGTTTTAATGCAATTAACTCCATTAAGGGAACTGTTACGCACATGCAAAAGTTTAATGACCTGAGGATGTATAAAAACCAAATTGGAAATGTTATATGTAGCTTTGTCACTATTGTTTACGAAACCTTACACCCAGCAGTCAACATTTAGTGACAGCTAAAGTAAATAAAAGTTCTATTTTGATATTTTGGGTAAATATCATCTATGTAAGCATGTTATGGCGAGCATTATCTAAATATTTTTCGCTCGATGTATATAACAACCAAACGTATATTAATTACTCATTCAGAAATATTATTGGGTCATCTAGATATCTGAGTAAATCTTGATATTAGATAGTAACAAGTTTCCTGTCCAATAGTCATTAGTCCAGACATTGTTTATCTTCACAATTCCTTATACTCCATATGTTAACATATTATAGTTCATAAGGGTATACTATAATTGCTTGTAATATCTTAGATCGACACGTCTAATACCAGATGCAAGGTAAAGACCCTAAATGTTTAAAATTGCACTAAGATGGTATTGTGTCAAATTCTCAACTGTGGGTTGCTACTTAGAATATCTTTACGAAAACATGAAGTCACGCGAGGTCTAACTCCACCCACTAACCAAATGCGTGTGTATTTAAGGTTACGATAGTCTCATTTCACTCGCATCAATTTTGACATTGACGAGTAGTGCTAGTTATGTTGCAAAATTGTTTTTTCCTCAAAATTTTCGTTAACTCCACGGCATGTATTTCATTTTAAATATTATGGCAAAGATTTTGGAGTCCATTTTTTAATGACGAGGCTGTTTTATTGACATATCCATCACTATATGCTGCTTTTCACTCTTCAGTTGACATATTTTCCTTCCGAGTTTGGAGTTGCGAGTAATTTGTTTGTCCAAGTTTAATTGTTCGTTTATTTTTGAGTCCGATATATATTTTATAGATCGTTACGCATTAGTCACATGGCTGTCGTAAAAGATAGTCATGGGACCATCGGATAACTAACCTAACCTGTGTCCTCCGCAGGACATCTTATCTTCTAATAATAATACATCCCAATTTGAGTGTGAACGTATTATTATTTTGATACCTTTTACTTCTAACAACCTACTGTTTCATACAACAAACAACATATTTGTGCTACTTATAAGTACATTTGACGATATTTGACGACCTCCATGGTCGAGTAGTGTATACACTGATTTTCTCGAGTTCGATTCTTGGCCGAGTCGATGTGGAAAAAAGTTCATTATGTTTGTTCACTATGTCATATTGGGTCTGGGTGTTTGTGGTACCGTCGATACTTTTGATTTTCCATAAAGCACTTAGCTTAAGCTACTTACATTGGGATCAGAGTAATGTATGGGATGTTGTCCAATATTTATTTTATTAATATTTCTGTAAATGTACTAATAGTAATATATTAATACACTACAGTCACAAAATCACGCAAAACGCCTGAATTATTATTTGTGTAATGAATATTATGATCATATGTTAAGACTTGTAACGCCAAAAGAAAGTGTATGGGATGTAATCGTCCTAGTGATGAAAGATTGACTTACGTCGCAGTGTCCGGTCAGTGAACTTTGTGTTGCAGATATTGCCGGCCTTTTACTCGTGCACTTAGCTGTTCCTTACGTAACATTTAAGTAATTTGTACATATAAATATATGATAGCCCAGAACTCTACTTTTCTTTAAAAATGAACTTCATCTTTGTATGTTTTGATATTTATTACAAATTGTATTAATATATTATAAAATTTCCAACTAGATTTTTTTTAAAACTTTAAAATCAATCAATATTGACATTTTCAAATATACATAGGTCATATTCTAGTAGACGATTCGATCCGGATATGATTTATTTATAAAAAAATGTTAAATCAATACGTCGAGTAATTATTTATTAGTACAATACAAAATTTTCGATCCTACAATACATCAAAAACATTGGTCGTTAAAATGGAACCATCTCTTATTAGAGGAAATAACCAATAATTGCCAGACGAACTTCCAAATATTCATGTATTAAATTTTCATCTAGTGTTACTTCCTACGTTATATGAAAAAAAGAGATCAATAAATTATTATGATTATGAAGATTTAAGGATGATGTGAATATTGTTTACGTTAAGTAAAAAGAACTAGTGAAACCAGGATATAACACATTTTAATATAATGTATACATTAAATAATATAAGTATGATCTCATTACCATACTTAAACCTGTAAGTATAAAATTAATTTCAGTAAATATTGAATATAAAAAAAACAGACAAACGTTAAATAATGGTTAAAAAATAATACTTCATAAAAAAATACTTAAGTGTCTAAATCTACTCGCACATTCCAATATGTTTCATATGTTTCCAAACATGTGTATAGAACATTCAAGAAGCTAAGTTATAGTGTTGGGACACTGTTACTTTCAAGCAATGTAATCGCAGGCATGACCCATATAAGAGCTTGCATAAGCCTTGCATAAGACGGGACATGCGATGCTCATTCAACTGTTGCCTACTTTTGCAAGTTGCATTTGCACACAGTGTAAACGCAGCATTATTAGTCGTTTCGTTTTCAATATAAACAATTATTTTTAAGATCCTCCGTTTTCATAAAATCTGTTATGCTCGCCCACACAACATACTTGCAAAGGGCTCGCGACAGACGGCTTAATAATATAATAGCATAACGTAATATAATATATACTCAGTTATAATTTTAATTGAAATTAAAAAAAGGTTTTTTTAATTAATAAAAATAGGGCTGTAGATATTACGTTAAAAATGGCAACACTGATTGCATTGTAGGTGTAGTTTTCGTAAAAAAAAATAGATGCGATTTATTTATTTAATAAACGTAAAACAATAAACCAGTCTTTGAAGTCTTCTTTATTAAAAACGTTCAAATTTTATATGCCGTTATCCTTATTTTACGTTAAAAGAAATAAAAATAAGATTAATATATGACATTATTATCAATGACAGTAAAGTATATACCAAATGAAACTGGATTCGATATTACATCGAGACGATTAATATTAATAATTGATTGATGGGTTCATTCAAACACAGACTTTCGTTTCGAAAGTAACTATTTAATACTACTTAACCCATTTTAAATAAAACGGATAAAAAGTTAGCCTAGGTTCTAGATAAGGCATATAAAATCCGTGATTCGGGCAAAATAAATGTACGGAAAAAAATTATGCATGGTAAACAGTATGACTGCTATTTATAATATTAGTAAGTCATTAAAATCGTATTCACATTCATACATTCGTCGAGGCCATATTTATAACGTACAGGTTTTATATCAGAGATTATTTTTAACATTATCGCAGAACTCGGCAATTAGGTCTTTCATATGTGAATGTTAAGTGCTTATTGAATTAATCTTTAAATTTAAGCTGACTGGAATGTCACTAAAATAGAACCCCTGTACACATAATACGCAAATTATTTTTTTTCAAAATTTATAAAAAACCTAAGAAAACACGAAAAAGGTATTGATAAACAGTCTTGACCGATTTCGGTAACGGTTTTCTCAAAAGAGTCTTGGGAGACTGAGCCAGATATATCTGATTATAATATTAGCAACCAATTTTTTATATTCTAGGTACGCGAAGCCAATGCTCCACCTAATGATGGTAAGTGGTCTCCGTCGCCCATAGACATGACAAAGTAAAAAGTATAAACGATTCTGTATATTACTGCACCAGCAACCTTAGGAACTAAGATGTTATTTTTCTGTACTCTTAAAACTGGAACACAACAATACTGAATACTGCTGTTTGGCGGTAGAATAGCCAGAGAGCCAAATTCGACACTACTAATTAATTCACTAATAATACTTTAGTATAATCTTAATTATTTTTTTAATTTCCAGAGGCTCTTGATGTGATAAAGGAGGAACACACAATGCCGGCTGAAAGAAGGAGGAACAAGCGCGAAGTACCGTTTACTCACGATGAAAAACGTATTGCCGGGGTAAGTTGTTTTCTAATTGCAGTTATGTTCATTTTAACAATTTCATTACTTTTAGTGTGAAGAAGGTTTTATTGAATCAGATTATTCAGATTGTGTTATTAAGTGAGCCGGTGTAATATCCCTATTACATCGGTTCATATTAGTTTCCATAGCTAATGGCTAAATGCCACAGTGATATTGAATGGAATTGATAAAATTTCCAACGGTGTCGATGTCTTTATGAATATAGATGGATATAGAGGTACAGTACGACCAAAGAAACGATGGATGCATTGTGTAAAAGAGGATGTGGTTACATAGAATGTTACTTGTGAGATGATGTCCGACAGAGAAATACGGAAGGAGAAGACATGCTGCGCCGACCCCAAATAAAAAAGGGATAAGGGCAAGAGAATGATGGGGTCGATATCTATGGCAACAGACCATTTACTTTAAAGAGGACTATGCAGTCGGCATTCTTCTAGCCAAGCAAACAAATACCTATTAGAATAGAATATAGTTGTAAATACTACGTATTTGACCTCAAACAATGTTTTTGTCATCTATAACTAGATATTCGATTTGTCGATATATCGTTTATAACGACGTCAAAAAGTACACGTCACATTTCCAAATACCGATTTCGATTATTATTATTTCTGACACGTGACAGAAAGACAGAAATTTTTTTATACTTTAAAAATTGTTTCTCACATATATCTGAGGAAATAAAAAAAAATGGTACGAAGCACACTGGGTCGATTTTAATATATAATTTATCAAATTAAAACAAATAAGTACACATAATTATTACACGAATAACAATTATTGATTACGAAACTGCAATAAAACTCGTTCGATCAAACTTTATATTACACACAAATGTCACCGTAATATTGCACAGAGACAGAAAAGTACAAGCGCTTTATGTAACAGTAAACGTATTCACAAATTTAATGTTTCTAGTTTAAAAGAAAATAAAAGTGCTAATGCTACGTCACATCACCAATTCCAAATTCGAATCACCATCGGGTCTGTAAAATTTTATGAATGGGAAGATAAATTCGTTATAGCAAGGTTATTAGGAAATAGGCAATGTCACACTCCCGTGCCTCGAAGGCCTGCAGCTCCTACGCCTGATCTGTCTCGGAGCCATCAAATTGAACGAAGAGATTGTAGGAATATAAAAGGAAACTGTGTTTGGAAAAACACTGCATTGGCTCAGATGTGTAGTCTTTGATATAGCTTGAACCCTTCCAATATGTTTTTATTATTTTGATTTAATAATTACACGAGATAAACTGACATAAGTGACAAATTATAAGCAGTCCTTTGGCCTTAAATTTAAATTAAAAAAAAAATACTAGTAACCAGCGTTAAAATATCTATTTATCTGTATACTGACTAGATGTTTATTATAAATAAATATTCTAGATTATATAATACATTTGTAGACGATCCGATGCAAATATTATTTATAACGCCGATAAAATTTTACAACGTGTAAAGATGAACCTTCTCGTTAGTAGACTTTTATGTAGAGGGTGCCTTAGCAGACTGTAACAGTCGGATTTAGCAGATAAATTGGATTATTACGACAAGTACGTAGGTACTAATCGAGCTGGGGTAACTTTATGGATAATGTTATTTAGATTGTCTACAAATTTACGCTAAATGGGCGATGAATGTGAACATAGAAAGTAAAGCTCTAAGTTGTTCTATTAAAACTAATATATTTTAAAACGGATTCAATGTCCATTTTAATAATGATGTGTTCCTATTTTTTTTAATTTGATAAAATATTATTTAAAGTTTGATCAAACTTAACTTAAATATCAAGTACTTGTATATATATTTTTTCAAAGAATACTTGTAAAAAATATATCTCATATATTTTTTACAAGTATTCTTTGTATCTAAATTTGTAATGGAGCCCGGTAGGTGGCGTTTGATAGAAATAATTTATTCTTATAAGTAAAATAATATATTCATACAATTGGGTATGAACTTGTATTTGGACTGAATTGGCGCTATAAGAAATATTATTCCTTCTATCACCAATACGCCACTAACTTTGAGAGCTAGGCTCCTGGTTCCTGTAAGCTCACTCATCCTTCAATCTGGAATAATTATTATTTATTGCTGCTTGGAGAGCTTGCAAACAACTCGATCACCAAATGCACAATCAACCATTCCATATTTAAATTATTGATCCGAGCTGAACTAAATTATGTTTAAAAACATGATTATAGTAATTTCACGCACTAGTCGAGCGAAAAAATTATAAATAGTTTATTACACACAATCTAACGTACATTTTCTCTATTTTCCAGTGCTTGCTGCAATGCGTTTACCGGAAAGTGAAAGCGGTAAGTATTGACTTTTGCCCACTTAGCTTGAACGGTAGAAGTCAATAAAACCTTTTTTCTTTATATATTGTTATATGTATTGTTTAACTTTTGCCATATAAAACAATTATTGTTTCTCGAACATTAAGTACTTCTGATAAAAACAAACTATCAAAAAATTAAACAATTTTGTCCATTAAAGTCATTACATTACAACAACAGCCTGTAAATTCCCACTGCTGGGCTAAAGGCCTCCTCTCCCTTTAAGGAGAAGGTTTGGAACATATTCCACCACGCTGTTCCAATGCGGGTTGGTGGAATACACATGTGGCAGAATTTCAATGAAATTTGTCACATGCAGGTTTCCTCACGATGTTTTCCTTCACCGCTGAGCACGAGATGAATTATAAAGACAAATTAAGCACATGAATCAGCGGTGCTTGCCTGGGTTTGAACCAGCAATCATCGGTTAAGATGCACGCGTTCTAACCACTGGGCCATCTCTGCTCTCGTTAGACATTAAAATAAGGAAATAATAATTCATAGACCTCTTCATTGATAAATTCCTAGTAAATTGTTTGATAATATATATTAATAAATGTAACCAAAAAGGTCGGTTACCTATTTTAAGAGGTAACAATATTAATTTTCAATTAAAAAAAATTGTATTCGAATAAGATTTAACGATCTCGGCCCGCTAATCGTCGGTATGGATTTATATTATGATTATTAAGGGGGTATTTATTATCCAGAGCATACGTCCAAGCCCAAGGCCAGCTCGGCTGTATATGTAAAAAGAAACGTAGAATAAAAACGTAGTAAAATCTACAGAAACCATTATAAAAACCGACTTTAATGCTTTATTGCGGTGTCGCGAAGTGATCGCTTCAATTTGTAACCTATAAACGCTGAGGCCAATCGTAAAGATTGAAAAAGAAAGTCCCTTAGTCATTGCCCTTGAAAACACCAGCCGAGACATATTATATATAACTGTCGTAAAGTTTGAACGGAATAGCTTATTAACGGGTTAAGACTCTCGTGAAAACTTCATAGAATTTAGATTTGTAGCAAATAGTTATACGTATTGAATGAGCTAGAATATAATGTTGTTTGGGCAATGTTATTGTCTGAACAAAATTCCATACAAGATTTTAAATTAACATGGTTACATTTATTGTAACAGTTCTTTAATTAGGGATATTTACTGAGTTTTTCGAAGACATTCGTAGATAATGTCGAAATATCGAGCTCCACCAACTAAACATAAAAAACGTGGTAAATATTGCGTATTAAATAACTGTAATAATAAAACTCCATACTGATTTAGACAGGAAATATTGTTACTATCCCAAACTATTGAGTTAAAAGATCTACTAGACATAGATTTCATGGAAACTATTTATATATATTTAATAGGATTAGAAGAATGAAATTGGACATAAATGACCAAAGGTATTCGTAATAGGATTAAATTATTTTAATGTAACTACTTTATTATTCGAAGTTTGTGTATCATAAATATAAGAGCAGTTTTTATTCTAACGCTACTTGATTGATACATACGTGCAGTTCGAACAGTGATTATGACATCTTACTTCCTAACTTATATTATAAATGCGAAACTTTATTTGTTACGCTTTCACGTATTAACTACTCAACCGATCATCATATATTGTAAAACGTGGTCATAAGTAATATATCAATTCTATTAACGCAATACTTATGATACGAGTAAAATTCAAGTCTTTTCAAAACAGTAACAATATTAACAGCCTATATAACCTACTGCTGGTCTAAAACGACGCCGAGCACGAGATGAATTAAACACAACTTAAGTACATGAAAATTTAGTGGTGCTTGCCTAGGTCTGAACCCGCAATCATCGGTTAAGATAGCTTGATAGTAAAACTTAGCTTGATTGACGGCCAATCTTATTTTTATCGGTTATAGTACGACCCCGAAGATATTCCAACTAACTTTGAATCAAGCGTAACTGAAGTAGAGTCGAGATGGCCCAGTGGTTAGAACGCGTGCATCTTAACCGATGATTGCGGGTTTAAACCCAGACAAGCACCGCTGATTCATGTGCTTAATTTGTTTTTATAATTCATCTCGTGCTCATCAAAATATAGATAAATATGATAATTTCGTAATTTTCCCTAAACTTATTTGTGTGAGCTTTGAAGTATCATCATATTCTTACTTCATTTGTTTACGAGGAGGTTTCAAAAGAGAACGCATTTTAGAGATTATAGAATGATCGTTCGTGGGATGTTTTGCGATGGGGAAGTCCAAGAAATGGTTTAACATATATCATATTTAAAAGCACGCGAATGGGGCGGACGTCAAGCATAGTCGTATAATCAAATATAAATGAATAAAGGATACTGCCTCGAGTACTGGGCCATAAACATCCGTAGATCGTAAAAGTTGAAATTGATATTGAGCGATTTTTTTCAATTTAAGAGTTATATAAGGACTATTATTCTCATGGTCGTGTTAGGCTTTTTGTATGATTCACTTGAGTAATTTTATGTAGTCTTATTTTGTCAAATGCATTTTAAATACAAAAGTATTATTGAACAAAAAAGTTCTCTGCGTAGAAATATCAAAAGAATATAGTTTACTTACATATATTTCAATGTCTATATATAATTATATATACCTCATATTATAATTCAATTAATAAATAATAGTTTCATTATTTAAATAAAGTAATACAATTTAGCTCGAAATAAAAATCATATATCTAATAAAGTAAAGTAAAGTAACAGCTTGTAAATTTCCCAATGCTGGGATAAGGCCTCCTCTTCCATTAAAGAATAGGTTTGGAACATATTCCACCACGCGGTTCCAATGCGGGTTGGTGGAATGCACAAGTGGCAGAATTTCGATGAAATTAGACACATACAGATTTCCTCACGATGTTTTTCTTCACCACTGAGCTCGAGCTAAATTATAAACACAAATTAAGCACATATATATAGTGGTGCTTGCCTGGGTTTGAACCTGCCATCATCGGTTAAGATGCACGCGTTCTAACCACTGGACCATCTCAGTATATCTAATATTTTATTTTATTTAAATGGTCTTTAAGATCTGTGAATTTATTTTCAATCAATAGTCAATATTGATTACAGCAAACAATCTAATATCTAAAATTATCCAAATCTTTCATCATTCCAGGTTGACGGTTATGGATTCCCAACTCTAGAAGGTCTGGTGGGCCTGTATTCAGACGGCGTGAACGAGCGCGGATACTTCATGGCTGTATTAGAAGCTTCCAGGGAATGTCTCATGAGGAACCACGATAAGTTCTCCAGGACTGTGCCCATGGGTCAGTAAAGTAGTAGAGCTTCGAATAATTCGCAATTATTTGGATAAGTAAAGTAACAGCCTGTAAATTTCCCACTGCTGAGCTAAGGCCTCCTCTCCCATTAAAGAAAGGGTTTGGAACATATTTCACTACGCTGTTCCAATGCGGGTTGGTGGAATGCACATGTGGCAAAATTTCGATGAAATTAGACACATGCAGATTTCCTCACGATGTCTTCCTTCACCGCCGAGCACGAGATGAATTATAAACACAAATTAAGCACATATATATAGTGGTGCTTGTCTGGGTTTGAACCCGAAATCATCGGTTAAGATGCACACGTTCTAACCCCTATGCCATCTCGGCTCTTTTGGATAAGGCCGCATTTTAAATATTAATAAGAAAAACAAACAAAACTTTAACACTATACGGAGTGCTAGAGAATGTGCAGCGATATAAACAGTGCTAACGACACAAACCTCTCAATCTCCAACTAATATATATTTGTCTTGTATCTCATTAGAGGTTAGCCTGCAGTCGAAGCCATTTCAGGTGTATCGCGAGAAATTAAGCATACAATCAAAATTGTTTCAAATATTAAGCCACGTTATGGTACGTAAATGTATAATAGGCTATTTGACAATGCGAAAAATAAATTGTGAATTTTTGTAATCAGTGTATATTATGAGTTTAAAAACGGTTATATACTAACGAAAGTTGAAAATAATGCTTAATTTATTCAAAAATCCATCCATAAATAAAAGCGCATTTTTTCAAACGTTTGTCACGTGACACAAAACGCTCCTGATTGGCCGGGCTTATGATGAAGTCACTTTCTTGTTAACCTTGCTTTTCTACTATATGTATCACAGATTAAAATACAGCAAAGTGACGTCATTGACCCCATTGCAGCGCAATATTGTCCAAGTAGCGTTTTTGCGCGCTATTTAAATATGGAATTTTTAATATGATATTTTTCGGTAAATATGTATGTACTAGAAATAAAAAATTAACTTTTACTGGGTTCTTTAACTTCTACTAAATAATATAAAATGGATTTTAAAAACCAGTCAAATGGCCTATTATGATTTGTATTCAAGCACTACAACAGTCTACATTTGTTGCTACTAAAAAGAAACTAAAAAGAAAATGGCATCGTTGTAGTAACCATTGTGCTTATTTCTCCATTAATCAATTATTATGTCTAGAATATTCTATAATATTTTCTCTATAAAGATATGTTATCGTTAATTACAGATAATGGCAAAAACTGCGACGTGTCGTTCGACATCTTCGAATGCATCTCCGACCGCATCGGCGAGTACTGCGGGAACTCGGGACTATGATCACGATCAAATGTTAATATAAATTCTTACCATTCCTTTATTTCTAGCCTTTCACATTTTAATTTTTTTTTAAATTTTGGAATACCATATTAATTAAGGATACAATTCTAAATTCAAAAATAAATAAGTCTGTATTTAGGAGTCAATTAAATTATCGTCTGTGACACTGTAATCAAATTAAAAAAAAGAAGTGTCAAAGATTTTATGATGATCCTCCCGAGTGTTATTGATTTCTTTTTTAAGTAAATCGATTTTATGTGTTAAATATTTTATAAAATCAATATTCTTTTTACTTTCAATATTTAGTTTTATTAACGTATGTTACCATAAATTGGTGCAAGCTGATAAAATAATTCCGTCCATATGAAAAGTATAGGTAATTGTCAAAAGTGTTGACAGTGTTTTAAAAAACTTACAAATAAAAGTGACAATTGCTTCAAAAACATTTATAAAATGTAAATACGGAAATTAGAAGAGAATTATTATCATTTTTTTAAATAAAATAACCTGTATTCAAATAACCCAATACTACATGTAATATAATAACAGATTTACTTCATTAGATAAATTTATTTCAAATTTCTTATCAGTTAAATTTTCGATCAAATTTAAAAAATAGTGTTACCATTCGTTAAATTTAAGTTAGATTTATAAGTAGTGATAAAATTCTACTAAAATGTGATGCTCATTAACATAGTATTAGTTTTATAAATACATCATAATTTTCGGTAGATTAGAATTACAGAGCCTTTGATATAATGATTATAGCTTAAGGAACAATCTTGATACTTGATGTGGAATTCGATTGTGACATTCCAGAAAAAGAACAACAATGATTCAAAATCAACAAATATTACTGGATTTCATAACTTACATTTTGAATTTGGAATAATAATCTTCTTTTAATAATAATCCATGATAGGATCTTATAAAAAATTGTAATTATAAATGTATTTAGCAGTGAGAAGTACTTTTGAAAACATGTTACTTAACTACAAACTCATGTTAAAGTATGAAGTATATTCTGCTATTGCCGTTAGATTGACAACTTATTAAAAATAGATATTATTTTGGTTTCTTTTTCTTTGTCTATGAATGTATATTATGATGTTTATATACATTATTAAATATTTATCAATTTTCTTTTAAATTTTCATCATATAAATATCAAAATACATTATAATTCTAATCTTAAGCTCATCAAAGCTTTATAACGAACTGATAGAATAATTTACTTTAAGATTTCTTTAATAAATACTGTATATAGCATTGTTTTCTTTTATTAATCCTCCCTTTATAAGAAATTGAAGTAATTGGACAGTTTTTACAATTAGACTATTCGCATGTCTTCGAATAGTCTAATTGTAAAAACGGCACATGGACGAAGCTTATTTGAAGTTCACATATATATTGATATATTGTACATGATATAAAATATTTTTTTATATACTACTGGCACTAACAAATTATAACAATATAATAAAAATAGTGGCATCGCTATACAATCAGCAATAACTGCTGCTAATTTATGGATGAATTATATATATTTTTAAAGATATGCCGTCACGGCTTAATATATGTATATAAAATATTTTACAATTAATTCCGCTTTTTACTTCTATGTTTTGATGAGTATAATCGATTCTGAAACCAAATTGTAACCTAAGCGTTCCAGAAAATATCTTAATTAATTAATAAATTTTTAACGTATCCTCAAACTGACGCCATAGGATGTGATGGCTCGTTCACACATCAAATATTTTAGTGTGACATGTAATTTTTGTTGCAAAGCATTTCCTCGAAGCGTCTATCAATATACGTTAATTATTATTTTATGTTAATGTAATGTGAAAGTTTGAACCTCGGGTAATTAACGAATGGCGTTCAAATTAGCAACGCATAAGGTTGTGATAATGCTACGTTTGTTATATCAGGCGTGGAGTGTTCTGTATGTAACGAGTGATGGGCCTAAGTAATGTAATTAAGAAGATGATGTCCAATTATTGTAATTTTTTTTTCTGGGATATAAAAGCTCCTTTATTTTTATAGCACTTTAAATATTATATAAATATATCTAAATGGGTTTAAGTACAGTTCAATAGAAAACGCTTTTTTATTCTCCTAATTTTTTTTTAGGGGCGTGGTGATCCAGTATTAAGGACGTGTACATCTTAGCCAATGATCGCGTGTTCCAACCCAGACAAGCAGTACTTAGATGATTGTTGTGCTTAATTTGTGTTTATAATTCATCTCGTTTTCAGCGGTGAAGGAAAACATCGTGAGGAAACCTGCATGTCATAAAAATTCTGCCACATTTGTATTCCACCAACCCGCATTGAAACAGTGTGGTAGAATATGTTCCAAACCTTCTCCTCGAAAGCGAGTGGTGGCCTTAGCCCAGCAGTGGGAAATTTACAGGCTGTTGTTATTTTTTTTCGTGTCAAATCAAAATTCTATATTCAGAATCAGAGCTTTACACTTGCTAATATTGCTTGTAGAAAATTGCAATGGGACATACACATACTTATATTTACAGAAAAGGTTTACCCGTTAGGTAATGCATGATTTTTTTCATTGTATTGAAAATATATGAAAATAGGCAATTGTCTTCTTTGTTTTCTTTGTCACAACTTCAACTCACATATATTTCGCTCTACCATTGAGCACACTCAGTAGCATTGGTCGATTTAGAACGAGCTATTATTTACAAATAATTAAACAATTAATAATTAAATTTACATACAATTTACCCAGTAATAATTTATATACGCTTAAAAATTGATGTTTTAAAGTCTTGTTTTCAAGGTAAATTACCGCTTTTCTCAAAATACACGTGACAGTTGCTTGTGGGTGCGATAATATACTAAGAGACTTTATAACTTGGCGGCTCGTTAACCATTGAACAATAGCAGTAACTTCATTACAAAGATCTGTTCAATCTCCTATTTAAAAGGAAGAAACTCTTATCATTGAGTAAATCGTTTTCCGTAATCCCAAAAGAAACATAGAATAGAACAAAACTTATATTTATAAAATGAAAACATTTTATCAAAATAGAGAAAATATGTATGGCCACCTAGTTTTCAAAAAAATAATAAAAACTTCGACATTGCGTCACGTCTATCATCATTTGTCGCTGTGGTAATAATTATATTTCTAAGAAACCCAAATATTATGGAGTTAAAACTTTGTGGTAGTAATTATTCCACCACCAAACATCAATATTTAGTATTGTTGTGTTCCGGTTTGAAAAGTGAGTGAGTCGGTGTAACTACAGGACTAGGGACATTACATCTTAGTTATTTGGAGTGGCAGCACATTGGCGGTGTAATAAGGAATGGTTAATATTTCTAAAAGATCAAATGACTACGGGTGATTGTATAAATATACAATAAAAAAATTCTCATAGTCAGTATATATTTAATATGTACCCGGTAGTAAAATTAAAACCCTAATTAGGCAATAAAAATCCTAACGAGAATATAAAACGATACTTTAGGTAAGTAATTAATCATAATAGACACTAACAAAGCAATATTATTACGCGTTGGCATAAAATTTTCTTAATCAACCCGCTTCCTACTCATAAAGCACAACAAAATACAAAGCGTGAACAAAATTGACGATCTCTATCAGCAATTGTCTGTCAGTCCGTCTATCCCACGACCTCCCAATTCGTTTGTATTTACCTACTAAATTCAATTGTGTAATGTAAGATAAGATGATCGTACAACCATTAATTACTCAGGTTTTTCCTAACAAGACACATTTGATAGTGAATCCGGGATTTTTAAAAACGTTCTTAACATAACTTTTTGTTGTAAAGTTCTCATACTATCATTGTTCGGGTCACAGATAGCTAAATATATTAACATATATCGTTGCTTGATTTTTAATTTAAGTTTTTTCATGATACCGGAAAATATAATGGATTTTCCATTTTTATATAATTTAATTTAAATTGAGAAAAATACAGTAATTATAAGTGTACATAAATAATACATGTTAAAATATAGTTATTTTATTTAAATCTAACTTCTCATGTTTATTTGAAATAGGAAAAAGAATATCTGTAAATAAATATAATATAATATAAAATTATTTATTATTATAATTATATATTATATTACAAAGGTATATATATACCCCTATTGTATATATATGTATATATACAATAGGGGTGTTAGGGAGCTCCGTAACCGTAACCGAAACTATCGGATATCCGATATAAAAAATCATCCGTAACCGTAACCGAATCCGAAATTAAAGTTTCGGATAGATAATACTCAATATAATTATTTATATTTATTTTTATTTTAAATAGCTGTAATAATTTCTCACAGATTGATTGTAATTCCTGCCAAAAACGAAATAAAACTACTTTATTACCTATTTGTATTTTGTATTTTACTTTTAAAATTCCTTAAAAATATAATATCCGTAACCGAAAGTAACGGATAATCCGAAATAATTTATTATCCGTATCCGTAACCGTATCCGGTATAATAATCATTCCTATATCCGTATCCAATCCGTAACCGAAATTTCATATCCATAACATCCCTGATATACAATATAAAGTTCCTGCAGTCGTGATGAAAATGAACTCGTGAATCTTTACTGACGATATTTGATTCAAACTTGGACAAGCACCGATGATTGATGATGATGTGTAAAATTTGTTAAATCATCTCAGGTACACCGATTAAGGAAGACATCGCGGGAAATCCAACACGTGCCAGTTAAAAATCTTTTACATGTCAACATCCAACCCGTATTAGAGCTTGGTGAAACTTTAAACTCAAAACTTTGGTAAACTCCAAAAACTATAAGCTCAGTAATGGAATGTTTACAGAGCAATACTATTTTACTTATAACGAGATCTATTTATATTCTAGTTTTAGGCATATATAACACAACCATTTCTTTTTAAAAATTGGTTTGATAGTATTAAGAAATAAAATACTTTGAAAAGTCAACTTGAAATTTCTAATGAAAGAATCTCAAATTAATGCCTGATTACAAATTTGAATAAAATTTAACTACACAAGTTTTTCAACATACAAGTTTTTTAAAAACTTAAATTGCAGTGTTAAAGTACGTTATTGGTAATTAAAAACAATATAGTTTTATCCTTACAAGAATAAAAACTGTTCAATAACCGTCAGCACAGGCATGCACCGTGAAGATCTGATGACCTTCGGCCGCTCCATTGTGAGCCCTCCGACCTCAGTCCTCCTCCCTACACGATTTACTAATAACCAAGTACTAAGACTCTTGTACTTTACAGCAACATAATGGTTCATATTTATTAACATTTCTCGATAATGTTGATTCATGTTGATTTATTCCTTTATTTTTGGTAGGCATCAAATAAGAGTTATTGGTTTGTTTAACCTATTTAATTGCTTGTATCAAAAGAGAAAAAAACATGAAAGTACATATCTAAAGCTTCCACATACATTGTTAACTTAAAGACGGCTGTTCAAAGACTACATCGGGATTTTGCTGACAGAATATTTATATACAGGTGATTTCCATGCAGGATACATTACATATATAATTGTATCTAACTAACATTCCTGTATTTTTAAATGTTGAAAAATAGGAACTACTGAGTTTGTTGCCGGCTCTTCTCGGTAGAAACTACTTTCCGTACCGGAGGTAGCTTCACTTAATTGTTAAAGTCGTATAACATGTTATAAAGTTACCATTATTTTAAATTATACTTTACAAACTGTTTGCAATTGAATCTTTGTTTGTAGGTTACAAATTACTTATTTTATTTTCTTGATTTAATAATGGTAGGTACCACCTCTGTGACGTAATTGTCTTTGGAAGGTACATCCTATCGGCATATCTTCAAACTAATATATCGTTTCAACACAATAGTCAAATGGAAGGACATATGCAAATATTATTCACCAGTATAACTTGAACCGTCGGTAGATGAAAACAATTCACGTGAGATTGATACCAGGGGTCAAGTTTGAGAGGTGTTTCACTGAGTGAGTACAATTCGGTATAATCCGCGATGATCACAGCGGAACGGGCATTGGTAACACTGTTTCCATTTCCATTATTGTATTCTGAGGCGGTTTCGTTCCTCTTCATATTATTAATAACACTTTTCGACGGTTAAGTTTTTTTTGCTTTGATGCTTATAATTTTCAGAGGTTAATAATCAACATTGTCAATATGTCATCAAACTCGGATTTCTAATATAGATAAGTCTTTATTTCATATGCATAGCGATTTTTATTTCTTCGCGTAAGTAGATACAGCTATCGATTTATTCTAATATGCCAGCATTAAAAAGAATATTAACTCGATCTTAACCTCGATCTACGATGCCGAGCTTATTATCAGTTTAAAAATTTATGTCCCGGTTTTTGATTAAGGGACGACGGCTGCATATAAAGAATCGGTTTTTTGTCTCATTTTCAAGAGCTGCAGCCTGCAAGTTGTTACGATTTAACAACGAATTCATTTTTGGGAGCGGAAAAAAGTTACTGGCCTGTTACAGAACGGTACTACAACCATATAAGAAAAAAAATATAAAACTTAAACTTCTAAGTGAAACAATGTGTACTAAAACTATATAGGTACATATTTAAAAAAAATTGACGCCAAATTTAAATTAATGTGACTTTCAAGTTACAATATGATTAAATCAAAACAAAACCTGTCAAAAAAAAAATCTTTTCAAAAAACGCAAAGTTTCAAGGAAGACCCTCTAGTAGTTTGCAAAAATTCTATTTTGTAATCCAGTCAATAAAGAAGTATTACCTTTCTGCCGACGTACATACGACGTAATACAGTGGATACTTATTTCATAAAATCTCATCACAATTAGATATTTATTACGACGTTGTGAAACATCCCCAAGGCTCGCACCAGGAAGTGGAACAAACGCCGGACGCGGATATTAGTGAACCCGATAGCGAGTGCGATTAGCTGAGATCTCTTAAGAAAAAATAAAATTCTTTAAAATATACATAACGAATTAGTTACAATAATTAACATGTATTTTTTTAACAAAGTTAATCGCTATAGTATAGCTAATCAATGGATTCTGATTTTTAAATTACTGCCTCGAATCTCGATGTAAAGGTTTTAAAAAAAAAAGTAGGTTTGAAATAGTACTATAATAAGATTTTAAATTAACATGGTTATTTTTATTACTAAAGGTATTAATTTCGGGATATTTACCATGTTTTTTCTTTTTTCTCGTGAACAAGACATTTGTAGATAATGTCGAAATATCGAGCTCCACCGAACAAATACCCGAAATAAAAACCTTTAGTACTATAATATTTAAAATGAATAAAATTAAGGAAGATAAATTCTTAAAAATATAAGTTATAGTTATGACTTCTAAGATTTAGTTGTTACATTTTTTTTCTTAAATTGTAGGTACGAATATGTTCCTAGAGAATTGAACGGATTGTAAATTATAAGCAATTTATATGAAGCAATTAAGAAAACTATTCATAATTGTAAGTTCACACTTGTTCCTGGTGTGGCGGACTGGAGGATGTAGCGGCCCTCGCATCTTATGCCACTGCATCTCTATGTGTTTATGCTTGCACACACGCAAAGATATAATTTTATATCATCACTTTATTTAAAAAAACAAACCCGCTTTATTCCAACATAATAGTAATCAATTTGCTATTATTTTAATTTAGTTGCACAATGCAACAAATAGTTGAAGTATAAATGTTTAAAAGCTTTTAGTACCTAAACATGAGTTGTTTAAACAGCGACTTTTTTAACGCAGTATTTATGTGTTTTGAGCTAAAGAACAATTTAGCAAAAAAAAAGTAACAGCCTCTAAATTTCCCACTGCTGGGCTAATAGCCTCCTCTCCTATTAAGGAGAGGGCTTGAAATATATTCCATCACGCTTTTCCAATGCGGGTAGGTGGAATGCACATGCGAATTTTTATGACATACAGGTTTCCTAACGATGTTTTCCTTCACTGCCGAGCACGAGACGAATTATGACACAAATTGAGCACATATGTATAGTCTTGCTTGCCTGGGTTTGAACCTGAAATCATCGGTTAATATGCACGTGTTCTAATCACTGGGCCATCTCGGCTCTTTGTACCTTTCAAAAACAATATCCATATGAAATACTAAAAAACTAAATGTAAATAAATAAGGAAACTAAACAAATGAATCAAGTTTATTGGAGTATAAAAAACGAACGTTTTCTGCAGCAAAGTAAATAACATATGTAGAACCAAGCTTTAATAACGAATTATTAGCTTAGCTTAGCTTCCAATATAAAATTAAAATTGCAGACACTGGAATACGTACCTTGTATTAATAACAATGATGTCCGGTTATTTTCGCGCGGTATAACTTCGTCGGACGCTCAATTTTAGCGCCATATATAAGGCGGGTTTGTTTTTTATCATCATAGTCAATCCCTGATCGTTTAGACTTAAACACAGTGAGGTGATGAGAATATTGTGTCAAAATGTCCTGGACATTGTATAGTGTTTGCGTTTTGTGTGTGTGCTCGATCGTAAGGACTCAAGTTATTCCGAGCAAGTCCAGAGCCAGCGATGGTGATTTTAATAACGTTAACACAGATGGATCATTTGACTTCGGGTAATTATATCAATGGCTTTCAATTAATCGTAATAGATGTTTCAATACTATAAATCTAAATCATTTTTATATCTATATAAATGTTATAAATATATCAATAACATAACTATGATTAATAATCTAGTTTTCATATTTTTAGTTAGAATTACATTGGTTAAAGGAAAATCAATAAACCTTTTTTTAAGTTAATTTCATTGTACACAAAACTTTTGTGCCTCTTCTAGAAAATAATAATATTAGATTTAAATATATAGTTATAACTCATTGCATATTTTTAGTAGTTATCTGAGATCTTTCAAACCGTAATTAGTAGATGAATCAGATCATATCTTGAAGTCATTGTTATTTTACAAAAACGTAAGTGTTATGTAAAAACTAAAGAATTTGATCTAATCTTGTACATCATAACGCTCAATCAAATTGATATAAATTAAAATCAACTCCTTTTTTACATGTCATAACTCATTTTGATAAATTAGTTTTCCTATTTTCTCTGATAAGCTGCAAACATTTACTAAAATAAACACTCATTTTGTCTCTTTTCGTTAACGATACGTTATAAAATATTAATATATTTTTTCCCAAGTGTTTAATGACGTCGGTGAATTTTAAAACAAAATACGTAGATCGTAAAAAAAAGAAAACCACTTTTTAAACTTTTATTACGATTTTAGGAAAACTTTATATTGTAAAAATAATGTAATATAATTATTATTGTTCAGATATGCAAACAAAGATCGTGGAGGTAGTTACCACTTAGCACATGGAAATGCAAATAAGGTGGTAGGAGGAAGGTTCGGCTCCAGGGAACCCGGAACTGACGAAATTAAAGAAACTATATACACTGCTGGACCTCGAGGGTAAGCTTATATTATAATAAAAAATGTATAGCATAATTAAATATAATTATAAATAAACAGCCTATTGTTTTTTTTTTTAATTGTGAGATTGTATGAATAGCATATCATTAGTACAAAGTCATAATGCCTCATTCGAATTATAATCAAAACTCTAGGTTTCGAGCGAAAGGTCCAAATGTGCACCGAAAAATTGACCTAGACCAGAGACCACGAGGACCCATTGGCAATAAAGATGATCCCTACTTCGATCCCAATGAAGACCCCAGCTACTCTTTCAAAGTCGACACCAGGACATACTCTAAAAATGAAAATGCTGACAGTCGGGGTGATGTTAAAGGTAAATATGCTGCTTTTAGAAGGATATTTATATAAATACCTAATAGCAAGTTATAATTGTTTTTTCTTAATGTTATGTAATGTATAGAATATTAAGTAAATTTTTAGTATTCCGTTTTCTTGTTAAAACTAAGTGATGTTTGAAGTCGTTGCTTATAGTATCGCAGAATATTAACACACTTGTGGTACTCTTGGAAGAGGAGGCGTTTAGCCCAGCAGTGGGAATTTACAGGCTGTTGTTGTTGTTGTTGTGGTACTATTATATATTTTATAAGACCGAATTGCAAGTAACAAATATGTTAAACGATCAAATAACTATGCTAAGAATACCTCTGTTAGTAACCATATTTACAAGCGCCCTTTTTTGTTAAAATGAAATTCTACAATATTTTATTTAGTATATACAATATTGTTTTGTTGCCAATAAGTGCGCCAAAATATTGGCTCAATTAGGTGTGTAAGGCATTTAAAATTAAGATAGGAAGTGTCGTAAGACACTTACATACGTTTTAGAATTCGTTTTTAGAATTAGTTTTAAAATCAGTTTCAGAAGCTAAATAAAAGTATGTAAAAATTGAATCTAGCGTAGTATGAATGAAATGTCATGATTCGTAAGTAATACTATTTTCCACAGGACACTATTCGTTCGTGGATGACATCGGCGAGCGGCACGACGTATCCTACATCGCTGGAAAGGACACAGGTTTCCATGTATCCTCTGCTCATCCTGACGCTCCTAACCTCATCGGATCACCGTTCCATCGAGCACCTCTTGTAAGAGGAGAGAGTAAATCAAGAGGTCGAACTGCTGTGCAAAGAGGATTGGATGGTTCTTACAGGTATAAGTGGTTAATCAGAAATCTGTTAGAAGGAAGAGCTTCTGAGATCCCGTCGAAATACTTATACGAGATCAAAACTCATCTTCAATTTAATTTTATATATTTTTTTATCTGTGGTGCTATAACGTTATTATTTTATAGATTTATATCCGCGGGTCCTGATCAAAGGAGAACGGAGAGTAGTGACTCGCACGGTAACGTCAGAGGATCCTACACATTTTTGGATGATAAAGGTGTTCAAAGGTATAAAGATAAACATTCTAAACCTGATAAATATATATCATTGACTTCTTACGATTTAATCATTGGTATAAAAGATGTTGTATTTCAATTAAATTCAATTTTGTTTTGTTCAACCTACTCGTATTTGTAGATTGTAGAGTAGATATTATACAAATATTTTTTTCCAATAGGACGGTACACTACATAGCTGGACCAGGAATTGGGTATCGCATCGTGAAGAATAGCAACGACCCCTTCATCCCATCTTACTTCCCGACCCTTCCTAGCGCGTATGACCCGGCATTCAACGCGGGCGGCAGTTCTGGTTCACCGCCCTACACACCAAACGACGAAAGCAGTGATGACGTATTTAAAGGTAAAATGGTCATTGGTACTTGGAGATCTTAATTGTCAAAAAGATGTCTAAATGTCCTTTTGATTTTTTTTTCTAATCTATTGAGAGTTAATATTTATTTTAGGTCCAGATGGCACAGCTGCATCAGGGCACGTCAAACCGCCGCCATTTCCTACATCCGACGTCGACAGGCCCAGCAAACCGGTGACCTCCGCTCCCGATACTGGAAATTCTGAAGAGGAATCTGGTGGGGAAAGTTACGGTCAAGCGCCGCCTTTTGTTCAAGATACTGGAAGTGAGGACTTGCCCGAAGAGGGCTACGTTGACGAGGACGCTTCTAGTTTTGCTGGCCCCAAGCCAACTCCAGGACCAGGTGATGCATAGCACGGATGATGGCAAGTGATTGACGTTAGTGATCTTGTTGAATCCCGAAAATACTTTTTTCATCAACTTTTGCACGGAACACTCGTGGGTGATGAAGATTGCTTATTGCTTCTGTTTTACGTACGTCGACGTTCTTTTTATCTGAGAGGACGATTGATGAATTTACGTTTTAAAAAAATAATGTGCCATTTATTTTAAAATAACAAGATCACAATATTCAATCGAATTGCACAGAACGGCTGGAGAGAGCACTAATTTGGAATGACTTATAAAAAAATTGCTTGTTCGCAATAAATATTGTACACTATCAAACTGGTTTTTATTACACCAACACCTTTCGGCACCAAAGCACAGTGATGGAGCGCACAAAGAACTTAGTAATGATTACAACTTGCAGGCAAACCATGGCGTCCCACCAGCAAACCTTATAGGCCGACGAAGAAACCTTACGTACCGCTTAAACCTACCCAAGGATCGAATAGTGTACACGATGATTACGAAGTTGACGATGACGATAACAGTAAACCTGAATTCGCGATAGGATTTAATATACATCACACGAAACCTGGCACGACCATTATTAGGAATATAGGGGAGGATTACTTTGGCATACCGCCCGGCGTGTCGGTCAGGGCTCACGTGCAAAGCATTGACTTATACCCCTTCGGTTCTAAACCAATTTCACCCTCGGAGGCTTTGGAAAATGATAAAACATAATTTTGAAATAAAAAAATCACATTAATTACGATCATCACAACATATTCGATTTTAAAAATTGTTATAATTTCATTAAAAGGTCTAAATTATTCAATGAATAAAATATATTGAAAACTTCATTGCGTTTAATTTAATAAAAAATACTTTGTATATTTTTTAAAAATTTATTCGAACACGACTGTAAATTTAACAAAATGCAAAATAGTAACTATTACAAGGAGTCTGGCTGTTATCATATACCGTAACTATAGTGCGCAACGTTTTCACTCGTCCTCCCGTATGTCACTTCACCAACAACGATTTATAACTCGGGTCTCAATCGTAAAAATATAATTATGACAGCTTCTAACTATAACAGGAAATACGCAATAAAAATAATTATTAATGTCACCTTTTCTAAGACACTGAAATACATACTGGTTTTATTTATAAAAAAAATATTCTCAAAGAAAATTTTACGATGTGACGTCATATATTATAATTTTAATTGTTATTCTAAAAAGCTGACATGATATATTTGTATCAATTGAGACGTATCGAAAGTTGTAACAAAGTTAACAAGAAATGCATTTATTGGAAGGTTAGTTTGGCAATTTTATTAGTGAATAAAGAAGAAAGTTAGTACGTGGTTAACTATTACTTCTAAATATATATTTTATAATTAAATACCTAACTACCTGCGAGATTGAACGAACAGTGTATAGCTTCTATGTGATTGAATATTTTTTATTACATTTTACCTAACCAAGTCACTTTAGTATATTACATTCTCGTTTCTGAATCAAAATGCTTTATACAATGTACGTATTTAAAAAATGGATGCATTCTTAAAAAATAGTTACAGATTAAAAATATAGAAGTTTTTTTTTATATGGCAGTATTTTTGTCAGAAAAACAACATGCAGTTAAACATATCAAAATAGTCTAGAACGAGAATATAACAATACAAAGTAACGTCACGAACAATATTCAGATTATGCAATTAAAAAAGTTCGAAAAATAAAACTAATTTGTCATTCCCATTTTCTGAAATCTTAAACAAATTAATCTTACAAATGTATAAATAAATACATATATTAAACATTTAATTCTGTAGTAATAAATGATTTCACGACGGCACATTTTAGAATACAAACAATCACCTAACATCGATATCTCAAAAATATATATAAATACACAAATCTGAAAAATAAATTTACAAAAATGATCATTATTTCGAACTACAGTAAATAACAAATTCGCGTGAACAGAAGCTTTGCTCCGACTTAATAGCTAAGTATATAAAATTTTATATTAATAGAAAAAACATTTGAGAAGATTCTAGAAGGCAAATCCGCAAATCACAAGAGGAAGCGTCGAGTCGGTTATCTCGCAATACGTAAAAACAAAATTATCGTTTTTTTTTTTTTGATAAAAATTACTTAATTAGAAACACATGTGATACACTTACTAATACTATATAGTCAGGGTAAGAAAAATTTTTCCCCTTAAGATATATTATCGTGTGCTCAGTATGAGCGATAATCTGCTTTACCGATTGAGAATGACTTATTGCGTCGCAATCATTTGATGTTTAGATTCAAAAGGTACTAAGAGCTTAAGACTTGATGAAGGAATGAATTTGAAAACTGGCGAAGGTTTTCTTCTGACTGTACGTTCCACTCAATAGTAAAAAAATACTATGAGTTGACAAACAGAAAATATTTTATTCCTCCCGTTCAGAAACATTGTCCCTAAGTAACATAACATAGTATGCTACAAATATATACATACAAATAGTTGTTGCTATCTTCATCATATAAATATAAATTTGAATCAGATCAAAAAAATATAATATCAAAGTATTTGCAAAATACGTATATACTTTTAGGATAATATATAGAAGCTGTATTATGTAATGTATAAAATACTATTCATTTTTAAATTTTGCAAGAAAACCGACTTTTTAATAATAAAGTGTGCGTGCTTATAACTATGTTTACGAAGGATATATACAAAATATTATACTAGACCGTAAATTCAAGGCCATTAAACTTAATTTAGAGTGTAGATACAGTAGTAGTTATTACATAACAATATTAAGAAAATGTATCTTAGAGTATATTTATATATATTGATAATATATGAAGAATTGGACAGTGCAATATTTATCCAAATAAAAGTTATTTCTACAGAAATTTAAGAATGAACCCCAATATAAGTTCAATATTTTATTTCCGATTTTTTTTTATGTTAAAGCAGAAACAATGCATTTTTTTTTATTTTAACCATAGACGGTCGTTTTTTTTAAACAGACTGCATTGGTTTTTCACATTTATGTCACAGCCCTCATTAATCTTACGGCTCGTTTATTTATTTAAGACTACATTACAAAGCGTACATATTTTATGATTTATTAATATTAAGCTTAATTAGCGTTTTTTTTCTTTTTAAGAGTTCTTTTTTCAAATCTGTTTTTTTTTTCAAATAGATTAAAAAATCTTATTTGTTGGTCGAATTATTCAGCTTTTTTTTTATGTGTTCATTAATCCTAAATAAAGTGTTAGTTGTTCAGACATGTTAGTCACAGAATATAAAAATACATTTGAATAATTCATTTAATTAAAGACAAAATCAACTCTTCACATTTCGCTTATATATATTTAATTAACTTAAATAAACTATATAATTAAAGCAATAATATGAAATTCGAGCAAAAACACAATAATTTAATTTGTGCATTTAATTATATAACAATTACAATTAATTTTATTTGTGTTGGATCATTTTAAATATTTTTTAATGGTTAGTTGTCACACACAAAACTTTTTGATTAAAATTTCAGGGCAAGTCAAAAGGAACACAGTTTTAAATGATTTGTACAAAGACTAGAATTACTATTAGGAATACATAACAGGAAATATGTCGATTAAAATGAGTAAAAAGGTTAAATAAAAATTATCAAGTAAATAAAATAATTATTAAAGGTTATAATTTGTATGTCTTCATTTAAAATATTATAATAACAAGTTAAATAAATTGTATATTTTATGTTGCAAAGCGGCAAAATTTTGCATGTCTTAAATCTACTTCTGTCAACGTCATATTGGCACAGACTTATATTTTTTATCTGTTATTTTACTAAAAAGTTTAATATGTCTTAAAATAGATAAATAGGAAACAATAATTCTGAGCATGATTAAAACACTAACAAATAACATAATTTATTCTAAGTAAATTTATCTAAAGATATCTTTTTTTTTTCATTTTAGTGGCATAAGACTAAAAAAAAATTTGCTAAATCCGTCATATATGCACATTGCTCCTTTAATATGACAGGTAAAAACAGTAACAATATTTTTAAGGCAATTATTCCTTACAATGCGAATTATTTTGATAACTTGTTTAAGTATAGCTTTTTAATTTTTATGTAGTTGCAACTTTTTCAACTTTGACGTATGCTATATTTTTCGTTATTTTGAAAATAGAACATGTCATAAATAAGATCTTGCCAATAATATTCAGAATAATACAGATATAGTTATCTTTTATGATATATGTGGTGAATAAGATTAGCTATTGAAATGTGGTTCTAAAACATATACAGAATAAGGTCTAAATTAACTAGAAAGACGTAGGTACATAAATAGAATTGCAAACATTTAAAGGATAAACCGTTATTAGTTATAACATTACCTTCTTAGGACTTTTCTTCATAACAATTACAGCAAAATGTACCTTAAATATCTCTCCTATTGAACTATATGTACTATATATTGATAAGTCTTGATATTTGCTAACTTTTTTCATTCTTTGCTGTTCACTATTTTCTATTTACAAAGGGTTAGCCTCAGATTAAAACCAAAAGGCGTAGCGTGTGAGGTTATTAACAATTTGTTAATACGTCAATAACTCATAATTAAAATGACAGATCTTTTAACGTATTTACAAAAAGATACGTCGTTTCGTTATGTCGCTTGCGCTTTTGACTTTGTCTTTACTTTGCTTTTATTGATTCGTATGCTGCGTCTTCTTTTGTTTTATTATCTGTGAGGTTAGCACTGAATTGCGATTTGGTGAATGTACTATAATACTTTTGTTAATTTAAACAATCAGTCAGAAGTTATTTGGATTGAACTAAGATATGTATATTTATGCTAAGTGACTAGATCGACTGTTAGGACTTACTTTTATTGTTAGTATTTCCCGTTTTGTACTCTTCTAACTATTATTATTATTTTTTTAAATTTATGTTTTAAAAAAAATGGAGGTTTTGAATTATAAAACATACTGTCATCATTCTCTTGATGTAGATGTAAGGTATGTTTTTTAAACTTATAAATGATAACATATGTCACAAACTCCTAATCAATATGAAAGGCATTATTAACAAAATGATGTAATTCGGAATTCAGCGCTAACCCAATATCAGTACTATATAGTTCAAAGTTCAAACATAAAATGCACCGGTCAAAATAGAATCAACAAGCTCTACCTAAAAGGTTTACGATTAAAACAACGTGTATTACGTGATCTTCATCTTCTTGGTCGTCTCCTCTAGCATGTCCTTTATTTTGGTCAAGGGTGATCGTTTGATGTCGTCTATCTTGTATGTGTTTGATGGAGGTAAGTGGATGTGAAGGGGATCACGCAGACGTGCTAGGTCCTTTTGGAGCTTATCCATCTGGAAAGACAGAAACTTCCATTAAAACTAAAACTAATTATAAAATAATTAATATACGCGATTCATCCGTTATAATTAGTTTTATTTAAATGTGTAATAATCGCGAAAATTTAAGACAACATTCCATTAAAACTAGTTGAACCTATCTACATATATGTATATATCTTAACCGTTGATTGCGGGTTCAAGCCCAGACAAGCATCGCTGATTATTCATGTGCTTAATGTCTTTATAATTCATCTTGTGCTCAGCGGTGAAGGAAAACATCATGAGGAAATTTGCATGTGTCTAATTTCATAGAAATTTCGCCACATGTGTATTCATGTTAACCTTCTCTTCAAATGGACAGGAGGCGTCAGCCCAGCAATGTGGGAATTTTACAGTCTGCTGTTGTTGTTATTGTTGTTTTTGAACCTGCGAATTTAACCTGGGTGTATAAAACCTTACTAGGTATAGCAAACAAACCGTCACCCAAAAATATAACCCGTTGTGAGATAAATTAAAACATGCCTATGTTCTTCCTGCGTTGTAACACAATGTTAAACATTAGAGTATATTTCAGTTTTTACAATTTGATAGACTTAATGGTAAGTTTTAATACTAATAGCAATGCCGTCAAATTTTAATTTATTATTAAGTTTAAGATAAAAAAAGAATTATTAGTTGTACAAATATTAACATTGTCTTAAGAACATAATATTTACAAAACTAAAATTCTCACTACTATAAACTAATATGAAGTAAGCGTTCAGCTTAAATTCATTTTTAATAGTCTAACAACGAAATCAATTTCGACATAATGCGTCCCTTACCTCATCCTTCAAATGATTATACTGGGCAATATCGAGTCCGATCTTTTTCGCCTTTTTGTGCAAAGTAAGAAGATGCTGTCTATCTTTTACATCTGGCAGTATGTATTCCTGTAAAAAAGAAAAACATATTAAGGCATTTATTTTTATTTAAACAGCTTTTATAAAATCATAATAATCTGTAGTCTTTTACCTGTTTAGTGAGAACGAAGTAGGCATAGGCAGCCATGGCGGTGCCATATGTAACGAAGTAAGTGACAGGTTCCATTATGTCCCAAGAGTATTCCCACCAGGTGAGCCTCGCCAAAACCCCAAATTGCACGCCCATTAGACCGAGACCCACCCAGGTCAGGGCAGACGTGTGGCGAGTCGTCTCCATTTCTAGGGACATGCGTTTCTGAAAAATAATTTTAAAAAATAGTAGGTACATTTATAACATAATAGATACATATCTATTCTTTCCTTTTAATATCCGTTTTTAAGAATAATATTATTGGAATTAATAATCATTTTTAACCTTAAAGAAAACCTTTGTTCTAATTAACGGCGATTAAAATTTAAAATTGTAATATATTTTAATTAAATTATCAAAGATACCAATTGCACAAAAATGCACAATGTATTTAAGGTAATTAATTGGATAAAGATTACTACTGCATTAATTAAAATCGCTGCGAAAATAAAGCATTATTCCTCGTTAAATAAAATGTAAAATATAAAAAAAAATTAATGGAATATGCCTAGGACGTAGACATACCATTTTTCACAATACTGTAGTACATTATTTAGATCTATTTCGCAGGATTCAGTCAGCATTTGCAATTTAAGCGCAAAAAAATGTATTTATTTAGCACATCAGTTCAGAAATCTTTAAAATTATCAGTGTTCTTTATTATATTATGTGTCTATTACACGTATAAACATATGAATCGATCTATCTGTTTAATAAAACGCATCAAAATCCGTTGTGTAATGTGTGAGATGATTACATCTCTCAACTACAAAGTTGAAGATTCATAAGTATTACAGGAGCAAATACCATTCACAAATTAAGACATTTTAATTGAGGAAATTTACGGTAATGTCCTCCAAGCTGCTGAGTGTAATCTATATGTTAATGCACTCTCACCGTCAGCACAAAACAACCCACCATCTGCTAATGGATTCACAGGTACTTTTGTTGTTCCTACAGTCTGCGAATACGAATGAAACAGCCCAGACTATTTTCAATTCAAGATTATGCGCTATATTAAATATTTTTGGCTTGCATTTGTCGCAAGACCGACATAGTCTACGTTTAATTTCACAGTAAAACTATACTGTTTTGAATTATTTTGTGTAAACAAAAATATGATATTATTTGCTAATACTAGTTGATAACGGATATTGATTGTTATTTGTTTATACACGTGGATATTGGTATATTGATTTAGTTATTACGCATTTTTTTTTATTTCTATAGCTTGGATTATTTTCAAAGTTAATTGAATTGAAATGCCTATTAGAATGTTTCCATAAATAAGTTATCCATTTTCAATACTTTATATTTTAAGGATGTCATGTCATGAACAGCTTCTAGAATATCGTGTAATGATTATACCCAATACATAATACATATATATATACTTAGACTTATAAATGATTAATTCACCACCATCACATGAATTATTTTTTTACTAATATAATTTGTGTATTATACACAAGTTATGTTAGTTTTAACAGAGAATAAACAGTTTCGAAACTAAATTAAAAAGTATTAGTTCGTAAATCAAATGCAACTAAATGGAACAATTAATTTCAGTCTTCAACTGTTCGAGATAAATTGATGTTGACGAAATATTATTCACAAAATTACATTCCTAATTCAATAATCCTCAGTTGCATCTTACCTCCTCAAGCGGCTGCAGTTCAGCGGATAACTTTTCCAGCTGCGATCGCAGTTCCCTTTCCTTACGTATCTGGTGTTCACGCACATTCAGCGCTTCATACAATTGATTGACGAGGTTACGTACGTCGCTCAATCTCGTAATCTCTTCGCTGCTTAGACGTTCCTGTAATCATTCAATGAAATCCTCATTTTTTTTATCCTTTTGGTAGGCGGACGAGCACAACGACGGTAGCCCGTCGTCTGTAGCACCCTAGTTGATGGTAAGTGGTCACCACCGCCCATAGACAAAGGCGCTTTAAGATATATTAACCATTCCTTTTATCACCAATGCGCGCCCAAACTTGGGAACTAAGATATTATGTCCCTTTTGCTTGTAGTTACACTGGCTCACTCACCCTTCAAACCGGATCACAACAATAACAAGTACTGTTGTTTGACGGTAGAATATCTGATGAGTGAGTAAGTTTAATAATTAGTCTAACTTATATATGTTTGACTTAATTGTAATATAATTTTACGCAAACTTGACTTTGAATAGACTTTCGTATTTAGTTTATTATTAGGCTAATTTGACATCTCATTTGTATAGCTAATGTGATTACTACGGTTGATCTAAATCATTAATAATCTAGTTACATCTAAGACAATACAATATTTTAATGTCTACATCAATATATTAGCCGCTCGAACAGAAAACGTACACGTTTTTGGCCGATCGCCAGTTTAGTTAGAGACAAATCACCTCCATTCAATTTATACGTTAGTAAAATAAATTATTATTGAGCTTTTGTACACAGTCGGTTGGTGAATTTGTTAAAGTGGCTTTATTGTTCATAGTTCATACGGTATAGTATTTTTATTTTCAATGACATAATAATAGCTACTAATAGCTAAAGACAAGTGCTCAGATTATATGGACCATTAAATTATACGACGAATTTAGCAAATATTCGTTTTTCGATCTTAACACAATAAGCGGTAGGTTTCAAAATACGGAGATACGGTTTTACGGATTACGGTTCATTGATGATGAAAATGTATTTTTATTTATAAACTATAATTTAAACAAATACCACATGCACAAAACCTTAATACCGAATTAAAAGTTGGAAAGGACATCTAATATATAAGTATATAAACTACACGTATAGTTTTATATTAATGTATCAAATAATAATGATAAATATTTATTTATTTTCCACAAAGGTCTTTAAATATTATGATCACCCGATCAAGAACAAAAAAAAAGATTAGTTTGTCTAAATGTCTGCCCTAGCTAGGCTCTTTCAATTACCTAAATATGTTAAGGAAAATTGGTCGTCCCTCGAAAACAATAATTTCTTCAGACATTAAAATTGATACTAAAAAATAGATTAAATATCAACAAACAAGTTTACTTTAAATACTGAGTTAAGAATTACTAAGTTCAATGTGTATTTGTAAAAAGAGTAGGTATATGCGGCTCATAAACAGTTCTTAATTTTGTATATAGTAGATACTTTCCGTAATACATGATGCTATTATAATGTGTTACTTAAGATGTTAATGGTAATTTGTTAAGTAACAAAAACATGAACTGCGCTCAAAACTTGAGACTGATATGCACTTTGCTAGTGGCGTGAAGTTTTAACGTCTCAAACTAAGTTATACGAGCTCCACTTGAAACTATAAAATACCTTTAAATTCTTCATTGTCAATGACATTGTAAGACCGCTCTGCGTCACGTTTTGCGTTGTCGAGGAAATTCACAAGACATACCGTCTGATCTCTATGTACCGCAGAAGCAGCAATAACTTACGATTCAGTTAGACAATGGATTTTGCTATGCTGAGAATAAGCACGGAAATGTTCGTGTCAATGGTTTTCAGTTCATTCTGAAACGTTGCTCTATTGAGAATTGGGAAATCGTGAGCCAAAATTTCTTCCGATTTGCGAGTTCTTCATAAACAAGTACGAGGAAAACTATCGAATAAAATACAATTATGAACAAGTGCGTGAGAAACTCTGTTTGTCCTCGTTAATTACATATTGGCCTTGTCGACTTTCAGAGAAGGTCTTACTTCAATTAGAAGCGAATACTTTGTCAATATTAGCGTAATGGCAATGTAAGTAATGGTCACGGGAATAAAGCCAAAATATTTTATGGCTATTTTTGTAATCACATACAAAAATACACAGTAAAGTAGTTGATAGCTACGATTTAAGAATATTTTAGGCAATAGGTTACAAAAAACTTTTTTCAGTTTCACAATCAAACGTTCTTGTGAGGTACAAATAAAGAAATGAAAAAAGACGGATTCTCGAGTAACGAATTGATCATTAAACTTTCGGTCGGACGAGTGCATTTCCATTGCCTCACCTAAATATTATCTCAAGGAGAATCTGGGAAAGTTTATAATGACCTCTTACAGAGATTTCTTACTGAGTTATATTGAGTTGGAAAACTTAATGCCATTTCAGTAATTGTAGTTCCGAACGATGTTTTATTAACTACTAAATTTGTTCCAACGTTTTACATCAAACTTTGCTGATTGAAACGTTTATAAAAGGCCGCTTTGAATTCAATAAAAATAGTACAAAGCGTTCTCTGAGCTTGTGCGTGTACTGTATACACCATTTTAGATAAGTGTGAGTTTGGCATTTTTTTAAAGTATTTAGTTAATTACTAGTTCTATCATCGGAATGGAAATATAATAATAAAATATACTTTTACCCAAATTAACCTATGAGAATGTAGTGGTGATTTTTTGCGTTAGAACCCAGAGTCTTTGATTAAATTATTCTACCTTTTCAACGGTTACTTAAACGCCAAGCACTAACGTAAGTAGTTATTTTAATTACTCTCATAAAGGACATATTAATATTGAGGGACTGTGAACTAGGTTATATGTGGGTCTCCAAGTGCCCAAATTATATGGATGAAGACCACATAAATAATCAAATGCCTAATAAGCTTGTCTGACTTGCTACAATAAGGAAATAACGGTATATAGTCATCCATGAAGGATGCTGGGTCGATTGGTTAGTCTAATATCATGAATTCAGCAGGATTCAGCATACATGATGACGGCGAGAATGTGGTGCTGCCATCGATGGAGGTTAAAAATTTTTAGACGAGGGTGATACTTTTTTCTGTTAATATCACTTTGAGAAACGATAAAATGACAATCATATTTTCAGTTGAACGTCATCGACGGATCGTTTATTTGGATTTCGTTCGAATCATAATAGATTAAAAATACTTTGTAATGGAATTTCCTATTAACACAACAGATACGACGATATCTGTATTAATATTATAAAATTGAAAGTAACTTCTCTGTCTGCCAGTCGTTCTTCCACGACCAAACATCTGTACCGAATGTGATGAAATTTGGTATGAAACAATTTCAACTCGACAAAAGGACATAGGCTACTTATTTGCCTGACACATAGCAATCAACACAAAAACGCAAGCGAAAGCGCGGGCGACTACTAGCATGTATATATATGGATAGATGGAGATAGATAAATGCAATACAATACATACATGGAAATTCAACAGCAACTTAGTTACAAAAAATGTTTTCCACTATAAAAGTACAAGTACTGAAGTTAATTCAGAGCAAAGTTAGCAAATCTCTCTTTCCTACAAACGTTGTTTCAACAAAAGGCATCACGTTCGCCAAGTCTCAGTTGAAACTTAACAACCGCGATCTCTTTACTCTTACATTTGCAAAGGTGTCTTACCTATACCTCAGATCTCGACACTGTTTTTTGTAATTAGCTTGGTAATTAAATTTCACCATATAAGTAAATTAAGTAAAGTAACAGCTCGTAAATTTCCCACTGCTGGGCTAAGGCCTCCTCTCTTAATAAGAAGAGGATTCGGAACATATTCCACCACGCTGTTCCAATGCGGGTTAGTGGAATGGACAAGTCGCAGAATTTCGATGAAATTAGACACATTTATGTTTTCCTGCACCGCCGAGCACGAGATTAATTATAAACACAAATTAAGCACATATATATAGTGGTGCTTGCCTGGGTTTGAACCCGATATCATCGGTTAAGATGCACGCTTTCTAACCACTGGGCCATCTTGGCTTTCACCATATACTTTAAATTAAGGATTTTTTTTAAATATCGGTTTAATATATTTATAATTAAGTCTTAAATGTGTAAACTATTATCAGCTTAAAAGGCTACAGATCCTAGAATACTGGCTTTATGTGAGGCCATTAAAATTTACTAGAGTATATTTGTCAGAAAATGGCGCTATAAAACCAATAGAAGCTGGGAGGTGAGAAATTTTATACCCGATTTCATTTAATATCTTTTAAATTTGAAGGTTAAAAAAAACGGTTTATGATTTTTACAACAAGCACTTTATTTTAATATGACACAAGATACTCTTGAAAATGTTATGTACTAGTAAATTTTTAATTTTCTCACAAAATTATATCAAAATCATGCTTTTCGCTTACGATAGGTTCGTATACGAGTACTGAATTTCAAATTATTTCGTCCAATACAAGGTTAACAGTATAAAATTAGCAAATTATAACGGAAAAGGTATTTTCAGGCGACTTTACAATCTCCTTAATTAAGGAAAGTAATTAGAGCGTATTTTATCGTCTCGGAATGGTCAACTTGATTCCTTTTAAATAAAAATTTAATGCAAAATCTGGTTATTACTGGTTTCAAAGTACGTTCTACAATCTCGTTGATTTATATATTGAAATTGAAACGAAATTGAATATATTATATGAAGAGAAGTACATCGGCAATACCTTCGACTACAGTGGAAGTCTCTAAGGCCTCTACGAACGACCAATAGTACTTTTTTTTTTAAACAACATCACATACATTACTCTGATCTCAATGTAAGTAGCTGAAGCACTTGTGTTATGGAAATCATAAGTAACGACGGTACCACAAACACCCAGACCCAAGACAACATAGAAAACTAATGGTAATCTACGTCGACTCGGCCGGGAATCGAACCTGGGACCTCAGAGTGGCGTACCCATGAAAACCGGCGTACACACCACTCGACCATGGAGGTCGTCAAATTATTAATAAAAGATTGCTGCTCCGTCATAAAACCTTGTATACCTTTATTCTGGATATTTTGTTAATATATCTACTGAACAACACTAGAATCGTATGATGTCTGTGATATTCTTTATAATATCCGTATGGATTTAGACTTAATTTTTAAGGAGCTGATGTTAAAGTTTCTGTAAAAGGCACAAACGCAACGCAATGAATATGGAAACAGGAAATTTTACTGAAAACTAAATTCCAAGTATAATTGATGTAAGTAAATTGAAACATTTCAAATTACGTCACTCTGAATTCTCATGTGAATATTCGTATTAAGAATTAATCTGATGCCATCGGACGACGAAGAGTAATATTTTGAGAAAATCTGTATGTATCGGATAAGATCTGCCACTCAGCAAACTTGTAACAAAGTGATGGCACAACCACCTTCTCCCCAAAAGGAGCTTAAGTCAAAATTATACTAATTTATACCCAATCGCGAGTCGAGATGGCCCAGTGGTTAGAACGCGTGCATCTTAACCGATTATTGCGGGTTCAAACCCAGGCAAGCACCGCTGATTCATGTGCTTAATTTGTCTTTATAATTCATCTCGTACTCGGCGGTGAAGGAAAACATCGTGAGGAAATCTGCATGTGACAAATTTCATAGAAATTCTGGCACATGTGTATTCCACCAACCCGCATTGGAACAGCGTGGTGGAATATGTTCCAATTCTTCTCCTTTAAGGGAGAGGAGGCCTTTAGCCCAGCAGTGGTAATTTACAGGCTGTTGTTGTTGTTGTTGTTGTATACCCAATCGCAGATAACATGTGGATCGTTAAATATGTGCCATTGTTTCGGAATAAAATACATTTTTATTTCAATTTAGCTGGAAAATCTAAACTCCTTTGTCTCGATTCTTGTTATTATATTGACCTATTTGACTGAAACTCGCGCCGTGTACCATTAAATCTAAATCAATTGAAAAGTTGTTCCGCTAAAGTGGTTTGATATTTACTCGGCATTTGTTTTTCCATTGGTTTTGTTAAACTGTTTCTTTCTAATTACTTCAATGTTAATAAATATTTAATCAATTGTAAAAAATAAATGACAAATAAATTTAAAAGACATATTGAATTGGAAAAATGGTCTGGGCTATTTAAAAATAATTGTATTCGTAATAAAAACACAAAGGAAGTATGCAGTGTTAATCTCGCTCTTTGGAAAACAAGTAAAGCCCTTAGTCCGACGCCTAAACAACCATCGTGTCAATTTGTCATCTTTCGAATATGAGAGTGCCTTTTTATTCATAATAAATACGTAATGGAAGATTGAGTTGTAATCACACCATATCAATGGAATAACCATTCAACGATAATAATCTACAATTTAAAACCTACTTATGCATTCCATTCGTTCGTCGAACGTCGAACTATTCTAGAAGACATTTTTCGAGGAATACTTTTTTAAACGCAAGCTAAGCGAATAACTTATAGAAGCAACTCATAGTTCGCGTGATGCTTAATCGTTTAAATGTCAGATAACTGACAGGTTCGCCGTGAAAAGCTAACTATTTGAAATGTACGTACAACTCAGAAACCAGTAGGTTTATTTCTGTTACTTCTAGGACCTTTTTCCAATACCGTAAATTTTTACAATAGCTCTATACTATGTATAATAAGTTTATTTGTATAGTAACAATTATATCCAGATATATTTTTCATACCGTGTCAAAAATAAAGCTCCTAAGAATAAGTGATAGTGATAAACGGAGGCCGACCCCGAATAAAAGTGCTCCGAGCGGAGGACAGACGACGCTTTGTCCCTTGACAAATTCGAATGGAGTAAAAAAGGATTTCCATTGTTTGATTTTATACGCCTAGCATAAAACGTACAATATTTTAGGATATTGTAAACTCGTTATTGCAAATTCCTCGCCACCACGTATTGTAAATTCTATTTTATAACAGGAAAAAATCCACAACATGGAATATCCTATCAGACACATTATTCAGGTAACCATAATTTTTTTTTATTTTGTCAGATCTGGCTGCTTCATATGTCAATTATCTTCTCACTCATTTAACAAGATTATAATGTCAATTGAGGACCAAAATTGATAATTAAATATTCATTCCTTCATTTGAAATGTACATTCCTAAGTATTAAAAAGTTAACAAAAAATATAGTGAACCAAATTTCAAAGCAAAAGCCGAATTGATTCCAAAACCGCACGCTAATTGTCAAAACACACACGCTATCAAAATGTAAAATATTCTGACAGTTGCAGGCGCACGGCCTGCCGGATTATAAATGGTAAATATATATTGTTAATTGACTAACCTTTGATGATATATGTTTGAAACTGAATGTAAATAATACGAACTATATTAAATAATGGAAAATAAATGTCTCGCAGTTGGATACGAGTTCCCTCTACAAAGGAGACGGGTGTTAAAAATATTCCGCTACGTTTTCAGACTCACGTGAACAATAGTGTCTACTGGTAAAAATAAATAACTCATAGTAAAAATTCTGGTTTCCTTGATTCTGGCAAATATTTTTAATAGGAGTGTGGACGATAAATGTCTAAGGGAGTCAAGTACTAAAGAATCTTATCAAGTTTGTTGATAAAAGATAAGATATTAAGGCTGGAATTGAAAAAAGCGTCCCTAATTAGAGATTAATTACACCTTGTGATTTGATTGATACAGCTTCTAAGGACAACACTATTTCAATGTTACGATTTATGGACAAGTGAGTTAATAATTATCCCGCAGGGCCAATATAGGCTATGTATATGTATGTTAGACTGGTTACCCCCATGGGAATCTCATTTCTCACTGATTTGGTGAACATGTTTCATACAATTCTGTTGTTCATACAAATGAATTCTTTCGTTGATTGTCAATGTGATTTGAAAATAATAAGATGTTCAATAATAACTCTTACATTAAAATACTTATAGTCAGATACCAGTCTAAATAGAAACAGAATTGCATTTATCAAAAATTGCAACACAGCAGTTACAGACATCATTAGCAAAGCAAATAAGTCACGAATCCCGAAATGCAGATCTAAGTCTGGCTGTGGCCTATGTTTTTACGTAATTTCCAAATTCAAATATAATTTCTGTAGTTGTGGATAAAACAATATAACACATCTAGAAATACAGGAATTGCTAGGTACATGTAAGATACTATTATTTATATAAAAACGTAAAAAATATTCCGTAAGATACAAAGAAGGAGATTAACGTTTTAGTTTATGCTCTCCTTTGTCTAACATTTTCATAGAGACTACCTTCAAGTATTCTACTTTTCTAGGCATGTAGTATACTTTACTATACATTAATATAGTTTCTTAGAAACATACTGGTTCTTCTTGATGCAAGTAATTAAATTGATTATGGAAGTACAGTTAAGACTTTGCTAGTTTGTAAGTAGCTCGTGTATGAAATTTGATAGAAGTCACTTACGAGTAGTATTTTACATTTGCATAAATATGGAATAAACCATCGCTTTATACTTATACTTAATTCATTTTTTTATATTCGAGAATTATATAAAATGAACAAATTGTGATTTATTAAAAGTTGTTTTAATGTCCTTTTTAAAACTTCGTATTTCTAAGAAATTATCAGCTCTTCACAATTTATTTCTCATAAATACTGCGACGTCTTAGCGTGATGTTATAGAGTTTTAAACTTTTCTCAATTAACGAATATAATATATTTTTATTAAACGTATATTTTTTCTTACCTTAAACATCCTGAATACATACATACATACATTATATACAAAAATAAGTTACAACCACAAATTACTGGAAAAACTTAACGGCTCACTCTGATCCCAATGTAAGTAGTTAAAGCACTTGTGTTATGGAAAATCAGAAGTAACGAAGGTACCACAAACACCCAGACCCAAGACGACACAGAAAACTAATAAACCTTCTACATCGACTCGGCCGGGAATCGAACCTGGGACCTCAGAGTGGCGTACCTATGAAAACCGGTGTACACACCACTCGACCGCAGAGGTCGTCAGATTCAAGATTGATTGTAGATTTATGAAAATTATTTCCTTAGTTTATACTAAGGTATATTTATGCAGATGAAATTGTTATTCGAAAACAATTTAGATTAATACGAATACCTCAGTGTTAGCTATACATTTGTTGTGATCGCAATACTATTATCAAATTATAAAAAGAAAATAACTGTAGTCATAGACTGAAACGTGATTTTAATTTAAAAATCGCCATAAACGTCGAAAATGTAATTTAGCAACCTTGTTTAGCTGGAATAGGGTCACAAATTACGTTAAAGCTTAATAGCTTAATAGTCGTGCACAGCTTTGAAATGCTCTCTCTTTGTTCCAATGCATTTTAACTACATCTGAGGGTATTTGGCAGTTTCGAAATCTACTTTTTATTTATGTGTTTTCAGCGAGTTTGTTATGACCACAGCTTAAATGTGTTCTATATTTAATGGATTCAATATAAAAAATACCCAGAAAATTCATATAACACTCCCATTAATGGATTTCACTCAGAAAGTATTGAAGGCCTTTTGTCCAACGGACTGTACGAGTAAGGGTTCATATACGTATCATGCGCCAGACACTAGTCCTTGATGATATCGCCTTTACAAGCCAATTGACTTGTCCTTAAGTTTAGTCACAGTGTTCCAAATATAGTCAGACATTATAACAATCTTTTGAAAGGATTTTTTATTGCTTTTAATTTTTGTAGTCCTTGATTAAAAAAAAAATTCCAAGGACGAAATATGCTCCCCTTCACCGTTTCAAGGAAGTTTGTCCGTAATATAAACCGAAAACCTTAATGGTTTAACCACTTAGTTTAAGTTTTAAAATTTTCCGCTTCAAATTAAATACTTCATCTTAGCCGTGATGGATGTGAATAGAACATGTGGAGATTAACCAAAATCGGGCGCTCAAACCTGGGAAAGCACCGGTAAATTTCCATGTGTTTAATTTGTTTTAAAATTCATTTCGTGCTCAGCGTTGAATATAATGAGGAAACCTGCATATTTCAGATTTAGGTACATCTGCTACACACTCAGCATTGGAGCAGAAGATAGGGAGCTCTGAGCCTTTTTAGAGCGAACGGGAAAATTACAGTAATTAGCACATTGTACTGTAAGAAATAATAACCAATCCTAAGTAATATAAAAATATGTAGCTTATACCTGTAGTATCACTGGATCACTCACCCTACAAACCGACACACAGCAAACCTAATTATTGTGGTTAGACGGTAGATAAATTGTACTTCACTGACATACTTTCTAATCATATTAGTGGAAAAGAGTATCTATTGAGTTACTTGTCGGGTTTTCTTAAATCTACTTTCCGAAACGATGGTAAGCTTTACATTAAATTCAGCACTGTAACGTGACGATCAAAAGAGCTTTTACGATCGAACTTTAACAAAGAATATTTTTGATATTGATATCATATTTCTTAAAACGAAAGGCTTTTCATCTGGAGTGAGACATTCAAGGATAATATAGCACTTCTACTGTATGACTGTATTTCTTTGGTACTGTTAAAGAATCTATAAAGCTTGTCGTGTTACTTGAATTCATCTATGTAAAAGCATATACCAATATAGTATTGATTCCATATTCTAAGATGGGGAAATTGTAATACATAAACAAAATATCATTTACTAAGTCACTTATCTATCATCGTTTCTGTTTTAATTGAATATGAATTTACGAGCATATCACTGCCGTATATATACAAACATATGTATAATGTATATATACCGTAATTTCGTTTCGTGGAAAAAAATCAGAATAAAAGTATGAACTGACCCGAATATGAGCAGTCGCAATCCGAGTTTTATTAAAATTCAGCAGGTTCCTACGCGATAAATGCATTGAGCAAATAGTCAGATCTATAACCATAAAATCGTTTGTCCTCGCTGAATATTGATGCATAGCCCATACAACTGAATCAAAAAAGCTAAAATTTGACGATTTGAAATCCTCTAAATGCTGGTACAACGAAAGTAAAAAGTTTTAACTTAATAAGATTAACTTAATGTCCTTAACACAGAATACAAACAGTAACAAGCATCGATTCGATTTTAAGATACATTACTTGCACTATTTCAGTGTTCCGGGAAACGTAATTTTTTTATGTCATATCTGTTCGTTAGTGGTCACCGCCGTTCATAGACAATGGCGCTGTAATAGATATTAACCATTTCTTACATAGCCAATGCGCCCCCAACCTTGGGAACTAAGATGTTAAGTCTCTTGTGCCTGTAGTTACACTGGCTCACTCACCCTTCAAACCGAAACACAACAATACTCAGTACTGTCATTTAGCGGTAGATTATCTGATGAGTGGGTGGTACCTATCTAGACGGGCTTGCACAAAGCCCTACCACCTAGTAAACATTTTTTATTTTTCTTATTATTTAATAACATCAAAATCAATCCATCACTCGTGGACATAACATGTTAATCTATTGTGTCCTGCCTGTCGTGTCCCGTCGTGTCGACGTAACAAGACATGACATAGCCGATGTTGTCAAAAGCGCTGCTGAAATCTATCAACGTTGAGAATTATAACCATTCAATTATAATGTCGAGTTTCTTTCCTTTTTAATTGTATGAATTATGTCAGAACATTGTTAATTTTATAATTATATATTGATTTCTAAAATAATCATCGTTACAATTTGATTGAATGTAAGGTTATATTTTGCCTTAAGGAAACAATAACTGCACTAACATAATTGCTATAATTAAAAGTAATAAAAACTAATTTTTGTGTCATATATTTTTTTTTCTAACAATTCGGTAGGTAATTTATACCGCAATTATATTTAAAGACATTTTTAGGTACCAATTAAGCATATGTAATTCGTTTTCAATTCAAAGTACGTTTACGTATTTTTCAGAATAAATAACAGATGATTGTGATTTCTAATCACGGGGTCCAATAAACATAAGGGTTGGAACCTAATCCACTTGATTTAATTAGTGCTGCTTGAATGCTTCTGAATAATTTCCACAGCATTATTTATAAAGGACATTTATGTATGTATGTTATATATGGGTGTTTGTTTTACAGCCAAAAAGAGTCACTTATGTGATGCAACCAAGAGAAAATTCATTTATTATTTCAAAGATACTTCTTGTATTCAAATATTGTATGGAATGAAGATTTCTTCTTAAAAGGATCAGAATGACAATTCTCATCTTATTCCTCTAAGACAATTGAATGGGTTTTTATGTCATTTGGCGCAATCATATGGGTTAGAATTATATATACTCGTATACCTAGCACGCTCTCTTTCTTATTATATCCTAAAGTGCACAAGTCTTGTGGAATAACTAGGCAAAGAAGTCATGGCATGAGAAGAGGAATCGTATTGCGGTTACTCTAAAAAATTAAAGCTGTCCAAGTAGACAGCAGTAATACAAGACTAAGTAACATAATTAACTTATCAATGAAGTTAAAACTAGAAATGTATATTGAATACCCTGTATAACACAGATATATATAAAAAAAAAAAAACATTTACATAAAGTCGGTTATTATCATAGGAGCGAATTTACGGATAAAGGGTGCAATTGAATAAATGTGGTACTTAACAGACCTGCGGTGGACTTTTAACGTAGTACTCGGTGTCGTTTATGAGCAGTCGGAAGTCATTTTCCAATAACGACTCGACTGTGTCGCTGGCCGCGATGCGAACCCGCTCATCCGCTGCGAGCGCAACCGCACGCTCCACGCCGCGATCTTCCGCCTTCACCTTTACACACAAAATAATATCAAAAAAATTCAACACATTATTATTAATATTCATAAACGTTTTATACGCAATATATTTTAACATTAAAGTAATTAGGTATAAAATTTAAATTAGTTACTGTACAAAATGCGTGACTGCATGAAATGGTGGTGCGTATTATTATTATTGTTACCCTTTCAAAATAATTTTTTTGAAGGAAACACACAACAACAATGTGTCCGCTAATTCAAGTCTAACTCGGTAAAATTATGCACAAATAAATCCAAATAAATATGCAAATATTGTATAAGATTTTGTCTTGATTTCGTTGTACATACATTTATTCTTTTCATTCAATAAAAATACTATAATCAATGAACTTTTCATTGAATATTTCACAATAATTGCTGAAATTATTTCATAAAGTATGATTCATTAATTATAAATATAACGATACAAAATTACAGATAATTGTTTTATACACGGTAACTAACAGACACAGCTATAATTATTAATCAAATTGCACCATGTAGGTACAATTTGCATGACTGACATATATTAAAACACTTGCTTTATGTTCTATAGAAATATAATCAAGTGTTAGTCACTCGTGTTTTAGGGTGTTGGTTATTATGTGTGAGGCAAAAAAGTCGCCTATGTTCTTTTTTGAAGTTCAAATTTGCTTCATACCAATGTTCATCAAATTCGGTTCAGCGGTTTAGTCATGAAAGAACGACAGACAGACAAACAGACAGACTGAGTTACATTTATAATATTAATATAACATAATATGCGTGTTATATTTATTTATACACGACGAATGTATGGAATCTTTAGTATCTTAGTGTAAATGGATACCCCACTGCTAAGCTCGGTTTTAAGATTACGTGTTCACTATAGTGGGCCATATCGACTAAAGTGTTTATTGATGAGATTATCTAACCTGTTCGAGGAGGTCACCGACGGTCTGCGAAACAGGACGAAGTGTGAACCGGCATCGTTCGCGACGCGACGGCAGCGGCACCGTTATCACCGGCAGACCGCGCCGGTACGTCACTAACACTTCTGAAACAATGAAATAAATCAGACAATTAGTTATATATAAATTCATACTGACTATTTTTCATAATATCGATAAAGAACGAACTCTTTTCAAAGACCTTAAAGAGACTTCTCGAAATTATCGATACGAGAAAAACGGTGTTAGTTAGTTCTTAAAAGAAAATTGACAAAGAGCAATTTGACATCAATTAAAATGAATTCAGTATCAGCGTTGAACATTGAACGAACATGAATAACGCATGTGTCAAATTTGATAAGTTTTTGTTTGTTATTTATATAATTCAGGAAAATCAGACGTAAAATAAAATACAAGTTGCTAAGTGGTCATCAGAATTGTAGATTAGAGATTCCTTGCATTGTAGACGCGCTCACCGAAACAATGGATAATAGTTTGCCCGGTTTGTCTTTAATTAAATTAAACTGGATCACTCAACTCGCTTGCAACGTCAAAAATTTGCAATTCAGCATCATTTATAGGTAGTACGTAAGTACATACTAAAATGAGCCTTACTAAAACTACTATTAGATTACCTTAGTTAATTTAGTTAATTCCTCATTACTATCTAGGCTTTATTCCATTTGTTGGAGGTAGTTTATATGCTATATGAAAACAATTGGCAAACTTATACTATAGGCAGTTTGTCGCCAACCCTTGGTAATGGTTTTGTGATGTGTTGGTTTTACGCACCGGTGTTTAAGGCACTTATGTTTTGGATTGATGAAAATCCCAAAGTTATCTCTGACGTTTTGCTACACACTTTGAATAAAATGGCTATATACAATTCTGGTTGAAACGGCTAGATGTATATATCACACATATATATAATCACTTGGAGGATGCTGAAAAATTCTGATGTGAATATTACTTTCGAAGTTATAAAAAAAACCAGTAAGAATAAAAAATAAAGCAGACGGAATAAAATTACATGGCGATACAATAGAAATGTTGGAAACTTAGTACAAAGTGCGAGTTTAAAACGCAAACTATCATGTTAGCTTTAAAGAAAAACTGTAAATAGAGAAATTCTATTGTATAAGCGAATCCTGAAGCACTTCACTTTTATATCACTGAGAGCACTGTTCAAATCTTCAACACGCGAAAATGAGTCACGAGATTTAATCATGCAGATATCATACTAATGTTTGAATGAGTTTTGCGTTTTGTTTTTTTTTTTTCATTAACAAATAATATTACTCGAATGATGGACGTGGCACTTTCACACTTTGATAGGTTATAGTTAGTTTCTTTTACATTATCCGCGTAGGCTTATGACTCCACTCCACCTGATGGTAAGTGGAGTCCAAACGCGAAGAAAACTAGTACGGACAGCAAGAATGAGCTGCAATGGTCACCCTCGACTAGCTGGCCCGCATGATGCCTCTTATTGCCTCGTTTGCCTTCCCTTATAACCTGGGTGCCTTACCCAGATTATAAGGGAAGGGTAACACGTGTGCTGGCAAAGAATTTCTTTTTTTTTTTCAGTTTAAGCCGTTCAAAAAACTCGCTTGTTACACAAAGAATAATAAACTTGCCCGAAATCTAACATTCAGAGCTATGGTTCTCTAACCATTATTAAATATAAATAAAATTGAAATTTCTGTTGAATATTTTTAGCTGGCAACTGTTTAAACATCTTCTTCCAAACCTTTTTACAAGCTGCTCAATAAAAAACAACAAAGATGTATCAACAAAGAGCCCACAAATAGCTATTCTTTTTTTAAACCTATATCTTTAAAATAAAAAATAAGTGTGTGAGATGTGAATCGGTTGAAAACAATGGACTAAAAAATCTAGTAACGAGATTTTTCCGTACATACTAGCGGATAAAGTTAAAAATAAAAGTTTAAAAAAGTCAATTTTAACAAGGAATATATATCAGGATATTATATTACCTTTCTATAAAAATAATAAATTGACGAAATAAACGAAATTCGAGTAGGAAATTTACTAAATAAACTTACATTGAAAATTTTACAAAATATATAAAAAAACAAACAAACAACAGCCTGTAAATTTCCCACAGCTGAGCTAAAGCCCCCTCTCCCTTTGCGGAGAAGGTTTGGAAAATATTCCACCACGCTGTTCAAATGCGAGTTGGTGGAATACAAAATATATATTAAAAGCCAATGTCGTTTCAATTCTACCAAAAAAATAGCGGCTAGAAATTCATACCTAACGGCAAAAATACACAACTACAACACTTAACTTTACAGTTATTTTGTTGCTTAGCAACAGTTTGAAATTTGAAAATAATATTAGAAGTTATTTTATGAATTTATATCATACATAATGAAATGACGTATACATAATAAAGCCCAAACGGTACCTGTATCAGGTGCAAGGATAATATGCATTGATAAAATACACTATAATAATAAACATTGATATACAAAAAGGGCAGTTTCCGGATACAATTTCCTGCTACGAATTTACATACGCAATGCGGAAAAATACTCGTGTAAAAGAAAACTTGTAAATTTATTTTATGACATTCGAACGATTCGATTGTCGCTTTTTTTTGTAAACAAATTCATAGAAAATATTAAAAAAAAACTCAATATAATATGAAAATCAACAATTGAATCATGTAATTCTACCTACAATATTATTGTAATATCGAGTCGAAATTACCCACCCCTGAGCGCAGGAAGGTTATCAAATTTGAATAATAATTTCCGATATCGGTTGTTTCCATTACATCATATTAAAATTAATAATTTCAGGCGTCATTATTCATTTTTGTATCTTGTAACTTTATCAGTTATATTTCTACAAATAAATGTAAACTTTATATATTGTATATATATGTGGCCTCTTTTATTTAGGCTGGATCTATGTTGTATCTATTTATTTTCACTGTGTGGTACAATGAAGTGTAAAGGAAAGTATAGTATTACTATATTCATACGATAAATTCAGAGATAGCTCAAGGGTACACGTCAAAATCACGTCGCTAACGTCAGCTGATAAACGACGTAACTAGAGAAGAAACATTTTAAAATAATAACAATTCTAAGTTTATGAAATGTAACAAGAAACATAAACGTAGCGTTCATCTTAACGGATGATTGCGCATTCAAACACAGGCTGATTCAATCAGTGAATTTCCATATGCTTAATTAGTGTTTAAATCATGTTCGGCGTCAAAGGACAATATAGTGAGAAAACCTGCATGCATATTATTTCAATGAAATTTTGCAACATATGTATAAGCAAACCCTCAAAGAGACAGGAGCTACTTAGGCCAGCACAGCTGTAGGACATTTACAGTCTGTTACTTTACTTTTTATATTGTACATATCATCCCCACGTGTTGTAATATATTACAGAATTCATTGAATTTTAAGTTGTTATCTAACTGACTCACCCTTCAAATCGGAACTCAATACTAAATACTACAGTTTAAAAGTCGAATAGCTGATAAATTGGTGATATCTCTCTAGAAGGCCCTACAATTAAAAAATTATGTACAAAAAATCTCACACTCTCATTTTCATTATAAAAAAACCATCAGGTTTCTTCGATTCAGTTCGTAAGCACGAGGTTATTTATCAAACAATCTTATCTTACCTCCCACTTGTAACTTTCTCCTGATAACAAGTAATTGTAATTTATACAATCTAAAAACAAAGCTCATTTGAATGCATCGTATCAAGACATCACACCACCAATGAATACAGTATGGTGGTACAATTAGAACGAAATTGTTTTATAAGAACCGCGCTACACTGGTAGCAACGCAGCGATGAGCATAGCAATAGTTCTGCTAGACTTCTTTTACTATATTTAACATCTATCATACAGTATTCGCTATAGTTACTTTGTGAAATAATAAAATAAACTCTGGATATCCAATTGTAAATTTGTCCAAACTGAATTTGAGATTTCCCTTATCATAAACTACTTGCAAGCGATTTTGTTTACGTTTTAGTGATTGTTCGTTTGGTATTATCCACAAGATAGCCTATTTCATTTCGCGCCTACATACCAAATTTCATTCAACAAATTCGCTTCAGTAGTTTGACCATTAAAAAGCAACAGAGAGCGTCATATTTATAATATTAGTTTAGATATAATATACAATATTGGTAACAATAAAGTCGCTTTGCTATAATATGCTGTGCTTAACTTTATTCCCAGTGGACGTTAATTATTGCGCGGGCGTCGGATGCAGCCTGATTAACCGCTCCACTTACCCACTCGCCTGTAAGTACAATCGTCTCCATAATGCTTAGAAAATATTCAATTAACATCTCAATTAAGTAACATCCCTATTACTAATGGACTCACGGCCTTAAATATATGGGTATTATGTATGAAAAGCCGTTATTTAGTGTTTGTTTACGAGACCCATCATATCACAAAACTTATTACACTGGACATCCTATATATGTACACATATGACATTGTTACAAAATATTGAAGAAAACTAAAATATCAACTTGAAAATATCCCGGAAATATGTCGGACTAAGGACTACATTACCATTGATGAGGGAAACGGTTCATCTTTATGCAAATTCACTGTTACTCGCCTGGATTTAAACCTGCAACCCATGGATGCCTAATTCTAACTAGATACATTACCGAATATGAATCCCGTAATTATACCATTAATATATAAAAGGCAAATCTTTACCAACGTTACAAGGTTTGTTAACTAGAAAAACCAAGTTATTACACTAGAAAAACGTGTTCTCTTCAATCAAGTGCAGTTACGGCGTGTCGGAGGATTGAAACTGTAATTAAAAGCCAAAGAGCTCTTGCGAAACTTGCCTCACTTACCCTCGCGTAATACCCCGGCTGTCTTGAACAAATTGTTCGTCATTTATCCTCTACGTGATACAGTAGCTAACTTGTCGTTGAAAAGTTAGCAAGAACTTAAATTTGTGCAGAACTGTACATAGTACTATTTGACTTTCATGCCTACCAATCGTCGAATATAAGTAAGTTATAAGTTGTATGCTTTTACGACTTACAAAACCTTTTTTTTTAATTTGAAACATGTATCCTGTAACTCATTCGGACAAGTTTCCTGATTTAATTAACGTACCTATGTAATTTAATCTGTGGAAAAAAACTAACAACTGAGTTTTATCCCGGAACTACTCTGCACTGAAGGCGACTTAAAATTTAATTAAATCTCGCTAAATTACGATACAATGGAGCTCGTAACAAAGTTCGTGAGTAAAGATCGTTTTGATTTCCAGTTTCAGTGAAATAAATTAGTGACGTTTGAAAATTCTGAATATTAAACGTACCTAATATTTTTTTTTTACTAATATAACAAGACAACACACAAATCTGAGATGGTAGAACGCTTACATCTTAACCGATGATTGCGGGATCAAACCAGGGCAAGCACCACTGAATTTTTTCACCACTTTATTTGCGTTTATAATGCATCTCAAGTTCGGCTGTGAAAAAAAAAACATCGTGAGGAAACCTGCATATGCCACATGTCAATCCACCAAGCCGCATTCGAGCAGCTTGGTAGAATATGGTGCTTACAACAGCAGTGGGAAATTATAGGCTTTTATTATTATTATTATTTATTATTAATACACAAAGTTGAATTAACGTTTATCAACAAATAAACTCTTCGCTTTCACCTGTGCTGTGCACCACGTCTGCTTATTATGCGTTCGCGGAGAGCGACGCGGCGCGTGCGCCGGTAGACGCCGTAATTGCCCTGTCACTTTCCTAATTATCGCCATACCGACGTTTCTCCAACATCACTGATTTATCATAGCTATGATTTACCATGCTGAGCGATTATATTAATTACACGCTTTTATTATTGATGCCTCTGTCAATTGTGCGATATTTGTTACAGTGTTCAAGAAACAATAGAAAAGCTATATTGCACATCATTTCTATTTATATATATGTATATATGTAGATTGTATAATGTAGCTTAAAATAAACGTATTGAATGAATCATATTGAATAAATGTAATATAATTAGTGTGCAATTCTTATTGAAATATAAATTCAATACATAAATTAACTTATGAAAATAAACATTTATATTATTCACAAATTCATAAATGTACATATGTACAAAATTATGTTCATACATACGACATGAATGATTGATATACAATTTGATTCTAGTTTAATTATATATTTTTTTAATTACGTACGAGGACTCGTAGGACTGGTTACGTGACATAGAAATTTTAGGACTGCCGTCAGATTAAGAGCGAAGATTATGATTATGAAAGAAGTTCAGCGGCTAAGAAACTAAATCGCTTTTAAAGATTTCAAAATATAGAACGAGTATGAACACTATATATACTGGATTTGAGCGTTCATATTTAACACGTATTGAGAACTTGAACGATATTTATAAATAAAACGACTACGTGCACTTTGTAAGCGCTTCATTGATATAAATTGATAAATAAAAAAAGTAAAGTAAAGTAACAGCCTGTAAATTCCCACTGCTGGGCTAAAGGCCTCCTCTCCCTTTGAGGAGAAGGTTTGGAACATATTCCACCACGCTGTTCCAATGCGGGTTGGTGGAATGCACATGTGGCAGAATTTTGATGAAATTAGACACATGCAGGTTTCCTCACGATGTTTTCCTTCACCGCCGAGCACGAGATGAATTATAAAGACAAATTAAGCACATGAATCAGCGGTGCTTGCCTGGGTTTGAACCCGCAATCATCGGTTAAGATGCACGCGTTCTAACCACTGGGCCATCTCGACTCTAAATTGATAAATAATCCACATCAACGTTATCCAGTACAAGAGGTTATGATTATTTTGCTAATACAAATTTGGTTGGAATTGAGGGAAGGTATTTTCAGCGCGATATGCTTAAAGCTGTTGAACAGCGCAATATGTCTAGATTATAAGACTGAACATTTACGTAGTAATAAATTAAGTGCTTATCCTCTCTTAATTGCTCATCCACTGATTTTCGTGAATTACAGACCATTCGGTTTCCGACGTAATTAAGCACTAGATTATAATTAATAAATAGAGCCGAGAGGGCTTAGTGGTTAGAACGCGTGCATCTTCACGGATTATTGCGGGTTAAAACCCAGGCGAGCACCACGGAATACACATGTGCTTAATTTGTGTTTATAAATTCTTCTCGTGCTCGGTGGCGAAGGAAAACATCGTGAGGAAACCTGCATGTGTCTAATTTCATAGAAATTCTGCCACATGTTGTATTTCATCAACCCGCATTGAAACAGCGTGGTGGAATATATTCCAAATCTTCGCCTCAAAGGAGGCCTTAGCCCAGGAAATGTACAGACTGTTATTGTTGTCGTTTGTTGTTGTTGTTGTTACATTTAATAATAAATATCCCATAATGTGCAATAAATCACGAGAATTAATAAAATCGCTCTAAATACAATACATAAATTGAATTTTAAATAAATTTGAAATATATTACTAAAACTATACGTTTAAAATAACAGGTCTTAATTGAAGCTATTTTATTTTATTCAGATTTATTCTGAACAAAATTGAATGAATGAATTCTTCTGAATTCCAAGCAATCATAATTTGCAAAGAATTCTCTATGATATAATACAAAGATTAGTGACTAACACATGTATTTAGTTTTCCCCAATTGTTCCTTGACACAACAATAAGTGGTTGACATAAAAGATTAATATAGAAACATAACATGCACAGTATACTTACTGCGGGATCGTTCTGTTCCCAGGAGAGTTACCGCAATATAATATAAACATACCTTTTCAGGAAACTTCTTTGAAAGTGAGTCAGATTTTTTATAATGGTAACATGTAAAAACTTTTACGCTACACTTATTCAAATAATATATATAAATAAAAAAATAGATGTGCACTTGAGAAAGGCTTAATCGATTTGAATATATTTTAAAATTTTACGTACATTAAATAATAGTTGTAATAATGTTTTTAAAAAAAATATCATTAAAGAATATTGTGCAAAAAATTGGAAAATTCGGAAAAAGTGATTTTGTTTGTGATTTTGGTTTTTAATATGAATTTGACATGACATGGCAATATAATCATTTATAACATGTCTCATTTCATAATATGATAGATGGATAGGCCTAAGTAAATTTAGTAGACGAATAGTTTTAGATTGATATTGACATTACGAAGTGTACTCGACTCGACAATAGAGTCTTGGGACATCCATCAATATATGACGTGACTTCTATTCATAAAGTTATCAAGTCTGGTAGAGCCGAAAGTTGAGGAAATTTGGTATTTAATGATAACAGCATATATTTAGGGACACTTTAGATGTAAAATGATATGAATATTTTAAAAATTTACTTTAGTAGGTAATTTCAGATGGCGCAAAATTATACGACTGCAAATCTTATTTAAAGAGATGAGAAATGCATTTTCTGGCTGTTTCTGTTTCTTCTATTCCAAAATTACTTATAATATGAAGTTTGCTAATAAAAATACATATTCCATAATATATTAATATTTACAAACTTCATAGTTCATAATTAGTATGTAGGTATGTATATTCATTATTACTCTCTGTCCTAAAAACATTTAGAGACGATTCCACAATGCAACTCCAGTTTGAATTGAAGGAAATACACGTGATACATTCATCCGATGCATACAGTAAAAGTTGTTACCATGCTTTCTTTGAGTTTCATTTTCCGAAGGTTACTTAAAACACATATATTATTACGTGATATAGTTCTTGTTCGGCTTTGAAAGATTAATATTTGATTAAGACACAACGATCTTTTCATCCATCTAGGTTATATTGGATTGAGAATTAAATTGCAAATATTAAAGTACTTCCATTGTCTACAGAACCAATTAACAACATTATTTCTCAAAATTAACTAAACAGAAGAGAGAAACAGCACTTAAAATTTTCACTTAATTTAAAATTTACAGCCCTACTTTTAAGTGTTGTTTAGCGGTTTAGTTAGAATTTATATATAGCCCTTTAGGTTGAAAAATGAAAAACATTTAGACGGGCTTATTTTTGTTAGAATCAAAACAAAGTCAAAAAGTAAGTAAAGTAACAGCCTGTAAATTTCCCACTGCTGGGATAAGGCCTCCTCTTCCATTAAGGAGAGGGTTTGGAACATATTCCACCACGATGTTCCAATGCGCTGGTGGAAAGCACATGTGGCAGAATTTCGATGAAATTAGACACGTGTTCACGAAACCTGTTCGTCACGATGTTTTCCTTCACCGCCGAGCAAGAGATAAATTATAAACACAAATTAAGCACATATATGTAGTGGTGCTTGCCTGGATTTGAATCCGCAATCATCGGTTAAGATGCACGTGTTCTAGCCACTGGGCCATCTCAACTCTGTAAAAACAAAGTCTAGCTTAGTCCTATCTACATGGCTTGTTTTAATAGAAGGATATAAGCATTTTTATTGTATATAAGTTTTCTTCTTGAATAAGACGAATAAAAATAAAAAAAAAAAAACGTAGTAAATCTCCCGTTTTCAAATAACTGTCATACTAAAAATAACCATGTTCATTTAAAATCTTAAATAGCATATGAGTAGTAGTACTAAGAAAAATCAACTGACATCATATAAAAAAATCTTTTATTCCTTTTTGATATTTTATGAACCCCATTCTCAATAAGGTTCCTGAATTCTGACCAATATGTCTTTATATTTGATTTCAAAACTAATTTAACGTCGCATACAATAATATAATGTGTAAAAATATTCGTATCACATTTATTAACATAATTATGATTCTTTACGAATCATTAATTTTAGTGAACGAAAAACATGTCTCCAAAAAACTTTCCGATGTTTAAAAAAAAACTTAGTCTACGAAATGGCAATTCTTTATCGCTAACGACCGTTACGCGATGTTCTTAGAGATTCGTTTTGTAAAACATTGCATTATTATTTATCGATGGGCAAACACCTATTATTCATGTGTAACGCTATATGGTATGTTATCCACCGACTTCTAGATGATATACGAAAAACATATAACTTAGGAACTCCTTTAATTTCCTTTTTAACTTGTCAATGATTCGTTAGTATTAGTTAATAATAGCTCTTTGAACGAAGTCATTCTGATAGTGGATAATATATTTAAAACGGCGATCATTATTTTATTCTAAATACTATCCCAATGGTTATATTGATATATGTTTAAAGTCATATAATATAGAGGTTTTATATAGAAGAAATTGAAATGTATAAAAACATCTCTAAAATATGTAATTTTTATTCCAAACCAATAATACGTAGTGCAAAACATCATAAAAATTTGACTCAGAAGTGCAGATGTCGTAGAATTTTTTTTTATTTGACCAAATATACACATTACATAAGCGACATATTTTTATTGAATTTTTGAATCAAATCTGTTCACTTCATTTAATAAATTTTTATACACTTATGATTATTTTTACAAATAAAGTATCAAAAATTTTAATATGGATAGTGATAGATACAATCAAAGCTATCTCACAGCGTTAATTGGAAAACAAAGTTAAGAGTAGCTCAATCGCACCACGCATCAATCGTACGATAAACTCTCACTTATATCAATGACAAATGTTTTTTAATCATCCCACATCACGCCACTTGCTTGATCTTTACGAGTATTTGCATATGTTCTAGCTGCATGATGGTTCAATGTGCAATTGCATGCATGTAACAGAGCAACATGGAACAACGTGTTAACGAGCTTATAACGTCTTACATGAACATATATCATTTAATCATAAAGTTTTTGCCGAACAGATCCGTTCGTTTCGAACACTGTAAGATTTCTTTTATTCAGATTTCTTCTGTTCTTTCATCGTGTTGTTCGTATATGTGATGCTTCGTTTGATTTTACATATATATCTGTAAGGTTCTTTGAATATATAGAAAATCGCATGAGAAGCATAAATGTAATATATTCCAATTGAATGTTTAAATACATTTATTTTTTTACTTTTTGATAGTTATGTATGAATTATATGAATAAAAGAGATGAATATATTAAACGTATATCCAGGATCGAAAACTATAGACGATGACAAAGTAACTAACCCGCATAAATACTGTATGCTCATTGGTCAACTATTACGTCAGCTATTGTGATGGACCAATTAAAATGCAGTATAAGTTAAATACGTAGAAATAAATAGCCAATTTTATTTTAATCAACGTTTCGGAAACTAGAGGATTATTTGATGAAGCGCAAGAAACAAGCGGAAGGAGACAATATTCTATAAAGTAGATCGTAGTAGCTTGTTCAGTGTAGTGCAATAATAATGAGATAAATCTTATTATGCAGTTTGAAGTGACACCACTTCTATTATACTCGATAAAACTTCCCCAAGAGTACTTTTAAAATAAGAAAAAATCTGATCAAGCTCGGAAAAATTTCGTTTGACAAAATCTACTTAACATTTATGTAAATTTTAGAAACTCGATATCCAACTCTTAAGAACTTAAGTAACTGTACCCGGGAACTTAGTAGACAGAAGTTTTGCAATGTAAATGTCTCTTGCAGGTAAGTCACAAATGAGTTAGAGTAAATAAAAAGTAACTCATTTTGTTAACCAAACTGCAACATACGCTTGCCTTCGCCTGTGAGCTGGATGTAGAGTATTTGTTCTATTTGACATTGCCTGGATATCCTTTAATAAATAAAACTCAATTCGCATCGGTTTTAACCAAACTCAGTTTTTATTTCATCCAAATATTTTTTAGTTCGTCCGTTAAAGAACATAGACGAAATATATTTGAAATTGTTTTGACGTTGTCGTAAATAATATTTTAACAGCTACACATTTTTATAAAAAATTGGAGATGCAGTAATTGTTGACGCAGTGTTCATGTATATTGGCATAAATATAACCAATTGTTTTCTATATACGCATGACCATAATATAATAAAACAACGTAAAACTATTAACTAATATCTTACCTTATTAAAACTACATTGTGAAATTTAAGTGTGTTTTTAACCTTTGTAGAATTTAAAAAGTAAACTATCGAACCAAAACTGTACGAACGCATGTTTTATTTATTAATGTTTTGATTGTACATTGTGTGCAACAAGGAAAGCAAAACTACAGTGCGTGTCGGACAGAGATAAAAGTATATATGAATACGCAATGTCTGTCATTGTTAATTAATAAACTGTATGCAATTAATGTTTTAATTATAACTTTAAATATTTCGTCAAAATAAGAACCTATTTATCACTACATATTATAAAACAAAGTTCCCCGGCCGCGTCTGTCTGTCTGTGTGTTCATGATAAACTCAAAAACATTTTTCATGCTGTTTTCTCTTATAGACACAGGGATTCATTAGAAAGGTTTTTGTTTAAATAAAATGAAACAGAACGACAATTGTTAAACATGTGGGGAAAAAGCAACAAAATAATATATATAAAATGTAAAAATATAAAAGAAATATTCATTGCCCACTTATGCGAAGCCAGGACGAGCCGTAGTAAACTCATATTATCAACACAAATATCTGTATAATCGCACAAAGCAACTAACTACCAGGTTACTTACTGGATCTTCTCGACTAGATTATTAAATCGGTGCCCAGTATAGCTTCCATATTGTGTTGAATGACATTGAACCACCAAGAGCCCACTTAATTTAAATTTACGCTGTGTTAATTAATATTAAACTTTGATGGTAATACAAAGTTACAAAAGCAAGCAGGGAAACAGAGCGGCTTCGATATTGCGAAACTTCGCTTCAAAAGAAAACGTTCTTCAGGGAAACCCCGTAAGATGTTTTTGTGGTACCTCGTAAAACATTGATACGGAAACGGAAAGCATAGTATAAGTGGCGCTTGCAAACGACTTCGTAAAAAGCAACATTAAGGGATCCAATTTACGGTATTGTTCTTTTATAGGTCGTGTTTACTAATCTCATTAGGGCTTTTATATATAATTAATTATTTACTCCGATTTTGTGTACATTTGTATAAGTACAGGAAAACCATTATATAAATATTTATGTGACTATTTCCTGAAGACATTATAGAGTCCATAATGTTACTAATACCTAATCATGAATTTATATTATATTAATTATTATTTTCGAGTATTATAACAAGATATCTTCAGTTACTAATATACTGATAGAATGTTTTAACAATGACAATCGGTTATGTTCCAAGTAAACTTAATTAGTGAATATAGATACTAATTGCATTGAAGGTGTGAATTCAAACTAAAAATATCAAAATGCTGAAATATATTAATACTGCAAAGCAAACTTATTTTTTTATTCCAAAAACGTACATTAATTACATAATTTTCTTTTTGCAATTATCTCTGATATGTTTACACTTACCTATGTCCAATACACATTGCAAAACGTTTTCGGAAATCTATCAACATCGACTGCTAAAAGATAGTAATTCGAGCGCAGGTAGTAAGCTCGGATTACTATCTAGGGTTCGACAAGATTGTGGCTTATGTGTGTAGCGAACCTACACATTAGCCCCTGTGTATTGCTTGCAATGGGCACAAATACTTTTCAGAAATGTTTTATTACACACAGAATGCCTATTATAATATCGTTGGCAGGTAAGATAAACGATTACGAGATATTTATGATGAATGGGGTATCATCCGTCGTAATTTCACATACTGTATCAAGCAGTTATTTAGAAATTTTGCCTTCTATATATTTTTTAAAAAAGCTCTTGTACCTACTGTATTTTTGATAGTGTTAGAGTTATTTTTTTACACATTGTATAACTACAATTTATTTGAATAATTTAATTAATAATATGTCGATTGACTATTTTTAAAATATGCTGTAATGTATTTAATTACAATAGTAATATTTTAATTTTTCACAATAATTTTCTGGCCGAATGTCTGATACTGGCCGGAAAGAAAGAGAATGTCAGGAAATCGAATGCGGCGGCAACGTTTGGTGATAATTATTTATTTGGAAATAATGCGAATGATAGGCCAAATTTAGATATAAAATACGGGATGAATTGTGAAACACGGATTAGTGGGTAAAATAAATGTGAAAATAGTGTTAATAAATGAATCTTGAAGAATATCGTTATTTAAACTCGTGACCATCCTAAGAATAGCAATAATCGTTCCTTATATCAGGCGCAGTGTATCAATCCCTCTTGAGAATGACACCGTGAAATCGGTCAGAAGGATATTATCTACATAGAATTGACTTACAGTCATTTTATTAAACACAAATATTAACGTCTATCCCTTGAATACTAGTACTCTTACTGAACATTAATTTTTTATACAAATTAGTACTGATTTATAATTTCATTACAAGAAGACTCGAAACAGCTACGTTACGGTACGATTTTAATTTAGTTTTCATTTACATAAATAAAATTAAGGAGAGCTGTTTTGATAGTGAAAAAATACAAACTGTAAGGAATTGCTTTTTACATTTACCAGTTATTTATTAGCTACAAAGAATAAAACTGTGAAGCTAACGCAAGCTGTAAGCCAAATGGAGGGGTTACTAAGAATATTATTCGAAAATAAAAACTGTATTATCGATATATTATCTCGATAGATTCTAAAACCCAGTACAAAATTCGAATGTTCTGTTAATAACCTAATTGATGAGATTATATTTTTACTTATTATTTCTGATATATATTATACAAAATACCTCATTTATTTCGTGTGCATATTAAGTAAACGATAGGATCACACAATTGGTCAAAGGCCTCGTTTGAGGCATATTTTACCGCGCGTACATATTGCTTATAAAGCTATTAATTTACATTATATCGATAAAGATCAATATTGTTTATCGGGGGAGTTTGAAAGCGTATTTTATATAAAGACCCTTACATTCCTAACCGATACGGTAAAATAAATCATTTCATAGCGCCGCTATAAAAATATAGAGGTGAATTTGTTTTTTTACAAAACGGGAGCGTTAAATTATAAATAAGTACTCTCGGCCGTTATTCTTGATAAAACTGTATTGGAATTCGATTCGGAAAACCTTTTTTTTTTTAACATAAATAATAGATCCGTTCCGATAGAAGATTTGTCACTTTAAGGGCGCTAGAATTAAAGTATAATTTATCTTTTCCGTTTTGTTCATCCGAAATTCATTAACGTAATCTACTTGTTTTTATTAGTAAATATTTTTTTTATTATTTTATGGAATAGGTTGGTGGACGAGCATATGAGCCACCTGATGGTAAGTGGTCATCATCACCCATAGACAATGACGCTGTGGCAAATATTAACTATTCCTTACATCGTCAATGCGCCACCGACCCTGGGAACTAAGATGCTATGTCCCTTGTGCCTGTTGTTACACTAGCTCACGCACCCTTCAAACCGGAACACAACAATACTGCGTACTGTTAATATCTGATGAGTGGTACCTACCCAGGCGGGCTTGCACAAAGCCGTACAACCAAGTAAAATAATATAACTTCACTGTTATACATAAAACACATTAGCGAACCGAGGAACCGACATGAAATAGTGATAATAACATTTATTTCTTGAATCGTGGACTAGGAGTTTTGAGTAGGAGGAGCACATGATCAATGTGTGTATAGAATTCATCCCAGCTAAGTGTTATAGGAAAACATCTTGACGAAACGTGCACGTGTCTTATGAAAATTTCCTATAGATGTAGCCAGTATTCTGCATTGCAGCTGCGTAGTGGGATTAGGCCCACACGGAATAAGCCTTCTTCTCCTCATCTCTTTAAATTATTGAGACCAGCAACGTGAACATTTATATTTTTGTACCCTTTATTCACATATAATATTATTTCATAATACATTACGGTTTGGGCGATCGTACCTCTTCTATTATTTCTGAGAATGATTCAGTCAGCTCGTTTCAACTGCAGCTCAAACAACTACTGGCGGAATTGACGAAATGTCGAGTAAAATCATAAAAAGGTAATATCTCGCTCAAAACCTGAAAATTTTAAAATATACTGTGGTGGTAAAATAAAGTGGATGAAAACGATAAAACAAGATTTTTAAAAAAATTGTATTACCTACACTTACAAATTGTATTACTACTTACAATATGATAAGGTATTTTATCGACAAATATCTTCTTATACCATTAAATATGAGTGTTATATGACCTTTCGGAAACCTTGATTTGAAATACTCAAACTGTTTTTAACGACGAATAATTATAAATAACAAAACAACACTGAAAAGCATTAAATAAATTTTTATAAATAAAAAAAAACCGCCTTCAAAAATGGACTAAAAAGAAAAAAATAATCAGTTACATCCATATCCAATTTACGATTTTTTAATCACCTCTCAAAGTCGGTGCCAAGTGCCAACATTGCTAATATATATACATAATACATACATACAAAATTTAAATCTATTTATTGTATAGATGACACCATTAGACAAACCTTACTATCGATACAAATTAAATGATTTCAATATAGGAATTTATTTACTTTGTTGGCATAATATATGGGTTATAATTTCATAATTAAGATGTACATTAACGTATGTGCATATGTGTATATTTTTATTTGTTATGCCAACAGGCGTCTGTACGGACTTGTTCGTAGCAAGCGATCACCGTTACACAAAAACTGCAAGGAGCAAATAGCACTGATATAACTTCAATACGCTGCCAACAGTCACAACTAAGACAAAATCAATATATAAATTTAAAATAAGATACATCACATTGCGACTAATGATTGAACTTCAAAAGATATTCGAAAACTTAAAAGAGAGATACTTCACGTGATTCTTATTCGACGAAAAGAATAATAAAGAAAATCGCATAATATTTTGCTCACGAAGTCATTTGAAAGTATATTGAGCGAAGCTTAGAAGCGGAGACATCGATTTGCATACAAGACAGTACGATGAATTTAAAAACGTGTGGAAAATGCAAGCTATTAAAAGTGTTCTGTCTATATTATCAGTTACGTGACCAAATATCGAATAAAAATACTGAAAATATTCCAAGCACTCCCCTCATTAAATTAAGGCTTAATTAACAACCACAACCGTTGAAACAATCATTAAAATATAAAGCAGAAACTTTAATGCGAGATTTAGACGATAACAAAACGTCAAGTAATAATTTGATTAAGTTCAGGTATTCGTATTTAGATTTAATCGACTTTATATGACATAATAAGAAATGAATTCATTAAATCTTCACGATAATACAATCATATAATACAAATTTATAATATAATCGTGAAGATTGTAATCGTTAATAGTATAGTTACATTTTTTTAAATACTTTGGCTGTCTAACAATTAGTTCTTTTAATGATAAATATTCCCCAGTATCCATAGACATTGGTACCGTATAAGATATTAACCACATCTTAGCCCTTATATTTACAGCTGAGTTAACACAAGCATTTATATAAAACTTTAGTAGTACTGTTTTACTACACTATTTATTTATTATATACAACACTACATTAAATATTTCATGAATATATTCACTGATTAGATTATTCTTAAAGCATGTCACATAAATACGTATACATTAGATACGTGTATGAATTTCAACAGCTAAACGCTTAAGCTTGATGCTCTGAATACTCACTGAAGGAATAATCTTTGAGCAATACATATTCAATTCACTCGATCTAACTGAAATACCATCAGCATATTAATATGTATGATAATTATTTATCAATATATAACACTTTCTATGTATGTAACGCTACGCTTTTTACAGCATAACACTAATAAAGCGCCCGGGCTTCACAGAAATGTTGTTTATCAACAAAGAAAATGATATGACAAATCTAAATCAGTCAAAAATAATATACATAGCTATCCACGGGTGAAATCAATTTTGAAATTGTAATATTAGGTCCGTAAGATTTTAACTAACTTAATAAAATTACCTATTTAAAATATTAGTGTAGATGTCAGGAAAATTCGATACTTTTTATTTGGTACGCTTTGCCAAGCCGTTGGGATCTGTACTTGTCAAAACTAGCTAATAAAAAAATAGTAACTACTACACAAAACGAACCAGTTGAAGATGAATTCATAATGAAGGAATTAAAATTAGCTTATACGACGTACGCTGCACGATGTGAGAGCTTGTAGGTTGTAGATCAAACATAATATCAAACTATCTATTAATCTTGTAACGTATACGATAAGCCCGCGACTTGACATATGATTGAAATCGTGATTAGTTTATCTGGTACATAACGCAAATAAGCTCTATATTTACTAAGATGATAGCGTGGATGTTATGGATTCACACGTCTTGATACTGAAAGGTTTACCGCATACCTTTTGAGCTTACAATGTTAATAATAAAATATAATTTTGTTACCATAATGCTTATGTATATTTCATGGAATACGCTATATATAAATAACATGTTCTCGTTCAGGGATTCGATTGCGTTTAAGGGGTCGGTCGGTAAGTCATGTCCTCTCTTAGTACAACTTGGAAAATATCAAAATTCATAAAGTATGATTCAATGGTTTGACCTTGAATGAACAACAGACAGACAGGGATCGCATTTACAATATTAGTATAGTAATACATGTGTACATCCAAAACTCGCCTCTATTTTAAGTACGACACAAAATTTACTTTACAATTTAGAGAAATTTACAAAGCGTTGTGCCTGTCTCGTTACAAATCTTCTTATCTATTAATCTACCGCCAAACATCAGAATTTTGTATTGCTTTGTTCGTTTAAAGGGTGAGTGAGCCGTACAAGGGAGTTAAGATCTTATCCGACTCAAGGAGCATTAAAAGCCTCAGAAGTGGTTCATAATTATTACAATAACAATGCTATTCGTGACCAATTAAATCTGGTACCACAATTGATAGACTGCCATATTAAAAATAAAAGGTTCATAATAATCAAATAAAAATATTGAAAAAAAATCATTTCGTTTATCGTCGGTTATTTTTGAATCTACATTCTGAACCGTTTGTAAGCTTTGCGTTCAATTGAATCCTTTCATTAAACATGATGGTAATAAAATGGGTTTTCACAGAGAAGTGATTACCTATGTATATAAATTTAAATTCAACTAAATTTAAATGCATTTGCATTCACAAAAGTTTTGCACTTTATAATATTAGAGTAAATAATTTAGTCGTTGCGCTTTCTTCGAGATAGATAGGTGTGCAACCACCATGGGAATCACTCATTCAATGATTGAGTAGTACCGATGGCGGTTTATATGAATATTCTACCGCCAAGTAACAATATTAGTGTTGTTGTGTTCTGGTTTAAGGGATAATTAAGTGTAACTTCAGATACAATACATATCAGTTCCCTAGATCTGAGGGTTCTTTTCAGATTTCATAATATTCTATTTCTATAAGCAGTGGTAAACACTTAAAACACATAGTTCATTTTTCAATCCACATATCACTAATCCTGACAAATTACAAAAGAACTAGTGTCAGAGCTAACTATAATAAGGTGTTGTTTATTTATTCCTTTAACGTAGTAGGATTTTTAAACATCATATATTTGATATATATTGTTAATAACTACATAGCTTAAAAAAAAATATTTAATAAAGAAAAAAATAGACTTTAAATCTGTATTTAATAATAGTCACCCCTTGAGTGAAGCTTTCATAAAGCAGAATTCTCTCATGCTTTCATGATTCTCGACAAAGCAATTTTTACACCTTAATGACATTTTATACGACCGAAAGACATTCCGGCAACGGGCGAACATTCCAAACGCCTTCGCCATTTTAATTTAGACCAATAGAGATGTTACATAAAATATTTAAAAATAGAAGCATAACTTTTGTCAGATTGATATTTACGCAATTCATAGACAAAATTAATTTTTCAAAAGATATTTTGATAAATTTACAGATCCAAAAATAAACTCATATAAAAGGAAATTATAACAAGTATTTCCTTGCTATTCAAATTTATTATAGTATTAAATCAATCCGTTAGCACATTCTTTGACCTGTATTAAAACATTTATGACAATTTACAATACGACAATTATTTGTTATAATTGTCATATTGTAACTTTACACATACTTATAACATTTAACTATTAGATAATTTACGGTGGATTATAAACACATATTTACTAAAACAATTTCGAAATCGTTGATTTAATTCGATATAAAACCTCTTCCACGCAGACCTAATCCACTAATGTATAAAAAAAAATAAAAAAATACTATTACTGAGGAATGGAATTTAATACCTTGGGCATATTTGTCTTTTATTGAAATTGCACCGCAACTTTATATTAAAAAATTCTTCGGAAACGATCACGTTGTAAACGACATCTTTGTTTTGAATATTTTATATTTATTTCAAACAAATAAAATGTTTAGCTTTTCTTTACCTCTACCAGATATACTTAGACATGATTGATAACTTTGAGAACATGTAATAAGTTTTGAAAATCAATCAATATACTTGACAAGAATATGTTATTATATTCTATGTTGAAAACATTTCAATTCAAAAATTATAAATATTATTTTTTTTTAATTTGAAAGGTTAAAGATTTGTACATTGGATAAAATTTACGTTAATAGGATAGGGTTACGTATTCACACGGTGAGTGCATAAATCCAATAGATAAGAGTATGTTCGATAGTGGACGGAAATTCATGCAATTGTATAAGTCGGATTTACCTCTTCCCCTGAAACGAGAATAAGACGACGAAGAATTTATACACCTAAACTTGCTTTACGAGTTTGAAAAACTAGGTTTGTTTCTTTTACGACTTGCTTTAAAGTTTTAACTACAATCCTAAATCCCTGGCACATATTTTACGTATTTATCTTGGAGAAGCGACCTGCTCCGAGTTTATGAACAACACGAGTATACTCAGAGTGTATATACAGTTGATTATACATTTATATATATAAATACAATGCTTCTACAGCATAAGTAAATTGAGAGGGGAGCAGCCTCTTAAGAAAGGCTAACAATTAGCAACGATTGGTTATCATAAGACATTTCCACAAACATAATCCATTAGGTTACTGCTATTACACATATTCACATAACGTATAGCACATACTATATAACCACAAATAGTAACGGAATCAACAATGAACATTCATTCAAAAATATTTACAATATATTCCTTCCACGATCACATTAAAATAATAACTCTTTTAAAATATAAATGTTATTTATTTTTTTCATTCATTTCATTCATGTTAATGTCATTTGATAATTTTCTTTAAATCAAAATATTAAGCAATATTTAAAGCGTTTCAGTTAATAACTTAATCTGTGCATTAATAAGATGTAACCACTCTAAAAGATAAGCAACTCTGAATGCTAAGACGCTTAAGACTTTATCTTGAAGGAAACGCAATGGTGGTTCTATTTTACAAAAGGATTATTTATAAAGATATAATAATAAGGAATACTTTGTGTAGAAATATAATGAATGTGGCAGGATCAGATGTAGAATCCGTCAACTTTACCGTCAAAAAACAAATGTATGACAGGAAAGGTAAACTCAACGTCTTCTCCCGAGTATTCATCCTATTTACTAACTACGTACTACTACTAGGTACGTGTTGTGGCAGCAAATGTTTCTAAAATCAATAATACAGAACAATTACGAACAAAATAAATTACAAATGTTATAATAACTGTAATTTATTTTAGCATTGATAAACTTATACTATTTTTGTAAGATTTCGTAATAATGCAATAACTGTATATATATATAACGAATTCAAATAAGTATTTGTAAAAGAAATACATACGCAAATATTCCAAAGCGCTTGTAAGGTTGTATTGAATGAGAACATTTTGGACTTGAATATTTCATACAAGAGATTCCCGCTATTCGCTCGTCGGTGTTCATTCATACTAAATCCCGTATGAGCCGCGACAGCAGAGTTTTGCAAAACAAATTGGTGCTAACAAGAAATTTGAAACACAAATCGTAGCTGAAAATTTTTCACTAGCTGGTACAAACAGGAGCATTGCTTTTAATCGAGAAAACTACTTTCATTGCTGACTAAGACTTATGGTCGTTTTAATAGTTATAGGAAAAGTCGAAACGATATTTCGATAGCGAGTCGTTATCGATACTTTGAAATTTGATACTCGATACTTTCGACTTCGAAATCGGATATAGCGATATTAATTTTACTCAGTGATATATGACTGAAACAAAATTGTGTGGCAATAGCTATAACGAAATGAGTAAAATGAGTCTGTTAAAGAACGATACTATAATTTTAAAACATCTTATACACCTATCGCATGCAAAACATTTCGAACCTTAAATGTTAACGTTGCTCTTGCTTTGGGATGAAAATTTAATTGAATATTATTTTTAACATAATGATGAGTATTTTACTATCTGTGCCATGCGGTTACCCACGCCAAACGTGTGCCATACTAGTTTGCGTTTACGGTTACTGCTCCATGCCTTTGATAAATGGACTATCTAACTCAAAAATTATCTCAAACAAAATTATTCTTTTAAATAGTAGCGTGTGTAACCAGATACTCTTTTCGACTTTATAATATAGATATATAATTATTATTTAATTTAGCGCAACAAATTATTTAATTTTTGTTTGATACTTATTTAAAAATGTAAGTACATTACTCTGATCCCAATGAAAGTAGCTAAAGCACTTGTATTACGGAAAATCAGATGTGACGATGGTACCACAAACACCCAGACCCAAGACAACATAGAAAACTAATGATAATCTACATCGACTCGGCCAGGAATCGAACCCGGGACCTCAAAGTGGCGTACCCATGAAAACCGGTGTACACAGCACTCGACCACGGAGGTCGCCAAATTTGAATTGTATCATTTAATTTGTATTGTATTATTACCGAATTATTTTACTGGTAACGTTATACTGAATTATCAATTCCCTGAACTGGAAAATGTCTTGAAGTGCTCTTACCGTAATAAGATGGGATTTTAAGCCTTTAATGTTTATATAGAATAAATGTAGTCAACATTACACCTCAAGTATTTCACTCTTGAATAAATACCCTTTCCTTGTTCAGGATACGAGGAGATCTTGAGTTTATTCCACAATGCTGCTCCACTGCACTTACATCCGACACGTGTAAGGTTCCGCACGATATTTTCTTTCAGCGATGATAATTGCAATATTTCAGCACAAGAGCCGACTCTTCAAACATTTTATTATTACCCATCCATAACTGATCTTCAGTTTATAACAATGAGTATTGTTTGTTATGAGCCGAGATGGCCCAGTTGTTAGAACGCGAGCATTTTAAGCGATGATTGCGGGTTCAAACCCAGTTCAGCACCACTGAATATTCATGTGCTTAATTTGTGTTTATAAATTCATCTTGTGTTCGACGGCGAAGGTAAACATCGTGAGGAGACCTGCATGTCTCTAATTTTATAGAAATTCTGCCACATGTGTATTCCACCAATCCGCATTGAAACAGCGTGGTGGAATATATTCCAAGCCTTCTCCTCACAGGGAGAGGAGGCCTTACCCAGCAGTGGGAAACTTACATACTGTTGTTGTTGTTGTATGTTTTGATAAGTTGTTTGATATTGAAATTTATCTTTCGGTCTAGAAGATATAATTAGTTCAAAAATGAACCCAATGTCGGAAGCAGGGAAGAAATTCTATGACGAGGATCTAATTAACTGTGCAAGACGGAAAACATTTCAATGTTTGCATTCATTCCCTATGATGAGAAATATCTGAAGTGAACGATGAAATTTTCTTAATAGAAAAATTTATGTTTATTTAATTTCTGGTATATTTCTTATTAATATTTTTCGTTATGAAAACTTTTTACAAATAACCTTTTTGGTTTAAACCATAAACAAGTCGAAATACAAAATACTTTTTCCACATTAATAAGATTACATCGTTGTTAAGATTAAAATAAATCTAGCGTTATTATTATCTGCTAAAAAATTGTGCACGGAATGAGTACTTTTATAATAGAACTGAAATTCACATACAATGTTAACACCGCTGCATTCACAATTTTTGACAGTTTACATGCTCGTTGGGTTTATTGTGAGCTAGCTACCTATCCCGGTATTTCGCGTGTCGAATAAGAGTCCACATATGACGTTTATATTGTAGGAGAAAACCACAAAGAAAGGTTTTGGTCGTATTTTGTTCCAGTGCTTTTGCGTACGCGGTCATTTCGCCAAATTTTCATCACAGTTGGATAAGGAGTCGAGATGGCCCAGTGGTTAGAACGCGTGCATCTTAACCGATGATTGCAGGTTCAAACCCAGGCAAGCACCGCTGATTCATGTGCTTAATTTGTCTTTGTAATTCATCTCGTGCTCGTGTGACAAATTTCATAGAAATTCTGCCACATATGTATTCCACCAACCCGCATTGGAACAGCGTGATGGAATCATCACGCTGTTCCAATGCGGGTTGGTGGGAGCTGAGGAGAAGGTTTGGAACATGTTCATGTTCCAAACCTTCTCCTCAAAGGGAGAGGAGGCCTTTAGCCCAGCAGTGGGAATTTACTGTTGCAGTTGTTTGTTGTTGGATAAATAGTATAGAAATGCAAAGACAAGGACAAACATACTTTATGTATAGGTAGAAAAAGATACTAGTGGTGCTTTTCATGAACTGGTAATACATACGATACGCAAAAGAAATATTTAATTATCAGTGTCTATGAAAGATGCACCAACATTACATAAACCGACAATACAACCATTTGCACGGTCACTACTGACCAACAAACGGTAACCAGCATTAATCATTTATGATCATAAGTTTTTAACAGTATCATAACAACCGTTGGATCTGTTATCTCTTTCACGCTTAAACATTATTCATATGAAGAAAAGGAACAACATTTATACGGAAGACAACCACCGCTCTCTGAAGCGAGACAAGAAGTGCAGAATTCTTTCACTAAATTAGATTTTAATGCTTTACCCACTTTGTCTTAACAATTAACTAGAACACTGGTAACTACTGTATCTGTCAGAAGAAAGTTGAAATAAAACTTATTGATTTTAAGAACTTAAATAAATATAGTTCACCTTGTTTTACTTTTAATAATACTAGTTGTAGCAACGGCTTCTTTCGTATTTTAAATACTGGTCTTCAGGCATAAAAAGGTAACCTATATCTACCTATCGAATTTAATCAAATTGGGTTCAGTGGTTTGGTCGTGAAAACGCGTTATATAGACAGACGGTAATAAATTTCTTAGTAACGATATTTAAGCATAGATAATAAGAAAGCAAACATTGTAAGGACTATAAATAAGTATCTTCTTACTAGTATACAATACGTAGATAACTATAAATGTTATTTAGATTTATAACATTTTATTGCAAGTATAAAAGTTATTGTACTGGCTTACTTGAAATGTATATATTTTATTTTGATTTATGAATTCCTTAAAGTGTAAATTCACTAACAATAAAGCTTTATTCGCCCTACAAAGCGGAGCAGGACAATACAAGTACAACTGTATGCCAGTGGAATAATTGATGAGTAGGTGGTGCGTTTCACAAAATCCGAGCACCGTTTATTGACACACAGCATGTATTGGCCTTATTAAAGAAGTAATAGATTAAACTGAATAATAAAAAAATACATAATATATAATAATTCAACTAAAAAACCCATACTTACTTAATAAAATTATTAATTACAGGCATATAACTCACAGTCTAATCGGTAGGTTTGATGGGATGAAATTTTATGCAGATTTTTATATAGAACGAAAGGGGTTCAATCATGATTTCTGATGTAAGAAATATGATAATTAATATTAAGGCTTGATATGTTAATGGAATAGAGACAATTGTTAAAGCTTCTTGAAAATTCTAAGAGGATAAAACAGGATGAAAATTTGCATGAAAATTCATCATTTCTAACTTCCAAAAGGAAGTCAGAAATACTGAAAGCTGTTTAAATCACGTTGCACTGTTTTTGAAAATTCATTACTCAGTTGAAATTAGGAACAACATTTGTATAGACGATCCTTTTTAATGTTTTAAATATATATTCTTTGTTTATAAATAATGGCAGTGTACCGCATTGTAAAAATTCAATCGGTAATAATGCTAGTACGTATAATATATCTTTTTCATGTAACTTTTTTATAAAGTAGTTAGTTAAGCGCATTACGTTATGCCCTTCTGGTTCTTATATTTGCGTTAAACGACACCATTAATCATAGTTTTATTTTATCAACAACACCGATTACAATCGACTAATAATAAATTTTCTTTTTTCAGAATCGTAATAAAAAATATGAACACAATAAATCCAAAAATAGGTACAATTAACTTACACAAAAATAGATGCAGCGTATTTTTTTTAATGCCGTTCAATATATTTATAATAATAAAATTAATATTATAACATATAATTTATATACAAAACGACAACTGCAGCCTGTAAATTACCCACAGCTGGGTTAAGGCCTCCTCTCCCTTTGAGGAGAAGCTTTGGAACATATTCCACCACGCTGTTCCAATGCGGGTTGGTGGAACACACATGTGGCAGAATTTATATGAAATTAGCCACATACAGGTTTTCTCACGATGTTTTCCTTCACCGCCGAGGACGAGATGAATTATAAACACATATTAAGCACATGAATGATGAGTGGCGCTTGCCTGGGTTTGAACCCGCAATCATCGGTTAAGATGCACGCGTTCTAACCATTGGCCATCTCGGCTTATAATGTATGTCCCAAACGATAATTTTAAGACGTTTTTACACACACAACCCAGCTTGTTAAATTGAAAAAGATCTAAAGATTTATACACGTACTTTCTAGACTTCGCAATTCAATCCGTCGAGAACACATTAACATATCTACGCATGTTATTTACGTAATTTCCTCTTACGTTCCTTAAATATATTAATCTTAGAATAAAAATATATTCTTCTGTAATTTTTCACCTAATACAATACAAAATTAAACTATTCACTAAATGTGTTATATATGTACATTTTCTAGAAAGTTGCTATCGAATAATTTGAAAAGATTTCGTGTCGTATCAAAAGCAAATTAATTATTTAAAGATGTTAACTTCACATTTTCGCAGGGAAGCAACAGATCGTGTAATTATTGGAATCGAGAGCGAAGCGATTTCTAAGTGCATTGAATAACCAACTCTTCTGTTGCCGGCTTGGCAGGTAATCTCATGACTCTTAATCACATTACAGCATTCATAATAAATTATGATTCTGTACACAATTGAAACGCATTGTACTAAGATGTACCAACAATTTTACCGATCATTGGAATACTAACGTCATTTTTTAAGACTTTACATTTTATAATATTTGATTATTTAGACTTAAACTTCTTGCCTACGGACTCTCTTCTCTACTTTAACAGCTACACCTGAATAGTTTGTTCTAGAAAAGGAAACTATTATATAATATTTTATCACACCTAGTGAACTTATAATAAAAAATAAAGTTATTTTTTCATATACCAAAAAAGTTAAACTGCGTACAATATTACTATAATAGTACAATAGTACTATAACTTAATGACACCTTAAAATTGTTTAAAGTGATCCCTTAAGCTAACCATTCACGGGCATTCCATTTGGAACGATTCCACGCCAGTGGCTGACGTCCAAATTGTCATGCCATTCACGAGTACGCTTGGAGTGGCGCCACTCCATTTAATTTTTCATTTTGCTCGATAGTTAAATAATAATTCTACTAGATGTTCTAAGCCAGAATTTCTTTTAAATTTATCGTGATAATCAATATGAGTTGTTTGCCAGAGGCATGGTGATTCTTTATACATTTCAATCACCTCTAAAACAAACTCTTTCCCTGACATAATGACAGAAACACAGAGACAACCGTTCTTTACCACAGCGCAAAACAAAATGGCCAAAATTTGGAGTTCGGTTCGTCCACTCACGGGCAAGTACGCGCGGATTGGCGCCACGCCGCGTCGGCGGAAATCGAGATCTCGCATTCACGACAAGTTGGACTGCGGCCATTGGAGCGTCGTCGCATCAGACTTTGGAACGATTGGAAATCCAAAGTGTGGAGCAATGCCAGCAAATCCACGTCGTTTTTACCATTCACGATCAGTTTTTGTATAATTTTGGCGTTTTGGTGTGGCGCCAATCCAAATGGAGTGCCCGTGAATGGCTAGCTTTAAAACCAAACCCCGCTTTCTTTAAAGTTTATGTGTATAATTCATACTGAAATGATGAAAGCGAAATACGTTTAAATTAAATATATGTCTTCTAAATCCAAACCAAGCAGAACCATGTACTGGCATCGTTTATTGTGTGATGTGCTGGAATTTTTAAAAGAGTGACTGAATATTTTATTTATAAACAAAGTTACGTAAACATTATGTTCTATTTTAAATCTCCTTTGTTTGAATATTGTTACACTCGATTGTCACAGCTCTATATTTAACTTCCCACGTTATTTGTCTATTAAAAATGATTGCCCTTAATACATTACGAGAGATAATTCAATTCTAACAACAACCAAACTAAGAACGGTCATCGTATGAAACTCGGGCAATTAAGAGTAATGTAAGGCGTGCGGTATGCGCGTGCGACGGTACGTTTCACATTCGCATCGCGATCCGTGCGGGCACAACGTGGCCAGTCTGAACCACGACACCCTGGAATCATTGTGTGGGGCAAGTGTACAGTCTCGTGTGTGCTGGGTGTCGTTGGACGTGTGTTTGTGACGGTGTGTGTTGTGGCATGGGGTAGAATGGGGGCGGGGCACAGCGCTGAGGGCGACGGCGGCGCCACGAGCGATCCGCCCGCCCACGATCGACGAAAAACTCACAGCAGGAGGCGAAGGTAAATAGCATTTATACTTATTATCATAGTAAATATTTATATATAACACAGGCTTTGTAAAAGATAAACAATAAAAGTTTAATAATTATAATATGTGTTTTTTTTGTTATATAAATATATATTAAGCATATTTTTATTTAATATAAACAAAGCCTTAAAATGAAAGAGCTTTTTATTGCGTATCGCATTCTGTGCAATTTAATATAATACGATATAAAAGTAGTGAATAGACTGGCGATGAATGGATGACAATAAACTATTCCCTACACTCCGCACAATTCAATGAAAGTCGCCCGATCTATGCAATGGTAGAATATTTCTTACTGTATAATATACACCAATAAAAGTGTACCTCATATTAGTTTATAAGCCTTAAAGCTTATTTCTTAAACTTGTGATACAAAATAATGTAATACTATATTAACTATTTAAATATTATATTAAAATGTTGTATATTTATTTCTGTCAATTTTGCGTCGATGATTTTTGGTTCCAGGGAAAAGCTCGAAAAAGTGATTCGAACTTATTACATAAAATTATCTATCTTATCTATCTATTATGCTCAGCCTTCGAAAGTTAAAGCGTATCTAGTAAGTTTCTTTCAAATAAAAATAGAGCTAAATATGTCTAGGTTTTGGACTTATTTTTACGTCAAAAACATTACACGTTTTCATTAAGCGTTGTATAATTGTTACTCTTCAATTCGAACATTGCTATGTTCACCGGCCACCTCTGTTTTCAATAGTATAATGCTTTATACTATTGAAAACCTAGGTGGCCGAGATATTATTGCTTCACATCCAGAAAAGTTTTATGTGCTTAATGTGTAATTTATATCAGCGAAAACATCATGAAGTAATCTACAACTGTCGTATGATATTTTTCCATAATTTTATCTACCGATCTGCGAAGCAACGCGGTGGAATAAGTTCCGAACCATCAACACAAAAATGAAACCTTTGCCTAGCCGTGAGACATTTCAAGGCAGTTATTTATTTATTTTCTTTTTCACTCTCATCACGATTAAAGATGTTTCACGCCAATAATAAGTAATGATGGATAATTAAAAATAGAAAACATTTTAAAACCTATTATTAATAATGTCTTAGGGAAATGTAGAGAAAATGTTTCATCGTTAAGTGGGTCAAACAAGATGAAGTAATTAAATATGTCCGCATGTAGCAATTTTCTGCTAGGCGAATAAAAGGAATGTTAACAACCTTTTCTAGCGGTGCAGTTATCAATCAACCATTCAAGTATTAATTAATGATAACGTAGACAGGGTACGCTACGAGTAATAATGTTTTCAAACAAATATGCAACCTAAGTTTGAAGTGTTAGGGCTCATATTCATATAAAATCGTATGTAAACATTCGCTGATTTCAACGCAAGAACTTTACTCGTTATGGTTAATAAAGCCAATAGTTTGTATGAAATACGCTTTTTTAAATATCGTGGAAAATCGAAGTAGATTATAGTAATAAAAAATCGACAAACATTCGCTTTAATACTTTAGCGGTATTATTTATATGAAAACAACAATTTTGTTTTTGTAACTTAATATTAAATTTAAACTTTCTTGTAATCAAAAGTTATTTCATACAAACTGTTACGATAGGTATCTATATCTAAATCTGTGAGTCAAAACATACATCTATTAATTCACAAAGGCACGCGCTTTCTCATTTAATATATTATTTTTTAGTAAAATAAACTTAGTAAATTGTAATATTTCTTGTAACTCTAAGTTGTCTCACACACACTAGGATATCCTGTAAGCGGTAGTGTCACTCATACTAATGCACCAAATAATTTAATAATCGTATTTTTTTATTTTCTTTTAAACGACCATATCACGTAGTAGTATATTTATAGAAGAACTGTAGTAACAAGCACAAAGCACATTAAAAGTATTATACCGTTTATGTAACGTTTCTTTGAAAACAATTGCATCTCGAAGAATTATGATTAGATTTTATTAAACTTCTTTTATTTAACGTCTAAATATAAGACTTCCTTCTTTCTTATGAATATGCTAATCGAAATTGTACCGCTTTATCCGTAATAAACTTGGGTTTGAATTTTTTTGGCATTGTGATCGTTACATCTTTAAATTATAATGACACGTAGAGAATCAAATTAAATAAAAATAATACAAACAGACTTGCACCTGCTTATTATAAGTTTTTAACTTGTAATATTTCGAACGCTCGGAATGAAACTTTCAAATGAAAAATTTACGCCTACATTTATATAAAACTAATAAAATATATTCTACTACTCTAGATGAATACAGAAACCTCGCTCTTAAGTTATATTTTGCTAGAGATTTAAAAAAGATACTAAACTACCCTTTAAATGAATTTTCCTTATAAATTTCTTTTCTCGTTAAGAAATAAAAAATAACCAATAAAATTGATCTCTTTCAGTTTCTTTTAGCTAAAAGTATTTCCGAGTAACAAACAAGTTAACATTTTACGCTTTTAACTTATTTCCGACAAATAGCGTTTCTTTTAAAGTTACATTTTTGCAACACTTTAAAAACCCGAAGCGCACACCCGGATTTTATATTAGTACAGATTCTGTTGTTCTTGTATTATTTTTACAATTCAGCGGAGAAAGGGAAACCATTTGGTCACATAGTAAGGTAGTGACGTAGAAGGTTAATATGTACTATTAAGTATTTATATATTAGAGACTACTATTAATAAAATAAAATATCAAAATATTTATCTTATTTTTATCATATTTCTTTAAATAAGACGGTTATGAATAGATAAAGGACGTTTTAACAAATAATATTAATTCGTTATGTGAGAGGAATCACAAGCTCTGTTTCATAAAAGTGAAAAAAATAAGTTTTGGGTTACACGAATAGTCATTCGTCATATTGCGAAGGTCATATCGCACCATCGAATTTCTGGGTATCGGGTTATATCGATGGCAATTTATTTTCGTCCCTTATCTGTTTCTATGACATATCGCGAACTTCAATTTGTAGAACAATATATTTTCATAACTGTCACAAGTCTAATCTGAATAAATTCGGAAAAATGTGTTACGCGTAACACGAAAGGGTCAAAGGCATTTTTTCTTTCAAAATAATATATTTGATTAATCGTAAACGACCAAATGAACACTAGTGACCTTAAACCAAAACCAAATTATAATAATCCAAAATGATTGATTCTTTAATGATAAACTTTGAATACAATTGCGATAAAACCAGGAATTTGACGTTAACAATAATGTGCGCTTTCTATTTGACTAATTGAATTTCAAAATAGTTTCACTCAACACACACAAATGAAAATCTTCATCAATTATATATATAATATAACTAATTATATGAGTTACGAAAAATTACATTAATGTATATAATAATAAGTAATAATAAAACATTATTATTTTTATTATTTTGTACAGAATAACGTTTCTTATATAATAGATTCTCTATATTGATTTATTTATAGTTGTAGTTTTAAATTAAAGGATTGATTTTAATCCTACACACACCTCGCCCTAGATAATATTGTTGTCATATTAAAGATGGGTTGCTGTTACGATAATATTTTGTGGAAATATACGTGATAAAACAACTTGCTTTCATAGGAAACATAGTGTGACGCACCATTTAAAATTGATCATCCTGACGTTAATTATTCATAACAAAGGGAACAATTTATGCAAAAAATTAGAAGACAGTCGTTAGACACAAGAAGCGTAACTTCGAAACGTTGTAATTTCGACCCCAAAATGTTGCTCTGATTACGCCTAAGAAGTTTAACTTTATATTAAAATACGTACGAATGTAAGACGTTAACTGTAAAATAACACACATACAAAAAATATTTAAAATAAATTGCATTATGTCGTACATTTTACGAATTATAATATCAACATTACCAAAAGTGTACATCCTAAAATATCAGCTAAAAATTCAAGTTAATATTTAAGACACACAAACTAACAGGCGAATTTAAATTAAGGCTTAAAATAATTGTACATTTGATTTGTAAATAAATAACACGTTAAGTATTTCGTCAAACATTAATGTTTGCATAAAATAACTAATTAAATAAGTATTCGTATCTTCACCACCGAGCGTTAATTAGGTAAAATCATCTATTTCGAGTTTAAAAAGTTGAGAAATTCAGTGACATGTATCCGGCCTACAAACGGCAGTGGTGCTCGGGCGGTGGATTACACTTAAGCCTCTCGTTATGAAAGGCTTTTGACTCCAAAAGACCTTAATAGTGGCACTAGGCGTCTTGATTTTACTTTGTTTATTAAACGAATTTAATGAAGATAGCATCGCAGATTGTTTAAGAGTTTTCACTATTGATATTCTCGTCTCGTCATATATTCTAGCGCGAAGCTATATTTAGATTTTTTGTGTTCCGTTTTGAAGTACGAGTGAGTCAGTGTATCTTCACGGGACATCATAATTATGAATAGTCGGTGGCTCACTAGCGATGCAAGTTTAAATTAAAATCGTTTACGGTACCAATATCTAAGGGTAGCAGTAACTCCTAACCATTTGCCAATGAAAATATTAACCTGTATTATGAAAAAATATCGAAATAATTTTTCATGTTTATGATTTAGTTCAAATACAACGCAAACCACTAATGTAAATTAAAACTATGTTGAACTAGTGTTACGGTATGCAGCATAATTCCGAAGGCGAGACCAGCCAGTGTTGGCACACATGATAAAATAAGGAGATACACCTCGTAAAAGTTGGGAAACATTTTCTCGCAAACAAATAGTGTGGAATTGAATGAAATCTATTGAGGAACATTTCTACGTACGAGTGTTACTTTTTACATGTATTTTTTACTGTTTTATATTTTTATTGCTCGATGTGTTGAATGAATATAATATTACGACTTTGATCACACATATTACTGCTTAAAAATTCCATCCAATATGTAAACTTAAAAAGTCCAACTTTGATTAAAAATATTTATTTATATATTCATTCATTTAATAACCTAAAGACTACATCTATCTATTCTTAATATTATAACTTTGATACTAACTACGTCTGTTACCTCATCACGCCTTAAGCGCTGAACCGGAGTAGTTGGAGTCTCGAATACAACTACGAAAAGATATTGGCTACTTTTTTAATACGGAGCATAAAATGGTTTAGAAAATAGATGGAAATTGGAAAAAGGTTCAGCTAGAAGTATACAAAAGCTCAATCAATATTGAATTATGCATTTTATTATAAAAAAATATTCAAACTTTTTTTTGAACTGTAATAAGTTTAACCGTAGGAAATTTAGTTGAACTGGCAATTATAAACTTTATCGTTTAGACTTTAATTGCAAAGCAAAGCAAGCGAGAGGAATAATTTAAAGTTTACCAGACACATAGATCGGCGTAAGCAGGTGGGTCCAAAAGGGAGGCATTAGCAACCAAATTGGACATAATGAAGGCCTTCGATCGTGTGTGGCACAAAGTGCTTCTTTCGAAGCTTCCTTTCTATGACGTTTATGAAACTGGATGACCGGCTTTTTCAGATAATGAACTTGATCAGACTATCAAAGTCGTTGTCGACGGTGCTTGCTCTGCCTTTAAAATTCGTCAATTATGGAGTCCGCGAGGCTGCGTACTATCCCACCATTTCTACTGCATATCAGAGATTTGTTGCAAGTCAGCAATATTCACTGCTATGAAGATAACAGTACCATAGACACTTTTTATAACCCTTTCGTGCTATTTTTTTAGAGAAATCAGGTCTTCGTTAAACAGTCTCGGATTGGGGCAGGCTAAACCTAGTTCAATTCAAGCCTAATATCAAAATACTTGGCGTTGATGTTTCAAGCCTCGTTCAGTTCGGCGGCCAATCAGAAAACCAAATCGCCATCAAAAAAGCTGGAAGTGCTCAGCAAGGCAACACAGTACTTCAAGTTGGTTCATCGCCTAAAACTGTTCAAAGCGCAATTTTTATTAACATAATTGTTTTAATAATAGAACAAGGGTTGGTGACAAACAGTCTAACTTAAAATCATAACAAATTGCAATAGTTCAGCAATATAACTTAATGGTTCCGTGTGTGATATAATTAATCTAACGTGTACACGTTACGTTCATCTTCCTTTAAACTCAATATAAATTCTCAGAAAATACGTTAATCAGAATAGAGAAGAACGAAAAAAGGTGTTCCAAATTGTTATACCTGTAGTCGTGTAGCGAAAAGTCAATTTTAAATATTACACCCGAAGCTTTCAACGCGATTCGTAGAATTTTTACGATATGAAACGGGGAAAATGCCGTCAACATTTCGCAAAGTATAAATATGTATTGCGCATGAAGATCTCAGCGTCCACCTGACGATTAGCGAGCCACGAGCGGAGCAATTGGAGCGAATCCTAACTGGAACTACGGCGAGCGAGCGCCGTTATCAGATACTTTTTAGATTAAGATCTAATATCATTAATATATTTACAATATTCGAAATTATAAACTAGAAGATATATCAGAATTATTAATTTGCATCTTTCAACAGAAATGTAATTTATATTCACCATATTTAGATTCTGGTCAGTCGCTCTTTCACGACCAAACCGCTGAACCGAATTTGATGAAATTTGGTATGAAACAAACTTGAGCTCCAATTAAGGACATAGGCTACTTTTTCCCCTTACATATGACAACAACCTTCTTAAGCGCGATCGAAACCGTGGGCAACAACTATTCATAAAATTAACTAACATAGTCAATAAATTAGTTATTTATAATATTTTTCCTTAAAAATCTAATAATAAAAACAATCTTAAAATTATTATATATATCTATTCTATATATATACGTTTATTGTTTACGTCGTTTCCCGTGGTAATTAGTCTATGTGGTAAACATGAATATTATTGTGATTTCTCAAATGAATTTTAAAAATTTAATTAAATATTTCAAAGTTCCGTTATGTATGAAATAGCTCTCTAGCGTATCAACGCATTTAATCACAAATAAAAAATATATTATTATATAAGTTACACATAATATATATATTTTAATGACCAAGTGTTAAAGTCATTTGAAAAAAAAACGCTTTAGAGAATTATTTAGTGTACGTTACACGTGCGTTACATAAATACTTTAAGATAAATTATTTTAATAATTTTCAAATTGGAACTCTTCTCTAAGCTGGAGATATCACTGGAGAGATCACAGCCTTAACGATAAGGCCGTCTTTTGCAACTAATGCAATTCCAATAATTTATCATGTACCATGAATGTATAAAATCTCTTGCTAATTGGAGTGCAATAAGAAAATAATATATGTATATTTGATGTTATATATTTTGTTAGTAAATAGCACAACATGTAAATTAGTAATTATGGCAATATCTTCGTTGGTCTAGCATTTTTTAAATCAACCACCTTATTTTCCACTTAAAATTATTTAAAAAGTAAGCGATATATGCTGTGAAAAACGCCTTTTTATAAAGTTTTTACATATACCTATATACACACATAATAACAATTTTATTAACATTATTTGGTGAATTAATCTATTCTATAGATGGTCTATCTTCAATTTCATATACAACATCTCAATACTTTTGTTTTAATTGTATATTTACGACACAATAACAACAAATGTTTCTTAACATTATTCATTGTCTACGTCAAAGTTTACTCATAACTGTATGAATTCATTGAACTGAACATGTTTTCACTGCATATGTTACAAATCGATAACTTTCTAATTAATAATGTATTTAATAATCGCATATATCTTCTGTTACGAGTTGATATTAAATTCAAAGACGGCTTTAGAAGAATGCTTGAGAATACTTACGAGATAATTAAATTAAAAAGTTAAATTTCAAGATTACTGTTAATGATAACATTTGTATAACTCTTGGTTGGTCTTATTTGTAGCGGATAAAAATAGATTATATAAAAATAAACCCATGTTACGATTTAGACGTTATGGCCGAGTGATTACAACACTCTAAGAAATGAATATTAAGCGAAGATTGCGGGTTCGACGCCGGTTTAGTAAGACTAATTTTCCACGTCCTTAATTTGTGTTTATAATTAATTTTATGTATTGAACGAATACATTCTGACAAACGTTCTGAAACCTATATTACGCTCCTAACATTTAGAAAGTTAACTACTTTATAAAGGTCTAATTAATTGAATTAATCAGACTTTATAATAGAAATGCAAAAGTAGTATCTGCCTGTATTATCCATTAGTGTGTTTGTTAGCTTACCACAAACAAACCACTGAACCAATACGGCTGTCTCGTAGCCTGCATATAGACATTGGGTCATTAATTACGAGATTAACAGGAAAAGTGAATTTTATGAGAGTAGAGTTACGGGAAATAGTTATTAGAAAAAAGAGACATACTAATTGTAAATCTACTCAAACGAAAACATCACATTAACGATAACAATAGATGTTATATTTTATATACTAGCGCTTCGTTCGCCCAGGCTTCGCACGGGTGCCAGGCTGATACTAAATGTACTACAGAATTTATTTATTTACGACATCACATTAGAAAAACGTATCGAAATGCGTAATTTTAAAGATCTAAGCATACACAGGGACAGACATCGCTAAGCAACTTTGTTTTATACCATGACGACCTCCATGGTCGAGTGAGGTGTAGACCGGTTTTCATGGGTACGCCACGCTGAAGTCCCGGGTTCGATCCTGGCCGAGTCGATGTAGATTACCATTAGTTTTCTATGTTGTCTTGGGTTTGGGTGTTTGTGGTACCGTCGTTACTTCTGATTTCTATAACACAAGTGCTTTAGCTACTTACATTGGGATCAGAGTAATGTATGTGATGTTGTCTCATATTTATTTTATTTATTTATTTATGTAAAGAAGTGAATCATTGTCACTTACATTATGAAGCAAGACATCAATTTACAGATAAAGCTAAATTAATCTATTCTATTATTAAAGAATAAATATCACTAAGACTGACAAACAGTTCTATTAAATCATCTAATAATCCTCTCTTTCTTTCATGATTTATTTGTCATTTGAAAAAAGAAGACAGCATTGTTCAACCGATCCCTCCCTAAAGTATTTATAATTAAATCGTCCTAAAGGCGTCGCGGTCCGCTATCAGTGTGGCTACAATTCGTGTAAAAAGTGCGCATCGGAGCGTGTACGCTTCTCGCGTTTCTCCACACTACATTTTTCCACTCGAGACACATGTAAGCTGCTGAATCGCTTCACGCTAGCCGAACCGCGAATATGAGATTAAGTTTGATTTAATTAAATTAAAAATTATTATGTTTATAAACTACGTAAATAAATCTTATAATAAAATTACATAAAAATTGATTATACAACGTATATTTTTTGTTAATCTCAACATATTTAAAAATAGCAAACTTCATCAGTCATTCATGAATAATTCATTAATTGTTCATGTAAAATGTCTGATAAGATGTCAAAAGATAATCCTGGGGACCATATACGTATATTTATATTTACAGTTACATATAGGTATATGTATACATAATGTACACCCATATTCTTCCTATACAACGTTGGACGGGTAAATAGTCCTAATTAATAAGTGATTAATTACCTAACTTGTTTAAGTAAGAAAGATAATTAAAGTACCAAACATTAAAACACACTTTTATTGCGATTTAATAGCAACTGACCGAGCAAAATAAATTAAAAAACTTCTCCCATAAACTAGTCGTCTTGGTCTTCTAAGGCGACAGCCGTGACGACTCAAACTTTATTCGATTTTGTAAAAAATATTCTTACTTTCCTTAATTATACGACCCGAAAGATTTTTTCCTCTTTAACGTTTATTTCCTTATACAAGTGACTCGGGGATTTGCCTTTTATATGAACTGAATAATAATTAATTCAACTGAATAGTGGTTTTATAATAACATAAAAATATAATATAGAATAATTTTTAATTAGATGACAATTCATTATTTGTACAATAAAATAAATGTTTATGTTTGTTAATGTATTAAACCGTATGAAAAAATAATTAGGTACATGAAAAACTAACTCGTAACAATTTTATATTTATCTCATGTTTATTTGTTTAAATCGTTTAAAAAAGCTTTTAGGGAAAATAGGGATTTTTTAGGGAAAATAATATCTTGTAATTGTTAAAAAAATCACTTTTGCAAATATATTACATAGTCCATTACCAAAAGATGCATCAGATGGTGCGCGATAATTTGGATTGTAGAATTAACTAGTTTTAAGTTAGTCATAGTTTCGTTTTGTAATGTAAGTTAGACCTACGAGAACTACATAGACATACAATCATTTCTTAAAATGAGATAAAAAAAAGGAAAAAAATGCGTGAAGAATTAATACATGATGTTTATTGTTTACTACTACTACAACTACTTCGAATTGTGTTGTAGGTATTTTTATTGTAGTAAATATAACTTACTAGAAATTTGGAGAAACCCTGCGTTGTTTTCTTCTAATTTCTATTACTTTTTGGCACCTATATATTTAGTTTAGTTCACTTCTTTCATCTTTATCACTGTATACAATCGATACGTTTAAAAAGTCTTTCCGTTAACACACGAAGACAACAATTGTCATATAGGTTTTGGGAATTATAACAGGATATATTAATGAATATAATGCATAATAAATATAATGGGTATTTAATCTTATTCACAATATACGCCAATTGGAAATCGCAACACCTATTAAAAGAACAATAGGTACATGCCTATTTACTAAGACGAAAATCAGAGTTTTCTTTATATACTAAAACAAAAGCCGAAGTTCCTTCTTCCCGTTCCCAAATGGAAGTTCATTAATTTCTTTGCTATCTAAATGTTTTCTTTAGGCGAATTAATCTCATCACTAACTTATTCAATAAAAGAATCGTTACTTATTGACATTTAGACTGTGATTCCGTATTTGTTTCTGACGTGTAATTATTTCACATCAATATAACAATTGAAAAAGAAACAAAAACAAGAATAAAACATAAATTGATATGTATTTTCTTACTAATTTCTTACAAAACCTGTAACCTGCAAAAAATACAATACAAAATCTATATATTATAGTAGAAATGAAAATTTTTGACTTAATATTTACTTACTTATGTTCATAATGAAAAAACACTATTAAAACCATTTAACACTATTAAAAAAACCATTTAATAACATTAATAAAATAGCAAACGGCGGTCTGTGTGAAATTGCATTTAGTAGTGTAATTAATATACCGCTGACATATTATAAGATCTTAGAAGCTATGTATAAGTCCTATTGATTTTAAATTTAGCCCCATTACTATCGCGACGTAGACTAAGAAAGGTTCAACATTTCTTTCTTTCATTACTGCTATAGTATGAATAATCTGAACTAAACTATACTAATATTATAAATTTGAAAAACTCTGTCTATAGTTATTTCACAGCCAAATTACTAAACCGAAATCGATGAAATTTGGTTGGCTTGAAGCTTGAACTCGAAAGAAGTACTTCTTTTTTATGCCTAACACCTAACGACCAAAACTCCAACTCCAGAACACGAGCCGCGAGCTACAACTACTATTTTATAATTCTTCGAACTGAGGATTAAATAAGATACTTATATAATATATCATACGAATCGCATGTCAAGATAGATTCATTAATTTATGAAACCAGGCGCACGTCATTGGTAATTTTGTACATTAAATATATTTTTGTAAATCGAGTTTAAAGTGCATGATACGACATCGTTATGGGAAGTTTGTCATTAAAGTAAAATATTACCGTATTATCTATTTCCCTATAGACTACCGAGTTCTACTGTATCGATGTGATTATTTTACTTTCAAAATTTTTGAATTAGGAATCTTTAATTTCTTTTTTTTTACGAATTCCAATAGGACGTTTCGTTTTATTTAATAGATCCGGGCCTAACATCGGATCCAATTTTAGATAGACAGTCTTAGATAGTTACCAATTCGATAGATAAGATCGATTTTCAATCTGCGTCAGATACGTCAGTCAGTTTTCACTTCGTTCGTTCCTATTATGTTAACTTAAGAATAATTACAATAATTCATTAATACATTGCGTTGCCCTTGAACAAGAAGAATCGATAATGTTCACCTATAAATATTCTTCCATATAAATCGAAAATTAATAATTTGATTACAATGCTCAGTCTTTTGTAAAAATAATCTGTTATAAATACAATCTTTGTTATTTTATGAGTGAAATATCTTACTATTGAATTTTGTGCGATAAAACTTTTCAAACCGGTCGTAAAGTTTGACGGGTAAATCTGCCTGGGTTCTATTTAAAGTAAAACGATTGGAAGGTTGTGGAGCCCGTAATTATCTATCTACGACGCTCGATATAATGATCGTTAGCCGTAGTTGAATTACCTACTTCGTAGTGGTAGTCGATTTGACGTGAGTAGGTTACGTCGAGATAAACGGACGAGAGCTCGAGAGCACATCGTCTGCGGAGCAGATTGTAGATTATTCTTAACGAGAATATGTTATCAAGTAAAACTATTTAAATTCAAATTCATTACAATTTAAAAAAAAATCTAAATAATCAAAGAAGTTTTTTATTACAATATCTTTACATTCCCGAAAAATGTTTTTGTATTTTCAAAAATAAATATTCTTCTACCCTGCAAGAATATTTAAATATATAACGGAAAGTGTAACAGTACCGTGTACAAAACATTCGGGGACAGTTTAAGCACACATTTTTATTTATATAATGTCTTCGAAACTCGTATTAAAACTATATATTGTGACTTCAGGTCGACATACTGCTTACATTTTATAAACATAGCTGTATTCCGTAAGACACATGTCAAATTTTCTTTAATTCATGCAAATATTATCTTTTAGTTCGCAATATCATTAAGGTTAATTAGATTTAAAGAGATTAAGATATTGACTGTTGCTTCTCAATACATATTTTGTAATGTTAAAATATTAATGTTTTTATGAGAAAATGTGATTCTCATTACATTGGTACAAGGAACAAACACAATCTTGTTACTCCTGTTACTCGACTGCATAGAGTCAGTAACTCTTTTGTGGGGCAATGTATACGCTTCTACAACAGGATCCCAGAAAGCGTTCAAAATGCTTCTGTTGCCAAATTTAAAAAAATTGTTAAGGAACGCTTGTGTGCAAAAGGTTACTATACAATTAGCGAGTTTATGTTTGATAGCACACCTTGGGAATGAAACGATCACCTCCTGGCTATTTCTAATCATATACTACTATGTATCTTATTAATTTGACAAAAAAAAAAATAACAAAAAAAAGACCCGCTGACTTTCTTTCGCCGGTTCTTCTCAGGTCAGGGTGTTCCTTTTTCCGAACCAGTGGTAGTGCTTATTTGACAATCAATAAGTAAGTGTAATGCTTCTATATTGAATAAAAGAATTTGAGTTTGAGTTTGAAAAAAATATATAATAGTTTAAGGTTTGAAAAAATATGATTAATGCATTTTGACGATATAAATCTGTCTAATGCCAAAAACATATAAAACCATATATATCTACTTTCGACACGAACTTCCAACAATTTAAATGTGTTTTGATGGTCAGTCACTCAAACAAAATATACAATTAAATAAAATGTTTCAATGACAATCAAGCGTGTCGGCGTGACACGCGATACCTTGAACTTTAATTAACATAATCACTTCAGTATAACCCTTCTAGTATTATGAAGGCGTGATTATAAACTTACTTTATTTGATTACTCCGTGATAATACGATACAGTATTCTGCTATAAATATATAGAAAATTGAATTTTACTTTATGTTTAACTAATTAATAAGTAAGCTGATAACTTCGTACCCTTTTTAACGAAAATTCGAATTTAAAAATTCGCAAAGTTCAAGTGTACTATACGCAGAACCAGAAGGGGTGAAACATATTTTAACGTAATACGCGTTAGAACGCGCGTTACTTTAAATTCATAAAATAAGATTACACAAAATATCATGCTTTTTGAATAATTTTAAATATGTGTACTTATTTAATATGAAAAATCATTATGTTCATACTGCCAAAAATTCAGGATTTTTTTTATTTCGTAGAACAATGCGGCTCTTGTAAAAAAACGCAATCTCAAAGATGTAACACTGGTGTATTTATAAGCAATTTTTTTTTTTAAATATCTTGTGAAATTTGTCGATGGAGAAGTTAACTTTAAGATGTAATAAAAAAATTATTTAAAGTAAGAAAAGATAAAGGCTGTGAATATATACATATATATATGTGTATATATAAAATGCTATAGGTATTTATTTTCTTCTATTATGGCGACGCTCCGAGAAAGTGTTCAATAAAATACTTCGTTAAAGTTAATAAACACACGAAAGCAGAACAATACATATAAATAATATGAGTGTATATTTGTACGCTTAGGTTGCGAACGTTAATTTTACATTCGAAGTGAATACATTTACATACGCGAAGTCAACACTGTGTGGAAAGGTGGATCCACAATTTCACTGCGAACTATAATTAACGACAAAAAGCCTACAAGGGTCTCATGCTGATCCGAACTTAAATACATATTTACTCTAATCATTGATATTGAGAAAGAGAAAATAATTTGTTTTTGTAAAAGATAAATTAATATATATTTGGATATTTGAAAGGAATTACGTAATCGAAGAACAGCATCGAGCAATTTTTAGGCGTAACATGTCAATATTAAATTGAATTTCAAAGTATTTTCTTTAACTGAAACCTCTTTTAATTTTTTTTTTTATTTAAAAAATCTTTGAACTAAGTTGATACGAAGATTTCAAGGAGTATTAAAGAAACACATATGAAACTTACGTAGTTGGACGCGCAGTAAGATTATTAAACGAAATTTATGTACTCACAATACCTACACTTGGCGCCGGTGAAGAAGTCACTTGATGCGATTATTAAATACTAGCCGTGCCCGTGATTTTATGCTCGTTTGAATTTAACAACAATTTTACTGTGCAAATCGCAGATGTTGCTATAACTTTTTGGTAGGCAGCTTTTGTGGAATTAAGTTGTTGATGGGAAGCTCTCGGCGACTTGACAGCGGACTGGTGAAATGCGTGGGTGGAGGGGTCTGCACGCGGTACTGGACAGTATGTATACATTGACTTCTTTATTTTTTTATATATAATACATTGTTTAGAACTCGTCAACCTTACGATTGTAGATTTAAATTCAAGCAGGCACCACTATCATGATTTATGTGATCGAATAGAACAAACCTTTTCAAAACGATTAGAGGTGACTATGAAATTAACGTTATTTTAAGAAAAAAGTTATATAATAGAAATATAATGTAATCAAAGTAACTCTAAAAGAAATAAATATATATATCAAACAACGATACGATACGATACGTGTGTTTATAATACGTATCTTAATGGTACAAACACAGAGCCAGAGGATGGCTATACTTCGCAGATATGAAACCAAAACTAAGCTATCTAGATTTTCCATTTCCTTTTGTTTCAACTGCAGAGCTTAGAGAACACTTCTGATGATATAATGTTTGTATCAACATCACTAACAAACATGTTAACTAGGATTTAATAAAGACATATACATAGATTTTTTTATGGAATAGTTTGGCGGACGAGCATATGGGCCACCTGGTTCTAAGTGGTCACCATCACCTATAGACAATGACGCTGTAAGAAATATTAACTATTCCTTACATCGTCAATGCGCCACCAACCTTGGGAACTAAGATGCTATGTCCCTTGTACATGTAGTCACAGTGGCTCACTCACCCTTCAAACCGGAACACAACAATACTGCGTACTATTGTTTAGCGTTAGGGTATCTGATGAGTGGGTGGTACCTACCCAGACGGGCTTGCACAAAGCCCTACCACCAAGTAAATAATTATATGTTCGACCTTATTGTAAATTACATCTACGATTAGTAGAAATGAAGATTCTCATATACACATACATACATCATACAATTCTCCATTACAATTAATTTAAGTATATTAATATGTATTGTTTCATGTTGAAACAATACACGTAATGTCAATATACTTACATACAAGAGGCTAATTGTGAATGTATTACAAAACAAATTTATAAGATAGTCATTTGTTTATAAATATTCCATCTATTCATTTCGGAGTAAGCCATTCAAAAGAAGATGTTATGAACCAGAAATTTACTCGCATATTTATGAAATGTTAGGCGAAAAGCTGTCCACGTTTCGGATACCCCGCAACACCTCATCCATATGCATAGTGACTTTACGCGATGTACATAAAAATGGACGAAAAACAAACAATTTTATAAACCTGTTATATTGACGAGCGGTTTAAGCACGGATTATGACACCACTTTAAATTTCAATAAACGAAATTTAAATAGTTTTTTTTTCTTAATTTTATCCGCCCGCTAAAGGTTTTATTTATATTCACAACTATTCACCAAATCCACTCTTTAAAATGAGACAGCAAATACAGTCTAACATGACAAAGCTATCGGCACAAAAATTAAAAATCATTATGTTAATATACTCATCAATATTTAAACTATATTTATTTATTTACATAAGAATTATTAACATTAAGACTTTATACACAAATTATAATGAAAACAGCTACAGAATAAATCATTTATGACGTCTTTCATTCTATATAATACTATGAAGTATATATAAAAACGGACGAAATATTTATGTCATTCTTGAAATTACAATAATTGCTTAAAAGTATTAATTTAAAATTTTCTATCTCTGAGATATTTGTATCTCTAAAACAAACGAATTCAGTTTCACGCTCGATATAAATACAATTAAATAGTCCGCCAATACTGTCAAATAATGTTCATAGTTATCATGTCAGGCGTAGATAATAATAGTAATGAAAGCGGACGTCGCCTTCACATTAGACAAATGAAAACGCAACGATTTAATCAGTTCATTTTACTAACAAATCACTGTTTGAATTCACTTCTTCTGGGTGAATAATTAACGTAACACGTGTTATCCATTTAAAGTAGCTCTTCATTCGGTAAAATCGGAATATATTCAATTAATTGAGTTTCCACTTCGATTAAGTTTGATTCGATTAGGTGTTGGGTACTCATGTACTTGTCTACGAGTATACCATTGATAAACAGGTACGTTAAGAATCATGATGATCGGTTGAACATTTAAGACGTGAAATCGTAGCCATATAATAAATAAATACACGATTACTAGATTTCGAAATGTATCTATATCATTAGTATCAAAAAGTATACACAATTTATACAGATTGTACAAATTGAAACGTCGTACTATCGTTGATTTATGAAGTGTTGATTGTGTGTGATTTGTGTGTAAAATTAAAGTAAATAGTAACAGTAACAAAGTTAGTGTTACTTGTCATGTTAAATTAATCATTAGCAACATGAAATCATTGACAGCCTTAGTATGTACTCCTGTTTTTTATAATATAAAACACATATTTTTCTGGCTGAAGGTGGTTGATTTTTAAATTATAAAAGTATTATTATTAGTTACAAACATTTCCTCCTTAACGTCAAGATTCAATCACTATCCAAAAAGTAATGAACCAATGATAATTTAATACCTAAACATAGCTAAGCATCAAAATGAAAACAATAAAAAAAATGTTTAAGTTTGCGATACACAAACCACCTGAAACTTATAACTCGCAAACAATGACGTCGCTGTTTAAAAAAAAAAAAAAATTAAAAATCCTGTCGAAAAACGTTTCTGGCTTTAAATATTTCACAGATAAAATTCCACATTACCATCACAGAAATAATAATGAAACTCGGTGTAAATAAACGGGTGGGATATCGTCATCCCCTACACAGGCGGTTAACGAGAGATCTGCTCATTACTGCATAAAAGGAGGTCATTTAGTCACCGGAGCGCAGTTGCTTTAGGACTTTTCGTTAAAAGACTACGTTATTTATTCAAAGCTATGGTTCAGGAAGTAACGTTGTATTTTTGTTTTTAATCCATGCTTTTTATTAATATTGTATGTTAGACACGTAATGAACATGAGAAGGACCAAAACAATCCTTAAAAATAATAGCTTTTGAATAATTTGTAATACATTTTTTTTAATAAAATAGGTTAACAAACAATCGGGTCAACACCGACCATAGAAATTAACCTTCCTTACATGACCAATGCGCCTTGAACCAAAACCTTGGAAACTAAAATGTTGTCCCTTGGGCCTGTAATGACATTGGTTCCCTCAACCTTCCAACCAGCAAAAAACAATAATAAGTTTTTGTGGATCACAGAATATGTGATGAGTTAGTACTTTTTTAAACGGGCATGCAAAAGCCCGGTCACCAAGTAACTTAAATCGTCAAATGAATACCCCAGATGCATCATTAGATAACCTTATCAAATGATTGACTCACTTTTATCTCGCCTTCTGTGTCATGGAATTATTTTTTTTATTTTTTTTCTACCAACGACAAAATAATATATAACGACGACAAACCATGAAAACTATATGCAAAAATAAAATATCAGTAATAGACAGTTTTTTAAAACAATATAATTTATATAGAGTAATATAACAAATATAAATAATACATGAATACATAATTGTAGTTAAGAACGTATTTTATAAAGATAAAATTTAAAAATATCGTACAAAGTAAATTAAAAATTACTTATTCGATCACGATAAGTAATTAAAGAGTTATCTTTAAGAAATAATGTAAAAGACACCATAATGATTACAGACTTTTTATATTATGTTCTTATCGACATAAGATTAGGTTTTAAAAAAATATTTCTGGTGATTCATCGATTTGTACCAAGATTCAACAAAGTTATATCACAATACGTTCACTATATTAACAAAGTTGTCAAAGAAATTCTTGCCCTTCTCGTCACCAGGGCGATCATTATTTAGTTTACTCACTGAACATTCGATACAATTTCATTAAACTTTACTACCCAACCCAATTAATTCAAGATAATTACAAACTCAAATATTATTTGCAGATATCGCGGACTTCGGTATATTAATTTACCAAAATCAAAATTAAACCATACAGTTCAGCAGGCTCAACTAAATCGTATTGTGGCATTTCAACCAACGGATATACTCAACATAACATTTATGTAACAAAACATTATTGCTTAATAAATATACAATGTGAAATTAGTTTTAAAAAAGCGTCAATAGTTATTTTATTTTATTTTTCACAAAGTACTTTAAAAACTATGGTTTTTTGAAAGAAATTAAAATCAATATTGTTATTAATCAATAATAATTTATTACAGAATTAGGTCGGTATACACATGTATACCGGACTAATTCTGTACTAAATACATATTGATATATACGTACGTACGGTCGCACATACGTAGCTTTATAAAATCGAAGTCTACTAAAGAGCACAAAGGAGTAACGATCTTCCATAAATCACTTACAAAGGACGACAAAAAATCGTATGTGACAACAAAATCATTACAAGATATTTCAGAAACACAGCCTCCTAATGGGTACAAGAAACAAAAGGGACGCATAAAGTAATCGTTACCATAAAAATGTTGTATAGTGAGATCACATCGTTACCCTACAAAAGCGTCAACCCTCCGACACCTTGACTTATCTCGTAAAGAAAGCGCAAAGGACGTAATAAATATGCATATATAAATAAATTTTATGATAATACGACTCGCCTCTTAACTAATAATAAAAATATAATAACAGTTTTATTATGAGTAAGCCATATCCGTAGTTGATTGTTTATGCAAGTTAATAGGTTTTACCAGTACAGAGAATATAATCTTGCATAAGCCTTCATGCTTTACCAAAGGAACATCTGCATTGACTTTAGCAAAACATATTAAGTAATATCCTCAGTCAAAACATTCACTCAGGCAAACTGACCACTAGTCGTTATGTGGTCAGTTTTGTCTATCTATTGTCCTTTCATGCTTGAAGCATGCCATGCTTTTACGTCGAAATACAACATTTCGCAAGTTTACAAATTCTTGCTATAAGACGGCTTAATAACTTATGAATGGCATTAACGTGGGCGAACGTCCGCAAAACACTATATTTAAAGCAACATAATTATGTATGTGTATTAGATGTGTATATAGAGCCGTGGTAGCCCAGTGATTAGAACGCGTGCATCTTAACCGATTATGGCGGAGTCAAAGCACCACTGAATATTCAAGTGCGTAATTTGTGTTTATGATTCATCTCATGCTCGGCAGTAAAGGAAAACATCGTAAGGAAACCTGCATGTGTCAAATTTCATACAAATTTTGCCACATCTGTCTTCCACCAACCCGCATTGGAGCAGCGTGGTGGAATATGTTCCAATCCTTCTCCTCAAAAGGAGGCTCTAAGACCTGCAGTGGGAAATTTACAAGCCGTTGATGATTGATGATGTAATATATAATTAGTATTATTATTGTTAACATCACTATGCATAACTTCAAACAATAAATAAATGAATACAATACAATTCGACTTCCATTTTACAAAGTATATTTATTTTATATTATAGAATTAAGGCCAATTCGAAGAACAGAAATAAAGATACTTTTAAAATATCCGGTAGTCCAGGCAGATGGCGAGTTTTATTAAACAACGAAATATTCAGCAAAGATGGCAAACCAATTTCCCGGTTAAGTACATTCACCGGCGCCCTCGCTGAGTCCAGACGTTTAATCTAATCGATGTTTCCACCTGCATGAGTCTCGGCTCAGAGAAATTTTTAAAAAATATTTTTGTATTCTTTAATTTATTACTAGAACTTAGATCGAACCCATAGTACCATTTTGAACTTTAATTTGATTTTATAGGTTTTTTTAACAAGTTATATATTGGATAAAATTATTATTCATAGTAACCTTCAAATGGGAACATACATATATATATATATAGACAATATTTTGTCGATTCATTCCCGTGTAATTTATTCTGATATAGAAAGTTTTCTCATGATCTTTTTCGAAAGCATTGCCATTTATAAAAGCGTTGACTAGCGAATCTGAGGTAGTGGGAAATTATCATTTATGATACAATTAATAACATATTCAAAGATAAGTTTCAAAATCTCTGTGTCTCAGTTGGAAATTCAGATAATTAAAGGTAATATATTCCACGGTTCGAATTGAAAATCTTCCTCGAACTTGCTTCATAAATCTTATGTAACTTATAATACAGTTTCAAGACTTAAGCATGGTATTATTTAATAATAATTCTGAATTAAATAATGAACTATGGATTATTTGAGTTTGAGTTTATTATCACATTATGAATAGAGTTGAGATGAGCCATAGGGTAGACACGTAGTTTTAACGAAAGCTTGTGGTTCAAACCCGGGATAGAACCAGTATGAATCTACCAAGTACATTGTAACATCACGGCGTAATAAGCTCTACATTCAAAATAAAATGTAGAAAAAAAGAACTTTTAAAAAAAAATAGAAAATAAAAACCCATTTCATTTTGAAAGTAAAACTACATATGTCTAACAAAGAAGAACCTACTTTCTGAACCGTTTGTAGTTTAACATTTAATTTTACCATGGAAATAACATGAAAGGGACTTAAAGAGCTTATACATATATAAGATCTTTGAGCATTGTATCGGTTTGCTTGTACAACATATCCTACGATATATCAGAGAGGAAATTCGTACTCGTCAGTGTATCAACTCACTTCGATATCGCCATCTGGCTCGTAAATATCGCACCTCCATAAAGAACCCTGGCCCAATCTCTTGATTTATTGACCTTTAACTTTTTATAAAATATAAAACGTACATGTTTAGTGAATATCGGACTTTATACCTTAAAATTGTCACATGTATACAATATATAGTAGGAAGTAGTATTCTAATATGAGCCTAGATGGCCCAGTGGTTAGAGCGCGACCTGCATGCGCCACATGTAACACCTATTAATTAAATAGAATAGTGGAATGTAACTATGTGTAAAATTTGTATTTGTATGTGGGTGCGTGATAATATATACAGATATGTATGTATATGATTGTGCGGGCGTGTGTGCGTGTGGGTGTGTTTATGTGTCAGTTGAGATTAAGCTATAGAATGAATATATTTTAGCGTTTCATAATAATATTGCATATAAAATAATTAAATCATCAAAAGCTTTAATATAGTACATTTTACAGCGTATTTCGGTATTAGTATTATGTCTCCAGTATGTACTTAGTGTGTGATAAAGTACGTCGTTTCCGTAATACAAGTAAAATTAATTAAACGACATATTCAGTCTAAAACAATGCGACTCTAGTATTCCCGTGAGAAATTAAGAAGACGATGAACTTATATCTACTGAGAAAAAAGGACACGTAATAAAAAGAATATAAATTTGTTACATTATACTAGATTTAGAAGTGAAAACAACACGTTTTATTAAGCAATAAAATGTAATTGATCCTATGTCTTATCCATTATCAGATCCATACCCGGGAAATATAAGTAAAGCTATTTATCACATAGTCCATAATTATATACACTGTGAATATTATGATCAGGTGAGCATCTTGCTCGTACACCTAAAACATGAAACAGGAAAATACATGATAAATGTTATGATAAAAGATGTACTGGCATCTACTGATTGCAATAGGTATATATTCTGTGTAATTGTTGTAAAAAAGTTTTTAAGCGACGAATTTTATTTCAAATTATCACAGTTCCCGGTTATTACAAGCACTAGATACATTATACTTTATTTACATTAGATAAAGTAAAATTAGTCTCTTAGTGACAGATATCTTAAAATATTTGAAAATTTGACAATTTTAAAGGGAAAATTTTCTTAATCTTCATCGCCCAATGAAGTAATTAAAAATCGATTCGAGAAATAACACGATATCGTAATGAAGTTGAACATACATATACATAAGTATAGAATTGGGTTACGATATATATATGACTTTAATTTTATAAATAACAATTTTTAAATACAAATTAAACGACGTAACGAAGATTTTTAATATAAAACAGCGTCTTAAAAGTAATTGAAGTTTTGTCAAGAAATACTTAAAACAAAGCTGGTCACGGAAATTCCTCTGGCACTGAAAGCTTGTACGCAAACATATTATTTACTCGAGGCCTCTCCAAAGAGCGGAATACTTTGCATAATTATGAACTTACATAAATTACAACATTAATTGTTATTACGTAAATAGCAGATGTAGTTATAATGACCCACTTTCGTATTCATACACTACTACGAATTGGTGGAATGTATCCTAGGGTGAACTGTTTAATGTGTCGTCATTAACAATTGTTTATTTGATTATTTTCACACTTTAAGTACACATAGGATACGCTTATTTCCTTATATTTAAAAAAAGTGCTTAGTCACATCTTGTTTAATTACTTAATTTAAAAATTTATGACGCAATAAACGAAAACTAAATTTAAAAATATAATACAGATACTAACAACTATAAATATATACTGTAAATTGCATCGTCATGTTCCGTTTAGTTTTAAAGGCAAGAGTCGTGATAGAACAGTGGTTACAGGCAATTTTAACCGGTGATTCTGAGTTCACAGGACAAGCACAAAATTTCATGTGTGACATTTGTATTTGAAAGTACTCGCTGGTAACGGAAAACATCGTGAGGAATCTGCCACGTGGTGTAGTCAGCTCTAAGGCTTTTATCAAAGGGAATTCCTAGGGAATAACTTGTAGTGAAATATTTTTCAATCTAAAATAATCTTGTAATGGGTTCATTTTACTGCGTATAAGTCAATAAGACTGAGTAAAACATATAAGTAATTGTATATTATTTAGACGCAATAAATAAATAATTTTGTATAGAACTGATTTATCTGGTTCATCAAACATAAAACTTCTTCTAACTCAGGACATAGCAAGCTGTGCCGTAACAGGAACTCCGTGAAAGTGGAAAATCTAGTTCAAACTAGCCGCAGGTCGAATTATTTCGCCCAAGTAGTCTACCAGACATTCAATTCTGAAGACATTTAACAAAATAAATCATTACAAGAACTAACACATTTGAATATTTGTATTATCTAGAAAGAATTACTATTTCGCTATTTTATACACAAAAGAAACAACCATTTAGTATTGAAATCGGCATAATAAAGTACACTTAATATCGCGCCAACAATGTGGGGTCCAATTGAACGCAACACATACAATAGAACACTAGATACAGCAATAAATTGCTTTTTTGAATAAAATAAAAATGCGCAATATAAAAATAGTTTAAAATATGATGGTATTCAAAATGTTCAGTTTAGGATTAAATTAAAAAGAACAAAACACTTTCTAATAATAAGCACCTCACGTTGAAATCGTATAAATTAAACTTCTTTTAAACTTAAGTCTATGTATTTACTGAACTACTAGTATATTTTAAGTGTGCCAATAAGATTCACTAAGAATGTTTTACATACTAGTCGATATAGAAAAAGCTCATTACTTTTCTATGTTGTCTTGGGTCTGGGTGTTTGTGGTAACCTCGTTATTTCTGAATTCCATAACACAAGTGCTTTAGGTACTTGTATTGGGATCAGAGTAATGTATGTGATGTTGTCTAATATTTATTTATTTATTAAAAAAATCTTATTAAACAGAAACAAAGATATATTCATGAATGGACATGACATTGTACCAATTTCGTTGACAAAGCGTGAAAACAAATTTACCGTGATTTTATTTTAAATACGCGTATATCCAGTAAGGCGTAGACGAAGATCTCAGTTATCGTAACTTATGTCTGACTGTCCGCCTGAAGATATCGGTCGTTTGGCATCAAAAACACACGCATTGCGGGCTCGACCTCAATGTTTTACAACACCATGTTAAACATATATTAAAAGAGGAACTAGTGGAAAAATCTGTTACTAAAACTTGATTTAGAATTTGAAAAAAGAACGCCAAAAAATATAATTAAAAAAAAAACACTATTACATTTGTAAAACTTCAACCATCTATTCAACAATTCGCTATTTTATACATACATGTAAAATTTTCTTCAAGATTGCGACAATGTCGCCTTGTTGATTGGCACTTTAAATGACACAATTCATTGGGGAGGGAGACAAATGACTGTACATAAACATATATAAGTTACAAAAAGCGAAAGAATATTTCTCTAAAATATTGCAAGATTTTAAGCCCAGCAGCTTATATTACTCGAAAAGCGTATGTAATTACGTAAAATTATATAATTTCGTGCTTAAAACTTAAACGTTTTCCGTCTGTACTGCAGTTTATTAAATTGTAGCAAAACTTTAGGCAGTTTCGAGGTCGTCAATTAGTGGCTTGGTTCTTTTAATTACTAAAGGCAAGACTACACGTCCAGTTCTCCAAAACTTAATAATATACAGCTTGCGGTATATTGGTCGTCTCGGAATAAAGTTTAGGCGCTGTAAATGTCTTGCTACATCTCTTTATCTACGAAACTTATATTGAACTAGAAACGTGATCAGCAACACTTGAGTACTAGAGAACTGGACAATATAGAATGGAAGAAATTACTTCTCAAATTGTCTAGGTTTAAAAGATATGGGGCATGATCGAAATTTTAATTAATAGGTAATTAGAAAGTAAAATACATTTTAACACTAGAACAACTAATGTTTTATAGCACACCATATTTATTGAGTACAGAATACGGTAAATATATTTTTATTATTTTAGGGTAAAGGCTTATTGATCACTCATTAGACTTACAACTGGATATTAAAATACAGACAAGAACTATACAAATACAAGACTTATCATACTTAAAATGTTGCCAAAGGGTAAATATAAAATTTTAGGCATGAGATTTTATTTTTTTCTTTCGCTGTTTTTACTTTCCTAATGCCACTTTTTTTGCGGTAAATTGTTTGCAGGCGGATTTTTACACATTCGCAGATAAATCAAGATGTCAACGAAAATTTATATCATATGAACGCGTCCACCTTGAGGCGCAAACATTAGCAATATATGAATCTCGTATGTGAGAAGACAAAAAAATAAAAATGGTTTGTATTACGGGGGTTATTTAAGTGTTTGACTTCCGTGTTGATCTAGTGGCTTTGATTTCGAGATTCTTACACCAGATCTATCCAATAAAAGTTATTTTTATTATATTAGTGTTTTTTGTCAAAATTTTCTTACTAGCAGCCCGAAGCTAAGAAATAGTAAAGTTTACCCTCACGTGCCTCGAAAATCACGTAAATCCGTCGTTCCTGCGTCTAACCTCGTCTTATCTGACTGTCACGATCACACACGCATTGTGGGATATACTTATCCACAAAAGTACACACACATATATATAATATAAATATGCATAAAATGCATATAAATATGCATAAAAATGATAAGAACAGAATTTTTACTTATTAATTGTGTACACTTTATGAGAAGATAAAATGCGACTTCGATGATCACAAAGCACGAAATATTCGTTATTTAGAAACAAGTGTTTCTTCATAAAATAATGCATTCAAACGTATCGCGTGTTAAACGTCAATTTACTTTTTTAAACGCGAACAAACAAATACCGAAAAAAATAAAATCAGTAGTATGCAATACCTTTTTCAGCTTCGTTGAATTCTTGTAGACTTAAATACATTTTAGTCACGGCCTGTATTAATCTTTATGAGTACATCGTCCCAACTATAACTTCTCTCTATATAATGCTTGGGCTCAACTTTGTGATTGCGATGTCAGAAGCGTTCGTGTTTCATACAAAAGATATTCTTTTTATTCGATAGAATGCGCTACGTTCAACAACGAAAGATAAATTTAATGCAGTAGGATTTTATTAAAACGCATTTCAGATTACTACGAGCTTTCGATTTCTGTACAGATATAAAATTGTATATATATTTGTTGATATATAGATACTCACAGTATTACTAGGATGTATTACAGTATTACTAGGATTATGAGTATATGACTATTAATATAGGAATCTGAGTATCTATCAAAAGCTAAACCTCTAAACTAAAGCCACGCCATTTTAACGTTTATCAATATTGATTGTGATTTACATATTTATATGTAATCGTACTCATGATGCGTAAAGGCAAAATAATATATATACCTATTTAAACATTTTTCGTACTAGAAATGAACATCATCATTATCATTAGCCATCAACTGGCAACATAGTTTGTCCACTATTGAATGACTCCTCACGAAGAAGTACAGCATTGATGATAGTATATTTAATACAACTAAACTTCTCAACTGTATTACATTATGAACATTTAAGTTTCGTTTTATTAAGGGAATTATAATTTCGAACTATCAAAAAACGACAAACTTTTATACTAATTCACTTTTATCGAAATTATAGAACAGAATATGTATTTAATGGAATGTACAAATATTGTAAACGTAAAAGTTAAAACAATGACAAACTATGTGAAAGCGTACCTGAGTACCCAAAAAACAACGACATAATGATCCAAGTTCATACAATTCGCTAACGGTTTCATGATTCATAAGTAAAATGTAACAAGCATTTAACACGTAGTAGCGTGTCGGAAGTTATTATGTGCAAAACTTGAACGCTTTACCTTCGTATTTTTAGAAATGTGTAATATTATATTCGTATATAGGCTAACGCTAATAGGACGTTAGAATAGTTACCAGCCATTCATCATTTTTATAAATAATTAGAGACTCGCCCTGGCTTCGCATGGCTGCATTGCTGATACTAAATATACTGCAAAATGTTTGTGTGTTTTTCAATCATTCTTTACTACATTGTTAGTATAAAATATACAAACACCTTCTTCACGAATCACTCTTATCTAATAAAAAAACCGCTTCAATATCTAAGGATAACTAGGGACAGAAAGCGGTAAGCGACTTTGTTTTATACTTTGTAATGAAGAACATATTATTACAACATATTATACCAGTTAGAAAGATCAGCCAGTATAACAGGCGCAAGGGACATAACTTCTTAGTTTCCAAAGTTCGTGGCATGTTGGCGAGTGGTTAATATAGCTTACAGCGCCAATGTATCTATGGGAGTGTATGGACTTATATTCACCGGTCTACGTATGGATTATGAATTGAAAAAAAAAAGTGTTTAGTGACAGACTTCAAATATCTATTTTTACTATAATTATTGTGTAAAATAGGCCACTCTTTTGAGAGAGAAAAAACAAATATGACAAAGCTCTTCCATTCTGAAGTGGCATATGACAACGGACAAAGAGCTTTTTATCTCATAAGAATAGTTTGTTCGTTTCAAATTTATATACTATTCAATAAACACAATACTATAAATGAGTATGTAGTTTTTATACAAACTTAAGAACATGAGGGCTTAATTTTAGATCCGAAATGACAGCGCGGTCGCTTTGTCACTCTCACACTTTGCTGTCAGTATTTACTTACGCAGCCGCAACTACTCAAACCTTTCACAGAAACTTTGTGCTTAACACACACACACATATATGTATATATAAACCTTCTGTATGTGTGTATGTAAGTCAACTTCTCGAACGGTTAAACGTATTTCTATTAAAAATCCCTGGATGGTTCATCTGCATTAGATAGATAGCGCTGAAATCGAAAAATAAATAAATGCTTAGTCCACCTATGTAGTAAATACTTCTCATCAATACAAATAGTTTGAACAATAATAGTTGTTTACATTGTTTGAACTTTAATTGTCTTTTAGAGAATAAAATTGTACGTTTATTCAATATTTAAGCGACTATTAAAACAGATCGAACCGACAGAACGAAGCGAACAGTAATTTTATTAAATTGAAATTGTATTGATAAAAAACAACTTGACTATATTCTTCATCGTTTCTTACTATTTATTATCGTTATATCTATACTTAATTCAAACAAACTTATTAAATTTTAACGCTCTTATTGTTTTAACAAGAGAGACGTATTGGTTGGTATTGGCGTTATTTCATACATGTATGTATATTGTCATTATATTGTATTAGTAAATTAAATCTACAAACGGCATTGATAAAGATTTACTTAAAAATAAAATCCTTTTATTTTCATAGAATCAAAATAAAGTTATAAAACGTTGAGTAAACTCTTTGTGAGATTACTCATGTGACATTGGATTTGTTTGATATCTAAAAGGTCGCACGTGAAGTTGAAAGAGTGTAATATGTAGAGCGCCTTTGGCTCAAGTTGTCTGTCTTACTTTGAATTTATGGTGACGTTCAATACTTTGCACTAACAGTGAACTTTGAACCAAATTAATATTGCTATATATACATTATATATACATTGCTAAAATAAAAAAAAATAAAACAGAAAAAATTACAAAAAGAAAATATCAGACTATTACAATTAATAATTTTATTAATATTGTTATTGCATGTTTCTATAAGAAACCTTATGATAAATATTAATGAATTCATTGTTGCGTGTTGGGTTGTGACAATTACTGTGTAATCAGTAGGTACTATACAAATCGAAACCCAACTCGAGCTATAGATTTTTTTGAACACCGAAATAAATGAAATCCTCAACTGAAGGTCGTTCCTTGACCTCAATAAATAAACCGTACGTTGAGCTCTTTAATGTAATAAGGTTATTCAACTTCTCTCGAATATTTGACTTCTGTAAATCTTTGGCGTTCGTATTAAGTCGCTTCAGTTTTTTATTTAATGTCATATGTACAAATTATAAAAAGTTAGTAACAAGATATAAATTCATAGAAAATAAAAACGTCTACATTCTATACAATCGTCAATTGTCTGCCAAGTACGGTTCGTAGCACCCATTAATCACTTTTAAAGCGTAGCAGGCGTAGCAAATAGGTCGGCGTAGATGCCAAGCGTAGACGCTGGAAATTCGTAGCATGCCGTAGCTCGTACATCTGGCCGATATCCTATGTTAGTGCCAAGTTAATACTCAAAATACCGTTTGGCCTGTGTTTCGTTGGATTCGAAAAATGTTATTTTTAGTTAATTTAAAATCATTCATCGTAATAATGCATTTTATTATAGTTGAAACATATCAACAACAACAACAGCCTGTAAATTCCCACTGCTGGGCTAAAGGCCTCCTCTCTCCTTTTGAGGAGAAGGTTTGGAACGTATTCCACCACGATGTTCCAATGCGGGTTGGTGGAATACACATGTGGCAGAATTTCTTTGAAATTTGTCACATGCAGGTTTCCTCATGATGTTTTCCTTCACCGCAGAGTACGAGATGAATTATAAAGACATATTAAGCACATGAAACAGCGGTGCTTGCCTGGGTTTGAACTCGCAATCATCGGTTAAGATGCACGCGTTCTAACCACTGGGCCATCTCGACTCTATACTGGGCCATCTCGACTCTATCAAACATATCGAGTAATGTAATAGGAAGAAAATATATATAAGATTAATATTCGCATAAATACATATGAAGTCATTGAGAAAAAATAAATACATACCATAGTAATATTTTAACTTTAACCTTAAATTAAAATTCAAAATAATGTGTGTCTTAGTAATAAAATACAGCTGTGGTTGTATTTTAGTACTTAGTTAATTGTTTTGTAATTTTAATATTAGTAAAATACGTTAACTTTTATTTGTCTTAATACAATCTTTTATATATCAGAGTCATAATATCTAAAGTTAAAATGTGTGCTTGTACAGACTTTATCGTTTTCTGTTTTGCTTACATATAGTTTTTCTTTTTTTTTTTTTTTATTGTTGTTGGAGTAGTAAGCTATAGTTATTAATAGATCAATTAAAATTAAATTAATTGAAAGACAAATATAACAAACGCTAGTAAACCTAATAAATAAATAAATAATTTAATACTAACTTAAATAAAATTTAGTTCAAAAGTCAATTAAAAAATTACATTAATTTTGCTTAGAAGTTAGAGTTAATAAATTGAGAGATTTTCCGGTCTACTAGGGCATATTTCTGGGTATCGGCGAGCCCCACATACCCCTACTTGACGTGGGGGAAATGCGTAATGCGTTTTTCAGCGAGAAAAAAATCAGACTTTCGATTTCACCTAAATTATTTTGGTCGGAAATACCTAATAACTTTTATCGGCCCGACCCGAGGCCAGAAGCTATGACCCAGAATCATGAGATCTGTGGCCTTATATATAAAGCTCCTAGACCAGCGAGTCAGTTACGGACTAAGTAAACTAACACAACCTATGTAATTTGCTGTAACTAATAATTATTATTATCGGCGCTAATGATTACATAGACTATCAGTATTCTCTAATCTCAGTTACGAAACAGTTACTAATTGACAAACGAGCAATAACGCGGTTAATAAAGGACTAACAACGGTATGTGTTTAGCGATGATCACGACCAAGAGGAATCTATTTGCCCATTAAATTGTGAGTACATTCTGGTTTAGCTATAAGAGAATACAGTAGTTGGAGCTATGTTGTTAAATTTTACTGAAATACCAAACTACCAATTTAAATTGTTTAACTTCTATCTGTAAAATTTATTCTACGGACTGCGCTTTAATTTAAATAAAAATACACTGACAATAACTAAATGTTGAATCCACTCGTGTTTCTACAAACAATAAAACTAACACGAAACCGTTACCCAACACTACTATTAAAGGCTTACACAATTTCAATTTTCTATTTGCTAATTACAGGACATCTAGGTAGCTGCAGATGTGTGACGTGACATGAAAAATAATTACGTTCACATGTCTAACTACACTCAATAGGATTCTGAATTATTTCTATATCTCATATACGATAAAATCAGACGCGTAAGTGCAGTGAGAATAAGAACATAAAGCTCAGAATACGGACTAAATCATGACAATTTACCGAATTGCAGCTGTGGTATATTTTGCGGAAATTGAGGTTAATCGTTTTATTCATGTTTAGAGAGAAACATGCCTTATAGCATTGTAATAAGGATCATAACGGTCAACAGCATCTACATGTTTTGATGTGAAAATCTGGAAAAAAAAATATGGCTCCTTTCCAGCAAAAATTTTGCACAAACAAATTAAAAAAATTAAAGACGGTTCGCTCTATTTCTACAATCTCTAGAGACTTAATATAATGAATTGAAATGCAAAACATTACTGTTTTAAAACAAGTGATTTGATATCAAATCGTAAAATCAAGTTAAAAGTTGAAAAACCATTTGCAAATTTTAAAACCTGGTTCGTTGGACATCGACACTCCAAACACAATTTAACACGGATCGTTCGGTTTTTTTCTCGTTGTAGATCGATAGCGCCAATAAAATGATCCATATTTTATTCAGACAAATTGAGTGAACTCGTATCAAATAAAATTACGCCATCATAAATTTTATACCGTATAAATATATGTATTTTTAAATTATCCTCACTAACTGCACAAATTTTAATCAAATTGATAGGAGAAATCTCTGATTGAAGGAGAAAAGCTTCATTTTGGAAATTAAATTGTTTTACTATTACGAGCGCGTTGAAAAACATAAACCCAAACATTTAAAGTTTTTGTTAAATAAGTGAAATCGTAATATCCATATAATATTTTTGGTAATTTAGGAGTAGTCATGCGAATGAAATAAAACAGAAAATAAACTTCGCAAACCTAAAAAGAAACAGGATTAGTTTTGTGTAAAACCATCAGATTAATGTTTTGTTTATCATTTTCAAGCGTAGCAAATATATTTTGAGGCGACTTAAAACGCGTTACTATGGAAAAGTCTCATAGAGAATTTCGAATTAACTGCTCACGGTGAAGTTTCGTTTCAACGAAACCGCCCTCATTAGCGCGAGATTTTCTTGATTAAGCGGCAAAAAACAAAAGATTTACCGTTAGCAATTCCTTTATAATCTAGAAAAGATATTACAAAAGTATGTTTAATATAAAGACTTACACGTTGTGTATACTTTATTCGTCGTTTCCTTTTGACTATGGAGCGCATTTTCACCGTAATAGCTTAAATTTCAAGGACAAGAGAAAAAAATTAACAAGGCTATTTTTAACTAAATTAATCTTTATTTAAAATAAACATTTCAATTCAATATAAACATAATATAACACAATTTGTATTACCTTCGCTCATTAAGATGAGCTTTCCGTCCTGACATCCATATCACAGATTAATTACATCTCAATCGTGTTCGTAAAATGAATAATAAATGACTGAATTTTAGTGATCATTCAATAATTAGATTTACATTTGATATAACATATAATATACTTTTTATAAATTAGTCGTAAAGGTACAAAATTTAGTGCGAATAAAAGGGAAAATTAAAATAAAGATTTATATTTTTATAAAGGTAAAAAATACATGATTATTTATGAAAATAACACATTATATACAAAACATGATCTATCAGATATATTCATTTCAAATAAATCGGTATCAACATAAACTATTAGCGGTTCACACTACTACTTTTGAAGTGTCATTCAATACAATACACCGGCAAGAAATACAGTAAGTGCTCTACTTACTTATTTTCCATGATTTAAATAACTCGTTTATGTTAATAATTCTGACAACAACGTTAATTGGACAATCAACAAGAAAATTAAACTATTTTAAAGGCAAACTTTGCTCACCCCGATAGCATCCTATAAAAGTACATAAGTACCGCAAAAGCTGTTATTATACATGTAATTTGTATGTTTTTTTTTTTAATTTGTGCCTTTCGTTTAGCTTATCTCTATAACGTATGCACGCCACTAGCTTAGCATACAACTATACGACGTAACTATAAACAATATTTGTTATTTAGCCAATAGAATTAGAGCACATGCGACCTTGATACTTCATAATTATTACAAAATACATATTTGCAATGCATAATTGCATGCAGTATGTAATGCATAATATTTTAGATTTCATGGTCATATTGTGACGTAACAGGTGAGTTTCGAACTCTTTTCTTACAGAATAAGTATGTTATACAGAATTTGCAGCAATATGAAAATATTAATACATTGATATAACTTTGCGAGGAATGTGACCTGGGTTGCAATTTCACAATGCTACCGCCAACAGCTAAATTTATATTTCGAGGTTCCGGTTTAGCGGAGTTAGCCAGTTTCATTGAAGACATAATTATCATCAGTATCTTAGATAAGCTAGATTAAAAATCAAGTGAATCATATACTTGTAAAAGGTTAACAATAAATAAAAAAAACAGCTGTCAGCGTACAATATTATGGAAATGAGAAATGGAATTAAATTTAAAAGGTAAATTGTTTATAGAAAATTAGACAAACCATTTTTTTTGCGACTCTTTGGCGCCCATTGAAAAGACGAAAAGGGTACCGCTGGTTTTTTGGGTATTCCGGTGTACTAGGGCAGTCCTGATCACCCAAACATATTTTAACATTAAGATCATATCACATATTGGTCAACCTTATTAATGGATTATCCTCTGTATAATAGTAGGGTAGTTACCCACAATCAATAGTACTATATTGATATACGTATTATGGCGATGATATTGGTAATACTTACATATAACGTAACGCAAACTACCTCAATATACCGATAACTCATCAAAGTAATAACTGGTATAATTAACAAGTATAATTAAATTCATTGAATAATTATTTGCATTGCGGATTTAACTACGTGTGTATAAAGAAACATTTTTAGATTTATTTCCACATTCGTTTGCCTAAATATTAAAAACAAAAAAATCTCGTACAAAAAACTTTTAGCGCCAACATGTCTAATATTACATACAAACATGTATTTACGTATCTTACTTTACTAACCTTAACCTTCAATATGTTTACCAATAGCAATAATAACAAACTTTCGATATAGAAATATCGAGTCTTACTGATTAGTATGCAAGGCGACTATTCCCTGACCTGAACTGGAGTATATTAAACTTTACATATATAACGTGATGTATATAAAAATCTCGATACTGAAAACTCTATTTTCAGATACAGATCCTACGGGTCATTATGTATTCGTGTATATAGAATAATTTTATATAAGAAAAACTACAGAAGGACAACACTTTACGAAATGTCCTTTACGCGTATTTGATAAATAAAATTGATGGCCACAAATATTTTTTATACATTCACGGTTTCCCTTCTGAAATACAAATTAATTTTATTTACATGTGGTCTACCCTGGTGATACATTTTACTTAAATTAATTTTATCGTAAAATATAATTTATTTTATTCATTTAAACATTCAATTATATTTATTTCATACACCAGTGGGTGCTACTTCCTTTTATTATTTTAAGTTATGTATAATAACTATTAACGCTTACTCGCAACTGTGACGACGTGTTTTGAAAATTATAACTGAAATTTCAAATGTACATTTTGTCCACGTGTGTGTTGTTGGATTTGACGTTATTAAAATACTCTAAGCAAGATTTCGAGTTGGACAACCAGAATCAGAGCGATGATATATTATATTATGTTACAGCGAGTTATTACAATATTATCAAACACAAGAACATAATATATTTCACACCATCAATCTTAAAATAAAAAGAGGTACGCGGTCTTGCCGCTGAAGAAGATCTCATATATGAACTCATATGGGTACCTGAATAGTATGACCTCGTCGCGGTTTAAATAATTCCCTATTATTCTGTCTCTTACGACTTCACAAATCTGAGATTTGCTGAATCGATTTTGAGATTTTTAATCATACTGCGAATTCGAGTATATTTGTAATCTTAACTTATGTTATAAACGCAAAAGTTAGTGAGTTTGATCAACTACTCAATCGAAATTATTATTATTTTTGATACATATTGTCTGGGGCATATAACAGGAGGTACCCAACATATCCAAACCATCCTACTTTACACGAGGAAAAAACCGTAAATGAAAAATAGTTAATTAATACGGGTGCTTAATATTAAACAGTGGTATACCAATTATTAATTGGCCAATGTTGAATTTGATAAGCAATCAAGTAAGTGTATAACGATGCCGTCATGCAATATACTTAGAAGCAATTGCGTTTTATATATGCATAGCTGGTACAGCTACAACGCTACAGCGTTACAAATATTCGCAAATTTAAAATTATGACGATACGGAGTGAAACTTTTTGTTTTAAGAGCGAGTATTGAAACAAAATTTACTATGAAAAGGTATCTGATTGATAAGGACCTTACATACTAATAATAGTTTTATTATAATAATAGGGAGTTTTATATGACAGGTAAACTATATAGCGTGTTTATGAATGTTAAAAAAATAGAGAAATGTATTATTTTTCAAGGACAGTTTTATTCAATTTAAGATACATTATTTGTAAATAGGTTCCTAACGAGATTTATTGTTATATGATATTTGTATAAATGCATAGAAAAAAAAGGTGAGCGCGCGTTGTTATTACTTATTACTTCTAAAAGATACATGCAGACAGTACAGGCAGGCTCTTGAATCGTATTAGAATAATAGTTTATTAAACTAATAACTTATTATTTAAAAAAAAATATGGAAAAATCACTAACTACTTCAAATCCTAAGAAACGTAACATTTGCTATGTTTTAGTACTATTTAAATTGTTAAACGCAAATTAGTAAGAGTAAGATTTAGTTCTATCGGGACGATAAATTTATCATTGTGTAACAGTAAGAGTCAAGAGAGTTAAAGAGACCGTTAAAGATCGCGAAGAATAGATTTATAAAAAACATTGAATAAACGCCATTAAATTATTTATAAATTCAACTTGACTTTCGTGATGTACGAACATATAGACTTTGTAAAGTAAGTAAATTTTATTTCGATACTGAGATCTTAATCATAGTCCTGTTAGATATTTCAAAAAGACCGGGAGAGGTCAGACGCACGTTTTACGTGATTTCAGAGGCGAAGGATTATAACACTGTCAACATTCTAACTCCAATACATATTCTACTGAATTATCTTTAATAGAAACTTATACTAGATAATATTCAAATCTACAATGTATATATCTACAATATGATCAACATCAACGAGGCAGATTAAAACATCAAATATTTTTGCAGAAAGGTCCTAGATCAAAATTTTTTATGCATAATAAATGTGATCGGCCACAAGTCAATCGAGCTACAAGTTATTAAGTATTAAGACGCACCTTTTACAATTTATTTCCCTTTTAGCAAAACAACCAAAACATACGTTTTACACTAAACTCATATTACATTGAGATGAAATATTTATTTTTCCTACCTCCACTGTAATATTTAATACTGGAAGAATTTTTAATCAAAAGGTTCACCGGTGTAGCCAGCCATACGTAGTTGATGTAATGACCACTTCGACTAACATTTTTGCACTAATTTAGCAAATTAAAAACGTTGCTGGAAATTATATAAAATTATTTCAGTTTATTTTATAGGTTAAGCGGGGAAATTTTCACTCATAACATTTGGTACCATGCAATTTTGTATAAGTAACATCTAACATATTTTTTAAATATTTTATACGAGTTTGCGTTTATACGATATTTGATAATACAAACGCTATATAATAAAATGATAATCACACCAGGCCCTTTTTTATAACCTATGCCCTACATGCTAATAACTATGAGGACTCACGCACGCATTGTACTTTTTTGTCTAATATTCCGAAGCTACTGGTCTAAATTACAAGGATCACACGTAAAGATAATATTCAAACATATTATATTTAGAAAAATATAATATTTTTGATCGTTCAAATTCCTCGCACAATAAATAAATCTTTGAAATCAACGAACATGTTTCATAATAGCACAACTAAATTAAAATTTTTGCATATTTTGAAACTATAATTATAGGAAAAATGCACTGTTTAAAAAATATTTATGTTAACTAAATATATAATTTTGACTGACATACGCTAACTTTAAAGGGGCAACTATATCAAGTTGAAAAAACATCTAAAGAATTATAATAATGTATCCGAATATCCTTAAATCCGATTATCTTTTAAACAGTATGTAAACTTCTGTCCATGAACTAATAAGACAAGAACTAATCAAAACAGTAACAAATTAGGCAAAAAAAAAACGATCATATAGACGCTTTGCATAAAATATTACATTCTATTTTTTATTTTCATCTACCAATATTTAGAAAAAAAAATTTAGTATCATAAGGATTTAAGCATAGCAAATAAAAGTATATATAACAAAGATGAAACTATGTGAAAAAGCCTGTGAGGTCGTTCACGCAATGCGCGCGCGGAACACACGAGATCGACATAATGCAGTAGGCGTTGTGATAAAACATTATCGGATACATAAGTTTAACTATAGTTATGTTTTTTTTTTTTTTTTTTTATTATTCTTTATTGCACAGATCAATCATGTACAAAGGGCGGACTTAACGCTATTACAGCATTTTCTGCCAGCCAACCCAGAATAGTGCAGGAGAGAAGTCAGTAGGGTGTGCACAGAAGTTAAAGAAAAATTAAAAAATATATACATAGCGATAGACACCTATAAATATATATAATAATAATACAGTAAATTAATTAAATCAATGTTATACATAATATAATATAAAATACATAAATATACATATACATAATATACATAAATATGCACAAACATATACATATATAAGTACATAAATATTTAACATATATACATAAATATATATATATATGAATCCAATTATGAGAATGGTATTGATAAAAAGACATCACGCAGTGTTGACAGACGACAGATAAAATTGTTTTACTTGGCGCTTGAAGGAATCGCGCGATGGAGCTCTACGAATAGAATCAGGCAAAGTGTTCCAAAGCCGGGCTGCAACTAGAGAGAAAGAGTTGGAAATAAAGCCAGATTTATGGGAAGGTATGAAAAGGGTAAGGAATTGAGAGGATCGTAAGGGCTTATTATGAGTAGAGGAAAGAAGAGAAAATTTAGAGGATAAGTAAGTGGGAGCATTAGGGTCGGTAAGAATGGAGTAGAGAAGACATAGAATCCGAGTATATCTACGTTCCCGTAAAGGAAGCCAGTGTAACTGTTTCCTAAAACGAGAAACGTGGTCGAATTTGCGTAAGCTAAAGATAAAGCGAATGCCAGTGTTAAGGAGACGATTAAGTTGTTGCAGGAGTTCTTCCGACAGATCTAGATAGCAGGAGTCACCGTAATCAAGAATTGGAATCAAGAGGGTAGTAACAAGCTGGATTTTAGTTTCCATGGGCAAAAAATTTTTTAAACGCATCATGGAATGCATAGTGGCGTAAAACCTACGAGAAACTTCTTTAATATGTTCCCCCCAAGTGAGTTTACTGTCAATGATAATGCCGAGGTCTTTAACACTACTGCTGAACTCTATTGGTACATTATTATATCTTAGGCAGGGCAGAGTCAGAACATCTAGCTTAGCCAACTGTCTCCTGCTGCCTATAATGATGGCTTGTTGTTCATGGCTGGCTATGTTCATCTTATAAATTCATTTTCAATTTTTGAAATTCATTTTCACCTTTTGAAATTCATTATTTTTAAAAATAATTGTTCTGAAAAAATTAATTAATGGATAGCGATTTTATTTTCCTTTTCCTACATACTGCTTCTGCTGCTTAGTTAAATCACATTTTGATCACGTGGATTATATCTTTAATTGAGAAAGCTGTAACTTATTTAGAATTGAGATAGTTCAACTGTATAAGAACTAATTAAAACTTGCTAACTCCTTGCAAAACCAAACACATATTGGAATTTTGAGAAAATGTATTGTTATTAACACTTAAGAACCGTTACTCTTTTTATAAAAGTTATTAAGACTAATGCAGTATATTGTATTTTAGAACATCTACACTATATTTTAACACAAAGGCATGAAAAAAAACACTCGAAAAGGAAATCGTCCAGAAGAGAGATATTTACAGGATATTACACGATTTGTCGCCGACAACTCTACTCCCAGTGATTAATAATAATAGCGCCACGTTTCTGAAATTAAGGTTACATTTCTGTAATTCCCAAATTACGAGTTACTCAATTTATCAACGACCCAGATTATAGAAAGAATAAATATTTCATGATATACAAAAGTTTGTAGCAGTATTCTGTTAGTGTGATATACAATATATTTATAGGAGTTCGTGAGTTACGTTTAGGAAATTCGAGTTGGCCCAGTGGTTAGAACGCGTGCATCTTAACCGATGATCGCAGGTTCAAACCCAGACCTCTGAATATGCATGTGCTTAATTTGTGTTTATAATTCATCTCGTGCTCAGTGGTGAAGTAAAACATGGTGAGGAAACCTTCATATGTCTAATTTCAAAGTATTTTTGCCACATGAGTACTCCACCAACTTGCATTGGAACAGGGTGGTGGAATATGTTCTAAACCTTCTCCTCAAAGGGAGAGGAGGCCCTAACCCAGCTTTGGGAAATTTACAAGCTGTTGTTGTTGTTGTTTTTGTTGTCGTGAGTTACTCAAATGATTGTCAAATATCAGCTGCTCGAAGCGGTTTCACCCGCGATAAATTTTCCTTTTCCCTCCCCGTGGACCGCGGTGTGGTATTATAAAGCCTAAGCATTTATTCAAAAAGAGAAAAGTACTTATTCAAATCCGACTTGTATTTATAGATAAAAGCTTTCAAACAAAAGCCAAACAAACTCTTCAGCTTCTAAAATTGCTTCAACACATTGACGATAACACTTACATTTATTATCACTTGGGTTTCAGCTTAGATTGCGGCTTTACAAAACTCTTATAGACTATTATTTAATACTAGTGACCCGCCCGGCTTCGCACGGGTACAATTCTGATAATAAATATACGACAGAATTTGTTTATTCAAGAAATCATATTAAAAACTTCTTGGTTTTACATATAAACCTTGAATCAAGACTGACAGATAGCGATAAGTTTGTTTTATACTATGTATACCTACTTATATAATAATATAACATCATGATGATAATTATACCAATAAACTAAAAAAATTGGCATAACATTATATTAATTGCATTGTCAATGATTACAGTCAAAGAAGAAACTCAATTTTGAATATTCAAAAAAAAAATACACTTTTTCTACTCGTTAATCGTCGTAATGTATCACATTTGATTGAATACAATACAATACTTCAAAAACAACACAAAAGATAATATTTAATAGCCTAATGCCAGTAAAGAGATGTTCAAACCGTCTTGTTACATTTACTTACGCGCAATCTTAATTCCATCATAAGAGTCGGACGAAAGCGGCGCCGAGAGTCTACCATCTTATAGCACATTCATTATTCCCCACGGCTTTGCAAACATATCATGTTTTTCCAGACTATTTCTAATGTGTTGATATAATGAAATATTATGATTTTGTTAATGTGGTCGTTAATTTATCAATTAAATGCGTTATAACTCTGTATTTAATAGACAGTTTTATTAAGATTATGTATATTAATATTGGCTGAGGACGAGATGGTCCAGTGGTTAGAACACGTGCATCTTAACCGATGATTGCGGATTCAAACCCAGGCAAGCACCGCTGATTCATGTGCTTAATTTGTCTTTATAATTCATCTCGTGCTCAGTGGTGAAGGAAAACATTGTGAGGAAACCTGCAAGTGACAAATTTCATAGAAATTTGTCACATGTGTATTCCACCAACCCGCATTGGAACAGCGTGGTTGAATATGTTCCAAAAACCTTCTCCTCAAAGGGAGAGGAGGCCTTTAGCCCAGCAGTGGGAATTTACAGGTTGTTGTTGTATATTAATATTATAAATGAGAAAGTAAGTATGTCTGTTTGCCCCCGAGTCCAAACCATTAACAAAATTTGATGAAATTTCGTATGAAGCAAGAAAGGACATAGGCTACTTTTTTGCCTGACAACCAACATCCTAAAACGCTAGCAAAGCCAAGGGCGACTACTAGTATACTATATATAAATAAAGGAACACCCTCGAAAATAAAGAATAATATCTGTAAAAAATACAGGCGTAATCTAAATGTGTACTCTCTTTCCTTGGTAGGATTTTTCTTTTAATGTACTATAACAAAAGAAAACTAAGTGTTTATTCCAGTAATAGATTTTTAGTATTCGACGAGAAAGGTTAAAGCGTCAGTCTGTAATACAAAGAACTATTAAACAATATTTGAATACGTGTATAGTATGAAATTAAATATTTTGGCTTTAGTTTCTGCCACCGAACTTTTCAGTCACCGTGCCAGCAACATTAATTTATTTCAACACCTAAAAGTTCCGAGACATTCCTCTCGTTCAGAATCATTTTACAACAACTACAATTTATTTGATTTGCTTAGATTTGCTTTCGAATTCTATATTTAAAATAGATTTTTTTTTAATTTCCTTACGTATAATCATAGACATTTACATTTATTTAATCATTTGTATCTGTCATCTTTATATATTTCATTTAACTGTAGCTTTCAAATATCAAGCTAGTATATAATATAATCTGGATTGCGCCTCGTCGATAATTCTAACATCAGTAAACAAAACGAGTCATTACTTGAATACAGTAAACATTTATTTTACTTGAATTAAGTCATATTTACTCCGTTACGGTGAAAATTGACAATGGAAAGGCTCGTAACAAAGTCCCTTGCAAGGAAAATGTACGAAATATTTTTTTCCCATTTCAAAGAGCATTGTAACGTAAAATGAAATGCTGAGCAAAAGCATAGTTTCACCAAGTTAGGTTTTCGTTGGTTTTGTGTTTATGTTAGCTTTGTGTAGCCTTCGAGTGTCAGGAAAACAAAAGCACCGAATTATTTATTTATTTATATTGAATGTTTGAATACATCATTGAAAGGTAAATCTTTACTCTTTTTTAATGTGACATTATCGTAATTATCAGGTAATCAACGGAACAAAAAACATGCAAATTCGATTGTCACGCCAATAACGAGATTGCAAAGGACTTCGCTATCTTTCATTTGCATAATTGAACATTCGAGCCGTGTCGTAAACACATTCCACGATAAATGTAACAACATTGAACAAGTTATGTATTTTTTTAATTATTTGGAAGTAATAGCCACCTGAAAATGCTGAGTTATTGGAAATAGGTAGAATTATTTGAAAGGTAGGCGAGAAAATAAGCGTCATGTTGGTGAGAATACACATAGATTTTGGAACAGTAAGATTTAAAATCCACGACGTAGGCCGTCACTACACCGAACTGTAATTAAACTGGCTCAAAAACCGGAATTTTTTTTGTTCGATTCAAAATACGGTTGCTGGTGAGATCTATGAGATCTTCATTGCACTTTACATAAAAAATATGATAATTTATTTATTTTTTAAATAATGTGCAATAAATAATGTTTATTTTTTTAGAATATTTACTAATAAGACAAAAGTTAGCTCATGTGCTTTCTGCTTAGACACAGTGAATAATTAACGATTTCCTAGTTTTTTTTTAGTCACGATAATTTTTTTTATAAATGCACATATAAACACACAATCGATTAGTCTTTGCCTGTATACTAACTGTGCAAAATTACTTGATACAAGTAATAATTTATATTAAAGAATAAACAAAGAACACATTTTCAGATCAATACAATGACCATTACAAATAATATACAATAAATTATTAATATACTCTGTGTTATCTCCAAACACGCAATGAACGAATGAACATTTTTCATTAATAAATAATTCATCAATCCAGTCATTCATCCAGATTAATGTTACTCTGGTTTCAACCATCGTTGGCTCCGGGAGGAATGCGGTACGATTTATTTAACACAGGGCAATAAATTGGTCCCAGGTAACTTTATCATTTAATCCCAATTTCACGTATTTGTAGCAAAATTAAATTTAAATAAAGCTTAAAAATATTTCCATATGCAACAGTATTAATTAAATATGTGCATCATAATATAAAATAATTACTGAACCGATCGTGAACGCGTACAATGCAGGCAAACTAGTATTTCTCAGCTGAATCGCAATTCCAATTTCCTGTGTGAAATGACGCCAGTGACAGTTATAAGATGAGGTATCAGCACTTGCACTAATACGTCTCTAAGTTTTCAAAGTTTAAGTGTTTATAATGCTCCGACTCGGCTCCAAGATATATCTTGCAATAAATCTTTAACACATTTTTTTTTGATTCAAGGAAAATACCGTCCATCCATTGCATATATCACCTAGTCGTACATTATTAAGCGATTGATCCAACAAGTAATATCTTCCTAGTTAATATTACGTTCGCACGTTCTCTCGTAACATACATATGACGCAAAGTTAGACTCAACTTTATTTGGAAACGCAATAAAATATTTCAAATGTCCTATTTTTTGTTTAGGCATTAATGCACATTGTCATCATTATTATTACATAGTATAAAACAAAGTCACTTAAAGTAGTATGTATAGATCTTTAAAATTACGCAACGGTGATCACTTGGTGGTAGGGCTTTGTGCAAGCCCGTCTGGGTAGGTACCACCCACTTATCAGTTATTCTACCGCCAAATATCAGTACTCAGTATTGTTGTGTTGCGGTTTGAAGGGTGAGTGGGCCAGTGTAACTACAGGCACAAGGGACATAACATCTTAGTTCCCAAGGTTGGTAGCACATTGACGATGTAAGGAATAGTTAATATTTCTTACAGCGTCATTGTCTATGGGTGATGGTGACTTACCATCAGGTGGCCCATATGCTCGTCCGCCAACCTATACCATAAAACAAAAACAAACACAAACTATTTAAATATTCTACTGAAGAATGTTAATATATCTACAGAGACAGCGTCTATGGGCGGTGATAACCACTTACTATCGGGTGGCATTTCCCCGCTTACATTTTGCATAAAAAGATGTTCGCCAATGCATTATTAATATTAACCATTACCTCACAAGTTCTGCCTTTCAAAGTTCACAGGTGAGATCGTTTTATATTCAGAAGCGAAACTGCTAAAAGCAATATCCATTAGAATTAAAAACCGTTCAATTCATTCGAAAACTCCGTCCAGACGTAAATGGAATGTATGAAAACTGGTGTGTTCATTCACAGGCTATCGTCTTCCAAAGGTTCGATATTACGAGTGGAGAGTTTTATCGCCTCTCGTAAACCAAAAGAAACACATAAATGTTTACTGAATTTAAGAAAAATAAGGCGCCGACGCTAACAGCTAAACGTACGAGTATACCTGTTACCTTTATGTCTGGGTTATAAATACTATACAACTTTAGTTTTATTTTTATTCCATAAAACGTTAAATAGAAACTAAACTTACTATATCTATCATTAGGGGACAATCAATAGTCCAAATGTATTTCACACTCAATCAATTAACCATTATATTCAGTGCATTCCTTTTTCGTTTTACTTGTAAGTAGATTTTAACACACATCAACAACAACAACAACAGCCTGTAAATTCCTGCTACTGGGCTAAAGGCCTCCTCTCTAGTGGAGAAAGTTTGGAAGATATTCCACCACGCTGTTCCAATGCGGGTTGGTGGAATATACATAGGGCAGAATTTCTACGAAATTTGTCACATGCAGGTTTCCTCACGATGTTTTCCTTCACCGCTGAGCACGAGATGAATTATAAAGACAAATTAAGCACATCGAATCAGCGGTGCTTGCCTGGGTTTGAACCCGCAATTATCGGTTAAGATGCACGTTCTAACCACAGGGCCATCTCGACTCTTAACACACATCAAGAATAAGAAAGGAACACATATCAAGAATAAGAAAATTCTAAATCGGACTTTTTAGATACAAATCGTTAGGTCTCAAGTAGGCCGAGTGCTTGTTAATGACAAATGCTTGCCAAATACGCTTCGCTTTGCCAATATTCATGCATAACATGACACTTCAACGTCAAACAATTTATCATCTTAAATGAGCACTACAATTGTCAAAACTCTGGAATGTTCAGAGTTGATATAAAATATGACCTATATAATAATAATATACAAATATTTAAATAGTTCACTCATAGGCAAAATTAACACAGAACCTTTTGTAGTGTAATTTTTTTTCCTAACTTTAAATTTTTCTTCTAATAAGCAAACACTGCATCATTAGGATCTGTAAATTATGATAGAGAATATGGTTTTAAATTCAAGATACCCTTTCTTAGACAAAATATTAACTTTTAATAACTTAACTACTGATCCTTATTCTCCCAGAAGCATTCACAAACCGAAGTTAAATTTATTTTATTTGCAACACACGTAAAATAATTAATAACAAAAGTGCATACATTACAGTACATATTACATATATTTGAATTACAATTATTTAGTTTCGGTTTTGATACACCATGTTCTATTAGCAACTAATACAAACAGACATCAAATACTGTGGCTTGTTTAGGACAATTGAATGTTTGTACGCAAGTTAATTACGTGTCCACATGTGGCGATGATTAGATATTACATTATACAGAGCTAATGGATATACAGACCCTCGTAAATGATTTTAAAGTAAAAAATAAAAAAGTAAATACAAAAACCATTCTCTCGAATCACTCTATCTATTAAAAAAACGCATCCATTGCTTAATTTTAAAGATCTTAGCATACATAGGGACAGGCAGCAGTTAGCGACTTTGTTTTATACTATGTAATGATTAAGGAGAACCAGAGAATAAATCGGATAATCAATAAAGTATTACAATGTCGCATGTGAAACTTCTAAGCTGTTCTATGGTACCTATAAAATAATATAAGTTTCATTTTTACCCTACTTTTATAATAAACTATTCTGAGTAGTTTCAGCAGAGTTAAGCTTCACTACACCGCCCTCATGGGTCGTAGCATTATATACCTTTACATTGTTATATCAACGGGTATATGTACCTTAAACCTTCCCTAACAAATAGGATATCTAGGGTCCATCTACCAGATATTTAGATAAGAGCGTTCATGTAACATGTACAATCTTAAAATACAATAAGTTAACTGTAACCATTTTATCAAATAGTTTTCAAATTTTATAAATAATAATAAACATCAAATAAATAAAAATAATATCATACCCATTTATTTATTCACTGATTCCCATATTTGTTTTCATATTTCTAAAATAATAAACCACAAGATTTACGCAAACATTTGAAACTTTAGTAATGTAAACGAAAATAGCAAAATTAAGCTTGATTTCGCTTTGAAAGTTTAAAGAGTTTTTTATTCATCTTGCCAACTTAAATAAAACGCGGCAAGTGTGAATAGCTCTCGCGTTGAGAGATTTTTTACCAATGAGAAGTGAGATAAGGCTTTTAATAGATTGGCAGGCATAGAATATGTGCCATTGATAAGAAAAATCTCCGTAGGCTTATAGGCATAATCAACACATAATCAACTATAAACGACTAATAAGGTATAAAAAGAGTCCTTCTAAAACCAATGGTCTGAAAAATGATCTGAGTTACTTACTTAACTAACATATTATCTTATTTTTATCTTTGTGACAAATATGATTTTATGATCTCCAGCGCTGAAGAACTCATAGCGCTTATATATTAAATTCGACTTAAGACTATTTAATTTACAAATTTCAAAAGTTTGAATTAATAGTAATATTTTATTTCACAAACGAATAACGAGAATAGGAAGCATATGAGCGAAATATATACAAAAAAAGTCAGTCATTACCCCGTACATAGAAAACAAGAAGGCAATTACTTCTAATCGTACTCGTACGTCTTCACGGTCGATAAATAATCTCACGTCTATTAATTCAGGTGTCAACATTGCTAGTTTTTAAACGCTTGAAATATTACTCGATAAAATGCAACACTACAACATCAATATAACGATTAATTCTTAATAGTTATAGTTTTACAGATCTTCTTTAATCTAGTAGCCAGAAGCAACAGCATATGAAAGATTTGTATTCAATCAGAAAATTATACGTTTGATATAATATTACTTTTTTTGTATAAGTATCGGCTTTGAAACCAATTTTACTAATTGAATTTTTTACGTTGCCATGGTAACCTAAGAGATAAGAAATACATCTTCCGTACCAAGAATTACAACTCTGCAGTTACGCTTGATGATAATTAAGATTGCTTAATTAGGATCAAACGAAAAAATGAACTATGCCGTGTTACACCTAGCTGTATAATTATTAATCGTTTATCATGACTGACTACGGACAACCAAAGATACTTAGTCTGGAAAAGTGATTTGATTCTAAAGGATAAAAAGGATTTTCCGAAAATTCAACTTTAGACTGAGACCTTAAAGTACAAATTTCCTTTCATACAAAGTTGTACCTCCAATTTAACACTCCGTATTAGTATAATAACACGCCGTATTAGAATATGTATTTCACCCTTACGGAGATCGACCTTATTCCAAATCTATTGCATAGTAATAGTGGTAAGAGATAATTAACTTTATAATAATATTTACTTTTTTGTTTCAGGTAATAAAAAACCTCCTACAGTACAGTTTAAAACAATTGCAACAATTTTAAAATAACTTTGTAGGTAGGTAAGGTACAGAAAAATTCAAAATATTTTACTATTTTGCATAAACGCTGATAAAGGCTACACCACACTTGAAATGCTGTCGAAGCAGAATCGGAAACAAGCCATTTGTGGAAATTATTGCTCGCCCTGAAACATTCGTTATCAGAAAAAAATATATATGAATAAAAATTGTGTTCATCAACACAGATACATCGACTAATTTATATAACGAAATTTACAATTTTGACTTCAGTATAACATGTACTTTTGACTGAAAGAATTAATCATTCAATGTTAACGTGACCTACGTGGCAACAGTGACGTCATTATTATAAAATAATCCGGAATGATGGATGTGGCAAAATCCTTACCTAAAAACATTTATTAATATACAACGCAAATGAAACCGGTACATTCAAAATAAAATCAGATAATTTATCTTAGTTCAAAAATGTTATTATATTAAGAAGTCGCTTAAAAATAAAACATTAAAGATTCTACTCAAAAGCGTTCCTCAACAAGGACCTAGATTCAAATTTTATCTCTCTGTCATTTACGTTGATTCATCGTTCTAAATAAGACATCATTGTTTAATAACACCCTTACCAACATTTCGGTAAAGGCATTACTATAAAACTTATAAGGGGATATATATATGATACAAGCACACGTACATATAATAAATAAAGTTGCGAATATATTTTGCTAATAGATTACAATATTGATTTATTTTTATTCTATCCTTAATATTATTTACATTATTGTACCATTTAATCCTTGACTGCCTCAGTGTGAATTTAATTTTAGAATAATTTTGTATTAGTTACAAAGAAATAACACTGTATTCACTCACGGAACGCAAAATTGAAAAGCTGATATTGTGCTGCCTTGTACTACAACTTTTATTTAAGTTATCTCTAATTGAAATTTACTGAAGCATTCACATAATTTAAGATAAAATATCTTTAAAATATATTTGGACATGTTCCAAATGTTTAATATGAAAAAAATAAAACTCTCTCTCATGCCTGATACCTACTTTAATTCTATTCCACGATATATTTTGTAAAAACGATACATACGAAAGAAAAAAAAATCACGCACTTTAAACGATGTACTCCATGAATAGAAAAAAATATTTGAAGCGTGGTTTTGCATTCCTCGTTGCCTAAAAAAATATACAAACAGCCTGAAACTTTCTATAAAAAGTTTCAACTTGCATGCTGAGGTAGAAATATACTCGTATTCATAAGTAAGTAACATACATTACAATTACTTTTTTTCGTTAAAGTTTTCACATAAAATTTCATTACTCAGTAATCATATATCTTGTTACAAATACAAGATGGAATTCATTTAGTTAAAAGTATGAAAATATATTCAAAAAATGACTTAAGTCAAAAGCTTTTTAGCGCGAAACTTTTAAGTCGAATGAACAATTAATTTCTGAGCGCAAACTTAACTATTATTTGACATGAATAAAGTAACAGCCCGTAAATTTCCCACAGCTGGGCTAAGGCATCCTCTTCCATTAAGGAGAGGGTTTGGAACATATCCACCACGCTGATCCAATGCGGGTTGAATATTTAATAAAAAGTAACACTTAAATTATAACATATTTTTTATTAGTCAAAATCTAATCGAAACAGTTTACAATTATTGTTTTTATATAAAGTAATTATTTTTATGTGAAAAAAATATTTCAATTATGTTACGAAAATTACGTCCATCTAGGCTATTGCGAGCTTGGAAAACAAAACACGGCCGGTTATAGTTTTTTTCATTTGTTAGTTGTATTGTTAGTTGTATTATTTGTAGCGTTGTAGTTTAAACGATTGTAGCATATTATGTACGTAACTTTATTGATGTGCAATGAAATACTCCATTTGAGTTTGAATTGTGGTCGTTTTTTATATGAGATAAAACTTAAATATTAGCTTCGAAAGGTACATAGTTTATGTTCCCGATGGATATAAATATAAATAAGCATATGAACACAATGGGTAGTCTACTGGGTTTGAACACTTTATTCTAGATCCAATTCAGCTCAGCTCAAAATAAATATTTTTTTCTCGTAAATTAAGGTTATTATATGAAACGTCCAGTTCTTTATAATAAACATCCTGACACTTTCTTATTCTAGCAAAGGGTTGGTAACAAACTCGTGTCTGGTGTGTTTTCATAATTCAAGACAATAATTATTCATGTAGCTAATATAGTTTAAGTGCGTGTTAGATTTATTTCTTTTTAAATATTGAAAACAAAGATCATTGCTTGATGATTTATGATAATGAGAAAATCATTTTAAGAAAACTTAACAACTATATCAAATGCAATTAATGAAACTTTAAGAGAATTAAATGAAGTTATTTGAAGACATTAATCAGTATTCTGTCAGAATCTTTTCCATCTAGTTCGATTCTTTTAAAATTATGCATTGAAGCGTGAGCAATCTCATTCCAATAGCCAGTTGGCGAAGCTGACGTGAAATATCGTAGCATTTTTTAAAATATAGTAATTGTTAAGCCGAGATTTTTCTCTATTAGAAATTTCCTCTTGGAATGCTTCGAATGCATACATAGAAAATCTAGATTACACATAGAAGTTTATAATTAATCTAAAATACATTCGCCCGTGTCTTTGCTCGCCTTTCTTGGAGTTCAAGTTTGCTTCATACGAAATTAATATAGATTTACAGATGAATAATTTTAACAATTAACTTATTAATATTTTATATAATGTAACTAGCTCTATTATAACGCCTTCTTATGAGACTGTCATAGCTTTGCCCTACTATTAGGAAACTCAATAAAATAAAGTCTTTTGTACATTGGCCATAAACCTTATGAAATACAAGTGAGTTATTGAAAATATATTCAAGATAATAATTGATTATGATTATGACAGTATATTTACGGGATTTGAAGCTTTATGAGCAAAACAATAGGATATACAATTTCCTTCGATCGTTAATCAGTGTGGTATGATTACTATCTCAAACTGCATAGGAGTGTCTGTTTGCCAATTAACGGCTGTCGCCTATGAATAGTTTACATGTTCCCTGTACGTGAACAAGATTAACGGTACAAAACAGAAAGGATTTGTTCTTGTCTACGACTCTACAATTTATTTTAACCAATACCTGATTTTGAAGAATTAAAATAAAGAATTTAAATTTGGAACATATGAACACAATATTATTTGAATCATCAGCAACAAAGAAGCAATTACCTATATCTTTAATACGATAAAAACAGGCCGATTTCGAAAACAGCTGTAAACCAAAAACACCTTTCATTATAATTTACTGTCAAATCATGCGAAGATTACATTAACGATAAGGGGGGGGTTTGTTGATTTTTTGGCAGTTTTTTATATATAAATTTAATTATATTCATACACAGCTCTGTAATTTATTAGATGGGGAAGAACGCCTTGTATATTAAAAAACATATATATTGTATAATATTACTAGTTATAAAATAACTAAATGATAAATTTAACAATAGAAGCATTAACTCAAACCCTAAAGGCAGCTAAATCTGAAAACTTGAAAAATATCGTAGACGCACAGATAAGTAAGTATTTTTAGTACACAGTCACTAAGGAGGCTACAGGGATTCAAAAGCTATTTATATAAAAGAAAATCGATAGTCATTTGTCGCACTTGTTTCGATTAAATTAATTTAATTAAACGCAGTTCAGAAATAAAATTTGTTTTTTTTTAATCTACCGGAGTTGTACACTTAATTGGCTCACTTCGTGTCAGACAATTGGCTCGTTACTAGTTCCGTCCTCTCAGTATTAAAGCATTAAATAAGTTTGATATAATTCACTTAAATTTTATATTACGAATCTCTTTCAATTTATAGTAATATTTTGTGAAATAACCAAAAGAAAAAGTTTCTGTCTATTCTAGTTATTATGATTAGACTTTTAATTCTTCATAAAAACCCTCCAGCGATTTATCTAGTGTAAAAACAAAACTAGTGAGTTTGTAAACCCAACTTACCATAGTACGACACAACTTAGATGTAGCATCAGCAGCAGCAGCAGATTTATACAACCAATAGAAATAGCTCCTTATCGCGCCTTTCGACGCTATTCGTCGCTATAGATTATCGCATCAGTTCAACCCGAAAAAGCAAGTGCATGTATGTAAATCGACGTGTCAAATTGACGAATATATTTGGTCATATCATATTACATATTATTGCGTTTGGGTAAAGATAATATTCACATAAGGAATGAATATTTATTTTACGAATTTTGCCGATGCTACAAATAAGTTGTGTCTTATAATAATCTATATATATTATACTATACTTAGCCTACAAATAAAAGTATAGCATAATAAGCCCCTGAAGATAATTAAATAGTATTTTCCGACGTATTTTCCAACCTTGACGAAGTTGACAGTTTTCATTCGAAACTAATCGAGATTATCCGGTCACGAAAGCAAACCGTGAGATGCAAATCAATAATAATAGGCAATTTCTAAGTCTCACATTACGGATAATTTATCCATCTTACAACCTTGGATATAATAGCACTGTCATTGTTCTGCCAAAGATTATATAACGTGGAATATGAGAATATGGCGAGAGAGATTATTGAAACGGAATCGTTTATTGAAATTCTATGTTAATTTTTATTTTCTTTGATGAAAGATTTAATTTAACATATTCTTCTGTGGCAATAATTGGATTCTAAATCTATATATATTAAATACATAGTATATACCTCCTCCAACGACCTCTATGACGATTCAAAACTGCTTGTAAAAGCGTACTTGAATAAAATTTATTTTGATTTTTGATTTCGATTTTTATTCTGTGATAGTAGTGTGTACACCACTCCGAGGTCCCGGGTACGATCCCCGCCCGCGTCGATGTAGAAAATTCATTAGTTTTCTATGGTTTCTTGAGTCTGGGTGTTTGTGGTACCGTCGTAACTTCTGGTTTTCCATAACACAAGTGCTTTAACTACTTACACTGGGATCAGAGTAATGTTTGTGATGTTGTCCAATTTTTATTTAAATAAGAAATAGTCACTGTGCAAATTATTATTAACACAAAAAACAATATGATCATGAAAAATCTTGGTTCAAAAGAATTTGCTAACTTTAAAGATTAAAAAAGGTAAACTTTTAATTTGGGGACATCATATGTAAGCATACGAATTTAAAATACGCTTGGAGAATGAAAATTCCAAGTGTACGTGCAATTGAGACAAAATGCATGTACATTTCCTACACTAAAATTAGCATCCTTTTAACTAAAAAGAGCTTTAATTTTAAATAAAATATTCAATTTTAATGTTTGGCAGACTCTGTTACAAAGGACTGTATTACATATATAGTTATAGTGTTTATATTACTTAGTACGCCATCGTGTTAATTTCTATGGCAGAAGCACTAAAGATAATTTATCTTTGATTATAACCAAACTTTAGATATATATAATACATACGATTTGCTAGTAGATTTGCTAAGTTCCATTTACATCGCCGCCGGCATTCGAAGCGCAATTATTTCACAAATCTATATTGAAGATTATTTGAGATCAATGATGTAAAATCATTTCATCCTGCCATTGGAATCGACTATATGTAGTTATTGATTTTCGTACATTCTCTTTATAGTCATGCACACAAATAATCATATCAACATTAATCTATTTTAAGACGCATGATACTAAAGTAAATATAAAATAACAATCATTATTTTTTATTTAATTACATTTTTGCTGAAAATTCTATGGAAATAAAATGTGATATTAATTGTTTCATGGAAATAGTTCTGCAAGCATAATGTTCGTATTGGGAGTGTCGGGACCCTTAGACATATCAAGAAATGCACTTCGACTATATTAGATATTGTATTTTCTATTTTTCTCGTCCTCTCTAGAGTCGTGGAAACTGTTCAAAGTGAGAGATACAACATGAGACACATAAATCTTATACCTTATTCAGTTACATGTGTTTAAACTAAGAAAGTGTAAATAAAGACTTTTCTTAGAACATTTACTAGAAAAACTGGTAAAATGGAAGAATCGAAAATCGTAATAATTAAAATTCGAACGTTTTTTTATTCATCCAATCGGGTGATCGCAATTATTTAGATGTAGAAATTGGTCCAATCGTAATCTCTAGAAAGTTATTGATTGAACCAATAGAGGAAAGAGTGCCTCTTTGATTAGTTTCCTTTGTCGACGTATCTTCAATTTCCGAACATGTCCAGTTACTCTAATGTACGTGACCGAACGACTAAGCGTAAAAGGCGTTTGAACTTAATACAGTTTACATGATAAAATTTCGAGGCTTTTGTGATATAAAGTAATTGTTTGCCGTAAACCAAATTCTCTGACGTGGAATCGATGATATCTATTTTAACGTATTTTATTCTTAAAGCAACATGAAAAAAATGTAATTTAATAAAATCATATATCATATGGTACAAAACAGTTGTATCGCTAGAAATAGCCTTAAGTTAAAAACCATTAGGGGCTACCATCAGTATGCAAATCAATTATGACGTCTCCGTCTCCGTTTCAAGGGTGTTTAAGGCAGCATAACTAACTGCAGACAAACTCTTCGAAATTTCCTCCTAGTACACCGATTGTCCATAGTAATAGTACTAACAGTCAATTAACAGATATTCCACCCACAAGTAGCCAGTTCTACCAGTTCTTAGTATTGTTGTGAGGTAAGAGATATAAAAGGCGTTTTGGATTCGAGGTTCGATGACGCGTTGACATTGTTAGGATTGTTTAATATTTCTTACAGCGCTAATGTCTATTTGCGGAGGTGACAACTTACCACGAGGTGGCTCACCAGTCCGCCTACCAATAATATAAAAAAAAATCAATACACCATCGTGCGATGTGAATCGCAGGAAGAATAACTAATCAACACCGAACGAATCCAATTCGCCCCGGCCCCTCTGCGACAATTTCCGAGTTTGACGAACGTGTCCATCTAAAACAATGAACGAATCACGTTCATATTGAGATAACGATCTTTGATTTATCTCGTTACTGAATTCGCTTTCAATTTCATTTATAATACGCAGCGTATCGAATAGAAACACATAAAATCTGAACATGCTTCAATTCTGCGAACTGTAAATCTACAAAACTAACACAATAATTACGAGAGCTACTTTATGAAAAGTTACACGGTGGAACTTGGTATGTATTGCTATGGTAGAACTTGGTAATCCACCTGGCGAAACTTTTTGCTAATCCACCTGTCAATAGGTAGGTATCAATCATAATCAAAATACTTGATTTGTTTTAAATGGTGAGTGAGCCAGTGTAACCCAAGGTAAGTGGCATATTGAATATTTTCGGCATCGTTATTATTTATTTCTGTGCCTGCATATTTCTATTTACAAGTCTGACTTGTATTAAAAAAACTTATTTTTGAACGTTATCTCTAAAATCAACTTTACACGACTCAAATATTTGCGATCTATATTATGATACACACATATGTAAAAACGATAGCAATATATTCTGTCAATACATTCCAAGTTTTAGATTGTATAGAATAGAATCAACATCACGATGATTACGTCACCATTTTAAGAAATGGTTCAATAAAATATTTGTGCAAATGATATTGGCTCTAAGACCACAGTCATATCATTATACATATATCGAAGCAAATTTTAATTAGGATTTTTTTTATTCTTTTAAATTACATATTGGCGATGTCAGTATGACGTAGAACAAGACAACTGGTTTTTTTTTGGTAATATCGAAACAAATATATTACGAACGTAAACGACTTATATTATATTTCGAATAGTATCATGTCTGATAACGAGCCAACGCCAACCGCCTCGTTTTATATACAAGTTTATATATTTATATGAGTGTGCAATAAATCTACATTTAGACGTACATAGTTCATTTGTAACAAAAATATCGTAACTTCATTTTAGGAATGATCTGTTCAAAAGTACATAACGTATACAGCATTGAAATTTAAAAGTAATTTACTGAAGTATAAAAATAAAAAAAAATAGACGCAGACGTGTTTCATGTCCTAAGTATGTGGGATATATGGCTTTTGTGGAATCCATTCAGTTCTATTTCTCGCATTTTCTATAGACACATTCACGGTGCAATGCCGACCAACCACACTATATAAAGAACCCTTTGTTATAGAATTATAACTTTGAATAGAACCATATGGTAAAAGTATTAGAAATATTCATTTGAATTTGGAACACTACAACATTACTTTTTATGGCATAAATAAACATAATACGTATATATTTAAAATTTTTGGTTGAGTGTCGTCAAAATTTAAAAGTCAAATTCTATAGAAAACGAATTGTTCATTGTTATCACAGACTACTGTTTTCATTCATTAAGTCTATTTCCACTACCTCATTTATTTTCATTATATTCAATTTATTCCACTAAGGCTAAAGCTTAGGCCGCACTGCGAAATCACTCGCGCGATTATCTTCACGGTTTAGAACTGCACCGTGCCAAGTCAAATTTTCTATCAAAGCACATATATTTTAACCGCGCGTATTTTAATGCATGCATAATTAAACAATTGCAATGCATAAGTATGTTAAAAGTGTGTACTAGCCCTTACTCTAATGAGTCGAATCTTCGACAATTTGACTACTAAAGAAGAATAATTTATATTTTCCAAAAGTACAACAAACAACCAATTATATCAGAGCTTGCTTGTACAAATAATATTCGGAAAGAGTGAAGGAGGACTACAGCAGATCCAAGTTAATTAAGGAAAGAGCCCTTTGATGTTCAATCTGGGCTAGGCTTACCGGCGACTTGTTAAGTCAATAAAAGTATTCCCAGTGAACGATCTTACATTAGCAATTGTTAGCATCGTTGTATTTACCTGAAACAAGAAAATATAAATTAGTTGATATGTACATTTAATGCGATTACAATGGAAGCAATAGCAATGGAAATTAGCTCAAGGTACAAAAAGAATTATTAACGACCAGTAATAATAATATTTCTATACACCCTCTTTTTATAATATAGGCTAGCCATTACCCATTGACAATGACGCTGTAAGAAATATTAACTATTCCTCAAATCATCAATGAGCCACTAACCTTGGGAACTAAGATATTATGTCCCTTGTGCCTGTAGTTACACTGGCTCACTCACCCTTCAAACCGGAACACAACAATACTGAGTTCTGTTGTTTGGCGGTAAAATAACTGATGAGTGGGTGGTACCTACCCAGACGGGCTTGCACAAAGCCCTACCATCAGTAAAATATATGGATATATATTTAATGATTCTTTACATCGCCAACGCGCCGAAAACCTTACGAACTAAGATGATACGTCCTTGTGCGAAGTTACTATGGTTCACTGACCCCTCAAACCGGAAAACAACAGTCATTATAACTTTTGTATATAGCTACTTATACAAACGAAGAATTATTACTATGTGTAGGCGTGAATGTTATAGACATATTCTATACCCATGATTTGAGAAAAAAAATATATAATTAAGTTTTATGTTTTCTTTCAAAAAGTGGTCTAATGAAGTATTGAAATATCTTAAATGGACACTGATTACATTCTTGCTTACGACCGCGCAGAGGGCTCTATTATTGGAGCGGTTTACGCTAAACCGTTTAAGTAATCTTACAAAAAGCCAGTCGATAATGAAATATGAAGCAAAATTGAAATTGTAGGTAAATTTAGAACGTAACGTTTAAAATTTATCAAATAAACAAGCACGTCACTGCTAATTAATTAATATTAATGAATATTATTTTGACAAGCTTACCTAATACAGGAGAAGATTGATTAATTACTTGAAATATGTTTAATCTTGATGTTTATAATTACAGATTGTCAGATTTCTAAACGCATAGTTCAGTTGCAACTTCATTACGAGATAATCTAAGTCAGAATATAAGATAGCGAGGAAACCTACATTTCTAAGAAACGATGAGAGGCAGGCTTTCACGTCCCCTTACGGAACGTAAGATAAACTTCAAACCCATCTCATTAATATAAAAGGTTTTTACTCTGCTTTTGGGACACCAGCGTCATGGAACTTGACTTACCATTAATCTTGTACTTCACTAAAGATATGATACATTTTTAAATAATCTATTGTTAAGCAGTACATAACTTAAATATAAGAAATCATATACAGTACCTTTTTGTTTTTGGTTTTGAAAAAGGACATAATTTTTTTTTAAAATATGGAATATGTTCCATTCTGACTTAGATGGTATCATAACAGGCAAATGCGAAAGTACAGACTACCGCAAACGAGAAGAACAGAAAAATAGCACAGAACATTTTTTATATTATAAAGATAACGAGCGCTGTGGAAATGCCAAGCAAAATTCACTGCATTGTAGAAAATTATAAACGCTCTGTATCCAAGGTTAATATGCGAATTATCTCTTGAAACTTTTTATCTCTAGAAATAAAAGGATCCCCTGAGCATAGACATGCAAGTATTTTCTATTCTCGAAATCTACGCATAGGAATTAAGTTTCGGCACTGGTCATTTGTAAAAAATGTATGTTGTAAATAATTAAGCTAAGTGAACTTTGTCCAAATACAATTTGTTCTAACAAATTAACCCCCGCAGAGAATAATAAAGGGATAATGGGATAAGTTAATCCTCTTGGAAAATTTATCATGGACCTGTTAATATTAATAATGCGTTAAATATAAAACAATAAAGTTATAAGAAATATATAAAAGTTATATAGAAATATTTTGTTAACTTTAACTTTCAATAAGAGTATGAATTTTTATACATCTTTGAGAATTTATTTTTAAATTCGGATCATAATTTGGCGTGTAAATATAAATATTTCGACGTCCTCTTTTCGAGTAAATATTTACATATTAATTTATTCTTCATTCAAGTATGCTTTTACAGAAAACGTATTTAATCGTCAATTACAATTTAAGCTTACTATACATTTTTTATATTAATTTCTGTTTTGCTATGTTAATATCAAAAATAATATGTCATTTCACAATAAAGTTGATTATTACGATTAAATCAGTTGTAATCATTGTGTAAACACGGGAAATAAAGATAAGCTCATCATGTGTTTAGTTTTCGACACCGCAAACTTATTAAATCCTTCCTGGAGCAAAACATTTGTTTACATTTAAAAAAAAACTGCGAATAATTTTACCCGTGTCAAATAATAAAATGAAACGGTATAATAATTAAAAAAAAAAAACATTATTAATAATAAAGCTGAGATGGCCCAGTGGTTAGAACGCGTGCATGTTTACCGATGATTGAGGGTTCAAACCCACTGTATATATGTGCTTAATTTGTGTTTATAATTCATCTCGTGCTCGGCGGTGAAGGAAAACATCGCGAGGAAACCTGCATGTGTCTAATTTCATCGAAATTCTGCCACATGTTCATTCCACCGACCCGCATTGGAACAGCGTGGTGGAATATGTTACAAACCCTCTCCTTACTGGAAGAGGAGGCCTTAATGCAGCAGTGGGAAATGTACAGACTGTTACTTTATTTTACTTATATTATTAATCAATATAATATTGTAAAACGATAATATAACCTATGAAACCAGTCATCATAATGTGAAAATCTGATACAATCTAATTAGAGGGTTTTGCGATAATCCTGAACATAAGATGTCTGTAAATATTTAATATAGCTCAGTTCACGGGGACTCGAACCGCTTCATTTTATTTTCTCTTAGTCTTTTTCTTATCCAGAATTCATTTCGATGAAGTAAAAAACAGACAGATAAAATACTTTCGCAATTTATCAATCGGCCTTTTTAGGTCGAATGTTCAGAATTTATGTAGCATTATTGCGCCATGTATCAACGCTAAACAGAAATTGTAAACAATTTTCTGGATAATTACCGTAACCGACAATAGTTTATGAGATTAATACGTGCGGCAGTTTTCACTCTGGAATGGAATAAATTCCAAACATTATGCGTCCATTGATTGTTAACTTTATTGGAATTTCAATATCTTGTATGATAATTATGGTATGACATTTAATAAAACTATAAAACCGCCGTAAAAGAAGAAACATTAACTGGAGCAGTTTTTTTGTCAGAAAACGTCGATAATGTTTACTGTGGCGAGAAGTGTTTGTTGTTGTAGTACTTGATACGCGATAAGACTTTAATTTCAAGAGCGAATTTCAACGCAACTACCTCCGTGGTCGAGTAGTATGTACACCGGTTTTCATGAGTACGAAACTCCGAAGCTCCAGTTTCGGTTCCCGGCCGAGTCGATGTAGAAAAAGTTTATTAATTTTCGATATTGTCTTGGGACTGGGTGTTTGTGGCCCCGTCGTTACTTCTGATTTTCCATAACACAAATGCTTTAACTACTTACTTTGGGATCAGAGTAATGTATATGAAGTTGTCCAACATTTATAGTTATTATTTATCATAGAACAAATCAAAATAAAACTTAAATGACATAAGAGTTTTGCTTGCTTTTTCTGACCGTGTATTTAATATTTTATTTCAATATCCATGAAAGTATTTATATAACATTTGTCACCAATAGACAATAGAGCTTCGTCCTCAAACCTGAGAACACGTACATGAAATGTCAGAAAGTGATATGTGACATTCAATATACCTAATAATTATGACATTTCAAGTTTACACGCGTCAAAATAGCGTAACAACATAAGTTAGTTTTCAACATTTCACAAGTGAGATGAGACGAAGTGAGTTGTTACAGAATATCACTGCTAATTAGACCGAGTTGCGCACGCTTTGATTTATTTCGTTTTGTATACTGATACATGATACTTCGTGTAACTAGAAACGAAAGGATTTCAATCAACAAGTCTGACTCTAATAAGCAATTACGAATTGTTATTTTCACAAATTTATGTTATCAAATTTAAAATAAAGTACAATCAGTTCGATTTATAGCTTCAATAGATACAATACGTCATGATTATTCCCCTTTTAACAAGTTTTAAATATATTAATGTCCAATTCTATTGAAAATCGTAGATATTCTCATCTGAGCTCATTATGTAAAGATCATCATATTTCATAAAAAGGTTAATCCGATGAAAACTAAACTGGCATGAATTATTTTTCAGGCTTCGAATATGGCTTTCAAGCTAACTATTGGAATTACCGATTCGGCTTTAGTGGATCTAGCTAATCGGCAGTTGCGTGAAATACGTATGCGAGCTTAGCACTAAAGCGTAGTGTAAAGGATTAGCAACGGATCGGGATTACACATAACTATATAACTTTATTGTACGGATCATTTTATGTAAATTAATGATTATAACAAATATTTAATAAAATTAATTCAATTATTTATTTATAAAACCAAAATATATTTTTGATTAGGCTTTTACAAGATATTTTCAATCGTCATTTTAAGGTGCATAAAATATAAGAGTATTAATCGATGGTCATTTGGGAATGTAGGTTTAGAACCTACATTCCCAACGAGAAGAAATAAAATTCATAGTCATATATCATATATCGTTTACTACTTACGTTATTTTTCAAAAAAATTATACACATCTAATTTAATTTCTGATTATGTATAGCGCATTGATGTTTAATCAAAACATTGTCGCAACGAATAATAAAATTGTTCACACAACAATTCGTTTACATTACAGATGTAGGGGGAAAGGCAAAGTATTTTTAAGCTATTCCCTGGCAACGTGTAAGTTCGACGTCGGTAGCAGGAAAGATTCAATTTAAATATTTATATATTGGATAAGCAAAGACAAAGTAGGACAGTTTCTTATTCTTTTTTGGAACTATTGACAAGTTTTACTACTATCAATACACAGAAAGAGTAAAAATAATATACATTATATAAAAGTATAAATAAAATATGACCTGTGGTTCTGTAAGATCAACACACTACGATTGCCTAAACCTGTCAACGTTTACATAGTACAAACTTTTAAATTAAAATCAGGAATCAGTTATTACAAAATTAAACTGAAATGATATGATATATCATTCATCATGCGAAATATGTACCTATGCTATTTTTTATTGTATGTACATATCGGCTTAAAATAAAACATTTCAAAAAAACAAATTAATAAATAAATTCATGGCACACAAATTTTTAGATATACTTATACTAATTCGTGTTTATTTATTTAATCATTAATGTTATTAACTCTTTAGCTCACGATGTTTTGATAACTGTTGTGTAGCTTTTATATATGAATATAAAGAGATCCCAGTATTTAGGTCGGTTTATAATGTATACGAGGCTTCCGTCAACCTATTTCATACCACAATTAACTAATTTATCATTACGTTTAAATTCCATAAATACGTTGCTCATTAGAACGAATCACGCAACGTAGTCACGTACGTGACACGCGTGGGGTTCAATTCATTGCTACGATTGAAAAATTAAATTAATACCATTCACTAATTCGACAACACAGCTCCTTATTTTATTCTTAATATAATCCTCTATTAGATACATATACGATATAGAATATACGTGTAAATAATATATTAGTAAATTAACCAAACTGTTACATTATAAATAATTATTCTTATTTATTTAAGGCCAATTCGCCCAGATAAGTCTAGCTTTCAAATTACTGAGAAAAGTTGCAAAGTATATTATCTGGCAAATGTACGTATACCCAGGAACGTATAATTGAAATTTAACGCAGGTTATACCTCCTGTATAGCTAGTAATTGTACAAATATTATCATACACAACATACATATATAGTGGGGTCTAATTGTAATATATATTACAATTAGACCTCACCGCCCAATTAACATAGTCCATTGACTAAATACACAGATTCCATTTAACAAAAATATATTAAATTGGTATTATATTTGTAGCCTATTTATAATGCTCTGAAATGAAAAAGAATATTCGCAATTATCAAATGGATTTTCTGAAGAAAATATTTTAGCATTTATGAAAGGAAGTGTGTATCGTTAAAAACCTCTTTAAAAATCAATACGAACGCCAGTCCTTGTTATTTGCAAGGCCTTATAAATATTTAATTACTTAGTATGAATTTCAAGGTTGAATCGATGGGGAAAATAATAACAAGAATTAAGTGGAATAATTTTTACTTGAGTAAAAGTAAGTTACATGCACAATATCAATTCAATTTCATCAATTCAACATCAATTTAAAATATGGATACTAAATAAATACATAAGCAAGAGAAATATAAAGTGAAATAAGCATATAGTACTGTTTAAAGCACTGAAAGACAAGTCATCGAAATAATGTTATTTTATACTCGTAGTCTAATAAAAATAAGATAAAATAGCATCATTGTTTACAAACACTGTGAACTGTAAATAAGATGTCATCTGTTTTTCATATAGTCATTTATTTTCAGGACCATGTTTAAACTTTGGAATTTATGTTCAATTTTAAAAGTGAAAGTATATGGACTTAAATTTTCGCGCTTGCTCTGTCTGTTTTTCATAAAAATTAAAAACTATAATATAAAAGAATAAGAATAATTTCTTTTAATATCATGAAACAAAATAAAAAGAACACCAATTATTATGGTATCAATGCAAGAGCTAAAATTAATTTCATTGGCTTCTTAATACATCTTCATATCGAAGTTATTGTACCGAACAGTTTTTTACCTATGTTCACGTTTTAAATTCTAAGAGTTCAATTTAAAGAAATGGCGTTTTTTGGGTAGCAGTCTTTGTACATGGGAATGTCATACCTAACAGATCCATAATATCTATGTTCGTACACGACATCTCGAGGACAAATGACATCGCTTTGAAACCAATTTGATATGATGCGTAATAGCATCATAAAGATCTAATTCGATTCAATAAAATGTAATAAAACTGCATAAAAAGTAAATTAATATTATCTGTATGCGTCAAAAAGAATAGTGTGGGCAAACCAAATAACATTCACGCCATTATTTTCAGGAATACTTGGTATTTAATATAATAATCTTACTTGTAATTTTATTAAAAAATATAACATATTTTTCTAAATAGATACAACGACCTTATATTTTACACAAATATAAAACAAATTAAATGACAATATACATACTTAACACGCTTGTCATATACATATTTATCAATGTTCATACGGTGTCGCTTATACATTAAACAGAATAATAAACCAACCAAATTTAATTTCAATTCTCTTAATAAACGTATGGAATTACTAAACTAACCAGACATAATCTGTCCAGTTTATTAATCAGTTTATTACATTATTATATAAATTAATTTATATACAATATTTGTCTCATTCATCAAAATACATGGGAAAGTTATATATTGATTTTAACAACGCCTCAGCATTCGTGACGCAGACTCTAGTTAACACCATTAGAGAGATATGATTTAACAAATATTCTGCTTCTCAGTGTTTTTCCTTTTGATTAATATACATATAAAATATCACTGAATAGTTTATTACAATTTAAAGTGTATGCAAGGAGGTAGTTGTTTATTTATATATAAAACTCTTATGAAGTTGCTAACTTAAAGGGTTGTAAATCCAAAAAACTCAGAGTCCAAATACCAATATGTAAATATATTTCTGTCATTAAATATAGATATTATATGCGCCAGCTCGGCGTTAGGGTATAGACAATAATATACCTACGTACCATGAAAACAGTTTCGCGCTTGGTCATCAGTGTTGTCAAAGATAGAGAAATATTCCATTTATTAAATAAGATATTGACAAATGTATACAAAGTTATTTATCGTTATACATTTGACGACAGGGCTCGCCCTCAGTATCAATAGGTATTATAGCGTCTTGAAGCGTGATTGAGGCAGTTCAACTACACGCACAAGGAATATAACCCATAATTTGGTTGGAGGCGCATTGGCGATGTCAAGTATATACTTTTTTAAAGTGACAATGTCTATGAGCTGTATAGGTGTTATCCATAACACCGGAAAACCCATTTGTCCAACCATTTTTAATTAAAAAAATTCTCGTATATTTTAATCATTTTTGACCTTGTTATTGAGGGATAAATTAATTACTTTACTACTCATTGTTTTGCGTGCTTGTTTCTCGCATCAGCGATGTCCTTCACTGGTCAGGCTGACAATCACTTAGTAAACAATCGTATACTATCTTAGATTTTCCGAGATTATGTAGCTTTACACATTATACAACAAACATTTGAGGCTTAAGGCTTTAATTAGCCGGTCAGTCACCTGTAAATCTAGCTTGTTATATTCTATAAGCAATCTTCAATGTCATTCTATTCAGATAATTTGTTATATTATTTAAAACGCAACGCTTTAATCCGCTTTAGCGCTTTAAAGCACGTCAAATAATATATCCTAAGGATACTTGCTTTATTCAATAATTTTAATGATCCGGATTTTCCAGAGGATTCTAACAAAGCAGACAGCAATAGTTAACTTAATGATATTCATGCAATATTAGGTAGAATTACATCATAATAGAAAGTAATGGTCCTGAAGAATATATATTTTGAAACGAGTTATATAATTTGGGGCACAAAATGGTACAAAATTGTAATGTTTGCGGGATGTTTCTTATGTATTTACTTTCTATTTTGGGTAAATAATTTGCTGCTCGGCTATTATATACAATTAAAATTATAATAAAATTGTATAGCAAAAAATTGAATCTGAAGTATGCAAATTATTACAGGAATATTTTACGCAGAGCACGATACAAATTGTCAACATCAGATTATCCACGACCTTTGTTTAAGATCTTTATAATCTGTTCACCGCGTAACCAAACAGATGGCTCATTATACCAGATTGTATTCTAAGTCCAAATTAAATTTCCAAAACAAAGGTGTCAAAATATTTTAATGTATTTTTAAACATGGTTATAGTACTAACGGCTTCCTAGTCTACAGCTGGGTAAAGGTCATAGGCCTTTTCTTCTTTCCAGGAGAAAGCTCCCTACGCTGCTTCAAGACGACTTGGGGGATACACGTGTAGCAGAATTTATTCCGGCTGCATTCCGCCAGATGAATTTTAATAACAAACGTTAAAGACAGTTCTGACAATATGGGCTCTCAAGTTACATATAAATATCTATACATATAATAAAATTGAAGTGTCTGTTTGTAATATTAAAATAGCCCTTTTTTACTCAATGCATATGTATACCACACACGGTAAATATACCAACATAACATTTTTTACAATTTTTGTCTGTCTGTCTGTCCGTTTGTTCCAGCTAATCAGGATCAGGAAGAACTGGACTGGTTTTGACGGGACTTTCACTGGCAGACAATTGATATAATAAGGAATAACTTAGGCTACAATATTTTTTTTTTATTATACTCAGACGCGTACGTAAGATCGCGGGCACAGCTAGTTATTATATAATATAAATAATGTAGTCTTAATAATATTTTATTACACTTCATTACCTTTACTAAATATTTTAATAAGACCATTTTTTGTTTATCTTTACCAGTATTAATTTCCCCGATCCCCGTCGTTAAAAACCCTTCAATAAAACATTTATTGCTTGCATAATAAATATTAATTATTTTAATTTACGGATATAATAAACTGGAACCTGTGTATGCTTTCGTGAATTGTTGTGATTATAATTCATAAAATTAATATATTAATTATGAAAGGAATGATGTTCCGATCAAAATAACTAATAATTTTGTTGTGGACATATGCTACAGATTATGTTTATATTATACAGGCAAATATGATATAACTATGATAGAAATGTTATATTTTTGTATGAAACGTTATATAGTATTTATAAAACCATTATCTCATACTTCATATGAAAGATTAGTAACGTACATCTTCAAAAAGTCTATGACAAAGTCCACGGCACAATTTAAGCTACTAATTACCGAAGTATATCCATTAAATATACTATAATCTCAAAAATACGTTTAAGTTTTTTTTTTCAGACAGAATCAAAATCTTAATTTTAGAGACAGTGTATTATCAGTTATGAACTTAAGCAATCGTCTAATCAATCTCTACTTTAGTAACTATTATAATTAATTTTCTAATTGTATTTCTGTAGTTGTATACGAATACGAACAAACGAACTTCCAAGCTCGATCAATGTATATTTCAAATACATATATTCGAATTAAGTGTGTTAATGTTACTAGTCATTAATATAAACAACAAGTTTATATTATCTGAAAATAAAAGTGAAACAAATAAGAAATTCATGTTTTATTTGTGCAATAAATTGCACATTTCAATTAGTTATATCGATAAATGTACTTATTCTCGTAAAATTTATGAAACCCTGTGAGAATACCAGCTAAATATAAATAATTTAATATTTAAAGCAATCCGCATATCGCCCGCGCTTAGTTGTCACGAATTTATTCTACATACTAAAATGTTTAAAGATTAAACATAGCGTAACAAATTATACTAAGCAAAGTCTTGACGGAGGAGGATTTTCAGAATTAAATGTAATTTCATGAACATTGAAAATTGAAATTCTTGGTAAACTAATTTTGCACTTTTTATGATTACATATGGGTTTTTTTTCTATTCGATATTTGAACAAATTAAAAGATTCGTGTGATGTAGATAATATCCTTATTTTACTAAAACATTAAGTAAGACATTTAAAGCATATTCAACTTGGTCGTTATTAAAGCAATAAGGTACTTTTTAGGCCTCCGCTGTTTAATCCGACCATAACGTTTTATTATACGAGGTACTTTCGGACTTTCTGTTTTCACCCCGTATTTAAGAGGTTAACGCCTTCACGCAACCTGTGTTGCATGTTAAAAAAAAATATTACAAAACCTTGAAAATAACAAATTTATTCCACTCGTTACATAACCATACAATGCATGGCAGTTTGTTTTAAAGCGTAAATGTCGTATATAATTTTGACATGTATGTATGTATATCTGATGTATGTTGTCATTTGTTTCTTGTAAGGAAAACGTTGTATAATAACCTATACATTAGTATTGTGGTTACAAAAATATTCATGTATGTCATACGCGATCGTGAGCCGCGTGACGTTAGAAATGAAAACGTGACTTTTAATACAATCTGATGACCATCAGTTGTTAGCTTTAACAAGTATAACGATAGCTTATCTAATTAACTAAGAAATTCTATTTAAGCAAGACGTTCATGCTATTTTTATAAATAATAAAATATATAAAAAAACCACGTAGCCTGTTTAAGTTATCCGATTAGTTTCAGTTAAGTAGAATATACTAACCACACTCAACCCCGTCGCAAAGGATTTTTGTCAAGCACATAAACACCTCAACCAACGGTTGGCCAGAGACCAAACCTCCGGCAAAAGCATTCCAAGAGAGTAAGCGTCATGAAAACTGACCGCAAGTCTGGCAAATTCTTTACATGCACTTTACAGTTACGCCTAACCAAAAAAAATATTAAAGTCACGTAAATGGGGATGATATTTATTTAATTATGAATGTTACAAAATAGGCTTTATACGTGTCATCGATTCGACCTACAGAATTGACGAGGCGTTACGTTTAAATTGATTGTTTTTAATAAACTTGTTGATCCTTATACAGCATTCAGTAAAGATTAGATTTAATAAATTAATAATTAAACAAAACATCTTAAAATTTAAATGTCAATAAAACGATTTCTATTTAAACGACGCTACTTGTCATCTTCCAAAGATTCGAGATAAATTATATGTTAATACAAAGTATAAAAATAATTGTAATTTTTATCATTCAACTTTAGGTTTAGGGACAACCAAAAATTAATTTACCAAATGACTAATACCTAATATGTGTTGTAGCGAGAATAATCGAAAATTTTATATTACCTAATGTTTTTTCTTTCCTGGCTTATTGCGATAACTATGCTAATATACAGTCGCATAAGTTATTTGCGATTACACATTTTCAACAAAAAATTAAAGAGAAAATGTCAAACTGACTTGTTAAAAATTATTTCAAGTATTCCTTTCATCATTTTGTTCCCCCGGCGACTTGTTTTTCGTAGTGTCTGTTTCATTAATTATTTATACTTTCATACAAATTGGATTAAGAGCGACGCGGCTTGTTTGCGAAGTTTAAACTCTTCACTCTACTCTTCCAGTGGAAATGAGTGGCGTTTGTTCAATACTTGACTATTGGCGTCGCTTCTAATTCGAATTCACCTAGAAATGGCATTGCATGTTAGCTTTACAGTGCAAGCACTTATTAACGTTTTATATTTAATGCCATTTTAAAGACATAGATAAATGTCTGCAGAGAGCAATCATTCATTGCGGATAGTCTGTGGAGCGTGAAAAGTGCCGTTAGTTCTGCAGTCGACCGCATGGGACCGGCACGGCAGCGCCACTGCGGCACGTGATGTATGCGACTATGCGCTCGCGCAACCTATCAGACGCGAAGCCGCCGCGCGACAGCCTCCCGCGCATAACATCAAACGACACCACACGTACCGCTACTTGACGCGCGTGACAAAAAGTGAAAACAGTTTTTTTAATTAATAACCAAAAGTGTAACCGACTGTGCCTGAAAGTGAACATGGCAACGTTTCTAAAGGTAAATAATAAATAATTATATAATTCAAATCGGCCTCGAACTTGACTTTGAATTGTATTGTAGACTTATATTGTTTAGGTTTGTAATTAGGCTACATTATTTAAATAATACTTAGTGTGTTAACTTGTAATAAGCATTATTTAACACGTTGCGGTTACTGAGACACGAATCACGCTTGGAAACAAAAATACTTTATAGTATTCATTAATAATATTTATTGAAGTGCAAGACTAAGACTGACTTGATTTTAACTGCAAATATTAATCCCAAGTTTTCAGAATATAAAGCGAAACCATCGTTCTATATTCTAATTAAGTAATTATTGTATGTAGATGATGTAATATAGGATTTATTGTTCTTGTAAGTAAAAAAAAAGATCAAAGGGAGTATTGTAAGATGATTTCTTATGCAATATCGAAACAATACATAACAAGCCTTTGTAGCTTTTGTTTCGATAATTGTATTCCATTACTTCGTCTTATTCAATTGAAAATTCGGAAAACTCCAGATACATAAGTAAAAGTCCATTGAATTTAAAATCGAAACCCAACTGAATTTCAAAGCTATTAACAATATATTGAATGACTTGAATGAAATAAATTATATTATTTACTTCGTCTTTCATTTACAACGAAGTTATAAATATAGTATAGATCGGTTAATCGAAAACAATAAGACTTAATTTTCAAAGTGTATATACATAAAATATATAAAAGTAAACTGAGATGCAGTTTTAAATAACATTAAGTGCATAATATACAGTTACTAATTACTGAATTTGAAAAAAAATATGTGCATATGAGACAACCTTTAATTAACTGTTCAGGTCAAGGCTTGCGATGGCTGTGATATAAGTTTTATATATTTGCGCATAAATTTTAACATACTTTTACCTTAATAAAAACATATTGACGGAAAGCGTGCAAAAGTTTGATAATATTTTATCAAAAACATGTATGCTTACTCGGATATAACAATGTTTGCTTATGGCAAAGTGATATGATCGAGTTTTTCTCGAAGCCCTCTCAGATAACTTATCTCGACTGATAACAAAGTATAATCAGTATTTATCATCGCCGAGCCTGTTCAGCAGCGGGTCAAACTTTCATTTTTCGATTCACGCTTGACATCATTTTCTCATCTTTGTTTACTGAATAATATATAGACATTTTTTCACTGTCGGCTCATAATAGATAATCATATACACGTTTGTGATTAATAGTTTCGAGGCCTTCTCTACAATCAACGTTGTTTAGTTTTTTATTATCAATCTCCGTGAGTATCATTGCCATTTCCTTGATAAGTAAAGAAACTTTCCCACGATATCGAGTATTTGCTTGTGTATTTTCCATTGACAGTTTAAGCGCTTAATTGCTTTTCTCAGGTCTTAATCAATAATCAATGCGATGATCAAAGCTAAACTTAACTAACCTTGAGAAGACAAACATAACGTAGCTAAATCGTGTAATAATTAACTAAAGTAAGCAAAGTTATCACGAATCTGGTTGTGTGAGTTTCGTAGACCGACATTTTGTTAAATTCATTTTGCATTTTGCGATAGAATTAGTTACAAGATTATATGGTGAATCTTTAACCACAATTTGATTCTTAATATGTAACCTAATCATATTTTAGCAATTTTAATTTATAATGTTTGAGTAAATATTATGATAATAAACCTCTTTCTTAATAATCAATCATTTTTTTTTATTTTAATACAGTTATCCTTTGAAGGACAGTACACTAGACACAATATCTACGCAATTGTTATGACGTCTATATGTAAAACTAAGTTGATATGAATACATCTGCGAGACAGTTTTCATTGAGCCTTCCAAATTCGTTTTAGAATTCCTAGCACATTTGAGCATACTTTGTAACCAGTACTGACTGCATAAATAAAATCCTCAATAGCTTAATCATTCGTTAGTTCCAATGCGTACAACCGTTTTACTTTTACTGCCGCATGTTACGCACTTTTTTGCCTTACTTTGAATGCAAATTATCAACTAAATAGGGACACTGATTTTGAAGAATGGGCGTGCGTCTTATCGAATGATTTCATTGTTTTAAACAGCTAATCTATGACTAACGCATAACTTTAGGTAAGTTAAGTTGCAAACCAACCTCAGAAAACAAGGATTTTTTTTATTTGGTTATATTATTTTTAAATATTAAAAGTAATATAAATATCCCTATAGAATACATACGTTATAGTGCTTTTAATTATATTATTATTTAAATGTTTAGAATATACGTACAATATATACCTACTACATGTACTGTGATATAATCACAATAATTAAAAAGCTGCATTTTTATACCTAAATTAACCAGTCAGTAACAGACTAATCCCCAAACGTGTGAAATATTTTTCAAAACAAATGCGTCCCATAGCCAAAAATTTAACATGCATTTGACAACATAACCTTATCGCACGAATAATCAGCACCGGGTTCGTTGAAAACAATACGGCAGGAACTACGGTGTGGAGCCAAAAGACTAATAAATTATAGGAGCTATAATGATTCTTAGTAACTTGAAAATAATAGCTAATTTTGTTTATATACTCACGAAATAATTATTTAAAATGAACTAAAATGCGTGTCCTCATGCGTTTTGTTCCGTCATTATTTTTATTAATTACACCATATTCGTCTTAACGAGGTTTATTTTTATACATAGTAACATCTTTAAGTTCAAAACTTTTGATGGAAACAAATGTACTATATCGACATTTATCGATATGACTACGCTGAAATAACAGTACCTTATAGGTTATACGTGATGACGCTGTAGATTGATCAGATATAATACCAAGTTATTCATGTGCTTAATTAGTGTTTACAGCTAAACTGAGCTAAGGTGTGTGTGAAAATGACAATTTGCCACAGGTATATCCCCTGACAGCTTCTTGAGCAACGAGGTGGTACACTTTCTATTTAACAGGAGAGAAAAGGAGAGGTTCAATTATAGCCTGTTACTACCTGCATTGTTAGCGATTATGGAAAATATTTAAATATACCTATGTTCTGAAACTACGATAGTGATGTGAAAGTTACGTATCAATCAAAATAGCAGTCGTGTAGTTCGCGTGATACCGGAAAAAACTTTCCTCTTTGTTACATTATTACGACTTCTATAATTATATTCCAATTACTTAATCAAAAGTAATTCAATAATTATAATAATTTATTCAAAAACAATTCGTTACAATATTACTATAATAATACATATATGTATAACAAATCACGTTCAACGCAATTTGAAACATTGATACCATTTTACATTACCCTATAAACCACTCGATTTAAAATTACATAATATAATTCACAATAACATGTGATTATGTTCATAATGTATGTTCTGTGTGATTACGAGTCGTTATAAATGTAACTTTGAGATGTAATGTCCAAGTTACAACATTTTTAATCTGTGACATTTACATAAGAAGTTGTCTCACAGTTACACAAATAACATTTGTTTAAGAAAGTGTTATATTATGTATATGTATCAAATAATATTGACCTTAGAAATTATAGGTTGCAAGAGAATGTTATTTGGTTATAAATTTAGATAAAGGTATCTTTTGAATTTAATAGGTTATTGAGGAAAGGTAAAATATTAAATAAAATTTTAAACTGTTTAATGTCTTAACTCAAGAAACGTCATCACGTTTTATGATATAGATTAGCGCTTTTAGAAAGGAATAGCTACCTCGGGGTTTAATCTCCTCCTCCTAGTTTTATCGCAATATTTTATAGACCATCTTTATTGCTATCGAGTTGAAATATTAACAAGAAGTTTTTTTATTTAACTTTTGTGTCACATCCGCTTAGAAATACCAGTATCATCAAAATATATGTCGTTTTTTCTCTAAGATGTCAAAAAATATAAAATGATAACAATTATAACTTGGCTTAATATTATCAACACAACAATTTTGCAATTATTAAAATTATGATGTAAAAAAAAAGTTGTTATCTAATTGAGCGTGAAGGTTTTAGTCGGATGTTTGTAAATACGCTGAAAGCCCCGTTCAGACGTAACAGTGAACGGTTAAATAGATCAAGTGTTCTTTCATCGAGCGTTTCCAAATCATTCACGCGTCATTACGTTTTCTAGAAGCTTCAGATGTCTTCGTGCATGAGATTAGAATTTCAAAACAGATATACTAAGAAATAGAAAACAGCTTATTTGTTTGTACCTAATTTGCTTATAATGGCCTATTTACAAGCGTCCATAAATACTTTGCATTATAAATCTATAATAATCTTAAATTAACTAAGTCAATGTAAATTTCATTCACTTTTAGGCATATATTAATTTATGCATAAGTACACGGATTTCATATTAAACACAAATACTTCTTCATAATACAATTAAAGTCTCTTATGAAAGAACAATCATTTGAAATATTTGTATTTCGGGCTGTTGGAGTGGGCCAATAAAGCCGAGGTGGGTCCATTCACCAACAATTTTACGCCAATCTGTAGTAATAGCTGAAAGGTTGAGTAGTCACTCAGTGGGTGTGTTATCATAGAGTGATATAATATATTGAATACCGTGTACGTAGTAGACTAAATGATGATCACTTGCCGACAGGGTGTTTACAAAAAAACATATGTAGCTTTGGTAACAATTGTAATTTTAATACCTATAAATTTAATATACTTTAATAATTATCGCAATAGATAAATCAACGTAAACAAAAGTAACATACAAAGATAAATTTTGAAAATAAAAAAAAAAATTGAATGTTGAGCTTGCACCTTATTTGAGTTTACAATTAATTTTGCAGCAAAATAACTTCAGCGTAAGGAATGTATATTTTGAATAACGTGTCATATTAATCTTCAAACAAATGTACACAATTGTCTTCGCCCAATATACATACGCATATGTAGCGAATTGAATTCCGTTGCATACTGATTACATTTTCATACGAAAAATCTATTTTAAAATTATATCAAATAATGTTTTATCTTTCTAAGAATTTAATTTTTATTTTATTAGACTGACTATCTTAATACGGAGATGGCCTCTGAAATATATCGAAATATACCTAACAAATTCAATAATACTCACCGATAAAATAACGTACGTGTTCCTCTTTCATACAGGTCTTCGTCGTTTCAAAAGACATAAGCTCTAAGATATAAAATTTCAATATAGGCACGTACCTACATACGTATAAATGTTTCTTGTTCATTTTCATGTAAGGAAATTCTAAACGACACCATCTAAACTGTGCGGTGTATATCCGGCAGACATAAATACAACCACCCGTTTCGACTCATAGGTATCGTTGGACGTTAAAAGTTGGCCATAGTGTGACCCAATGTAACTACAAAAATGAGGTATTTAAGGTGATGTAAGAAATGGCTTATATTTCTTACAGCATCAATGTGTATGGACGGTGATAAACACTTAACCATTAGGAAGTTCATTGTCTGTCCGCCTATCACAACCTGAACTAATCAATCGTCAATCGAGCTCGTAAGCGTTAACCAAAGGAATCGAACAACCATTAAAATACGCCCATAAAGGGATAGTCTCAAGAGTGCGATCGCACAAATGTCTCTATTATTTTCACAGCTTAGACACACCAAATAAATGTCAAAAAGGCAAGCGAAATATAATGACAATAACGATCATCTGAACTTCACGTGTTCAGTGGATAATAATAGTGATATGTTATACAGTACTACCATTTCCTGACGAGTTACGACAATGTTAATACTATAAAAACACTCTCCAGGAAAAAAATACATTTAGATACTTTCAAAGTGATTTGTTAAGCGATGTCCAAGACTATTAATCTCAAAAAGACTTACCAACACTCATTTTTATATGTGGACAAAATTGATCTTTGTAATTAATACTTTCCTTGACATGACTGTCGCTTAAGACCTATAGACAGACAGACTGAATAATACCACTCACCATTGCCGTTACTCATTAATTGGCAATGTGCCTGGAACGCTATACACGATGGGTTATTGTTCAATCTCATTCCTATTAATTAATATTGATTTAAATAATACAAATTTATCGCTATAGTCTTTGAACTTTTTATATTTTTGTTAAATTAATTACATACAGATTATAATACCAATAATAGAGCTATTCATCAGTGGAACTAAACTTTGTTTTTTCTCGAAAACCAACTTACGTTCATACATTATTTTGATACTAATTTTGTTAGTAAATTCGTACTCACAGAATAGCACTTTAAAATCGATTGTGTGTCTATACTAACAATAAGTAACATTACATCATTGAGAAGCAAAGAATCGATAAAATATATACGTAAAGCCATTTTACTTTATGACAATTACACATCATTTCAACAGATGATATTTTTATCTTTCAAATGATAACATGCGCTACATTAGAATCTGTAAAACGTAGAAACCAGACGTAACGTGTTATATCACTCATCTTTAACAAGATACAATCTTGAAATAGCACTCTTTCTGACTTTATCTAAAGTGAATAAGTAATAGTAACAGATTGCTTTGACTTAATACATTTGCCTATTCAAAATAAGTAAGACCTGGTTTACTTAAACAATTTCCGTGCCGTAATAACAAATTTTCAATACATAAATTAAGATTAAATAAGAAATAATAGTACCAAATTGTTCCTACACGCTTTTACTTTTTTATATATCGTTACGTAATTATTCATTCATTATCATTGTTTTTGCCTTTTTTACATCTAAACATATAATATCAATATCAATTATATTCATTGAATTACGAAAAATTGTTCAAAACACGAAATCGACGTCGACACGTAGCATTTATATTATCTGTGACAATAATTAGTTAATTTTTTGAAGCAATACTGCATACAAAGCTACTACAGAGCTAATATAGAGCCATCGTAATTTTGAAATAATATGTAACCAGTTCGGCAGTTAACTTAATTTACATGTTAAAATTTATATATAATTATTATTATAATTTAGCAAATTATATTTATATCATATGTATTTTAGGTGGATAAAAATAAATCAAGTAATTTTTGTAATGTAACATTTTTGTTATATTTTTAAACATTTCATAATGTAACCCGTTTTACATGGCAAGGTACTTGTTCCGTGTAATAATATAAAGTTCGAATCGGATTTAAATAAATACGACCCCGATAAAATTTACAACGAAAACCGCAACAGAACCTGTTTCCCTTTTAAAATCGAGACGAAGATTTCACAACTTTTGTTGACTACAAAAAGTAACGTAAGGAATAATAGCATCAATGTTTTGTCACATTTAATTTTTAAAATAATAAAAAAATATCCTGTTTTTCTTAATTATGACGAAATTTAATTTCATTTTATGACGAAAAATATGTTTTAAACAAACGAAAAGTACCCAAAAATATTTGGTACAAATGCACTTATAATGCAATATTTTAAGCTTGTTCGCTATGCATGTCAAGGGCACTTCATGAGGCAAATTATCTACAAGCTCGCAGGAAAACCACTTCATAATCCGCGGCAAGAAGACGTACAGGATGCAGATTAAAAAAATAATCTGACAGCTAAATTACAACAACATTAAATGTTACGACTTTCTTAATAAAAAAAATATGAATTTGATGTTTGACATTCTATAATTATTAAATATTACATTCATGTATGTAATGCACAAACAATATTACTTAATATATTAAGCCCACCCACTTCGCTTTCTTTACTTAAAATATACTCCTTTTTATTTTAAATAAACAAAGAAGATATAACTTGCCCCATAACATAATCTACTTCTATAACACTTGTATATGTACAAACCAGTCGTTTGAGCGTGGTCAAGTAATACTTGTAACTGCATTCACGTAGACAGTAAATTAATCTCAAATAAAAAAATGGTAATTATAGTAATACGTATAATTTAAGTATTTTTTTAAGATTCGTTACACACATTTTGCACAGTAAGAAACATATACAAGTATAATAACCGTGATTAAAAATAATAAACAGCTGGCGTCTGGGTCAATGACACCATTGACTTTCAATGCGATAAATACGAGGACGGTTAAAAACTAACATACTTTTAACTACGTTTACTTATCGCGCACCGATAACTGTTATTAAAGAATATTGAATGAGTCTGTAACAGTATAAGCATTGTATCAGCATTTCAAATGTTCAAATTTTGAATGTATCTCAAAGCAACTACATATTATAAAATATTATAATGATTTATTTTTAATTGACGCATTGTAAGTATTTTCATATTATATTTAGTCATTATTATCTTTATTTACCTGTTAGATAGGTAAAAACCCGATGGCGAACTCCGGGGAAGTTATGTTCAGAGTGTGGAGTTGAGCAGTGCTGATCTCATAAATAGGAAAAAGTAAAAAATATTGACTTCACAAGCAAGAACGTTATGAAGTACCTAAATATTTTATATAGATGTTTGTTTATCATACACAACACAGTATTATTGTATAAATAGGTATATCACTTAATATTTTCAATATGCATTAAAATAAAACGTACTTGCTTAGTTTGAAAGATAATTATATAATAATGTTATTGCGTTATTATTATATGCAAAAATGCTCATTTTTGATTACATAACTTTGTACACCTAAACAGTATACCACTATCTACTTACTAATTTTATTAATTTTATAATCCAAAAGAAGACAAGAATTTAATATTCGAAAAATAATTTTATACATTATGTAAAAAAAAGTATATTCAGATATAATTTCACCATAACTTTTATTAGAAATGTAGACTACGGACGGTTTTAGCGAAATAAAGTTTACACGTAATTACTTAGATGCATATCGCGATAAAACTTTGACCTACTTGCATACAATAGTAAAGCATTTTGTTGCGATAAAAATAAATACATCTAATGCTATATGTTAACCTAATCATGCTTGTAAGAACATATTGGAAAAAAGTTTTTAATTAAAATATCATATACAATTGTATTTAAATTAGTTAGTAACTGACGCAAATTTTAATATATACATATGGATCGTTTCTATATCTATGAACTGTGAGTAATGTTTAATTTCCTACTTCTAGTGCCGCGGATATCTTCGAAATGAAATACATGATAGAGGCACCGAAATGATTTATATCTGCATTCTGCAGATCTATAAATTAGCTTAGGAAATACGAAACCAATGTCCGTACCATGCTATAACAAATCAAACTAAAATAAAACCTTTTTTCCGTAGGTATTCAATTTACTTTCGCCTTTTATAAACAGGAAATAAAATACAAATATCTTAATGAACTTTTATTAATTAATACATAAATGTTTTGTAAATTATATTATATTTGTAAATTATAAATAGGACTTTGTCCATATCCGATGAAAATATCTGTTCTGGGATCATTTCTGTCTGTCAGTCCGTAACAGATTATTATCACAGATTCTACTGGAAAATACGTTCGTACGCAATTCATCGAATCAAATAAGAATGTATTGCGTGTATATATGGTATATAATTTTAACGGAATAATATCATTAGCATTAATTAACCTTTATCTCTCCACCTGAAGAGACTAAAATTATGAAAATATCAAATAATAATATTGATCAATAATTAACAAATAATATGGTCTAGTGAGCATCTAAGTCGCGAACTTATACGACGAAATAAACTTTACATTTTCTTGTATGTTAACTTTCAATTCACGGTTTTTCAATTACGTACAACTTTTATAAAACTTAACTCTTAAGGTGTCTGCCCACTATCCCGTAGCATACCATGACCGTACTAGGACCGTTTCAGACAAAAAACTATTATTTGTATTGAGAAGTATGCGACTATGCCCACTAGACCGTTCCGTCACCGGCCGACACCGTAGCGTGCCATGCACGGGCCGTCAACTATTCGTCGGAGGGAATATTTTGCCGGTGCGGACACGCCACTTGCATGGCACGCGACGTTGCCAAACCGCTGCGCGCAGGCGGCTAAACGGTGACTGAGCGGGGAGTATGACCGTTACAAACCCGTTCTAAATGCGTTGTAGCAGTGTTGCTCTGTTGCCTGTCCGTTCATTAGTTCAACGAGAGGCGCGAATGCGTATAGATGTGTAAAAATGGAGGACGAAAAACTAATAGAATGTGTACGTAAATATGAGTTTATATATAATTTACAACATCCGAAGTATATGGATAGTGTAAAAAAAGAAATGGCTTGGAAGGATATTTCGGAACAACTAAAACAACCAGGTATGTCAATTATTATTCAATTATCGTTTATTTGAGTAAGTTATTTAATTACAAAGTAGATATCCAATCTAATTGCCCTTGAGCCGTTTGGAAAAAATCGGCAAATTTATTGCGTATATCAAAAGCGGTAGAAACTGCATTACCTCCTTGGTGTCTTAGGTTGTTAAACTGTACAGGAGTATTAGTTTCCGTAAAGGATACAGTTTCGCTGCGTCTTATGAAATTATGCAATATGCAAGTAGTTAGTACAATTTTTTCGGCATATTCTGGTTTTAAATGCATACGTCTATTATAAATACGAAATTTTTGACTTAAAATTCCAAAAGCATTTTCTACAACACGTCGTGCACGGCAAATGCGATAATTAAAATGGCGTTTCTTGCTATCGTTTATGGACTGTTGTGAGGGATAAGGTCTTAGAAGATTGTTTTTTAAGGGGAAAGCTTCATCTCCTAATATTACACATGGTGCACTGACATTAGTCCCCGGCAAACATCTATTACTGGGGATATTAAATTTATTTTCGAATATAGCTCTGCCCATTTTTGATTTTGACAAAATACCCCCATCACTATCTTTGCCGAAAGCACCAACGTTAACAGCTATGAAGTTATAATTAGCGTCAACTAAAGCCATAAGTACGATAGAAAATGTTTTTTTATAATTAAAATACAAAGAACCACTGTTTGGTGGTGCTAAAATAATAACGTGCTTGCCATCTATAGAAGCTACACAATTAGGAAAATTCCATTTATTCCAAAATTCTTCTATATTTTTTTCCCATTGTTCGATGCCAGGCGTCGGGATACTTTCTCGCAGTACATTTTTTATTACAGCATCACAAACTTCTAACACAGCACGTCTCACAGTACTGATTCCCAAACGATAACTAAAAGCAATGGTTGTAAATGAATCGCCTGTTGCTAAGTACCTGCAAACAAAATATCAATATTAATCGTGTAATTATTTTTTACAGCTGCAGCTTGCAAACAAAGATGGCAAGGGCTAAGGGATGCATATAGACGAGCATTAAATAAGAAAAAAGGCAAAAGTGGACAAGCAGCGAAAAACATTAAGAAATGGAAGTATGAAGATGAAATGGCTTTTGTTGCTTCGTTCTTTGTCGAAAGAAAATCTTTAGAATCCGTTGAGCTGACAAGTGACGATGAAGAGTCACAGCCGAATAGCGCAGGAACTGAAATTCAGAACCATCACTTCAACAATGAGATCGATAATACTGTTGATATTCCTGCTGCAGAAAATATTACAGCCACCGAAATTCAGAACGAAGATGACATTACTGCCAGTAACAAATCCTCACAACCACTACTCAGTCAAGCAAAAAAGGCCAAGACAATAAAGAGAAGTAAAATCCAGCCACCACAAACAGCATCTGCTGTATTGATGTCGAAATTGTTAGAAGCGCAAAATAAATCTCCACGGCAAGACGATGAATTAGACCGATTTTTTTTGCACATATCAGATACAGTAAAGAAGTTTTCTCCTTACTTACAAGCCATCGCAAAAAGCAAAATATTCAGTTTAGTTTCCGAAATGGAATTACAGCAGCTCGCACCACCTAACTTTGTTACAGCTTCACCACCGTATGCCTATGCTTCATCTCCAGCATCGACTTCTTCGGGCGTACAAGCGAGTGCTACACCTATGCCTCCGTCTCCTGAGCTTTGGAACACTAACGAGTGGAATAATAATAATAATCAAGCATAAAGCTTTACCATGAATACTAGATCAAAAGTTTGATTAAATATTAATAATAAACAAATTGTTTTTTACTTACCGTAAACACACAGCAAGCTTTTCTTTAGGTAGCAGGCATTCTCTAAAGTTTGTGTTTTTTTTGACAATGTCATTTTCAATTTTTTTCAGCAAATCGTTAAATTTGAATGTACACATTCGGAAGTACTGAAAAAACTTTTCTTCGTCATCAACTAAGTGCCTGAATAATGTCCAATATTCTCCTTCCGTTTTGCGTTTTTTTATAGAACTGTGAATCCAGTAGCGTCGAGTGTTTTTTGAGCATTCCTCTTCCTCTTCATCCAAAATGATAGCAATCATTGCCAGTTGTTCAATCGTCGCCATAACTATTTCAATATTTCACCACTTTAACGCGTCTACGCAACACTGATATTTGTACGAGAATGAAGCGATGCTTTACGAGTGTATTGAAAGGATTCCTGCCGTGTTACGTACGGGCATCATACAGATTAAATACGGGTTACATACGGGTTGTAAACGGGTTCAGAACGCTGTCGGCCCGCTTCAGTAGGCGAAATAGAGCGTATCGGATTGCTTTCCGTGCCGGATACATTCCTAGCACGGTCATGGTATGCTACGGGATAGTGGGCAGACACCTTTAAAGAGCGAACAAATCATTTATTTTTATTTCTAGTTAACCTCAGTTGGAAACTCTTTTGTCAAATTTAAAATGTAATTACACTTTTTTTTATTTTTTTATTTAACTTAACCCGTTAGAGGATGTAAATAAAACATTGCAAGTAAATTTTAAACAACTTCCACCCAACCGATAAGTGAACTGTTTGCTTCAACTTTTTTTGTTAGATAATTTTGTTATTTTAATCTGTATTGTTTTTGTCGCAATCTAATTTTATTAAGGACAACGATCAATTTTCTCTTCTTATTGACTATTGTAATACCGATTCGGTATAATAAGATTTAAAGTTCAAGTATTTGTTTTTGCGTAGGTATAATATAAAAAAAGTTTTAAAAACAAAAAAGTTATAATATTTTTTTAAGCAGATTCGACTTGATGGTAGGCAAAAGTAAAAATTCGATATGCAAATATGCCCAAGGCTCTACAGAAAGCGTCTTCGCTTTGAATTTAGTGCTCAATAAAAGTGTTCAATTGTTCACTTCTCTTTCAGTGCACCTCAAAGACACACGGGCCACTTTGCAGGTTATAGTATAAATTATCCACAAGACTTTATCGATATCGATTTAGACCACAAATAAGTAGTGACAGTAAACCGGAGAATAATTCTAATAAATTGTATTACTGGATAGTTAATAAACGCTATCCATACCAAGGGTGGTTTAGGTAGCCTTTATCAACGTCGTCGGATAAAAGTAATAGCTTCTATCAGACATAGATATGGAGCGAAAGAAGAAAAATATTTATATAACAAGGCATGTATTAGTAACATGATATCGAAAATATCGCAATACATCACATAATAGGCTGATATAGCCAAGTCAATAACTTATAATAAAATAACGGTATTGCTATTATATCCATAATTTGGGATGTCATTACCGTCGTAAAGTATTCGTGACGGCATTAAAACATAATGTGTTGTTTTTCGACTCGTTTTAAATGTATTATTATTAATATTATTTTCTATATAAAATTGTTTATTACCTATTAAACGATTATTAAAGCTGCTGTCGACAAGAAAATGTTCAAAAACAGTGGAAGCTTTAATACCTACTAAAGATAATAGTCCATTCGTCATTTAGTTCCAACTCTTTATATTTTAACAATCAATATGTCTTATATTTTATGCATTGATTTATTAGCTTTGGCCACAAGGTGACGTAGGTAGCATTGATTATATTGACATATATAACATAAGAGCCTTGCGCAAATCACGTTTTAGTTAAACGTCAAACATTATAAAACTTTCAACAAATTGTTTATTCACGTTGTAATATACTAACAAATTAGCAAGGACCTATGAGTTAATATAGGAAAATTTATTTCAGAAGAACTAGCGTATTTTGCATGTATATTTCCGATAAAAACTACCTATACAATGGTACTTTGGAATTACCAATTAATAATCGAAGCTCTATAATTTTGCATATTGAATTTCATATTCAATTATTATATTTCTTTCGATAATACTCATGGATTGACGTACAGTGTAGAACTATTTTATTTACTTTAATCAGTGATCGTGGGTTTGATAATAGTCGAGGAGAATTAGGCGAGCTATCCTCGATATTCGATTATTGGGATAGTTATTTCGATATATATTCGTACTGATATGATACTGTTTAGTTTTTATCTTGAGTTATAGTTTTAAAAAAATAATAAATTAAAGTTTTTATAGTTACAAATTTCAATCGATTGTATCGTCTACATGGACTTGGTTATTAGATTCCTTTAAAATCAAAAAGGTTTTATGATATCAAGTTAAAAAAAGAATAATATTTAGTAACTATATTGTAATGTTACCAGCATCAAAATTATATCAAAATATAAACTGATTTAGATAGGATAAGCTGTTCAAAAATTCACTTTTAAATTTGGACACATGCGCACGTAGAATTGAATAAACGTTTATAAAAATACCATTACTGAAAGTAACATAACTTCTATATTTATATGTATCATGTATCATTTTACTTCTGAGAAAACAATAACTATAATAATTTTATCTTAACAATTCAAGTTCAAATATTACGAAGCGACCATGAAACAACACGTGACGCTGTAAAAGCCGAATCAAAAGTACATCACAAAGTTCCGCACTATGGTCTCTAATTGAAAAAACGTCACGTAAAAAACAAAAACAAGCGTCGTGAATCGCTTACGATTTGAATTCGCTCTGACCTTAACACCGTTGTGAATCTGTCCGATCACAACTCAATAAATAATCGTTGATGCGGGCGATTAAATTTGATGTTCCGACTGAATTCCACGTGTCCTTTTGATGTAAAGCTATGTTCTTCACAGTTCACTGGTTCATGCGGGTTCGAAACTGTTAAATTAACGCATACACGAGTTACATTTCCTCTATAACCGTTAACCATAATGTACGAACGAATATTTATATCAATAAACTTATTTAATTTTATATCAGAATCTCCATATGCTTAATGCATTCAATGAGTACAACATTTCACAATTTAATAATTAACACGAAAATGTATGTCATGAATCGAATTGAAAATATGAATAAATGAAAGGTAAACTATTCTTAGGCATCGTTCCAATTAAAAGACTAAAAAGGAGAGCGGTAATATCAAAAAGATATTCATTAGGTATATGCAAGTAAATCGAATGTTCGTCATCTTTACATTTCTCCGACACGAAGATTTTAATTAACACTTTCACGTTATGTGCGATAGATATTTCAACTGACTTTTAATGTATGTATCGCTGTTTTTCAATACTTTATTTTTATTATACCGATGATATAAAACGCGATTTTTCTTTATTTGTAATACTCAAACCTACATTTCGATACTGCTATTTCCTTGTACAAAAAATATGCGATGTATTTCGAAGTTAATAATAAAAGTAACCTGACATTAAACAGGTCAAAATTAGCATAATCATTTTGACAAATGGTCATCTTCATAAAAATTAATCCAATTAAAAACCATTGTTGAGTCTTGCTTTAACCTTCACTTATCACCGTCGACCATTCAGTTACAATACTAGCGTATTATATTTATGTGCATGTATTAAAGAGATTAGTAAAAAACATAGTAATGGCAGTTTTAAAACATCGATTTAACACTCAATGTAGCACCTGAGCCCGATCGAGGTCGGAATTGATTGAAGTCCAATTAGAACAGTTAACAGCCGAGTCAATATTAGTGCGACACTGAGTTCGAATCCAGTAGAAATGTTCTCGTTAAAGCCTCAAACACGTTATTAATAAAGCCGTTCTCAATAGCACACTAAAAGGAGGTGAAGGCGATTATATATGTACCTAGTTTAATAAATTGACAATATAACACGTATGTAATAATCTATACTATTTATAATTTATATAAATGCCTTACAACAAAAACTGCAGACATGAATTTCTTTTGTATTTTTATATTAACATCTTAAACAATTCACACAATGAACTGGGATTTCCTTGTATTGTACAAAATTGAATTTCAATTAATGCAATGAAAACATTATATTGTTCATATATTGATTACTCCACAATTCCGATTTGAGCAATGCGCTATCTGGAAATGAGTGCTGGTGACAACATTTATTTATTGAAATACAAGGACGTGATCAAAGTACGTCAAATAAAATATCTATTTCGTCATAGAAGGGTATTACGTTTCATAAATTCATTGGGATTTCGAAAATGTGTAATCGTATCTTTTCATACTATCGAGTTGTATCGTAATCGTACGCGACAAGTAGGGTAAATAAAGTATATTAACAAATTGGAGATTTGAGTAAAGGTCATAGAGAAATATAATCTTACATCAAGAATTTAATGTATTAAATAAAAAGTTGCGTTGTTATACAAGTAATAGTTAAAAGTTGTTCACGTGCCATAAGTTGTATTCAGTCGGCAAGGAAAGTTAGGAAAACAACAAAGTTGTTAACTCATAAGCTTAATAAACTCTGGCCCATGTACATCCAGTGACGCAAACTGGATCAGAGTACGGAATAGACTTTGAATCTTTCTTAATATGAGAGGAGGCCATAACTATCAACTTGTCAACCTTGCCAATGTAGTGTACAGTTATTTTGATGAGAAAGTACTTTGAACAATAATTCGTTTTATGTTACAAAATATAAAATTATTTAGGTGCTGTATAGTATGATTTCTAGTAATATTCGTAAATGATATATTCCATCCCCTTCTTCAGATTTTTTTTTTTAAATCTTTATTAGTGGTTCTACAATATTTCTGTTTTTGATTTATGAACTCGTACTTAAAAAAAATTAGCTTTGATCTTTTATTCTTGATATACACACAGAAAATGGTAATAAGAAACGATTGGTATTTTCATGAGGCATATTATAAGGTATTGTAAATAAACAATATTATAGCTGAAAAAAGACCAGCTTTATTATTTCTCTGGTTCTTCTCAGTTCGGAGGTGTTTCAATAATAAAACATACATTGATAAAAATAATCTGCCTTAATATTCCATAGCTGCGAAGCTTCAATATCTTTAGAATAATATACAATTTCATCGAGCAGTCTATCGCTCAATCATTCTCTATAATAAAATTACAGTTTATTTTGCGAACGACGATAAATTAGCTTTAATCGTTTCTGCCGTGTCTTCTGATGTTCGAGATGTTTTCCGTTCGTCTTTCGCTTTCGCATATAAAATGGCATGATGACCTGTAAACACCGTTCACGTGTATACACTGAATGACGTTGGCGCTAACTAAAACTAAATAACTGATATTTTATGCCGTTCGTAATAAAAACGTACAACTTGATCAAGTATTTCTAAGGAAGGTACTAGAAGGTAATTTTTGAAAAGAAGCAACCATGTTGCTCCCTTTTAGGTTGGTGGATACGAGATAGATTTTCATCCAACTCATAAAGGTTTATCACGATGTTTTCTTTCCCTGTATTATTGGCTAAAATTATTTTTAAACCAATGAAAACTAACCAAAATCAAAATACATAAAAAAAACATTCACATTATACATTTTGAAACTAAATACTAAACGAAACCATGGAAAACATTTATTTGTTCTCGTAAAAGAAAGTTAGTGTCGAAACTCGAAATGGAATAAGACGTGAAACTTTGTAGTATTGAAGGATATATCAGAACTAAACTCAACGTTGTATTTATCTAGATTCTAGATAAAGTGACTCAGTAGTAATATCGCCTGTCTAGATCGATCAATACCACAACTAATTTTGTGCAACCCGATTTAGATAAGCCGCTATTGGATTCAAGGGAAAGATTTATACTGACAATTTAGATTTTAGTACAATATTACGTTCAAAGTCAAGGATGAAAATGTTTTGTAATAACAACAAATAAAGGTAATCAAGTAATGTAAGTTGTAATAATGAAGTAGGTACTGTGATATAGATGTGGTATTATTTTATTCCATAATTTACAACGCTTATACTGAGGGAAAAACATTATTTTTTTTAAGAAAAATATAGATAATATAATACAATTTAAACGATCGATCTGATTCTCTCCGTCTCTCAGCTACGAACTAATCGACAAGTTCGATCTCTACAATCTAAGGCATAGTCGAGAGAACTATAACGAAACTTCGACAGTTTTCAATGTTGGTGAGATGTTAGACATTTATAAACAGCAGTCGTAACAAAGGTTTTATCATTTATAATATTACTTGCTGCAATCACAGACTTTGTCCAATGATGATGGTGCAATGAAAATGTTATTTACTTTTGGATCGCAACGTTTAAATTGGACCCAATGTATGGCATATTGGGTCCAATTGAAACCGCCTGTGTATGTGTATATACACACAAAGAATTGCACTGATACTGGTACAACAGTTTTTCAGTATCACCTATGTATAACTGCACCGATAAATGTGGCAACTATTAAATAAACACTTGCACTAATAAGTGTAAGTACAGTTAACATTTCATTCATTAAAATATATATATCCTAGTAATTACTACATAAGTAAATTTCTGAAGACTTTATACTTTGTAGTATACCACACAGAGAAATAAGCAAATAAAATCCAGACTAAATAAAGGAGGCATACAATTTTGGCGACTTTATCGCTACATAACGTTATCTTCCAGGCAACCAACATATTTTCGGAGTAACTTCGTATTAATGTTATATGTGAAGATAACAAACATCGAATAGATTTAAATGAATAATAGTTTGATATTTTATTTATTTTTAAGAACATATAAATAATAGTAATAATCAATTTTACTGAAATACCTATATGAATAGGTATAAATACCCAAAGTCAAATGTACAAATCGTCCGAATTATTGCATTTTGGTTCTTGCAAATTCCATAATCATAATCAAACAAAGCTTATTTAATAGAATGGTAAATTAAAATAAACCATACATGTTAAAAAACACTTCATTATTCATAAAAAAAGGAAATTCTTTTCACGTTACATTCGCCTGATAGCGGACAAAGTGCTTGTTCAATATTGCGAGTGATAATTTATACGAAAAATTCGAATTTTCAACCTCTTTTTGTCACGTAATAAGTTATGTTTCGTAAATTTTACAAAACCCAAAAAAAATACGTCTTTGAGCCAAATTACACATGAGTTATTAAATAAAACATTTTATTGTTATGCATATACGATAAAAATAAATCGATTCATAAAATCTTAAAGTCGAAAATAACCTTTAATTGTTTAATTACACGTTTGAAAAACTAATTTGTCCGTTAGACACACGAGCATAATTGAATGTAATGCAGCGTGAACACTGATAGCAAGTAGAGTGTCACGGCCGGAAGAAAAGCGGTCACTAGGATACTGAGAAAAAAGTGATAACTTGCATTAATCTAGTTTTGTAATACAATTCTCAGCGGCGTAAACCAATTAGGTATGAATGAAATTTTAGTTATTTATCATCATAGCTACACTAACAAATATATAAAATAATCAAGAATTAAGGTTACGAAAAACTATATTTTATTTATCGAAACTTCTATTTCAGAAGCAATTTTTAAAAATATCAAGAAGAGCAATCGTTCTTATCATGTTTCAACTTTATCTCTTCAGCGGTGAATTTCAGACGATATTATATTTAAAACAAAACCTAATCAGATCTACAAAGAAAATCATTTAAAGCATTATTCAACATTAACATTGTACCACAACGACTTTTATTCGTCCGCACCAAAAATAAGACGAAACACACGAAACTATCTTTACATCTCTAAATATAAAACTGTGACAACGTACAGCTGAAATGAATCTTTTAACCTTCTCTGTGCTAAGCCGGCGGCCGGTGTTGGATCTGAGGTGGAAAATACTCTATTACAACACGAAATATTAAATAATATAATAAGAATCGCAATGCTTCAGTAGCACCATTGACATTGAGATACGAGTGACCTTCAGAGCCTTGTACCAAAATAAGTAAAAAAATTGGACAAACACAAAAAAAAGAAAAACAAATATTAAAAAAGACAAACATTATGCACGTTAGTGTTACGCTCTGAATAAATTCGTAAAATTTTTTTCATTATCTTGCAACAGTGCTATAAATACACAAAAGTAAACAACGTTACAATTAATCCGGTGTATTTAATTAAAGCTTAGGAATTTAGCCAGCTTTCTTTTATTAAAATAAACTTAATTGTTTTGTTTTTGTACGTAAAAATAAATCAAGATGATATTTGAAACAAAAACATAATGATAGATGAGTAACACCGTCCACATCAATGTTTTAGACGTAATTGTGAACGATTATCTCGACGGCGATAACAGTTCAGTGGTAACTGGTTCATTTCCGACATAAAATTCAGTTATTTCTTTTATCCTGAATTGTCTTGTTTTACCCATAAATCTGTATTAACTTATAATTAATTCGTTATATATAATGTACATAAGATATTTACTTATTTTTCTACAACAAGCAAGTTTCAATTCATAATATTTCACAACATAGAATAATATTTACGCAATCCAGTATTTACAGGTAATCGGGATATTCCAAGATAAATTTCCCTTAACAACGTAATAAGTTCTTTATTTCTTTTGTTAATTAATAAGTGAATTTCGGCGTGATAATCATGCCGCGCCTTTACACCCACGTTAAACATTCCTGAGCCCATGAGCCGAGCCGTGATGTTAAATAACCTATACAATGTTTAATTTAACCTTTCTCAAGAACTGGACTATCAAATGTAAAACTATTTTTCATACCCTAATGGTAGTTTCAGCGATACGTTCGTAAAACGAAATGTATTCAAAAAATCATAATATATTTCATACATTATAAATGAAAAGCCTTATTCTAGTCTAGATTTTAATATTTGTTAGTTACATTTACATATAAAGTTCTAATTTGCAATATTTAGCCCAACCGACATTTATGTCTTAAAATACGAATATTTACTTGAAAAGCTTCAAACAGAAATCTCATTCAATTATAATTTTAACGAAATGTATTTTATCTTAAAACACAAATTCCATTTTAATTAAATTTGCAGACGCATTATTATACTGCTGAGGGACCACGAAATTATATCTTACAAAAACTTCATTCCATACCTACCTAAAATATATCACGTTCATCTTATTTTGATTTGAGTTTATTCTTAACTAGATGTGCCCGCGACCCTGTACGCGTTCGAATTTAACAAAAAAATATATTATAGTAGCCTTAGTTACTCCTTATTATATCAGTTATCTGCCAGTGAAAGTCCCGTCAAAATCGGTCCAGCCGTTCCAGAGATTAGCCAGTACAAAAAAAAAACAGACAGACAAACAGACAAAAATTGTAAACAATGTTATTTTGGTATATGCACCATGTATACATATGTATGTATATGTATATCTATGCATTGAGTATAATAGGGCTATTTTAAAATTACAAACAGACACTCAAATTATGTTATATGTATGGATAAAAAAATACTCTTAAGTATGTCTTGTAAATGTAAAATAACTGTCAACTACGTTCGGTTGCCATGAAACCACTGAACCAGAGTCATTGATATTTTTTTACAAAAAATCTTGCTGCCGTTTGCACTAACAATTCCAGTTTTTTGCAGTTTATTACCGAGTAACAGTAGTTGTGAAAAAATGGTTTGCAATAGAATTGTTAAGTGGAGAAGTTTATACAATCTTTTATTCCTTTGTAGCCTTGACAGAGACCTTTTGAGCTTAATTATCGTTTAATGAGGTCGTATGAGATACGCTGTCCCGTTTTGTTCTTACTATCTTTTCTTTTACAACACAATCGTATTTAAAAAAAAGATGTTTCTTTACTTATTCTAAACGGATATTTCAAAAGTCATATTCTTATAAACACTTAATTCAGAACTAATCATTTTTTATCAAACTATTTTAATAAGTTATTCGTATATGTTTGTATAGCACACTATCATTTATTTATTTACATATAGTTTGTTATTCTTTCAGAAATCAAATAAATAAAGATAAGGGTTAAAATGTATCTGGTCTTTTATCTCTTAAAGAGCGTTGACAATACGACAACAGTATCACAAATCTTATATATTAGCACTACGGAACAGTGGACCAGTGGTTAGAACGCGTGCATCTTAACCGATGATTGCGGGTTCAAACCCAGGCAAGCACCACATATATGTGCTTAATTTGTGTATATGAATCATCTCGTGCTTGGCGGTGTTGGAAAACATTGTGAGGAAATCTACATATGTCTAATTTCATCGAAATTCTGCCACATGTGCGTTTCACCATCCCGCATTGGAACAGTGTGGTGTAATATGTTCCAAACCCTCTCCTTAATGGAAGAGGAGGCCTTATCTCAGCAGTGGGAAATGTACTGGCTGTTACTTACTAACTTACTTCACGGAAGTATTATAAAACTGATTTAAAGTGTGTCAATAGAATATGCATTTACGAAACATGCATTTCGTAGTCATTGTTTATTATTTTGTAACTGTAAACTTATCGATAAATATTTTATATATTTAAAAATAAACTCAGTATGTGTGAATAAGTTCGAAAGATTACATATTTGATAACATAAGTATTCACCTGTAACATAGCATACTGATACACGTAATACTACAATTCATCAATATCAATAGATAAATTGTCACAAAAATTTCGTTCTCTAAAACAACACAATCTTTATAAATATTTAGGTATCTCTGATGATTTATAATCTTAATTATTTACTTCTATTGAAAAATAATTTAAAACATATTTATAATATCGTCACGTTTATACAGGCGTTAAAAAAAAACTTAAAATATACAGTATTCAACAACAGTTATAATAAATCGACATCAATATTCGGGTCACACCATTAATCTTGATATGAGAAATAAACCTCAACCAAAAAACCGAATCGGCACGAGTTTTGGTCTTATATTAAATCGAAATTTATTTTAGTAAAAGTCAGCCTAGAAAGCTGCGAACCTACATTAAAACTCCTATAATAGAGCTTTGTTTATATTGAAATGTGTAAGCATTATTAATAGACACCAAGTTTGTCAATATATGAAACAAATCTCATCTTCAAATATATTTTGGAAGTTATTCAAATATATTAAGTTATCCTTTACGTTAAGTTACCATATAGAAATTGTATTAATTAATGTATAATTGCTTAAATCTTCCAGGCCACATCATTTTTATCTAATGCAAAAGTAAATATAATCATTATTATTAGGTCTATGACAATAAAAATAGCATCAGCATCATTAATGTAGTTTTTATATATTATATGTTTTATATATAATACTATTAATACAAAGTAATTAATCACACTGATTAAGCGGTACTAATTTCTGTACTTGACGAATACTAATTGCCATAAACAAAAATCTTTGAATCAACATCATTTATCTAATTTACGTTCAGTGTTCAAAATTTATATACTTTTTTTTTGGTAACATTAAACGTAATTTCATATATCAAAACAGTTACAAAAAGAAACAAAAAGCTATCACAAATAAATACCTATAATAACAGGTCAAATATTACCAAAAATTGTTATCACGAATATTTTATATAAGAAAATTATTTAAAGACATTTAATGTAATATGAATATACAAAGACCTTGAAATTGTCATAAATAATTGTCTCTTAACTTAATTAGGGACGTTTTCAAGCGAAAAAGATCCTAATGGTGTTCCGCGACTCGTCAAGGGTTGCCGGCCTCAGCGTCATGAATATTTATACCAGACATTTTTACGGTAGGAAGAAGCGAATCAACATCGTTCTCAACCCTTGAATAATATAGATGTCTGCCGCTGCAATTTTCCTTTCAAAACACTTTCACCCAACATTTTAGCTTGGGGAACATTAGCTGGAAACGTTATACGCTTTTTACCATTTAAGTTCTCATGCAAGAGAATATCACATACTACTTTTAGACTTTCTTCCTTATAAGTTTATTTTGTTAAATATAACGGGATTTGACGTCTGTCGCTGTTCTTTGAAAAAACCGACATCAAAATAAGTCTAGATGATATTTGTAAATAATGTTATAAAGCACGACACTAGAAGATTTTTAACAAAAGATAGGAAATATACAACATGGATATGCAGTAACTTAACTAACAGCAATGTAATTTAAAGCACAATGAAATATTATTTATTAATATCTTTTTTTTAAATCATCAGTAAATTTTAATAAATTGTAACATAAGTATCTGCCAATTTACCTATCTAATATTATGCACTCGAAAATAACGTCGAGCCTATTAGACTGTTTGATTTTTATAAGTGTTAGTAATAGATCTTAATATGAGAACTGATAACGATGAGCGTAATTCATACAGCACATACTTGAGTCAGAGCGCCATCAGTAGGCATACAATCATTAGGACAACGCGACACTCTTGGCAATGGTTCAAAAATTTTATAGTTCTGTACTTTAAAATGCATTGGCAAATTTGCTATATACCCCTAGCATTTAGAATTAACGTTATTCAATAATTTTTTAATTTGAAATGAAAAAAAATATATATAACATTATAATAAATTAAAGATATCACTGTCTTTATAACTTAGATTAAAATTATTTTCTTCTTAGCAAATTGAGATTAATGTTTACCAAAAAATTACACAAATTCTACAAAAAAATAGATCAACATCCGAATAATCTAAATCTGTCTATCGACGCTAACTGAATTCACTATATATTTTCGAACGTCATGTAGTTATATTTAGATTTTTTTTTCGTGAGAGTAAAGCTGTATAATGTTAACGTTGTCCACTGTCTACTGGCCACTTGCCAAAGTTGTCACACTTTCAAGATCTTTCATTATATTAATTAATCAGATATTTCTTTAAATATAACGTTCGATGTGTATTTGAAATTAACTATTAATGTGCTTGTTTTCAATTGTCATTTTTTTTATGTTCGATTTCAATTAAATTAATCTTGAATATTTTTTTTTCAGGCACTCGGTGGACTCGGTCGCGTCGTATTCTAGTCAGAATCACGTTGACCGTATAAGGACTCAAAATTTCTCAGCGGCTTCTTGTCAAGACGAAGGCGACTTCGGGTCGATCAAGACTAGCCTATTCAGACGTTCATCCTCTAATCTAGAATATCCAATTAAACGGCCAGAGAGCGTCACGTCCAACACAAGCTCCACAAGAAGCCGCCTCCGAGAACTCGTCGAAAGGAAATCGGGTCAGGACGAACATAAGCCCGCGGCAAACACCGTCGCTGATATACAATATTTTGAAAATCCCTCAGAAACCCTAGAATTTGACAAGCCACGTAACTCCCTAGAATCGAAAAAGAATCAGGACGATCGCCTGAAAAAAAAGAAATCGTCTAAAAGCAAAGATTCCGAAAATAAAAATAAAAAACAAGAAAAATACCAAAGTAAGCTCGCTGAATATTATAAACTTCCTGTGCAACTCCCTCAAGACGAATTTTATCAACATTTAACGCGGTCGAAAGCTGCCGAGGAGTTTCTACAAAAACGTTTTCCAAATTCAGACACAGAATTTAGTGGTAGTTACGGGCGATTATGCAAGCATAAGGAAATAGAAGGGTCTAATTTACGTCGAAGTCGCAGCTTGGCAGTAATAAGAGAAGAGACTTTTACAGATCTCCAGCTGCAAAACCACCCCAAAAGCAAGAGGTCACAACTCATACCACGTGCTCGATTATTTGATAAACCTTGTTTTAGAGACAGGTAATACTCATTATATTATATCAGTATTTATATTTATACTTTTCAAAAAATGAATCAAAAATATAAAAAACCCATTGTAAATTGTATTTTTTTTGTTATTTCAGATTAACTGGACGCACTAAATACCAAACAAAAGAGGAAGTGTTAGAAGGAATTTATATTGATAGTACAGTCTCTTGTTTTGCTGATATAAATAGATCAAAACCAGAAGAAGAATCTTTAAACCAACAAGATAACGAAGAATATAGATCAGAAAAAGAAGACACCATATCACGAAACGAAAGTCATCAGTCAAGGTCCGTTTGCGGAAGTTGGCCAAATTTAAACGAAGACACCAAGCAAACAAATCTTTCTGAGGACAGCATCGGTCACTCGCGAAACCCGAGTGAGATAGATAGTTTAGATTCTAACTACGTGAGGAAGCATTACAATTTTGAAGCACACTTAAAAAATTATAACAGTTCACCAGAAACAGAAAGATCGATTGCTTCACAAAATCATAGCAAAGAGCTATACATAACTACTGACGATCACGACAGTGATAACGAAGTCGAAGATCGACCTAAAACGCCAAAATCTTTAAATAACAGTTGCGGCTCTGACACACTTGGTGAAATAAAGATCACCAAAGAAGTCTCAACTAATTTTGAAGAAGAGCCAGATGCCTACGACGAAATATCATTAAAAAGTAAACATAGCGGAAAAGAAACTGTTAGCGAAAATTTGATAAGTAGAGAAGAGAAAGAACAAAGCAAAGATAGTGATAATCGATCAGTTATATCTGAGAATGATGGTACTATATCTAGTCCAACTGATAGCATAACATCATACATATCTATTTCGATAGCTTCATCTACTGATAAATCTCATAAATTAGAATACTTAGCTAATTCCCTAGCTGAAAAAATTGATGAATATTGTGATTCACATTTTCAGGAAGATATTTCACTAAATTCAAAAACGATTGACTCTGAGATTCAAACTCACGAAACTGATCCAATTTACACGTCAGTTCAGAAAAAAACAACATTTGCTGATATAAAAAAGGACTCAAATAAAAATAACGAATTTAACCAAGGCACAATAACGAAGACACCATCGAATGAATTTTATGTAAGTAATACTTTCATTGGATGTAACGATTATGAAAGAGAAGATTACTGTACATCTTCCAGAAATATAACAACTGAACCTTTCGTAACGACTCTTATAGAAAATCAATACTATTCTTTACCTGATATAAATATAAGTAAATGTTTGAGGAAATCTGAAAGAATTGATGCTCGACTAAGGGAAGAAGATCCAGAGGACATTATTTGTGAAAACGCGTATGAAGTAGCGCAAACTCACTTTCGCGATATATTATCCAATAAAACTAACGAAAATTACGGCCATCTCAACAAGATAAACATTTCTTATGATAACAATAGGAATATTAAACAAAATTCTTGTGACTATCTGCCAAAAGAACCAGAAACACAATTAATTCAAAATTTTTCAAAGCTCGAAGACGACTTGAAGTCTATAATAACTATAGATAGTTCTAATGCAGATGACTGTAACTCTGTACATTATTATCAATTAGATCATCATCAAAACGAAAGAGAAATAAATGAAATAGAAGGAACCATTAGAAATAATAAATTGATTACAAAATCTGAAAGCCTAAGGCTTGCTTCTAATGTTATACGTAAACCGGAAGTAAAAATAATTAAATCTTTATCAAACGATAATATAAACAAATCAATACAAGGAAGGAAAATAAAAACTGGAATAAAAAAGCACTATTCCCTTCGACAACGGAACCCTTCGGATGATGACAATTTTCGTATACCCAGTCCAAGCACTGTAGAAAGGACAATTATAAATAAATCAGAATCATCTGTTTCTAAATTGTCATTTAGTGAGCAAATAAGAAACCATTCGCTACTTTCACGAGTACAATCTTTCAAAACATCAGCTGAATCAAAAATTGCTATTGTACCACTTAGCGGTCATCAGACAATTGTCATTGATCCGCCTCTATCACACAAAGAACCCGATACCAAAGAACAAACAATAATTTCAAACGAGAAGGTAGTTTCAAATTTAAATCCGAAAGTTGATTCGAGTATTCTAGAAACAGAAAATAATTCTCTAGAATCGAGCAAAAAAACAAAGATCAATAATATAAATAAAACAGAAATAAATGATAATATAGCAAAAGATCCCTTTATAACAATTAAACTTAAAAAAGTTGTAAAACAGACTATTCCCAAATTAAACTGTGCAACTTATGAAAATAACTCAAACAATCAACAACAATTTCAAAAGGCTCCTGGAAAACTTATTATAAACGATAATAAAAATCTGAAACCTAAAACCAATTTGCAAATCAATAAATCCGACAAAAACATGACGCGGCCACAAGTACTACAAGTTATTGATTCTAAAAGTAAAAAACAACAAAACAAAGTCGCAATAAATAGTCAAAGAATTGAACGAAATTTCGAGACGAGAGAAGAAAATAAAGACGTTAAAACAGAAAACAATGTAAAAGAAAAGCTAAATAACGCAATTAAAACTGACATGGAATATCAAGAAAAAATTAATTCAGTTAAAAACTACTGGTCAAAACTCATTGATAAATCTCCAGAAAATACAAATAAACAAGATTCTTTAGAAAAAACAGAAATATCAGATATTTCTAATGACAGTCACAACGTCGAAGAAAATAAAGTAAATAATGAAGACACTAGTAACATACATACACCAGAAGTTTCAGTTGGTAGTATTATTAAATCTTTAGAAAGTGTTAAAATTGTTGATAGTATAAAAAAAATAAGCCAAACAAAACTACACCTTTGGAAAGATGAATCCGAAAAAGTTAAAAGCGATACCGAAATAGAAGAAACTCCAGTAGAAAAGATTTTTAAAGAAAATACAAATACTATATATGACAATTCTACGCCTGATAAGAAAATTAAGAAATCTGAAATAGAAATGTCAAGAGATACACCAGAAATTGAAATAGTCGAATTAAGCAATGAAGATAATCAAAATCAAAAGACGCAAGCAACACTTATTAAAGCAAAAGGTTATGAAAAAGGTTGCGATGAATTTGACCATGTCAGATATAAAGTTATGAAGTCTGAATTGTTTAAAAACAGTATGATAGCTAACTACAAAAAAGAAGCTCAATTTGATGGTCTCTTACAATATCTTCAAGATTATAGTTTTCAGGAATTGCTTGTTAATAATAATATAGTGATTATTGAACCTGTAAGAACAAAAGTCGAACCAGTCCCGAGAAAAAATACAAATACCGAAACATGTAAAATTCCCCCTACAATGTTAAAAAAACATGAATACACTTCCCATGTCGATAAATCTAAAAATGCCATTCGAAGACATTTTTTTTATCATCCTATAAGGGTAAATAAAGAAATTATTGAAGAAGAACTTCCAAATCCGGATACCGTTAAAAAGGTTCGAAATTTATTTGAAGACACTTTAAAAATGAAAAGCCCAATGGGACATGACCCCCCTCTAGTTGAAGATAACTCTGGCCTTGCACGACGAGCCACATCCTACAGAAATTTAAGTGAGGAAACAAAGAGTAGCAAAGTTGGTGGAAAGAAAAAAATTATAAAACAATTAACGATAGATACAAACTTTGGTATTAAGAAATGGGACAATGCTAGCCTTTCAAGTGGTGTCTCTAGTGGTGATTTAAGTTCTAATAACGAATACGAGAATGACGGTCTCAGTCCATATTCACAAAAAACTCTTAAAGATAATGTATATAGTTCCAGCGATGAATACCTTTGCGATTCAGCTAGTCAAGATTTTTGTTGTGAAAGTCAGTATGTCAGTCCCGATATTCTTAAGAAAATAAGAGAATGTGGCACTTCTGTTACTTACTATGGCGGAAAAGTTTTGAACTCCAAAACCGGTTCTACTGTTAGTCCTATGACTAAAGCTATAATGGAAGAGATAAAAAGTTTGCAAAAAAACTGTAGTCGAGATTGTTATTCATGTCAGACTAAATGTAAAGGAGAAAGATGTTCTTGTCTTGTGGCCGATAAACATCAACAAATGGTTTCAGAAAAACAAACGACCGATAAGTATGTAAATTTTGAAAACAATCAGAATCTAGAGAAAAATAAACGAACAGAAGGATTTCCGGGTTTCAAATTCAAGCTTGTCAAATCCAATAGTTGCAGCAGTCGATTAGAATTAACCGGTACAGATGAAACCAAAAGTTCCAGATTTAAATTTAGGAAACAGAATTCAAAAGAAGACCCCCCTATAGTATACGACGATGAAAATTCTGTAAAAAATAAAATCTGCCGCTTGGAAAGTTATAGCAAAGGTATCGTGAACACACCATTCCAACAAAAAGATGGAGATATCAAATCAAAAATAAATGTTACTAATGAAAATGGGCAAATAAGTAATTTAAAAAAAACTAAAGCATTTGATTTAACGAATGACGTTGAAAATCAAAAGGTGGTAAAAGACCTAAATTCAGCGAATAATATTCAAGAATCAATAGACACTGACAACAATTCCACTCTAGTTAATAAGCAAATAAATGAAGATAATTTCGAAAAAAAATTTTACTATGTCAACGAAAATAAAGAGCAAAATAGAGTCCCAACCGAAAAGTTTGGAGAAATGGTATTCGAAGAATTTGAGGTTTTAGAAACATGTTACGATAGTTTAAATAGTAATAGGTCTTTAAAATAGGTACATGTAATAAAATTCTTTTGTTTAACGACTCGTGATCTGTGCATATTCGTGAACGCATTAATTTATTTACTTGTAAATTTAGTCAACTATTTACATATTTAGAATAACTAATTATCTTAATTAGTTTTAGTCATAAATCAGATACTATTTAACACTTACTGATAAATTAATTAACATTGGACAAAACTGTAGTCCTGGTGATGGTCTCTCAATCTTTATGTATTAAATGATATTGAAACTCTGAGTGATTTCATTTAATTTAAGCCCTTACCGTCAGATTTTTCGGGATCCAGTTTTGTAGGTGCCGTTTTTGATCCGTGCAAACATACGCCTGTGAAAAACGAACGACGCGTTGGTCGCCATCTCCGACACCACGATTCCTATGTAAACAAATAAATATATGTCAAAACCAAAATATTAAATTTGATATTTTTATTACTTGAAATTAGTTCTCTCTAAATTCTGTAGACTATAAATAGAAATACACTGTTACATAACATAAATTGTTTATTTATCTTTAATCCTGCGATTTAAATCGCCTATACATAGATACTTATTACAAAGGAACTAGTCAAATAATTGTTGATCATATAACATATTTAAACATTCTATTCTAAGTAAACTAAATTTTAGCCTTCATTTTCGTAAGGAAATAATTACTTGATTTATATTACTATTATTTTATACAATTTTACCAAATACCTTTGAATTTACTAAGAAATTAAAAGTCGAGTTAATCACAAGTGGAATCAATCATACCTACGCTATTGTAATATGTATTGTGTTTTAGCTTGGCAAAGTAAAAGCAACATAATAAAACTTGAAAAGCATATTAATCCTAAGATATCGTCAAACATCACGAGGCTGACTAAAGCAGAAAAACCGAACAAACCGATTGTTTAGTCTTTAGTCAGATAAAAGTAAAATATTAAAAATTATACGCAGTTTTTTATTTTAAATTTCAATCATAAAGCGACCGCATCTTTGTATTTACAGTGATGAAAACGGCCGTGTTACCGATCACCAAAACTTCGAGAAACATACCAGAGTTAACCATATATCTAAATGTACGAAACAAATAAGAAAACATAACGGTGTCCAATGATTAAAGTAATTTTGAAGTCGGACGATTGTACCGAGAGAGCAAACATATTTCAATGTCATATTCATTTGCTTTACGATAATAATGTTCCGTTTACACATTTGAATTTGCTTAATCTTACTTGGACATTTATTACGGAGAATAATGATGTGACGTAATGTAAAAAGAGATTCCATACCACAAGATAATCATAGTCAACAATTTGCTTTAGATATGGTTAAAACACGTTTACGAAGTTAAGAGTATATCGATCAAGCACGTATTTCGAACTAGCATAGTTGGAAAATGTTTTAATCTATTTACTTTGTTGCAATATTTAATTTAGGACTTTGTTAGTAGCTTAAAGTTGTAACATACAAGCAATTCATAGCTGCATATTCAAGTGCAATATACTCAGTCTTACACATATGATGTCATTCAAACACCATGCTTGAAAATGAATTGTCATTGCATTTATTGTTCTTTTGGTTTGGGTATCAGTCACATGTAGTTTATAGCAAAAACTTTAGGAAAAGTATATTTTGTCTTATTAGAATCTTAATATGATATTTAGACTTCCATATTAAAAAAATATATATTTGGATTGCATACTGTACTTGCATACTGAAACACAATGTTTGAATATATTTTGGTATTGTGAGATTAAAGTGATATTAATTTAATAATGTATTTAAATAATATTTACTTATTAAAATATATAGGATTAGAAATATGAAAATTTGACAATATTTTTACTTTCTATGTAAAGCAAAATGGGATTGAAACTGTATTCTTATCAGGTAGTACTCTAATAAAAATAAAATACCTACAATATATTTTATAAATACTTTTATATATTTATTACTATATTTTAAATATTTGTTATCATTATATAACAATACGTCATATTATATACCATTTAGTATAATGCTAAATAATAAATTTGCAGATAAATAATCGACGGAGTAAATATTTTGCTCCGTCGTTACTTTTTAAATATAAATAATTAAAAAGTTTTTTTGAATTATTACTTGAAAGCAATTGATAGAGTAAAATAACATAAACAACATTGTAATATCTATATTTGGTTTGTATAAAAACAAATATATAATTTATATTATTAACAAAAAGCAGTTATTTAGCATGGTCAAACAGGAATTTAAATACTGAAAACAATAAGGATAAAGTGGTTTATTTATTTTCGTATTTATTATTATTAAGTTTATTATCAAAAATACCAAAAATAATAATACAAGACAAAAGTATTTTTAATTAATTCAATTATAATTTTAAGTCTTTATTAAACTTAACGTAGTAAATACAAAACAGTAAATAGAAGTAAATTTATATTGATATCTAGAAAATTCAAACAAGCAGTATTAAGAATAATAATACATTCTACGTGTAAGGTTTATTATCATAAATAATAAGCAAACCGGTATCAAATTTTGTGTTATTTATTTAAATATACTATAACGTCACAACAACTTTATAGATACCAAATGATCTAAAAAACAAGGCACAAGTAAACACGTATTTTTTTTACAAAAACAACTTTCGCCTAAATGACATTTGACAGCTGAAAAATAAATATCTATGCGTACTTATTACCTACCGAAGTATTTAGGTACACGTGCATAACAAAAATATTCTAAAAGTGACAATTCTATATGAAACTTAATGATATAAATACATTAATGCACTTAAATTAGTTAATACTTACTCTGTTATTTGACAAATCTCGTAATATTGGTGATAAACACAAACCACGATTTATTTCTAATTTAGCTAAAAGTCGGCACCTAGACACACACACCGTCGACGCCATCTTTACACTACTTATGTACACCCGCCCAATCCATCTATAACGCTGTATTTGGTTGGTATCAATGTGTACTTGGATTGTTGATATATGTATTATATAACAATATATGCCGGTAAATTATATTGGTTCTTGTGTTTTATATAAACATACGTTAAAAATATTTCTTAAGTAACTTATTTCGATACATTTATTGTTAATTTGCTTGTTTATTCTCGCGCACTCATAAAATATTTAAAAAATCTTGTACGACATATTATATAATTATTTTCATTAAAATTGATGGTATTGAAATTTCAATAACGTTAGTAAAATTTGGATTACCAATTTATCTATTATTTTTATTACTATCAATTTTAATTTATAGAATTCAAATTTACCCGCTTTCAAATCAAAATGTTGGCAATCTATATTTTATGAATGCGTTCCGTTCATAGCACATAGATTAAAAATAGTTACAATTATCTACATAATTGCAAACAGAAACGTGCTTGATAGAAAATATATTCAACTAAAAACATACGAATAAGTATGACTATAATTTTTAAATAAATAACAAAAAGATTTAACAAATTTAGATTTTATATTTCATTAATTTGGAACGCAATTTACAATGATGACAATTTATTTTTAAGTTGTCAAAATGACGTTACAACTTATTTCGTTGTGATTGTTTCGAATTATTCGTTTCCTATATTTACAAAGTGCAATGGCTATACCAGATTATAAACTTAGTTCTGTTTTATGTGGTCATTCTATGGACGTTAGATGTGTTGCGACAACCAAAGAATTCTGTATATTATCTGCCTCTCGAGATAGAACCGCTAAGTTGTGGCACCCGGAAGGGTTGGTATATAATCTTTACAATATCACAATACACACTACATTATAATTAAATGTAACTAATTATTTATTTATGTCCACAGAGTAAAAGACTTTGTAAACGTAGTAACTTATAAAGGACATAGCAATTTCGTGTCTTGTGTATGTTGGTTACCGCCGTGTGAAGCTTTCCCCGAAGGGCTGGTTATAACGGGTAGTAATGACAATACCATACTTGGATACAATTTGCAAGATGGAGCTGTTCAAATTAATTTAAAAGGTCATGAAAATGCAGTATGCAGTGTTACTCCAGGCCATGATTTTGGCGTTCTAATAAGGTTTGAAACTATGTCTTATTGTTGTAATTACTAATATTTGTGTAGAAAAACAGGTAACCCTATTTCTTCGAGAAATATCAGTCCATTATATATTCCAACTAATTTCCCTTAACACTTATTTGCACAGCATAATTTACTATTCCTACTTATCTTAAATGAGCGAAATTAAATAATTTACCACAATATATAGTAAAGTAAAGTAATAGCCTGTAAATTTCCCACTTCTGGGATAAGACCTCATCCATTGAGGAGAGGGTTTTGAACATATTCCACTACACTGATCCAATGCAGGTCAATATATAGGATTTATTAATATTTTAATAATGTAGCTTTACTTAAAATCTCTAAAAATAAAAAATATATATATAATATAATCCGATATAATTTAATCTTATTCAGAATGATACACAATTGTCTTCATGTTTAATTATTGTAGATTCATTAAGTGCCTCAATTTAATTTATAATTATTAAAAAATATTGTATTTTTCATATAATAAGTCTATTCTTGTTTTATATAATCCTGAATCTGAGATAATTATGAATGTTCTGATATACAGTTTTAAGAAAAAAATATATATATAATTCATTCAAGTATATTTTTAGACTTTATCTTTGATATGCTTTAATTACTTAAATTTAAATATTATTAAAAATAATTTTAGTTTTTTATTTAAATGAATGTTGCAGCTCTAGCTGGGACAATACCGCCAGGGTATGGAATTTGAATACTCCACAAATGTCCCCAGTAATATTAAAAGGACATGAAGCAGCAGTTTGGGCAGCCCTAGAACTTAAAAATGGCACTCTTGCTACAGCATCCGCCGATAAGACTATTAAATTGTGGAGAAAAGATGGTGCACTACTTAGTACTCTAACAGGTAAAAGAGTTTTGTTAAGTTTTTCTTATAAGAAAAATATTATATAACCTAAATTGTCCCTACTATTTATAATTAATTTAATTTAGAATATATATTAAAAGAAGAGAATCTTCAAACAAGTAACATTTTTTTTATAATTTCCTAAGTTATGTTATAAAAATTATGTTAAAAATAAATAATGATCAGCTTAATAGTTAGGACTGTCCAGTCGTACGATGTTTTTGTGTAAGAACTTGATAAAGAAGTCCAACAACCATAAGGTTTTTTTAATATACCACTTATTACCCAATTGTTTGATTACTGACTTCAAATATCATATGACATATCACTATATCGCTGACGTTTTCTTTTACACAGGTCATACAGATTGTGTACGTGGATTGGCCGTTGCAAGTGAAGAAAGTTTCCTCAGTTGTTCAAATGATGCTTCTATTAGATTATGGACTAATAGAGGAGAATGTCTCAATACCTATTATGGTCACACAAATTATATTTATAGGTAATTATATGTTAAGTTTTGCTAAGATAGTTTGTAGATAGTGTATTGTGTTGTATGAAACAAATACACACTTCTGCTAATAATAAAATCCTCTTTAGTAAGTAATATAATATATATAAAGTATATATTTTTAATAATATTATATTAAAACAAATTATGCTCTGTACACCCCTACCTCTTTCTATATCTGTTTTCCTCTACCTTAAGGTTGCCTGGAAGAGATCGCTGTGTTAGCGATAAGGCCGCCTCTTGTACATCTTTCATCTAACCGTGTATATGTGATTTATTTACTGGTGTACAATAAAGAGTATTTTGATTTGATTTGATTATTATTAATTCCAGCATCAGTATGAACCCTGGCATCCCGCAGGGCTTTGTGAGCTGCGGCGAGGACGGCGCAGTGCGTGTGTGGGCGGCCGGCGACTGCATACGCTCCATCAGACTGCCCGCACACTCTGTTTGGAGCCTAACTTGCCTTGATAATGGGGATATAGTCACCGGTACATAAAATAAAATTGAATCCCTAAAATTTAATCTAACTGTGATAAAAAAATGTTTGGTTTTGCAGTACCTTCACTAAACAGTGCTTTATATAATTTTAATAAACCGGTTTGCCATTACTTTACTTTACTATTGGAGTTTAAGGTGTAAGATTATGTCAAAAAAAAAGATCAAGTTTCATCAGATATCTGATATAATAATAATAATATAATAATAAATATTGGACAACATCACATAAATTACTCTGATCCCAATGTAAGTAGCTAAGGCACTTGTGTTATGGAAAATCATAAGTAACGAAGGTACCACAAACACCCAGACCCAAGATGAAAACTAATAAGCTTTCTACATTGACTCGGCCGGGAATCGAACCCGGGACCTCAGAGTGGCGTACCCATGAAAACCGCAGAGGTCGTCAAATATGCTAATATCATATATCATATCTTATGCAATCTTTATATCCAAATTATTTAATGTTAAATTTATTTGCTTTCAGGTTCAAGTGATGGCTTGGTGCGCGTTTTTACAAAAGATCCCGCAAGATATGCAGACGAAACAATGCTTAAACAATTTGAAGAAGAAGTACAAAAAATGCAGGCTGCCTCCCAACAGGAAATTGGTGGATTCAAATTGTCTGAGTATGTTATAATGTTGTCTAACCTCACCCTGTAGTCAAACAGTTGTTCATTATTTTTCCTTTATATTTTAAAATACTTTGATACTTGGCATATCACTTCTAAATATTCAACCCATTAAATATTTACAATTGCCAAGCCAAGCCAATTGCCAATGCCAAGCTTAAATTAATACATAACTATTATATTATAATATTAATAATGTAAGTCTATGTAATCTTGTTACACATAAAACTTTATTCCAACAATGTTTTGACCTTATTCCTCAAGCATACGATTACGATTTCCGGCATAAGATAATAGAGGATTGCCTGTATACGAAAATCTTCTCCATAGCTCTTCGCCTATGTAACAATGCAATTTTTATAAGGGATTATTTTTTAGTATATTTCGAGGATTTACAGCCCCGTTGCTATTGTATCTGGCCATGATCATTATTATAATTCAACAATTTGCTTATTCTATAATAACTCCTAGAGACTTCCCAATGACTTACCAATTTTTTTGGAAAAATATTGTTGTATTTTTCGACCATTACAATTATTTGAAACATTTCTTTCTCTCACATTTGTAATTTATCTCTTTAGATATTTTTTTTTATTGTAAAGATAGATTACTAGTTAAATCTAAGAAAAAATACTATGAAGAACTTAGTACAAGCTAAGTTCGAATCTACTCGTTGGCCTTGCATCAGCTCCTCTAATTTAGTTTTGATACTAAAACATTGAGATATTTTAAGCCAATGATTTATCCGTTAAAATGTTCTAGGCTTTGACATAAAACTAGTTTTAACGGATTTAAATCGCGTATATTAATTATTTTTATCATCCCGACGTTTCGAGCACTTTACAGCGTTCGTTTTCACGGGACGTAGACTGAGGTGACATTTGTCTATTTGAGGTAAAAAAGAAATATTATATAATATAATAAATAATATACGCGATTTAAATCCGTTAAAACTAGTTTTATTTCAATGTGTAATAATAGCGAAAATCTAAGACAACATTATGTCGTAGGCTGCCGGGTCCTGAAGCACTATTAGAGCCGGGCAAGTCCGATGGACAAACAAAGTTAGTTCGTCGAGGCGAAAATGTTAAATGCTACTCTTGGAGCAACGCTGAAAACACCTGGAATGAAATTGGTGATGTAATGGGCGCAAACCCTCCCAGTGAGGGTAAGACTATGTATCAAGGCAAGGTAAGCTATAAAATTCACCATATCAGTATATTACAACCATTCTTTTAAAATAACACAATAAACAATAAGTTATTGATGTTATTTCGTTAATTTTATTCCTTTGTTTTTTATTTGATTAAACAAAGTTCAATAACATGGGAAAATCACAAATAAGTATATGATATCCTGAATAAATTTGGGCTTGGCAGTGGTTTTCATGAGAAACTAGTTAACTTCGCAGACCTATAGGATATTATATTAGTGTACCAATATATATAAAAACGAAGGTTCATGTTCTATTTACAAATTTAAAATTTATTCTTATACGAAGAACTGCTCATACTAAAAAATTTACTACAAGCCCACACATCAAAAAACAATAGTAAAGGTATACCCACATGTTTAAAAAAATTAAAGAATGAATTGAATATTTCTGTATCCTCACTGTTCTAGGAATATGATTTCGTATTCAGCGTCGATATTAAAGACGGCGCTCCTCCCATTAAACTACCTTTTAATAAGACTGAAGATCCATGGGTGGCTGCTCAGGCATTCATACACAAGTTAGTATAAGAAACTTTGTATATTAATTTTTCTTTCAAACAGCTCTAAAAGAAAGTCCGTGATACTAAACCAGAGTGGTTACATGTTCGGGATAGTTCGGCTATTACTCATATTTGTGTGTCTGTTTTCAGAAATGATCTACCCCAAGTATATTTAGAGCAAGTTGCCAATTTTATCATCACAAATGCGAAATTGGATTCATTGCCAGCTTCTAGTAACGGGTATGTATATTTTTTCTTTATATATACAAATTAAAATAAGATAGGTTAACACAAAATTAATTAATTTAATTGAATATTTAATTGGAATATGAACAATTGTCACCACTCACTCTTTATCCAGAATTAATTTTATCACCCAACATAATAACTTTATCTAAACTAATACTCATCAGTTTTATTCTAGCGGCAAGATACGATGGCCGTTTTGACACTTTAAAAAAGTGATGTGAAATATAAATTTATTATCAATATAATATATTCAAATCTTTGTTTTTTTGCAAGTAATTTAATTCAAGTTTTTGTTGCAAGTAGTATCTGATTAAAAAGGTTTAATAATAAAAATATAAAATAATAAACATATAAATAAAATAAAATAAATAATTTATAAAATAGATAAAATATTTACTGTCAACACAAATATAACACCGACTACGAGGTCGAGTGTGAGAGCACGTACACGTTTACACAAAAAAAATAAAATGTTATCTTCGCGGTACTCTAATATTTGTAGTTAAGAAATCACATTCGATAAATTTTATGACTAACTGCACGTCACTATTGACAATAAAGAACAACAATTTGCTCCTTTGATGTAATTATTTATTAAATACGAAACTTCATGAGCGGGCAAACGTCAAAACGGCCATCATAGCGTGCCGCTACTATAGTAATACTATTATTAACAAAACAAAATTACTTTTATAACAAATTTATTGGAAGGACATAAAATAATAAACATTAACAACAAAATACTTCAATCAATTTCTGGTTTTCTAATAATATTACAAAACAGTAAAACAATGATACGCCCGACCGTATTTCGCGCCACCTCCCGCCAGTCCCGCCAAAAAGAGAAAGAATTTTAAAAGACATCTGTCAGCTTGACGCGTGGCGTTCGGAAAGTCACACTAATTCTCCTTATACTATTATATAAAGTTGATTAGTTTGTTTGAATGCGCCAATGTCAAGAATCATAATGTAATATAATGTGTTTGGGTGTTTCAGTTTCGCCGACCCCTTTACAGGCGAGTCCCGCTACGTGCCGGGCTCCAGGGCGCCCGCCGGCCTGCCGCCGCCCTCCGCCGCCGACCCCTTCACCGGCGCCGGCGCCTACACAACCAGCGCCGCCGGAGCCACGGACAAGCCGCTAGTGCCCCACGACGCCTACATACGGTCAGTAGCAGCCACTGCTATAATTAAACGAGCTTTGAAATATAGTTGAATTTAATGCAAGCATTCAGTTAATGATTACTTTTTGTATTGAAAAATACAACAACAACAACAGCCTGTAAATTCCCACTGCTGGGCCTCCTCTCCCTTTGAAGAGAAGGTTTGTAACATATTCCACCACGCTGCTCCAATGCGGGATGGTGGAATACACATGTGGCAGAACTTCTATGAAATTTGTCACATGCAGGTTGTTTTCCTTCACCGCTGAGCACGAGATGAATTATAAAGACAAATTAAGCAATGAATCAGCGGTGCTTGCCTGGGTTTGAACCCGCAATCATCGGTTAAGATGTATGCGTTCTAGCCACTGGGCCATCTCGACTCCTTATTGAAAAATGATGATAAATAAAATCTCTTACTGCAGGTTAAGTAATCCGGTAAAAATCTATTTGTTTCGTATGTTACCATTTTTAATGTATTTTTTCAGATTCGATCAAGCTAACTTAAAAGCGATACACGATAAATTAAAAGAGTTTAATAGTAAAGTAGGCGATGGTCTGAATGCCTTTACAGACGAGCAGTTAGAAAACATTGTTAAATTAGGTGAATTGGTAAGTCAATTTTTTCATAACAACAACACAATTGAGGTGAAAAACGTAGATACCTTATGATATGTAATTGCATATGTCACTGTAATATAAAACATTAATAATACATTCGATAGAATGAATCCCTGGCATCCAATAACAAGATAAAAAAGTCTTATATGTATGATGTACTTCTAGTTCTCAGATAATAATCTGTCATAGAAATTCATCTAATTGACCGAAAATTTTCGATATTAATTTATTTTACTAATTTTAAGACATTTCATTTAGCACATTGATATAATGATGACATTAATTTTTGATTTTGAATTTTTAATAACCTGCACTTATCTTATTTCTTACAGAATTGTACGTTTAACACTGAAACAGTGAACTTACTGAAGAAAATGTTAGAGTGGCCGAAGGGTTAGTTAATTAAAATCAAAATTTTAAATTTAATACATATATTGTTATCAAAATTAGCTTATAACCCAAATGCATTATATTCTTTCAGAAATACTCTTCCCCGTTCTTGATATTACAAGGTTAGCGGTTAGAAATAAGGAAATAAACGGACAAATATTTGACACAAGTTATGGACCAAACTTTGTTAAATACCTCCTTACGCTACTTACCCCAGGTAGATACTTGTTTTAAAACAAAATATTACATTAATGTCTTAATACGTTTTAGATTAATATCGTGGTTAAGCATGTTACCCATTCTGGCTTTAATTTTTTTTTTTATTATAGCTTGATTATTAAATTTATTATCTGTTTTTTACACTAATACATTTTGATAAAGTCACAGGTAATTTAAATAAAACTAATTATAACGGATGAATCGCGTATATTAATTATTTTTAAACATCCCAACGTTTCGAGCACTTTGCAGTGTTCGTGGTCACGGTTAGACTAAGATGACATTTGTCTATTTGAAGAACAAAGGAAATATTATTAACAACTACCGCCAACGATTTCTCAATTGTTTGTTGTTAATAATATTTAGTAGTAGAAACGTCGGGATGTTTAAAAATAATTAATATACGCGATTCATCCGTTATAATTAGTTTTATTTAAATGTGTAATAATCGCGAAAATTTAAGACAACATTATGTCACAGGTAATCTGGCGGCCAATCAAATGCTCGCAATGCGCGTGTTGGTGAACGCGTTCAGCGACCTGCCCGGCGAGATGTTGGTGCTGGCCGCGAGGGAGAGCGTCACGCACGCCATCATCTGTCTCACTCAGCTCAACAACAACGCTCAGGTGAGGGAGGGAGAGGTTGGAGAGTTTGTCGATGCGTCTCGAATTGCAAAAATATGAGAGAGCTCTAAAATTTCCTCTAGAGAGGATGAGTTGTAAAAATCCTACAAGGGGAACACTTTAAAAGTGATTTGGCGGTCTCGCGAAAAACATGATACTGTGAGAAATATTAATCATCCCCCACTTGGGTAATGCTACCAACCTTAGAAAGTAAGATGTTACGTCCCTTGTGCTTGTAGTTGCACAGACTCACTCGCCCATCAAACCTAAATGACTTGTATTTAAATAAAACAAGTTATAACGGATTTTAATCGCGTATATTAATTATTTTTAATATCCCGACGTTTCGAGCACTTTACAGCGTTCGTGGTCACAGGTAGACTAAGGTGGCATTTGTCTTTTTGAAGAACAAAGGAAATATTATTAACAACTACCGCCAACGATTTCTCAATTGGTATCTTGAGTAACGTTTCGGTTGCACGCAGAAGGCACTAACTGTATCTTTAGGTCTTCCAGTCTGTTGGATTTGAGATTTTAAATTTTTAATAAGTGGATCCCAGGTGTCGTCTCCAATCATCTTCTCTTTTGATGTTCGGATGTTTTTGAATGTCAATAGCCTCGCGTATCATTCTAGGAATGAATCTGTGAGCGAGGATCTGTGGTTTATCAAATCGGATAAAATGGTTAGGTTTATCCAGAGCATGTTCACAGACTGCAGACTTTGAAGAACGCCTATTTTTGACATCTCCTATATGTTCCTTGACCCTTTCCTGTACCGATACTTCTCTTTGTTTGGCCTATGTAAGATAGGCTAAATGACTTGTACTTGACTTAACGTAGTAACAACATATTCTATGTTTGAAAATTTCTTGTTCTTACAATAAATCAAATTAAATATTACAAAAAATTAAGAATGCAATTAATATATTTTTAATAAACTTATATTTACTAAAATATTTCTTCTATTTAACAGATCGCAGCGACTTCCTTATTACTGAACTTGTCGGTGGCCCTCGCGCAGCAAATCGATAACGTGGAGCTAGCCGAGTGCATCATTGTTTTGTTGAATAAAATCACCGATAAGGAAGCTTACTTTAGGTAATTTTAAAACTATATTAATCATGATCAGAGTCGGATTTAAAGGTCTGGAGGCCCCGGGGCCACAAAGAAGTGAGGGCCCTAGACAAACAGAAGCGTGAACACCCTAATAATTGTATTATTATGAATTAATTAGTTTTTTTTTTATTTTATTTTATTTCAATCAGCAAGCTATGATTTGTTTCGTATTTGTATCGGTAACTTTTAAAATATTAAATAGTAACATAATTATAATTTGACTATATCTCAGTATTTGTTAACTTGCTGAAAACTGTGGGCCCCCTCTAATGTGGAGGCCCCAGGGCAGTTTCCCCGGTTGCCCTCCCCTAAATACGGCCCTGATCATGATACAGGCAATAAAAATACTTCATATTTTAGATAACCAATTTGTGTATGGTGTTAACAATATTCAAATAATTGCTATCCAAGCACAATTTTTTTTGTCCCCGATTATGTTTTATTATCACCTCTCCTAAATCTTGTATATCACTAAATACCCTATATTAATATTTATTGCGGCGTGTGTCTATCCGACATACTTTACCACACTGTTCACACTAGACAGATACTATCTATGCTTCAAAGGACAGTCAGTTAGACAGTGGGAAAGGTGTATTATATCGGCTGTTTAATGACAAAAATGATATATATTGCTGAACTAACTCCAAGACTCTTATGCACAGATGGTACCCATAAACAAACAATATTATTTAAATGTTTGTTCACCCAACACAGCTCTTTGTAATTTCTTTTATTTTTTCAGGGGTCTGGTAGCACTCGGGACCATATTAGCTGAATCTCCTAACAAGCTTGTGATACAAACGAAAATTGTCTCAAATACTCAGCTACAAAATAGGTTGAAAAAAGACAGTTCAACTTTTGATCCAGACTTTAAGAAGATATCAATTTGCTCTTTACAAATATTGAAAATGTTATGAACAATGATAGTGATACTCATGTCAATAGTATAAAGGCTGGTTATTTATTAACTAATACAGAAAATATTTTATCTCAAGCATACAGCTTACTCTGAAATAATAAAATACAAATCAACATACAATCCAACACAAGTTTGTTTTTACATCAAATAATATCATAAAGTGATCCTTAAAATCATAGCAATAATAGGCTATTTGTTAATATAATATTATTATACAGTACATCAGAATAAAAACTATGCAATGGCTAGCCTTTTTTTACGAACATATCCACCCACATAAGACGGTATATGATATAGAGTTGCACTGACCAAATAATCACATTTTATCGATATTCGATTTTTAAAAGTCGATCTTGCTGGTAAAAATAAACACGATGACGGGATATATCTGCTTCTTATGGTTCAATAAAACAAAACAAAAGATTGGTCGCAAATATGGAGTGTAGAAGTGTAGAGATCTATCTCTTGAAAGGAGGTAAGTGATAGATACAAAATGTGGCTTGCATAAGCAAAGGATAAGAATAGATTGAAGTGACAGTGAGTTTTTCTGACTTGGTAAGTCAGAAAAATTAACATTTTTGGTAACTTGAGTAATTGGTTACAATCTTGTATACAAATATACGAGTCGAGATGGCCCAGTGGTTAGAACGCGTGCATCTTAACCGATGATTGCGGGTTCAAACCCAGGCAAGCTCCGCTGATTCATGTGCTTAATTTATCTTTATAATTCATCTCGTACTCGGCGGTGAAGGAAAACATCGTGAGGAAACCTGCATGTGACAAATTTCATAGAAATTCTACCACATGTGTATTCCACCAACCCGCATTGGAACAGCGTGGTGGAATATGTTCCAAACCTTCTCCTCTAAGGGAGAGGAGCCTAGCAGTGGAAATTTACAGGCTGTTGTTGTTGTTATATACAAAACTTCAGAAAATGAGGAGACTAATATAATTTGTAACTTTAAAAAATATATGTTTGTTGATTTTGGTGCATTCTTCTAAATTTAACATATTTTCACGGCCGCATGTTATATGTACATATATTAATTAATCTCTACATACCTCGTGGTAAATGACTTATTGATTTGCAACTCCCCTCACATCGTTATCGACTATTTCAATTTTTTTTATTAGTTTGTGATAGGTTACAATTGCAAGTATTCTAAAGTAAGTAAGTACGTTACGATCATTTCTGATGTTTGCCGATGCACATTATTTATTCTGAATTATAATTTAATTTCAACTTAAGATGGTAAATAAAAATCTTAGATTTCGTTACGAAAATGAAAAGCGATTTTTTGTGACATCTTTTATTAAATAAAAAAATATTTCTAATTTTATATATAATGTCTTAATTGCTAGAAACATAATTTAAATATCTACAGTTAATTGAATAAACGATGAATTGTTATCGACAAGCACGCGTGTTCGCAAATGATTATTATTTAATTAGATATATAACTTTCAATGCATCCTTTACCAATGTTATTTAAAATGGTACCAATCTCAAAAATCTCAGTGCTACTTTGAAGTTTACAGTATTCCGCATTTTTGATAAGAATAACGTGATATAAGCAAGGGAGGGATGTGAATATATATAATTTAAATGTGGCTTAATATATAGACATTTTAATGGTTACAACCATAGTAGCTTGAAATTGATAATAATACATATATAGAAAGACCTATCTAGCGAAATGTTTATCTATGTAGCTTTTTGGAACACATAGTTTGCTTGTAACAATGCATAGTTTTATAATATATCACAATTATTTTTTCATTTAAACATTTTTCTATTGAAGAATAACTTAAGACATAAAGATATTAATTTCATTAATTTTTCATATAATTAATTGACAGCATATTTTGGGATTCAGTTTACGGTATTATAAATTATATGATGTAAATCTAAGTATAACATTATTATGTGAAAGAAAATTCTACATTATATCTAACAGACCTTTGTTTATTAAAATATTATGTAGTTCGGATAAAGTAAAATTGCGAGTATACAAACAATTATTGTAAATAATAATATGTTAAAGCTAGTTTATCTGAAGAGTAATTTATCAATTAAATGACAGTCAAATAATCATAACTTCAAATATAACAATAATGATCAAATAGTGTCATTATTTGATCATAGTGCCAGTAATTTATTTTTAAAACTATAGAATAAAATAACAATATACAAATTTTAAAGATGATACAAAATTAATATTCAGCAAAGCATTTACTTCTTTTTCTTCAATTCTTCAAAACGTCTGTTGAGATCTTCAAAGTCAATCTCATCGGGAGCGCTGGCATCATTGCCGTTAGAGGCGTTCGAGTTACTACTGTGAGGTACCGATGGTAGTATCAAATCAGATGGCACCGACGGCAACTCTGGTAATTCTGGAAAGTAGTTGTTAGGTGGCACTTTGGATCGTGGCTGAGGTGTCGGTACATGCGCTGGCTGAAAATTGAAGAAAATAATTATTTTAATTTGATCATAAATTAAGTTTAAGTTATTGAAACAAGCATTTCACAACAATTTAAAAAGAATTAAAACAGTTAAAAACGCTGATTACAAATATATTGCTGTTGCAAGTAAAAATATTACTGAAGCTATGTTTACATTTGATAAAAAATAATATTGTCCTTCGTGTTGTTAGGGTGATTATCAAGCCATGGATTTTATTCGAATTATAAATTCAAGCATTGTGAACATAAGCAGCACTATATTCTACAAATAATATATTCAAAATTATGATAAAAGCAAATCAAAAATCTAATGAATATTTACCAACATAAAAGAAATAGAAAATAACATGACAATGGTATACTATTTAAATATGTTTATAAATGCAGCTGTTTGTTTTTAGTTTACAGTATTGATGAGTTTATAGTGATCTTATTTACCATATGTATTTATTGAATATCATTGAAAAAAAGGCAGGTTAAAAATGAAAATATTACCGAATCATGAGCGATGCTGTCATATGCAGGAGGTAGATTGTTCATTTCCTCCTGGAAATTGAAAAATTGTGACTAAACTGGTCCAAGAAAAATATAAGTAATAGAAATTGAATTTTAAAATAATTTTGAGGTTTTGAGTAAGTTGTTTTGCAAGTGTATAAAAATATAGAAATGAAAATCAACTAAAAATGAAAAAACAGAGCTAATGAATTAACAGGAAAACTATAAAAAATACAAAGAAAGCCAATCATTAAATACTCTTAGGTACATTCAAATAAATCTACTACTTTTTGGAAAGCAATTACCTGTAAAAAGCTGTTGTTCAGAGTTGCAGAATCAACACCAGGTGGTACATTATAGGCCATAGGCTTACTTGGCCCCCCATACATGGAGGGCGGATTCGCAACAAACCCACCGGCTTTACCTCCAGAAGGTTGCTAAAATAAGATGTAAAAAAAGTAAGCAAATTATGAAAAGTAAAGTATAAAAAGTAGTTGTTGAAATGCAATATAATAGAAAGTTTTATAACCAAAGACATAATCTAATTTAAAAGTATTTGACAGTAAAATTAATAGAATATTAATTATTAATATTCTATATATGATATGCAGATTCTTCATCCTGAAACCTTAGCAAATAAACACTGTCTAGTAATTTCAAGTAAAGTGAAGCCAGAAAGATAATGTGTAAGTATTTGCCTATGTCGCAACATTAATTATTATATGTGATATGATATAATAGTGAATGTTGTGTTCTTGTTCAACTTCTGATGTGAATATTTTTATAAAAACTACATTGTCGTCCTATAATTACAATATTGTATGTGCTGAAAAAAAAGGTCAACTATGCTATCTAAAATATTTTTATAACTGAATTAAGGAAAGGAACATTTCTCAAAATAATTCAATTTTCTAAGGTAATATTTAGCTATGTTAAGATAGGCGCACACTGAGGCGGGCCGCAACGGGCCGCATCGGAACGCATTGGCGCATCACTAGCCAGGCGTATTTTTGCGGCGATGTTATGCGTTGCAATGCGATCCGTCAAAGTGTGCGTTAGCAGACGCAACAAGTAGACGGCTGAATGAGTACTGTTTGTGAATTACCAAACAGAAACCGAATCATCAACAATATTTATTGATTGCCAAAACCTGACTGATTATAAGATATTGGGTTGCGGTGCGGCCCGATGCGCCTGCTATATGCTTTGGCGCAATTTTGCAATGCGATGCGCTGAGGCCCGCCGCGGCTATAGTTTGCGCGAGCCTTTATACCCAATGTCATAAGATTATCAGTCTACCAGGCAATGTACTAACAAACTATAATTTTACATACACTTGGATAATTGAATGGTGTCACTGTTGGTGGTGGCAAATTAGGCATTTGTGACATTTGAGGCATTGGAGCAGGTGGATATCCTATAAATCCAGGTGGGTTCGGCGGTCCATTTATGTCTATGAGCATTGCATCACGACCTGTAACAAGACATTAATGTTTAATGAACATTTCAATCTGTAATAACATATAATGTCACTTATCCACTTGAGTTACGTTACCAGTAATTGGTATAAGTGGGTACCATCACAATTATTTACAAAAACATGTTTGTCGGCTAATATCATTTTCAAGAAGTGGTTCTAATACTATTTATTTTTAATTAATTTAAATATTTGCAATATTATCAATAGAAAATCTTACTTTCTTCCTCTCGCATAACTTGCTCATCGGGTGTGTATTCAACATTATAATTCTTAGCTATTTCTATCAGATATTTCTCCACAAGGATTTTGGGCGGACTTTGTACTGACATTTTATGCTTGAGTTTGTCACTGATAGTATTTACACTCTCATTTCTACATGCATCAGCGTAAATTTTTCCATATTTTGCAGTAAATAAATCAGATATTATTTTAAGTTCCTGAAATACATACCAAACTATAAATAAAGTATACAATACATGCTAATATTTTGAATACACATTAGGTATTAACTTCATATGATAAATTATATGAGCAAGATTTTGTATATACCTGTACATCAGTGTGCATCCGTGGAGCAACCCAAATAAGAGTTGATATAGCTTCACTAAGACCCTCATCTAGTTCTTTCATCTGTGTCACCAATCCAAATCGCGCCAAGACCAAATCACAATACATTTCTACTATCTCCATCGCCTCAACCATATAGTCCTCTCTGTATACAATAAATTTTTTTAGATACAATTTAGATAAATATAATCATAAATAGAAAGAAAAAATAAATTACAAATAATTTATTGATAAAAATATGAAAAGTATATTACTGACCTTATTATATGTTCCACACGAATTTTAGCACGTTCACTTTTACCAGCAGCAATATATTCAGCTATTTCTTTACGAGATTTTTGAGCTAATTCAGTTTTCTTCTTTTCCAGTAATTTTAAGCGGTTAATAGCTAATCTCAAATGAGTTTTTAGCTTAGAATAATTGGGATTTGTTGAAAACATTTTAATAGTAAAAACTAAGCACTAAATACAAAATTCCGTATGAGTAATAGAACAATTCTATTATGTTGTTTGTAATTTGTATGAATCACCATACAAAAGTAATCAAGTAAACGTCAGTTAATTGTCATTTATCATATTTTTTTTTTCCTTTCAGAACTGGCATATGTATCGAACCAATACTGCCTCAAGCCCTCAACTTAAAATGATAGTTTTGAGAATGCTACCAAATATAAATATATAAAAGAAATAAAATGTTCATGCCTTCCCTAATTTAAAAGTATATTGTTACTTCCATTTGTATAAATACAAAATGTTACTTTTGGAGGTTTTAGAAAATGTACAGTTATCAGAGAAATAAATGTATTACTCGTATTATTATACGATATAGTATATATTATATCAAGAATAGTATGTTTAAGTTGTGTCGTGTTTAATTTTATCATTTTTTACTTTCATTTTTGAAAGAAATAATAAAACTATTCTATCTTAGAACCTATATTATTAATTTAATAGGCGAGTAGACTTAGTTCTGCGGCATTTGCGGTAAAAAATAAATAGATTATTCACCGATGTTGATACGGCCCTCTTAGTACATTTTAGTTGCTTTTAGTTTTCACAGAATAATGTCCAACAGTATTATTCTTTGAGGTAACGATGAAAAGGTCTATTCGCGCAATCTAAAACATAGGAGCCAAGGAATCATTAAGGTATAAATTTAAAGAAATAAAGATAACTGTTGCTTTTCTATATATTTTCTGTAACGATTTGTATACCTATTCGGGAAAATATTAATGATTTTATGAGAAAATGTGATTCTCATAACATTACCAATGTTATGAGAATGAACAAACATAATCTTGTTACTTCCGATAACTCCATTGCGTAGAGTCAGTAAATCTTTTGTGTCAGACAGATTTTTTTTTTCTTTATACTATTAAAAACAAACAATTGTTAAGTTTATATAAAGATTTATTGACTGACCCTGGATTCTGAGGTAAAAATCTAATGACGCTCCACTTTATGTCTTAATGTGCGTGAGACGATTAATACAAGAAAAAATGTATACATTTGACAATAATAATGCGCGCCAATTTTTTATACCTACCTCGAGGCAATCACTTTGAACTCAAGATCATAGTCGAATGAAAGGATCAACAAAAGGATCCCAGAAATCGTACAAAATACTTCTGTTACCAAATTAAAAAAAATGAAAAGGAACGCTTGTGTGCGAAAGGTTACTATTTTATACAATTAGCGAGTTTATGTTTGATAGCAACAACAACAACAACAGCCTGTAAATTCCCACTGCTGGGCTAAAGGCCTCCTCTCCCTTTGAGGAGAAGGTTTGGAACATTTTCCACCACGCTGTTCCAATGCGAGTTGGTGGAATACACATGTGGCAGAATTTCCATGAAACCCGCAATCATCGGTTAAGATGCACGCGTTCTAACCAGTGGGCCATCTCGTCTATTTGATAGCATTGATAACACCTTGGGAATGAAACGATCCCCTTCTGGCTATTTCTATTCATATACAATTATGTCTATAATCTTATTAATTTGACAAAAAAGACCCGCTGAGTTTCTTTCGCCGGTTCTTCAGCTCAGGTCAGGGATTTTCCTTTTTCCGAACCGGTGGCAGTGTTTAATTTGACCATCAATAAGTAAGTGTAATGCTTCTATATTGAATAAAGGAATTTGAGTTTGAGTTTGAAAAAAAATATGTGTTCGAATATTTATTATCAGCACTTAAAATACCTCCGATCAGGCCATATATTCTCTATCGTCGCTCAAGATCGACAAATCAATTTAAAATTACATAATCCGTATACTTAGTTAAATTGAAAAGTAATATGCTTTTTAAAATTTAACGTATTAAATAATTGACCATGTTAAACTGTCAATTCAGCTTAGCCATTTGTGAAAAAATACAAGCTTCTATAGATGAATGTTTTCTATAGCTCATATTCAAATAGATAGAATCAAACTTGTTAATAGTGTAAGTAAACCAAACCGCACAAGGCTATCTGATTCGGCAATTAATAAAAAAAATACAAGTATTATAAAAATTAACATTTTATTTCCTTTCTTTTTACACATTAAATATCAAGTAATTAAGTACACATTGAACTAGGAAACAAAGTCAAAACAATGTCTTTAAATAGTAAAAAAAAACAATACAATATATAGTTTTGATACGCTAACACTACAATTAGCTCAATTTATTTAATACTGTACATCGATTATCTGATATAATCATTTGTTATTATTTTGGAATGGAAACGTCTATAAAATCTACTATCTTTGGTTGGCCTATAACCAAATGAGTCAAAATTAACCTTAAATCCTACACATTTTCTTCAGAATAGAGTTGGTTTCTTTTAACAGTGCTAATGATCCAGATCATAATGTCAATTTTGACTCTTTACAGTACTGAATAATTTCTGATAAATTGTCCAACACATCGAATAATCTCTCGGCAGATATTGTTAAGAATCACCAAATTAAACAGAGCGACTTAAATAAAAAATATCATGTTTGAGTTTCCTATTACGAGGCGTTAACAAATCTTATACAATGACGCGTATGTACATTATTACATATGACAACTTTTTCATCTTATATATAATAATCAATACTTTTTCTTATTTTATTTTCAACACAAATACAGCTTCGGCAGGGAGTAACAATACAAGTAATATCAGTGATGCAAGACATCTATACCCTATCTACTCAGCTAAGAAATGTCGTCCAAAAACCCAAATGTGTAGACTTATTTCCTTATTTATGCTCTATTTGAACGAACATGGCAAATAACTGGTATAGCAAACAAGTTTTTCCACTTACAGGGTTGTAGTTACACATGAAAAAATTCCAACAAGACAAATATTTATGATCATCGTTAAAAAATCGATCAGCACTGCCATTGTAATATATAATGTTGTTTGAGATTCTCTTTTTTTATATTAAGTAGACACACGAGGCCCTTTTGCCATAGAGACAACAGTATAAGAAATTTCTTATAATGCCAATGTGCCAACCTTAAACTAGTATGTTACATTTCTTTCCCATCCATTGCTGTTAATTTCAACGAACGAGCAACGAAGAATCATCTTCCATAAAATAAATCACAGTACTGTTATAATTATAAAATAACACATTTAACATTAATTATAAGTAACATTCTTAATGTGTAGTGAAAATTTATATGTAGGCTAAAATAATACAAACCATCTTGAATTAAGTTACTTAATGCAGGTAATTCGTTGATCTTAAAAAATATTCTGCAACATTTTCAACAATGAATAATCTGTAGGTTATTCATAGTAAACGATTTGCGAGTCTACTTTTTAAAAGTTAATTCTTATGAAAATTTGCAAATTGACATGACCCTCTTAAATTACTAGTGACCGTGATATTTTTATAAAAAAAAATACATTGTAACGTAATTAAGCAAAATAACACAATATATAACATTGTCCAAGCTCGATTAGATCTTATATTGTCGTGTGAACTAGTATGTGATAGTTATTGTCACCGTAAACTTTCATACGTTTTGATATTTCACAGATTTCAATGAATATCTTAAAATATAGAAATATAACGAGATAATAAAGTATAAAGTCACAAATTGAAAATATAGAGCACTACAAAAAATATCTGCATAATATAATACTATTAAATTACTTATAATACTCCAAAATAGAGCCCAATGCTCTTATTAACAATCTACTAAGTCTAACATTCAGTCAATATTTAAGTCAACAGAAGTTTTTTTCTCAATTTTATTCAAAGAGTTTTCAAAATCGTCATGTAAAACTACAGTTGTTGCGCTTATACTAGATGGACTGTGGGAATGGGTAATATTTGTACGATTACTATCTGCTAAGTGTTCCAATTCATGGCTTTCCAAATTGGGTACAGCCGAACAAATCGAACTTACACGAGACACTGTTTTTCGTTCCTCGGTTGGTACTTCTTTTAGGGAATTTCTTCCAAACATATTAAGTAACGAACAAAGGAAAAATGTTGCATAAGTCCAACTTACTGACATTATTAAAGCTAAGAAAGTCCCTATTTGTGAATATGGGAGGAGATTCGACCGTAATAGAAATATACCGGCAAAACCAGTGGTCAATGCCGCCGCAGCAGTCGGCCCCGCAGACGTCGATAGTGCAAACTTAACTCTACTAGATTTTGTGCCACTCGCATTTGTAAAACTTAGAGCATAATGTAGACTAAAATCTACTGCTAACCCTGCTGACGTCGATATAGCCACACTTTCTAATATATTCAATTTCCAATCGTTAAGCACGAGTATAGCTATTGTGACAGTTGAAGAAAACATCATTGCTAAAAGAGCGCAAACACTAATTATAATGCTAAATGTTGATGGTATAAGTACTATAAAACCTAGAGCAGCAGAAAGTATTAACGCCGTGACAGTACCACCTGCTAAGGTTTTTTGCAGATCATAAAATTGAAGATCGGATAAAAACCATCCGCATGTCATTCCAGGGGGTGCGGATTCTAATTCTTGCTTGGTCCAATTTTCAACTTGAATAAAAAAATCATTCATTGCTGTGTAAGACATTGTATATGGTACCACACTCTCAAATTCTACAACAATAGCTGCAACCTTAGGAGGATAGGAACTTCTCATAAATTTAGGGCCTGCAACTCCAGGCATAAAGAGTGCGCGAGAAGTTTGATAAAGAGATTCCATTGCTTCAATAATACAGAAATCGAAGACCTCCTTTGTGTAGGGAAATTGTGATGATTCACAACATGGTGTTCTATTTATCTTGTCTATGTTGTCAATACATCTTCTACTCATATAAACTTTGAAAGTTTCAATAAAGCAATTTGGCAAGAGAGGACCTAATGTTGGTTGATAAAAAGGCTGAGCCTTTATTTTAGCACAAAAATCTATTAACCATGTTTGAGACTTTGGATTTGATATACTAAAGTTTTCATCAAAAATTAGTTTTCCTTTTGAAAAGGGATCCATGTGATTCCCATTATCAATGGGTTTTATACCCCATATCCACCTAAGAGGCATTCTACTACCTACCCCTATATCTCTCCCAAATCTTTCAAATAGAAATTTATCCCTAAAATAAATATCATACTGCTCAAAAGGGTGTGACGTTTGAAACAGCTGAAACTCTTTTGAATCTGGCAGTTGAAGGCCAGGATAATAAAATACTACTATAATACTGCAGATGCCAATAGCACCCAAAAATACTACAAAAAATAAATGCAAACGCATAATACAAGTTATAATAAATCGGTTGAGTATAACTTTGATATCCCCTCCGATCTCATATATAGCTTTACTAATTGAACTTAATATTAACCACCTATTAATACACAATTTTACATCTAATATAAATACTGACACTGGCAACCAACTCACCATCAATAAAAAGTTGACTAAAACTGCAGTACCAGCAAAAACACTGAAACAATTGATGGCTGGAATGTAACTGACGTATGATGCAAAAAATGCAACCGCAGTTGTCAAAGTAGTAATGAATATAGCAAGAACTGAATGTTTCAAGGTTTCTTCAAGTATTTGTATGAGTATTGTCTCACCAGCACTTGAAACATTTTTGATATCAGTCAAACCATTTTCATCAACTACAACATTGTCCCTTATAAGCTGTTTACTTACCATTTTCCAAACTTTCACATAGAGAAAAGCATCATCTGCTCCAATTCCGATCACAACAACTATGACTAAAAGATTCATGAAAGGAAAGAACTCTAAATTGAATACATACACATACAGGAAATATGCTATGCCGAGAGAATATGCTATAGCTGTAAACAGCAACAATGTAAGGAATACTGATTTTGTATACACCCAGACACATATAAATACAAAAAAGCCTCCAAGTCCTATCAGCCAAGTGTCTTCTATTATCCACAAATCAAATAATGCATTCTTTAATCCTAGTTCCATGGCTGGTATAGCAAGTGTGCCATAAGATGTGTGTAAAGTTGAACCTTGTAATTTCATATAATAGGGCATTACAGTACTACTTGTTGGTAAAGGCAGAAAGATCATCACATTTTTAACGAATGTCTCAGAAAACATAGGCGGTGAGAAGGCATCTGAATCAATAATATAGAACAATAAGTTGTATACTGCATCATACTGTGAACAATATTTTGGCACTCGACATCTGTCTAGTTCACAGGAGGCCATTAGAGTAAAATTGTGAAAATAACCTGCACATTTTTTTAAAATATTTACAACATTAGTAACATCGCCTCTAGTTAAATTTTCACATGAATTCTTACCAGATATTAAAGCTATATAATTTGGCACGCTCCATATTGGGCAGCACATTTCCTCAGAGTGTGATGATCGTTCACACAGTCTATTATAGTCTTCTTCGCCCAATTCCATGAGCAAGGACTGCAATTGACAAACCTTTTCTACATTTTCAAAAGAGAGCATTGATTTATTATCAGTGGATGTGATAACTAAATGGGCATAATCTGTAGCTGGTGCACCACATACACCTGAAGCATAATTAGGATGAAACACATAATCGGGTATTTGCTGCATTTTTTTGAGGGACTTCCACTGTTTTCTTGTATGATTCTTAAGGAAAACTGCATTCTCATCTTCAATAGAAACATTTTTTCCATAACTCCAATGAACATGATCTACAGTTGTGTTCAATTCTGGTGAGCGATATAATGTTGTCGCAAATGTATTGTTATTCTTTTTCCTTTTGTGATGTTGATTTTTAGGATGTTTTCTACCAGACCTAGATTTGTCTTTTCTTATTTTATTGTGATAAGTTTGATTCATTCTTATTTGGTCTTCTATATCTTTAGGATTAACAGCGAGCCTTTTCGAGGGTCTTGTCTCATCAATAAGATTTTCCCATGCTATGAAACGATCGGCTAAATTTGTACCTCTTGTTTCGAATCCAATTATCGGTTCGGAAAATGAAGGGAGATTGTGGCATACTAAAGGGATGACGGTGAGGAGCGTGCAGATTACGATTATAATAAAAAGGGTTAAGTAAGAATGACGAACAATAAACCTGGCGTAAGCAGACAGCATCTTCAGTCCTTGGCTTCATTGATTTCATATTTAATATCTTACACCATTTTGTTGTCTTGTAAGGTCTAATCATGTCCTCTTGTTAAAGCTATTTTTTTACGTAAATTTCATATAGTTACATTATACAAAATAAAAATGTAACATTATTTTTCGAAAAATGTTCGATTGTCACAAAAGTGACAAAATTAAATACAAAATATAAATGCCAGATGAAATGTCAAATGGATCAAATTCATACTTGCCATCAAATCATTCTCGTACCAATTTTAAAAATATAAAAAAAAAAGAAATATTAATATTAAACACTTAAATTATGCAAGTAGCAGTAGTATTCTAATACCATTTTTTTTATCATCAATTTGAAGAATTGATCAAACTTTGTAAACAAATTTCTGCAAAGAATGTAAGAATTTTGATTTAAAATTGAATGGTTTACGCCAGTATTGATTTACTAATTACGGAACTAAGTGCACATTTCAGGTTTTATTTTTTTAACTAAAACAAGTTAATGTGTTTTATTAACTCAATAACATTAATTTCCTTAAAAAAGATTAATTTCTAGTTTTTGGTAAGGTTACGTAATTAAATAAAAAGAAGAATATCCTTAAGTACAATATAAGTTGAAACATAATATCACTTTCATTTTAATCAGGTTTTTGGACTCCATTAAATTAAAAGAGACAGCCGAGGCCGCATTCAAACACATTTTCAATTAAATATTTATTAAAACTCTATGGTTTCTATACGAAACTTAATTGGTGGCAACATTTTTCTTGTCTCTGACATTTTGTGATCACAAGACTTCTCCGTTTTGAGTTTTCTGTCAAGGCAGAAATTGGAGAAAAAAAGGCCGTCCCTTTTGGGATCTTCAGGTTAAACAGCTCCAATTGACTCAAAAACTCCATCAAGATGAGATACTTTCTAACTTACCTGTTTGTGCTGCTGTTGGCGCTCGCCATACCCATATTTTCGTTGTACTACCTACTAACTGGAAAGGGTGAGCTGATAAGTTTCGGATGGTTCCTAGAGAATACGTCCCCATACATGTGGGGAACGTTGGGAATAGCGTTCGCCGTCGCTTTCTCAGTTGTTGGCGCTGCGATGGGCATTCACACCACCGGAGTAAGCATAGTAGGAGGTGGTGTCAAAGCCCCAAGAATTAAGACCAAGAACTTGATCTCCGTTATCTTCTGCGAGGCCGTGGCTATTTACGGTTTGATTACAGCTATCGTGCTTTCTGGTATGCTTGAACAGTATAAAGAACCATTCATGGATATTGCCATCAAGCAACAGAATTGGATGGCTGGCTATGTGATGTTCGGTGCTGGATTGGCTGTGGGACTCGTAAACTTGTTCTGCGGTATCTCTGTAGGTATTGTTGGCTCTGGAGCTGCACTTGCTGATGCTGCCAATGCTGCCCTCTTCGTTAAGATTCTCATTGTAGAAATCTTCGGGTCAGCTATTGGTTTGTTCGGACTTATTGTCGGTATTTACATGACATCAAAAGTCAAAATGGGCAACCAGTAACTTAAGAAGAAAGTTATACTTGAAAATAAGAGTAAGTTTTTTTACATATTTTTCTTAAATTCTATAAATTGAAAGAGTTCATTTAACATGGTTCTGAAATTGTTTTATGTCTCATTTTGTTTATTATCCATAAATAATTAAATATTTCATTCTGACCATTAATTAAGGAATAAGTTATGAGATATTAATATTTTATTTTCAATTAACTTAGTTTAAAAATTGTATGTAAATGTATCACATGATGTAGTTTCCCATTATTTTATTAGCTTTGAGTTCTGACAAATATGTCAGAACAACATAAGTTATGGTGATTTAGATGTACTGTCAGATTTCTGAGTAGAAAATACACATACAAGTCATAGGTATTTTATTATCTATGGAAGATATTTTTAAATGTTAAAACTCAAGTTATTTTGAAATGTTTTTTTTGTACTAATCTAATATAGAGAACCTTTTAATAACTTTATTCTTATTTCCAGTATTATTTAGTATAAGAATTTTTCTTACCAAATTTTCGGATCTTTGTTTATTTATATATTTAATAATTTAATATGAAGCATATATAATTAGATGTCATTGAAAATATATTACTATTAATTAATACTTAATGTGGACCATTGCTAAATTTGTCCCCATGGCCTAGTTCAAAACTCAAACAGTTATGATTAACACCATTTTTTTTCTTGTTCATATTTTGTGACATTAACAACATTTGAAAGAATTATCATAACAGAATTCCTCAAAGTGAAGGAGTATTTGTTTCTATTCCTCATGACATACAATTTTTTTCATAGATTATGTAACATGTTTTATTCATAGACAATATGTTATTCATTGGGGACAAAAAAGTTTGATTATGTGCAGTTTGCTTTATAAAAATGTTTTCCATTTTTTTTCAGTGTAATAAAGCACTGGACTCTCCTGCCCTTACCTTGACCTGGAAATCTGCCGCCGCCAGTGCTTAATACAAATATTTATCTAAAAAGCAACTTTAAGCTTTGAAGTTTTCAATAAGTGTTGGACTTGTATACTTCTGAATTTCTGTTTTGTTGATGTGTAACTACATTTTGTTTGATAACTACTGTTTGAAAAATATCTGCTCTTAGCACAAGCTGTAAAAATATTTCGTTGTAAGAAAAATACCAATTATTTTAATATTATACCTTAAGATATATTTTTATTTTAAGCTCAGTTGTCCATAAAGAAATATACACAAAACTCATGGAATGTAAATTGATAGTCAATGATAAATAATTTTTTAAATTACTTGACTTTTTAGAATGTGCTAAGAATAAGATATTTTATCTGTATTATATTGGAGTGTTTTAGACTACTTCAAACCAATAGAGTATGTATTTTAAATATCATATCACAGTGTCCTGTCAAAAAATTGACTAGATATATTGTGCATTACATGTAAAATTTAAGTCATCATAAATTATTTATCAATGTTACAAAGTAACAAATATATTACGTTAAATGTATGCACCGGTATATGTAGTCATTTTGTTAAGGCTTAAACATTCCATGAAATGTTAATACAACATTTGTGAAAGCTTTGATTGGTAATAGCCTGTGTATATAAATAAATGACACTTAATATTTTCCTATTGAGATTTCAGTCATTTTCATGTTTAAAATAACTTTTGTCTGTTTAATAAAGGTTATTCCTATACATAATATATTTAATATTAAAGTTGATAACTCAAACAAATTTTGTGTTAAGTGTCAGTTATTATTTATGTTCAATTTAATTAAAGAATTTTCAAGTAACACTTTCTTTTTTTGAATTAATGTGTATTTTTTTATGAAATTATTTCAATTTGTAAATATTAGTTTGCTTCCTCTTATTTTAATGAGATACACACTAATTTATTGTATATGTAAATTCATATCCATATTAACTTAAATTAGATGTTATGTGAATGCCGTACTTTGTAAACGAGAAACGACCATCCCTTGGCACGCAATGTGACCGTAATAAATTATCGAGAAAGTATTATATGGTATCAGCCTGAGTACTATTTACTGATGCGTTTATAAGTTAAACATTTGTGCAAATGTAGATATTATGTATGTTGATGAATAAATAGATAAAAGTTTTACTTGTTCTTATTGCATTTATAATTAATAACCAGATATCATATATATTTTTATATTTACTTATTAATTTTTTTGGGAATGTTCTATGATTAACATTGATAAGTTTAATGGGTTATTGTTTTTACAAAATCACTTAATGGTAACTTTCATATACCATTCTTATCGAACTTCAAACATAAACGTATATCAACAGAATATATGAGTAAGCAATAGCGTTTTATTATCGTAATTATATGTACGTATATACAATAATTGACAAGATATGTTCATTAAACATTAGTTTTTTAATGTAGATGCAATTCAACAGCGATATGCTGCTAGCATTCGTGCCACCATTCCACGCGATCAACATTTATACAGCAACTTTTTTTAATTTATAAACATATATTTTAGGACTTAATGTTATTAATACTTAAAAAATCTATATATTATATGTATAACATTATCATGTAGTTAGTCGAATTGAATATATTTTTTTAAGATGGCTACACTGAAAATTCATCGATTTTTTAGAATCGGTATTCTTCAATTTATATATAAAAATATAGTATCTAACTATTATTTTTGTATGAAATGGAACAATGGTAAATATATATTCACGTGTCATTTTAGAATCGTGTCGTGATTGGTACTGCGAAATGTTGCATGGGCAACGCCCTTACGTTCGCTATTAAATTATATTAACAAATATGGACATATTAGCGTAACTTATATCGTACAAGCGATTACGTGGAAGATTTATGCAAGTACCTACTCATTACTATACATTATATATTTAAAGAATATACTCTTAGAGTTTTCAAATTTTTAGTCTGTGTGGTCACTTATGATTGAGAATTGTACACTCGATAGTTTAAGAGAAAGCATTTAGCAAGGTGAGCAGGATGGTAACGCAACAAGGCTTAGGCTTTGTGCAAACCTACCAGAGTAGGTACCACTTACTTAGTACAAAACTTTGTATTGTGTGTTCTTATTTGAAACATAAGAATATTATATAAATAATATCATTCACTAAAAAAAACTCCTGGATTAAGGCTCGGCTTCCATTACAGGTCTGATTGAACACTTAAATTTGAAGAACATTATAAATCTGTTAAGTAGAAAAGAGTAACTATGTTAGTTTCTTGCAGTTTATTTTCTCGCTGGAGATTGCTTTCCAAAATTACAGGCACAAGGGACATAACATTTTAACCCTAAAGAATGGTGTTTTCTTAGAGCGCTATTGTCTATGGCCTGATGGCAGTGAAGTAGCTGTCGTAGGGCAGATGGTGCAGTGCACGGAGTTCAGGGGGCCTCTAAACTAAACCTTAAGCTTCTTAAACTAGAAAAACACGACCCTGGCAACAAGATTTCTTATTTGGTATAACCTAGCTACGCCACTGCGTGATGGTGACTATTTGCCCTATCTATTTACTGATAGGTAGGCACCAGTGTCATACAAAAAGAGAGTAGAGTTACTACAATATGGAATAAAGAATTTTATTCATGTCTAGCCTAAAGACGGACTACACAGACGACTAACAGACATACCAAATGGTAACAACTTCAATCGTAGGTAACTTATATTTTCGAATCATTTAACTGTATTTTTAAAGTATTTGTTTTGTAAGTTAAGTGCAAATACCCCTAGGATCCACCGACATGAACTAAGCCTAGAAAATTGACGACGTCAGTGATTTTTCTATTCCCCTTATTCCCATTACTTTCGCTAGATTTGAGTGCTCAATACGGATGTAAGCCTCGAGAAACCTGTATCTGAAATTAAAGTTGAACCGGATTCGAAAATGAACCAACGCGATCTTATTATTTAATAATGGCAAGAAATTTAAAATCTCATCCATCCATCCTGTACAGGTCACTATTAGGCACGTGGTTAATAATGAAACAACACAGTTCGATTTATAACGGACACGTTTTGCTCGTCCGGCGAACTAACTGATTATGATATGGCCAATGGCCGTACCCCCCACTATTGCTCGCCTTACGCGTAGGCTTGTCCATATTTATTTATAAACTACCTCTTATAATACACTACATCTACCTTTTACAAAATTAGGAAAAATGGAATTAGGTTACACAAGTATAATCAAATACAAATCAGTTTACATAAAGAACAATCTTCAACAGCATGTAATTTATATTTTTACTCATATCTTATTTATTTTCATCACTCACTGTGTTGTCGACAATATCGTTATTTCCTGAAGATTCTTCTCCAGATTCTTCCCCATTTGTAGAGACTCTCCAGTTTCCTTCAACCCTCTTCAAATGTACTATATTTCTACGTAACCGTTTTCCGTTGTCATGATTTACCAGTACGACGTCGTTTCCTTCTTTATTAACAACTGTGTGTCACATCATCGAATGTGGTGGACAACTTATTTTCCTTCACTGTATTTTTAACGTATACCTTCTCTCCAATATTTATACTAGATGCCGTCGCTTGCCTCTTTCTATCTGCATATTCTTTCCCTTCGTTTTTCATTAAAGTATCCCTGTCTCTGGCTTCTAGATCAGTAAATTCAATATCAATCACGGAAGGCAAGTTATCTCTAAACTGACGCCTAAAAAAAAAAAGAGTTCTGCGGGAGTTTTACAGGCGAGCCTAACCGAGAAAATACTTCTTTGAGCATGGAAATGGTATGTGCAGAATCTATATTTTTAGTGATTTTGATTTCTTTGTATCTACTATAATAATCTATAATAACTAGAACTTTTGACCCCAAACATGACGGGATAACAATTTTATTTCCGCATAACAGTAAATTGTCTTGAAAACAAAGTTAAGTCAAAGACCTTATAAACATTAACACTCTGGTCCCAGTTATTGTTAAATATTCCATTCCTAACTAATTTTAGCTCTAAATCCCCCTCAGCTTGCTTTAACTCTTGCAGGGCAATTGCTACAGGACGATATTGATCAACAACTAAGTTCAAATAATTATCATCGTCAAATGGCTCTGGGGACTCATGAACTAAACACAGTCGCGACAGAGAATCTGCAATATTTTCCTTGCCTGAACTATAGATCAATTTAAAATTATATGATTGCAAACGCAAAACCAAACGTTCGATTCTCGCACATGGCTTAGAATCAGGTCCAAATATCACCTCTAATGGCTTGTGATCGCTGACAAGTACAAAATTATCTTTTCCAAATAGGTACATGTTGGAATGTTCTACCGCCCAGACCAACGCAAGAGCTTCCTTCTCGGTCTGACAATACCATTTCTCGCGATCTGAGAGACTTTTATTGCCATATGCAATTATTCGAGGCCCATTAGTGCCATGTTGGACGAGCACAGCTCCCAAACCGACTGGACTAGCATCAGCGAAGACTTGTGTACGATCAAGCGGATCATAATAACCTAAGGTTTTGATTTGAATCTTAGCGCGCCCCTCAAAAGCTTGTTTTTATTTTTACTATGGCGCCAATAAGAGGTGATATCTGCACCCTTGCCTAGTTTTAGTCTTAGAATTTCGCGCAAGGGTTCTGTTCAAGTAGCTAAGTTAGGGATCCATTTCCCAACAAGCCCTAAAAAACTTTGTAACTCCTCAACCGCTTTTGGTTCTCGAAACGATTCTATTGCATTTACATATTTATCTAAAGGCTTAACTTCATTGCCGGATAATTGATGACCAAGAAAATCTATTTATTTCACCCCAAATGCACATTTACTGTCGTTTAACAAAACATTATTCTCTTTTAAAACTTGCAAGACTTTTTTTTTTGAGTCTTGCGCTATGTTCAACCTCATTGCTACCATACCTATACGACTGTATCATCGATAAAGTTGACAACTCCCGTACATGGCAAAAAAACCCTTTCTAAATTTTTTTTGAAAATATTCAGGGCACGCGAGGTCCCGAACATGAGCCTCTTATATCTAAATAGTCCCCAGCTACAGATAAAGGTAGCGATGTGTCTACTGTCCTCACTTATTTCTAATTGGTGAAAAGAATTTTTTAAATCAAGTTTCGAGAAAATTTTTGGGTTTCTAAATTTTGGAATTAGTTGTTCCATAATCGGCAAAGGGTGCTTTTCTCTGACGATAGCTTTATTTGCTTTTCTCATGTCCACACAATCTACGCTTCGATGTACGATCTGTGGACACCTTTTTTAATAACAATGGGCAATTATTTTTTAACAATAAGGGAAAAAAAACAAACTGTTAGCCATAAAATATTTTATTATAATATAAAACAGTTCAGATGCTACATTTGTACTACTTCTACAATAAACGATTTCTGTAAATGAGAATGTAGACTAAAATCACAAAGCGGAATGTAAGTTGTTGAAATAAGCGTAAAACATTTTTATATACTAAGTGTATATAAAACACGTTTGCTACAAAGCCTTCAGCTTCGATAACAATCCTACTGGAGGAATGGAATGTGTTGATTATATGATTATTGATAATTAAAAAGCATCTGAGCTTGTAGTCCAAAACATCGTGCATGTCTACTATATTTCATCATAATAATAGTTTAAATATCCTCTCTTTTGCCTTTCATCTACGAGTTTCTTCCTTAATTTTATCCTTTTCACTGTTTCAAATATTCTGTAACGCCAAATTGTTTCTTTTTTTTTTGAAATTTTAATGTGACAAGTAGACATGCAGTAGACAATAGACAATTTGTTATTATAAAATATACACGATACACAAAATATAAAATCATTTGAATATTATGGCATAAAGACGTTTGGGAATTATCAAGTAAAGCTTTTTTTTATTTCCCTATACAAATCGCCCCATACTTAATAGCTACAAAGTGTAAAAGTCTATTTATTTACAAAATAGGTGGACTCTTCGTTAAACGCTTAAAATGCACACAACACTCGACAGAACTGTATACCTAGTATTTACATTGCAAATATTTAATCTAAAACTATATCTAATTTCAAGTCAAGCTATTAATAACTACACGTGTCTCAAAATTTCGAAATTATTGAACATTTATTACAATTAATAAGTTTTGGTATCTTATAGAAAAATATTTCACATCTCGTATATAACTACATTAAATATCTAAATCTATAACTTACTCTATATACAACTGACTTTGGGTGACATGTTATTAGAAAGTTCTAAGAAGCCAGAGTTTACTAAAGCGATCTATTAATTTGCAAAAATATATAATCTTAATTAAATTTTATTATAATTGAATACATTCCGTACTTTAAATATATATTTGATATAACTCGTAATTTTCAAATTCTAACGATTGAATTATTTTACTTACAATTTTTTTCATACTTAATTATTTTCTTTAATTTTTTGACCAATATATATATTATAATTTTGAGATCTTTGAGGTTATGATTCCCTTTTTTACAATATATTTTCTAACTATTTGAGCAGTTTAATGCAAAGGTGGATGTCAAAATTATGAAGTAAAAATAATCTACAATTAATACAATAGCGAATTTTATTCTACTTAAAGCAATAGACAATATATTTAAAAATAAACAGCCGTTATGCTACTTTATGGCAGTGAGCACTGAGTTATTTTGACAGTCTTTGCAGAAGTAACAGCTAACAGTTTTATTTAATGTATTATATTTTACAATTAGATAGTTAAATAAATTAAAATAACTAATTGAGATTCATTGGAAATCTTGTACTATGTGGTCTTACACTCTCGTTTCTGCGTCGTCTTCAGTAGTAGATTTCCTGTAAATGATGAAATAAAAAGATGTCTTTTATATATTAACTTTTTTGCTAAAAAATTAAACCAATTTCTAACTACTTCGCTAGTCTAGTACAGCTTAAGAATTGTTTAGTTTTTTTTTAGTAGTAGCCTATCATATTGAATTTAGTTGTGACGTATTTCCGTGCGTTGTAAATCTCTTAAAGATGTCCCCTTTAGCATAATATTGCACATGGGTGAACTTGGAACGATGGAACCTCACAATAAAATCAAATAATTAATTAATTCTACTTCATACGGTCTAATATGTTCGGATTCAAATTTAGTAATCAATTGCAAATTGTATTTAAATATTATATGATTAAAGAAATTTTTTGAAGTGCATATAATAAAAAAAATTTATTGTATGTCAAGAATACCTCAGAAACATTTTACCAATAAAGTTTTATTGAGTCTTGAAAAAATACTAATACTGTCATTTTAACTAAATTAAATATGTATTTAATTTTTGCGTTGTTAAGAAACATTTGCACTAATAATTTAGATAGTTGATGAGATAAGTCTTCTTCGACATTCTTGGCATACAAATACGTGGCATTAAAAGTGCATAAACCTGAATCCGAACATGTGTTCATGCTTACACAGACATATGTTACCTCCTCCCTACGGTGATTGTGGATGATTTCGCGCGCGGCAACACCATCGGTTAGCAAAGCAAAAGATGATTTTACAATGAGTGTTTCTCATACAACCTCCACCATCTATTGAACATTGTTTACAAATACATTATGTTTAAGTCAATCATGCTTTTTATACATTAATTCAGGTTAGTCTAGACATAAATTACTTTACATTAAAAAAATATTTTATTAAAATATATTAAGGCTTTAATGTTAATAATTCTTATATAAATAAATCTGTGAATTATTACAAAAGATAAAAGTTAAATTTATTATATTTAATATTCAATTTTTTTTTTAAATTAATAATAAGGTATTAACTACCTTAGAAATATTATATTATTTAATTTATTAGTGCTGTAAACACTAATAAAGTATCCTCGTGCTCTATCATCTTTAAATTTTAATACAGTCTTTCATTTTTCATATATTTACTTTATCTGACGTTATCGTCATGAATGAAATGTTATATTGATAAATGTGAAGTACCTCTTGGCTTAAATCTTATCACACTAAGAGGTATGCTTTAACTGTGTTAGGTTGTCTTACATATAAAAATGAAATATTTAAAAATATATACGTAAGAGGTGTTTAGGATGATGTTTAAGGAGATTTAGTTTGACTTAAAAGTTTATTTTCTGGATCTGAAGTGCCTTTAGATTATTTGGAGACTAAAGTTAATGATTTATGATAGAATGTTGTAAAAAGTTTTTGAAAATATCATGCAGATTAAGTTGAATAAGTCATGCTGTGGTAGATTTTAGGTTTTAGTGTATTAGTAACGTTGCAATAAATTCTCTTACTCGCTAGTTTCTCCCATGCTGGCAAGTGGAGCTCCCATTTGTTGTTGTACTTCGCCTGTAAAGCCCAAAAATGGTAATACGTAAAATTCTTGTTCAGATAGCATATATGTGGTAGCTTTTCTTTGTTTTCAACAGTTCGAAGGCATTTGAAAATTGATATTGGAACGATCTTAATATAAACATATAAAAAAAATGGAGTGTCTATTTGTAATATTAATTTAAATAGCCTTTTACTCAATGCATATGTATGTATGTATACACGGTACATATAACAAAATAACATTTTTTACAAATTTTGTCTGTCTGTTTGTTCCGTCTAATCTCTGGAACGGTTGGATCGCTTTTGTCGGGACTTTCACTGGCAGATAAATGATATAATAAGAAGTAACTTAGGCTACAATATGTACAGGGTCGCGGGCACAGCTTGTAATAATAATACTTAAAATTGTTTCGAATAAATATGATTTCGTGATAATTTTAGGCAAAATATACATAAAGAGAACATGACAAAGTTGACATTAAATACCTGTGTGTACATCACTGTTGAGTCGCTGAGGCGCCTGCGCACCACGCACACTTATATGGTCTTCCTCCGCTAAGCAAAGCAAACAAACACAAAGCCTCCTCAATAAGCATTGTATGGTATAGCGTACACTAATTAATAGCAAATAATTAAAAACATCAAAATAAAATCACAAGAAAAAAAAAAAGAAACTCAATATAAAACACACAAGTGCCACACTTTACTGGGAATAAAGCAATCTATTTAAAGTGTAATTACTATAATAATATACGAATATATTTGTGACTAAAAGTAACTGCGGCAATACTATTTCATTAAATATATTTGGTATGAAACTTTTTAACGCAAGTAAGTGTTATCACTTTTGTCACGTGTGCTGATTTTGTTTTTAATACTGGCAACACTTTTTTATTTATTGCAACACAAGACACATCTCGTCAAAAGTAAAGTATGACATAACAAACCTGTATATGGAAAGAGATATTTATCGTGTGGATGATGTTTCTCCGAGCCGTCCGACATTCTGTCGTTGTATTCGTAGTGACCTTCCATCTTTCTCTGATAATCGTTCTTGAGCATGGTGGCGATACCAGAATCCCGGAAGTCTCGCGGTGGGTAGCCATCGTGCTCCCTTGTAGTCACCGTCGAATCTCGGAAGTCTCGTGATCCGTACACACCAGGATCAGTGTTTAAATATTTAGTTGGGCTGTACCCGTAATCTGAAGTCCGAGACGATAAATACGTTTTTGAACCGTAGGGGTTCGTTGGTAATCTGTACATGGTCGGGGATATCGGGTAATTTGGGTCGTACGGAACTTGCTTCTCGCTGTCGTTTGGCATCACTCCGTACATTAACTCGTCGTCCATTACTCCGTATCTATTATAAAAAATAGAAATCAATAGATAAATAAAAGTCACGAATAGAAAAAATTGAAATGGAAAGAGATGCGAGATAAATAGTGGTTAGAACGCGTGCATCTTAACCGATGATTGCGGTTTCGAACCCAGGCAAGTACCACTGAATGTTCATGTGCTTAATTTGTGTTTTAATTCAAAATCGTGAACTTGCACGTGTCTAATTTTATAGAAATTCTGCCACACGTGTATTCCACCAAGCTGGATTGGATCAGCGTGGTGGATGTTCCAAACCTTCTCCTCAAAGGGAGAGGTGCCCTTAGCTTAGCAGAGTATAATTTACAGGCTGTTGTTGTTGTTTATTGATGTAATTTCCTGATTGAATATTCTAATTACACAACTATCCGAAATTCGAGAGTCGCGCTGCCCTGACTGGGAGATCTATTCTAGTGATGATTACCATTTTTTAAGTTCTTTACCTGTTATCCAGCGGTAACCTTGACGCATCCACGCTGGCGACATACGTGTCGTGGACATTTTCCAATATTGAAGGCTTGAGCCGATGCCTACTGAGCTGGTACACGTCTGACGTTAAATCGGGATTCGGCAGAGGATTCGGTGAGGGCGTGGCCGGTCCAGGGTTCAATCCTTCCTCTGATCCAGTTTCTTGTGACCAACGACTCATTTCAGGTCGATTCGCTTCTGTAAAAGTGAATTTAGTTTTCATTTCGTTGGAAGCATAATTTATTAAATTTCGTATAAAAATAATTATTATTTTACCATCTCTGATATGAGACGGCCACCTCGGCGCAATAGCTAAAGGAGCTCCCTCTGTTATATTAGGCAAGTAATTTCCTCCTGCGTTATTAGGACCTCGATCTCCTAAAAACAAACAAAATTCAAAATTATAATCATGTTTTTTTAAAAGAGTATTTACAATGGAAGAAAGAGAAAGAGATCACGGCGTCTTATAATTTTATATCGTCTAAATCAGCGGTCGGCAACCTTTTGGTAGGCAAGGGCCACAAGGTGGCAAATAAAGTATAGGCGGGCCGCAGTCATTATAATTATTAACCTTAGAAGCCCAACATACCTACTCACAATTAGTGTTAATTAGTCATATTCAATAGATAAAAGAAAAATGCCATTGAAAATTGTTAAAAGATACAGAGTTTAATTCGTACACATAACACAAACGACCTAAATAGGAAACTGACTTTACACAAATTTTAGTGTGATGTCTGAGGTTGCATTTGAGATGCTATTTTATGTATGAATAATATATCTGTCAACTTTTTTACAACATTCACGGGATGCAAGGTAGATGTTCGCGGGCCGCGGGTTGCCGACCGCTGGTCTTAATCATGTAATAAGTATCTAAGCCATGCAATGAGCTACTCACTACTACTAAGGTACTCACGGTGCGCGGAGGGCGGGTGGCTGGAGCGGCGCGAGGTGTCGTCGTCGTCGGAGGAGTGACTGGAGGCGAGGTCGAGGCTGCGCGCCGACGCCTCGCTCTCGCTGTCCGTGCCCTCCGTGCCCTCCGTCGCCACTTCCGTGTCGCCGCGGGTCTTACGGCGACGCCGACTTTCGTCTGTTTTAACACAATGGTTTCGATTGGACAAAAAATTTGGGTGTAAATCGTTTTACTCCACTTTTAAGTGGAGAAGATTTAAAAGGGAAAAAAAATTTGGGTGTAAATCTTTTTACTCCACTTTGAAGTGGAGAAGTAAATATTTAATTGTTGATTGAGGTTTCTCACCCTCTTTTCTCGTGGTCAATGAAGAATCGAATCCTCTCAAGTAAGCCGGCATATCACTTGCACTAGTATTGTAGTTAGAGGTAGATGTGCTTGTGTGACGAAGTTGACCGTCGCTGCGACTAGAAAGAAACATATAATTTAATTCAAGGGCTATCTTTCATTTTTTTAAATTATAAAACAACTACGATCGTGTTCGCTTTTAAGACGATGACTAAAATATTATTTGACAGTTGATGTTTAATAACTAGAAAAAACTGTTTGAGTCGATTTTGGAACCTTGATTTATATAGGCGTCCTAAATATAAAATCGACACTCAACCAACATGTAGAAAACAATTTTATAGATTTAAATAAAAGAGACTGACCTACCCGTGACCACGAACACTGCAAAGTGCTCGAAACGTCGGGATGTTTAAAAATAATTAATAGACGCGATTCATCCGTTATAATTAGTTTTATTTAAATGTGTAATAATCGCGTAAATTTAAGACAACATTAAACAATTTTAGTCTAATTGAATTGCAAATCGACGGCGAGCGAACAAATCAACACTAAACCAACAGGTAGTAGTGTTGATTTGTTCGCTCGCCGTCGATTTGCAATTCAATTAGACTATAAAATCCATAGTGCACTGGTATTTATGCACTTACTTATAAACTCCTAATTATTTTTGGGTCAATCATCTGATATATTCAAATCTATCTTTTATTTCATATGTTAAATAACTATAAACTTTTTAGACGATCCAATATATTAAAATAATAAAACATCACGGACCTATAAGGACTGGAACTGGTCTTCGTTGTGGATCTTGAGGTGGTAGACGAAGCTGATATCCCAATGTTGCGCAACTGACGACCCGGCTCGGTACTGCTATGGTAGGCCAGGGCAGATCTACAACAAGTGATAAGTTAAACATTATTCTCAGTATTTTTCCACTATTTGAGTTTTATGAGATGTATATCATATTTACCTGTTAACTTGCGACAAATTTTGGGCACTCGTGCTTATTATAACAGACGTATCCGCGAGTGGCACTTTCTTCCCTAAGCATCTCAAAATCGATCTGTTGGAAAATAATGTCACATTACACTAATATAATTTAGATTCTCAAAAAAATATAGTTTGTACACATATACTAGTGGAAGCTCTTTGATCAAGCACTTATGGGCATCAATATCTCTTAGCCAGTTACTCTATAGTTGTAATGAATCTGATCGGTTTGAAGGATGTGTCTATATCACCACAGGGATCAATGGAACATAACATCTATGTATATACCACAGTTGAGGTTGAGGGTGAGGGACATTATAGAAATACATCACACGATGCATCACATTTAAATAAAACTAATTATAACGGATTTGAATCGCGTATATTGATAATTTTTTAAACATCCCGACGTTTCGAGCACTTTGCAGTGTTCGTGGTCACGGGTAGACTCGGTCTACCGTTATAATTAGTTTTATTTAAATGTGTAATAGAGTCGAGATGGCCCAGTGGTTAGAACGCGTGAATCTTAACCGATGGTTGCGGTTTCAAACCCAGGCAAGCACCGCTGTTTCATGTGCTTAATTTGTCTTTATAATTCATCTCGTACTCAGCGGTGAAGGAAAACATCGTGAGGAAACCTGCATGTGACAAATTTCATAGAAATTCTGCCACATGTGCATTCCACCAACCCGCATTGGAACAGCGTGGTGGAATATGTTCCAAACCTTCTCCTCTAAGGGAGAGGAGGCCTTTAGCCCAGCAGTGGGAATTTACAGGCTGTTGCTGCATTGCTGCAAATGTGTAATAATCGCGAAAATTTAAGACAACACTACGATGCATCACGTCTTTGAATAGAGCCACCAGTGAATGAAAAAGCGAGACAAAAGAAAGTTCGTTGACCTCTTGAGGTTGTCGCGCACGCGCACGTTGAAGGCGATGTATCCGAGCGCGGCCACGGCGGCGTGCAGCGCCACGGCGCCCGCCAGCAGCGAGCTGAGCGCGTCGCGCCGCGCGCCCGCCTCGCTGCCCAGCACCAGCGCGCTGGCCCACGCGCACACCAGCAGCGGCAGGCACACCACGCTCACCGCCAGCAGCATCCTGAGGGAACTGCTGCGCTCACTGCCCGCACTCACTCCCCGCACTCACTGCCCGCACTCACTCCCAACATTCATCGACGCGCCCGCACTCACTCCGCGCCTCATCTCATTCATCGGCACGGAGGCAGTTATAGTACGACACAAATTAGATGTAGCATCAGAAAATGCAATGGAATGAAAATAAAACCGATTACTGCCGATTTACACGACCAATAGAAATAGCTCCCCATCGCGCCATTCGACGCTATTTGTATAGATTCACGCGTCGAAGAAAGCAAGTGCATGTAAATCGACGCGTCAAATTGACGAATATATTAGATCATATGATATTACAAGTTATAACGTTTGTGCAAAGATCGTATTCGCATGAGAAATAAATATTGATAATTTGGGATCGCGTACTCAATTCGATTGTGATCGGTTTTACGAATTTTGCCGATGCGACATCAAGTTGTGTCGTACAGTACGACACAAATTCGATGTAGCATCGGAAAATGCAATGGAATGAAAATAAAACCGATTACTGCCGATTTACACAACCAATAGAAATAGCTCCCCATCGCGCCATTCGACGCTATTCGTCGCTATAGATTCACGCGTCAGAGAAAGCAAGTGCATGTAAATCGACGAATATATTAGATCATATTATATTACAAGTTATAACGTTTGTGCAAAGATCATATTCGCATGAGAAATAAATATTGATAATTGGGCATAGCGTACTCAATTCGGATGTGATCGGTTTTACGAATTTTGCCGATGCGACATCTAAGTTGTGTCGTACTATACTATTGTAAAACTAGCTCGGTCGCTTCTACATATTTGTGTAACGTTTCTGCTATGTTTGTTTGTTTGCTTATTATTCAACTAATCTTTTGCATTCGGTAGCAAAATTAAATTCGTAGAGAAATGAACTGTATCAATTAAAATCTAGCGTTCCATACATATTAACCTATGTAAGATTACGTGCTTTGTTAATCAGTATCACAGAATAATGTTTCAAACATTTAAGTCTATGTAGTCCAAAATGAAATCATAGCGTGCGGCTTACACTGTATTAATATGTTATTAACTTACCTCAAGTTTCCAAAGCCGATGACGTGGTCTCGCACGGTAAAAGCGGCCCGAGTAGCGCCCGCCAGGAATACGAGGGCGGCGCTCGCATATATCGCCGCCGGAATGACCACCCACCACACCACTGCTTCGTGACAGCTCACCCAACAGCTGAGTTTAAATAGATATTTAGTAAACTAAACGTAGCTTAGTTTTAATATTCTTTGTTAATAACAGAATTCGTTTTATCTCTTAGTTTACAAATGTGAACATCGATAAGTATATTTTTGAATAAAAATTAATAAAAACTTTAGTAGGCTCTAAAACTTCGAAGTCTTTTTTTTATAATAGGCTATTTGATTGGTTTTTAAAATCCATCTTATATTATTAAGTAGAGATTAAGGAACCCAGTAAAAGTTCTTTTTTTTATTTCTAGTACGTATTTGCCGAAAAATATCATATTAAAAATTCCATATTTAAATAACGCGCGAAAACGCTACTTGGAGAATATGGCGCTGCAAAGGGGTCGGTGACGTCACTTTGCTGTATTTTAATCTGTAGTACATAGAGTAGAAAAGCAAGGTTTATAAGATAGTGACTTCATCATAAGCCCGGCCAATCAGGAGCGTTTTATGTCACGTGACAAACGTTTGAAAAAGTGCATTTTTATTTAATGATTTTTGAATAAATTAAGTATTATTTTCAAGTCTCGTTAGTAAATAACCATTTTTAAACTCATAATATACAGTGATTACAATAATTCACAATTTATTTTTTGCATTGTCAAATAGCCTATTAAAGGTGCAACAGGTTCTTACTGTAAATTCTAAATTCAGAGTAGAATGATTTATAGAAGAATCGCTAATGAAACTTAGTAAGAAATTACTCTTATATGCTTAGATACAAGTATGACATATACTTTAAAAATAAAATATTTAACACAAAGAAAACATAAGCGCGCCTTTTTTATAGTAGAATATATGTTATCGCTATGGTACTCACAAGAGCGCGTTCCCGTACTGGTGTTGGTGGTGCGCGGCGGCCAGCGCCAGCGCCACGGCTGGCGCGGCGTACGCGGCTGCCAGTTGCGCTGCCAGCGGGCCGTGGTTGACGTCGCGCAGTTCGCGCACGAGACGCCGCAGCTGCCACGCGTCGCACGCCGCCCAAGCCAGCGCCGACACCCACCAGTAGTGCAGACCCATGGCCACCACCTTGCACGCGAACTGCGTGCACGAAACATGTCACAGTGAAATAAAACTAATTATAACGGATGAATCGCGTATATTAATTATTTTTAAACATCCCGACGTTTCGAGAACTTTGCAGTGTTCGTGGTCACGAACATCATCTTAGTCTACCCGTGACCACGAACACTGCAAAGTGCTCGAAACGTCGGGATGTTTAAAAATAATTAATATACGCGATTCATCCGTTATAATTAGTTTTATTTAAATGTGTAATAATCGCGACAACATTATGTTACAGTGATTTTAATCTCCTCTACGGAAAGGCCCATTAAATTATCCGAGCAACTCTCATGTTTTGTGGGTAGTTCTGGATTTAGTTTCGCAAGCATTACCTCGTTTTGTACTAGGGAACTCCTCGCCTTCAGCGCTATCAAGTACAGCAGCTCAGCCATAAACACGCAAAAGATGAGATGCTTGTGTATGGAGTTGGAGACGGTGGCGGCACCACCGCGCATGAGGCAAAGCGCCACCCACGTCCACACCAGCAGCGGCAACGAAATGCTGAATCCGGTGTATGACGTCACCGATTCCAGGAGAGACGGCTCCGGGATGAACTATCGCAATATAAGAAAATTAAATAAATCTAACTATAGATATACCTATATGTTGTAGCTGAAATAAATATACTAACCTCAATATCCACTTCGTCGACGAGAACAGCGAAAGTGGAAAGGTGATTGCAGGTGCAATTAATGAGCAGAGGTTCGTCGGAATACGGAGACCAGTCGTAGTCGATCTCGGTGTGGCAACCCACGCGTGACCATTCCCCTGACCTAAATAAATGTGAAGAGTTCTAGATAACTTGGCCATTTTAAGAAGCACTTTAATTTATATCTTAACAGTTCGTAAAGTGATGTAAAACCAATTACTGCCTATTTATACAACCATAGAAATAGTTTATATAGTATATATAGTATTCGTCGCTATATATTCTCACGTCAGAGAAAACAAGTGCATAAAAGTCAGCGTGTCAAATTGACGAATATATTAACTCATATGATATTACAAGTTATTACGTTTGTGTAAAGATCATTTTCGCATAAGAAATAAATATTGATAATTCGGATGTGATCGGTTTTACGAATTTTGCCGATGCTACTTCTAAGTTGTGTTGTACTATACTTACCCTCGTAACGTGGACCAATGGACGCATTGGGGATTAGTTCGTGAACCGAATGTCTCTCTATCGATATCAAGCCAAATCTGTAATCTAATCGGTTTCTTTAACCTCACTCCATTCAAGCTTTTATATATCAACTTCTTTTTTCCGATCTCTTTTGTTGAATTGGCATCTTTATTGGCGGTGTCGTTTTCCATAATCAGAGCCATTACTTTTGGTCCATCAGAGCTTTCCAGTCTTTCCGCGACATACGATGAATCGTTTTCTTGGAAATTATCGTTGATGTACGGCTTTTCTTGTTTCTTGTAAGCTGGTTGAATGACAACTGGCCCGTGATTGTCTTGATTGGAATTCTCGTCTTCTGATTGTGGCCAAGTATTATGTTTTGTTTGCATATCATTTGTTATGTGATTGTTTAGTTGATTTTGATGTGTGTGTCCTTTGTTAGTATACATTATCCCTAAAAATTTTTAAACCGTTTAAATTAAACTGTTTAAATGATGTTACAATAAATTTAGAACTAATTTAAACATTTAAGCAAAATATTTGATTGTTACCAGTACCGTTAGCAAAAGAAAATTATATAGTTCAGTAATTTTAAAGATTTGTCAATCATATACTTAACAAGTTGTAGGGGTTAGACACCACGCGTTAGGCAAAACAAGTAGCCTATGTCCTTGGAGTTCAATTGGTTTGGTAGTGAAAGAGCAACCGACAGACAGACAGACCTTCACATTTATAATACAATAAATAGTACAGATAGTACCAACCATCAATGTCTTCAATGTTATTTTCCGAGTTATCCTCGCTCTCTTTCGTCTCCCTGTACCAAACGTACTCGGGCACGAACAGCGCGACCTGCAGTATGGGCGAGCCAACCGTTATGTTGACCCCCCAGCGTCTGCTGACCGACTCGTCCATACGCAGCGGCATTAGCTGTGACGTGTTGCGAGAATATTGCAAGTAGGAGAAAACAGCTCGAGATTCGTAGTTTGTTTCTAGGTTATCTGTAGAAAAATATAAATCTTAGGCTTACGTAAGTTGTCGGATTCGCCTGTCAAATAACAGATTTGTAACCTGTCCAATTATAATACACAATTATGCCTGTAAATTTCCTACTGCTTGGATAAGGCCTTCACTACCTGATGATAAGGTTAGGAATGTATTCCATTACGCTGCTCCATGGGAGTTAGTGGATATTGCAAATTCAGTTGAAATTGAACACACGCAGGTTTCCTCACGATGTTTACTTCACCACCGAGCATGAGATGGATGACAAACACAAATTAAACTTTTAGCTTTAGTTTGAGCCCACAATCATCACTTAAGATGTGATATAGACAGCTTAATAATACTTCTCAACTTTGATACTGACAAGCAATAAAGCGTACCTTGATTATTACTAATTCCAATTAAATCCAGCGGCAGAAGAACACGTGAGAACTTGTCAAACTTATTTTTACTCTTCACAAAGTTGTTATACTTCGGGAAGGATACGCTGGGGCTTGATGGTTTCTTGTTCTTCACTTTAATACCATAATATCCTGGCGTTTGTATCGGCGAGTGTATAAAAGACGACGTGTCTGGTAGGACTACTCGTTCAGTCGTGTATGAATCCCCATAACGGTTTAAGGTAGTGGGTTCAAATCCATAAATAGATTCAGCAGTTACAATATCCACTCCAATCGCTAAAAGAATATTCACAAACATGGAACATGGAACATGAATAAAAACATGGAATCATATTGAATAAAAATTTACTTGGTGGTAGGGCTTTGTGCAAGTCCGTCTGGGTAGGTATCCACTACGCAACTGTACTTAGTATTGTTGTGTTTCGGTTTGAAGGGTGAGTGAGCCAGTGTAACTACAGGCACAAGTGACATAACATATCAATTCCCAAGGTAGGTGGCGCATTGGTTATGAAAGGAATGAATAGTGTTTCTTGCAGCGCCATTGTCTATGAGCGGAGGTGACCACTTACCATCAGGTGGCCCATATGTTCGTCTACAAGCCAATAGAATAAAAAAGGAGGAAAAGATTTAAATATGTTCATACCCAAATCTGATGTAACAATTTCAAAGGGGCTGGTGTAAGTGTCGTGTTGGCTCTCAGCGAGAACGGCTATGTACTTGTCGAACTGCTGTAATAAGTGCTCTACTCCTCGCCCGGTGAGTTCTCTGATGCGATGCCATTCTTTTTCATAACCATTATTCAAGATTGTATTGGAAGATTTTACAATGTTCTGAAAGAAAATGTTTTATTTTATGTTCATTAGGACAACCAACAAAAAATACGATATCAAATAAAAATTACATTTCAAAGTTATATATTATATAATAAATAATAATGAAATAAACTAATAAGATAAACCATAAAATTAGAATTTAACACAAAAAAATATCTTTATTTTTCGATTGAATTCAGGGCGACTATAGTGACATACCTATGTCTAAAAATAAATTTAATTTCGTTTAATAATCTGACTTATGTCGTATTTGATACTCACTCGAACATAGTCCTTATCTTGACTGTGCGTAAGATTCAAACCCGCTTGACGCAGTTCGTATTGTATCAGTTCCAACAGTATGCCTTCCGCCACCAAAACGTCAGCTCCATACAATTTTGCTGTATTGTCACAAGCTGTTGCAAGATCTTCCGCTAATCGAACACCGACAAATGTATTCACTTGCAATTCACCTGTTTCTATTTTGTGCAGCTGAGTAAGAGAGAAAGAAGATGAGGTAATTATTTATAAGCTGTAAGTTTGTAAAATATTTAATAAAATGAATAAATGAATGTGACATAACATTGTGTTCGTTAATGTAACTGACCTGTTTTCTCAATTGATAAAAGGTAGAAGTTGTACAGTTAAACATATCTGGCTCATGCCAGGGGATAACTTGCTTTTCATCGCACAGACGTGTCGCTTTACCGCTTGAACCTGTGAGATATAAAGTAGGTATAAAAATTTCATTCATCTAATTAAAATTTGTCTACGGTAGATTTGACCGGAAAGAGTCTAGAGGTAGGATGACTTTGGGTGCTCATCGTTATGGGTGTTTAATACTGCCAGTTTTATAAGTTTTACTAATACTTTCTCAACAGCTGTTTTTGATTTCGCATAATTCCATACTTTCTATACTCTTCACCTTTGAGTCTAAAGTCGTGAAAGCTGGTCACTAGTTCAATACGGCAGTTGACAACAGTTAGTATATTACAGATGCTTTTAGTAGACTTAAAACAAAATGAAACGGAAATTCTCACCTGTTGGACAATCAGAAATCGCTTCAATATTAAACTTGGTCTGTGGCCACCACACTCCGCCCGCGAAGGATCTCGGACAACCATCGTACACGACTGAAAATAAATCTTTATGTCAGTACCTACTTAATTTTTCATCATTTTTATCATTAATTATAGTATGTTAGAAAATATACGTTTGTATTTTTTGGCGTTCTTTACTGGAAAATGAGTTCTGATCCATTATTAGTGACCCGAAAGTTTTGAGACGTTAAATTTATGGAGACCTGAGAGCTTATAGATTTATTGAGCTTATAAGTTTGCATTTTTTGGCGTTCTTTACTGGAAAATGAGTTCTGATCCATTATTAGTGACGCGAAACTTTTGAGACGTTAAATTTATCGAGACCTGAGACCTAATAGATTTATTGAGCTTTTGTTTTCGTTGACGAGGATACCTTTGCAGCCGGCGCTGGGCGTGACCTCGGCGTAGGCGTTTGCGCAGGAGTCGCAGGCGCGGCCGATGACGCCGCTGCGGCAGTGGCACTGCCCGCCGCGCGCGCACGAGCCATTGAGCGAGCCCGCCGCATAGCACTGGCACGGCGTGCACTGCTCCGAACCCGCAGCCTGATAGTGGTTCTCCTGTGCCCAGCGCGGAAATGGCATATTATCTATCATATTTCTTGAAAAAAGCGAAATTAAAATCATTTTGAAACAAATGCCATCGTTAATGGTTGTCGTCAATAGCTTCGCTCGCCGTTTAGGGGTTGGATAGCATACAAAAGAGAGTTTCAAGTTGAGTCGAGATGGCCCAGTGGTTAGAACGCGTGCATCTTAACCGATGATTGCGGGTTCAAACCCAGGCAAGCACCGCTGATTCATGTGCTTAATTTGTCTTTATAATTCATCTCGTACTCGGCGGTGAAGGAAAACATCGTGAGGAAACCTGCATGTGACAAATTTCACAGAAATTCTGCCACATGTGTATTCCACCAACCCGCATTGGAACAGCGTGGTGGAATATGTTCCAAACCTTCTCCTCAAAGGGAGAGGAGGCCTTTAACCCAACAGTGGGAATTTACAGGCTGTTGTTGTAAGCATACAAAAGTAGCCCTTCCGCGGGGTTCAAGCTTGCTTTTCCAAAATTCATCAAACTCTGTTCAGCGGTTTGATCGTGATAGAGCAACAGACAGACTAAAATATTTTCGCATGTATAAATTAGTATAGAATCAATAGCGCAAAATATTTGTAGTAAGTCACTAGTGCTGTTGTTCTCGATACAAAAGTAAAGTAAAGTAACAGCTTATAAATTACCCACTGCTGGGCTAAAGGCCTCCTCTCCCTTTAAGGAGAAGGTTTGGAACATATTCCACCACGCTGTTCCAATGCGGGTTGGCGGAATACACATGTGGCAGAATTTCTATGAAATTTGTCACATGCAGGTTTCCTCACGATGTTTTCCTTCACCGCCGAGCACGAGATGAATTATAAAGACAAATTCAGCACATGAAACAGCGGTGCTCGCCTGGATTTGAACACGCAATCATCGGTTATGATGCACGCGTTCTAACCACTGGGCCATCTCTGCTCATTCTCGATACAATTTGATTCAAAAGTGCGGCATACCTTGCAGCGGCACTGGCCCGTGCGCGCGTCGCAGTGCGGGTGCAGGCCGCTGGCCGCGCACGCGCACGGCCCGCACGCGCCGCGCCGCGCGCCCCACCAGCCGCCCGGGCACTCCTGCCGCGCCTCCGCCGCGCAGCCGCGCTCTGCCGGACATTAGGGGTAATTAGGGGACATTAGGGGTAATTAGGGGACATTAGGGGTAATTAGGGGACATTAGGGGTATTTAGGGGACATTAGGGGCATGTTGCGTTGCCGACGACAGAATATACGAGAACATATAAAGCGTAGTCAATATGTGACGTCTCTATAATTACTCACTTTTAAGCAACATAATTAAAAGTATTAATATATAAGCTTTCAAGTCCGAACGCTTATACATATAACTGGTAAAATTAGGGGTAATTAGGGGACATTAGGGGCTTGTTGCGTTGCCGACGACAGATTATACGAGATAGAACATATACAGCGTAGTCAATATGTGACGTCTCTATAATTGCTCACTCTTAAGCAACATAATTAAAAGTATTAATATATAAGCTTTCAAGTCCGAACGCTTATACATATAACTGGTAAAATTAGGGGTAATTAGGGGACATTAGGGGCTTGTTGCGTTGCCGACGACAGATTGTAGATAGAACATATAAAGCGTAGTCAATATGTGACGCCTCTATAATTACTCACTTTTAAGCAACATAATTAAAAGTATTAATATATAAGCTTTCAAGTCCGAACGCTTGTACATATAACTGGTAAAATTAGGGGTAATTAGGGGACATTAGGGGCTTGTTGCGTTGCCGACGACAGATTATAGATAGAACATATAAAGCGTAGTCAATATGTGACGTCTCTATAATTACTCACTCTTAAGCAACATAATTAAAAGTATTAATATATAAGCTTTTAAGTCCGAACGCTTATACATATAACTGGTAAAATTAGGGGTAATTAGGGGACATTAGGGGCTTGTTGCGTTGCCGACGACAGATTATACGAGATAGAACATATAGAGCGTCCCTAGTACTGTAGTCAACATGTGACGTCTCTATAATTACTCACTCTTAAGCAACATAATTAAAAGTATTTATCTATACAAGATATATTGGAAGGAATTTCAAGCCCGAAATCTTATATCTATAACTGGTAAAGTTAGTTATAGTTAAAGTTACATATTTGAGGTAATTGACTAATTTTTTTTTTCAAAATGTAAATCAATGCAATGAATAGTACATATTTACGCACAAAATCTTCAAACATCGAATCAGTCGCATCTAATATTTGTCTTGTAAATGGATGTTTTAACCCTACTTTAGACCTAACAAACAAATCTCACCTGTCATAATATACCCGTCGTCGCAAGTGCAATGGTACCCCCTGTCCGAGTCGTCGGGCACGCACTGCGCGTGCTCGCCGCAAGGGTTGAGGTCGCAGCTGGCCACGCACTGCGGCCCTATACGACCCTTGTCACAAATGCACTCCGTAGTATCCCATGCCGATACGCATTTACTCTAAAAAAATACAGATTTATGTCATTAATTTTATACACCCCTTTCTATACATTTAGAACGCTAGTTGCGCTAGCGCACTGGTAACTTTTGTCACGGTGATTGTTTCGTCACTCTTGTCAAGTCCGTGAATATGTACAGATGCAGACACAAATGTCACGTAGTAATGTGCGCGCACCTCCATACATATTTAGGTAGGCAAAAAGGTATTTAGTTAGGCAAAAAATGTAGTCTATGTCCTTTTTTGGAGTTTAAGTTTGCTTCACACCAAATTTCATCAAATTCGATTGGTCATTGGTTTGGTTGTGAAAGATTATAAATTGACAATATTAGTATACATTATTTGAACAGAGTAACTACTTAAAAAAGAGTAACTACTGAGTTTCTTGCCGGTTCTTCTCGGTAGAATCTACTTTCGGAACCGGTGATAGCTTCATTAGATTGTAAAATGACGATTCAAAAGTGCTTGTAAAAGCCTACTTGAATAAAGTTTATTTTGATTTGATTTGATTTGAACATAATGGTTATTATCGTTTTATATAACAACTTACGTAAGGTGGACAAATCGACAGCATACAGTCGGCTCGTGATTGGCAGCCATCTCTTACGTTCTCTCTGACCGTTGGTCGATTCAACAAAGACTGCGCTGTTCCGACACGTACATCCTACAATGGAACACAAATTATAAATAGACTGAATACCATAAATCAATAAACTTGAATAATTATCATAATTAGAGTATTATACCTGAATACATCCTTCGAAGTATCCCACATCTGACGCAAGTAAACCAGCTGTGGTGTCCGGTCCACCAATTAATATCTTCCCAATATATTGTCCTTGTATTTTATTAGCTAACATCGGCAGTAAGGCATTTCGGAGGCCGTAGTCAATGCTGACAGATATGTCCGTCCCCAACCATTTGATTTCTATACGATGCCACGCACCGTCCGCAAGTGTGGTAGATGGTAGGAACATTGTTTCACCATTGTATGAATAGTGTAAAAGGCCGGATTTCAGCTGCAAAGTAATAGTTATGATAAGATTTAAGACTAACAACATTAAATGTGATAAAAAAGAAATATATGGATTTGTATTTTGTGTTGTTGTGATATAAATCAATCATCAAAAATTTCATTTGAAAAATTTAAACTTTAGTTTTAAAACGTAGATTTTTTTATTACCTAATTTAAATGGCTCTCGTTTAAAAGAAGCAATTTATGTAAAACGAAGAGTAAAATTTTAAAAGGTAAACATTTATTCCAATTTCAAGTTTAACTTATTTTAATTACTTTAAAATTCAAAATAAGAAACGCACCCATCCCAGAAGTTTGGTATAGTATGACACAAATTAGATGTAGCATCGGAAAATGCAATGGAATGAAAATAAAACCGATTACTGCCGATTTACACAACCAATAGAAATAGCTCCCTATCGCGCCATTCGACGCTATTCGTCGCTATAGATTCACGCGTCAGAGAAAGCAAGTGCATGTAAATCGACGCGTCAAATTGACGAATATATTATGTCATATGATATTAGAAGTTATTACGTTTGTGCAAAGATCATATTCGCATGAGAAATAAATATTGATAATTTGGGACAGCGTACTCAATTCGGATGTGATCGGTTTTACGAATTTTGCCGATGCGACATCTAAGTTGTGTCGTACTATACGTTCATAATGGAGGGATGACAGAAAAAAACCTATTTTGAATGTTTTTTTTGCTGGTGTATATTAGTAATTGGTTAAACGGGACATGGAACCTATACTTTAAAAACCTTAGAGCTTACTCACCGATACGAGCACGGAGCTGTTCTGGCCGACCTGCACGGACATGAGGAAGGCGTCGAGCTGGCGCGTGCGCAGCGACAGCGCGTTGAGCCACGGCAGCTGGATGGGCCGCAGCAGCGGGTTGAACGACAGCGACCCGTCGCCGCTGAAGCGCCACGGCGGAGACGTCGCTGCGGGGGGCGGGGGGGGGGTTGGCATTATTAGCTATTTCATCACTACATATATTATTATGTCATGTTTTAAACGCGGTTTTTTTATCATAAAGTACATATGTGTATCCTTATATGATATATGACAAAATATTTATTTATTTATTTATTATGCCACACGATGCGGGGGGGGGGAGTTACATCATTAGCTATTTCATCACTACATATATAATTATTCCAATGACTTATTTTTGATATGAAATTAATTTGTTTTAAACGCGGTTTTTTATCATAAAGTACATATGTGTATCCTTATACGATATATGACAAAATATTTATTTATTTATTTATTATGCCACACGCTGCGGGGGGGGGGGGGAGTTACATCATTAGCTATTTCATCACTACATATATAATTATTTAAATGAATTATTTTTCGTACATAATTCATTTGTTTTAAACGCGGTTTTTTTATCATAAAGTACATATGTGTATCCTTATATAATATAAGACAAAATATTTATTTATTATGCCACACTGTATAAATATTATTACAGGATTGTGCCCCAATTCGATATTACAGCACTTAAAAACAAAACAAATTTAAAATATCTATCTAGGTTATAATATAAAAAAAATTACTAAATTGCACGTGACATATTCCAAGCAGCAATTATTGTGAGTTCAATCAGGCTGCAACAAAACAAATCAACTCTGTCTGCTATCGCATTGAGAGTACGTAACGTGCGCGTCAGTGGTGCTTCCTTGAGCAACTTGGTTCGCCCGGTGGGCACCGCTAGCAACGACGGTCGATGTCTCCGCCACACATATCTATCTGGGGCGGACAGACTCAACTGGCTAAGGACATCAGCGTTATATACCATACCTCACAAAACCTTAAAAACATATATTACAAGACCTAGCTCTCTCCTTACCCTTAGTTCATTGTATCCTACCATACCTAAGACAAATAAATATGTCTCGATATAAGTCGTTTTTTACTTACTACACGTATTTCGGAAACCTAACATGCCGTACGTAGGAATGCGCGACCTACGACTACACCCTCACTTATCCGATTTCACCAGCAAAGTATTGCCGTGTAACAAATTCATATGCGAGCGAGTATAACTCACGAAACAGTACTGACTATATAGCAGAGTCGAGATGTCCCAGTGGTTAGAACGCGTGCGTCTTAACCGATGGTTGCGGGTTCAAACCCAGACAAGCACCGCTGATTCATGTGCTTTATAATTCATCTCGTGCTCAGCGGTGAAGGAAAACATCGTGAGGAAACCTGCATGTGACAAATTTCATAGAAATTCTGCCACATGTGTATTCCACCAACCCGCATTGGAATATGTTCCACACCCTCTCTTTAATGGAAGAGGAGGCCTTATCCCAGCAGTGGGAAATTTACAGGCTGTTACTTTACTTTTACTTTAATGTGGTTTTGTTTTGACGAGTTCGTGTGGATCTTAACATAAGGGTTTTACATGTAAACATATGAAAAAATATGTCTCAATTTATTTGTATTTACTTATCATTATCACGGGAACATAACATGCCTTAAGTAGGAATGCACGACCTAAGGCTACTCTCATGTTTTCAAAGGCTAAGAATTCTTCCATAAAGACTGATGAATATGACAGCTAATATTATTCACACAACAGACATGGCTATATAGTCTTAAACTCACATTCAGCACAGTCCTTCCCGGTGTAGCCCTCGTTGCAGCGGCACAGGAACGTGTCCCACAGGTCGAGGCACTGGCCGTCGTTGTAGCACGGCGCGCTGCTGCACTGCGAGCGCTTCTCCGGGCAGCCCGCCAGCGTGCCGTTATCGGCGACGTAGCTGACACGTTATAGGTGACTAAGTATTTTTTTTTTTAATGTTATAGCTTGGCGGACGAGCATATGGGCCACCTGATGGTTAGTGGTCACCATCACCCATAGACAATGACGCTGTAAGAAATATTAACTATTCCTTACATCAATTTGCCACCAACCTTGGGAACTAAGATGGTATGTCCCTTGTGCCTGTAGTTACACTGGCTCATTCACCCTTCAAACCGAAACACAATACTGAGTACTGTTATTTGGCGGAAGAATAACTGATGAGTGGGTGGTACCTACCCAGACGGGCTAGCACAAAGCCCTACCACCAAGTAAGTATAAAGGCAAAGATAAAATAATCGTGCGATAACAATTAAAAGAAAATAACACTTTATTTAATTCAATTTATCAGCACATGATTACTCTATAAAGATTTATAGAAACATGAAATTGTGAAATATCAAAACAAATTAAGCACATGAAAAAGGAATATGTAAATTGTAATCAAGAGAAAATGGATAAATAACAGATCAATCGAATAAGATTTTATTCAACGTGAATTAGCTTAGTTGTTGTTTTAATTGTAATTTAACTACAATGTATGATACTGCAAGAGATCATTATACATTAAAAAAATACATGTATGGATGTGTGTTCTTGTGTTAGTATATTATTAATCTCTCAAGTGGTTTCTCAAAACAATTTAACTCGTAATAACTTAAAAATGATATTACGAAAGTTAAATCTATCCTCATAGTTATTGATCATCGTTTTAAAAGTTGTTACTTGTAATCGATGTGAAACTCATAACTCGATAGATAACAGTTTATATTGCAAGGTACAATTTCAGCGCAAAAAAATTAAGACATCACTTAAAACTTCTAAAGTTATCAGTGTTTCTCTAATATATTGAGCATGTACTATACATAAAAATCTACCTCTCAAGTCAATGTATCTATAAAAAAACCGCATCAAAAAACGTTGCGGAATTTTAAAGATCTAATTATCCATAGGGACAGCAGCGGTAAGTGACTTTGTTTTAAACTATAAAGCAAATCGAATACCTGTTCAAATCAACGAATCTGTGGTCTATGTAAAGATCAGATATGCATCCAACGAAATCTTTATTCTTCACTTGGAAGCTGCTGGGTATGTTGGGCAATCCTCCAATCTGTAGCGGCCCAGTGAGGTCGAGGAATCTATTTAAAAATAACAATCTATCTATACATATAATAAAATAATGTAAAAGTTATGAAAATTACAAATGTATGTTTTAATCTTAATTTTTATACCAATGCTAAATGATATTAAATAATATTTAATATTTGTAATTTTTTTATTACCTATGGCAAGTTTCTGTTGGAATATCACAGCGTGGTGGCAACACTTTTCTCGTAAAGTTCGCGCAGGCGTACTTCACACCAAAATCAGCACCACCAGCTAGTGATAGCATTTTATCACAATCGTCTAAGACCATTGTTGCAGTCTGAGAACAAAACATTGATATAATACAGAAATTATTTCACGTGACACAGAATAAAAATTTCCAAAATTTGTAATGAATCTTACCCGATTAAAGTATTCAATTTCAACCGTATGCCACATGCCGTCCGCGACGTCACCCTCCACCGTCACCTCGGTCTTCGCCCCTCCCAGCGCGAAGGTGAACCTCAACCCCGGGCCCCCACCCCGCCCGGCGTTGGAACTGATGACTTCAAGTGCTATGAAGTCATGGCGCTCGTTGTATCGACCGTTGTAGAGGAGCAAGCCGGATGTTGTTTGAGTCGCAAACCTATAGTAAAAAGATATTTAACAACGGCCTGTAAATTTCCCGCTGCTGGCCTAAGATCTCCTCTTCCTTTGAGGAGAAGGTTCGGAACATATTCCACTATGCCGCTCCAATGCGGGTTGGTGGAATACCAATGTGGCAGAATTTCTACGAAAATAGACACATGCAGGTTTCCTCATGATGTTTTCCTTCACCGCCGAACACGAGATGAAATATCAACACAAAATAAGCACATGAAAAAAAGGAATACTATTATGTAAATTAACAATCAAGAGAAAATGGATTAACAGATGAAACGAATAAGATTATATTCAACGTGAATTAGCTTAATTGTTGGTTTAATCATAATTTAACTACAATGTATGATACTGCAAGACATCATTAAACATTAAAAAAAGTACATGTATGGATTCACTAGCATTATGCAGCAAATTTCCTTAAAACGTATAACATACATCCAAGTAATACGTATCAACTATAAAACAAGTATCACAGCACTTACTTCAATTTCAAATTGAACCGATGCCGTTTCTTAATCCCAGGGAACGTCAGAAACGACGTAGCTGGGAAGCTCCTGGCCTTGAGCTCGCACATGGCCGTGGTGTATGCGGTGTCGATGGAGCAACCCTGGCAGAGGATGCCGCCCTCGCGCCGCGCCACGCACTGCGAGCCGCTGCGACACATACTGCCGTCGCCGTTCATGTCACACGTCGCCTTCGTCAGAACTGTCTCGCAGTTTACACCTGACGGTCAGTAATTAGTTATATGAATAAATAAATAAATATAAATATGAGACAACATCACATACATTACTTTGATCCCAATGTAAATAGCTAGAGCACTTGTGTTATGGAAATCAGAAGTAACGACGTTACCACAGACACCCAGACCCAAGACAACATAGAAAACTAATGATAATCTACATTGACTCGGTCGGGAATCGAACCCGATTATAGATATCGATAATAGATCCGAAAATAAAATATATTACATTGAAATATTATTTTGTCCTGATTTTTTTTATGGTATAAGATGGCGGACGAGCATATGGGCCACCTGATGGAAAGTGGTCACCATCACCTCTAGACAATGACGCTGTAAGAAACTGTATTCCTTACATCGTCGTCTTAGTTCCCAAGGTTGGTGGCCAACCTTATGTCCCTTGTGCCTGTAGTTACACTGGCTCACTTACCCTTCTAATCGGAATACAACAATTCTGAGTACTGGTATTTGGCAGTAGAATAACTGTGAATGAATGATGAATGATTGGGTGGTACCTATCCAGACGGACTTGCACTAAGCCCTACCACCAAGTAGAAAGTGATATGACCAAAATTCTAGAAATAATAGACTGTATAGTATAGTAGGATATGAATTCAATCAAGTTCTATTAAATTGAATGGCTTTCGTAATTAAATGTTGCACGTATTTAAATTTGTTTTTGACGTTGGATATGAAAATGTAATTTTTGATGCATAAGGCATTACACATGATACTTTTTATATCAAATAATATAATCATAATGTTGTTTATACCTATAAAGATCACCTTCAATGTTACTTATATAAAATATTAATTATAAATATATAGTAATAAGTTAATGGTGTAACGTTAACAATAAATAAATAAATATATAATGAATGCAATAACTTTTGCCACACCACTTCATGTTTTACTTAAAAAAAAAATAAATATGTCATGACAATGAAATACTCCGTGTATTGTAGTAAGTGTAATGTAGTAATATAGTAGAGTCGCATACCGGTGTATCGTCTATAATTGTAATATAGGAATAGCTGAAAGTCACGTACCCGTGTATCCGGCGACGCACACGCAGCTGTAGCCGCCCTCGCAGCGCACGCACGTTCCGTTGTTGCGGCACGGCGACGAGTAGCACAGGTCCACCTCCGTGTCACACATGTAGTGCTCCCGAGACCCTGCACGCAGTAGCATATAGGAAATTTCGCCGACAAATAATGATTAAAATAAACACCAACAGCCTGTAAATTCCCACTGCTGGGCTAAAGGCGTCCTCTCCCTTTAAGGAGAAGGTTTGGAACATACTACCACGCTGTTCCAATGCGGGTTGGTGGAATACACATGTGGCAGAATTTCTATGAAATTTGTCACATGCAGGTTTCCTCACGATGTTTTCCTTCACCGCTGAGCACGAGATGAATTATGAAGACAAATTAAGCACATGAATCAGCGGTGCTTGCCTGGGTTTGAACCCGCAATCATCGGTTAAGATGCACGCGTTCTAACCACTGGGCCATCTCTGCTCATTCTGATTAAAATAAAAAAAATAAAAAAAATTATTGACATGAAAAGTTAAAACATAGTCGCAAAACATCCAGTGGTCCCGCACTAGGCAAGCCTGTCTTGCGGGTAAATTGTATTCAAATAAACGCTTTTTAAAAAAAAATTAAATAGCTGAACGTTTATAAATTAAAACACAAAATAGTACAATAGGTTTCTTTTCATTGTAAAAATTAAAAATATAGTTAGCAGATATTAGAGAACGTATTCTTTAAGAAGATAGTAATCATATAATTTTCAGACGAGCAAATAAGCTCTTTGTATGGTAGAGTAGAGAATAAATTAAACTTATATTGATATTACTATAAATCAATTAGACGTGTTTATAATGCTTGCTTCCTTTTCTATCACACACGTGAGAAAGAGATAGCAATATTTGTATTCCAATTAAATGAGGACATTTGAATTACCCGTAAATCCCTGTGGACACTGGCAAGTAAACGTAGTGACGGGGTAGATTGGACGGAACAGCACTGAATCGCTGTTAATGAAACCGGATGCGTTCCCAAACTTCAGAACCGTGAGGCATTCCTCGTAGTTGAGGCACGGTTCGTGAACGCAGATATTGTCGTCGAACGGTAGAACCTGGGGACATAAACATTCACAATAAATAAATATAAATATGAGACAACATCACATACATTACTCTGATCCCAATGTAAGTAGCTGAAGCACTTGTGTCATGGAAATCAGAAGTAACGACGGTACCACAAACAAAACATAGAAAACTTATGGTAATCTACATCGACTCGGCCGGGAATCGAACCCGGGACCTCAGAGTGGCGTACCCATGAAAACCGGTGTACACACCACTCGACCACGGAGGTCGTCAATAATAACTAAAACTTAAAAGCTTTTATTTTACAATGATTCAATCTGTGTACTGAATTTCATTCAATAATTATGTCAAAATAAAAATATACGATTTACTTGGTGGTAGGGCTTTGTGCAAGCCCGTCTGGGTAGGTACCACCCACTCATCAATTATTCTACCGCCAAATAATAGTACTCTGTATGGTTGTGTTCCGGTTTGAAGGGTGAGTGAACCAGTGTAACTACAGGCACAAGGGACATAACATCTTAGTTCCCAAGGTTGGTGGCATATTGATGATAAGGAATAGTTAATATTACAGCTTCATTGTCTATGGGTGATGGTGACATAAAAAAAATATTTAATTAACTTTTCCACTGACCTGTACAGTGGCGAGGCGCGCCAGTGTCGCGCGGTGCAGGTACACTCGCTCGCGTAAGTGCGTGGGCGAGTAGTACTGGGACGAGTCTCCCCCGATGCCCACCTCAGCGTCGGGCCGCCGCGCAGAGAACGATACGTTCAAAATGTTGCCAGTTACGTCGGTGTCGTCCTAGAGAACATATAACCCAAATCGTTCATGTAAATACTAATAAATAGAGCTGAGATTGCCCAGTGGTTAGAACGCCTGCATCTTAAAATTAATATATGTGCTTAATTTGTGTTTATAATTCATCTCATGTTCGGCGGTGAAGGAAAACATCGTGAGGAAACCTGCATGTGTCTAATTTCATCGTAATTCTGCCACTTGTGCATTCCACCAACCCGCATTGGAACAGCGTGGTGGAATATGTTCCAAACCCTCTCCTTAATGGAAGAGGAGGCCTTATCTCAGTAGTGGGAAATTTACAGGCTGTTACTTTACTTTTTACTTTACTTCATGTAAATACTATGTGTTCACATAAGTGATACTTATTTAAATGACTCAAGAAAGTCCAATAAAGCTCCAGTGAGTGTCATTTCTAAAAACTTCAAACTCATAATAGCAATTATGAAAATTTAATTAATGTGTCTATGTGATTAAAGTATTTAAATGAAAACATTACCAAGAGTTGAGTTTGATTAAAAGTCATACAACATAGATTGTTGTTGTTGTACTAATATTTTAAATAAACTCTAAATTTGATGAAATTTATTATGAAGCAAACTTGATTTGAGGAAGGACATAAGTTAATTGTTTTGCCTGACACATGACAACCAATCTAGTAAAATATAAGTTACAATTTATCAGTAAGTTAAAAATGCATTAGCCATTAGTACAAACCTGAACGCTGAATATATAAATGTTTTCTTTCGGACACGGTATGATAGCTGACAGACCATCTATGAAGAAGCCTAGCAACGGCGACAGAAACTGTTCAGCGGTCATGTCGTTCAAACGGACCGTGATTGAATTGAAGAGCATTTCTTCTGTTATCAGTCTCACTAGGAGCTGCATTACTGCTTTCACTTCATTAACTCCATCTGAAATGTTCAATAATTTTTGGTCATCTTTATTATTTTACCTAACTTTTTAAATAGCCGTTACGGCCTTACGTTAGGACATGTAATCTCATCTTGATCGGGCTGTAGAAGTGGGTTTAAGTCTTACTCTTGTCTACTACATAGTATTATATTTATTATTATTATTATTTATATAATATGATTATATTATATACGTGAGAAATATTTTTTGGTTTACAAGGTAAATTTCTGTTATTCCAGATATCAATATTCATATCTTTCTTTTTTTGGAATCATGAAAGAAAGCTTTATAGTCTATGGATTTCAAACGTGAGTATATGAATTCTATGTAAGATTATTAATGTCGTTTTATAGGTTAAAAAGTTTGTAATAGAAATTAAATAAAGATGGATTACAAATATAGGAAAATAATGTTTAAGGTCCTAATTTTTTTATGTTTAAAATATCCCCTCACCTGTGACAGATATTTCCATAGTCGCGAGTTTTGGAACGTTTGTGTTTAGTTGGGGCGATAGAGTCATAGAACCTGTTGTCTCGTTGAGAAGCACCAAATTCGCATTGTTGCCAGATAAAATACGATATTGAAGCTGCAAATAAAAAAAATGTAAAATAATAACATATGCATAATTAGCGACCCTCCCGGTTTCGCACGGGTACAATACTGATACTAAATATACCACATAATTTGTTTATTTACTTCACATTCGAAACTTATAAAATTATCATTCAGTTCATTTACTATATTGTACACGTATTATATACAAAAATCTTCCTCTCGAATAACTCTATCTATTAAAAAAAAACCGCATCAAAATCCGTTGCGTAAATTTAAAGATCTAAGCATATATAGGGACAGACACTGGTAAGCGACTTTTTGTATTGTAACTATGTAATGAACTTGAGATATGAAGCAATATTATTAATATTATAAAATAATATTTCTTATTCACCTTGTCAGTAACATCCGCATCATACGCTGGAACTCTACCAAAAGGGCCGACGGGAAAACAGTCTTTATAATTATTGAAAATAATCTGAAAATCCTTCATCATGGGAGCGTTGTCATTTATATCGGTGACTAGGATTTCGACTCTGACGTCATTCCAGAGCGGTGGACTCGCAGCTCTGATTACCAGCTCGTACTTCTTCCGAGGGCTTTCGTAGTCTAGATCTACCATTGTAACCAACTCTGCTTTGTCAGAACCTTGACGAGTTTCCAACGAGAAACTATTCGAATCATCTCCACCTAAAATTTAAAATTACATAACAACAAACAACAACAACAACAGCCTGTAAATTCCCACTGCTGGGCTAAAGGCCTCCTCTCCCTTTGAGGAGAAGGTTTGGAACATATTCCACCACGCTGTTCCAATGCGGGTTGGTGGAATACACATGTGGCAGAATTTCTATGAAATTTGTCACATGCAGGTTTCCTGACGATGTTTTCCTTCACCGCTGAGCACGAGACGAATTATAAAGACAAATTAAGCACATGATTCAGCGGTGCTTGCCTGGGTTTGAACCCGCAATCATCGGTTAAGATGCACGCGTTCGAATCGCTGGGCCATCTCGACTCTTTAAAAATTACATAAACTTTTATAAATTCATTTCATAAAGCATTTTTAAGTATTTTAGATACAAACAAACCTTTTATGGAATAATGTACGACTGCATTGGAACCCTCATCTGGGTCATGGGCGTGTATTTCCCCAATCGTGGTCCCGATAGGGCTGTTCTCAGGCACGTAGAAAGTTAGGCAGTCGCTTTCGAAAACCGGCGGCGAATCGTTTATGTCTTCAACTTTTATATGGATTATTACCTGTTAAAATAAATACAGATTATTAAGACATTAGCCCGAGTAAATTTAATGATGTGTCAACTAGAAATTTATTTATTTTTCAAATAATTTAAATCATAATTTATGCAAAAGTAGGGCCAAAACTTGTTGGAAGATAATTGTGTTGCACTTTTAAAGTAAAGGAGTCACAGATAATAAAAGTAAATGAATTTTAATAAAATAGTAGAGTAGGAGATTGTATACTCACAGTAGAACTTTGTGGAGGAGTCCCGCCATCTATCGCTAAGGCTTTTAGATCATATATGGCTACAGATTCTCTGTCTAAAGCCTTGTTCGTTCTTAGCACTCCAGACGCTGGGTCAATCACAAACGACCCTTCCTCTCTATCTTTAGAATCCAGTTCATAATGTACTCTGCCATTTAGCCCTACATCAGCGTCTGTTGCGCTGACTTGGGTTACGGATGTACCTAATAGATAGTACAAACTATTATGTACTTATACTTTTCGTAACAATACCAATTAATAGAATCAAATATTTACTATTTAAATATACTATAAGTTTATTGATTATAAATAAATATTGGACAATATCACAAACTTTGATCCTAATGTAAGTAGATAAAGTACTGGTGTTATGGAAAATCAGTAGTAACGACGGTACCACAAAAACCCAGACCAAAGACGACGTAGAAAACTAATGAAGTTTTTCTACATCGAAGTGGCTTACCCATGAAACCACACTATTCGCCCGCGGAGGTTGTCGTCATCACAGTACAATAAACACAAAACCCTCTTTCCAATTTTAAATAACAGATTTACATACATAAATACAAGGAAATTTGGGAGGTTTCCTTATATACGATGGTCAAAAAGTCCAGAAGAAAACCACACTACTCGACCACGGAGGTCGTTGACATCACAGTACAATAACCATAAAACCCTCTTTCCAATTTTAAATAATAGATTTACGTACATAAATACAAGGAAATTGGAAGGTTTCCTTATATACGATGGTCGAAAAGTCCGGTACACTCACCAACTAAAGCATCTTCCATGATACTTGCAGTGTAGAGCTGCTGTTTGAACACCGGTTCGTTGTCGTTGACGTCGACGACGGAGATCTCCACGTCCGTCGTGTCGGAGAGCGACGGGACTCCTCCATCGCGAGCCGTCACGGTCAGCAGATAGCCTAGGAAAAATATACCCTATTACTTTACGTATAAGCTTCATATTACATTGACATATATATACTGATTGACGCGCTGTCTGAAAATTTGCGCATTAAGTTACGGTCAATTGTCCACAATTCTTTAAGTTGAATGCGGGCAAATTAGTGTTTTTAGAAGCAACAATTTATTTTATTCTGAATAAATACGGTAATGTTTTAGTTGTCTCCTAACGACATTATGCGCGTTTTCGCAACTAATTTATTTCGTATATTATTGTAAACAAATTATTTCGAGAACATACATAACACATCTCTTGTTATGCCATTTCCCTTACTCTAACTAGATTTGTCTAAGAGGGAGCAGTACAACCGACACCGACATAGATTACAGAACAAACTTAAAACTGAAATGCCAAAAGCGGAAAAGATATATTTTGTTTAAACAAATACTAGTAACTATACATAATTTAGTTTATATCAATATTAAAACTAAATTTTGCCCGTACCACTCATAGTCTCTCGGTCAAGAAGTTTGTTGGTGGTAATGGCGCCTGTTTGCGGATTGATGTGAAATTCCTGTTCATGGTGTGCGACCGCTTCGTTTGATATTTCCGAACTGAGCGTATATGTTATCTGTGCATTCACTCCGACGTCACTGTCAGTTGCAGAAACGACTAGCACTGTCGTTCCTACTGGAGCGTCTTCGAAGACCTGTTAAATTGTATATTATTAAGTAAACATAGCATAATAATTTATTTAAGTAATTCGACATTCGATAAATTCGGTATTTTAAGTTACAAATTTCGATAGGGCTGTGCCAAAAGTGAAAACATTTGTATGAAGTCTATTTGACCTTAAAATTGGCAACTATGACCATTTCGCAAAGTTATTTTCCTTTAATGACTAATCAAATAAAATCTAAAAAAAAATAATATATTGAAAAAAGAATTTTGTTTTGCAAAAAAAAAGTAAGTAAACAAATGTAATAGCGGATATGTCCTTTACATGAAAACTAAAGAATCATCCAAATTAAATCTTACTGAAGCTGTATAGGGCGCATTTTCAAAAACTGGAGCGTAGTTATTCGCGTCGGTAATGTTAATATGGACCATGGCGGTGTCAGATCTGCCTCCAGAATCCGTGGCGGTCACTGTGAGGACATATCTTCGTTCTTGCTTGAAGTCCAAAGGCTGAGCGACGGTTATCAGTCCGCGACCGTTTTGTGACGTGATAGAAAAACGACCTCGTGTATTACCACCAGTGATTTCGTAGTGTAGTCTGAAAATAACCATCTTTAATGAAGGCTCATAATTCCAATAAAATCTAGACTATTAAATGTAATCTGTACTCATGTTATGGCTCCTTCAAGCTCTAAATCCAAAACAGAAAAACAAATTTAATGCAACTTGGTATGAAGCATACTTAAACTCTTAGGAAGTACGTATACTTCTTATATACTTCTTAGTATCTACCACCTGACAATCAATCCCTAAAACGCAAGATAAACTGCCAACAGTACTCAAACTCAAATTCCTTTATTCAATACACCTACTTATTGATGGTCAAATGAAAAACTACCACCGGTTCGGAAAAAGGAACACCCTGACCTGAGAAGAACCGGCGAAAGAAACTCAGCGGGTCTTTTTTTTTTTGTCAAATACTGTTTGTCAGTTAATCACATGACTTGCTTACACAGACAATGAGCTTACTTAACCAAAAGGCAGGTAAGGTTTCATTGATACGAGTAGCCAGTTAAATCATGTATAATGCGAAACAACCGTACCTATTATCCTCATCAGCATCAGTTGCTGTAACAGTGACCACAGGAGTTCCTGGGGGTTCGTCCTCAGCTAACTCTACTTCATATTGTGGTGGAGCGAATACCGGATCATTGTCGTTTACGTCTTGTATCACCACCACTACTGAGGCCGTCGCTGACCGAGGTGGTGACCCGCTATCCGTAGCTGTAACCTATAAATATTGGCCATACATAAAAATATGTATCATCAATTTTCTGTCATACTTCCTACTTTGTACAAAATATTATGCATTACTTCCTACCCAAAAAAATAACTATAAAAATAAAATGCGTGAAATAAAAAGAACTTGGAGGTTTAACTGGAGTCTTCGTTTTGGGTATTTTTGAGTCACCTAAAAGGTTTCAAGATAAGAAAAACATTCAGCATCATTACAAATACTTTCCTGACCTTTTCTTGATCTATGGCTTCCATTCCTAGTATGATCCAGCGGCATTACGATTTATGTAAAGTACTAGATAGTATTCGACATTTTGATGATCTTAAAACTTTGAATAAAATTTTATATGTAAACGATGGTAAATTTCACACACCTGTAGTTGATATTTTGATTGAACTTCCCTGTCTAACTGCGTCGAAGTGTACACCCAGCCGGATCGAGGATCAATTGTGATCGGCAAATCATTGTTGCCGTTGTACTCTTTGTCTGCCAGCGTGTATGTTAGTTCAGCGTTTACACCTTCGTCTGCGTCATATGCTTGTACCTGTTTATTATTTAATATTTTAACCACTGATCTACGATCTGAGATTTAAATTGTCTTAACATATGACAGATCGGTAACTAATGATAGATCGATTTTTAATCTGCACCACAATAAGGTAATTGAATATTCACAAATATGTCACTCTTACTAAATATTTTTTCTTTTAGTTCTATTTTATTCGACCTATAGTTGATTTAATTAGAGCTTAGTAGCAAAATTGTTGTTGCAATTTAAATTACGAATTACAAAATTAATAATATAAGATAACATTTTAAATCGTCAAAATATATAATGAGACATTTGTAAGATTACTTTAGATTGATTTAAAACGTTCAGAAAATTAAAGTTAGATTTAAAGTTTATTCTTGTTACTGTATTCGTGGTGAGAGTTTCGTTCTTATTGTTATATTTTGTTTATTTCGATTGTGAATAAATTCTGCAATATATGTCTATCATCCAATTAACAGTGCAACAGGATGGTGTAACAAACTTCTCTTTCTGAGGGGAAGAGGTTTCTCAACAGTGGAACATTTATAGGGTGTTGTTTAACAATTAACTCCACTCTTTTCCATCACACAATCAACACTTACCCTGACAATACTGTATCCCACTGGCACATTTTCGCTTACAGATTCTTGGAACAGTGAGGTGTAGAAACGAGGTGCATTGTCATTTACGTCTTTGACGTTCACAAGCAATTGTGTTGTGTTAGACCTGGATGGACTACCACCATCTTAAAGAAAAACGATTATTATATAAAACTAGAACTACAAATCAATTAACAGTTATTCATTTTAGATATAATTGCGATACAATTTAGGTAATGAATTGTTTAGTAGTTGTATCTTACCTTGGGCTCTGATGACCAATCGGTAGCTGCGTACTTGTTCATAGTCGAGAGATTTAACCAATGACACATCCCCACTGAGGCTGTCAATTGAGAACTGCATTTGTGTATTGCCACCGATGATCGCATATCGGATTGCCGCGTTTGAACCCACGTCTGCATCAGTAGCTCTGGAAGCGAAAAAATATAGATATTGTCGTTTTAATTTAATTGTAATTTTTAAGGGTTATTTACCAATTTCAAAAGTAGACTTAATGTTATTCGAAATCTTTCGACAAAATAACTTTTAAATGGGTGTAAGTATTTTAGATAATAAAAGTACAAATTTTAAAAGCACAGATAGTAAAAAAGGCTCGATTACTGGATAAGTGACCATTATAAAACCTAATGTGGTCAGTTTATTGGTAGAGACGTAAGACGAGACAATATTTAATAAATACAAAGCTTGGAATATATGACAGGAAATTTTGATGACTGGATCAAATGTAATTTCTTTCAAACACTTCGGTCCAGGCACGACCGTGTCTCAATTTATAGAAAGTGCTCGCCATATTTCTATTAAAAGAATTGGACAGCTATCACGCCACGACATATAACTACGAAACTGTCGCAACTTGAAAATCGTAACTGAATTTACGAAAATAGATACATTATTTATTGGGATAACTAATAAACTGTATCTTGTTGAAATATATGCTGATTTTCTATATTTTCATAATGCAAAATCTATCGTTTGCTTTGAATAAAACTATCCACAGTAGGTTTTCAACTGTACATATCATGTTAAATATATCGGAAAATGCAATATCCATAAACAACGATTTATTCCAGACTTATAAATTTCTGTACTCAGACGTCCGGTGTTTTAATGTTTAAAAGAAGCGAGGAAATGGGGCAACTTGTCTTTTATTTTACGATACAGCGATTTTATAATATGGATGAAAATATTGGGTATTAATTTGCTTGTACAATATTATTTAGTAATCTATATTTATATTATAAACGTGAAAGTAACTCTGTTTGTCTGTCTTTCAGAACCTAACCGCTGAACCGAATTTTATGAAATTTGGTGTTTAGCAAACATGAACAGGAAGGTCATAAGCAATTTTTTGCCTAGCACATCACAGCAAACACCCTAAAACGCGAGCAAAGACGCGGGCGAGTAGTATTTAAATAATTTCTAAATATTTTTCTTAATTCAATCATCGATATGGATTTTGAACTGACATCTTTAAGGATGACCGGATTTGTTTCATGATATGTACTTACTTTATTCTGGCAATAACAGGGTTGTCAGCGACACTAATATCTTCATCGACATTCACGGTATACGTCTTCTCGCTGAACTGAGGGTAGTTGTCGTTATCATCCAGGATGTTGACGTGTATTGTTGCACTAGAAAAGAGTTTTTATATAATATTTTATTTAGAATATTTATATATTAAGATCTTCATAGACGTACATTTTTGTCTCAATGATATTAACATAAGAAGAAGTATTATAAATTGTAAATACATTCTTCTTAATTTAAATTGTTATTTTTTTTTTGATTAAACATGCTTTTCAATACTCGAAAGAAGCTTACCTGCTGGATAATCTATCTGAGAGCGGGCTGGCTAGATCTGTTGCCTTCACGATCACGGTATACCGGGACACCTTCTCCCTGTCCAGGGTGGAGCGAGTCAGCAGCGCACCACTCCTGCCGTCAACTCTAAATACATCATGAGCGTCCACGTGTTCTGTGCTATCTATTGACTCGTTAATATCTTCCTGCTTCAAGCTTTCCGCTTTAACTGAATCGATTGAATATTCCACCTGAGGTTTGGATAAAAAATAATAGTATAAGTTACAGTTATTACATAATATAGTAAATACATTTGAAATAACTCTCGATATTTAAGTGTAATGATATCGAAGAGATCAACACGGAAAGAATTCAACACATTGGTGAATTTTAACAAATAATAACACACAAAAATAATTTGGAATGGTTATATAAGACAATAATAATGGAAAGATTTATCACTGCTATTATGGGCTTAAATAAAGCCTGAAAACTATTCATAGATCAATCAATATATTAACTCTTGATATAATTTAGGACGCAATTATTATTTACCTTTAAACCTAGTGATATAGGTCAATGAACTCGAAAGAATCTCAGCTAAATAATACGTTATTCATTACACCTATTAATAAGGTAATGAATATCAACGCGGTCTCATGAAACGATCTATTATTCCGAGCTTATGATAATTGTTTCGCGATAACAAGTTGCTTGTTGCTTGTCAAACTTGTTTTAATTATGGAGATAAATTATAGGAATAATGACCGTGATTCGAAGTAACTTTGGATTTAATTATGATTAACGGTTTAAGAAAAGTTTACTAAAAGGAATTAGGGTATTTGAAAGACTCTTTTAAAGGACGATAGGTACTAAAAATATGCTATTTTATGGTATAGGTTGGCGGACGAGCATATTGGCCACCTGATGGTAAGTGGTCACCATCACCTATAGACAATGACGCTGTAAGAAATATTAACTGTTCTTTACATCGTCAATGTGCTACCAACCTTCGGAACTAAGATGTTATGTCCATTGTGCCTGTAGTTACACTGGCTCACCCTTCAAACCGGAACACAAAAATTCCGAGTTCTGTTATTTGGCGGAAGAATAACTGATGAGTCGGTGGTACCTACCCAGACGGGCTAGCACAAAGTCCTACCACCAAGTGAAGTAACTTATTTTTTAAACGTACAGATCGGTTAATGGGTTATAATAATTGGCACTGTAAGATTGGTGGAAAGATATTACTATTCTTTACTTCGCCAATGTTGAATCAAGTTTATGAACTAGGAATTTATATCCCTTCAAACTAGAACGCAACAATATTGAATATTGTTGTATGGCGGAAGAACAACTGATGAGTGGGTACCGTAGTGGTATCTGTTGTAAGTGTTATAATAATGTCACTATTGTAACCTAAAGTTAGCAACATAAATACGAATTCGGTATTTTTTTTTAAACGTCGAGATCATTCGTGGAGTTTCAAGATTAAATTAGAGGGCCAAGTTAAATTAAAATTGAAAAAAAAAAAATCGCTCGTGTGTACTGAGTTCCGCGCTCTTTTTAGTCTTAATTGCTGACAATATGAAGTTAGTAAATCAATGGTAATATTATTAGTTTATTATGAAAAAGCTTTCATATTTTTGATTCAATAATGCCGTTATGGGATGTAAGGGGGCGCAAACTACACCTTAGTGCCCCAAGCCAACCTCACCTGCCCGTGGTGCATCCTGCCGACCAGCAAACGAGGCTCTGGCGACCGACTGATGGCGGTATAACCATCAACATAATAGGCATAGCTAAATACCACAGGCCGGTGACGGGCAGCAGCGTCACCGGTGCGAGAAGCTACGCCCTGCGATCGCCAACCCGCCTGCCCAGCGTGGCGATTATGGGCACAACCTCCACATACAGCACACACGCAAGCCACGGCCCCCAGTTCCCGGCAGCCCCGCTATTCCTCGTCATGGTGGCGACGATGGTAACGGCGGGACGGGGGGTGCTAAGAATCACCGGGCTACGGGAGGCCACCACAACCGACTGACCCTTGCGACGTACAACGGACGCACGCTACGGCTTGACTCGCATCTAGCGCAACTTGAGGTAGAACTTGGGAAAATTAGGTGGCACATATTAGGGCTATGTGAAGTCCGTAGAGAGGGAGAGGACACCGTAACCCTCGAATCAGGCCACCTAATGTACTTCCGAGAGGGTGACCAACAATCCCAAGGTGGCGTTGGGTTTCTGGTAAATAAGTCCCTAGTTGACAACGTGGTGGAAATCTCCAGTGTGTCGAACAGGGTAGCGTACCTCATTATAAAGCTCACCGAGAGGTACAGCCTCAAGGTGGTGCAAGCGTACGCACCGACCTCGACACACTCGGACGATGAAGTGGAAGAATTATTCGATGACATATCGAGGGCCCTCCACTTCACCACGAAAACCCACTACAACGTTGTCATGGGGGACTTCAACGCTAAAGTGGGAGTACAGAACTGCAGCGAATCGGTAGTAGGACCCCATGGACTTGGAAGCAGGAATCATAGGGGGCAAATGCTTGTCAACTTCCTCGAACGGGAGGGGCTCTTCTTGATGAACTCCTTCTTCAAGAAGCAGCCGCAAAGGAAGTGGACGTGGCAAAGCCCCGACACTATGACGAAAAACGAGATCGACTTCATAATGACGGACAAGAGGCATATATTCAGAGACGTCTCAGTGATTAACAGGTTCAATACCGGTAGTGATCACCGACTCCTCCGAGGCTCTCTGAATATCAATTTTAAGGCCGAGCGCGCCCGTCTGATGAAGTCCACGCTCCGACCAAAGCTGCTCCAAACCATTGCGGGATCTGAAACATTCCAGTCAATCCTGGAGAACCGATTCGCTGCCGTGGAAACCACAACGGACGTAAACCAGAACCTCGAAAATGTAGTTCGAATTCTCAGGGAAGAAGGCACGAGATATTGTGGCATGCAGCGTAAGGGCAGGAAGTCGAACCTTTCGGAAGAGACTTTGGGGCTCATGAAGAAACGACGTGAAAACCCACCTGTCACTTCGTCAGAGAAACGGCAATTAAACCAAGAGATCAGCAGGCGCGTACGACACGACCTCCGGTGCTCCAATACTCTTGCAATAAAAAGAGCTATTGAGCAGAATCGGGGGTCTAAGGTGTTCGTACAATCTCTTGGAAGGAGCCACCTGACGAAGTTGACCACAGCAAGTGGAGAAGTCGTTTCTTCTAAGCCGGCAGTACTTTCGGAAGTAGAGGACTTCTACGGCCGGTTATACGCATCGCATGCATCTCGACCTGATCCCGAAAATGAGGATCCTAGAGCTACATTAACACGCCATTTCTCCGAAGACCTGCCTGAAGTCAGTATTGGCGAAATCGAGACTGCTCTTGGACAGCTTAAAAATGGAAAAGCCCCTGGAGAGGACGGCGTTACCACAGAGCTATTAAAAGCGGGAGGTAAACCGGTACTTAGAGAACTTCAGACGCTTTTTAACTCTGTCCTCTTCGAAGGGAGAACTCCGGAGGCGTGGAGTAGGAGTGTGGTCGTCCTGTTCTTCAAAAAGGGAGACAAAACCCTGCTGAAGAACTATCGTCCCATAATACTGAGCCATGTCTATAAGCTGTTTTCAAGAGTGATCACGAACCGTCTTGCGCGAAGATTCGACGAATTCCAACCCCCGGAGCAGGCCGGGTTTCGGACCGGATACGGCACCATAGACCACATCCATACAGTGCGGCAGATTATACAGAAGTCCCATGAGTATAATCGGCCCCTGTGTCTTGCATTCGTGGACTATGAGAAGGCCTTTGACTCGGTTGAAATCTGGGCTGTTCTGGAGTCCCTGCAGCGTTGCCAAGTTGATTGGCGATACATCCAAGTGATGAGATGTCTCTACGAAGCTGCCACCATGTCCGTCCGAGTACAAAATCAGCAAACAAATCCCATACCATTGCATCGAGGAGTGAGACAAGGGGACGTTATTTCCCCCAAATTGTTCACTAATGCAATGGAGGATATGTTCAAGACGCTGAACTGGAAAGGACGTGGCATTAACATCAATGGCGAATACATCTCTCACTTGAGATTCGCAGACGACATCGTCATCGTGGCAGAAACGCTGCAGGACCTACAACAAATGCTGAACGAGCTGGCTGATTCTTCTATGCGTATCGGCCTACGGATGAACTTGGATAAAACCAAGGTCATGTTCAATGAACATGTTCTACCGGAACCGACTACGATACACGGTACCGTTCTCGAAGTTGTTCAAAAATATGTCTACCTCGGGCAGACTCTGCGATTAGGTAGAAACAACCTTGAGGACGAGGTGAATAGAAGAATTCAGCTGGGTTGGGCAGCGTTTGGGAAGTTACGTCGAATCCTAACATCGTCGATCCCACAGTGCCTTAAGACGAAAGTCTTCAATCAGTGCGTCCTACCCGTCATGACATACGGAGCCGAAACGTGGACACTCACGACAAGGCTGGTCCACCAACTTAAAGTCGCTCAGCGTGCTATGGAAAGGGCTATGCTCGGCGTTTCTTTGAGGGATCGCATCAGAAATGAGGTTATCCGTCAAAGAACCAAAGTCATCGACATAGCCCACTGGATTAGTAAGCTGAAGTGGCAGTGGGCTGGTCATATTTGTCGTAGAACCGACAACCGTTGGGGAAAACGTGTTCTAGAGTGGAGACCACGTCTCGGCAAACGTAGTGTAGGACGTCCTCAGGCACGGTGGAGTGACGATATACGCAAGGCGGCAGGCAGGAGCTGGATGCGAGTAGCCGGAGAAAGACCACAGTGGCGTGCACTGGGAGAGGCCTATGTCCAACAGTGGACAAAAATAGGCTGTTGATGATGATGATGATGAATGCCGTTATTAAGTTAGTCTAGTGTTCATGACTAATACTAGTTCATCTAAATTCAAATGTAGTGTTTTCGATTTCTGTTTAAGTCCATAGTTCGGTTATTATTTAGTATGTGTTTTACCTCAGCGTTCTTTCCAATGTCCTGATCAGTCGCTTTAAGGGTTAAGACGGTGGTTCCAGGGCTGGCGCCTTCTCTGACTGACGCTTCATATTGCTGCATTTCAAATATCGGCGAATGGTCGTTGCAGTCCAACACGTTTATCTGAAATAAAAACTTTGTTTTAGTTTTATTACTACGAATATATTACATAGTGCCACGTTACGCTAACTATTTTAATATACTTATATATATAAATAGTGTACTTATAATATTTATTTTTAATAACTAGATGGTCTTCTATATGGCCCGTTAAAAGCAAAAGAACTACTAAGTTTTTGCTTAGTTAGTGATAAAGATTTAACTTTCATGGTAGTAAGCAAAATTCAAGAAAGTGGACATCATGAGTACAAAACTATACCATAAATATTTTAGGAAAAATATGACAATAGGACAAATAAAAACGGCCTGGGATTTAAACTTGTTGTATAGTATACATGATGGTAGAAGACTATTGCACAACACATTGAATGATCATTTACGTTTCTTGAAGACGAGTTTAAATTTTTCTATTTAATTAAATAACTTCTTGGTCAAAAATGAATTTATTCTTATCATTAATCACCGAAAATTAATTCTTTAAATTATCGTAACAGGACAATACTTATTATGATTACAGACAATTAGAAAAATGTTTATTAACTACATATATTTTAATTAAGTGAGAATATAATTATGAATATGAAGAAAGACAAATAATGTAGAGTTTCCAGTTATATTTGTTATTAATTCAATGAAAAGTTAATAATTGTTTATCATAGTATATTTTTAGCATCTATGGTATACTGTATATTACTGTACGTGCCTTAAATAAACAGTATAAATAACATTTGTAAGCGTGTATTTATATGCAACCCGTTAAGATATGTAGATTAATAAATGAAATAAGTAATTATATATTCTATGAATTTGTTATGAGTTAGCTAATGAAATATAAAAAATGATATCTAAAGCGAGTTTGTCTGCCCACGCTATCAACTTCTCATACGACGAGACATATTCATTAATTCGTCTTTAATGCTATATTACAATATGACATAAGTTCGGGGTTTATATCACCAAGCTTTTCAAATATGCACACACGGATTTTGGCTGGCAGAAGAAACCTTCTGGACTATGAGAGCCAATAAGTAGTTAACGGAGATAAACAAAATCAAAAATCAAAATATACTATGTTCAAGTGGTTTTACAAGGACTTTTGAATCGTCATTTAACAACTATATTGAGTGAAGCTACAGCTGGTTCGGTGTGGATTATACCGAGAAGAATCAGCAAGAAACTCAGTAGTTACTCTTTTTCAACATTTAAAAATGAGAGATCAAAATCTGAACCAAGGCACGCAAGCGATCAACACAAATCAATTTAAAAGCAACAGTATTACTAATTTAATTTAAGTATCTCAAAATGTGACATTTACCAAAGTTTGAAGTTTTAAAAATCGAACTCTAAATGAGATGTTAAAATTATCATTATAGACACGGAAGTCTTAAATAAAGAAAGATTACATTTTATTACTTTTTTATTTGTACATTTATACCAAAGTTTATGTTTTTGTGAGTTAAGATATCTCATATAGACATGGAACGCGTTAATCTGAATCGAATATATGGGTATGAGTTCACATCCGGTTATACGGCACTAAATTTGAAGTTTATGATCTAATTAGTAAAACCTGGTAGAAAGGTTTTTACTCTGTAATAAAACATATATCTAATAAAAATATATGGATTTGACACTTTCTATATATTAGGTACAACATTAGTTAGTTATATGTAGTTTTTAAATCTGCTTCTGTTTTATAAGTAATTACTAATGACTTTGCCTGGCTGTCTGTCTGTCTAGATTCTGAACCTAACGCTTGACTATTCAAAAATATTAAAGTGTATTTGATTTCTTTGAGTTTAATTTGGTTTTACAATCATTCTAATGTTAGTGGGAAAGTCGGACGAAGTTCTAAGTCATCTATCTAAAGTGGATTCTAAAAATTGCATAGCGTGATTCACTTATTTGTGTAAATATGATGTTCATTTAGCAATCGTTGGTTGATTAATGGTAACTTACCTGAAGTGTTGTGGTACCACTTCTCGGTGGGAACGTGTCATCCTGAGCTACGACTCTGAAGTAATGGACGTCGAGCCTCTCTCTATCCAATCGGGCCTGCGTGGTCACCACGCCTGTCCTAGTGTCCACGGCGAACATACCCGCTGATCTCGAGTCCAGGAGGCTTGACATGGAATACGTGACGGGACTGTTTTCTGGATCACTGTAACAAAATTAACAATATAACTCATAAATGTGTCGTTAGATTTTTTTTAAAGATTTATTCTACTTCCAGAATGACGTCATATGAAATTTTGTAAGGCGTTAATTTTAATATGCAAGGTTTCCAAGGAACAAATGAAGTAGAGTCTGACATTTTTAGTACATAAAGGATAACAATGATTTTAAAACGCACAAAATCAATTTTCAGTCATTAAAAAATCAGCAAGCAAATGTCAGAAGCGGTACAAACAACATTACATACTTGTTATTCCTACACGACCGCATCTAATTACATGGGCGGCGGCGCAATAACCCCGCAAAGGGAAATGTAGTCTCACGCAGTTAAATCGATGAAATTGAGTAAATTCCCTTTTCTTATCTATTTAATGAAGTTATGTATACCACTTAATTAAGGTGTATGTGTTTAAAACAAATATATTAGAATAATACAGAATACTGATAAGGCATAGCAAAGCAGCAATATCGCCTAGATAGAGATCTCATGTAAGCATCTTAAGAAAATAGGGGAAGCATTTTACGTGACAATATTTTATATCATTAAAAATTAATGTTTGTATATGATTATTTTATTAAATGAATTCTTAAACTATTTATCCGATTATGACGAAACTATGTTTTCGTTCGATTTGAACTGGGAACCTTGTCAAGGTTCCCAGTTCAAAATATCAATATTAATCTTCACGTTGGTCATTTAGTAAAATGTTCGACATATTCACGTATAGTAAGACACAACTTAGATGTCGCATCGGCAAATTTCGTAAAACCGATCACATCCGAATTGAGTACGCTATCCCAAATTATCAATATTTATTTCTCATGCGAATATGATCTTGACACAAACGTAATAACTTGTAATATGATATGACCTAATATATTCATCAATTTGACGCGTCGATTTACATGCACTTGCTTTCTCTGACGCGTGAATCAATAGCGACGAATAGCGTCGAATGGCGCGATAGGGAGCTATTTCTATTGGTTGTGTAAACCGGCAGTAATCGGTTTTATTTTCATTCCATTGCATTTTCCGATGCTACATCTAATATGTGTCGTACTATACTTATTCTTCATGTACAAAGTTCACTTTTACTAGGTCAGTTACTTAGATATATATGTATATAAATGTAATTATTATATATTAAACAACCACATCTCATGATACAAAGTCAATACAAATATATATCATATAAACATTAAATAGAATGACCACACTATATTGCCTGAACTACCAAATAACATTTACTTATATGCCAATGACTCTATAAGCAAGTCACCGTAATTGAGGTATTTTAGCTTTATAGCTGGTGGGCTATTGTTAGTCGTCACGATTACATTGTTTCCGGACCGCATAAAATAGATGAGATCATAAAAGCTCAACGAGCCAGCTTAGAGTCAATTAAAGCAGGGCAGATGGTTTATTATCCTGGTGTTACTTCCGTAGCATTCATGACTCATTGATTAGTATAATTTAGTTTATAGAATGAAACGATATTAGACGGTGAAAGTGTGAAGTAATAAAAATTTATTGCCCTTAAAACGACAGTGCTTTCGAATAGGGCATTTTTTGTTTTAAAATGTTGCTTGGTTTTAGCACCTCAATGACATTCTAAAAGAAATAATAAAAGTATAGTACGACATAACTTAGATTTAGCATCGGCAAATTAAAAAAAACCGATTGCCGATTTATACAAATAGCTCCCTATCGCACCATTCGATGCTATTCGTCGCTATAGATTCTCGCATCAGTTCAACCCAAGCAATGCAAGTATGTAAATCGGCGTGTCTAATTGACGAATATATTACGTCATATGATATTACAAGTTATTACGTTTGTGTAAAGATCATATTAACGTAAGAAATAAATATTAAGTAGTTAATCAAACCAATTACATCTGAAATGTGGCCAGTTTCACGAATTTTGCCGATGCTACATCTAAGTTGTGTCGTACTATACAAGCATGAGAAATAAAGATTGTGTAATAAAAAAATATTACCGTGCTCTGACTGTCGTGACTATGACTCCCGGTGGCTGCTCCTCAGCAACAGACGCGACGTACAATGCTTGCTCAAAATATGGTGATTGATTACGCAGTTCCCTTTTGACTCTTCTCGCTATATCCGTGTCGTTAAGTTCCTGATGGTGATACACTATTTTCAATCTGTGATCCGAATCGACGATGTTAGTTCGTTCGCAATCAAACGTGAAGAGCACGGAGACTTTCCACATCGGTTCCTGAATACACACGTCACCGCTCGCCACCAAGTCTCCCTGGCTGTTCTCTATAATGAAACGCGGATCACTTACATCCAAAAATTGCACTCTGCACATTTTTTGCACTGTTCTCGGCAAAAATGCCGTCAACGAATTCACGAATTGGGACTTTTTCAAACAAATCCCCTGCCATCGGTCCGTCGTCGGTATTGCGAAACTGGCGTACGTTTCGGAAATCCATTGTTTAGCTTCAGCTATTTTTACATCTATGGCCATATCGAAAGGTACTAAAGGAGATCGCTTTTTTCTACTTTTATTCGTAACCGCAAAGTCCTCGAACATCGCGTTCGACCACGGATACGCCGTCGACAATACACTATATTGACTAGCTCCTACCTCGCTTTCCTCTAACAGTCTCCAGTCTATACTCTCTTGATAGATGACCTCTCTCTTGTCTCTGATATGGTCATCTTCGTACTGAAGAGCGGCGTCGTTTTGATCATATACGCGATCAAAATCGATATCGTACAAATCAGCATGCCGCCTGCTGCAATCCTCCCCGGCAACCAATATTCTAATCGGTAAGCTATAATAGTCGATGTCTCGAATGCGTTCGGAGGTAGAATCCACATAGAATGTGAAAAGATTGGGGTAAAGGACGCCATCGCATCTTAGCCTTTTACGCAACGTCACGAGACCGCTAGTTCTGTTGACTCGTAGAATGTGGTGTACAAAGTTAGCGGTGCGATGCACGTCAATATTGTATGCACGTTCCGAGCCGAGCTTGTATACAGCCGCGTCGAGGACGACATGGCCCGGCGGAGCGGTGTCGGGGATGATGATGAGGTAGGCGCGCGCGGCTGACAGCGCCAGCGCGATCAGCACTGCGTGCGCCCACCGCGCCATGCTGCTTTCTGTTCACCTACAGCAGCGCCGTCTCGTTCGCCGTAAGCTCGGATTATCCATCTGTGAAAAAAAAAATAGTCAAAAGATCATTAATCCCAGTCAATTTAATTAAGGAGGTTTTACACCTAAATACATCACAGTATTTCCATGTAATATATCACAATCGATACTTTGACATTTTAACGGTACGTAAGTCGTTTTACATGAAATGTATTAGTTATCATACATTTTTAATGTCAATGTAAACGATAATAAGTCCGATAGGAAAAGGCAATGACATGGATTACTCGTTTAGAACAGTAGAAATAAATAAATACAAAACAAAGGAGAATTTTACGCAAGATTGAGAGCTAATGATTCAAAATAAGCACTTGCCAAGCTGTCAAAGACGTGCCAAATTGTTTGTTATAATTTATTTCTTGTTCATAATGGTTTATGGTACTACTCATTAACTTTGAAAATTCTCAATAAAAAAATGACCATTAAGATTTACCTAATATTTTGTTTTGTTTAGTAACTCTGTCTGTTTGTGTGTATGTCTCGCTCTCACACAAAAAACTAAAAAAACACTACTGAACTGATTTAAATGAAATTTGGTACACAAATAGTGTAGACCCTGAGAAAGGACATAGGCTACTTTTTAGGAAACAAAGCGGTAAGACTTCTTTGTATACAAATCATCAACATAATATTTTAAGTTAATTTATAAATATATACATATCCCACGCGAGTATAGATGCGGGTAACAGATAGAGTAACATAAACTTTAAAACAGATTACGTTCGTTTTTGAATAAACCAACATTATGATTAAGCTATGTTTGTGGTTTATGTATATTCCTATGAATAATACTCGAATATATTCTTTAGTTATACAAAATCGGAATACCGAATAAAAGATTTCACAACTTTGAAATTTTCGAGGGATTGGAAAATCGTTCAAGGGCTGACTTATAATACCAGCTCCTTAAAACCAATAAGAGCGGATTTAACAAACAAAAGCTAATCCGAGATCTACGCGTCAGCAGAGTTTCTACCCTCTAATATCTTGTACAATTATTGGTTTTCACAGCGATCGGTAATTTTCGGCAAAATTCGGCAATTTTCGACATAAACCGGCTAAGGTTCAAGATTAATGGTCGCAATTAATGGGAGTGCACGACGGCAATTTAAGCTTACAATGAATTTACTAGGTGTGAAAGGGATCGAAAAAAACTATTATTTTTTCAACATTATCCATTCAAAGGCAAAAACATTATGATAAAGTTTAAATTTTTGCTCGATAAGAATATATATAAGTTGAATGATATGCTATGCATAAATATTAAAAATATATTTTATGAATAAAAATAAAATAATGACGATTGTTAATATGTATTTTAAAGGCAAACATTAACGTTTCATTGATTTGAATTTAAATACAAGATTATGAGGCGGCTCTTTTAAGGAATAATAATATTTAGTATATTAAGAATAAATCAATAAAACAATGATGTTGTAGTAAACAGATATGTTATTAACGCGCAAAAAGTGAAGACTAGAAAACGTCCTAATTGGGACGTTTGCCTTTAGTTGTTTTACGTAGTTATACGTTATAATACATCATAATTACGTAGTAATACGTTTCGCGTAATTTAAACATCTAGTTATCATTTTAAATTATTGTTTTTAACAAGCTATTCTTTTTACTTTTAACGAAATGTAAAAATAAACTAAAATAAACGGTCCCCGGCGCGGCACACTTTTTTCTGATGTTTAGTATGGGTATAACATATCTGTTTATTAGAATATCATTGGAATAAAATACATTTTTTCTTACTAGAAGGCATGCAAATTTTAGGTCACTATGTTAAAATGTATTTGCATGATTTGTAATATAAATAGTGATGTTAAATAAAAATATAACTTCTCTACCAATACCAGTCTGCAGAGATTCCAAAACATATTTAATATGGTTTTGTTTTTTAAGTCCAAAAGAAGCAAACGGATCCGAAATAGATATCAGTAACAATTCCAGAGAATAAAATGCTTTGTATAGTATCAGACTGAGGGTCACTGGGGGAAACTTGGAAGGTTGACTACGATTTCCAAGAAAGTAAGGACAAGATATTTAATTTGTAGTAATTAATTGGATACCTTAATTAAAGTTTATTTTGTTTTAATTGAAATAATTATTTTATGCGTAAATTTACATACTTTTTTTTTATTTATTACCTAAGAGTTCAATGTGTTTTATTTTTCAGAATATTATATTAATAAAATTGATATATTACTTATTTAGGTTATTTAATAGGGCCCTTATTAAAAAAATTAAATAGCTTTTAAATAATTCAGTTTTTTATCCAGTTTTAATACCCCCCAATTGTAAATCATAGTAAATAATATTTGAATGTTAAAATAATTTTAACATACATCTTGCGTGAAAGCCTTTTTGTAAGTCTGCCTGGATAACCTATAACTCTTCAGATATTCTTGTGTCTTACAGCAATTGTATCGATGTATTCTAGTATTGAAGGATGAGTACGCCTGTTTAAATAGAGGCACAAGGAACATACATAACATCATAGTTCTCAAGGTTAATGGATCATTGGTATAGAGGTGATCACTCAGCATCAGGTCATTTACCCCTACCTACATACCTTACATAACCTACCATCTAATACCAAAAAAATACACATTTCATATTCATAATATTATCCTATAAAATTAAGATGTACATCAATTATTCGTTTCGTTAAGTATTCTTAGATATTTTTAAAGCAACACTGCGAACAGTCCACACCTAGTCACCCTAACGCTAATGGTGCTATCTATTAAACGTGTTCGGAATTGCCGATCCGATAGCGATCCCCGCCTTTATTCGGTCATTTGATATGTATTTATACGGTGGAAGCAAGTACATTTAGCGACAAAATCTTCTTAACTTATCTTTCTTAACAACCTCTATCCCCTAACAATACTACATTTTTTTAAACAAATATAATAAATTTGAAAGTAAAGTAAAGTAGTACCAATAGTATTTTAATATTCAATGCGATTTACTTACTTAAATAGTGTGTTTTAGCAACACTGCACTTCCATCTCAATTCGATAAGATTGAAATTTATGGTCATTTTGGTCCAAGATTTATTTAATCAAAGTTAAAATCTTATCAATAAAGAAATCTCAGCTTTATCCCGAATAGGAAAAATCTCTTAAGAACTTTAAAAACTAGTAAATAAATTAGTAAAGCGATAAATATGGGACATATTTATTATACCATTTATGTATAAAATAAACTCATCAATTCATCTACGAAGATCTTCCAAAAAGTCTTCATCGAACATTTGAATCAAGCCATATTTGATATATTAGACGTGAATAGGGATATTATGGATTCCTCGGTAAAAGGCACGTTTTTTATGACTACATATTATAATGTATATTATCTCTTACTAATAAAGTTTTATAGCGATTGTATATTTAAATGACTATTTATGACATCTTCGACGTATACGATGACATTACTTTTTAATTTAGACGGAGTGCAAGGAACATAAAAGTGAAAAAACGCGAATAAAAATATGTCAACAATTAAAGTGACAAGACTTTTGACGAAACGAAAATACTTCGTAACTCTTTAGCGGTAACTTTAATTCGCTTTTGATTTCTATTCGAAGTCAAGTTATTCGTCTACTGTAACAAAGATTACTAATACTTTATTTAAATATAATATTTATAAATAATCATTAAAGGTTATATAACTTCTAGGTGTTGAGCTATATGCAGTCACAGAATTATATGAATGTAATGAATACTTTTTGGTTTGACATTTTTATAAATAAAAGTAGAAATGGAATATTATTAAATTTGACATAACATTAATTTAACATGGGAATTGTTAATCTGCCTTTAAATACGGAAGATAATGGATGATTGTAAAGGAAACTGTAAAAATAAATATTGTAAACCATATTAAATATTGGTAATTATTTGATGTTCCTGTTTATCTGAAGCTGGGTCTACATTTAATATTAAAGTTACCTTTATTTGATGCTTTCGTTTAATTTTCCTTCTTTGCTACGTACTCAATTCCATCTGTAACAAAAAATACCTATCATTAATTATATTCGGAAATTTCCGGATCATTTAAATGTTCTACATTTGTGCATGAACATTATTTTCTATGTACAAAGTAATTAACAATTAAAACATGATTGATACGAATTATTATTAAAATGAAATTTTGCAACGTAATGTTGCAGTGAAGCTTGAAATTCAAAACAAAAGAGGGGAGTATTTGACAATAATTAATGATTTGGTTTTGTAACATAACTCACAAAACAAAGGAATGTTTGAATAAAATATAATCAATTATTTGAAAATGGAACAGGTATTATTTTTGAATTTATTTATTACCAGTACGTTCTTTATTTAAATTTAGTATTTTTTTATGACATTGTTCGGAAAAATAAATTTAAAAATGGATATTGTTTTACGAAATGTTATGTTTGTATTAATTGTATGTAGCATTCCTGTAACATTGTTTGGTTGTTTAAAAAGTAATTATTTCTCATAATAATATATATTAAAAATTGTTGAAATCTTAAATCAAATTATCGATTAAGACTCCGTTTTACTGTTTGCAATTATTAACTTTGGCAATACAAAAAGCAATCTGTCAGGGCCACACGCATGGCGATGGCGCAAATGCGTGGCGATGCGGTGATATTAGTTCAATTTGGTTCAGAGGCTCACGTCTAAGCTTGACGAATTATACCCAGAACGCTACAGAGGAATAGAAATCGTTTGTCACGAACCCTGATTTACTTCCTTATTTCCTAATATCGTGGGATCGGTTTCAATTTGCGAGGATTTATTTACAATTTACATAAGTAAATTGACATACAAATATTGTATTCGTTCTAGAAGAACTTTAATAAAAACTGTAAAGCTTGTGCATATTTGTTACATTGCTTATGATTCATTTTTCTTTCATATAGTCGATAAAAAAATCTTAGTTGTTTCAGTGTTAGGTATGGTAATATTTACAAAACCCAACAGGTATAATCCATCAGTCGGCGGGTATCTTATCTAACAATCTTAATGACACTGACGCCGGCGACGAATCGATTGACTAAGCTATAATAAACAAAAATAGACAAGGCAATAACGTGTTGCTTTATGTAATACTGATATTATATTAATCAATAAAATTCAAACCGCCGTTATAGGTTTTAAATTTAGAATGTATAACTGTCTCTTTCATAAAATTAGTCTTATTGGTTGACGTTATAGCTACCACAGATAGTCTATAAGGTTATTCGGCGTTCGATCATTAAAATAGACCAACTTTGTAATATACATATAAGTGACTGACTCAGAATAAGCAATTTTGTTGCCATATATTTTGTAAATAGTTAAATAATAAAATAAACATGAGCATAAAATATACATCTTTAATAGTAGAAAGCGAAAATGTTATATAATGTTATTATATTTAGTTTGTGCAATTAAAACTTATCGTTTTAATTAATAATATAAAATTTAACCAAATTCTTTTGATTTTTCTAATACCTATTGTGAATAAGAATAGAGTATTTATTTATTTAGTGGAATTTATTACTCAATGTTGCCACATGCCAAAATGAATCAGCTTTTAAAATATATTTAATCTATATTAGCATATTTTAAGAAACTGATCAATTTTTTTTATTATATAATTAATAAACATTATGTAAAATGTAATATATTTATAAAATGTTATAAAATCTTAAATTAAATAGGGATTAATATCGTGGAACAGCTTCATAAGCTGTTTAGACCAGTTTAATTTTATCTTAAGCAGCAGAAATACTCTCGCAAGTGAGTAAAAATTTAAATAATTATAATATTTAGCCAGCTTACCGTTTTAATAGCTACTGACTGTTACATTTTACGACATTTTGACGGCTTTATTTGTGCGCAGTTTTACGATGTCGCGACACCGTGTATAAATGACCACAAAATATCGAAAGAGCTTACTGCGGAAAATATGGAAGCGAATACGTTGAAAATAGTTATCCAGCCAGATTTAAAATGAATACGTTGCCAGCGGTAATTTATAATTGTTCATTTGATGACGTCGTCCTTTCCTATTAAATATGTGATAACAGTTCTTGAAGTATAGGTTTATTTAAGAAAGGTTGAATTATATTAAAATTCATCATTCAATCGAATAAACACAAATATATTCTAGACATAAGACATTATTTAATGTGCCGATTTGCAAAACGAAAAGTAGTAATAATATCTTCTTATATCCTAGCTGGCAAAATTATAATAAAGCGTATTCAGATATTGATATTTTATTCGAAAAAATGAGTATTTTTAAAAATAAAATTATTAAGGTTCATTTATGTATCAGTTCATAGTTTGTTATAACGTGTTTTATATATTTTGCCAGTAATTAAGTATAACCATTAATGCCTTAAATTTGTTTTGTTTATTTTTTAATTTTGTGTCGCCTGATTATGTTTATGTTTCATTTTATTCATAATTGTTTAAGGTTTTCGTTGTTATGTTTTAATTAAATGTTAATTAAATGTATTTCCAGTTGAAACTTAGTTGATATACGTAATTTTATATATTCATATCCCATAAGTTTATCTTATTGTTTGCTTTCCTAAAAATAATAAAATAAAAATAAAACCTATCATAACCAGTCCTATTCAAATGACACTTTATTTGCAAATGTTTAAAACGGCATGAGATATGAAAGACATAAATTCTATCATATACCTAAGTGATTCGAAATCAACATTTGATTAAAAAAAAATATTTAAAACAACTTAGTATGCAAGGAATGTTTTCATGTAGGCATAAGCAGTGTTTAATAAGGTGATTTAGAAAGAATTCTTAGTCTATAAATTATTCTTCATTACTTTCGTTCAGTTATAGATGTGAGGTGTTTAATATTATGCAAAAGGCTTCGCCTGTATTACTAAATATTCTTGTTCAGTTAAGGTTGGGTTGTAGTCAAGATGCCTATTAGTACACAATGCTTCATAGTCTAGCGCTAGCTATCAATTTCGAATTCAGTATTAAATATTCGTTATGCTTCTCAGGCTTGAAGTATAAATATTTGGTTCAGACTTTTCTTGCAACTGTTCTTAAAATTGTAAATAGGACGACAATATTGATTTCTCCTGTAATATCGTCTTGATTCAGGTCGACTGTTGATAAACAAAACCATCGACAATAAACATATTGTTTCGCCCGTGTGACGACCATAGATTATTTAATAAAAAAGAGCGAAATACGAAATTTCTAAAAAGTGATTAAGTTTTATAATAGAAAATTTATATTTCGAAAGCTTTTAGCTGAGTCATGGTAGGATACTCTCGTAAGATATACGGCGTATCATAAAACTGCATCGGCCTCATCTCGCGAGAGCCTTCCAGCTGTGCATACGATGTATTTTAACTTTGCCAGTAAACAAAATGAAACTCCAATAAGATATCTTCAGAACAAAAACCTTTTATTTATAATCTGTCTTGTTTCTGTTGTTTATTATATTATCAAATTAATGTTCTTAAACATTCTTTACTTGGTAGTAGGTCTTTGTGCGAGGGGCTAGGAACCACCCAGATATTATATTGAAAACAGCAAGACTTGGTATTGTGTTTCGGTTTGAAGTTTCGAGACAATGTAATTAAAGGCACAGGGGACATAAAATATCAGTGCCCAAGGTTGGGCATTGGCGATGTAAGAAATGGTTAATTTTATTAAGTTATTTCTTACAGCGCCAATGTCTATGGGCGGCGGTGACCACTTACTATCAAGTGGTTTATTTGATCGTTCGCTTCTTTATATTATAAAAGTAAAAGACGACCTTTTAGATCAGTTCCTTTAATTCAGTAAAATAAAATACAAGTACAGGCAATAGATATTGGTGACGTCTCAATTGAAGCTTATTTACACTTTATTTCTTACATACTATTAACTAAAGCTAGCGATTTCTTTAGCTTCAACTAAAGCCATTGTAATATACGGTGTAGACGGTACATCTAATGTAAACTGTTAACTATGTATGGATGGAAGAACAAACTGATAGAGTCACTGCACATTGTTTATTCGAAACAAAGGCTCGACAGTTTTGACACTGATACGTTAAAAGGGATATTTGAATTTGAATTATACTTTCTTTTGTATAATATAACGTAATAATAAGGCTTGAGGTTTCAAATGAAAATATTTTAATAATAGAATATTTTAATAATAGAATATTTTACTAGCTGTGCCCTTGTGAGACATTTATTTTGTTTATTTCTGTTTTGTAGAACCTATCAGGTTCGATCTAAATAATCAAGAGACCCAAATATACACAAAAAAAAAATTGGAATAGAAATTCTTAAAAGCACTTCACTTACCAACACACCAGAGAACATTTATACATGTACATATATAAGCTTATTTGTAATTGTATTGTTACAGAGTTTTATAATTTTTAAGTCGAGATGGCCCAGTGGTTAGAACGCGTGCATCTTAACCGATAATTGCGGGTTCAAACCCAGGCAAGCACCGCTGATTAATGTGCTTAATTTGTCTTTATAATTCATCTCGTGCTTAGCGGTGAAGGAAAACATCGTAAGGAAACCTGCATGTCACAAATTTCATAGAAATTCTGCAACATGTGTATTCCACCAACCCGTATTGGAACAGCGTGGTGGAATATGTTCCAAACCTTCTCCTCAAAGGAGGCCTTTAGCCCAGCAGTGGGAATTTACAGGCTGTTGTTGTTGTTTATAATTCTTATGTTTTTCTTGTAAAATATATAAATACTGAGACAGAATGATTTACGTTCTAAAGAATCTTAAGGTCAATACAGATTACAATTTACAGTTCGTTTCAAGCAAAAACTCTTCGAATTGATAGTCGTTTATATCTTTGATGGTTGTTAACGTCATACTCGTAAAACCTTATTGTAATTACAAATTGCGAAGTGAGTTCGTAGGAATCCCCCTGCTATTATAAAATTTGCGTACCTTTTTTTCAATCATTATAGATCGTTTAAATTTATAGTGGCAAGGGATTAAAGCTGTAAAACTAAGTTAGTTTTATACCCCTCACTCGAACCGTGCCATTTTTTTTCCGTGTATCCCTTAATTTATTTTCTTTAGTTCGTTCAACAGACATACATAAAATAAATCTATATCTATATTAATATTATAAATTATAAAGATATATATCTATATTAATATTACTTGGTGGTAGGGCTTTGTGCTAGCCCGTCTGGGTAGGTACCACCCACTCATCAGTTATTCTTCCGCCAAATAACAGTACTCAGTATTGTTGTGTTCGGGTTTGAAAGGTGAGTGAGCCAGTGTAACTACAGGCACAAGGGACATCAAATCTTAGTTCCCAAGGCTGGTGGCACATTGACGATGTAAAGAATAGTTAATATTTCTTACAGCGTCATTGTCTATGGGTGATGGTGACCACTTACTATCAGGTGGCATATATGCTCGTCCACTAACCTATAACATAAAAAAAAAATGTGAAAGTAGCTCTGTTTGTCTATCTGTCGCTCTTTCACGACCAAACCGCTGATCCGATTTTGATAAAATTTGGTACGATGCAAACTTGAACTCTAAGAAACACCCTAAAACGTGATCCAAGTCGCGGGCTACTAATAGTCTGAGATATAATAAATCAATATAATTTCCCTACTGAGAAGTAACGTCTTGTATGGAATTGGCCATATTAGCAAAAAGCACACACCACACTGTGACTAATAAAACAAAACGACGTATCGACCGACGGGGTCGGCGTCCTATGATTGCAGTCCGATGATGGTCTCGCTACTTAGAGAATTTTAAAACAAGAACATTGTATATAGTTTACGTTTTTCACCGCATCGATTGAAAATATTTTTGTTTTATTAAATAGGAAGCGAATACAGAGTAACTAATGAGTTTCTTGTCGATTCTTCTCGGTAGAATCTACTTTCCGAACCGGTGGTAGTTTCACTTAATTGTAAAATGACGATTCAAAAGTGCTTGTAAAAGCCTACTTGAATAAAGTTTATTTTGATTATGATGTATGAATATATAATGTATACAAAACAAATGTACATTTAGTATAAAATCAAACATATTTTATTCAAGTGAACAAAGTTACAACAAAGAGAATTTGATTGTCAATATTTAAATACTATCACCGTTTCAGAAAGCAACCTCTAGTTGTTCTTTTCAAATAAACAGATTTGATGTTATTAACATTTTTGCAATTATTGTTCAATCGGTCTGGTGATGAAACCCGAGTCTAAATTAGGCGTATTTTTCCAAAAATAATTCCCATACATCAAATTAACTAGCTCATCAACAATACACAATTATGCAGATGTAAGTTTGCTCAATAAATATTATGCAATATAGTTTAAGACACATTCTATTTCTTTGTTAATATATTTCTGTCACTTATATATGCAGATGCTTTGTCGTAATTCTTTGTCTTTGTTTAATTGCTAACAGCAACTAACAGTGACAGTACAGTATAATTTATGTTCGTCATGAAATTATTTCCTTATTAGAATGAGAAAGTTCCATATTATATAATATAATATTTAATTTAGATACGTATTTTTTCCGTATTTATTTTTATTACGTTGAATTCGTAATAGATTATGCCTTTTTTTTAAATATAACTGTAACATTTGTACGTCGGTCGCCACTATCAATAAAAAATAATTGCCATTGAAATGACAAACCACGTGTTGTGATACGTAGTTAGCACATATCCGATTAAAAAGAACAAATTATCATAAGTATTAAATATTACGTCAGTACTACGAAGGTTGTATGCGAAGTTTCTCAATGAGTCGTTGACCGGAACGCATTACAAAGTTATAAGACCGACGACCGGCTAGTATAATGAATAATTGTACGTGTTTAAAGTAGTGTGAAACTTTAAGACCTAAGTTCGAATGTGTATATTGATTTTGACACAGTTAAAATATCTTATGTAATGTTGAGAATTCCTAATAAATGCGAAAGTTAGTTTGTAAATTTGATTGTTTGTTCGCTTTTACGTCTTAACTACTCAACCGATCATCGAGAATTTTACATACAGGTCCAACAATGAGCTGCATTATACATATATAAGTCAAAGACTTATTCCTGGCAGATTCCCATTTAACTATACTTCTCCTATATTCATAAAAAATAAGTACCAAATGTTCTTATCGAGACTATGAATACACTAAATTCCTACTAAGTATTTTCGAACTATCTATTGAAACGTATAATTATTAAAATTTGAGCGCTATTCAAATTAGATACAGACAATTATAATATTTCCTAGATTTTCTAAAAATAGTATTAGGCATTGAGTTTTAATACTATTCGAGAATAAATAAAAAAAGGATTGACTAAGTCAACTCAGGTCAAACTTAAAAATAAGTAGAATAAATAATACATATTTTCAAGCTTTAATAACATCATATAGCTCACAATAAATCAACAATTTACAATTCAATATCAAACAACATTGCATGTAATTTAAACGAAAGTTTACAAGTATATTTTCGAGCTGTTCAATTCCGAGCAGACTCACAATTCGCCATTGTTCTGCCGTTCGTTTTTCCTTTGATCCGTAGATCGTTGTTTATTGTTTTATCGATACATTAGATAGCTATCGCGAAATTCGTTTTGAACATTTCGATATTTCGTCGGGATACACATTTATTAAAAGTGTAGTGTGCAGTGTTTACATCAAACATTTTCGTGAAAAATTGGTGCTGAATTTTTGTTCGTATCGATAAATACAAATCCGATATTGGTATTGTTTGGTGTTGTTGATTATTATATAAGCATTTGAAGATATGACGGTTGGTTTTTGAATGAGTTAAAACCAGAATATATTTTTATAATAGTAGTAGAGTTACAGTAACAGCCTGTAAATTTCTCAATGCTGTTGATTAGGAGCATTTTCCACCACGCTGCTCCAGTGCGGATTGGTGAATTCACATGTGGTAGAATTTCATTAAAGTTAGACACATGCAGGTTTCACACACCAGTGAGCTTGAAATGAATTATAAATTCAAATTAAGCATATGAAAATTCAGTGGTGCTTGCCTGGGTTTGAACCCGCAATCATCGGTTAAGATGTACGTGTTCTAACGAATGGGCCATCTCAGCTCCTCGTATACATACGTTTGTAATAATATATAAATAATTTTCTATCGACATGTTATTGTTATTATATTGCTAACGTTGCTTAACATGCAGAGTTATATCTTTACCGAGTAAAATTACAATGACCTAGTTAGTTTAATTTTGATTAAATTTTTTGTCGTGTAGCGATTTTAATTTAATATATCGATCGAAAAACTTTTATAATTTTTCAATTTCGTAGCTTTTGTTTATGACAGCTGCATAATTCATTTCATTCATATACGTTTGGTAAGAGCAAATATTTTTTAATCAGCGGTAAATTAATCCAATTTGGCAAATATGATTTCATCCTGGTCTAGAAATATGTTGCGCCGACTTCAAATAAATAAGATGAGGTCAAGCGAATGATGACTAATTCCATCAATGTCTAGGTGTCCTTTTACACGTACTCAAATAAAAACGCAGACGTGCGATGAGATGAATTAGTAACGGTTAAAAGATCGGTACAATCAGATAAAAAGTACGGTACGGACCACAGATATTGTCTAATGTCTCTAATATTAAATTATAGCGTATCAACTATGAATGATTATTGAAATAGAACAAAAATATGTACACATATGATATTTTATTAAAATATATGGGCAGGATCGTAGAAAATGTTGCCAATTCTACGATATTTCCTTCAAATTATTATATTAAGGAAGTTTGTTTTTCCTCAATATAAGATAGCAATATTTTGTCGTTTCGTTTAAATTTCTCGGAAATTCTGCGCGAAGTGTGGAACATTTATCATAATCTCTGTTCTGAGCGTTTGTAAAGTCAAACAGGCTTCTTTGAATTGAAGTCGTCCGCAGATTGTTTTGATCGAAATAATGAGGACCGGTTTGTATCAGTTTTCATAACGATATCATTATGCAATTTACACTTTAAGATGCAGATACAATTCATTTCTTTGTACTGCGGATATTCTCTAAAAGTATTAAATATATATAAAATATTTTAGTATCGGAATTTTTATAGTTTATTATTTGGAAATTTTAAACAAAAGTAGTTCACGCTTCGAAATATAAATATTTGTGAATCTAGTCTGAAGAAAATGTTGTCATTGGCTGTTGTTTTATTATTATTAGTTTTAAGTCGAATTTTCTTATCTATGAGATGAGCTTAGCGATCACAATAACATAATGTTTTTTATTTTTTTAGATTTTCACTATTTTGTACCAAAAACAAAAAGTTCAGGGACGCGATGTAACATTTCAATAGTGTAGAACATTTCCTGTTTCCGTTCGTATATCTTTCTTTTCTTAACCAATCCAATTCAGTGGATTATACTACATTCGAAGAAATACTTTAGAAGATATAATCGTTTACTGTATGTATATTATGTGCATCGAAAAAATCGTTTGCCGCAAAACAGTGTGTCGTATATAGCAGTAACAATCAAATGTTGACCTTGGAAGTTCAAATAATGAAAATTTGAATCTATAACAAGTGGACACATTTTGGTCTATGATTCACAATAAAATTTTAGCTGTAATATTCATCATTTATAGTGTTTATAAGAACTTATATAAAATAAATAAATTTCACCCCTACGCCTTACGCTTGGCATAGGCTTTATTATACAAAATCATATTCTTTGGTACAAATGTAATGAAATTTACACCTTTATTTATGGATTTAACTTAAGCTAAATCGGGCAAGCTGGCACTGTAAATAAGAATATTAGAATTTCCTTAAAAAAATATAACTTGTCGACCTAATGTGTAATATTTAATTTCATCACTCATATGTAGCTTATCTTTGTTTGTGCAATTTAAGCAAATATAATTAGACAATCCTGTTCTACAAAAATAATTAATACGAAATGGTATTAAAGTCTTCTCACTTACGTTTACTATTATAATTCAATAGTATTACACACTTAAGGCACCATTGCGTTAGTAAAGCATAAATTGTCTTACGATCAGCGTACTTCAATGTAAGGCTTTACGGCGGAGTAAAAAGCGTGTGTTTTTACGGCCTTCAGCATTCCCGTTCAACTATTACCAGAGTTAACGGTAAGACCAGTACTCCTAGTGTTGCCAGACAATAATCGACTCTCGATACCGGACTTCAGTTTGATTTAAAAATAATTACGATTGAGCAAAAACACAACCATGAATGTACGAGAAAAAAACTTGCAATTCTTGCATGGCGTTCACCTGTTTACGTTTTATTTTATGGTTCTGCCTATTACAAGTTAAAAACTCGAATGCTATTAATAAAAATTGGTTATTCACATTGCAAGTTTATGCACGCTGAAGTTAATTTCAAGCAATCATTGGTAATCAAAGTTTGACATCGTTAATATTTATTGCAATGAATGGCTACGTATTTATTACAATGACATGCTTTGCAACTGTACAACAATTTGAATTAAAAAAAAAAGTAGGAAATAATGTCTTTATTGGTTGGTTTTAACCCAAACAACAAGCCTCGAGATAAAAATTACACATCATTATCTCACCATCGAGAATCAAGATCGAATTATCCACGGTCAATAATATTAGAGCACTCTAACCGCAAACAAGAATATAAGTCGCTTGTTATATCCACAGAGCAATACAACAGAACAAACACAAACAAATTTATTTTACCCAAAACGAGAAAAGTAAATTAAGTGATTTTTTTTCGTACAATTTCGAGGATGTCACAATCGCGTACAAGCTTGTTTAATCAAGCATTCGCGGCACACAAGTGCTGTGCGAAAACACAGATAAAAAAGAAACAGAAGTGTAATAACCGTGAGAGGTTCGTTATCTCGTCGCAGACGGCATACGTCTGAATGGGGCTATTCGACGCGCTAGCTAGGAGCATTTGAGTATTGCCCCCCTTAATTAAGAGGGACGTTGAGTGGTCTGAAGCGTCTAGGCGGCGCACAATGCCTGTCCCTACGCCGGTTAATTTGAGAAGCCTTATTGTTCGTGATCGGTTTTGTATGCCATGTGGAAAATGTGGAAATCGAAACGGTTTGGTGTTCATTTCGTTTTAATGTTTATTTAAATGACCTGAGTCCATCTGATTAGAACAAAGTCAAATACAACAAACATTTTTGAATACAATGATTTGTTTAATCAGTATTTATTTTATTGTCATGAAAACTATGATTATTCTTATCACATTTTTAAATTTTTGTCGTATTTAATATTTCATTATTTACATATTTGTCATCAATAAAAAATATGTAGTCATACACAAAACAATTAATAAACTTTGCTCTTGTTAATTACATTTAAAATTAGACAAATTATTAGTTGCCATACGTTTATACATAATATGTAATTGTAACCAGCATAGACCCGAATTCGAATAACATTACGTCAAAAACTTATAAGAATATCGCACAACAATAATATTATATGTAGTAACTATAAATAGCGAACCATAAGTTTTTATAGTTTCCGAGATAAAAGACGCGAATATAATCTATACACAGAAAATTTCTCTTGAATAGATCTACGAGGTTTATCCGATACCATTCATTCACCTTAGTTACTTTTCCTGGCGTTAAACCAACGTTAGGGGGAGGCATTCAATAGATTCCTTTGTGCTGTCTCGGAGTAATGGGTTACGGGAGACACGATGTTATATATTTGGTAAATTCTGTCACTTTATATTAAACAACATTTTTTGCTGATGATTTTTTTTTGCGTTCGGATACTTTGCACCGTAATAACGCTTGGTTACTTTAATCATTTTTTTTTTTGATAAAATGATAAATGGATATTCGATAAATGAAATTAGAACATTTTTTTAGTATTAGTGCTAGTTTGCTAAATGTAAAGCCAGCCATCAGTTCAGAAAGACAATTCTGGCGAGAAGAAGAAAGTCAGTAAGTAGCAATTACGTATTTTAAAAAATTCAAATAGAAAGATATACCAATCGAATACGATTAAGTATATTTATTAATTATTTTTTTATAAGAAAATAAATAAAAATGAACTGGCAAGCTTAAAAACATCTGTGGAATTATATTACAGAAACTTCAGAACAAGTCTAATTCCGGTGTTTTGAAAAGACTAACTCAATTAAAACAATTCGTACCTGAACTACTTAAACATAATAATATCTTACTTGTGAAACAATTCTATTGAAATTGATATTCCATTTCGTTCTTTATTCAAAAATGTATTAATAAAATATCTATTTGAAAATACGATCTGTATGGGTTTCTGGATTTGGCCATTGTATTTTGGCGCCCTATTCAATGCATTGTCCGAGTCTGAATCACAGCAATTCTATACCGACCATCGACGCTGAACCTCCTGGTCCCCGAATAATAGGCTAAATTGATACCAAACTCAGGAAGCGTAAGCCTTTTTAGAGCTCATCGTTGTATGGTATATCGCACTATGTAATTTGTTCTGCCTACACAAAGGTGCAAAATTTATCAGTATCCTTACGTTTTATTACATTTTATTCATTGTTCAGTTGACATGTGTTATCATTATAAAATATGATGCGTGAATGACGATCACATTACGGCGAAGGTAAGCCTTTATAATATTTATGATTTAGCAAAAAATGGATTTCTATTCATGTTACTCGGTGGTAGGATTTTGTGCCCTAAAGGGATGGCGCATTCGCGATTTAAGGTATGATTAAAATTTTTGATGGTACTAACGTCATTATGATGACTACTTACCAGCAGATCGAATATTTGCCCGACTGCCTATATACTATATATATTTTCAAAAAAATTGTGATTGAACGTACTGAAAATGTGGTGGCGAAAATTTCCTCAGCGCTTGCTCAGTTAAGAGCATATCTGAGTTAACACATTGGATTGGTCCGGTAAATGTATGTAATGTATCCGGTAAAAACATGCTGATTTTAATTAAAGACTTTGCCTTTGATTTAACATATCCTTAATTTGTGTTTGTAAATCATCTCGTGTTTGTCGATGAAAAAAATATCGTAAAGAAATCAGCACAGTTACTTGTTACAACCAATTTATATTTACGCGCTAATCTATAGATTTAGTATGTCTAGCCCCTAACGTTATCTAGACTAAAATAATTACATCACTAGTGGCGTAGAACTATATTTTTTCAGTCTTTTAAACTTAATTTCAATACACTCAGGGTGCATGTAAGAGATGTTGGGTGATAAAGGCGTCAGTACTTGCAATTTTTGTTCCTGTAATTCTAGTTACTTTGTAATTGAGCGCAATAAAGATTATCTCTCAATACAGATTGGTGTAATTAGTAATGTAAATTAAGCAATCAATCATGGGGAGACCAACCATTTACTATATCCACTACTTTACTAGTAACGTAATAATATAAGAACAGCTTTCATTTTATTTTTCTTGGGAAGGTTATATATAGGGAAGGTAAAAAGTAGGTTTTCTTACTTCGTTATGTACTTAATAAGCCGTGAATTGACGAGCTGAAGAGGTTTGCCTTGAGGAGTTTATTAGCATGCTGCTTTATTGCGGGTTGGTTTGGATAGAAAATAGAAGTATTTTTTGACAATCACGTATTTCCAAGAAATTATATAAAGGTAAAAAGTAACACCTACTATGTTTTTTTTTGTCACTGAGAGTGTATGGAATTTTATGTACAAGCTGTGCCCGCGACCTTGTACGTCTTTGAATTTAACAGAAAAATATATTATTATAGCCTAAGCTTCTCCATATTATATCAGTTATCTGCCATTAGTTCATAAGTTTTTTATGTTGTTTTAAGTCTGGGTGTTTGGTACCGTCGTAACTTCTGGTTTTCCATAACACAAGTGCTGTAGCAACTTACATTGATGATCAGAGTGTAAGAATGTATGTGATGTTGTCTAATATTTATATTTAATGATAGCCACCGGTTTATTTCAGCGTCCGGAATGAGGATTATCAGTGTGGTATACAACCAAATAGAATATATACGGGAGACTATCGAATGAAAAAACTAAAGAAAGGTAATATTATTAAAAAATCTTACTGTCCTCAAAAAACTCAATTCCTCAATTTATTTCGATGATAAATAAAAAATAGAAATCTCCACGAACTTTTTTACAAGCTTAGATTTATTTTAGCAAAAAAATTTAAAATGCATTTTGGAAATTGGAGCAGCTCGCAATACAGATATTTCACGTACGAAAAACTCCACAAAGAGCTGGTGCATCTCTAAAACCCCGGTCATTATTCTGATCTTTTCATGCAATTTCCCTGAGTGTCGTGTTTGCACGCTTTGAATATATTCGAGGTAAATCTCTCTAAGTTCATTAAAAATACTGTTTGAATACAAAAAGGTGGTAGAGCTTGTTCAAACTCGCTTGGGTAGGTACCCACTTACTGATCACATATTCTATACAAACAATTCGTAGGCATAAGTGAGTGAGTGTAACATGTACTAGAGACATAACATCTTGTTACAAAGATTGGTGGTGCATTGACGACGTAAGAGGTACTTAATATTTCTCACAGTTCCAATGTCGATGGCTAATGGTGACCACTGACTAATTTGAGCCACCTTACCATCTTTTATAATAGTCGTAAAAAAGTCTGTTAAGATGTTTACAACTTATGCAATTCTTAGTAAATCTTCGTCGGAAAAGTTGGAAACACTAAAAATACGATTAAACTATTTCAATGAAACCGCCCTATAAATCTTCGACGGCAAAACCGTAAATAAACTCGTCAGTAGCTCGAATATTTATAAATGTACCCACCACTACAGCTTGACCTATTATCAGTTAAATTGACTTTTTCACAGTAAACACATTAATCAAATCCTTTCATAGAGCGTTCAGCATATATCATGCGTTTTAAAGTTATTAATTTTTGTCATATTTCAATTACATTTTGAGATATTTTAGTAAAATTTACACCTTTAATATTAAATATTTAAAGCTTTTAATAATATGAAACATAATTGGAAAGGTTTAATAAAGTGAATACGCGATAAACAAGTGGAATAAGTAAGTACGTTGATTTTAAGGGTTCGACTAACATCTCTGGAATTAATTTAATGGAGGTACTAATGAATATCTTGTCGATTATTTCCAGTAGATTTCAAATTTAGAACGTTTGGATTTAAATGATAGGTTTATAAAACCATTCCAAATCCTTCTTTAATTTATTTTTTTAATTTGAAAATAGAAATGCAACCTGGTTAATATGAATATGACCCTTGAGGGGTTAATACAATTTTCAAGATGATGGCGTGTTCGGTTTTTAGGTATACTAAAAGCAAACATTTTTGACTTTATCGCTTCTTATTAATGTTTATAAATTGAACCTAATTTTAATTACTAAAAAGTAGGTTACATAAACCTACTTTTCGCCGTAACTTTTTTAATATGATGGTTGATATTTATAAAAATATACATAAGTTTTCTTTACTAGATAAAATAATGTAACGATTAATTATTTTCCTAGGGATATCCTCCATGTTGGATCTAATATAAATTCTTATCTTTTCCCAACTCTGGGTACATATCATCATATTTATTTGTATAATTTGGGTTAACATCAGAATTCAAATATATTTCATAAAAAATATAGTACTAGTGTTCACATAGTAAAATTTAAGGAAAACATTTGTAATTTACAGCTGTCGAAGATTTTTTTTCCTTTTTAATCTTATTTCCTTTTTTTTTGGCAACACTTTATGTCATTAATACATATAATCAACAACAAAAATATAGAAATATAGAAAACAACCAGAGAAAAACAGAGTACTCGACTATTCTATATTTACCTTTTCATATGAAAAAATACAAAGGCAGACTATTATATATGTAGGTTAATCATCCATGGCAACCTATGTACATTTTGGAAGCCTATCAACATTGTCACTATCAATCTGACATTGATCTCATGATCAAGATGTACTATCGTTGTATAATAATAAAACACCTATATCACCAAATATAATGACTATTTAGACATGCTGTGTTAAATTGTCAACTTTTTATAATGAAATTAAAGCGAAGAGGTTGTATTAATTTTATTAATGTCACAGTCATCAAAATAAGAAGTAACGCGTGTAGATAGTCTTGTGTATCGTACATAGAAATTCTAGCGAAACGTCGATTTCTTATAGGCAGGCTTTGTATCGACGCTCCTCTAAGAGTCAAGTGTGCCCCTCCACTGGAGTGGGGGTTGCCAAGGAATCCCACTTATTATGGTGCAGGTGCACTTTCACTCCCATCAGATATTCTACCGTTGAACAACAGTACGCACGTACGTACGTTTTGTGTTCCGGTTTAAAGGGTAAGTGAGCCAGTGTTACTACAGGCACAAGGGACATAGCATCCAAGGTTGTTGGCCCATTGACGATGTAAGAATAGTTAATATTTCTTACAGCGTCATTGTCTATGGGTGATGGTGACTACTTAACATCAGGTGGCCCATATGCTCGTCCTCTCGTCCACCAACCTATTTCATAAAAAAAAGACAACTTACCCCTAAAACGCGATCGGATCCGCGAGCCACAACTAGTTGATTAATGATTTTTAAAATATTGGCACAGGTGGCCCATATGCTCGTCCGTCAACCTATTAAAAAAAAAAAAGACAACTTACCCGTAAAACGCGAGCGGATCCGCGTGCCACAACTAGTTGATTAATATTGATAATGATCTTTAAAATATTGGCACGACAAACCACTCAAAAAAAAGGAATGGAGGATGTATATGTATACCGCTGTTAGTTCACGTCAGAAGCTAAAGACACAAATAAAATTCACCTATTCATAACAGTAGGTTCGGTAAGCAGAATAAGGGGGAGAGATGAAATATTGTTATCATATATTTCCAGGAAAATATACCGTAATATAGCGTGACCATATCAAGAGCCTGACAAATTGAAGCAAGGATTATCCGCGAGTGCTCTCCATTACCGGTCGAATGCGCCGAATCCCGCTGAAGGACCCTTTACGGATTATGTACTTGTAATTTGAAGATTATATATATACGAAAAAATATTTTGTTCTCGTAAAAAGCTTACCTAACAGATTTATAGGAGAATTATTTGAAATTTATTCGATTCACGTGTATTATGTATGTTGAAAGAATTTATAAAGTTATTGAAAAATTAACGTCTATTTATAGATTATTTATTAACGTTTCAGTTCTGCTATCGGCTGAGGTATTGTGGTTTTATTTAAACTATAAGTTTTTTCAATAAATGGGCTATCTAAAGCACAAAGTCTTTTAAAAACGTTCTAGTAGATTATACCATTAGAATGTTTAATTAAACAAAGTATATACATACATATTTATTACACGAGGTAAATATTTATAAAATTATTATTGTAGATACAATAATAAAAGTGAAACGAGTTACAATTTTAATAATTTATAACAAGCGGAAATTTATGATTGTCTTTTTTTTCTTTTTCTCATAATATAAATTAAATATATGTAATAAATGTTGAAAACAAATGGAAGGATATCCACGTCTGATCGTTGTATTGAAAGTTCAGCCAGTCACATATCAGAATCTTTGTGTAACAGAGAACAAAGTTTTAATTAGATATAAGGCTGGAGTGAATCCAGCAAGAAGCTACTGTGAGACTTGAAAAGTCCTTTGTTACAAAGTTATTGCAAGAATAAAGTTCATTTCTTTTTACACACAGTGTTTATTTGACAACGTTTTCTTGTTCGTTCGGATACATAACCTACAATAAATTTAAGTAAAAACTTTTTGTTTATAAATATTTATCAAATAGAGAACACTAGATTATATAATAAAGAGAAATCAAAGAGGTAATTATGGTAGAATTACATATACTAGAGTTTAATAGAATATTTAACTCGTAATTATTAATGGCGAGTATCTATTTCGTCTGATCATAAATACTATTACAAAACATACAACGTTACTCTAAATAATATTTTTAACAAGACCCGTAAATTCCTATTACGTGGTTTACTTCAAAACTAGTATTTCCTTAAAAGGTATCTCTCAGAAATGTTCTCATCTATAATCATATACACCATGTAAAATTCATGTTTTGGTTTTACGTAATTTTTTTCCAATAATGGTTCATACGCAATTTTTCAAGAAATATAAAATAAATTGAAAAAAATATTTTATTTTACTATATATTTTTTCAATGGATAAAATATTGTAATATAAATAATAATTAGGGTTTATTCGTGAATACAAACATTAATTTCGGGTGCAGCAGACTATACTGAAGAAAGATGTGATGAAGAAGATGTGCAAGCGATTTTACAGTGTAAAAAGTGGCAAAAACAGCTGCACTCAATATTCCCTGATTCACTGAATGAGTTGTGACAGTAATTCGATACGACCATAGAGATCAGGCATATTGGCCATAGGTGAAGCGAGGTTTTATAGACAGTCGACTATACCTTATAATACCTTTCAAATTTCGAACTAAGTAACTTTAATTAACTAACTAACTTATTACAAATAAAAAAAATACGTGTTCGTCTCTGGCCGTCTAACAGAATTGATAATTTAAATTAATCTGAAAACAGACAATATGGCGGCGTAACGCGTTACGTAACGAAGCAGTTTACAGTCCCATCTTAAGTTATAATTTCAAAAGAAAAAAAAACAATATTAGCCTCTTGGAGAGTATAATCAAGGGAGTGAATACATACACAGTCAAAGATCGTATAGTGTAGGTAAAAACTATTTATCAAGTTAATGTAAACCTACACGAGTAAAAGGATTTTTGATAGTAATTGCTTAGTTTATAAAGCTTACAATTCGGAAGCACTTTCGTCGCAGCCGATCGTCTGATCATTAAATAGTTTGTTCCTTTTGAAACCATAAATTCATTGAAATTTATTATTTAAATGAAGACAAATTTGTGTAGTTGAATATTAGTATAATACTTACAATCATAATCCTTTACACCCGTAAATATTAACCAACCAAAAATAAAAACAAGAGCTTAAATATCAGCGCTAAACTGTCACGTGTAATCTATAATTTATACAGTTATAGAGTAGCACATGAATCAGTTAAAAATGAGTTACACTAACGTAATATCTTAATAAAACAAACCGAGTCTTGTAAAGCAAATCGGTGTAAGTATTTCTCGTAACAGAGTGATTTATATAAGTACTTTAATTCATGATCGTAAGAGGATTGCTCAGAGAAATAAGCAGTAAATTATCTATAATTTAGCTCTATTACTTATTACTGAGCAAGTGGCAATCGTTACGAGTATGAGGATTTACTTTTATATTCTATATGAGACAAAAAGTCGGTAACAGATTCTTTAACTTGAGAATCGCATTCTTTTGTTAGTGGCGTGTTTAATTCCATTGAAATGCAGAAAAAATGCACGCCAATCCTGTGGGGTGTCGTTTTGTGAGAAATTAGATTTTATTAGAATAAGGATATGGTATATATTACATTGGAATTCGTTCGAGTGTAATTTGGTAAGCAATTTCCGTTAATACAAGGGCTGCGGACCGGTTGTGCCCGCGTTTACCTGCACGCACGTTATTCTATTTATTTTTAGGGATCCGTTTCGAGTAAAAAAATTAAGTGTAATTTTGAGTGCTCATCAACTTAATTTTTATGATACAGCCTTAGCTACGTACCTTTTTGATTGTTTATCTAAAATAATATAAATGTATTTTTTAAAGTTAATAAATATATTCTATGTTTAAACTGAACTTAATAAATAAATTTACAATACGCTTTGTATTTTTGTATATTTCTACTGGATATATATTTATTTAGTATTTGTATTGAAAAAAAAAATGACAATCAATTTAAAAGGGCATTTTAGATTTACATAGATGTATATATTTTTAATTAAATTTCCTATGAATCTAAATAGACATAAGACGTTATTGCCACCCGACACACGTAGCAAAAAAGAATCTACAAACTTTTTATGGAATAACATCTTGTCGAGACGGATCGTCCATGTTTGGTTTCCTCAAGAACGTTAACCAGATTACATTTTATTGGGCATTGTAAATTTCTCCGATTATCGAAGTAAATTGAACGTGATAATCGTTCGGATTAATCGCTATTGATTTTAAGTAACACATCGCCAGCATTGTACTCTAATATTTAATTTATAAGTATCTGATTAAATTAAAAAGCCGGGATATAGTTTTTTGTTATAGCGCGGACATACAGAAAGTGAGTCATGAATAATTTTGTATTGATTGTTTTTAACTATAAGTAAATGTAACTTATTAATTTAATAGTATTATCACATGCATTTTGATTTTTGAGGTATTAAGTTAAAAGCTGTAAAAAGTGGAAACGTCGTGAAGAAACCTGCATGTGACTAATTTAAACGCCTAACTGTCCGTCGCTATATACACCTATGCGCATTGTGATGGAATAAGCGTCAAAGATTTTTCTCAAAAGGAGAGGAGGAGAAACAGAGAATGAGAACCCCGCAGAAAAAAATTACAGGCTGTTACTGTACTGTAAAGTACTGTTTTCTCATAGCGAGTTTTTCAACTTGGAATAAAAATGAAGGAATGATTGTGATTTAATTCAGCCAAGGTGATCACTCTCTAGACAAACAAATGAGACCAGGGATCACATTGTATAGGAAATGGTACAAAAGTACATGTATGTGTCCACATATAAGAGCAAAATGTATATCATCAATCTTGTACATAGAGAAGAGACATGAAGTGTAAGACAAACCGCTTTCCTACCAACGTACTTTTCAAATTAAAGGCTGTACGAAAAAAAAAACATTCAAATTTATACGGATCGGGTCATTTAACCCGATCCGTTGTTTTTCTATAATCGACTATACAAAGTCGTCACGAGCGGATTGTACAAATGTAAAACTCAAAGCAAAAAAAGAAACACACCTGGTTCCAAGTCCGTCGTGTCACATTATAATTAACTACATTAAAAGCCTATTCAAACATCGAACACAAATAAGAGAATTCCACTAAACAGGAGGCGAGCGAGTCTGACGGGATATATGGAGGGACGCAGCATCCGGTGTTTCAAGTTAAAGCGCACCGTCCCATTACAGCCTGATAAATGGTTCTAAGTGATTGTGATTAGCTATTTATTTAATGCACTTTAATAGTTTTTAACTAATCATGTAATTTATTACTTGCTTTATATAATTTATATCTTATTATATATAACGGATGTTTCTTTATCGCGAAGTTTGTGCATATAAAGGAATGTAGTAGCAATAGTGTATGACTAAGATCATCATGAATCATGAATAAGAAGTGGCGACAGTTTGTCACCATTGTGGGGCGACTGAGAGACCGGCCAGCATACGCTGTAGGCATGCTTCACATGGACGCGGAGGGGCAAGCCTGGACCACGAGATTTGACGCCAGTGATTAAAAATGTGACCCTGAGGCCGTGGGGTTGTGTTGATGTTATGTGATATGTGATACGCACTAGCGAGGAGTACCGTGTTACGATATAATCCGGCTCACCACCCCAGGGGCCCAGATACCTTTCTGGAGGTTTCTGTGCGAAACACAACAGTTAACTTTTGTTAAATTATAAACAATTCGTTTGTCTTTGAGTGTTAGTTTGTTATCCTTTAATTATTTTATTTATTTGAAGTCGTTTATGTGTGTGTGGATATTAAAGAACATACTTTGCAAATGCGCTTTGAGAACTAGATACACTATTTACGTATTACGCGTCTTAGCTTGTATACAAGTTTCTCAAAAAAAATCAATTTATAGAACATTCAATAGCCTTTGTTCAACATTTCACTGAGCTGAACTGTCCTTTACATATATTTTAAGTTCGGTAGAAGGGTAGAGACCCAGGTGTTCCGACTGAAAGCTTAGCACTAATACTACCCGACAAATGTGAGGAAATAGTATGATCAACTGCTACTAAAACAACCTGTTAACAATAATTTATCTTCTGAACTTATGCCTGGTAACAATATTCAGTAAAATATTAATCTTGCTTACGGTAAAAACGAGAACGATGCTTAATTCAAATTTTGTCTCTAAATATAAACAATACTATAAAATATGCACCGTAAGTTTCAAAATCTATACTTAAGTAAGTAAAGTAAAGTAACAGCCCGTAAATTTCCCACTGCTGGGCTAAGGTCTAATCTCCTATTGAGGAGAGAGTTTGGAACATATTCCACCACGCTGTTCCAATGCGGGTTGGTAGAATGCACATGTGGCAGAATTTCGATGAAATTAGACGCATGCACGATGTTTTCCTTCACCGACGAGCACGAGATGAATTATAAACAATTGAGCACAAATATATATAGTGGTGCTTGCCTGGGTTTGAACCCGAAATCATCGGTTAAAATGCACGCGTTCTAACCACTGGGCCATCTCTGCTCTCTGCATGTGTGGTTCATGAATGAATAATCTATACTATACTAATATTATAAAGAAGTAAAATTAGTTTATTTGTATGTAGAGGTGGATAACAAGGTCTAATCATACCATTAAAAAAGTATTCAGTGGTAGAAAACATTGTTCCTAAGCGCTAAAAATTATATCAAATCGTATTATATATCATATATATCAATCTTATGAATAAATTGCAGTCGTTCGAAGCCGGGATGAGTCACATGCGTGACGTATTTGAAAGTGATTACGGTTCTTTACAGGTAATATCGTCACCTAAATTTATAAACAAAAATTAAAATATAAATACGATATAATATTTCTGATGACATATAAAACGTTATTTAAAAATAGTTTACATTATGTTCGGAGCCAATAATTTGTAAGTATGATTCCAAAGCCAAATAAAACAGCATTGAGTTGACTTAACTTTTTGCATGTATGTGTGTAATGTATCTTAATTAAGCAGGTTAAATATTACTTTTCTTTAAATCACGCATTCCTTCTACCTTTTTTAGTGTAGGAATCTGATAAATGCGGAATCTATTATGTCCGAATATATTAAACATACTTTCCAAAGTTAACGTTCCAAATGTTATACTCCCCGAAAAAGGGTTACATATCTTAACTCTGTAACTAATCTAAGTTGTGTTAAATTATTTCGTAATGCCTGCACATGTCATGTTAGGAAGTACACACGTTATTAAAATATAAAATTCAACAAAAATACGTATATTCAAATAAAAATGGGACCAAAGGGAAAATGTGCAGAATAACCATACAAAAAACAATTAAAAAATATCTATTCATCAACAAAAAGAAAATGAACCGCACATATAGTATATATAACCTTCTTCTTTTGTGAACTCTATTAAAAATGCTTTAGCTTCAAGAAAAGTATGCAAAATTTTAAATTATGTAGCCGTCTGGACGTCGGACGTGAAAATTGAATTATAAAATTAAGTTATATTCAGTTATAAAAAAATTAAAAACGTATGTTGAATAATTTTGAAGGGGGTTAAAAAAATCGTTTGCTGATATATTGCTTAGTTCTTACAGTAAAACAAAACTCAAGTAGAAAGTTATCGTATAATAAATATTAAATACAACAAGCAAAAGTACCTTCAGTTTGATTTGTAAGGTCAATAATTTGCTTTTATGTCGTATTATAGTTATTTCTATTGAAAACCTTGATAAACCTTTTTAGTGAACCCTAGTTAACATTACTCATTTCAAAATTGATTATAATCCCTTTATACTTATTTCTAGATAATGTTTTATAATAAAGACATAATTTATGAAGCGTACTTTGGCTTAACATTTTACGTTGCAAGCATATATACATAGGTACGTATAAGCCTCGACCGTTTAAATGATTTTGACAATCCTCGCTTCGGGCTAACGATCTCTATGACAAACGTTGGCAAATTGAAAGCGGTACTACATAAACAATTGCATTAATTGGCCAGAAGGTTCTGTTTAAACACATAACCCATACCAGCTGGATGTGGTCTAAGATTGAATATTCATAAGCACAGCGACGGCGACACGAAGATATAGTTTTTTTTTTAAATGTACAAATTGTCTCTATTCCTTTGTTTCAGGGTTGCTATATTTCAATTAGTTTCACAGTAAAATGCTTGAACGATAATACAACTGTTATCCAAGCTATGTGATATATTTCTTTGAGAGGATAGAGCTATGCGCGCAATTTGAATTCTAGGAACTTCAGAGTTATTTTCATTATATATTATTTAAAGTAGTTCAGGATATTTTTTACTATGATAACATAACTTCTTGCAAATGAAATTAACGTTTTATTAATCATGAATGCAAAAGCACACACACACACACACACACTTATACCTCCTGATACTAAGACTCATAGACACGGTGAATCTTTTGTTGGGAAAAATTAGTATGTATTATTTTTCATACACCAAGTGACTGAAACCATCGTTTCCTAGCCGTGTAGTCTGAATTCTGAAATAACGGAAATTGATAAAAAAGATATGTTCCAAACCTTCACCTCAAAGGGTGAGGAGGCTTTAGCCCAGCCGTGGGAAATTTACAGGCTGTTGTTGTTTTTGAAAACTCTAATTAATTGCTCCGATATAAAATCCCTAATGTTATATTAATTAGTTTTTTACATTAAAATCAATGCTTTTTAGACATCATTCTATTCCCTATAATAATACATATCCTCTGAGCTCTACGTATTCCGACTGTATACACTATCAGCAGTCGTTTTACCTGACGTCCAAGTTAAGGCTAAATATTTATCAAATTTAAATAAGAACTAACTTTTGTTAAAAATTATTTCTACTAAAAATCTCATATTATAATAAAAGTCTATCACTTATTTATCTTATTATAATAAATAATTAAAAATATAATACGTGTTATTATCAAATAAGTTTAAACACATATTGCATACTTAAAAAGTCATCCATATTGACAATTAACATTCCCATTCACAGCGATTCCACGCGTTTTAATTACCTTTGACCAACATTTATTAATAAACAATAATAGAGCATTTCAAACAAATTAATATAATAAAAAAAGTTATTTGAATTTACACCAAATAAATTTGCTTCAATTTATTTGAAAAACTGTATATGGTCAAACCTCTTTCGTCAATGAAAGTCTAATAAAATGAACACTACATAGATCACTTAGTAAGGTATTCCCAGCATTCGAAATTTAAAAACTACTCACATGAAGAATATAACAGTATTCTCAGTACAATAACACATCACAGACACGACACCCAGTCAAAGGTCGGAACGACCTAGGTACAGTTACGCGCAATAATATAGGAATGCTGTAACGGAGATTCCAAATAACATTTGATATGCTGCTTTTATATTCACATTATACTATCGTAGCTTGGTTGAAGAGTCAATACAAATTGTTTAAGCGAACAGTTCACGGGTTTAACCCAATTATCAATCATTTGAATGGCTAAGCTCGATAACTCCATTTATTTTGTTAATGTTTGGAAAGTAGGCGGTATGACACTCTCGCTTGGAAAACATCCTTCCATTGTTTCTGTGTCTAATTTATTTGGTCGGATTGTTATGCTATATTTCTGAGTGCAGGAGTACATACTGTACCTTTCCTAGCGCATGAACGCAATTTTCAATCATTCAATTGGCTCGTCCTTGAGGTTAATCTCCTTAACCGAAATTCGAGTTTCTATTTATAGTTTAAGCAACTATAATATCTAACACATTCATGAAAAATGTATAAACGTTGCTAGATTAATCTAGTCTAGAAGTTATGTATAGCCTTGTATACTTCTATTCGATATAGCCTGTATCTTTTACTAAAACTAAACTTCAACGGAATTCTATTCAATTCCGTTCTATACATCAAGTGTCGGCGACTTCGGAATTAATATATAAAATCGATAAATTCTACTGCAGAATTTTATTATTCCGCCGATATTGCATTTTATATTCGGAAACGAAATAACAGAGGCGCGATGCTAGTGCACCGAGGCGGTAAGAACAAATGTCTAGACCTAAGAACAGATAGAACTTTAGAAATGACACTGAGTATTAAAATAAATATGTTCGTAGTTTTTAAAACGTTAATTTATTTTACTTGAAAATACTTTTAATAAGTATGTATATTTGTTTGTATAAATATTTGTATATAGACCAAAAAAACAATTTGTTATTGCCATCTCTGAATGTTCGTTGTTCTGTATAACTAATAGAAGAATATTGCTGGCCGTAAAATAAGTTCTCTAGAAGACTTTTCAGCGGGCGTCTCGTATGTGAACATTGGAAATAGTCTTCAGGTGATATTGTGGAAAAATAATTGCAGCGTTTTGACATTTAATGAAATTTACGAAACTATTACTGAAAAATAATATTATATTAATAAATAACAGTCAATAATATTCAAATGCTGACCAATGGCACCTTATTAAGGACAAAGTTAAGAATGAAAGCGATATGTTATAAATACTAACTAAAGTATCTCAGACTGTAAAGATTGTAGTAAAAACAAAATTTAATACAAAAAGATGTATAAAGATGATATGGCGAGGCTTGTAGAATAGAGGTTGGATGCAGAGTGGAGTATTGCAGTGAGGTGAGTAAAAGAGAGGAGTGGACTTTGACATTATATTTGAATGTGAAGCGATCTTGTTAGCAGAGGTCACGGTTACTTTCAAAAAGGAAACAAACTTCACAAAATTATTCATTTTAAAGTTGTACTTTAATAATAGTAATAAAGTTTGAATACCAAAACTAATATTTTTAAACACTCTGTATAAACTTCATTTATACGTAACTAACACAGTTTCGTTAACAATTATTATTATTAGAAAATGGCTTTTAACATATATATAACTGAAGTACAATGATGTTAATTACAATTTAATGTAATTTGAACGACAACTGTAGTAACCTAAACTATAGTAAGTAAGATGATCACATGAAGGATCGAGGTCGAAAGTGAAACAAAATGATTATTCCTAGACACACATTTGCATAGCCTTTGTTAGTAAATTCACCAAACATATTCAGATTAAAATCATAGCCCGCAATCGTTATAGCAACAGATGCAAAGTAAAAAAAGTACGGCTTGCTATGAAAGGTCTAAAATTTCCACAATATGATAAAAAGGAACGCCGAGGAAAAGTCGAAAATTCCCATTTTAATTCATGGACTAGCGTACTGAATTGCAGTACACTAAGATAATTACTAGGACCAACGTTCAAAGCATTTGTCGGAGCACAGAACAAAAACAATGTTAGATATGGCACTCAGACACCGTAGATACAAACTCATTAACAGTATGCAAAGTTTGGCTACTTATTACGTTTTACACACTATTTCCATATAGCACGTTTACTTTCATAACTATAAAATAATATTTTTTTCTGAGAAAATATATTTAAATTTATTACGTATGTCTGCACAACCACATTTAAATAAATCAAATACAAATTTGGTTGAAGGGCTCTGAACAAGCCCATCTGAGTACCTAGAACATATATTCTGTAAAGTACCAAACTTATTACTTTGTTCTTCAGCTTTGGAGGACAAGTGTGTCAGTGTAACTTTTTTTTATGGTATAGGTTGGCGGACGAGCATATGGGCCACCTGATGGTAAGTGGTCACCATCGCCCATAGACAATGACGCTGTAAGAAATATTAACTATTCCTTACATCGTCAATGTGCAACCAACCTTGGGAACTAAGATGTTATGTCCCTTGTGCCTGTAGTTACACTGGCTCACTCAAACCAGAACACAACAATACTGAGTACTGTTATTTGGCGGTAGAATAACTGATGAGTGGGTGGTACCTACCCAGACGAGCTTGCACAAAGCCCTACCACCAAGAGAACTAAAGAAAAAGTAAAATTTCCATTCCGAAAATTGGTAACGAATTTTTGCGAGAAATTAAGGTTAAAATTTTATATTAATAATGATTTCATGCCCCAATGTCTGTGGTTAGTAGTGACTATTTACTATCATTTGCTCGTCCGCCAACCGATGCGAAGAAAAAAAAGCTATAACATAACAAACTTGGTATTTGCCTCTACTCCTTACCCATCAGACCAATTAATTCCAGTTATACTTTTTTCTCCTTCTCGAAACTAACAGTTGTGTAAACTCAGACGTTTTCTACGAGTTTTTTCAAACCCGTCTCATCTAAATACCAATATCTTCATATGGTAATGATATGTCCCGTAAGTCGTGTCCATTCGCTGTTTCTATTCTGTGCCTGGGTCGTGATGGAACAGGAAAGTACTCGATGTTTGGTCTCTAAAATTCACTCTCTAATTAAGTAACGGAAGGCAGAGGCCGTGCGTCTGTTTCAAGATTTCGTTAGCTGTAATTTTGGTAGACTGGGTTTAATTTCCTAGACCTTTCGTTCGTGGTTAAAATGAAAAGTTTTTGTCTTTTATATCATTTGTGTGATCATAATATTGAATACTACAAAGATGGCTAGCGGGCGCAGAGATACTCCAGCGGTTAGAACGCGTGCGCCTTAACCGATGCTTGCGGGTTCAAATCCAGGCAAACATCACTCGAAATTCTGCCATATATGCATTCCACCAACCTAAATTGGAACAGCGTGGTGGAATATGTCCCAAACCCTCTCCTTAATGGAACAGGAGGCCTTATCCCAGCAGTGGGAAATTAACAGGCTGTTACTTTATTCTTTACTATATAAGATAACAGTTATATTGAAACAAACTGATATAACATTAGAATAGTGTGGAGTAAGCTCTAAAACTTCTTGTAATATTCGATGGGTTATATATGTAAATGTTTTTAAAACATCACGTATGTATAATGTTGTATATATTTCGTTACAAGAAATATTTATCTCCACTCAGTGATTCAAATCATAATCGTTTATACAATGTGGGAAAGACACGAAGCCAGACAATCATATCTTTGATAAAACGTCCGAATCATTAGGCGTGAAATCGTTTTAATATCGACATTATTCTCGGTTGTGTGAATGAACCCAAATCTCCTGTAAGCAAATCGTCTCTTAACTCTATTTGTGGTACTGGGAAGACTTGCATACGTTACCATTAGGTATCTGCCTCACTGCATATATGCTATGCTATAACGTTAATAATATAAATTTCACGTGACATTAGGCATTTACCTAATATTTATTAATAAGTAAATTTATTAAGCTTTCCGTTTTCTTCGAACATGGGTAAGTGTGAGTCAAAAGCAGTCGTCCATATCGTTAAGTTACTATTGAAATCGTTCTCAAACAAAATAAGACATTTAGTTATCTAACGTAGTCTGAGTTTAGGTCATATTTGCCTTTATGTATAAGAATATCTTTATAAAGAAACCAATTGTCAGAAAGAGATAAATATATAGAATAACGACATAACAGAAACGACGGGAAATATAGATGGTACAGAGTCGTTCTCAAACAAAATAAGACATTTAGTTATCTAACGTAGTCTGAGTTTAGCTCATATTTTCCTTTATATATAAGAATATCTATATAAAGAAACAAATTGTCAGAAAGAGATAAATATATAGAATAACGACATAACAGAAACGACGGGAAATATAGATGGTCCAGAATCGTTCTCAAACAAAATAAGACATTTAGTTATCTAAACGTAGTCTGAGTTTAGCTCATATTTTCTTTTATATATAAGAATATCTTTATAAAGAAACAAATTGTCAGAAAGAGATAAATATATAGAATAACGACATAACAGAAACGACGGGAAATATAGATGGTACAGAATTGATCCGAGTGGCTTCAACTATGGCACAACTATATAGCAGTATTCCTTAGCCTTTTATAAAAAAGGTAGGAGTAAAGTGAATTGCATTTTTCGGTATAAATAAAAGTAGTAATAATGAAATTGAAATAAACATGATACTATCACGAGTTTACTTATTTAATAGTAAAGCGATAAATAGCGCTTTGTACGGCGCGGGTTTTAAATCAACTTATCTTGCATTGCGGGATGCTGCAGCCGGCATTTCCTACAAATACTTAACATGACATTCGGTCAAAAATACATCTCATCATTTGAAGCAAAGCACATTAAACCGTCAAGTCCTTATTGTTATACCAAAAATTGAAAGCTTTAAATTTAGTTTTTGAAGAAATTAGTTCCCTGGTGGTCGCTACCGCTTATTGACTTACCACTGTAAGAAATATTGACTATTCATGTCAATATTTATTATTTTAGAGCTGCGATGACCCAGTGGTTAGAACACGTGCATCTTAACCGATGATTGCGGGTTCAAATCCAGGCAAGCACCACTTTATATATGTGCTTAATTTGTGTTTATAATTCATATCGTGCTCGGCGGGGAAGGAAAACATCTTCAGGAATCCTGCATGTGTCTAATTTCATCGAAATTCTGCCACATGTGCATTCCATCAACCCGCATTGGAACAGCGTGGTGGAACATGTTCCAAACCCACTCCTTAATGGAAGAGGAGGACTTATCCCAGCAGTGGGAAATTTACAGGCTTGTTACTATGTCAATACTTCGGACTTAGTTCAGATGATTTGGTCCTTTTTTCCTATAACGGTATCATTTAGAATAATCGCGTTGACCTTTTTATGAAATAAGATGCCATTAGTAGGCACTTAAAGAAATAAGTAGGCTTAGGGAACAGAGAGTTAATTCGTACTTTTGTTGACAAAAGGATATAAATATCTTATGTGAAGGGTTTTTCCAAGTCATTCTTGTTTCATAAATAGCTCTTATAAATAGGACTTATTTGACTAAATAAATGCTTTCACAATCTATATTAATATTATAAATGTGAAAGTAACTCTGTCAGTCTGTTGCTCTTTCACTACCGAACCGCTGAACCGCATTTGATGAAATTTGATATTAAGCAAATTTTAACTCTAATGATCATATGGATACTTTTTTTACTCAACACATGACAATTAGACCCCTAACACGCCGCAATAAAAAGCGGGAAACAACAAGTATTCAATAAATGAAAGTATTCTTTTAGATTTGTAAAATATTACAAATGTTAGAACGTCACATACATTCTAAATGGCACCCACATACTAGTTTAGTGTTTAGGGTGAGTTGGGGCAAGACAAAATTTGTCACTAATTTGTAAACGATTTTATCAATTTTCTCCTAGCAATACAAGCTAATAAACCAGCTTCTATTGTCTAGAGAACAGCATATAAAAAGGGGTTGAATCGAAATTGGTAAATACAATCTCGTCGCTTTTTCCCCAGCTCACCCTACTTATTATTTTACACTTTGAAAAACTTACTTACTGCTATTTTGTGCATCAAATCAACAATTAAAAAAAAAACATCTCTAATATTATTTGAGTATTTACATGATATGCCTGCATAGATAGATGATGTTTATTAATCAGCAAAGCATGACATTATGATGTTATTGTTATGTGTTCTCGCTATACTTGTAGTCCAGTGACTTCAATTACGCGACGGCACGTAGCATGGGGACCATTAATAGTTTATGGACGTCCCGAGTCGGTCTGCCCGTGTGTACACTGTATCGATTGTTATTAAAACATGTTAGTGTTTACTTAAATTAAGCCATACAGATTATATTCATTGACATCTGAATGTTTTAGCGAAGTATCTTTATTGAATTTAATTTGTTATTACTAAGATCCGTTGTCAATAAGCGGACACCATTGTCCGTAGACACATTGATATGGTAAACAATATTTACTAATCCTCTCCTTAACCAATATATCGAAAGTGTGCCCCTTATTAAAGGATAAATTTCATTTAAAGGACGGTAACGTCTCTGCTAGCCCTTGATGCTGCAGATGTCCATGGGCGGTGGTATTCACTTTCCAACAGGTGAGCCTCCTGCTCGTATACCACCTATCACATAAAAAAAATATGCTTGCAATTTCACAGGCTCTTTTCGCATATCACTTTAACTATGCTAAATTAGTCATGTGTCAAAAATTAATACGAGAAAAATTATTATTATTTTCAACCGACTTCCAAAAGGAGGAGGTTATCAATTCGTCTGTATTTTTTTTTTTTTTATGTTTGTTACCTCATAACTTTTCACTGGGTGGACCGATTTTGATAATTTTTTTTTTGTTTGAAAGGTAGTGCTTCCCGTGGGGTCCCATTTTTTTATTTTTTTTTCCGATGATGGTATCCATGTGAAAACGACATAAGTCTTAAATTTGCATTATGTATATGCGCGACAAATAGGTGTATAACTGAAAATCACGTTAACCAATTTTGATAATTCTTTTTTTATTATAAAATATTCACTTCAAGGGTAATTTGGTGAAAGTTTGGTAAGGTTCTGAGCACAGGATCCATGACAAAGTAACGGAACGGAAGGGAACGGAACAATTCTGAGGAGCACGTTAGCGATACTCGGTCGAATCTTTTATTTATAAGTTATTTGGATATTTGAGTCACCTTCCGTAATGTGGTTATGTTTATATAATTATCATAGTCGAATATTATAATCAACTAGCTACCCACCCCGGCTTCGCACGGGTGCAATACTGATACTAAATATACTACAGAATTTGTTTATATACGACATCACATCGCAAACTTCTAAAATTATCAGTGTTTCTTTACTATATTGTTCATGTATTATATACACAAACCTTCCCCTTGAATCACACTATCTTTTAAAAAAAACCGCATCAAAATCCGTTGCGTAGATTTAAAGATATAGGGACAGAGAAAGCGACTTTGTTTTATACTATGTAGTGATGGAACTCCTATACGGCTCGCAGTTAGGGTGCGATATGGGGCAGAATTTCTTACTATCTTTAATCAAATTTTGTGTATGTGATGTGATGTCATATGATGTACGAAATATAGTTGGTCTTTTTCAAAGTTTTTTTGCTGAGTTCGATTACAGCTCTTTCGAGGGATCCTTGTAGTTTACGCCGCGTGACGTATTAAATCCGCATTTTCGAAAGTCTATTTTTGCTTTATTCGCAAGTTTCCTTTGAAATTGTCCTCGAAGTAGTTTCTGACTCATATAAACGGAACGCTTAATCTATCCATATTAAAAAAAAATTAGTTAGTCAACATCAGCTTCACTTAAAATCAAAAAATAAATAAAATTTTAACAAAAAGAAAAACCGACTTCAAACAAAACACTATTTTAAAACAAATGAATATGCACGAAAAAGTAATAAAAATAATTGCGTATTCAACATATTTTTTAGAGTCTTCCTAAGTTAAATGAAATGAAAAATATTTGACTACTTAAAAGCCGATTAACGATTATATCATGTAGTTATAATTATTGTTATATTTGGAGTCGGTGTCAGCCAATAAAACCCTACAGTATATCTATCAAAAAACAATACGAGAATACTTTAACAAATATGTTTTTTTACAAATTACCTTTTACACAATAATATACTGGATCAATCAAGGGGCTCGTATCGCTTCTTTCTTTTGATTGTTGGGGCAAGGGCACCGTGGCTGACACCTGTTCCAAATATACCAATAACTATAACTACATGATATAATCGTTAATCGGCTTTTAAGTAGTCTAATATTTTTCATTTCATTTAACTTAGGAAGACTCTAAAAAATATGTTGAATACGCAATTATTTTTATTACTTTTTCGTGCATATTCATTTGTTTTAAAATAGTGTTTTGTTTGAAGTCGGTTTTTCTTTTTGTTAAAATTTTATTTATTATTTCTGCGATTCATTATTTTATTGTAAATTCAATCTAGGTATTATTAATGTATAGATTTTTATGTAAACCAGAGTTGCACTAAAGTAAACTAAATGTTACATTAAATTCTACTTGAGTTTACTACGTAAAATTTGTTCTGTAATAAATATTTTGTATAATATGTCTGAACAATACTGGTTTTTTATGCAAACAATTGTTTTCGTTCGTTTACGTACATAGAATACATATTTAATTATATATTTAGTTATATTTATAAGTATCTAATAAATATGTTGATTTGTTACATACACATTGTGTACAAAACTTTATTTACAGCTAAGAAAATAATTTCCCGACAATTCCGCTGAAATTTTTAACTAAACATTGTATGTTTGTATGCAATCTTCTCGTTTAATATGAGAACACGTATTTGAGTTGCCCATAAAACTGTTACGTGTGTGTAAACTCGAGCTCAATGGGAATAAGTCAATTCGTGTAAATCACATTACGCTAACAAATTGACGTGAAAACTTAATATCTAAGCTTCATGTTATTATTAAAATAACTTTTACGAAAACTGTTCTAACAAGTAAGTTGTTAAAAAATCAACATTAATATTGTTCAATTATTATTGTAAAAAAAGATGCTTAAGTTACTAAAAGCGCGGATTAAGTGGGGATGAAAACAAAAACAAAATATTTCAAAAATCAAGCGTCCCAATATGTGTGGTCTGCGTGTTTGAGAAAGGTTGCGATTCTGAAAAAATACAAGATAAAAATCTTGCTATTCCTTTTTAAGTCACACATGAGAAAGAGATAGTGATATAAAATAAATTATGAATTATTTTTATATGCAATTATGTTGTTTATCGATATGAAAATTCAGAATACGTTGCCGTTAATTCAATAGTAAATTATTCCGCACGTTGACCTAAACTCGGCTTTGAGTTTCTGTAAAGCCTGGAATTAAGAAACGTGCGCTATAACTTATTTTAAAACTAGACCACGTAGAAATAAAAAGCAATATTTCGTTGAGTTTCTTTCGCCTTCTCGTCTGGGTACTGATGAACTGAAGCGTTGGTGGATTCTTGATATCAAATATTAATATTTGCTTAATTAAGATTCTCAATTTTATTTGCATTGATATATTAATTTATACAAATATGTGCGGAAACGCAGGTGAATTCCGATACGACCAGATACATTTCGGGCGTAATTGTTTTGCGTACTTTTGATTTAAAAGTGTATTTTTTTCTGCCTTACTGCCTACTGAAATATTAGTCCTGATAAATGAGATCTACAGCCTCATAAGCTATTTTAATCATTATTTAATTGTACGTGTTATATTTTAAAGTCGTATATGAATTATATATAGTTTTAATTTTACATTATCCATGTGATTTGTTAAATGCACTGTAACTATGGTGTGTGTTCACATATTTAAAGTTGCTGCATAGGTCCCCCATCTGACAAATCATCAACAGCCTGTAAATTTCCCACTGCTGGGCTAAGGCCTCCTCGCACTTTGAGAAAAAGGATTGGAGCATATTCCACCACGCTGCTCCAATGCGGGTTGGTGAAATGAATCTGACATATATACGCCTAATAATTGTACAAATCTGTTTTAAATAATTCATAATTAATAAGTAACGAAAACAATATAGATAGACCAATCACGTGCATGTAATTTTAAATAATAATTTATTATTTAAAATTATTAATTTAAAATAAAACGGATGTAAATAAAAAACAAACGTATTGAATTAATTTGACGGTTTTTTCACGCGTTACAAACGAGCAACCTACAGCCAACACAGCGGCGTGTAGCAGCAAATACCCAACGCTTTGACATTATTGTTTAGAGCTATCATTATGTAAATAAATTTACGAGTATGCTGTACTAAAACAGTCTACAATGGGAGTTTAGAGGCGCCAAACGTAATATTTTATTGGGTTGTAAACAACGGTATGGAACTCGTGTATTCAGTGTTAAAAGTATAGGAGTGTTATACAAAATAATCAATTGGGAAGGAAGGAAATATTTTAGGGTACAAAACGACTATGGAATTTTTGAATTTACATGTGACGTCACAGACAATATAGTTAAACTTTCATCTAATATTTATAACAAAATAATGTTATTATCTTTTAGAATATCACGTATATTAGCAGGCTGACAAATGTACAAATGACTGTAAATAGTCACCACCACGAATGTACATTGGCGCTGTAAGTTGGAGAATGTTAGATTCCTTGTGTCCGTAATTACACAAGGTTGATCACACTTCAAACCAGAACACAACAACAGAACTAGCATTGCTATTTGGCGGTAGAATATTTGATGTTTAGGTAGTACCTACCTAAACGAGCTTGCACAAAGTACTGCAACTAAGTTAAATATAAATTGGCCTAAAAATCGACAGTAATGCTTAAATCAATATATTTTATGTAATACTAGATAAATTATATGTTAAATATTTTTATTAGTGACAATGATGGCTAGTTCGTTTTTTGCCCAGAGGATCGGAATTGCGATTCAACGGGGAAATGCTGCTAGCATTCTTGTCACCATTCCACAATGTCAAGTTTGATACAATAATAATTTTTAATTCGTATTTGTATATATTTATGAACTTAAAAAATCTTAGTAAATAAAGAAATTTAATAAGACATAAAAATAGTATTATATATACGATATACTAAAATACACTTCAGTTGTATTAAATACTATTGCTTATACATATAAGTAATTTATTTGACAATAAAATATAAATAAACCATGATAGATTAAACTTAAAATACAATAAGTAAATTAAAAGGGCACGAAAGCAACAAACTGGGGGAAGTTAATTAATACAGTACATATATATAGTACATACATAAAAGTACAATTAAGAAGGACAAATTATTCTCAAAACCTCAGTACGAGGTTGTTTCAAACCTAAGCGTCGCTCTTGTCCTGAAAACGCTAAATGGCACTTCGTACTTTTGCGCATCAAGGAGCAATTTTAGAGTCTTTAGCCAATTATTAGCATATCCTGTAATTACAGTAATTTAAGGAACCCGTATGTTCTTGAGTGCGGAAACGTTATGATACCAGGTCATAGGTTTGGACGTCTTTATGACATAATAGTGATCAACGAATGTTATAAAGAATTTACAATTGGAAAAGAGATGAACAGTCTGTTTGAAAACAATATAATGAAAGTGAATTATCCATCTGTATGTGTTACATTTTTCATGGCTACACTACTGACCCCAGTTTGATGAGATTTGGTATGAAGCAAGTTTGAACCCTAAGGGTAGACATACGTTTATTTTTATACCTTATATTTATTACCGTCCATAATGCGCAGATTAAATCTAGTTTCAAATATAATTCATTTCATAAGTTATCATGTTGGTTGCGTACAATAAAAGTGAATAAATGGAAATCATTAAATAGGTTTTATATTATTGAATTATAATAATCAATTTGATACCATACAACTGCGACAGCGCACGATTCAGTATTACTTGGTCGTAGTCCTTATTTGGATTCAGGTCCATAAAAAATTATGGCTTCTCTCGTTTTACGATGCCAACCAGGAATAATATGTCATCCACCTACCCGACCAAGTTGCGATGGTTACCAATTTGCATGTAATTGAACCGAAGTGGGAGTCGTTTATCTTGAGTTGAATTAATTTTGTATCAAGGAAGATATCATGTTTTCTTAGATAACCGGCTAAATGTACATTCTTCAGTTTAATATGGGCTTTTAATTAAAGGCCAGCCTGTGTTAAGTATGTCGTACATAAATTGTGCGGACATTTTATTAGCTTTTACGATAACATAAAGAAGCCTGTTTTAACAGAACTTATATAATTTTGTTATAGCGCCAGAAGCAAATGGTAACTGGAATAAGAAGCTGACCTTACCAGTTTGGACCTATTTTAATAATTCGTCGTTAAAATTATTCTATTTTAAAAACTCAAATTATTGTTTACATAAATCACCTGTTTTATTTTAATACTAGCAACCCGACCCAGTTTCGCACGGTTACTTGATATGTATCGTTATTTTATGTCAAATTACATAAAATATTTATCAATTGTAGTACTATATGTTGTTAGCCGAAGTATAAGCAATATTATTGTAAAATTTCATCCAAATCCGTTCAGTAGTTTTTTCGTGAAAGAGTAACAAACATACATCCATCCTCACAAATCTTCGCATTTATAATATTAGTTAGTAGGATTAGTAGACTTTCACTTTCATATGTTTTTTTTTATTTTAAAAAAGCAGATAACGAACTTGCTTATCTATGGTAAGTCGGTAGGTACCTTCACGCTATCGTCTCTGACAGAATATTTTAAAAATACAGATGCCAAGATTTTATGTTCCCTATTATGGTCTACTAATATTTTGAGTAAGATTTTGTTTTAAATAAATGTTATCGAGATCGTTATCAAGAACTGAGTATTTTATCGAAAATAGATCGGTGAAACTTGAATAACTTAAGAGCGATTAAAATTCAAAAGCTCACTTCGGTCAATGTCAAAGCCTCCACCGCTTCCTCGTGTGACGACATACGACATTTCAATCTACTTTAAGCGCATGTAAGAATTCATTTCAAAACATAGTGTGCCTTAAAAAAAAAACAAATAAAAAAAGGAAATTACATAACAGATTCATCAAATAAACGGGCAACGTGTTTGTGGAGACATACATTTATATAAAAATAAAAAACAATAAAAGAAAATTTTAGCTTAAATAATTAAATACTTTCAATAAACCGCTACTTCGAATCCTATTATTAGCCTAATCAAAAGAGAACAAGATCTATATGGGTGTAGATCAACGATCATATTTTGTTATGATAATACAATCATATTTCTATTAAAATAAAAAAAAAAAACATACATGTACATATATATAAAGCTAGCACGAATTCGTCATTTAGATTTAATCGAGAAAAAACGACATGGAACTAAGGAGTTACCTTTTTTAATAATTAAATTATACACATTAATTACCTCAATTTAATATACATATAACGAAACGATTTTGTAATTTACATAATCATTTATTGAGAATACATTATTGCCTGTTTATTATTGAAATAAAAATAAAATTTAAAAATTATTAATTAATTAATGTATCTGTGAGATTTCAGACGGTATTTTTGTTCGTTAAATTTGCTTTTCCCATCATATCGTCTAAAACAATATGTGCGCCTCAGAAAGCACGAATCACGATAGATATGATAGCTTCAAACTATTCGAAACGCTCCCATAAGAAATTATCATTACAAATTAATTAATAAGTTACCGAATATAACAAATGATCTAATGTCTCGAGTAAAATGTCTGATATCACGTTACAGCAACGAGGGAATAGTGCCAGAAATAATGTATTATGTAATTCTATGGAATCTAAAAAGTTTTTTTTACTGCGTGTGTTGTATGCCTTTACCTGTAATATTACTCTACATTGTTGAATAGGTATATAGATATACGTATACAGCTTGCTACCACTAATCTATTAATGTTTTTGAATATTACGAAAATATTAAAAATAATACATCAAATAAATAAATTCACAAAAATCCACGAGAATGGTCTTCACTGAAGGAATTATATGATGGCAACGCATTTCCTGTCATATCTCTCTGTCTGTTTTATTGAATACGGAAATCCTAGTACCAATTTCATTGAACTTGCTTGATGAATTTTCTTTTAACGAAAACTTTGGCGTCCAACGAATTTAGAATTAATTAAAAAGTTTATAATAGTTAAAGAAATATTGTAGTAGAAAATTATAAGTAGAATATTGTGACGAGTTCTTGTATTAAAGTTATATCAGAAACTATATCCCCCATTCGTAATAGAGCCTTATTTTAAGCAGTATTGTTCTGTTTACTACGCGATGTGTATTTTATTAACATTTATCAAATACTTACGGAACAATATGTGTCATTTTTATCGTTCACGATAACGGTTACGAGAAGACTTCATACCTGAAATAAGAATAAATATATTTTAATAACATGGTACTTAATCCGATTCTGACGTGAAATTCATAAAACATTTGGAATTAAAAAAAATGTATAAAGGTATACAATATAGTATTGTATAAAATAGAGTGTTTAATTCGAAAATAGAAATCGTTCGAAATTAGTTATTTATAGACTTCGAAAAAATATTTAAAAGATATATAAAACACAGATAGGCTTTTTAATTTGATTTGATTAATAACTTTTAAATGCGACCCCAGTCAACCTAGAGTTGGAAATAGAACGTGCCAACCATTGCCTAGTATAGAAAAATACAGAGTAAAAATTTATAAACCTGGGAAAAACACTCCGGATATAAAACACGCAAAAATATGTTAATTTAACTTTTAGCACTTAACTATAAAAATATTAAAAATTCACATCGCTAAAGGTTAAAAGCATAAATTTTTCATCAGCCATCATTAAATCTTTAAAAGATAGTGAAATATAAAGGTCTCCCTTAGGAAATAAAATTCAGGAGTGCATTTAAAAATTTATGAAGATAAATTACACAAAAACGCGGGAGGGTAAACGAGCGAAATGAAAATTGTTAGCTTTGAGAGCAGTCCGAACAAACAGCAGGTTTGATGTTAGCTAATTACTGAGCCATGAAATTCAATATAAACAATTTCCGTTGCGTTGGATCAACATATCATATATATAAAAACTTACTATTATTATTTTTGAAATAATTATTTTTATCTACATTTTTAAGGGAAGTATGTCATGGTACATAAGTCCAAATTGAATAATAATAAAAATTTTAAATTTCGAATAAGAAAAATTGCAATAATAACTTTAACATGATTGTTAAAGAAATTGAGATAGATCGTTGTTCCGAAAATTGCCGATGATGTACGAGCGTTGTCGAATATTTCAGACTTATTAATATTTTCTCTTGTTCGATGGTACGAAATACGAATGTAGAAGAATTGAAAATATATTCTCTCACATGAAAATCCTCAAATTAAAGTAACGACGTGACAATTTAAGAATATCCTTCAAAAGAGGCAGTAGGAACATTTTACGCGAGACTTTTGATAAGCTTATTTATTTATTTCATTGTATGAGCATGATACCTTCCTTATGAAAAAATATATCATTTTAACGTAAAACAGCAATATAAAGACAGGTGCGTTACAATTATCGTTACTCATAAAAAATATATCTTGGAAACTATATCAGTAATCACATTCCCGAAGATTTTTTTTCTGCCTTATCAGTTTAAATATAGATCTGGGTCTTAATTTAAAAATCATTGATTATTAAAAATTTAATTATAAGTAATTTGTAATATGTAATTTTCGAATTTCGAATTTTAATATTATATTTAACTAAAACAAAGTCATTCATAAAATAGTTTATCAAAATAATTACCATTGACAACACAGACAATTTAATGTTATTTCAATAATGGATTAATGTAATGTATGCTATCTCTACCAAAGTTTATCACTAGTGCACTTAACCAAATTGTCAGTCATCAATGGGGTTTGTTTATTAACGACGAGCAGGATAATAATAACAATATATTCGTGTTTTAGGTCAATTTAAAAATTCGGGTCAAACTAGACAAAGTGCGTTTGACAATATTATAGTCGAATACATTTCGAACTTTGTTATCATATACATTATCTAATGCAATATGTCAATTATAGATCACCTATATGTAGAAAAATCAAATGACCACCTATAAATAACATTCATATGTTCTTTACAAAGGAAATCAGCTTTTTTTTCGGTACCATTTAAAATGTGCTGGTACAATTTTAGGGTGCCAAAACTCAACTTGGAATTAAATCATATTACTATTGTATCACAAAAATGAGCCTTAAAATATTGTAATGTTAATATAAACGGTAAATTAGTCTGTTTAAATACAGGGACATGAAATGTATCAATTTATCCCGAGCTGCTTTTTCATGAGCAAAGTGGAAACGGCCGGATGGCCTGATCATGACATTTTATACATACTTGATTTTGAGCCATTTTTCTTACTAGCATATGTTAAATTTGCAAAATAAGTTACAATAATTAATTAATATGTAACACAAAACATTCTAGAAAATTTAAATGCTTCTTTTTATAAATTTAATACATATCTACACAAAGTATTGTTTCATAAACAAAAAAAAAAAAAAATAAAGCTCCCGCTTGCCTAACAATCGAATTATTTTTCAGTAAATAAAAAATTAAATAATTCTTTTTTACTAATATAGAATATAATAAAAACTTCTCTGAAATGCATTGCATTTTCAAGCATAGGTTTTATGTAAATATTTATTTATGCTTTGGTTGCATGCATATTGGTTAAGTACTTTTTCAGGCAGGCATTACAAGGAGAACATCTCACAATTTGTACGGATAGATGAAAAACATATGTTGAATAATAAAATACATTACTATGCTTGAGTCATACAAAGTTTCCAAATACACAAAATGTAAGGAGTCGTTCTAACTCGGTTGCGCCGCAAGTACGGGCGAATTCTGACTTGATTATACTTTCGGGTAAATGTTGTAATTACAACGCGGCAGAGCTGATTATATAATTAAAATTCACGCGAAACGGTGGAAATTCACGATTTCTCAGCTTCATATTAAAAAAAAATCTCATTTAAACATACTCTCCGACTATATTTTGAATTAATAAAATGAAATGATGATTTAATTTTATCTATGCTGCCTATATTTTTATTCGAAGTCATTTCAAAGAACTTTTTTAATTTTATCTGCATAAGCAAGAAATATATCGCCTATGTGCACAATGCTCTTTAATGTGTAGTATGTCTACATATTTATGTAGAACGTAAATGCAATATTTATTCAATAATTTTGCCACTCCTTTTTTTATTTCATATCTGATAAACATTCATGTTAATAATAAATAAAAAATAAATATTGGCCAACATCACATACAATACTCTGATTCCAATGTAAGTAGCTACAACGTAACCGGCTGTACCACAAACACCCAGACCCAAGAAAACATAGAAACTTTAACTTTTTCTACATCGACGTGGCCGGGAATCGAATCCAGGACCTTGGAGTGGCGTACCCATGAAAACAGGTGTACACACTACTCGACACACGGAGAGAAAATTATATTTTATATTAATATAATAACAATGAAAATTATAACGCATCATTATTTATTCAGGCAAAATAAAGTCGTTGTAACTGAAATTGTTATGGAATTTCATATACAATCATAATCGTGGGGCCTAGTGAGTCAACGGAGGCGGTAATTGTGCCTCTAATTACGTAGGGCGAGTCGGGAGCCGTTACTTGCATATTTTAATACCTTTATCGAGACAGCTACGATCTCTACGTACCATCGTTTTGAATATGTACTCGAATATTGAGAACTAGTTGTTGTCCGCGGCTTCGCTAGTTTTAGGGTTTGATTGTCACGTGTTAGGCAAAAAAGGAGTCTATGCCATTCCTTGGAGTTCAAGTTTGCTTCATAAAAAATTTAATCAAATCCGGTTCATTCATTTGGTCGTGAAAGACTGATAGACAGACAGACTGTCAGAGTTACTTTCACATTTATAATATTAGTATAGAATATAGATTTTTGTTGGGGGTCGGATGCCCTTGCTTTAATCAGGGAGATTGGCTATCGCCTTAGGAAGAGGAGATTTGCAGTCACTCCGGGTCCTACCTGGCGCAGAGGTTGTCCATTGCCGTACAGCGTGGAAATGCAGGCTGCATTATGGGCAGCTTTGCGTCGGGTACGAATCGGGAGAGACTATTTTAAATTTGTATATAACGACTGTTTATTATATTATTTTAATTATACTATTTTAAAGTTACATTTAAAATTCATTAGATAATCACTAAAATCTGCCGTCTCGGCTCTCATAAATTAATTAGTTTGTAATAGACTGATTTTTTTTTTTAGGTTACAAATGTGTTGGAATTCAATCAGTATATAGTAGATGTGTATATATAATAATGATAACCTCGGAATATAGATTATATTTGTTGAAGCAATCGAGTACCTCACCTTGCTACAATATAAAGCTTTTGACGAGATTTGTGGATCCAACTTTAGTTGGGTTTATAAATTGTTTATATAAAAAAATCGTAAGAACTAAAATATTTGAGTACTTAGTGAACTTGCGAAACATGTTTTCACAAATGCTAGCGGTTCAAATCCAATAAATAAGATCTTCATTTCTATGTCATGCGCCAGAAATAAGCAGCGAGGTACTCCTTCTATTCTTCTCTCGTCTATTTAATAGAAGATGAGGCTAAACTGTAGGATCTTTTCAAGCCGTGAGTTTAAAAATAATTAAAAATGTTATTGTCAAAATAAAGCATAACATTTGTAAGAATTATTTAGTATTTTAAATTTCTAGTCAAACTACATCAACTCACTACATTTTGTGGTGTTCAGGTAGCTGGTAGGTACGTAAATATCACACAAACGCTCTATCGAGGTAGATTGCCTGTATCTAACATTATCGCTGGCTTTCAGACCCCGCCGTATTTCACATTGTTTCACATTTCCTTTTCGTACACAGAGACAGTCACTTTGCACATGGGCTCCCCTCGATTTGAGTGCTATCAGCGAAAACAGCAGCGTTCAACCATAATAGACTTTGACACTGTTAACTATTTTTTTTCCAATAATAGCGCAAAAAAATAATACTGCATTTGAACCACCAATTGGAAAAAGAGAATAAACGCCACTTTTCGACATATTCACTTTTATACACTTACATTCTTTAGGCTTAATATTATACATTTAAGGCAGGTCTGGCGATCAATAAATCAGGATTGATATTTTCTTAATAATCATTGATGTCCTATAAGTTTATAAGTTGAAAGCAAAAAGTTATGAAGTTTTTTTACTATCTCCGTTCCTATGTATTTTTTGGATTTATTCCATTCTTCTAATTGGTGGTTCAATTATAAATTTCATTGTTTTTAATATTTTATCATTTTAAATGTGACAAAAGAAGCTTGACAGTCTAAGTCAGTAATAGTTTGTTTTGCTTTGATCTGGATTCGTAGAGCGCTGAAGCATTAAGGTAGTGTAAGTGAAGGCGCAAGAAAAACATAATAATTTCTTAGAGTCCAAATACCTATTGGCGACATTTACCGTCAGTCCGACCCTCTAGCAACAGACACAAACATACAGAGTATATCATAGTCTACACGTAACAGTTTTATTAAAATAATAGTTTCTCAAACTTATCCTTAAATATATTTTGAATTTTTAACGTAATTTATTAAAATAGAAATCAAAGAAAATATTGCATTCTACGCTTGCTTGAGTTTGACGTATTTGTAGAAGTACAAATGCAGTATAGAATTATGTGTTGTAGACAGGTGATAAAACTCAAACGAACTTACGTTTCGAAAGAGAAGTTTTACGATACCTTATAGGTGTTAGAGCATTTGTTTGAAACTTTTAAATGTATTAACGACAAACCTGTAACTTTTGAAACTTACTATAGTCATACTTTAAAATAACCAGCGTTAACACTGAAAGCCTTCTCACGTATATTGAAAGAGTAGGTACTTTTATTTACACCAAGACAAACAAATCATCTTTATATCTTCTAAAGGAAATAATTTTTTTTGTATACTCAGGATAATCATGGTTATTGATGACCATCATCTTTTATAAATATTTGTAAACATTATACAACGACTAATTCACTTAAACAACATTCTGGAATGTTCTAGATTAGAATGAAATAAAAAAAAAACAAATCTCGTGTAACTTTTTGGTCGTATTGATTGCGTGCACGCAGTATTTCTTCGATTGAGTTGAAACTTTGTACATTTGTAGATGGTACAGAGTTTTTGGCAGGGTACCATCAACTTACTGGTGGCGTACAAACGGTAGGTATTGAATACATATTAAAAGCACTATTTATCCGAATGTAGATCCACGAACTCGTTTAAGAACACAATTTACATAATAGTGACCCTCTTTAATGCCTACGTCCACGGACTATCTGACTTGAATACAAATTTGATATCGTTGCTTTTGTCTTTTTTCGGGTTTACGATTGTAATCTTCCTTTACCGACCGTAAAACGACTACCGACGGGATGTGGGATTAAAATGGCGGCGCAAGTGCCTATTTGATCCATTAATTAAACGTTGCAAAGCATTTTAGTATTGCTTTGGTAATACAAAGTCGTCGATCATTGTATATAATTAAATTTTATATTTAAAGGCAACTGCAATTTATCATGAAAAAAAATTACAGTTAAAAATTGTGGATGATGGTACAAAGTCAATTTAATATAATACAATTTATTTCGAAATATCAAAATCAATACGAACACTATTCGAATAGTTTTTTACAAATCTGTCGTTATGTGAAGCGAACACCTGCTCGGAATATAGATTCTGGCGAAACGAAATAGATGAAAGAGGTAAGACTATTATAGTACTCTGCCTTACAAAAAAGTATTTATTGTAAATATTATCCTTGATAAAAAGGTCATGAAAAAATAGGTTTTATATGTATTCAGATATGCGCAGAGTAAACTTAAAATGTATATTCAGCAAAATGCAATGACATTCCAAAGTAGCAAATTAACAGCTCAACACATTTCGCCGAGACAGTTCAAATTTGTTTTTAAGCAACGCAGCAGTTTCTAAAAGAACTAAGGTATCTATATGTGGTGAAGTTACTTCCGTCGAAGTTCAATCGACACTTACTAGGCTTCACCTCTCAAAAGTCCTTATCTTAAAAGAAAGTTAAATTACGTGAAATCTTGTGGAAAATACTTCAATTAAAACTCTCTGCGACTCCACGGCACAAGTTTTAGCTGAGTGCTGAAGTTGATTTCGAAAATACACAGTTTTCGATGTCTTGAGTGGATTAACTTCAAACTGCATTCTCACTTTGACTATTTATGTATATTTTTAATATTTCTTTATAACTCCTTCGTCTTGTAACTTGTATCTCTATAATGCAGATCACACGGTCTAGGCAAGTAGGAAAAGCCGTTGTTCCTGGAACTTATTTCACCGGTCGTGTTAGATTATCGTTTCATTGCACTACAAGAGCGTTCTCCGTATTGAACAGTAATATTTAATGTATCGTTGGCAAACATCACGCGTCTTCTCAAGGACGAATAAAGTGCAAAAAAAACGTTTTGTATATTGAATGGGGACGTCTACTTGTTCCGGATAGTTCATGTAATACATTTACCTTTCTAGAAATATTTAATAAAATATTTTTCAAATCAAATCATTATTCAAGTGAACTTAACACCAAAGCATTTTTAAATCTTCAATATTTCAACTGTACCAGTTTCGGAATGTTGATCATTTTATAATTCTTATCAATAATATGTCTCTGTCTCAACTTTTATGCCTAAGCGATATATAGAAAATCAATAAAAACTAATAAAACATGTTCTTGTAACAAAATAAGAGATGAAAAATATCTTTTTGTCGTATAAAATAAAGCAATATTCATATCTGATCACAATAATATCGAGATGTCTTCTACGCTATTGTCCGAAGCTCAGGGACCTTTTCAACGAGGGTTCAAATATTACCCATATACATAGCATTTCTTTGTCATTTCTTAAATATAGTATTTATTTAATACACCTCCATATAATATATAATACATATGTTTATTCAATATTATTATCTAATTAAATTTGTCAATTGATTGCCAAAAAGTTTCCCACAGGTTCGACAAGAAACAACTCAAACCCACTAGGTCTTTTTTTATTATCTTAATAGTTATTAATTTACAAGGCATTTATTAATTTGATTTAAAACAAGTTTCAGCCCAAGTTTTACCCCGGATGTGTTATCATTAAATCATTCAATCGTGTTGGAATATTCTATAAAACACAAACGTTATTTAATTTTTTTAAGCGTATTTACAAGGGACAACATATATTACTTGATCTCGTATATGACCGTGTATGGTCGTTGTATTTAGTGGCTAATAAAAACGATAAAAAATGCTACGTCAAAGATTGAATATTCGTAATTATAATACAATGGAGAACAGGAATGAGATTTAAGAGCACTTTCAAGTGAGCTGAGTGCACTTCGCTGTACAAACGATAGCCAGTCAAAGAAAAATAATTATAACGCGATAGTATAAAATAACAGTGATGGCAAATAACTGGCTGTTACGAGAGACGTTCTTTAAAGCCCTTTCTTTGTCGAAGTAATAATAGCAATCACAGACCGCAAGAAATGCCACCATGATCTAACACATAGAACACGGAATAATGGAAGTGGTATGCGTATGAAAATTACAGCAAAAATGTATTGAAAGTTATTAAGGATGGAAAGTCATTTGAGAAGTCGAAATATAAACGCCTTTCATTTGTTTATTGCACATATCGTGAAATATCAGAAGATGGCTGATTGAGGAATGCTATCATTATAACTTATGGCTTCTCCTGTTATCACGAAAAGAGGATCGGGGAAAACGTCCAAAGTTATTCTTTACAAGTTCCTCGACTTCGGTTGTATCTGTTTATTTATTAATACATATTACAAATAATAGCAATTCCTTTCGAACCTAACCTAAGTATACGATACGAGAGATATTGCTACACATTTACGCATAACTTATTTTATTGTCAATATGAACAAATCAAGCAAAAGTTAACACTATTATAATAATTAATATATGCGTTTTAAAGGTAAGAAACTTGTAAAACGAAAAATATGTATAGCGTTACATTTTCTTACTTTATTCACAAGATAATTGATAAATAAAAGGCTGCTTCTCATTACAATATCACCATCATTAAAACATTTTTTACATTCTGAATTATGTTTATATCAGTGCAAAACTAATTTGCTTATATTTTTATTATATTTATCGTCTTAATAATGGTTGATGCTATTTCTAATCTAACCGTTACTTGCGTTCATAGAATGGTTACGCTCCATTTTCCTTTGACTTGTGTCATTAGATAAACCAACTTCCTTTAATATGGACTCAATGAAGACTGGAATATGGCAGGCTTAATTACGATCCATTCGCGAATGATTCCTTTCGTCGTTTCTGATGTTCAATTAAGATTACTACTGCCAATTACAACTAATGTAGCCACTAGTACATACAAGATAAACAAGGCCGATGTTACTAAAGCTATGTAAATATTTTCTTGTCTGTGTAAAACATAGTAATTCATATAAAATGTATTGTTTTGTAATATTTATAAATATAAAAATAAGCCCTAGCCCATAATCCATCGTCGTAGTGAACTTTTTAATATTTTTTTTTACATTCAATTTTTTTTTAACTATTCTTTTTTTGATTTTCTTTTGAAATGAAGAAATTATGTCAAATGCGAGAATCTTGGCAGTTTTTTTTTAAATGTTTTAAGTTTTGAACTGTTTAATTGAAGTAACAACTTTGTACTAATCGTTTTTTTTTTTTAATTTATGTTTTTATGTTATTATAACATAATATCGCTTCGCACGTAATCGATCGTTGATATTTTAATGATCATTGATAATTTAATCTCCTCGAAGCCATTTTCCAGTGCAAGTATTTGACAGAAAGTAAAGTTAGCAAGGGTTTGCCAATAATCAGTTGTACGAGAAGTAGATTTTTCAACTGATTTGATCAGGGTTCGACATGTCGTGAGAACTTGTTACGCAGGACGTGTTGGGGAATAATGAATGATTTTAAAGGTCAAAGGTCAAATGTCAATCTCGTTAACAAAATCGCTTTATCCAATGATGTTCTAGTAAACAGATATGTTATTAACACGCAAAAAGTGAAGACTAGAAAACGTCTTAATTGGGACGTTTGCCTTTAGTCGTTTTACGTAGTAATACATTATAATACATCATAATTACGTAGTAATACGTTTTGCGTAATTAAAACATCTAGTTATCCCTTTTACTTATTGTTTTTATCAAGCTATCCTTTTTACTTTTAACAAAATGTAAAAATAAACTAAAGTAAACAGTCCCCGGCGCGGCAGACTTTTTTCTGTTGTTTGGTATATAACATATATGTTTATTAGAATATCATTGGCTTTATCATAAAGACCTCACGTGTAATTTTTTAAAAAGGCAGTAAATTTCATATATAAATAAGCTAATTCAAAAAGGTTTATTACTATCGAATTAGTGTATTCTTCAGATACAAAGGCAATTAAGATAGAAAACTATCTGTATTAATTTATAACGTTGAATAGTTTGTATATATTTTTTATGCAATAAATAGGCGGGCAAATTGACCACCTGATAGTAAGTAGGAACGACCGCTCATAGACATTGACGCTGTAACAATAATTAATAATTTCTTATGTTACACAAATGCATTACTAACCTTGGAAACTAAAGTGTTATTCCCTTAAACCTTTAGTTCACTCAACCTTCACAAATCGGAACACAACAATTCTCAGTATTGTTGGTTGGAGGGTAGAACGATTGGGTAGTTGAACTTGTACAAACTTTTGAATTATCTAAAACAGTATATCGATTGTAAATTGCGAATCTGGCAATATTTTGTCAATCCGATATTAATTGTTTGAAATCAAATAAATTATATGAATATATTCAATAAAGCGTTTAACTCGACAGTTGCATAACAAACTTTAATACCGTAAAATTGTGTAACGATAAATATTAAAATTTGCGAACGTTATTATTTCAGAAAACTTCTGGGGTAGGCGCCCTTGAAAACTGCCTCTGTATTCGTTAGCGCGGACCCGGTATGAATAATTCATTCACTCATACGACGCACTTATTCTGAATTCGGATTTTTTTTTATAAAACAATTTAAACCTTAAATAATTTCATTCGGATTGACGTTTGCAATAAATTAAATGAATACACTGCCGTACATTTAACTAACAACAACCAGTCAATTTATCCCTGCTGGACTTAAGCCTCCTCTTCCTTTGAGGAGAAGGTTTGGAACATATTCCACCACGCTATACCAATGCAATCCGCAGTGGAATATACATTTGACAGTATTTCGTTGAAATTCGACACATGCGGGTACCTCACGATGTTTTCCTTCACCGCCGAGCACGAGATGAATGAACCCGCAATCATTGGTTCAGATGCACGTGTTCTAACCACTGGGCCATCTCGGCTCTATCAAATCTAACTTCACACTCACATATTCTTTTCATTGAAATAGGTAGGCAGGGAAATGGCCACTTGATGGTAAGTCGTCACTGGAATAAGAAATATGAAGCATCACTTACATCGTCAATGTGCCATTAAGACCATTGAAACTTGTATATCCCTCAATACTCAGTAATGTTGCTTAGTAAGGCGGGCTTGCGTAAAGACCTACCACCAAATATTTTAAATGCAATCAAGCTCTAATAATTGTTGTCTAAGACGTATATAGAGTTAATCTCGGTAATTACTAGATTAATGAGATAAATTCTTCAGTAATAACTAATGAACTACAAGTGATTGCGTATAATAAGCATTATATAGGCATGGAAACAATTAAAGGAAGTTTCTATAATTATAGAAGGCAACGACCTGACTTACTGACTTGAACGCGTTTCAACTATACGCATACCTACAGTATGGATAAATTAAAAGGAAACCTTCATTTCATAAGTAAATGCACATTGCATTAAGGAAGGATTTGAAAAAAAAAATTGAAAGGAAAATTTTTGAAATCTTCATGTAACCGATCGTTGCATTGCGTGATTTTCTTTATGACTTATGTTGGCGGATGACCATATGGGGTACCTGATGGTAAGTGGTCACCACCACCCATAGATATTTTGCGCTGTAAGAAATATTAACCATTCCTTATATCGCCAATGCGCCACCAACCTTTGGAACTAAGATAGCCCTTGATATCCCTTGTCCACTAGCTGCATCGATGAGTGAGTGATACCCAGACGTTCTTCCACATATCCCTAAGACCTTAGAAATTAGGTGATTTTTTTGCACATCTAGTTGAGAACTATATGTCTTTGAAACTAGATAATTATCAACTTTCAAATAGCACAGAGCTGTATCGGGTAGTACAAGTATTAAAATATGTTAAATTTGATAGGAACCATCTTGAATGTAAATCATAATTGTTTAGAAACTACTATTCTTGTTTGGTAACGACCTCTATTTATTATATGACATCATTAGATTGGGCCTTAATGGATACTCTTGGGTGAATTCTCTGAGGCCCACAAACACAACACCACTATAAATTAATCTTAAATCTAAGTGATGGTGATTTTATTATCAAAATTCCTGTTAGCAGCGAGTTTCAGATTATGTCATCATTATACCCAGTAGTAGCAATTTATTCAAGGTACAGTTTTGTGGCTGGGGGTTTATGGTTAAGTCCTCTCCTTTTCTCGTGTAAAGTTATGTATATAACCTTAAATCTTTGTCAGTTAAGTGAATACCAATGGACGAAGAATTATTTATATTCGACGTGTAGTTTTTATGATTAGCTTTTTTCAATCGTACCAACTTTCCAACGTTATAGTAAACTAGTTTTTTCGCGCGGTTATAGCGTTACATATTAGTTCAAGTGTGTGAAACTGGCCTGTACAATTATATGCCTACTTAATATCTTATCTTAATATCAAATTTTGATAAGGTGGAAGCTATGTTACTAGCAAGCTACGGCTTTTATATCGCCTTTTAATTAAGTCTTGTAATGTTTATTATTTTTCTTTTCTTCGCAATCATATGATTTGTCAACATTGCTATGAGCTTGTTTATATTTGGCAATTATTGAGTATAATCAAATTATTACCACATATGCCTATTTTTCTAGCGATTGAACGCCACTTACAGTAGGAATGTCGTTTGTTTTGAAAAGCAACGATGAGGTTAAGGTTACACCTTATGCGGGTTCACCATTCGCGACGATATCTCAAATACAAGTGAAATAGCGTAAGCGCGTATTTGAGTGGTTTTTGCGCCCTGTTTGCGCTTGTTTACGCGTTACACTCAAATCTATTGTGATCACAATTACACAACAATAACAGTAGCGATCTTTATATATTTAGCATTAGAATTAAACATAAGTAAAGCTGCAACGATTCCAAATGTAACGGACTTTAACATACAATCAAATATCGGCGTCATGTTTCACGCAAATGTCTAGAACTCACTTTAAGATAGATGATATAATTTTATAAATCTAGAAGAGATGATGTGAAATACAACAACTTATAAAACCAGACTTATAGCAGATTAAAAATGAAATACTTATAAATATTTTATTACTTATGAATTGTATTATTTATTCTCCCAATATTCATTTGTATTTTTTTTTTCAAATTAACAAGCATTTATTCAGAATAAGCCTCAGCGACAATGGAGTGTGGATTAAATATTTTTCATGCTCCACACTCGGTTCTCGGCTGAACAAAAGCGTGACGTCATCTGTTGAGTTATACGGGGATGTTTTAACGCCGAAGGGTGTTAGGTATATAAACCTGAGTTTAGAACTGGATATAGGTATTAAAACCTCTTTGTTTTAATACTGTATGATAAACGTTATTTATTGTCTTTTATTATATTCTAGCCTTTTTAATGTTTTAATACAATGTCCTCCCTTTTGCTCTTCCAGTGAAAAAAGAGAAAACAATACGTTTATTTCCGTCGAGGTTCTAATTTTTAAACATATCAGACAAGCGACTATGATTAAGTTTGTCTATAGATTTATATTGTCATGTTTTTTTCTAATCATTTAGGTCAACAAATAAATATTAGCGTCGAAAACATAGAAGTAATAAGGCATTGATCGAATTTAAGTCCGAAATGTTGCATCTTCGATCTCGTCTTCAGTTAAAATTATAGAACGATGAATACGTTTATATCGAAATTATTTGTCATGGTACTCACGTAGGCAATCCGTACTACTTCAATTATGTATCTGGGGATTGTAGGTTTATTCCAAATTACAGTTCAGGTTTGCCTGACTCGAATATCTGATACTAAGTTACGAAACTTTTATACTCACTATTACTTTGACGCTGTCAAACATTAACTTAACAATTTGAAAATTAGTCTATCGGACCGTTTCGAGTTTTACATTGTTCACAAATTAATACTTTCACATAGTTCTTTAAATAGTTCGTGACTACGGTAAATGGAACTATATCGCAACTTTAAATAAAAAGGAATATTTGTGGTTAAAACGCAGACTGAAGTTTGAAATGAAAAAAGATATTTACACGAAGTAAAGTTTTACAGAAAATTACGTAAAATATGAAAATGTTGAAAAGCGCATTAGGAGTGAAAATTAGTGTTAATTTTCATATTATTTGAGTGTGATAAAAAACAATTGAATATCTGGGAAATAAAAATTTAATTCGCCTCAAAACGTTGACTTCTTTATTATTAAATTAACCGTTGATGAGTTTTAGAAATCAATCCATGTAACTTTGTCTCTTCAGAGTAATACTCAGGTATTTTATTTAGTAGATTATATGAATTTATTTTAAAGTTTATGCTTATGTACTATGAATAAGTTATACGTATGAGGTATCCTGTAACAAGTAACGAGAGCAGCGCAATAGAGTGTTGCCGAAGAAAACTCGCGCAGTTTACGTCGAAAGGCGAGAGCTCTCAGTCTTGTTTTAGTCTTGACAAAGCAATAGGATAATCTTTCGAATGTAATCGCCGTCAAAATCCGAATATTAATATACTTATTATATAGCAAATGTGTAAAATTTACTAGCGGTTAAACACATCGAAACATATAATATAATTGAAGGTCTGTTTCTAATATTAAAATAGCCCTTGGTACATATAACAAAATAACATTCTTTATATTTTTTTCTGTCTGTCTGTCTGTTTGTTCCGGCTAGTCTCTGGAACGGCTGGACCGATTTTGACGGGATTTTCACTGGCCGATAACTAATATAATAAGGAGTACCTAATTTTTTTTGTTAAATTCAAACGCTTTCAAAGTCGCGGGCACAGCTAGTGAATATATAAAAATACCGCCTCCAAAAGCACATTGATTTCAGTCATCGTAGCGACTGCGACCCTTCAGTCATGAGCTTAATTTGAATTATGTCCGAACAGACGGCGGCTGCGGACATGTGTGTGCGTATAAAATTTACGTTTATTATCCCCACGGGCATGGATACTGGTATTACAGTTTTAAAGTATCGTTCGAATATTAAGTTTGATACGCGCATATTCGATCGGTGTTATCAAGACGAGAAAAATTGTATTCATATACTTAAATGTACAATTGTATAAGTAATGTGGAAGACATTCGCGCGTTCTTCTCTGGTGTTAATCACCGAACTGGCGGTTGATTGTTAGATATCAATGGGCACTTGAATTTGCTGAATATTAATAGTTAAAAAAAATCTACAACTTTCTTCCTTCGTAAGTACTCAAGGTTTCGACAAATGAATCAAATCAAAATAAACTTTATTCAAGTAGACTTTTACAAGCACTTTTGAATCGTCATTTTACAATTAAGTGAAGCTACCACCGGTTCGGAAAGTAGATTCTACAGAGAAGAACCGGCAAGAAACTCAGTAGTTACACTTTTTTAACATTTAAAATAAAAATTAATGTTAGTTAAATACAATTATTTAAATTAATATATCCTGCTTGGAAGTCAACAGGTATTAACTCCACGCTTTTTTATCATCTATAAATGATGAATGCCTGTAGCAAATCGAATGTAGCAGAGCTATCTTTGCTGATGTCACGATGTCCACATCGTTCCACGACATGTCTTCCTGGAGAAAAGATCTAGAACTTAGACATTTAAAAAAAGAAGCACGTGGCAGATGGATTGACATCCCAAAGCGAGAAACCGAAGGAATCAGAGGGCACGGGACCGGTCAGAGTAGCGCCAATTAGGAGAACCTTATTACCTTTACAGATTAATACGAAAAAATGTTTTTAAATTTTATTTGAAACAGTAGAGATCATTATTAATTTTGACAGTAAATTAAATGTTATAGATATGGTTACATTATTAATTATCACGAAGGTAATCAATCTATGAAAGTTATAAATATTTATTTAATGTGATCATTTTTTATTTTTAAATATTTAAACCGTACATAAATGTATTATGATATTCAATAATTTACTAATGAATATTAAAATTAAAATATTGTTTGTTTTTGTTTTTAATTGAGATATTTTATATTATTGTAAGTGTATAAAGTATCGGCGATTATTCTAATACGAAAAGCATATTCCAAGCTTAATTCTTTCACGAGACATTCGTTCTACGAATGATTATTATAAATATGTAGATATAAAAGTCAAGAGATCCGCGGTTCGTGTCGCTTGCATCCGGACCCCGACAAGGGGAATCTCAACAGGGGGTTGGGAGAAATGTTTTAGCATTTCTCTTTATAAACGGAGAATATATTTCCAACATTGGATGGATGGATGTACATAGCACTCAGGGACGGAAAAAGTTATTGGAAACAATATAAAATAGCACCAAATCGAATAGACTTAATAGAATATATAAATCGAATCAAAACATGCTTTTGATTCTATTGTATACTTCTGATTGACATTTAAAAAATATAGGGTTTACAATCCGTTCGGAATGTATACAATGCATCATTTCTATGCATTTATATGTTCTTTATTGTTTTGTGCAAGTTCTATACTTTTCTTTATAACTAGTATTAGAAATGGTATGATTTTTCAAGCTATATTAGTGTTTCGTTTTGTGATATAGGCGGACTGGCAAAATAGACTACCTGATGGTAAGCGGTCACCAACGCACATAGACTGCTAGAAATATTTAACATTCCTTACATGTCAATTCGTTACCAATATCAGCACACTAGCAGTCACCCTTCAAACTGGAATATTACAATACTAAGCAATACTGCTTGGTAGGACATTATATCATGAGTGGGTGGTACCTCCTCCAAAGGGATTGCACAAAACCCTACCACCAAGTGAAGTAGTTGTGTAATCCTTACAACTCGAGGACTTACTTCAAGGAAATCAAAAAAAAATGGATCACCTAATTTTTAGGTTATCCTATATATACACAGTATTCATTTTTTATAGCACTATTTATAGTGGTTTCTTATGAAATTAATATATTGTCTTACTGATGCCTAATAATCAATGATTGAACGAACGTATTATTAAGTAGGAATATATTAAGTCATAAAATAGCAACCGTTGATAAACTCACTTATCATATATGCATTTACTAATAGTAATCAAGAAATTCTTCAAGACATTTCGAATATGTTTTTTTTTAATTCAACAAAACTGGTTCCGAGATGATGTATGTTCGTTTGCGAAATGCTTAAACATAATTATCGTCTTATTATGTAGGTAATAAAGCATGTTATAGCTTGTTGAGATTTTTATTCGCTTTTTGTGACAACTTCCAAGTAATAACATATGATTTAATGTATATTTTTTGCCAGGGATCGTAACGAGTGTTTTATCTCATATATTTTAATTTTTAAATCAATTTTGGCGTGCACTAATTTGGACCGAAACTTATTAATGTTTATTCAATTGTGTAGAAAGAAACGAAGAATTTTAATACTTTCATGCACTTAGTTTTAAAATTTACCGACTTCATAAGCAAAGTTCTACTGATACAGGAACATTGAGATAAGTTAAAAAGTACATATTGTGATTTTGTGTATCTTTTCACTGTCACTTATCATTAAAAAAAACATTCGATACGTATCTACTTACCTTAGATTGTAAGCTGGAGAATGGTCAACATTCTAAACATGTAAAAAAACTTATTACTACAAATTTTGAAACGATTGATCATAGTCATGTTACAGTTACTTCTATGTGTGCATATGTGGGTGACTTTTTTTAACAGACTACATTGACGTAATGTATTACTAAATTATTTATTAAAATATTTATAGTATGAAACAGCCCTAATCGAGTAACTAAGTATATAGAAACTGGATTCTTATAAAAGTAGCAAAGTCAACGCCTTAGGGGGCCGGATAATCCGTGTCTATCCGGACGCACCCGGCTATCCGGCTCAGGCCGGCTGATTAATCACATATCAGCTAACACGCCTCAGCTTTCACATTAAGCCAAGGATTTGATGATGTGTATCCAACACATCTTCGAGTCCTTAGTAAATATAACTTAATTGAAAATTGATCTCGGCGGATCTACGGCAGTTACCTTTTCTAAAAAAGAATCGTTTTAGCAAAAGCTATACATCAGAGTTTTGAACGTAAGTTTACTAAATGAAACTGTAACTAGCATCTTAATGTATGTATTTCTTTACACATATTTTTCAATATTTCTTGCTCTTTGTCGTCTAATTGACATTAATTGGTGTTTCCTATTATTATTTTATTTTTATCTTCCTAACGTTTTTGGGATTACTACAAGTATTAAAAAGAAAACAATCTTTGGGATTGTTTTCTTGTTTACGAACCCAAATTGAAAACTCATGTATGGGACTCGGAATATTAGAAATAAATAGATATTTCAAATAAATTAATTAATATTCCTTTTTTCCCACTACAAAAAGTAATAAAACTTGTGTTACAAATGAGTTTGACAATACTCTAATGAATCGGCATAGAAGTTAGTTACATTTTCGTATTGTTAAATAATAACCTAGCTATTTCTAAATACATAGTCGATCTGTTTGAGTTTTTAAAAATTTGAATTATTAATATTTCCTAGTAAAACCGAGGACACTAATGGATGGTCATTAGTGTTTAAATCGTCAACGTTAATATGATTTATTTAGCAGAAAATTTAATTAAACAAAACCAATAGATACATATTTAAGCGTTCGAATGTAAATATGCAAATAAAATATAAAGGAATTATATTATTTTCTGTTAAAATGTCGTTTATATTAATTTATTCGTAATTTATTTCACATAAATACTTTGTGCGACAAAAAAAAAAAATTTTTTTTTTCAAGAGGAAATGCGACCCTAACTTCGTAATGAGGTTTGGAGTTTATCTCACTGCGCTGCCACTGTGAGGGTTGGTGGATAAAGTAACTGAATTTCATCCGAAACATGCATTGCCTCACAATGTTTTACCACCGAACATTGAATGATGATTGTTCGTGACAAGTCTGTTATGGACTGTAACGGAAGCATCTCGACCCTCAAGCTAAATAAATGATTGAAATGAACGTATATTTTTAAATAATTTTATCATAATAATTTGACCAGCTCTAATACAGCGCCATTTAAAGAGGTAAGTAAGGTACCCCATTAGATACGTTTATTGAAAGACGTTCTTATTAGCTTGTAAAGATATAAGTAAATATACATCTACAAAATTTTGTTACATTGAATTCTCATAAGAGTTTGTCATGACTGTTGAGTCGAGTCGAGATGGCCCAGTTGTTAGAACGCGTACATTTCAACCGATGATTGGGTTCAAACCCAGGCAAGTACCACAGAACATTCATGTGCTTAATTTTTGTTTATAATTATCTCGTGCTCGTCGGTGAAGAAAAACATCGTGAGGAAACCAGCATCTGTCTAATTTCATAGAAATTCTGCCACATGTATATTCCACCAACCCGATTGGAACAGCGTGGTGAAATATGTTCCAAACCTTCTCCTCAAGGGTTGAGGAAGCTTTAACCCAGCAGTGGGAAACTTACAGGCTATTGCTGCCGTTGTTTTTGTTATTGATTAAAAAAGCTTAGTTTCTTTTGCGTGGTCAAATCTATGCTGCATTGGCCGAACCTAATAAGGCGGTCTGAGCCGATCGGTTCCAGAAAGCGAAGAAACAGGTGCTTTGCCTCGCCTTAAGAGACGCATATGTCCAGCGTATTGCAATTGACAGATGGTGGTTCGATTTTTCTCTACGTAACATTTTTTTTTATGGTATAGGTTGGCGGACGAGCATATGGGCCATCTGATGGTAAGTGGTCACCATCACCCATAGACAATGACACTGTAAGAAATATTAACTATTCTATACATCGTCAATGTGCCACCAACCTTGGGAACTAAGATGTTAGGTCCTTTGTGCCTGTAGTTACACTGGCTCACTCACCCTTCAAACCGGAACACAACAATACTGAGCACTGTTATTTGGCGGAAGAATAACTGATGAGTGGGTGGTACCTACCCATACGGGCTAGCACAAAGCCCTACCAACATTTTATTTTCTATCAAATTTATCATCAGGAGTGAATAAAGTTTGTTTACATAACATTTCAAAATAATATTATAAAGACCGTCATTAAAGTAAAGATAGGAATTTTTATTCTGCTTCTGGACCATAAAATAAATTGTTACATTTTTGTGATTTTATACATACTAGCATTATATGGCGATATTTTATCGAAATTTATAGTCAGTAATCTGCATATTTTAACAATAAAACAATTTGTTTAATTTATTTTTCAACGTTTAAGCTATCGCCGAAACTACTCACTATAAATTACCTTAAATGTATTCAGATAGCACAAAATAAAACAGGCTAAGAGGCAAAGTTTAGTCAATGGCGCTGAATAAGGAAAGAGAAGTAAATTTAAACCACGTTTAGATTGCGCTCGTTGAGAAATACTGGATTCCGGGAGATTTTATGAAGATGTTCGAGTTTTTGCATAGTCAGGGTGAGGTATAAATTACAATATCTACAGGCACAAAAGGATGTTATTAAAGATCATAAGATATCAGAGCCGATATGGCATAGTGGTTAGAACACGTGGATCTTAAACAGAGTTTGCAGGTTCATACCAAAAAACTAACATCCAATTTGATCATTCTTCAAACTTCTTTTGCAAAAACTTCAACTTTGGTCACGTGCAATGTGTATTTTGACGACCTCCGTGGTCGAGTGGTGTGTACACCAGTTTTCATGGGTTCGCCACTCCGAGGTCCCGGGTTCGATTCTAGGCCGTGTCAATGTAGCTTATGATGTTGTCTTGGGTCTGGGTGTTTGTGGTACCGTCGTTACTTTTGATTTTCCATAACACAAGTGCTTTAGCTACTTACATTGGGATCAGAGTAACGTATGTGCTGTTGTCTCTTATTGTCTCATTTATTTATTTATGTTTATTTATCATCACTAAACAATACAAATACATATAATTTAAAACCACATCCGCGAATAAAATTGTTAGGAGATGTAACAAATACAACGTGTATTGTTACTTTATTTTTAACTTTTGATCTCCCGCGGTTTTGATTGCCTTTTAGGGGTTGTTCGTCAGTGTTAGGTGTAGAGTTACTTTCCTATTTATAATATTAGTATAGAAATCTGTAAGTTTCCTTCCTGTAACATGTTTTTTTCTAAGAACGATCCGTGTTGCTTGCTATTTTACCGGTTTCAGTAAGTCCATCTTTACTGCGCGGTCCATTACCTTACTAGAGTCAGGTTAGGTTGGGATAATTGATTACCTTTTAAGCTATAATTGCAAATGTTATATTAACGGAACGGAACGTTATAAAAAAACCATGGAATGGAATGATGTTTACATCAACTACAGATGGCTACAACTAGCTGATCTGACTGTAATCTATACATATGATAGAACTGACCCTGGGTGGTTTGTTCGTGTAATATTATTATCAGTTATTCTCTCCGTGCCCGCATCGCGAGGAAATCATCAGATGTATTTTAATGAAATCCGGTATCATGATGCACCTTATAATAATAGTTCCTACATCGCAGTAATAAAGATATTTCCAAAGGATAGCTAGCAATCTAATGATGAACTTACTTCCTACATTAAGATCTTTAATAATCTATGAAACTAAGGACATCAAATTTACATTATTAATTATGGTAAATACGTATACGTGTTTACAACACTAGCATTTTGGAGATACGGATATTGAGAAAATCAATAAAATAAGAAAAGATCAGAGATTCGAGTCGCTCCGGTGTTTCCTCTGATACTGTAATATTATATTTTAATAAGATTCTTGGAGTACTACTACCGCATTTCAGGTCAGGGTTGGGGAGCGCAGGTTTGGATAAAAAGTGTCTATGCCTATGTGTTATTCCAGATTATAATCTATTTTTGTGACAAAATTCTTCAAAATCCATCCATGTAAATTGTCGCATTTATAAAATTAGTAAGACTATAAATAAAAAGTAAAATAAATAATATTAAAGGCGTGGGTCCTGCGACTTAATTCTTTCCGATTGTATTAGATTAACCGCCACATCGGATTATGAGAGTAAAAGAATAAAAAAGCACCTATTAATGGGCACACACTTTTGCTTAATAAATATCCTGTGTAATTTGACGGCAAAGCCATTCAAGGTGCCAAGTCCCATCTTTAATCTTTCTAGTTCTTCTAACTTGAAAATGGCACTTTAACAATTATCAATTGCTATACACCGTCAATGCGTCTTTAGCCATTAAAATTGTATAATTTCTCGTGCGCCACGAAACCGGAACATAGCAATACAAATTATTGATATATTAAACTTGCCATCGAATGTGGAATAGTTTAAATCGGTCAAGTCTATTTCAAGAAAATTTGCAACCTGATCAATATACATAAATACTATATGACCCTGCGGCTTTCCATGCGCGGAATTCTTAGAAGTACTTGTAGCACATAAACCATCACCACATATTCTATCACGTCGAGTGGTTTAAAAAACGGTAGGCTATATCCTTCTTCCTCTAACTAATAAATAAAGATTAAAGGGTGAGGAAGTGGCAGATAAAGTTTCGCATTTATAATATTAAAATAAATCCATTCATTCAATTGGTAATTATCTCAATCCTCTAAGTTCCGTTCCGTTCCGTTCATTCGAACAACAAAAACACGTGGCGTCGCTCTGATTGATTTCGCTGTCAACTTGTCGAACGAACACTATAATCAATCACGTCGACTTGTTTATTTTCTGCTCAATTACTGAATACAAATTGTATTTTAGTAATAGATACAACATTGTTAATAAATAATAACTATTAGTTGCACTGAGCTGTAACTCTTTTTTATATATTCTAGTGTAAAGCGCGTTTACACTCGACTTCTTGTTTCCCGCTCATAACAGTAATAAAACCTTCGATAATTGCAAAGCTATAGTTTAAGTATATTCCCAATCAAAGTGTCTTGTTTTCTATGTTTTCTATGTATGAGTGGTTTTAAGATATTTAAATAAAATGAGGATACTAATTCAAGCTAACCAATTTCACTTGATCCCTCCACTCAACAGGTATTCTTCATCCAAATACCAGTACTGAGTATTGTGTTCTATACGTGAAGAGTATGTGCCTGTGTAAATTATGCCATGGGGAATATAACACCTTAGTTCCCAAGGTTGGTGGCTCATTGGCGAAGTAAGGATAGGTTAATATATCTTAGAGCGCTGCAGCGCTTACAGGTGATTAATTACCATCAGGCATCTATTTTACCCGTCCAACTGGCTCTATTATATAAATAAATGAAAAGTGCGGTCGTCTAAAACATGTCCGTGAGCTTTTGGTGTATCGTTCTAAAATCTAGATTGAGTTTAGTACTTTGACGAGCTGCGCTATGGGCGAAATTTTTTTTTGAACTAATGAAATTGCTTTAATTTTATTTTATTTAAGCATTTTTATTCCATGCATCTACAAGTACATATTTAAAGTTTTATCAAAATTAATTATTGAATATTAAACAGTAAATTTGAAATTATGAAAAATAAAAAATTAAGTTTGATGATAGGTACAAAAACAAATTGCTTTAATTATAGAAATTTAAATCCAATTCAGACTTCTCTGTCGAATTGTATTGTTAATAAAACAATCTCTCTTTTATTTTACAAACGGTCAATGAGCAAATATTTCAATTGAATTTTGCCGTCTTCCATTGTTACGTTGATGCTTTCATAAACAAACGAATATTAACTTTGAATAATTTATTTCGTTACGGTTTTTAATTAAAGAACTTATACAGCAATAATATCATCTTATATAATTATTTTCTTTACAAGCGCTAAGTACTATAAAAATTTGTGTCGCTAAAGTACTATAAAAATGTTTTTTTAAATTCATAAAACGTCTTTGAAATTCTTATGAGCATATACATTAGTAACATTAATTGACAAACAAACGTGTAAAATTACACCATCGTTTTCATTTAAAAAAAGGGAATCAATTAACCAAGTATATATTCGCTGAGTATGTTTTTGAATGAATCAAAAACTTGTTTAGTTATCTCCCCTAGTTTTGCCACAATTCCTATCGAAACACGAATATAATACAGTATTTAAAATATTGTAACATGATTATTATGTTATTTATTTTCTATTTTTCGTAATCCTATTTGTCAAAAATTCTAATCTTTCTATATAACATTTATGTAATTATTAAAGAAGCGATAAAGGATACCAATTATTTTCTAAATATTATATTTTGTGTTGGCATTCATTAAATCATATTTGAGATGAGAGGAACCTATTTGATTGTTATGTTAAAGGATGAAGTGTAATTTTAACTGTACCAATACATCCAGACACAAGAACAAAAACTATTATTTAAACTAACTTGATACAAGGTAATATTTATTTAATGTTTCGCACTATATAATACAAAGTATAGCTATATTAAAATCGACTCTTAATATTAAACCTTTACACTATAGTATTTGCATTATTGGAAACTTATATAAAATGGCAATTTAAAATAATTTACAAGGCTGTAACACCTTTATATTAAGTAAGGGTATCGCACTAAGATCACTCTCACACTAAACGAAATTGTAAGTAACACGGTGTAAGGTAACATAATTATGCATGGGTAACTGTGCGTGTTACTACGTCACAGATGACGTCACCCCAGCTTATTTATTGCGTTATAATAAGGGCCGGTTACAAATTGTACATCAGTCTGTGTTCTATTCGATTTAAAGCAATTAATTTGTCATCATCATTGATCTTTAGCCCATGATCTCAATGTTCCATTTAATTGTATGAAGATTGATATAACATGTACTTAATAAAAGTATTAAAACACTGAATATCATACAAAGCTCGGCCGAAAATGGTATATCGAACTGGAAGACATTTTAAATAGGCAGTATCCGTAAACGTAGGTAAGCGCTATGGAAGGATTTTAATGTATATAAATCTAGACACGCGGTAGCGTGTCAGCCAAGTTCAGGTAACAGAACTGGCGAGTAGCACCGTGTGTAATTTTACACGAACCATTTGGAACCACTTTTGACCCCTTTATAACTCAAAAACTGTTTGACATAAACGTGTAAAATTTAGCAAATATATTAAAAATTGCGAGATACATATGTGCTCCAAATTTGATAAACACATCTCAAACGGTTATTTAGATATTAATGTCCAAAAATCGTCATTTTTATCACTGACTGACCTATAGGTCAAAACTATTTCCCACTTCCAGGTGACCTAGAAAGTTCAAATTACATACATTAAATTGCATACAGGTAGTATAATCTTAAGTTATAATTCGTATTCATAAACATATAAGAACTAGCCAAGTCAGACCTTAGTCTACAATACATTATTCTAATTTATAAGGAGAAATGTCATTTTATGTTGTATTAAATGAATTTCAGGAAGGATATTGGAACTTGGCACCCATTTAGATCTCACTTCTTTTGTCGTTAATAAATTTGTTAACAACCAAGATATATTTCATAATACTGAACTTGGCTCTCATTTTACATTTATGTTTTTGACAGGATAATATATATTATATATAACGGAGCAGGCATGTCCGAGCGCGTTTTTAAAAAGCATGACGTCAGCATAGCTGACGTCACGAGTGTCAGAGTTTCGATCTTTAACCATCTTTGGTGGTATGAAATAAAACTCAGGAAATAATCCTCTCTGATTTATTCCAATATGAGACGGTCCGATCGCTCCGACGGCTCGACCAAGTCTGTCGAAACCGGCGGTCGCTTGATCTTTTATAACAAAAATAGGTGGGTAGACTTATTCACTCAAGATAACAGTTGTTTACAAACATTAAATTTTTCAGAGTAATTTAACATTTCAAAATTCACTAAAAATTATTCATTTAACAATGAAACAGTTTTAAATTATTAAAATAATCATTTCTGGACACGTGTTTTTCTTAAATTCGTGGTTCCGCGCCGACACGGCCATTCTGACAGGCGGTGCGCGCTCTGCACCTGCCTAAGTTGTGCGATTGGAAATCTGCGAATCAAAAAACATTTTTGAAGCAGGTATCTGTAAGCAACACATCATGTTGACCTTTGATAATTGTTTTGTAAAACAGTACACAAAGAAATCTCTCATGCACCTTTATTATAATAAATGTGGGCAGATTTTACGCATACTATGCTCATAACTGTTAAAGGTTCTCGTAGATCTGTGGTGTATACATGTCTATACCACGGTCCACAAGGTCTCCCTACGGTATCTCATGGTTCTCTGTGGATACATCAAGGATCCGTGGGTAGCTCGAGGGTAACACGTGGTTAGCTCAGAGGTATCACTCTCCAGACTATGGTATATACATGGCTACTAAAGGTTCTCGTAGATCTGTGGTGTATACATGTCTAACCACGGTCCACAAGGTCTCCCTACGGTATCTCATGGTTCTCTGTGGATACATCAAGGATCCGCGGGTAGCTCAAGGGTAACACGTGGTTAGCTCAGAGGTATCACTCTCCAGATTACGGTATATAAATGGCTACCACGGCTCCACAACGCCTCCCAACGGTATCTCATGGTTCACTTTTGGATACATCAAGGATCCGTGAGTAATACGAGGGTAACACGTGGTTAGCTCAGAGGTATCACTCTCAAACGAGAGTGTACGTGTGTAGTTATGGTTGCATGAGGAATCTCAATGGTAATTAATATTCAAAATTTTTTTTTTTTTTCTTTTTTTGTTATTGCTCTTTTTTATTTCTTTAGATTTTAAGAGGTAAGATAAGTAAATTTTGCCTCACAGTTTTATGCGATGATTAGTTCTCGTCGATGCTGACCACTCGCACTGACTGACCAGCTCGTGATATGGACGACAACTCCCACTGTCACGGCCATTCTGCGGGACGGTGCGCGCTCTGCACCAGTCGCATTTCTTGGTCGCCCGGCTGCGGTGCACGACGAAGCTGATCACGAGCGCCCTCTGCCGACCACCTCCTCCACTGTCGTTATTCTTATGAAACCTGCAAATCTCGAAAGACACAATTAATTAATCACATCAAGTAATGGTGGTTACGTGGACTCTTTATTAATGTCGATCAGGTTTAAGAGGTTCAGGTGGTATGCAATGTTTTCTTTGTGTAAAAAGTGGGTGGTGCAATTCCATATACTAGATGCACTGTTCGGTCTCGCAGTTCTTCATTTTTATTAACTCGTTTTTGAGGGTAGTAATAATTCTTTCCACTTGGCCATTTGCTCGGCTGGTTCCTGACGTGTTGTTTATCTTAGTGTGTCTCCATTTCCCCGTGTTATCCATGATCTCCGTGATCCACATGGTCTCTTGTTGATTTTTCAATTAAGATGTTCCACACATATGAACAGCGTGGCAAATGAGGATGCCCTTGAAGCGTATTGTTCTTAATTGTAGGAAGTAGCCGCCTCAAGTGTTGACGAAGTGGGTACTCCCGCACTAGTCGGCCTTGGAGCTGATGAATGATTTATTGGATCCGTGGCTTGCGGTCCTGCCATATAGATGGGCCCCATTACACCGAAGTTGCTAGTAGATGTACCAAGCAGTAAGTGTGCAGTGCTTAGAGATCTTCTTATCACTTCGCAATATGGTTCTGTCTTGTAGCGATCCTTCTATGACAGGTGGAACCGAAGCTGATGAGGACGTGGCAGAGATCGGAGCTTGTTCCGATCCCGCTTCTGATAACGGAGCAGGCATGTCCGAGCGCGTTTTTAAAAAGCATGACGTCAGCATAGCTGACGTCACGAGTGTCAGAGTTTCGATCTTTAACCATCTTTGGTGGTATGAAATAAAACTCAGGAAATAATCCTCTCTGATTTATTCCAATATGAGACGGTCCGATCGCTCCGACGGCTCGACCAAGTCTGTCGAAACCGGCGGTCGCTTGATCTTTTATAACAAAAATAGGTGGGTAGACTTATTCACTCAAGATAACAGTTGTTTACAAACATTAAATTTTTCAGAGTAATTTAACATTTCAAAATTCACTAAAAATTATTCATTTAACAATGAAACAGTTTTAAATTATTAAAATAATCATTTCTGGACACGTGTTTTTCTTAAATTCGTGGTTCCGCGCCGACATATATAAATATAATGTACATAAATATTTATACTTTATTTGACCAACATTTGTTGCTCAACGGACATTTTTAACATATTAATTAACTGTGTATCGATTTAGTGGACTTGATGTCATGTGAATCGAAAATATCGTAAACGCGAATTTAGGGATCACGTAGTCCTGAATTAAATACGATAACATTGAATTGGTTCTGTATTATATAATATAATGTAAGGTGAAATAAGTTTACATTAAATGTTATATGCGTCATTTAAATAATGTTATATGTGTACTTTTGAATATCTTTTCAGTATAAAATTAAAAGTGAAGCTACCACTACCGGTTCAAAATGTTAACGTAATTAATTTCATTGCACAAACAATGTTAAATAAAATATAATTTTTCATGAGGCAGCCTTAATTTGTCAGAAACAATAATTGAGCTATATTACTTAATGAGATGTCAGCGAATTAATATTGAACTATCATTTTCAATTTGGAGATTTGTTAATTTTAACATTGACCCATCATGTTCAAATTAAAATGTTATACCCTTACATTGATAGCTTTTTTATCAATGACAAGAACATAAAATTGTCATAGCATAATAAGATGGTGAATTCCATGAGAATTCATTGGGTATCTCACTTGGTGGTAGGGCTTTGTGCAAGCCCGCCTGGGTAGGTACAACTCACTCATTAGATATTCTACCGCTAAACAACAATACGCAGTATTGTTGTGTTCCGGTTTGAAGGGTGAGTGAGCAGTGTAGCTACAGGCACAAGGGACATACACATACCATCTTAGTTCCCAAGGTTGGTGGCGCATTGACGATGTAAGGAATAGTTAATATTTCTTATAGCGTCATTGTCTATGGGTGATGATGACCACTTACCATCAGGTGGCTCAAACGCTCGTCGGCCAACCTATTCCATATAAAAAAAAAAATATCAACTGATTTTCATATAACATGATATTATACTAATACACTATTTTGGTACATGTCTTATCACAATATGACATTTCCCGCTCGTATTTTGCGGTGAGTTTCGAGTTTCTTCATGCAGAATACCTCAACAGGTGAAACTGCGAAGCTCAGTTAATTATAATATTATACACTAAATCCTTCTGTGGAACGCTCTGCGTCTTCCGGTATTAGTGTTATGTAAAGTGGTTTTGTATTATTTTGAGTTTGGTACAAGAAAATAGGTTAATTCGCATTAATTATGGTTAGATGCTCGGGTATGAATTCATAGTCATTGAAAGAGCAATATCTTTTTTGAAAATTATTTTCAAGCTCTATTTTTTATTTAAAAAATAAATTTCACATTCACGGATTCGTTACAATTTCATCGCATTTTTTTATTTTTCACGTTTTTTAGTTGCACCGACCATTATTTTATCGAATTATTGCCTCAGGGTACTAAGTTTCAAAGCGTATAAAAAATAGAGGAATTTCATAATAGAGTATTTAGTTACATAACATAGAAAAGAGTTTAAAATTTTGGTTCAGTGGAACAAGTTTAAAAATTTAGTTGCAAAAATCCACATACACCAATCAGGTCACAGAGTTTAAAATACGATTTCACTCTGTATTTTAATGCTCATCAATTGATTTCTAATATATCGTATTGAGATTTAAAATAATAAATTCTTGGGTTGGAAATGAAAAATGTAAAAATTATTCCAACAGTGTCCTACAACATCCTGTAAATTTACCACTACTAGGCTAAAGGCCTCCTCTCCCGTTACACACGTGGCAAAATTTATATGAAATTTTGACACATGCAGGTTTCCTCACGATGTTTTCCTTTACCGCCGAGAACGAGATGAATTATAAACATAAATTAAACATAAAAAAAACACATTAATATTCAGCAGTGTTTGCATGGGTTTGATCCCACAATGCTCGCTTAAGATGCACGCGTTCTAACCACTGGACCATCTCACTTCGTGTCCAAGTTTGACGGAATACGATGGACTTTAGTAAAAATCTTTCAACAGCTCATCTAAACTATGTTAGTATATATATGAAGGTTTATGTTATAGACAAAATACAATGTCAAGTGCGTAATCATCAATAATCAAAGAGACACATGGTCAGTCAACAGAGCGGAATACTCTCAACGTCACAGCCTCTGTCAGAGATTGATGCAGCAAGACATCTCGTCGAGGGTCCGGGGTTTGAAACGCATCAATCACGATTGAACGAATTAATTGCAATTCGATAATACATAATTGCATCAATTAATCATGGGCAAAATATTGTCTACCTTTGAGCGCAAAATATTTGAAAATAGAATTTGAGACAGATTTAATATAATTATGTTTATGCTGAATAGGTAACACTTGAAATTTTTAAGTATGTGTGTATATTTTTGTATACACATACGTATAAATGCACACACTACCGTAATTGTAAAAAGAACATATTCCAAATAATCAAATTTTAATAATCGATCGTGTTATAATGAGTTCGCTAAACGATATTACTTAGTCTTTTTGAAGTCCGAGTTTAAAGGGTGATTGAGTCGGTGTCAACTATACACATTAGCACTACTGGTAACGTTTTGACTACGTATCAAATGTCTATCGCTTTTACGACATTGCGACAACGAGTCTAGTACAAATACAGTCCGTATGTGATGTTGGAAGAATATTTTAATCTCAACTATAAATTTAATTTGACCGAGATATTGTTTAAAATAAATACTATTAACAAAATACCGTACAATTATAGAACATCCCGCCTATAATCACTTTTACTAAATATAAAAGTAAAATTCACATTAATTATTTGACGTAGCTAACAAGGTCATGTGATATATGCTTGACCAGTAGACCGCGGAAACACTCTCGCTTCGTATAATGACATACTAGTGAATTAATAACACACTTTTATTACTAGTACCGTTATTAATTCGAAAGAATAACGTATTATTATACGAATATGGTATTCCTGTACGATCAGAAAATTGTACACTTATGATTCATAGCAATGCTAAGGGCAATAGCCATAACCTAGCAAACGTCAGCCCCTTTTTTTTCGCTGGAAAACGCTCTACGCGCTTCCCCCACGTGATGGAAAGTGGGGGGGACTCCCCGGTTTCCTGGACGCCGAGTGCACCCAGGTCCACCGGGTTTACCCACTAAAAAACCAGCGGTACCCTCTCCGTCTTTCGGCGGACGCCACGGGATCGCTTACGCATGCTAACGTGATGAGCAAACGTCAGCCCTGCACGTCATCAGCCCCTTCATTTTTTAAGTCTATCTATACTAATGTTATAAATGTGAAAGTAACTCTTCCTGTCTGTTTGACGCTCTTTGGTCATGACCAACCTAAGGAAACGAATTTGTTTAAATTTGGTATGAAGCAAACTGAATTCCAAGAAAGGAAATACTTTTTGCCTAACACCATGCCAAATAACCCCTAAAAATTTAATAGGATGTAGCATATTTATGGTAAACCGCTACTGGGAGTGTTAACTAGCTCTTGGACTGTTAATTACTAGCCATACCCATAGAAACAATGCTATGCAGCTTAAATGTTATAGGTATCCCATGTGCTTTTAGGTACACTGGCTCACTCACTCTTCAAACCGGAACACAACAATACAAACAATTACGGGTTGGCGGTAGTATAATATGATATGTCAGTGCTACCTACCCAGACGGGATTGTACGACTACCACCAAGTATACATAAATGAAATAATGCTAATTAGTAAAACAAACAAACATTTCAAAGTAAGAAAGTCCTACGAAACTTGTCAAAAGTAAAGCAATATATTTGCCGAGTATCATTCGTACAAAATACTTGTCTTTGATATTAATAAAACAAAGCTTCCTTTGATTAATAAACTTTGTGAATAAAGCTATAAGTGAATTTGTACCAACGTACAGTATGAACGCATTGTTATTTTAGCGACGTACTCGTACTATGTGCATACTAATTAGCTTAGATTTAATTGCAAAATGTAAACCACTTTAGTTCTGTGCATATAACAAGTGATTTAATTTAAAGAACTTACTTTTTTATATTCATGGTTAATACTAAATGTTATTTTTAGCCTACAATATTTAGTAACGTTTATGCATATAATAAAATTGGAATGTCTGTTTGTAATATTAAAATAACTCTTTTCTTACTGAATATATATAGAAAAGAAAGAAAGAAAGAAAAAAGAAAGAAAGAGGTCACCGTCATTATTACATCGGTGACCTCCCACCGACGACCTTATATCTCAAAAGCTGCTTTATACTAAATTAATAAGTTATAGTAAAATCTGTGGACTGAACAACAATTTTTTTTTAAAAATTCAAAGGCACGAAGTCACATGCATTGCTAATATGGTTATAAATTGTTCGACCCTAAGTACTTTTTGCCAGGTTGTCATTAAAAATATAAGCAGCTTGGATGTTAGCGTTGGTAAACTACACAGGAGGCCTTGGAACTGGAAAGCACGTGAAGCGGTTGGTCCTAGCCTCTGTTATTGCAAACACTTGTGCGTTATAATATCTACGCAATTTGCTTGGCTTTGAAATTAGTCAGTGTGGCTAAAATTTTATACGGAGAACATTTATTACAGTTACGAGTACGTTTCATACAAACTGTAATTTAAACAACTTTGTTATTTGTTACAACGTTATAATTAGTTTTTATTTAAATATACTATAATTTATTTTCACACGAAATAACTATAGTAAAATTGTTTATGTTTAAATGCATAATTTAAATGAAATTAAAATGTAAAACGTGTATAATAAAATATATAAAATATAACTTCTACGAAATATTATTATCTCACGCTTTACCTCTTTATTCCAAGACGTTTACAACAATAGAAACAATTGATTTAGAACATATATCACTATTACTGTATTATTTAATAGTCTAAAACCAGCAAATAATTATAATTTTATTTACAATTTTAATATTGATAGAAAAAATATAGATTCTACAACTTTCATACAATAATTTAGTAAAAAAAATTAAAAAGGTTTTAATGTTAAATATGTTTACAAGATAATTATTAAAGTATTCAGAAGCGTAATAAATAATCCCTAACTTATGAGGCTCTTGGTGTAGCCGTGATAAAATTATATCATTACACTAAGATACGTGATATTTTTTAAAACCGATATATTAAACAAAGTGCAAACATCACTTTGAAAGTAAATATCTAAGGGCTTATCTTATGCCGCAAATAAGGTGCGGAGTGCCCGAGGACCTGTTTTAATTAAATTTGTGCTATTACTACTCCGCGCTAAATCCTAGTTTAACGCTCTGTAAACGCCTTGTAACGTAACAGATTTACCGAGCAAATATTCGCCATTCGCTTAGCGTTTCGCAGTCTCTAAGGTTTGCTGGAATATTTAAGTGCTATTCGTTTTCATCTCAAATTAGTCACTATGTTTCTATATTATAGATAACTAGCGATCCGCCCCGGCTTCACACGGCTCGTATTCGATACTAAATATACTATAGATTTTATCTTGTTTCTTTACTATATTGTCCCTGTATTATATACATAAACTACACTAAATAAAAGCTCTCTCGAATCACCTTATTTATTATAAAAACCGCATCAAAATCAGTTGCGCCATTTAAAAGATCTAAGCATACATAGGGACAGACAGCAGTAAGCGACTTTGTTTTATGTTTTATATACTATGTAATGATGTTGATGAACTTGTATCTGTTTATCATGTTTGTTTATTTCACTATGAAAAGCAAAGGCGTTGTCAGAGGTAACTACAAACATACATAGATTACCTTAAACTTGCAACACTTCACTCACAAGCGGACCATAAACGTGGGTAGACTCTCTTAGAAAAATAAATGTTTCGTTGTATGCAAGCACGAGACTACATCAGATTGAATTGAAATTTATATGATGTGCTAATTTAATCAAAAAGGCAACGTATAAAAGTAAGAGAGTCATATCGCTGACAAATGAACAACGACACATCAATTTATAAATAAATACATAAAGAGATAGCTACATGGTCTTCCAGACTTGACAGATATTAATGAAGTTTATACTTGCGAAGAGTAAGCGAAGTTCAGACGTAGATCTGGTTAGAACTAAACTGGTTCCCCGTAACCGTATCCTAGGGACAAGGTGTTAGGTCGCTCCAATGCACTGTAATACGATCTGAATGTACTCAATGATAGTCTTAATGTTGTGAGTAAAACAAGAAACTTGTCGACGTGAAGAAGTATAATATATACGAATTTATTTGAACAACTAGCAACCCGTCCCGACTTCGCACGGGTGGACATAAGTAATTTTTTATATTTTTAGCCTTTACTTATATCTTTTTTGTTTTTTTTCGACGTGTTTAACAATTGTCGTACTATTTTAACTTATTTGCACAAAAACCATAACAAATTATATACCTAAACCTTCTTTATGAATACCTTTGTCTAGTAGTGAAAACCACATGAAAATGGCGGGGGGACTTGGTTTCATAGCAAGTATAATCTTAAAGCAGAAAATATAATCATTACATATTTATAATATGTAGTGATTATATTTACTGTGGAATAAAAACTTTGTAGGTTTCAATCTGAAAGTTTAATATCTGTACATATTTATTTGCGTAGAAAATGTTTGATTTGTAATGTTTCATTTTTACAAGCGTAATTAAATTAATAAAAGCCCATATAATTCTTACAAATTAAATATAAAAAAATCGTTAAGATTTAATCATGTTAAAGATACTGCTTAAATTAAATATGTTCCGATCGAATTTCGTTTTTATGATTCATTTAAATAAAACGATTAAACTTAAAGCCAGCTTCAATATGTTTACGACGGAACTATCGGAGCTATATTATAATTGTCGGAAACAAAGATACCGACCACTTGCAAATATGTTAAGTGAACCGGTTTAAAAACTTGCGAAACTTTTAAAAACGAGCGATTAACGCCCTTATTAAAGAACCGCTAGGGTTTATAATTAAGTATCCATATTACTTTAATACATCCCATAAAAGTGTTAAGTGTCATTTAATTAAAAGAAGCCCTTGATGAAGCCCTTAATATGGGATGCAATTGACTTAATTTGATAGCATGTGTAAAGTAATTTTTGTTCTTAAACGCTACAGAGTATACGATAACGATAAAAATTATAATACAAGTAAAAGCATTGTAAATACAAGAGGTAATTAAAAACCGGAACAGTCCTCTCATGACTTATATTCAAATCAAGTATTGTCTCTCGGATCATGTAAAGGTCGTAACTAAATAATATGTATATATATAATATCCAAATCTGTTATGGAATTTAAAAGTCATAGTGGACAAAAGGAACTGACATAAATACATTGACCCTGAAACACACTTCTTTTTTGTCGCGTAATGAATCCTAATGTTTCTCATCGGAAAATTGATGAATTTCTGACTTCCCCAATAATTTGCAATACTAAATCGATTGATATTAATTAATAAGATAATCATTTAATAATACAAATGAAGTATCTCATATAGTTCTATCACCCACTCTGTTTCTTCTGCATATCAATGATTTGTTGCAAATCGGGAACATTCATTGCTATGCAGACGACAGTACCGTTGACACCTTATACACCGGCCGCGCTAATATTTCTCGGGAAAACGTCGAAGAGAACCGGAACAAACTTGTGTCTGAAATCGAGTCTTCATTAAACGAAGTCTCGAATTGGGGCCGGCTAAATCTAGTCCATTTCAACCCCAAAAAGACGCAAGTTTGCGCGTTAACCGCTAAAAATACACCATTTGTCGTATCTCCACGATTTGAGAACATTCCGATAGCCGCTACAGGTAGTATCGGAATGCTTGGCGTTGATATTTCGAGCCTCATTCAGTTCCGCGGTCAATTGGAAGGCAAAGCCAAATTGGCTTCAAAAAAGCTGGGCGTGCTCAGCAAGGCGAGACAGTATTTCACGTCGGCCCATCGCCTAAAACTATACAAGGCGCAAATTCGGCCTCACATGGAGTACTGCTCTCACCTCTGGGCGAGTGCTCCCCAGTACCAGCTCCTTCCATTTGACCGCATCCAACGTAGAGCGGCTCGAGTTATCGACGATCAAGCCCTTTCCGATCTCCTTGATCCTTTGGCTTTGCGTAGAGATGTCGGATCACTCTGCATCTTCTACCGAATTTTTCACGGGGAATGTTCCGAGGAATTGTTCGGATTAATCCCGGCTGCTGAATTTCACCTTCGGACATCTCGTCAAAATTCTAAGTTTCACCCGCACCATCTTGATGTCCGAAAATCCACAACAGCGCGATTTCTCAGACATTTTCTGCCTCGCACAACCTCTTTGTGGAACCAGCTTTCGCCGGCGGTTTTTCCGAACCGATACGACATGGGAACCTTCAAGAAAAGAGCCTACTCCTTTCTCAAAGGCCGGCAACGCACCTGCAAGCCTCCTGGTGTTGCAGATGTCCATGGGCGGTGGTAGTCACTTTCCATCAGGTGAGCCTCCTGCTCGTTTGCCACCTATGCCATAAAAAAAAAAAAAAAAAAAAAAAAGTTATAGGGTATTTGCACAACAATAGCGTTTCCAGAAACACATATCATGTCTCTATTCCCTGTCTCTTATAACAGAATTCCATGGCAAAGGAGTATCAAGGCTTAGTATCTTTGGACTGCTACTGAAAGAATGTAAAATGTAATAACAAAAGCTTTCATAAACTGGAACTGGAATTAGAATAGAATTAGAATGATCCCGAGTAACGCGGTCAAACACATAAGCCTATAAAGTAAATGCTTCTGAGTCGTAAACTTGTGTCAAAAGTCAATAAGATTAATTTATATGAAAATTTATACGTTAATATATTACAGCTTTGCATTTAATTTAATCTTATCAAATGGATATTCAAAATAAAGTCAATAAAGTATATTTTGATGTTTTTATTATGATCAGTAATAAGGTAATTAAGAGGTTAAGGTTTAAATACAATGCATATATTTATATTATTACCTTAATAAAAATATGTCTTTAAAATTTAAAATATTATATAATTTTACTTTATCTGTTGTGATAGACATATATGCATTGTTGGTAATATCTCATCTTTGATATATATTTGATATATATAGATTGCACGCTTGTATTTAAATCCTTAATTTTGTGCAACACAAATTAATATTATACAATTAATATTTATAATAACTGCTACACAGATTATTTCGCCGACAATACAAGTGGGCAAAGGTAGTTTTTATTGAGAAGTCGAAGTTTTTGGAATTTCCTTGACCACCGCTCCATTTAAGGATAAAATTTCAGCCAACATATGCAGATTTCCTTACGAGGATTTCTCTTAATTAAAATCTCAGCTTTATTAACCCAGATTTTCGACAAAAATATGATTATTTTCAAAATATTGTATAATTTTAGAATTAATGTTATTTTTAGCATAAAAACAACAAAAGCCACGTTTAACCGTAGCGGATTACTCTGAGAGTAACCTTGGCATCGACCGCCGGCCCGCCCTTGAACCAACGAACAATATACCTTATCGTAGACGTGTATTAAAATCCTTTATATTTTTTACCAACTGTTCATATTCCTTAACCATTACTTTAATAAATCGATGAATATTTAAACTGAACGTAATAATAATAGTATTTAAAGTTCTATTAATCGAAATAATGTACGGTCGTCGTTAATGATTTATGCATCTGTGAGAAACGGTTTTATAACAATTTCACGTACGTACAATTTGAAGAAGCGGTTTAATATTTAGAACGAACACGTTTCTCTTTAATACGTCTCAATGATCTATTTAAATATTAAAGACATACGATTCCAACTATCTCGATTTCTGCTGTGATAGCGAATTGATTACAATAATAATAATAATAAATAAATTGGGACAACATCACATACATTACTCTGATCCCAATGTAAGTACCTAACCAACAATAAACAACAACAACAGCCTGTAAATTAAAGTAAAGCCTCCTCTCCCTTTGAGGAGAAGGTTTGGAACATGTTCCACCACGCTGTTCCAATGCGGGTTGGTGGAATACACATGTGGCAGAATTTTTATGAAATTTATCACATGCAGGTTTCCTCACGATGTTTTCCTTCACCGCTGGTTACGAGATGAATTATAAAGACAAATTAAGCACATGAATCAGCGGTGCTTGCCTGGGTTTGAACCCGCAATCATCGGTTACGGTTGATGCACGTGTTCTAACCACTGCCATCTCGACTCATAAGTACCTAAAGCACTTGTGTTGTGGAAAATCAGAAGTAACGACGGTACAACAAGACCCAAGACAACATAGAAAACTAATGATAATCTTCACCGACTCGGCCGGGAATCGAAAACTGGTGTACTCACTACTCCACCACAGATGTCGTCATTAATCAATTACAAGTGGAACTATTTATTAGACCAATCTCGAGAAGCGACATAAAAATCGATTCTACAATATTAAAAAGGCTTATACAGGAGTAATTCCTGTATAACCCTTTTTCAGATGATAATTTGCACGTAAAAATTACGAATGATTTATCAATCGAATTACAGATTTTGTTCTTATAAAAAAGCCCTGCTACGTTTTGATTCTTCACTTCCTGTCTGAACAGACGATGATGATGAACAAGATAGGTTAACACCAATAGACATTTCTTTATATATTTTTATTGTATTACGTTGATTGTCTATTAGTAAGCAAATAACCCTTGCATGTTTTTCACATTTTAGAGCATCATGCACGAAGCGAGTGACGTTGTGGTTTTAATGAATTTGATACAGTAGTTAAGTAAAATATATTATATCTGAATGGTTGTATTACAAAAAGTGCTATATAAACTAACATTCGAATGGGGTCAATACAACAATAAAACTCAGTTGCCTAGCACTCAAAAGTTAACAGGATAGTTTTTTTTATGGTATAGGTTGGCGGACGAGCATATGGACCACCTAATGGTAAGTGGTCACCATCACCCATAGAAAATGGCGCTGCAAGAAATATTAACCATTCCCTACATCGCGAACCTTGCGCTCCACCAACCTTGGGAACTAAGATCTTATATCCCTTGTTCCAGTAGTTACACTGGCTCACTTGGCCTTCACACTGTAACACAACAATACTGAGTACACAATACCCTACCATCAAGGTAGGCCATTGTACATATCGTATCGGTTTTCAATATTTTACGAGTGAGATACGTTAGCGAGTTACAGAATAACACTGCTGTACATAATTCTCGTTAATCCATAATTGTTTTACTATAGTTGGTTTAGTTCTACATGCAACCCTGCGTGACCACTGTAAGCTAATACCTATTACTAGGTTTATTAGTCACTCTATTATGTTTCAGCACGATAATGGAATGTAGAGGTTTGGCGTGTCTAAACAAGCTGGTCGGACTTAGTGGCTCGGTAAACAGCTTAAAACTTTATCCCTTTTTACAGTATATGTATATTATTACATATAAATGGTTCTAATGGGAGAGCATAATTTAATTAAGCCTGGGTTATTTTGTCGGATATAAAAAGGAATTAATGAATAAATCAAAAATCAAGTATGCTTTTACAAGCACTTTTCAATCGTCATTTAACAACAAATATATTTTTTTATATTAAGTGAAGCCACCAATGGTTCGGAAAGTGGGATCAACCGAGAAGAACCGGCAAGATTATCCGTAGTTACTCTATTTCACCATTTAAAAATACAGTCATGTTACTTAATTACAATTATATATGTATCTAATTTATTCTGCCTGGAAGTCCACAAGTAATAATTCCACGCTTTCTTATAGGCTGCATAATCTTGTTTTGAATGAAAAATGAATTTAACAATAAGCATGTTTACTTATAATTGAGCCTCAGAATAATAATTAATACATGTACATGTCTTCCGATTTTGATATTTAGTAACATTGTAACAAGAATGAGTTTTCCTAAAAAGTCTTCATTTGTTTGCTAAAAGATATTTATAGAATGATTTTCGAATTAAGAAAAATGAATGTTGTCTACATATAAAAAGAATATTAATAATAAATTTAATATTGATATTTACCAGTGCCGGAACAATAATATGTTGTCCAAAATAGAGTCTTCATTTAGATTTGCTAAAGGTTATTTACGGAAAGATTTTCTAGTTTAGTTATATATTTATGTTCACTGGATAATTTTAACAGTTAACTCCTGGATCGCTAACGAGTAAAACCGTAAACGATAATCACTCACAATATTATCGTTATTCATTTATAATTGCATAAACTCAGACTCAGACTCATTTAGTAACAAACTAATGCTAAATTATATAATAACAGTAACCAGGAAAAGGCTACATTTAAAAATCTTTGAAACTACGAAACAGAGCAAAGAGCCAAGTATGTACAGTCGGGGTAAGGAAAGGTTCGTCACCTCAAGATCTATTTTCGTGTGCTCAGTACGAGCGATAATGTGCTTTTACCTATCGAGAATGACATATTGCGTCGCAATGATTTGATGTTTAGATTCAAAAGGTACTAAGAGTTTAACTTGACACAGGAATTAATTCGAAAACTGACGAAGGTTTTCCTACTCCGACTGTACTTACCCGAAAATGAATAAAAAGTTAAATGAGAAAAAGTAATTTCACGAGATAGAATATTCGGTTTGTTCATTAAATTTTCAAGTTTGTGCAAATTTTCGGGGCAGAGCATAAGCGGCTTGCCAAGAAGCGTCGAGTTCCAACCGCCCCGGAATGACGGCTTAAGTCTTATGAATGATGCAGACGCGCCAGATCACTACAGCGAGTAATGAGTTGCTTCTGCCTAATTGTATTTTGACTTGCCTTCTAGTCCTAGTTTGGTTTTACGTAATATATTTTAGTCTCTTAAATGTAGTAGTAGACTAATGTATCTAAAGAGCGACTGACACACTAAAATTTAAGTGCGGCTTCACTGACGTTTTAGATGGTTGGTTGTCATGTGTTAGGGCGAAAAAGTAGTCTATGTCCTTCTTTGGACATCAAGTTCGCTTCACACCAAATTTCATCAAATTCGGTTCATTGGTTTGGTCGTGAAAGATCGACAGACAGACATAATTACTTTCTCATTTATACTACTAGTATAGATTTTATTTTACACTAGCTGTACCGTGCTTTACTAGAGTAAAATTTTAATTTTAAACATTCTTTATAATTTATGGCCAGTTTTATATTATTGCATATTGACTCGAGTGTTGAGTCGAGATGGCCCAGTGGTTAGAACGCGTGCATCTTAACCGATGATTGCGGGTGCAAACTGCAAACCCAGGCAAGCACCGCTGATTCATGTGCTTAATTTGTTTTTATAATTCATCTCGTGCTCAGCGGTGAAGGAAAACATCGTGAGGAAACCTGCATGTGACAAATTTCATAGAAATTCTGCCACATGTGTATTCCACCAACCCGCATTGGAACAGCGTGGTGGAAGATGTTCCAAACCTTCTCCTCAAAGGGAGAGGAGGCCTTTAGCCCAGCAGTGGGAATTTACAGGCTGCTGTTGTTGTTTCATATTGATATATAAAAAAAGTACTGTTTCATAAAACAATACACTAAAATAATATTTTCTATGTAATCGTTCGGTCTGATATTATTAATAAGTACTGTCATTAAATTATAAATAGATTAAAATACAATACGTTAAAATCGAATAATCAGTTTTGATAAAAAACTAAACAGACAAAAATCTAGAAGATCATGAAAATAAATATGATATTAAAATGCCTCACAAAAATTACCATTTCAAATCTGAAGTGTAGGTATTAATGTCTCACAGAGAGTTTATTCTATGACGACTTAATCTTTGTCTTAGAAGCTTTGAGACGGTTGTTGAATTTGTTTGCGTAAATACATTTAACTGAGAGATATTTACTGATATAACACAAGCTAAGAACCCGAAATTTCTTCTTATATATTAATATAATGATGAAGAATTAAAATGTATCTGTTGGGTTGCGAATCAGTATGAAAGTGGTGTGTAAAACAATATTTTGATTATAATTTTTAGTTTTGTAAAATATAATTAAAAGGAACTATAATAAAATTAAAAAGGTGTTAGATTGAAAGCTAGTCTCCTGACAAGGGTAGGGTTCAGTGAGCATTGAGCCGTAACCCGCCTGATAGATTTATTGGTGTCTGACTATGGAGTAATAAATTTTCTAATTGGTCAAAAAATATACTTAGTTTTTTTAAAAGCTTTTATATTTAATAAGAGATAGTTTTCGTACTGAATGTTGAGAATAATACATTAATTGTCATAAGCTCATATTTTTATAAATAAAGCATAATAAAAAAAAGCTTATATTTTATGATAGTACTATATTCACGATAGTTTCATTTAGATATCCGATTGTGAATTTCAAATTGAAATCATTAGTAAGAACGAGTGCATAAAAACAATTGAAGCACGTGATTAAATTGAAGTCTCTGTAAAATGTCGAACGTCGAACAGATCGCATTGATGGCAAGTTCGATGAAGTTCGAAATTTGTGAGGTTTCTAGAGACTTCAAGTAGTGAAGAGACATTCAGCTGTTTCTAACAAGTTTGCGACTTAGAGCAACTATGTGATAGCTATTCAACCGTATCGCTATTCCATTGCTTAAAGAGTTTATTCGTGTGTCACGTTTCACATCAAAAAGTCACAATTATCATGAACTTTATTTATTCACGCTTCCTTTTAAAATTAAGCATCATATCACATCATTTTCAGAAGTCTGTAGTTTTTTTTTTATGTTATTGACCAGCACCCATAAACAATGATGCTGTACGAAACAATAACCATTCTTTTCATCGCCAATGCGCGACCAACCTTGGGAACTAAGATGTTATATCCTTGTGCCTGTAGTTACACTGGCTCATTCACCCTCCAAACCGGTAGACAACAATACCAAGTACTGTTGTTTGGCAGAATTATTTTAGTTTCTAGTTTTTAAACATGTTGTAGAGATAGAGAATTCATGGAAATAAAAAAGCAAAAAATTTATGTTCAGAAACGTATTAAGTCAAACTGCTACGAAATAACACACATGTGGAAGTTTTATTAGTTTTCAAAACATCCATTTACTCCGTCTGCATCTCGATGTGGAGCAGAGCGTCTCGGAGTTACCTCATCTACATTAAATGGCTTTTAAATGACAGGGTTCGTTGAGGTTAAATTACTTCCTTGAAACGAAATGATAATTAACTTTTTTAATTTGTCTCTGTAAATGTCTACACTATATTAATTATGTTCTACAAGTATTCTTACAACGATAAAAATAAAATAAAATATTTGAACTTGAAAATGTATCGTTATTTTTTATTGTTTTGATAATACCCTTAAGCAACGCTGGCGTTGAATCTACGGTTATTAACAGTGCGAGCTAGATCTATGGATCATAGATATCCATCCTGTGGTAAACGCACCGAGCATAGAGAACCAAATCTTGGGATATGGAATCGGTAATTGCCATGACTTCGGCCTTATAATTATCTTTATTCTGTCCCGGAACAGAAACCACTGTTTCATATTGGGCATGTCACAACAACTAAAGTTACCGCACAGGCAATTATTGTGTTAAATCGTACATTCTCCCTTTAGGCAGTAGGCTAGAAAGGAATCGTAACTACCCTGGTCTTAGAGGAAGAGTACTGTGAGGATAGCTAAGGGCTGCGGAATCCGTACGGGAATAGCTGTGAATATGTTATATCCATTAATCCCAAATGGAAAATCGTCCTTTTATTTTTGATTATAATTCTATAACTTTCTATAACTATAACTATGGCATAATGTACAAAATGTTATCTTGTACAGTTAAGCCCACGTGTTTAGCTTTGCACTTTCTATCCTTCAATGCATGCAGTAATAGTGTCCAGTGACATCAATTATTTAGGAACGAAATTACCAGTTTGTTACTCGTAATTTAAAAACAATCCTAAAATAATGAATACATTTACATTCGAGATTCGGTAACCCTTCTAAATTAAGAAACCCGGCTTCATTATAATACATACATAAGCCCGCGACATCAAACATTCTAATAAAACCATTAGCTAAAATGTTTCAGTAATTTCAGGCAATACACAATGGCACTACGCCGACGTCAGTGTTTATCAGAATAATTTGTATTCCAGGGAGTAAGGGACGTAGACAGGGAGTGCATATAACGAACGAAGGAATGCTGTTGACAATAACGAACTTCATTTTGTATTCGCATGATGCAAAACGCAATTTCGCTTAGAGTAACATCATTTGAAATTCCAGCGGAAATCAGGTTTTTTTATTCAGATTCAACACTTGTTTAGTACAAATTTCATTTTAACTGACTTATAAAAAGATGAGGCTATCGGCTTATCGGCTGACACCGACTCCAAATATATTAATAATTGTAACTACGTTATATAGTCGTAAATCGACTTTTAAGTAGTCAAATATTTTTCATTTCATTTTACTCAGAACTCCAAAAAAAATTTTTTTTTCTTTTAAGTGCAAATTAATTTGTTTTGCAATAGTGTTTTGTTTGAAGACGATTTTTCTTTTTTTTTTAATTTTTATTTATTTATAAGTGTTAAATCACTTATGCAGTTCTTAATTTGATTTAAAGAAGTCTCCTTTATTGTCTCGCCTTTTTGCTCGAGTGAATGTTATTTGTTGTACATTTTTTACCATAGCTGTTAATCTTTAATTAGTAATTTACAGCAATGATTTCAAGTTTGTACTTAAACTGGTAGACTAACAACATTTATGTTCGATCAATTTAACGAGGATTTCGCCTGATTACATCTTCCCCTAAACAAGGGCACCAATTTAGAGAACCTTTTTATCATTCCAATCCATTAGTCAATTTGATTTAGATTTATTGTAAAATATATATTTTTTTGTTTAGGGCTGCATTTTCTTCTTTACAGATTAAGTAATTGTAATTCTAGCTATGACATCATTTATGCGATTTAATAATAACTTTTGTTTAAGCTGTAATCCCTTATCAAAATTATTTTTATCATTCGGCTATATTGGCATTTATGGAGTTTTTTATTTCATACAAAAACCTGCTTGATCGATTTCTTTAAGAACTTAATCAGGTTTTTGTTACATATTCATGTCGAATGAAACTGGTCCTAAGTCGATATCATTATTTCGTTCGCTAGATATGAGATACAAACAAATGCACATATACATTTAAAAAAAACCTGTAAAACTTGATAAGGAGTTTATTATATAAAAAAAAAAAACTAAATAGACAATAAAAAAGTGTGAAATTAGCATTTGTTAATCTCCATAAATCATAAATTATAATTTATTTATAATTAATTACTACGTAACTTAATCGTCGGTAAAGAGTAACTATTGAGTTTCTTACCGGTTCTTCCCGGTAGAATCTGCATTCTGAACCAGTGATAACTATAATTTAACTTATAAAACGATGAGTTACAGTTGCTCTTAAGAGTTTATGATTAAGTATGTGTTACTTTTAATATTTTTGACGCACAAAGACATACCATATAATTATTAAATTAAAAGAGTATTTATCTGATTACATTAACATTTTACTTTAAGCACAAAATAAATAGTTATACATGTAAATTATAATTAGATGTATATGGCGTTGGTAGATGTTACTATCGACACTTCTGAGTAGAATACTTAAATAGCTTGTGCGGGTTTTGATATTAATATGTATATACAGTACAATAGACGTCGCCGGGTTGCGGTTCGGTGCCTGGGAACTTACGGGAAGTGGGAACATTCCGACAACTCTAATTACGGCTTCTTTATCGACTTACTGAGATTGTTTGTGTTAAATATTTATTATGAAGCCTCGGTTTTCTTCCTATTCCACAGGATATTGCATACATGTTAGAATAACATCTAGTACATCTGTGTCATATAATTTTACGTGTGATGTTTAAGTTTAAAATATTACAATATGCACGTGGAAATAAAATAATTTATTAAATATAGTATTACATATAATCATACGTAATATATACATGGTTATTGGTAATTCGACGTATATCCGTTAAGAGGTGATGGGAGTGGTGCAATAATTTACCATTTTTGAGTTATCACGTTTTTCAGCTTTTTTTAAAATTTTCCAAGAATGCAACTTCATGTATATGGGGGTTAAAATTACTGCAAATAGTCACTCCTGTCACTTCTCAACGGATATACGTCGAATTACCAATAACCCTGTATATACGATTATATATTATATATAATGATCATAATAAATAAAGTTATAAAAATTTAAATTAAAAAAAAGATTTAAATATGGATTCTTAGGAATCTTTAGGTTTTACGTACTTTTTAAGAGAATATATTATTGTTTATTAAATATTTCGTTGCTATAATGACGTATGTTCTAAAAACCTTAGGATGTAGGTATCTTAATTTTTATCAGAATGTAACCAAAAAAATGACGTATTTTTCGAGTCTTACAAAAATATTTGCAATGCATAAATATTTTTACTTGTAAAACGTAAATCTTAAGCTATCACGTTTCAGTACTAGTACGATAGATTAACGCTAACTATTTGTTTCAGAGTGCGGAGAATACAGCAGATAGCACATTAAAATTGCTAATGTTTCACCAAACGGATGTGTACTCCAGTAGCGAACTGTGTAATTAAATTTAAAGATTTCCCACATGGAAGACATTACATTAGTAACTAATTGTTATATTCATTTAACGTTGAAAATTTATATTTCATTTGATGTGACATATTCCAGACCAATTTCTGCTACAACGGCCCACATCAGAGAGGATCCGAACTGCTCATTTATATTATTATGTACAGTCGGGGTAAGAAAAGGTTCGTCACCTTAAGATCTATTTTCGTGTGCTGAGAATGAGCGATAATCTGCTATACCGATTGAAAATGACATATAGTGTCGCAATGATTTCATGTTTAGATTCAAAAGGTACTAACAGTTTAAGACTTGTTAAAGGATTTTGGAAACTGGAGAAAGTTTAAGAAAAGAGGGAAATAATATTTATTTCTTTCCTCTCAGATTAACGTGAGATTGAAATCTGATACGATGAGAACTGCCAACTTCAAATTCCCACATACCACTGAAAATTGTTTTACCGATATAACAGATTATTTTATTGCTGGACTGACCAAAGGTTCGATGCTAAGAATAATATATGTTGATTAATTTAAATTTATTATTCGGGATGATGATGATAATACTGTTTCAATTAATATTAATCGCTTTCGAGTTCGTATAGACCTCGGATTTTGCAGCCTTATAACGCGGCTATTATTAGGCTACAATCAGGAAGGATGAAACAGTTAATTTTAATACGAGCGTCATAAATCATTAATCGAAATGAGTTAAATAATAAATTTAACTATAAACATTTATGATAACGCATAAATAATAGTAAAAGCTACAAGTAAATTGCTTCTAACAGGCTTTCATATTTAAAATAATATATATGTTAGAAAGACTTGTAAGAGAAGTCATAAGATGAATGGAAAATAAAACGTCTAATAAAAATTTATGTTGATGCATATTGCATTAGACGTATTGGCAAGCCGCTGCCAATCAGGAGTACTCGTTATGTCTATTGTGCTAATAATTACACAAGCTCCCTCACCCTAACGCACTGTAATAAATTACCACAAATTTATTTCAATGATGATGATTGCGTAATGAGCAGAAGATGATTATTAGATCACGCTACGCCCATGTCGGTAAGTAATGGTATACCGCCCAAGAGCTGTGCTGTATGAAATTTTAACCAAAGAAATTGACTCGCCATTCTTCTTGCTGCTTATTGATAGAATGTATGGTCAGTAGATGTTAGGTACTTATTCAGACGGGTATGCATAAAGTCAACGCCGAGAACTTCCGATATTTTACACTTATGACAATTATGACTATTTTCTTATGACGTAACCGTCGAGCACGAGATGAACCATTAACACTCAAATAATTACAAGAAACATGAGTGAGCGTTGGATTCGCAACCTTCGATTAAAATTCACTTCTTCTGACATTAAGCAAGAGAATAACACACGTACTTTTTTAAATTCTATTGAAACAACAGCTTGTAAAACTAACTCCCCACATAGCGTCTGCCCGGCGACGTTACGTGCCACAAACACGCAGCAGAGTTTGCTCGTGAACACAATGCATCCTCGAAGAGAGATTTGTCTTAGCAACTGTCACCCGCTTATTTGTCTCTTGACTGTCTTAGCTCCTGTTATTAAATACAGCGGATATGGAGTTGGTTGGAGACTAATCGTTATTACTGCAATATTATTACTTGGAAAAATATGCGTTTTATCTTTAACTTAGTTACGTTCATTGTATGTGAATATGGTTATGTATTTAATTTAAAGAAAATCTTATTAAATTTTCCAATAGTCATTTAATGATGATGGTGGTTGTTCCTACCAGTACTTATTAATTTAAATCAAGCTGAAAAAAAATAGGAAAGGTTTAATGAAATTTCCAAAAATGAAATAAATAAATATCTAGAAATACGTATTTACTTATTACCAATAAGAATTTAATTAGTATTACTTATTGCTAGAATGATAAGATAATTTTTCTGGTTTACTTGCCAGGATAAATTTATCTGTGAGTGTCAGAGAATTATTTTGTTACTTTAAAAGACACACAATCATAGCGTCACTGATAGATTTTACACAGTCGACAGATCGTAATTCTGCGTTGTCGTTCCGCTGTGAGTCGTTTAAAGTAACGAACAGAGATTCTTTAATGATTTAGGGTTGCCAATATTATCAATATCAAAATATTTTTTCAAAATCTACAACAAATTTTTATTGGCATCTGAAAAATTGTACAATAAATAACAGCCTCTATTTTCACTTCTCTATGTATGTATATACAGTAAATAAAACAGTAGCTAAAAGTAAATCTGGAATTGTGGTTTTAGAATTAAATTTTTTAGACTATCAGTAATATTTTGGGCGGTTAGTTACTTTTCTAATTAAAGAATTTAATTAGAAAACTAATAAAGAATTGTAAAATCTAGATCCTCTCTCACATGGAAACCACATACCACGAAACGATACACGATGCTAATAAACAAGTCGGTTTCTCAAAAATTCTGACAATTGTTTAATATTAATCTTATAATGTTTATGTATTAACGATCATACATATAAAATATACATATATTTTACACATCTTTAATATTAGTTGCATTCAATATAATATACATACATGTATTACAATCCAGTGTAGTTTGATTCGTGCCCATCTGCATACATACTCGTATAAGACAGCTACTAGGCATTCTATTTTCAAAATGGTAAATTGGTTATAAATAAATCTTGTTTTGGTCTTGGGTTATAAAAAAATATTCAGAACTATGTAAATATATGGGACCATATATTGTTGTTGACAATTCATTAAGCTATGTGTTCTTCTTTCTATATGTAGAAAGTCATTAGATAATCAGCTTAATTATGTAAGGATTTACATAATTAAGCTGATTATCACAATTATAATTATAACATTAAAATTACACAATTATAATATTAAAATCAATAATGTTTTATAGAGCACTATTGACGATAAATGATTGAATATTAATTTGTCGTTTGGTATATTTGGATTTAGCTAAATAAAATTCAAAGGCATTGGGAGTTAGAATCGAACATGTAAAACCTTCGTAAAAATAAATTGTGACGATTATACTCTTCGTGCCAGCCCTAATCCACTGAGGCGATTTGGATGCGTCTCACGAACGTCGAGTATGTGAGTGCGACGTCTGCGCCATTCAATGGTTATGAGTCTTACTGGAATCCGATACTTGATATCGTTTAGGTGGCAACATTATTATAAAACGTCCCTTAAAGATAAATTATTTTTTGCTCTCAGCTCTTGAAGGCTATATTACGTAATAGTATTTCAATTTAAAATCCAAGTAGAACCAGAGTAAGTAACCATCGTCAATTTTCAAATTCATTCCTTTACCAAGTCTTAAATTCTTAGTACCTTTTGAACCTAAACATCAAATTATTGCGGCGCAATATGTAATTCTCGATCGGTAAAGCAGATTATCGCTGATACTGGGCACACGAAAATAGATCTTAAGGTGACGAACAATTATTCCCCCGACTGTACATTTTTTAAAAAGAAAATGACATAAGTATATATTTATACGAAGTATAATCTAGAAACTAATACGAATCAAGACAAATTACCCTTTTGATCGATATTATATACATTTCATATAGTTGTATATTTTATAGAAAGTTATATATTTTATATAATTAGATTTAAATATTAAGCCAATTTTTAGCGAATTAAAAGATAATCGAGCTTATAACACCGAGTACGTTTTAAAAAAACATGGCGTCATAATATATGATTGTCACGTCGATCAATCATAAGAGATGTTAGCTCGCATGCACATTGTACAAGCAACCCTCGCTCTCAGTCCGATGGTACTGGAAAAAGTTTAGGCGCACGACCAATAGCTTTACATGCTTTTTGAGGCACTGGAGTGTAAAATTGCGAACTTCAAATTCCGAGCTGCTACTGAGAATTCCTAGGAAATCAAAAAGGTTTTATACATTTTAAAACGTTTTCGGTTGCCAGTGTACATAGGATCATTCATCAACAAACAGTTTCATTCAAATGTTAGGAGGAAATGTTTAGTAAAATTCATATAATATGACTATGTAATAATACAGAGCATGTGTATGATTGTGTATGAATATGTGTAGATGTGTGTATGCTTTTACCCAGGACCTCAGTACCTTATAAGGTTACAGTTCCTAAGCTAGTAACTACTGGTGTGGTAGAGCAGATATTTAATAAAATATCAATATAAAGACATTTTAAATAAAAAATAAGCAATCCTTTTTTTATTTTATCAATCTGTTACTTTTTGTGCTGAAGTTTAATGAGAGCGTCACCGCTAATAAAATACTTAACATTTTAAAAGCTCTTTCATTAATAAAATATAATAGAGCTATTAGATCGTAGATAATAATCTTATAAGTTTTTTCCCTAAAGTTATAATATTATAAATTAATTTAAAATTGAAATATTAAATGATTATATTTTTAGTTTAATTATTTATCCAAATCAACATTTACTTATTTGAATACAGATACTCCAATTTTATTACATACATAGATAAAATAATCTTATATGTAATATAATCTAGAAAATTAAGCGTTGAAAATCATTCGATTCCTTGGCATTCTTCCAAGGAATCGAATGATTTTATATTGTGGTCTATGCTATGCCATACTCATTCAATATTTTCAATCTGATGTGTAGGTGAACTGACGCCCAATAGACCACCAAACAATAATAGAATAATATACGTTTATTTACGTATTACTTGTAAAAGTTCGTAAGCAAAATATAACCATCGGAATATTTTCCAGCAGTCTACTAAAACGCTAATCGATACCTCGTCTACACTCGACTATAGTCATGAATCGTTGCAATTATGCGTTGTTTTCGCCCCTTTGTAAGCCGTCAGGGTTGTCAAACGGAAGTACTGATGTGCTGTCAACATGCTGACGTTTAATTAAAAGAATTAATATCAAATAGCATTCTGACATTTCGTCAAATATATATAATAGCCCTTGTTAACAGTTTTATTTTTAACATATTTAAGTTCAATTAAAATGATCATTGATGGTTAGTGGTCACCACTATATATACATAAGTATTTAAGTATCTTTCTGAGGGTTTAAATATCAGCATTTCTTTTCCCACCAATGCGTTACTAAATTTGGGAGGTAAGTAATATGTTATGCCCCTTGTGTCTAGCTACACCGAAGTGAGAAAATCAATAGGCAAAGATACAGTTCAGCACATTATGTTCCACTCATCAATCAATTTTTATTTTCGTGTAATCAAATGTCCCAAATAATATAATGTACGGGCAAATTCTTCACATTATCAATTATGATTATTCCGAATCCGAATTCCGGAAGTTAAATCAAAATTCGAACTTCATACGTTAGGTAAGACTTCATACCATACTCGATCCGTATCAATTCTTATATGAAAATAATATTCTAGGATATTCCAAGATCATTTCGCAACAACCCTAAGACTTCGAATACAGCTACGACACAGGGAAAAGATGTTTAGATTAGAATTTGTTTAATATTATTTTCATGAGCAGCTTTATTAAATTTTCCTGTCCATATAATAATTTTACAAAATGTTCAGAATATTAGATATATATGAAATTAAAAGACTTTTCAATTACCTAAAATAAAACGACGAAAGTAACATAAAAATATTCATAGTTCAATTTCATTTTTATGTTTCAAATTAAATAATCTTTTATTAAATATTTCACGGATCATTTCGAACAACGCATTTCAATTTGCAACATTAAAAGTATTGGAATCCATAATCACTTGTAATCCTGACGTGAATTTTATTTTCAATTACGGGTTAGTCACCCTATTTATCGGCAAGACTTATCGTTAAGCTAGAACAATTTATCAAATTAGTTTAAACGGGATTGTTATAAATAACAACGGATTTACGCTCTTCGTGGTCTTTCCACGAATATTATAAATATAACACGCTACAGATCAAATAAAGGACCATTGAAACTAATGTTGGCGAATATGTAATGAATACACAATCAATACCATATACCAGCAGTAGTTATTAGTAACCGATACATCGTTTAAAGCGATATCATCTTTGAGTTTTATTAATAAGAAATAATAAAAGATATTTTGACAATTCAATCAATTAAAACGATTCACATATGCTTTTAAAAGCGATGACTTTAAAAGTATATTCTTTCTAATACTCGTATTTGAATTGTAGAATATACACAGCTTCATTTTAGTCGATTATTATTAAGTGGCAAAATTATGAAAATTATATGAATGAATATTAAAAATGAATTACAAAGGACTGTAATTATAACTTGGCTTTGCTTTAATTTATTCAAAGTCTTCAAGCTTTCAAATCGTTGACGATTAAGCAGTGCATTGACTAAAATCGACACGTTTGAACTTCGAATTGGTTTATGAATCGGAATCATACAGTATATGACATCTAACAGTAACAGTCATTGGATATCCTACTTGTACGTCTGCATTTATTCATTTAAAAGTTGAAACACAAAAATACTTTCGAATACCAGTAAAAAGCAACTGTAGTTATCAAAGAAAAAAAATTGAATTCCAGACAGACGAGTCTCTAGAGGATATTGTTAATTAAAATGATGATTTGTTTTATTTTATTGTTTAATTATTTATAAATACACATCAGACAAGTCAGTTTACTGTCAGTTAAAATAAAAGCAGATTATATAAAAACTTTTATTAATACAACAATATTCTTTTATCACAATCAATATGTAAGCACATAGTCCATTATAGTCATAGAATACATTTTGTTGAACGATATACATACAGATCAGCTAGTGAGATAAAGTTTGACAGCTATGTAGTTTAAATGCACCATATAAAATAACTATTAAAATTAGTAAGAAAAATTTACAGTATTTAATATAGTAATCAATCTATATTATATTATAAATTTGAAAGCAATTCTGTCTGCCTGTCTGTCTCTTTCACGACTAAACTCCTAAACCGAATTTCATGAAATTTTGTATGAAGCTTTACTTTACTTTTACTTTACTTTACTTTACCTTTTGTATGAAGCAAACTTGAACTACAAGAATGGACATAGGCTACTTTATTACCTGACACATGACAACTAATACCCTAAAACGCGAGGGAAGCGGGCGACTACTAGTAATATATAATGTATTTTTTAAAGGCTTCTTATAGGTAAGTTATGATTTGGTTCGTCTGTACACGCCCTTGTCGGCTGAGTCACCGCTAACTCACACTACGTTCGTAAGGACACGTACTTCTATGGAAATCACGCCATATAATTTTTCGTTAAGCTTGCTTCGTGTTCAATTCCCAGAAAAATTCTTTGTTTTCATATGTATATTAGAGAGTAAATAATTACTCTGTGAGAGAAGTTTTGACGATTTGTAAATTTAAATTAATATACCTATTATTATCAATATAAATTAAATATCTTGGTACAATGCTTTTAAATACCTGTACTAAAGACCAGCTCTGGCGTCGTGCGGGTGCAACACAGATACTAATTATACTATAGAATTAATTAAATTTACATGACATTGGAAACTTTTAAAATAATCAGTGTATCTTTAAAATATTGTCCATGTATTATATACAAAAACCTTTATCTCCAATCACTCGATCTATTAAAAAAACCGTCTCAAAATCCGTTGCGTGATTTAAAAGATCTAAGCTTGCTTTACACTATGTAATGATAATAATTTTAAACAATAGTGGTTCAAACTAATATTATGTACTTTTTATTTTAATTCTTCATAACATTACATATTGAGCAGCCGTTGGCTTAATAATAGTATAATTATATATCAATATACTAATATATCGCATATAAAAATGCTTTTAAATTCATTAGTTCTTATCTGCTAAGATCTTATCTCTCCAGTGGTCCGTCGACTGTCATCTGATACTAAGTCTCTAGATTGAGCTTATAGACTCAAATCAAGCACTTGGACAATTTCTAGATACCGGGAATATCTAGTCAGCAAAACCCGGCATAGCGTGATAATAAAGCTAGATATGGGCTGTAATATGGAGTGCAAAATGTAAAAAGAAATAATGTACCTTAAATTTGATGTTCAGGATGTATAGCTGCTAAATATCTGAAAGGATAAAGAAAAATTTGAAATATGCAGTACAGTAAATTAAAAATAATTATTATATAAAAAAATACATGTTTTTAATTTGAGAATATTTAATGTTTATAATATTTAAATATCAGCTGTTTACTAAATATATATGTATGTACATATACACAGTACAAAATACTACTTATATTTAATCTTTTTCGTTCTGTCCATCTGTTTGTTCCGGCTCATCTCTAGAACGGTTGGGCCGATTTGACAGGACTTTCATTGGCAGGTAGATGTTGTAATAAAGAGTAACAAGGGTTCAAGAATATTTTTTTTTGTTAATTTCAAAGGTACAAAAAGTCGCGGGTACAGCTAGCAAGAAATATGAGGTTTCGTTACTGGTAGGGTTTTGTCCAACTACTGGGTATTTACCTTTCACTCGTTATATATTCTACCTCTGAATTGCAATTATTGCCATGTTTTAGTTTGAAGGCTAAGAGAGCACCCGATTTCGCAGTCGATTGAGCAATAACACAGCTCAGGTTGCATTTAAAAAACATTATTAAATCACATCGAAAAATAAAATTAATATCTCAAAATCAACGAATACTTGCCCCACGCTTTTATAACCTTATTCATATTTTATTTGATTAAATAAGTGAATTTCGAGAATTATTCGGCTTGAATAAACGAACAAACAACATATAGGTAGCTGAAAAACTTGACCGGAAAAAAACATTATTTTAAAAATATACTACATATTTTGATTTTCATGAACAATATTTACTTATTTTAATGCTATCAAGCATTACATTTTTATCGTATAGGGTTTGATCAAGAAGTTTTAAGTTGGAAGTTTTGCTCGGCGGTGAAGGAAAACATCGTGAGGAAACTTGTATGTGTCTAATTTCATTGAAATTCTTCCACATGTGCATTCCACCAACCCGCATTGGAACAGAAAATTTACTGGCTGTTAATTTACTTTTTATTTAGGAAGTTTTAATTGCACCCAAATATCGAATTATTCTATGTACAACCAACATCGTTAATTGTCAGTAACGAAGTACTCAAACTAAATGTAACATACATAAATGATAAAGGCATTACCATTGTCTGAACGCTCGTAGTTGGTTGAAAAAACTCAGTTTCATCAACTTCACCCAGCATGGCATTGTCAAGTTCACGGGAGGCCGGGAGTGCACGCGGCTCCATTAAATCATTAATTAACGAATCCACGGTGCAGTGGATTTTAATGACTCTTACTGCGTGATTTTATTGCAATTCGTTTTATTTCATTGCAGACATATTAATAATATTTTGTTTTTAATTACATTATGCTGGGCTTATCTGTGATGACACTTTTACAGATTAGGATTTAATTAAATCTAACTATAATTATTTAGAGGAGTAAGTTTTGATTGATAATTTTATATTTTTAAAAATATAATATTGAATATTTATGTTTAAAAATATAGCATATTACTATGTGAGAGAGTCGTCGGTCCAAACGCGTCTCTGGAAAAGCTATATTATGTAAATTATATAGTTCTTTCGATAGCAGCAGTGCTATTCTGTAAGAATTCATATCGTTTCTTCGCTCCTCTGATGTCTGAATACTTTGATTATTGTAATGGTTATAGCCTGACATTTTGGGATCGTTTTTAGGGTTCGATCGTTAGGGGAGTTTCGATTAGTCTTAATAATTTTCCAAAGTAGATACATTTATCGATAGACAGCAGGATTCAAGCTAACTTTACTTTTTGATTTTAATAACTAATAGTAAAGTTGAATGACCGCAAAAATATCAGGTGGTGTTGCTTAAGTAATTGAGTTATAACGTTTGTCAAGAAATCTTCATTTAAAAACATATTCGGGAATCTTACTAGTGTTACTTAAATTAAAAAAAAAAAACTTTCCCTAAATGTTATTATAACTGAATGTATGTTTGTGCAAATAGAAAAAAAAAACACTATCGCTGTAAACGTATTAACAAAATATCGGTGTTCATTGGTCCGTTATATTGCTCGAAAACTATTCATGCGTCCAAAGTTTTTATAGCTCTTAGTTTTAGCCAGCAAATATTCCAATAGCTGAATTGCTTTTGCCTTTTTTTTCTGCTTCATGATTTCATGCAGTTTTGATAAATGGTAGCAACTTCGTTTTGTTTCTATTAGTTAGATTCCCAAGGTCTCGGATCCGTCTAAAAAGAGCCTATACAAAGTGATAAGGTTTTTCTGTAGAAATATTCTTTTTAACAGCACGGAGGCTGAAAGTGATAAGTATGTTCACTGCCGTGGCTCAGAAAACACGTATGAAAAGAATTCAGGGCCTCTGAATCTGAATTCTTAAGTCGGATTTGCCGTTCCGAGTCAGGGAGTAAAGTAAGGGTGCATCTGTGTTTAGGCAAATCGAAAATCGTTCGTCAATATTTTTCAATTTTTAACATTCTTGCCACTTATTTTGTACAATAACTATTTTTAATTATTATTTGTGTATAGTTAAGGTGTGTCTTAATAACTTTTCAAATGTTTTGCAAATGATAATTTAAAAATCAATGTCCAGGGATACCGTATTGGAATTATTATAAAGAACTACCTTTATTCTAGATTATAAGATTCGAGATTGCCCAGTGGTTAGAACACGTGCATCTTTACCGATCATTTCGGGTTCAAACCCAGGCAAGCACCACTATATCTATATGCTTAATTTGTGTTTATAATTCATCTCGTGCTCGGCGGTGAAGGAAAACATCGTGAGGAAAACTGCATGTGTCTAATTTCATTGAAATTCTGCCACATGTGCATTCCATCCTCATTCAACCCTTTAGCAGATAAATTTCGATAACTCCTCATTTAATGCTGATTTAATTGCCATGAGGAATCCCCATCCAAACTTTCATTGCCATTCAGCTATGCGTTGTATGACATTTCATAATTTTATTAAATATATTTATAGATGTGTCTAAATAAATTAGTAAACGTATTAGTACTGAGTAGAGCGAAATCAATTCTAGCATTCGGAAATGTGCGAGCTTTAACACAAAAACATGTTTTATTCTATTTTCCCTTTATTCAATATGTGAATCATCTCCAGCTGTTCTAAAGCTGTCACCCACTGGAAGCTTACGATACGGAGATAAATCTTATATTTATCTTGATTTAATTGAACCTTGTTATTGTTTCTAATATAACAGATCAAATACTTCCCATTACCCGTTTTCATCCTCTCATTAGCCCCACCTTTAAATCAACATTACTGGCATTTATAAATTTAACTTATATAATCCCTGGCTATATTTTAAGGCTCTTGTGGATCAATTGTTTACCGTAAAATATGGAATTGAATTCCTATACGGACTTCATGCTATTTCCACTCCAAAGTGGTTGATGTGCCTTATAAAAACTCTGTGTAGCTTCAACGAAAACGTCGAATTTAACTTGCAAAGTTTTCCGGCATTCGACAGACTTATGAGGCAAGTTGCCTTACGAACTTCGAATAGGGGAAAACAAAAATATTTATAACTCTCATAAATTGGTACCCAATCGGGAAGTTTTTACCGGTGACTTGTTTAAACCTATAATTCTCTGAATATACTCTAGACTGCAGTACAAAACTGTACACAGAATGGATGACTTGATAACCGTGAGGAGGAATTTTATTTATTTATATTGTCTTTATACAGAGCAATGATCTTTCAATTCAAAATTTTCGACGATATTATTTTTCCATATATAAATTTTCCTAGTCATTTAAATCCAGGTATCTTCAATGCTGTAGTAAATAATATGAAATATATTAAGAATTGCTTAATCAAAGAAACTACATATATAACAATCTAATATTTATAATGTTTTGTATGATGGCTAGCTCTTGTTTCATAATTGCTTTGTTAAAACCTCATTTTAGCGGCATTTATCAAAGTGCAAAAATGTAAATAAAATGTTTTGCTCGTAACTCGTAGCCACGGGGCTCTCGTAAAACAGTACTTACGCGCTTTCGTAAGTCATTTCCCTGAGGTGAAGTGATAAACTAGTTCATTTAGAAAATGTGTTGAAATATGTATAAAAAACAACGAACAAGTTTTTTTTGCAAATGTAAATGAACAGCAGCAGGTTTCCCACTAATGGGTAAAGGATTACTGTTGCGGTGGTGATTATGGGTCTTAATTCAACACTACTTCACTGGATTACAGCATTTGGCTGGAGATTAACTAAAAATACAAATTAAGCAATGGAAAACGAAAACGCAACAGATTGTCTCTTACGATCAGCGAAATTTTAACACGATCATTCTTCAAATTGGTTCTTCAAAAAGATGTGACGTTACTTACATTTTGAAGCACGGGTGCTTAAAACAGCTAATTTCTTAACTTAAAAAAAACTTTCAAAAAATCCTCGGCAAAAAAACCCAGTAACGTTTTTTGGGCGTTGGGCCGGCCCCACATTTGAACCCGGAATTTAAAGATCTACCGTTGTACCAAATAGCCTATGGACAAGCGAGGTCTATAAGTCAAGTCAAGTCAAGTCAAGGTCAAGCGGCTAAGTCAATAGCATACATAACTTATACGCTTTGATTAGATGAGTGAGATTATGGAGATCATGCGAGATTTTACCAATTATTTAAAACTTTACTTAAGTTATATCTGTAGAAGATTGTCTATCTTCTGATAAACAGATTGTATGATATTATTAATTTTTATTAGTCTTATATTATACTAGTAGTCACCCGCGGCTTCGCTTGCGTTTTAGTGTATCATGTGTTGGGCAAAAAAGTAGCCTATGTCCTTTCTTGAAATTCAAGTTTTTTTTATGGTATAGTTAGGCGGACGAGCATATGGGCCACCTGATGGTAAGTTGTCACCATCACCCATAGACAATAACGTTGTAAGAAATATTAACTATTCGTTACATCGTCAATGTGCCACCAACCTGGTTCACTCACCCTTCAAACCGGAACACAACAATACTGAGTACTGTTATTTGGCGGTAGAATAACTGATGAGTGGGTGGTACCTACCCAGACGGGCTTGCACAAAGCCCTACCATCAAGAAAAAAGTTTTCTTCATTCCAAATTTCATTAAATTCGGTTAAGCGATTTGGTCGTGAAAAAGCGACAGACAGACAGAGTTACTTCCTCATTTATAATATTTATATAGATGGCTACCCACTACGCTTACGGGAATATTTAATAAGTCTTAACAAACTGTGTACGGATCGTTATTTCCGTAGTTCGGTTTTTCCCAAGAGTGACCTACATCGAGTTATGTTGGAGTTCAGAACATCTATAGCTCATGGAAAATAGTGCTTGCGACTTCACGTGCATACATTTGTTATGTATACACTTGAACGAATAACGTTTCAGTCAACGGTGCCTTTTCGATTTGGATAGAAAAATATATTCGGGCATCACGTTTTTTTTAGGACAAAGAGGACACTATCACTAAAACTTATCTAATATTTAACATAAGACATCTTATAGATTCTAAAATCTAAATGTAGAAGTAACATAAATAGAAAGAATATCTTCAAAAAATATCGCTTAATTTTAATGAACAGTCTATTCGCGTAAAAATCTACCAAAAAGTAAAACTGTCATCTTTAGAGCTATGGATTAATGGTAGAGTCATGCTTTCCATGTCATATATTACAGTATTGACATTCGAAGTAATGTTATACACTGAACACATTGAGGCATGACGTTATCACAAACCTTTAATCATGATCTGGTACTAATATGACGTTCACGGACATGTCAACTGAAGCAAATACGCCAACTTATCACTCTTATTTATCTAATATCTTGACATAAAAACATGTTAAAAGAGATGCATCTCGCAAGTCTTAAGGATGCGATCAAAGGCAGCCTATTCATAAGCTTACATGTCAAAGTGACGGAGCTTGAAGCTTCTTTTATTAACTAATAACTCTTCGCCTTCACCGCCGACTTACTTGTAAAAGTTTAAGAAGACTTCGCTGAAATGAAAAAGTATTTATGTATTTATTTTTTGTCTAGGATTAAAAATAAATATTGTAATTCTTTTTTCAAATATTGAATCTCGACACAATTATCATTGAATTGATGAAAAATATTTACATTTATTGCCAAATATCATGACGAAATTAATGTACATACTTATATAGATGTAGAATACAAGTTTGAGTTTTATATCAAACGTAATTGAATGATATTGAGTTAGATAGGCAAAATAAATGATTCAATTAGTGATTTTTAAAGCAATCTGTTGTGTTATCAGGTTTCATACTTAATTGTTGGGAAAACTTTTTGGAGTATTATGATTTGATGATGAATTTTAGAAAAGCACAGAATTAGTCTTCATTAAATTATCTAACTACGCAACAAGAGTATAATATAAATAGTTTCCAAAATGACACTAAAATGTTTTTCTCACCATGAGAAGTTCAAAAATTATATTAAATATAAAAGTCATAACTCAACGAAAATATTCAACCAGTAATACTATTAACTATACTATAAAATTCTAAATCTGATATATCTTTCTAAAGTAACTACTAATTATTTAATATATTGTTTAAAAGCGCTCACATAAGCTAATTTAATTTGATTGAATGTAGAAATAGAATATCAATAAAGATTCTTCTCTTATAAGAGTTAGTAAAGTACGACATTTATTTCCATGGTATATGATAACGTATGCGTAGCGTTGTCATTGGGTAAAAACGTTAAAATAAAATTGCAAACATTCAAGTTGTTAGTGACAAAAACAGTCACTTAACCTTCGTTTCCGATGTCTACAAACTTACGCGCTCGACATAATGTAACTAACATTCCTTACATACTACTAGTAGAAACATGAGGTCATCGATCTTACAACCTCGACACATTCGCATTGAACAGTGTTGCCCACACTTTCCTTGTTAGTAAACATGTATTTTAAACGTAACGACGGTTGAATTGCCTAGCCAGTTCTACATATTCTGTATAATTTTATGATAAAAATACATACGATTTAAAATACTATTCTACAATATATTGTAATGTACGATAAATTAATACTTCATTTGTAATTTTATCGATAAATCTAGACAAATAAATATGGCGTCGATATAAATATTTTTGTTGCATTTTGTTTTGGCTGGCACCGACTCGAATATTGACAATTTAGGTACTATTTGAAAAAAAATAACTATCACTATATATTACTAAAATGTGTCATATATTTATTTTTTAATTTATAGTTTAAGAGCAAAGCCCTTTCCTGGGTCTTTCACGTGACATAACTGAATCTTATAAAAAGCTTTATTTTTAAACGTTACGTAACTAACAAGATGAAAAGAATGTTGTTATCAGATTAGAAGTAAAAATAAGACAAAATTTGTTAGAAATAAGATAGAACATGATTACATTTTGCTTATAATACGTTTGTATATGTGTAGGTATTCTTTGTACATTTTTATATTAAGATAAAAAATAATAGTAATATATGCCGTTCGAATGGAGACAAGTTCCTCATTACATATACATATGTATGCATAATAGATGTATAATTGAACCTCATAAGCCTAGAACTGCGTCCCCGAGCCCTCTCGTACGCATTAGGGTGGCGAGTTGGGGATGATCCCTACAACAAAAGATGTTAGGAGCGCATATCGATTTACCACCCCAACTGTTAAACTTTCCTAATGAACGAACAGCATTCGGACGCGTTCGTTATTTAAAATTTAAAAAATTATGTGTATGAATAAAATTAGCAATACATTCTGCCTAAAAGTCTAAGTACTTATTATAAGGGTTTTAATAATCTATACAATGAGTGTTCAGCGATATGCTTTATTAATCAAAGTTCTTTTAGCAAACAAAAGATTTAAATGCAAGAATTACCAGAGTTAAAAATATCTGTGGAATTTTATAATAGAAACGAAGACCGTACTTCAGGATTTATTGACTTTGTGGAGTAGGAAACTTGGCGTTATAAGATTATCCTCACTTCTCGTTTTTATACAATCATTGTCACTGATTGTTTGAAATATATTGTGACCAACTGTAGTAGTTCGGGCTCCAAGGTTATCGAGAGACCGGTCAATTTTATTTTCTAAAATGTATACAGATTCAATACTAGTAGCACTTAAAAGTAATATGTCATAAAACAAAATGACATGGAAATATACTAATCGAAATACCCAATATATTTAGGTAACATCCAAATATTGTCTCATTCATCATCATTACTTACTAGAAAACAAAGTCACTTACCGCTGTCTATCCCTATGTATACTTAGATCTTTAAATTTACTTAACGGATTTCTCTCCAGGAAGGTTTTTATATATATACATGGACATTATAGTAAAGAAACACTGATAATTTCAGAGGTTTCTATTTGACGTCGTAAAAAAAAAATCTGTAGTATATTTTGGTATCAGTTATTGCACCCGTGCGAAGTCGGGACGGGTTGCTAGTAATATACATACATAGTACATATTAAAACGAATATAAAAAGGTCAAACACTTTTAGAAGCAGTGCAAAACAATAATCAACAATGATGTGCTATTATCCAATTGCCAAGGTCGATTCGGATGGATCTAATAGGAGCCGTGGGTAGTCACGGTCATTATATATAAAGCTGTTTAAGTTAAAACAAGCAGTAACAATGGCATCGTTGACAATTGTAGTTGTGTTCGCGGCTCTCGCTATGTGTGATGCGGCGCCGAGTGACCGTGAGTCGATAAAACTTATTACACAGTTTATGACCATTTGGCACCACAACTACCCAATTCTATAGCTATGGGCTAAAACTAAAATATACAAGATTTTTTTCATATTATGAAATTTTCTTTTCATTATACCGAAAGTTGCCTGGAAGAGATTCTTTATTGTGTATTAGTCTGAGGCCAAATATTTATAAAAAGGAAATTTACTTTTTTTTTAATTTGTATTCTTAATAATTGGTACAGAATTTTAAGTCTTCGGTTTTCAGCTACTAAAAATATACAATTTATTTCTCATAATATTATATTGAGTTGATATATATATATATATGTGATTAGTTTATATAATATTTAATAGATCACACCGTGGTTTAAGAATTCATAAATAGAATTACTTTAGCTTGTTCTTTCTGAAGAGGAGCGGTAAAGTTTCAAGTTTTATAGTTTAAGCTACTTTACTTTGCGTTGGAAGTTTAACGAAAACTATAATATCATTAAGGTTCGTTTAAAATTTTATTATTATTATCCACTAATTTCAGGCTAATTAACTTGTGGCTTCTGTATTCTTGAAATGAATAAAAAATAAAATTATAACGAAACGGTTCAAATATATTTAAGCTGAATAGTTTTGGTGCAAGTTCATTGCATGTAATTTAAAAAAAAATTATACGCCTACAACTGAGTGCGCTTGACGGGCGTCAAAATAACTTTGGTTACATATAGAATTTAATTACATATTGAAATATTATTTTTATCGCATCAAAATATATTTGTTACTGACTTCGGTCATGACGACCCTCGGAGATAGCCAACTTTGCTGGAGATATCATAGACCATAGTGCAAAAGTGTTTACAAATACAAGTATTCTGTTCCGATAGCAATGCGACACTATCGGAGAAAGTACAGGCGCCAGACGAAAGGCTTTTGGAGCCACGGTATAGCAAGTAAGGAACAAGAATAAGCTGCTTTTGAGATTTTCTTTACAGAAAAACTACTTCGGACATAACTTCTTAGTTCACAGAGATGGTGGCGTATTGACGATCTCAAAGTACAAATTTCAATGGGCGGTAGTGAACACTTTCCTCGTGGTTCATTTGCATATATAAAATACACATACTCCCTTTTAGAGCAGCGAAAGAGAGTAGTAATAAATGCACGTAATCTCGATTGAAACTAAATAAACGACATAGCGTAGGTGTACATATATAGAGTATGATTGCTTCATCCGATTTTGACGGATAACAATCAACAAGACCGTTAATGCCGGCATTCTTGACACCATTCCATTGATATATATATTCAACCTATTCTAATGACGATTTTGTTCTAGATAAGAATTGATTATCATTATTTATGTCATAGTAATTCAGGTTTAAATCTAATAGATTATGTCGTAAATAAAACATGTTTGGAATATGTATATATTTTCAATTAAATAGCTTATATTCATAGTTAAATTGAAGTCATTTCAGTCGGGAAGCGATTCAAGAATTTCATCAATTCAGAAGCTTCCGGATTATGTGCAGCCAATGAGAGTAATCTATATACTTTGTATGTATGTGTTACCTAATACGTATCAAATGTATATACGTATTATACATGTATATATACGGATGTATGTATTAAACCTTATCGCCTCGTAACATTTACGTTTAGATATTTGGTGTTTGACTAGTATTTTGTAATATTATATTTATGTTTGAAAAAATATGCAGAGAGAGTAAATATGTGTGTGTAAGTGTATGAGTTTATACAAAATATACGCATGTGTGGATACTGTATAAGTGAAGAGCCATTGATGCAAGTAGTTCCTTTAGTCAATATTTGTTGAGAACCCCTTACCGACTGGTTTAAGCTCCTGCATATTTGATACGAAACCGGTTGCGATCTCATTCCCGAGATACTATGATAAAAATTTGTAATTGCTAAGACCGGTCGAAGTGGTTCATTGAAAATTATGATGTGTGTAACGTCGGTTGCTATTGGGATCAGTAAGAATATAATCGATAGTCGAGAGCAAAATTATGAAATCTTTTGAGGATATTTGTTACAAAAACTAGTTCTTACTAGTAGTCGCCAAACGGTCGATATCAACGGCGATCGTAATTAATTGACGTTAAAAATTTAAGAAATATTGATTCGAAATTTAAAAAAGGAAAGAAACATAAGGCTCAGCCAAATGATACCTTGTCATTATTACAATTAAAAACCAAAGAGGTTTGTTGTCATTGGGAATTAAGAGACTTAAACTGTTCTAATTTCAAATTATTTTATGGAATATAATGTACCTTTAACACTTATGAGTATAATGAATAAATTTTAGCTTTATTATAGTAAACTGTAACTATAATTGGTATAAGTAATTTCGATTGAATATAATATACATAACAATTTGAATACTATAAATATGTAGTCATTATTCTAACTAATATAAGAACTTGGTCTTAATAGAACGATGTTTATTAGGTTTTCTTCTTGAATTTTATAAGAAATATAAATAATATTTTACTCGATATACAATAAAAAATTCGTTCCATTTTCCCGCCATAACGCGTATCTGTCAATGTTCATGATGACAGATTAAAAAGATAATATAACGATTACCATAATCGCCTGTAATATAAAGATAATAATAATGAATATAATATTTAATATCGAGTATTACATTCTAATTAAGTCTTACATTACTACGTTCTATAATTGCCATCGAATAAATTCGTAGTCGTAATAACGTAGTGTATTAAAATGTGACGATGTTACTATAAAGTGGTATTTTAAAGTTATTTATAAAAATTGATTAAATTTTTGATACCTATATTTTATAGTTGATTCGCGTGGAAATTACTCTGCTGGATCCTCGTAGAGTACAACGATGGCCCAGTGAATACAATTCGTGTAAATTAGAATCAAATTTAACAGGTTCAATTTCGTACGAGCTAATGGCGCATTTCAATGAGAGTTTCATTGATCGGTGAAGAAAAAATATAGCTTGATAACAACAATAAGTAAAAGGGATAACTAGATGTTTTTATTACGCAAAACGTATTACTACGTAATTATGATGTATTATAACGTATTACTACGTAAAACAACTAAAGGCAAACGTCCCAATTAGGACGTATTCTAGTCTTTTTGCGCGTTCATAACATATCTGTTTACTACAACATCATTGATATGAACAATCAGAATACTTTTTGAGATAGTGCAGATAGCAAATCCAAATTGGCTTATTCGTAGTGAACGAGCGTGATGACATAGTTACTTTATATATTATATTTTATTATATAAAATAAAAAAAAAACTTTTCATAGTACTTACATTCGTTAAAACATACGCCGCGGTGCTTCTAAAACTTTGATGTGTAAAGCTAAGTCTCTCAAACTTTACGGACTCATTATTTATTCAGCTCGGAGACGTTTTACACCTACAACCGAGATGAATAAAAGAGGGAAATTCTTTTCGTATGAAAACATAAAGTTTAGAAAGAAAATATGTATTGTTTTCCTTTTAATGTATCTGATTATATACACATTTTTTTTAATTTATGATTTTTTGAATTTAAAAAAAAATTGCCAGCATTATGTTAATAATATTAATGACCACGTTATCTTTATTAAAATTAAAACCAATATGTCTAATATACTTTCAAACAGTCCCTCCTTTTAGGCGTAACAACGTGATAAGGAATGTAAGACAAAGACAGAAACATTTAAATCTAAATGACATAATATACCAGGTTTACTAAAAAAGTCTAAAAAATAACAATACATTCATTCCCTGCACCTCGCCTGGCCACACGATAAAGCTATCGACATTTCCGCCGTAAACACCACAATCCTGTTCCATGTAAAGGGATACGCTAGCCTCGGGACACATCCCAACAAAGTCGAAAAATTTAAGGTAATTTAAACCTTATCGTCAAAACCATAAGAACCATATATAAAAAGTAAATTTAAGTAGATTCAAAGCGATATAAATTGCCCCCTATTGGACCTCAATGTTTTACGAGGCAAAAACTCCACGAAGTTTTTCCATGCGACCTTTTTAATGGAAGTTTTATTTGTGATAAACCTACGAATAAAAACATTTGAATATCATATCTGCGTATACCAGATGTTAAGTCCAGTAGTTGTGTAGTTGAAGCATTCGGAAGCTGCCGCTTTGTAAGTAGTTTTAGGGTTCCGTAACTCAGAATGAAATTAAAGCAAAAAAAATTCAAGAGTTTTCTGCGGGCAAAAGACTTTGTACCTACAATCTAAAAAAATGAGTTATGAACTTGAGAATGTTTCTCAATGTCGAACTACATACATAAAAGGAGATTAAAGTTGGAAACGATATTAACAATCCTGTAAGTAAATAATCAATTTTATTGTATAAAACTAAGAAGTTTGTTTGTTTCCTTAAACGGCTTATGGAATTGTGATTATTTTATGCTAGATTGAGCAAAATCATTTCGAAATATTATATCTACAAGCTACGATCTGAGTTGGGTTAGACGTTTAAAACAAATGAAGCCGCACGGAGTCTTTTAATCCATCGTGTAAATACTAGAAGGAACATCACATCTATTAGTGTATTCTACTAAAACCCTTGTTAACACTTATAAGTACTATATTATGCTATAATATTATTATTATAAGATATTCGTAATCAATTTGTTCACCTCTTATAATGTTAGTTTAGACTTGACATCGCTTTGACCCATTACTTATAGGAATACTCTTTTGAAATGAAATATCTATTGACTCGTTTTGGGGGTAGAACCGATTCATAAACTACGACGGCAAACAGCATGCTGCCTCTTCGCCGCCACATTCTACTCCCTAATTTTTTCATGCACATTACAGATCATACATTCACATTTTATTTTACATTACATACATACATACATCCTTAACGTTACTCTACATATTATAATACGAAGTAGCTTCCCGCCGTATGTTCGCTTAGATCTTTTAAACTTCGCAACGGATTTTAATGTGATTTTCAGTGATAAACAGAGTAATTCAAGAGGAAGTTTTATGTGTATAATAAACGCATATTCTATCTGAGAACAGCCGAAAATTTCAACTTTCTAATTTGTATGTTTGTTCTTCAATCTAAGCGTTGTATTTAGTCCGTATTGTTTGTCCGGGATCATAAATTCTGTAAAAAACCGCCATTTTTATTTATAAACAGTAATACATACATTTGAGTAAATGATACAAACTACGACTTAATTATTCCTCTGCGTTAGTCCGGCGTTTTACATGTTTCGAATGTTGTTCTCGGTATTGTTATGCAAATACTACCGGAACAAGAACCGTCCTTCCTCTATATAATTATTGTAAACACAGAAACTAGGACACGAAATAAACTCATTAAAACCAGACATATGCATGGATTCGCGACATGCATTCAAGTATTCATATCATTTTTTTATACTTGGAATTCTCTACAATCGTGTTGTCCGTGCCTTTATTTACATTGACTTAAGTAGTATAATATGCTTGGAAGTTTTAATTTCCAAGTATACAAGAACCTATGTCACAGTCGATATATTTAGGATTCACTTTTAATAACCTTAACGTGACATGTATCATAGGTTTATATTTTCCCCTTCATTTAATAAATGAAATTAATTTTATTGAAAGTCAATTTGAACAGAAACTGGATAAGAAGCGAAATCAGTCGATTTTTAAGATCAAAATATAAAGCGACGTTCTAAATTTAATATTTAAAAATACGTTGTAAATATTGCATTCCATAACATATTTTTTATTCGATTAACCTATTAGAATCTGTACCTACAGTTTTTATCTTTATAATTTGTGCCTGAGTAAGATAGACTCTATCTCTCGGCGAGAGTGAAAGAGATAGTCGACCCTCGAGGCATGCAATATCTAGCTATATTCAAAAGGAAATACAAGCTAAAATAATATTAGAATAACTGAGTCAAGTATAAAAATCTCATAGTTTCATTTGTAGTTTAAAATAAAAATTAATAATGATTGTACATTCTTTAAAAAATGCTAAAGCAAGGATAGCGTGTTATTAATAATGGGTTCCAACGAAATCTCCGCCCTTAAATTAAAGTTAAGGCTAGTTTTTTGTAGGCGCCCGTCGTAATTTACTGTGAACCCAACTCAATAGCTGTGCTCACTATACTGGATGAGCCAGGTATTTTGAGTCAGCTTAAAAAAAAAGATAATAACATTTTTTCTATAAATTTATGTCTTAAGAAATATATCGTTTTGGAGAACTTTAACGCGATAGCTTGATTTATTAAAAAATAAAAAGGGTTTATTTAAATGTTCTAAAAATAAGAAAATAAACTTTTTAAAATAAATAAAACCATACGCTTTGTTACATATATATGTGCAATCATATGTTATAATCTTCATTTATTTGTAGTATAGGTACTATTGACCGTTGGGGACTTATCTGTCTGGAGTTACCTTGGTTTGACAGATCATGGTTACCATAAAAATACATTGTCATCAAAAATTTGCCAGCATGTAAATTTTCAAATCCGTATAAAGGGAAATGGTTTAAAAACTTCATAATAAAACTTTACTAATAATAGTTTTGGTAAAAATGATTTTTAAAGTTTACAAACATAACGTTAACAATTGATTTCGATTAAAACTTAAAAATATTTCAGACAAAACATACTAATTTGAAACGATGCAAAGTTTGAATTTGGCACAATAGCGAAACCCGAAACAAAATGAGATTGCGAAGGACAAGTTCGGAGGAACTTTTCGATGTAATCTATTCAAAATTCATAAAGGGATCCCACCGCCTCTCGTTAACACTAATTAAGGATGCTAGGCACCTCTTAGTACCCAACCACGTCAAAGCGCTAGGAGGTGATCGCTAAATTAACAAGATTACGTCTTTGAGATAATTCAGTACTTCACCGGGCATTACTTGAATACTTGCTTTGAACTGGCTACTACTTGAACTTGATTGCAGGATATTACTACTACACTTGAAATTTGACACGAAGCTATCTCAATGATTACAATATTGGTATATTGTTAATCAATTAATCTTAAAAATCATTATCATCATTACATAGTATATAGTAGTAAACAAAGTCGCTTGTCGCTGTCCGTCCCTATGTATGCTGAGATCTTTAAAAATATACAACGGATTTTGATGCGGTTTATTTTAGTAGATAGAGTGACTCGAGAGGAAGGTTTTTGTATATAATACATGGACAATATAGTAAAGCAACACTGATAATTTTAGAATTATCTAATACGACGTCCTAAATAAACAAATTCTGTAGTACATTTAGCGTCAGCATTGCACCCGTGCGAAGCCTTTTTAATGTTTCTATGAAATAGTGGATGATGTAAAATAATTCAGACTATTATTCCCTATATTAACCACGGAGCATGCTTTTTAATAATAAAATAAGAACTAACAATGCATACTTTGTTAATACAATCAGTACGGTATCATTTATTATTCAAAGAAAATTCGAATCCTCTGCAAATGCTATTTCATCTAAGATTTGAAAATTTTGATTGAAGAACAGCAATTTTAATAAAGGTCTCTGTATTGAATCGGTTAAACTTTTTTTGCAAATAACGAATCAAATTTAATTTTCAATTGGTTTTGGCTTTAGCGTGTTTCATTTATATAAGAAAGATCTTAATAATATTTCAGAAACTTAATTAATCTTTCAAAAAGTAAAAACAAGGAAAGTAAATCTTTAATACTTACTAATAATCCATATGAAATATTAAACTTAAAGAAGATTATAAACTAATTTTAGTTTCAAATACCTATTCGTTACATATGTTACAGCAAATGTGGCATTTAACCAAATCCCGGCTTGGGTACATTTCCAAATCCGTATTATACGGAGAGCCTAGGTTTCAAAGGAAATTAGTAGGGTCTGCCACGGAAGGGCGGATCCGAGGGATGGACAAAATGTTTCGAATAATATTAAAGATTTACAAACCGAATAATCGAGATATTTAATATACCACATTATTTTGGAACTACGTACTTAATATAATAATGTATTATTATATTAATAAAATGACAATTGTGTTATGCAATAAATGTTTCGTATTTTATATCCATTCCTTTTAAAGATACAAATTCTAATAAACATGGAAGAAATTTAATTAAAGTTTTTCTGTAATTTCTTTTCTTTTAAGTAACTTCCGACGTTAGTTCATGCAGCTATTACCGAGAGGGCTACATCTGTGTAGGAGATATTATAGTACTCAAATAACTACGCAGTACGCAAACAGTATATTATAGGTCCATTCTTCATTACCTTGCTCTCATATTTCCGCCTCGTAGACACTACCAAAATAGTTGAGATACTGGAGCGACTGCTTTCAGAGGCATCGAAGAGTAACATTTCTTGGCAGAAAACCGCAATATTTGTTATCCAACTTGGATAGCCTTATGTGCTTACTACTAAGCCAATGCTTTTATGTAAACTAGTTGCCCATCCCGGCTTCGTTCTAATAAAATAAGGATTTAACCCCGTAGTAAAATTTTCGTCAATTAATTTCTTCTTGATAATTTACTAGTATACGAGATTTCCATATTAATCGGATCGGAAGTTTTAAAAACAAATACATATGTATCTTGTATATGTTGCCTCTTTATCCTATTGTACTCAGTATTTATTTTTTGAATATAATAAATATTAAAATTGGCAAATACCAACGACCAATTTATAATATTCTATAGTTATAAATTGCGTAAATTTTAATCCCTTTATCGGACAGCCCCATTCTGCCCTTTGTCCTGGTCCAAACAAGAATCATACAGGATTAGGGACCGAGTGGGCTCGCGCTATGGAGATTTAAACGTTCTATATCAGGATTAGGGTAATGCGTGAAATGTGTTAATTCGTCTAAAATTATTATAGACCGGGAAAAGGAAACAAATTTTATCGACGGATTTGCGAAAGTGAAATCGAGCACGAGTAATTTACTTTTAATTGAATTTACAATTATTTTATGGAATCTTAAGCAACGTTTTTTATGTTACCTTTTTAAAGGAAATAGTTTTCACATTAGTCACATATACTGAGATCCGAAATACTCTTTTCATTGCATAAGAGTAATTACTTAATTTGGATTTACGTTAGTAACAAAAATAGTGTTGCATTTCTATTTCATTAATATGATACTAACAGTTCATTTTTGTCTTCATTTTACTGTTAACAAGAAGCATATTAGTTTATGAATTAAATTATAAACATAACTTATTAGTAAGTTGTGCACAGACGTCTAACAACCCATTCAATAAGTATTCTTGTACCAAGCTGTAGTACTTATCGCATTACGCAACAATACTTAGTATTGTTGTATTCTGGTCTGAAGAATGAACCACAGACACAAGGGATATAACAGTTCTCAAAATTGAGCCATTCGTTATGGAAGAAATGACTTAAATTTTAGTGTCAATGTCTACTAGTGGTGACAAAGTTCCATCAGTTGGCAAATTTGCCCGTCACACACGTCATGATATTCACAAGTTAAGGTTAAAGATACCTTATAACTATAATTCTAGTAAAAACTTTTTCTCTAATTATTTAACAACGTCATAGACAGTCTAACAGAGGGGTTACGATTATCCGAGCGGAACTGGAGAACCCTCGTTTAACCTGATGAGGGTGGGGATTAGAAGCAGCTGCTCTTGCTCTGACTGTTTGTAAAAACACGAGATTTTTTACATATATGAGGCTTTATTTTCTAACATAATCTTTAAGTTGAAGTACTATACCTACATAGCTACATACATATAATATAAAATATTTAATGAAGCAAAATTACAAATAGGAATACGACAAACCCATAATAAAACTCAATTAACATTCACCAGAAATCTGGATGAAATTTTTTTTTCATTGGCATATTTTTTTATTTGAAATTATCAACTGATAATTTGGTGTAGGTAATGACTTATTTTTATACACAGAAATACAATTTTGCTACTAGACCGTAATAATTCACCGGTAATCAGGCTCAACTGTCAATTGTAGATTAAATTTGAAATAATATATCGAAAAGAGGAATAGCCAATATTGTATACGGAAAAGAGTATCGCTGTCCTTCGTTAAAATCACAACAGACCGTCCCATCGAAATATGAGTGAACCCATGGTCTCGCATCACACATTAGCCGTATCAAATAAGTGCATGCAATTACACAAGGGACATTAATACAGCGCAGGCTGAAATGATCTATATACAAAGGGAATACTAGCTATATTTGTGTTTTCGTTATTCAATGGACAAAACGTTCTACACGAAGTCATGACTGCAATTAACGCGGTGTATGTGTTGTTTGGTCGTTACTGTGTCTATACGGCTCATCCGCACTTTGTAAATACTATAACATACAGCTGTCTCTTTCTTTCAAGATTGTATCAACGTGTAGAAAAGAGACAAAATTACAGCTAAGAGTAACAAATTCGAACACAAATTTATTTCTAAAATATATGGGAATATGTACTCAATCGGAATTTGAAAAACTAACACCGAATAATATTTAATATTTGTTGCATTTGCACTTTGTATATGATGAAAACATATAAATATAAATTTAAAAGGGGTGAAATTGAAATATAGTAATACGCTCTGCTCTACTCTGCTTTACGTACTTTGTCGAAGTAAGTTTTTTTCTCTTAAAATTTATATATAGTATTCAAACATATCTAAGCGGCCTAAAGTAAAAAGCATGCAATATTATCTAATGACGAATCATACTTGGTACATACGTTAGCATTTCGCATAAAAACAATTGAATTAAAGGTAACAAAACCAATTGAATACTTACATAGACATACAATTACGTAACAAAATAAATACACATGCAAATACGTCCGTTCAGTGGAACATTTTTGCAATATAAACGTTTTATTTTCGACAAACCCTCGGTATTTTTAACCAAATTTCCATTGGCTGGATATTTTTTTAATCTGTGCCCGGTACATCTCTATATAAAGTTCGTTAGTATTAACATAAAAGTTTATTGCGTTTGTGCGTGAGAACTTGTATGAACACGAAACTAGCGATGCTTAATTATAATATTTCAAAGGTTATTAGAAAAGAATCGTTAAACGGCGTTACGGGACGATGTTGCTGAAATAGAATTAAAAGGATCTAAGAGACAAATTATTATATAGACGATACGAACTATGTTCACAGAAGAGTTACATCCTTTTAGTTATAATCTCTTTACTTATTAATATATTCTTTTATTATAAAAAGATGAGATTTGTTTGTAGTAGAGTATGAGGGGATAATCACCGGAGCTAATGATCCTATTCTAATGTTTTTTTCTGTGGTAAAGCTTCATTAATTCTGAGTGCTATGGGGTATAAATTATACTTATATGTTATGCCCTAAGAGTCATCTTATTGTTTGTTTCCCCAAAAATATAAATAAATTAAAAATTAAACCAAATAATATTTTCTTTCTCTTTATTAGTAAGGTGCGCCCGAGGTAATAAGACTACTTCTATACTTTACAAGAACAGTTTCTCTCCCGAATCATGAAAAAGTGTCTATGAAAAAATGTGAAGGGATTCTTAAACGACCGGAATGAGTACAGACAGTGCTCTCCAAGGCATAGAAGAGTAGTCATCTCACAGGCTCCAGGGTACTATTATATATTTCTCCACATAAACAATAATTTTCTATTGTGAGCCCTTAAAAGGTTGCCCTCAGAACAATAAAACAGCATCGAACTATAAACAAAAAGATGACTCATAATTTGAAAACTTTTGTAAGAGTATAGAAATTTAAAATACTTATGAAACTTTTTCAGTTCAACCAAAGTTAAAAGTTGGAATTGATAAGTTAGAATTATTGGAGTTGGCGTGTTAAAAACTTGAACTTTGAAACTTAGTTTACAGTTTACACGAGTTATACGATGTTTCTTCGCGTAAATTATACTTTCCGAGGGACTTATAACTGCCACATTCTCGCATGGACAATGTTATAGTAATAATTATGTCAGAAACAACGCAACGTTATCGTATGAAATAACTTATACGTTTTATACCAATAAATTTCATCTTATAGACGACATTCGATATTCAAATATATATGGGACTAAAAGGGAAGTATCATCCCAAACATTATATAATTTTCCAAATCCGTTTACAAATGACAAATTTCCGATAAACGAAACAATAAACATCTTTTTGAGTGTATTTTTTTTTTGTTTTTATGTAATAGGTTGGCGGACGAACACACCTATGGGCCACCTGATGGTAAGTGGTCACCATCACCCATAGACAATGACGCTGTAAGAAATATTAACTATTCCTTACATAGTCAATGTGCCACCAATCTTGGGAACTAAGATGTTATGTCCCTTGTGCCTGTAGTTACACTGGCTCACTCACCCTTCAAACCGGAACACAACAATACTGAGTACTGTTATTTGTCGGTAGAATAACTAGTGAGTGGGTGGTACCTACCCAGACGGGCTTGCACAGAGCTTAGCTTCAAAATACACCAAGTGTATTTTGAAAGCATTTGTAAAGTTCGCGAACACCAGAGTTACTCCGATATATGGAACACATCTTAGCTGAAGATCTTGGGTGCAACTCCAACAAATTCTGACTTTGTGTTTAATTTACAAATCACCTCATGTTTTGCGAAAAATCTTGCATCGTTGCCACTATTAAAAGTTCACATCGAGAAATGTATTCTGTTTCTTAAAAAATAGTCATAACGTATTTTCTATCTTTGAATTTCACTTCACTCAAGAACATCCAAACTGAACAGAGTACCGTGGTATTCCACTTTTTCTGTCTTTTGCTCACATGACACGCAACAATTAAGTAAGCTTTTGTCCAGTAATATCCATACTAATATTAAAATTGGGATAGTACAAACTACTGGAACGATTTAAATGAAATATGGAACACATCTTAGCTGAAGATCTTGGGTGCAACTCCAACAAATTCTGACTTTGTGTTTAATTTACAAATCACCTCATGTTTTGCGAAAAATCTTGCATCGTTGCCACTATTAAAAGTTCACATCGAGAAATGTATTCTGTTTCTTAAAAAATAGTCATAACGTATTTTCTATCTTTGAATTTCACTTCACTCAAGAACATCCAAACTGAACAGAGTACCGTGGTATTCCACTTTTTCTGTCTTTTGCTCACATGACACGCAACAATTAAGTAAGCTTTTGTCCAGTAATATCCATACTAATATTAAAATTGGGATAGTACAAACTACTGGAACGATTTAAATGAAATTTGGTACACAAATAGTCTAGAGACTAATAGGACATAGGCTATTTTTTGGAAAAAAGGGGTAAGACCTTTTCATATACCAATCATCAATGTAGTATTTTAAGTTAATTTGCAGATATATCCATATTCTACGCGAGCTAAGCCGCAGGTAACAGCCATTAAAACAATAAGTTAAAAAACTTATTAATTATCCAATGTAACATAAGAAGATATTTCAGTAATAAACCCATTTATATATAAACCACCAATTTAAAATAATGTCACAAACAGAAGGTAGAAGTTGAAACTCTGAACGTAATTGCAAAACGTTTAATAAATTTATTTTAAAAATACACGGCGGCACTGGAAGCTTTTACTTGCAGCCTTCCATAGGAAGTGGAAACAGGGTGAAACTATTTTGTTCAGAAAATATATTAAGCTTATAAAACTGGTAAAAGTATAAGCCATTCTTCGACCTCATGTTTATATAGAAATATATCAATAAAGTGAATACTATGAACTATAATGGTTTTAAGTAAACGTTGTATGGATTAAAAGCAAGGGCATTATCGTTTTATATTATGGGTTTTTAAGGAGTTAAAATAATTGGCACTTACGTTTATTATAACTAAATATAAAATTCTTTATTGATAAATATTTATTGTTACACATATTTAAAAAATATGTATGTAAACAATACATTGAATTCACTCTCTTGAAAATATAAAGATTTATTTAATAATTTAATACAACATGCATTTCTGACTGAAATTTGTAATTTACCAAAGACCGAAATATCAAGCGAATAAATGCAGATAAAATCGTTCAAACAGAACTCCCGTTTGGCGATGTTTAAAATATATTAAAAACCGATGTTCACCCGGGCGCCAGTGACTCCGCAGTATTCGATTGCAATGATCACCGACAAACCCCTTGTAATCAAATGCTAGACAATCCCCTGCGTACAGTTTTTAATTTAAAATCCATTTACAAACAGCGTACCCTAGATGTACGGCGAGATTTCTTTCGAACTAAATTTTTGTATGAATTTTTCATTACTAAAGTGCAGCATTTATTTTAAGTTACATTTAATCTTTAGAAACTAAAAATATATGTACATTTCGACGAATATTTTACTCCGTTTCTATTTATTTTTTACTTTTTATTTAATTATCATCATCATCGTCGTTACGTCAGCCGTAAGACATCCACTGCTGAACATAGGCCTCACCCAACGATATCCACCTTGATGTACTAATTAATTATAATTAAATAGAACAGATTTAGGACAGGAATTTATTACCAATTATATTATTGAAAACAAGAAATCGGTTATTTGAATATTATTGTATTATTACGCTTTTAAGCGGACATATTTAATTTACGGTTAAAATAGATATGAATCAATTTAATCCTCCTTAATAAATTGCCTGTGGCTCAAGATTTACATACACACTACAATTTCAGTGTACTAATGTAGAGAGAGGGAATTTAAACTTACACGAGTCGTCACATCATCATTCAATTGCCATACTCAGAGCGTTCTGTTTTCCTAGTACTTGAGAGGGTGTTATACTAAGTTGTAACGTTAACAATACGTGGTGGTAGGGCTATGTGCATCCCGCCTGGGTAGGTACCACCCACTCATCAGATTCTACCGCTAAACAACAATACGCAGTATTGTTGTGTTCCGGTTTGAAGGGTGATTGAGCCAGTGTAACTACAGGCACAATGGACATAGCATCTTAGTTCCCAAGGTTGGTGGCGCATTGACGATGTAAGGAATAGTTAATATTACACAGCGTCATTGTCTATGGGTGATGATGACCACTTACCATTGGGTGGCTCATATGCTCCGCCAACCTATTCCATAAAATGAAAAAAAAAATCAAGGTGTAGGTAACATCAAGTAATGTATTCAATGTGGACGATATTTTTATTGCGCAATACATTCAAACATTTTTATACATTAAATTAACAAAGAACGTTAGTCCTTGAACCTTAATATTTGATACGTAATTTATTACGGTAATACAGAAATCATAAACGGAATATGGACGCGGGTCACGCATTAATTATTTTTATTTCTCGTTTCAACGACGTAACACTCTCGGTCACGTGTGAAATAACGATATAACAGATTAATAGCGGACATTATTGTTTTATTGCGAATATTATTCGTCTTCGACTGTATTTATATAAAACCTTTTTTTTAATTATATTTAACAATACAAATAATACTGATAAATTTACTGATAAATAAGTAATTAGGCAAATAATTAAAGCTGTCCGAAGATTTAATCAATATATTGAGTGCCTTTGTTAATAGTTAACTTTTGACGCACAGACGAGCAAGTCTATATTTTCGGCTTGTATCAATAATACATAATGTCATGTTTTTTAAAAGCGTAAAATTTTTATACAAAGCCATCATAAATCGAAATTTACATATAAAACAAATTTAATTTACATATAAAAGTATTTAAAACGTGCAAAGTTACATAAAAAAAAAAACTTGACGTTTTCGCTCGTCTGGAAAGTAAAAATTTACGGAATGAGAGAGGTTAACTTATAAGTAAATATATAATACGTTTAAAAACAATATCCATTAAAAATGAACTGGAGATGGGATGACCTCGGAGCTACACGCAAATATGCAAAAGGAAAATCGTTTATTTTCAAAGAAACTGTTTCAGAACACATATTGAACTAAGGATCCGTAAACCTTTTTTGAAATCGCTTGAAAATATTTGACATTAGCGTGTCGAATTAATATTCGGAACGGTTACTTTTTTTAATAACGTATCTATGAAATGATTCATAGACATTGGCGCTGTATGAAATTTTAACCATTCCATACCACCAACCAGTTTAATTGGCTTACTCACCATTCAAACCACAACACAAAAATTACCGCTTAACGGTAGAAGAAATGGAAATCTAACCTAGATGGTCGTGCATAAAGCCCTAACACGAACAATTACTTAATTATTTTAATTGTTATTCATCATCATCGCATACGACGTTCCACTAAATATTCTATCAAGTAAAATTGTATTGAATACAATTTACAATAAAACTCAAACCATATTTCGATTTCGGTTTTCCTAAATCGCTTAGCGGTCGGTGCCTCAGATCATCGAACTGTGGTGATCAATCAAATCCACAAAAACTTTGTCACTTTTATTGCCAATTGTAAGTAAACGAAAAGATTTACAGCTATCGGCTTACCGCGTCTTCGTACCATATTTTAGTTAAATTTAAAAATAAATTCTTTATTTTACTCTTAAACTTGTATTACACTTATAGCTTTTAAATTAAAAAATAATACATTGTTTTATAGAAATAATTAAAAATGAAATGATAGCCAAATCTAATTTTATTTTTTATTCGACGAGTTTGAAAAACAGACACCCACAAACAAAATTCCTAAACTATATTATTAAAATAGATTTTTTTTCTTATTTTTAAAGAACATTGTTTGGTAATAAAAAAATGTATGGCATACACTGACAATATGGTTTGTTGTGGTTTAGAGTAATCGTATAAAGATTATTCAATAGTGTTCGAAAAGCCGTCATCAACACATTTGTTCCCCAGCTCGGTCGTTAGTCATGCTTTCAACGTCAGAACGAACTGGTACGTTGACGGGCTATCCATTTCCACCAACCATTTACTATTGTCCATAACGCAGCATTATACGTCATAAATTTTCTGGCTAATAAATTTCTACGGTGATGCCTTAATACGTGCGTCATTTCTCTAGAGTTCCGTGTGCGACCCGAGAATACTATGATTTAAGTCAAATTTTACTTTTAATAGTTCTACTTTTATTAACTCTTATACTGAACTTCAAGCGTTTAATTTATTTCATTCTTGTCGTAATTTAGTACTAAAAATTCCCCAAAATCGTTTAAAGTGAACTAAGCTTTTGCCTAGTTCTGACGCAGAAGTAGAACGCTTACTCATTAATTTTTCACCAAAATACTGGATAGACAGAAATTGTGGTACACAATACTTAGCATTAGAAAGCAATCGGCAATACATTAACGGTGTAAGGCTTAGTTTGTATTTCAACAGCTTTATATGGGCATTAGAGTCACTTTTGATAATTTGGTATGCTCACCTGGTCATTCAAAATGCAACCAAGAATAGATTTTAAACTATTTTAATTTTTTTTTAATTACACGATATAAAGTTTTTAATATACTCTATATACCTACTAATTATGTCAGCAAACGGAATATATAGATTATAAATTTAATCATTATTATTCCAAGAAACAGTCTAATAAGAGAAAGTTAAATACAATTTAAAATACACTATTCGCAATAAATTTTACTAATTGTTAATACGTTAATACGAGGTTATTCAAAGAGCCCATTTATTCACAAAGTAGGTTTTAGCTTAAAGCAATGTCACAAACAGAATACATAAGTACGATTTTCAAACGTAATTGCAGCAAGACGTTTTCAAATTCGTTTTAAAAATACACGCCAGCACTCTTGAACTTTGCATTCTGAATTTCGAAGTCGTGTTATACAATCATAGGAAGTAAAATGGACATAATTATTTTGGCTAGATAACCTAGAGAGCCACAATGTATGTATATGCAGAAGGTAATAAAAATGCACTGGAACTGAGAAATGCGTAACAGTCATGAAATGTCATGAAATAATGTTCACTTTAATAATTATTACGTTAGGGATAAATCAAAATGACGTCGTACCTGCAGTACAAGTCTGTAAGAATTCACTTCGTATGTCACTTGTGACATGTTGACAGCTGACTTACACGGATACACCCACATTACATGCATCCCAGTCGTGGTTTGCGGTGAGATTCGAGCATCTTGTTACAGAATAGACCTACTGAAATCAGCTTTCAAAATCGATTTAGTGGATACGGAGTGAATGCTTATTGAATCACTACCTAATTTCGATATTTACAGCTAAGACTAGTATTAACGACGGTTCCGGACTATCACTTTATCCGAGCATGGTTTGATACAGTTAAAAACCCCGGGTCAGGCCATTAAAAGTTATTGGTCATTCCTGTCGAGAAATTTAGAGACAGCTCCAGAATTTGTAGTCTGAAAATTGGAAGCCCTTGCTTCTGCGCTTGAACTGAATTTTCCGTTCCAAAGGATTGTGTGATTGAGGGCGCGTTTGTGTTTGCTCAATAAGTTATGGAATTACAATAATTAATTTGTATGAATATAATTAGACTTAATTTAAATACAAATTTACTATTGAATTTATAGTATAAATTATGCTTTAAGTGTTTAAAATGTAGCATCGAAGAAAGTTTTAGTAAAAATTATAGGCTTTAACTATATAACTGTAAAATAAGACTAATATAATAAAATGTGAGTCGTAGGTATATTAAACGTTTATTGATTTGTACAGTTTACAATAAACAATTACATTTAATATTATGATTGTTTTATGTGGACTTAAATAAAAAAATCAAATGAAAATTTAACTAATTCGAAATTTAAGACAAACAGCAGAATCCAATTTGAGTAAACCGAGAAAGTTGGCACAAGTACGCCATGAATGAATCACAAAATCGATGTTGCCGGCGGCGTGTAAACAAACTTTGTGCGTAAATCTTTTTACTTTTACTGGCTAATGGTCACGTACTTACCGATTAACATTTGAACTAAAGTAAAATATGGCGACAGATAAGATAAATTAGTTTTATAGATATTTAAAATGAATCCACAACGTTAGGTAGTTTACACGAAACCAAAAAAATATACCTAAATGTAATTCTTTCCGACTGAGCTCGTTTATTCTACGGTCTGTATTTGGGTATCGGCGTATTTGGGAGGATTACCAAATATTCGTATTCGGCTAAATAACCGATGTTTTTACTTCTCTCTTTTACATACACATTGTTTAAAGCGTGTGAAAAATATATTAATTTAATACAAAGCCATATTTCTTCACACCGGTTTCTTAAACTATATTGTAATAACAAACATATAAGACAATATACGAGTTTGGTATTTAAGATTTTTGACCGTATGGCACAAACATAAGTACAAATGTACACAGGGAAATATTACATAAATACATTTACAGTATTGTATCATGTATCATAAAGTCTATAAGATAAACTGGTTTTATAAAAAAATATAAGGTTCTAAAAAGGCAACTTAAACTTAAACCGAATACTGGTAACACTTTAAATTTTATCGTAGTCGATTATACAAATAGGTATTAGCTAATAACCTTCTCACGAGCTTCGCTTGAAGAAGAATTGCGGTACAATAATATTCTTAAAAATTAGGTTTGTAATGTATTTTTAGCAGCAATAATATAATTTTAGCACCCCATGTGGATCCTACACGGAACGTAAAAGTTTAACGTACGTACAAGGTCATAATTTTCATGGAAGTCGTAAAAAGACGCGCGTTCCGCCATGTTGGATGTTTGGCGGGAAAAACGTTAGCATTATTTTTTCTTTTTTCTTTTAAAAGTTTACCTTATTTAATGTAATCTTTTATATGGTATCTGGATATTACAGAATTATGATATTATATATTTTTGTTAAAATTAAAACGTCAAAGAAATTACTTGGTCTATAATTTAAAGACTAAAATAAATATATGGTTACATTGAAAGCATAGACGGGAAAAATAATGTTTTAAATTTATTTACATGACAACACCGTTATAAAAATTCTTCATGAATGAGTCTGAAATTTTTAGTGCAATAAAATCCATTAATTTTTCGACGCAGCGAATTGTCACTAATCATACTTCCAGACAAAATTTTAATAAGGATTGAGCTCGGAACGCATTAATATTCCCCGAAGAAATTATTCAAATGAGATTTCGAAGTAAAGGAACGCGTTATATCGTGGACATGTCATTCATTTGAGCCGACAGAAGCTGTTACTCCATAAAACAACCCATGTTTACTATTATATATGCGAGAGGACAGGACGATAATGGAATTTGTGCTATGAAATAAACGCGGCACGTGGATTTAAATCGAAGCGGATTTAATCATGGTGATTATTACGGACTTTTCATGTGCTTAATTTGAAACTGTCTGATGAAACTAGCATTATGTATTAGCAAGCCCGCACTAAAGTATCGTGGTGAAATAAACTCCAAACCTTTTCTTTGAGAGGCAGAGCCTTTGCTTACTGCAAAACTTCATTTTTTTACATTCCAACGCTCCTTTATCGCTTCGTTTAGTAAGGCTTTTAAGAGTTATTGGCTATTGTCCTAGTTGCTTCTTATAGCTTGGGATAAAAGCATGATATGTGATAAAAGCATAAGATCAGTATATAATATACAAATATTGCAAAATAAACTTGAGAGGCTACACAACCAACTGACTTAATGTATTCGCTACTTTTTTGGGAGCTGAACTCAAGTGTCTTCCTCTACGACTTTACGTACATCTATTATATCTATGTAATAACGAGATTACAATTTTTTTCGTATCTCACCTAATTCTACTGATTTCTACTCTTACTCCTTAACTGCCAATGCTCAAGTCTCGTTTTATTTTTAAAAAGTTGATAAGAGACATTATTTTTTAACTAGCTTTACATGTCGGATGTCGATGTATGTATTTGTTTATTATTAATGTGCAGCTTTTATGTAATTACGTTTAATATATATATCATGAAATTTTAAGGCAAACATGTTCATTCAAAAGATTTTTATGAAAGTGTGAATTTTTAAGATATTTAAATTCCTTTAACCCTTAATAATTTATGAATTTCAATTGCAAATTGATTTCCACTGATTACATTAACACAAATTTAATTTATGATAATTGTCTTACTTTTATTATACTTACGGAATCTCAATAACTTAAAAAATCGTATAAAATTTTTGTTATAAATATAATAAAACTTATTTATTTTCATTTAAAAACATTAAGATGTTGCCTCAATAACTTCAACAATTAATCAAGAGTCTAACTCAAACACGTTTAAAGATTCTCTTAATCAGATAATGTTATAAACACGTACCTAAAAACAATGGCGGCGCGATTTAAATCGAAAATATTTTAATTGAGACATAGGTATAAATTCTTTGCAATACAGCGTAATTACAAATGTGTCGGAGCGCGGTATCTCGACCGCAGCGTATTTCGAACAAATTAACGATATATATAAAATCGTGGAACATTTAAATGAAATACTTTTAAAATTACCACAAACAAACGCTTTCAATACTTTACTCTCGTTACTATGTCACATTTCATTTTACATACTAGCTGTGAACGCAACTTCGGACGCCTAATAAAAAACTTACTATTTGAGTCTAGTTACTCCTTATTACATCAGCTATCTGCCAGTTAAAGTCCCGTCAAAATCGGTCCAGCCGTTCCAGAGATTAGCTATATATTATGTGTATATTGTGTATACATATGCATTTAGAAAAAAACTGTTATTTTGATATTAAAAACACACACTAAATTTTATCACATGTATAGATGATCATTCCAATAATAATCTTAAGTGGTATTAAATTAATAACGATGACGGTCCTGTCCTTTAGCTAAATTTGAATTGTACGTTACCCGAATATCAATACAGTTATATAACTACCAAACTTGTGCCATAAAATCGAGTGTAGTATTTGATAATATCAGTATCAAATATGAAATATAATAAAGATACTTTCTCTTAAGTGTTATTACAAAACCCTGAACAATTTAGGGACTCTCCCTTCGAGACGTCAGTCTTGACAAGGCGCTGGCGGTTTGAACGAATCACGTAAAAAAGTTTGGTAAACGACATCAGAGGGGAAATATTTAAACATTACTCATGGATGAAGGCTTTGCCCTAAGGGAAAATTTGATTGCAATTTATTAACTATTCGTCAACTTAAAACCACAAGGTCCTAAGGATCTGTTATTTATATGAATGAATAAATATTTATGAATGCAAAATATGTTTATAAATAATTCAAGAACTAAATGAATGTAAATAATCAATAGAGACGATATATCACATCTAATAAATAATCGTAGGTCTGGCCCTACACTTACTTTATTATTTAAGATCTTGATACCTTGATTATATTTTTTATTAACGAATAACTGATGAAAAAGTTTTTTATTGTTATTATACAACTCTAGCGAACTAAGTGCACACTAGCTTCTTATATAAGTAAAATATATAAGTAATATACATGATTTTTTATCGCGGCATATAAAATATATTTTATGGGAATAGTACGTTATTGTATACCATCGTCTAAGCCTTTACGGTATGAACTAAATAAGATGCGGGCGCCGCAGTAAAGAATTACGTCAAAAGTGATAAAATGAAGTGTTTGAAAGAATTTATACTATAATCGATCATATATTTTTTAAATATAACTACAAAAACATTTAATAAGATAAATAGACACTGGACTAACCTGAGGAGTTGAAGTGTTAGGAAAAGATGATCAATTCATCCACAATTATCTGAAAAGAAACAAAAAATAAATTACTCACAGTTTTTTCGAATTTACCGGACCTAAAACTTGTCCGTCTTAATTCCTGTGCAAATTAATCCACCAGTTAAGGCTGTACGTTGTATGTGAGTCAGTCATTTTAAATTTTAAAAAAGTAAATAAATCCTTTCAACGTAGGCCACTTATAGTAATTCGATGGTAACATTTACTCAAGCACGAACAAAGAGGTTTAATTCGGTCGAATAAAATATCTATGAAAGTATAAGTTGATATTACATCAAAACTTTGAACTAGTGTAGTAAACACTTTTCTTTTTTATTTAGATAATTTTAAATTTATTTAAAGCTTAAATCAGTCTTGACTTAAAGAAACTGCAAAAACTTAGTAGTCTATAAAAGACTATATACTAACTTAATATAACTTATACCTAAGTTAATAGACTATACAGACTACATCATATCGGCACAATAATATATAATATAAATAAATATAAATATGAGACAACATCACAAACATTACTCTGATCCCAATGTTAGTAGCTGAAGCACTTGTGTTATGGAAATCAGAAGTAACGACGATACCATAAACACCCAGACCATAGACAACATAGAAAACTAATGGTAATCTACATCGACTCGGCCGGGAATCGAACCCGGGACCTCAGAGTGGCGTACCAATGAAAACCGGTGTACACACCACTCGACCATGGAGGTCGTCGATATATGTATTGTTATATTGTAATTTATGTTTATATCATTATGTATTTTAAATATGAATTATGTAAATTTAAAAAACTATTCAGTCTAATATAAATACAGAATTATTTACATTTTGTGTATGAAATGTTGGTAAATAATAATAAAGACGCATTAAATATGGTCTCGAATGATACACGAGCTCAAAGGCAGCAACATGGGCTCAGAGTATACATAGGTATGTATATGTTAATTTGTACAAATCTGTGAATTTGCTCTGAGATAACGAGCCACAAACGAACTAAGTACGTCAAAACCCCTCAATGTAATAAATAAAGTTTAGCTGTATAATAACTTAAGATTTAGGGTATAAATATATTTTGTTGAAGTCAGTATAGAAATTGTATTTCAATCAGTACTAGAATTGATATTGAGGTTGTTGGTAAAGCCTAATTAAAACAACAAACTTGATCAAAAATAAAATAGATTTTCAATTTGTAAGTGTTAATGAAAGTGTTAAAAATAAAATTTTATTTATTCCTAACTAGCGGTCCCCCCCTGCTTCGCACGGGTGCAATACTGATACTAAATATACTATAGAATTTGTTTTTTTACGACGTCCAATAGGGACTTCTAAAATTATCAGTGTTTCTTTACTATGTGCATGTATTATGTACAAAGACCTTCCTCACGAATCACTCTTTCCATTAAAAAAAAAAGGAATCTAAATCCATAATTTTAAAGATCTGAGCATACATAAAGACAGCCAGCTAGACTTTAGACAGATATGATATACATAAATAAATAATAAACACAATACATTACTTCAAAGGCACTCCGAAATAAAAATGGCTGATAGGTCAAAAACAATATTAGACGGGTCCAAATGCCCAGATCAATAGGGAGTGCATGCGGTACGGTGTACTAAGGGTACAGTACGTGCTAGGGTCCTCCCCTCTGACTCATAAAGAGGGTGGCGGCTCCCTCTCACTTTTGAAGGTTTGGTCGATATAACTCTCTTTTGTTTTCGCGTTCCGAACTCATAGCGTCTCGTTCTAACTTGATACTTAAATAGTGATAACTATTGTCACAATTTTCAAATACACATTGCCCAGTTCAAGAGGTCAAGAGGTTCAGCTTATTTTATCTTAATAATTACGAAATTATTATCCTCAAATGTTTTAAAGATATTTAATTTTCATTATAACATACTCATTTCGTTACATAATTAGCTATAAACCTACGATAATTGTAAAATTTGTTTAAATAAAACAAGTAAATTTTTCCTTGCACCACAAATCACTATAGTGTAATTGTATAACATATTTTTAGTTCAAATTTAATAATTATTAATTAATATGTATCTACATATATACAAGAATTTAATATTTTCTTAAATTCACACACGAACGACAGCACAAAGTGAAACTTGTATGTGGATAAAAAAAGATTATAAGTTTTTTGGGATTGTTTGAAACTTATGTGGGTAAATAATAATAGATTTGAGGATTTCAATGTCTGTTTGCTGTTAACTATATTTGAACGGAATTGATAAAATCATCTTTATCTTGCAAGGAAAGTGTTCATAAAAACTATTCAAACGATTCACGAACGATTGCGAAATTTTAGAGTAAATTTTAAACTACAAGTTGCTGAAATAGATGGTGTATTATCAACCCCAAAATTTTATAGCTTCGGTCATTGAACCTGAGGGTGCATTACAATGGTCAATGCTACGCTTAAAACTTAGCTCATTCTAATAATATGAATATTTGATATTTTTTAAGTCATTTAAAACAGAAACCATTATCGAAACAATAATTTATTAAATAAATATACAAAATTTATCCAGTACAGAAAAAGCAACACATTATAGCTCGACAAGCTTCCATACAGAAAATACAAGGACTCCATACAACAACTGCTAATAAAAATAATAATATATCCCTGAACTGCCTATACACATTGAGAAGAGCCAGAAAGTGAGGATAAAACCATGGCCACCTATCATATACGGATAGAAATGGTCTCTTTCTAAGAGAAGCCATGTACAGACTGCAACCAAAATCAAGTCGTTCACGAACACGGGCTGCCTTTTTAGGGATTCGTTGTTTCGGGTCTTTATCAGCAATATGTAATAAAAAATTTGTAACTGGGTATTGTTCAAGACAATTTTTAATTTTTTTTACACCTCTCATAGACATACACCTTAATCTAACCCGTCTTGCCGTCGAAGCAACACCGCTATCTGCGAACGCTGTTTGCATAGTACTCGCTATAAGCTCTGGATCTTCTTTCATAGATTTAAGCGTCATGTAAGCCTGCTTGGGGTCTGTAGTAATTCTGGCGATTGAACGTAAGATATCAGCGCAAGCCGTTATACCTAATTTACCAATATCAATTAAAGATTCAGCGGCTAAAATTACATCGCTTGAATCTTTATTAATTCTTTTTTCCATGTCTTTATCTCGTTTCTTTCGATATTTTCTACGAATACTATCTTCTTCGCGACGCTTTTTTCTAATAATAGCCCTTTGTTTTTCCAATTCTCGCTCTCTCTTTTCTCTTTCTTTCTGGCATATACACGTTACTTTTCTGCGATGAGATGATAAATCTCTCATGGCTTCAGTCTCCCGGTCACAAATAGGACTACCACAAACACATGGCTTACGGAGTTTTGGATATTTTCGTTTAAGTGAATCTTTCCTCATTTTCTCACTTCTTTTAGAGCAAATAAAACTGCCACATGTACATGGTTTTTTTAGATCGACTTTTTTCACTTTTTTTGGACGACATATACAACACGAACAAGATTTATCATGAGGCTTAGTTAATTTTGGTTTATCTTTTACACTCACTTTACTTAATTTAGTAACTTTATCAATAACTTCTTCTTTATTTATAATGTCATAGTCACGCCTATTTAATTTCATTTCAAATAAGGGGCTTAGTTCTTTTTGTTCACTGGTATTTTTGTTATCTTTATGTCTAATGTGCTTATTAAACAAATCTTTCATTTTAAGAGGATTCATTATTTTTTCAATATCGATCAAACGATCACCTGCTGCTTTTTGTAATTCTTCTTTATTTAATCTCCCACCACAAGAATTACAACTCGCACATTTTTCATTTGCATCTTTCTTCTGTTTTTTTATTACCGATTTAAGTGTTTTCTTTATCCCTTTCGTTTCATCTAAAGAATCTATTTTTAGGGTTTTGTCATCAAAGTGTACCTTTGGAGGACTGGTTTTATTCTTTTCTATTATAATTTTACAATTGGAACATAATACTCCGTCATTTTTTTTATTTTGATTTATTGACACACTTATACCAGTATTATCAGCTTCAGGCCCATTAGCATATTTAGAATTTTTGTTAACTTTGTTACTTTCCTTAATATTCTTCTTCCCATTATTTCGTTTTTCATCTACAATTGAGAAAATAATTAAAATGAAAATTTAAACTATTTTCTACTATAAAGTAATAAATATTTAACGGTCTACACTTACTATCTAGTTTGAGACTCTTAGATTTCCTGACTTTTGTATTTTGATTTACTATTTGTCCGACTGGTCTTCGGTCGCTTTTAGAGCTCCTCAGATTTTCTAAACACTTATATTCACATGAAGGTTTTGGTTCAATAATATACGTATTATTTTCATTTTCACGATTATTTTTACTATCATTAGTAGTATTCATAACATTATTAGTTTTCTCTTTTCTTGAAAAAACGCCAGCACATCGACACAAAAATTCTTTGAAATTAGAAACACTTCCTACTCGTGAAGGAATGCTTTTTTCGTGATCTTTAAGCAACTGTTTATTATGGTTTAAGTGTCTTTTACTTTTCTTTTTGTTTAATTTAAGACCTTGCTTTGTATCACTCCTTCCTTCTCTTTTACTTTCATTTTGTACAGGAATAAATGTTTTACTAGTGGTATCTTTAAATTTATTTGGTGCAAATGGCAGGATCGTTTCCATTTCAGTTGTATTTATAGTATCTCTACACGGACAAAAGATTTGATTGTTTTTCAAATATTTTTCATTTATCCGAGTTGAAACTGATTTCACTGGCGGATGTTTATACTTTGTTGCTATTTTCGTATTTGGTTGAAACGACAGTCTTCTTACTTCAAAGGTTTGTGGATAGGGAGGAGGCTTATTTGAAAAATTTAAATTATTTTTACCTATTCTATTTAGTCTATTTTTTTGTAATTTTAAAGTGCAAAAACATCTGTTTAATTCGTTTTGTACACCTAATGTCTTATCTTGTGATGAAATAGCCATTGCTTGTGATCCATGATTACGTCTAAATGCTGACTTGGTGATAATATTTTTATCCTGGACATTTTCAATAGAACTTTTACGCTCATTACGTTCAAGTGCAATAGGTGATTTTATTGGTGTACCTTTTTTGTAAAATTCTATATTGAAGCTAAAATTCGAGCCAACCTTTACAGCTTGATTATTTAAATTTGTGGCATATCTCGGTTCATTTACTGTTCTTTTTGTTGTTACAGAGCGAGTTAAAGATGATTGTTGTTTTCTTATTTTATACTCAACTGGTCTTACACCAATACATTTATTTGAACATGGATTTTTTATCTGAGTACATATATTTTGCGATGTTTGCGTCATATAACATTTTTTATCACATTTATTTCGAATACACAATTCACGAGCTTTTATGCGTTTTTCGCACTCATAGGGATCACATTGGCCAGGTATACATACATTTGGTTCACATTCATAAGGTAATAATTTTTGTTCTATAGCAAAATTTTGTTTTGGTGGAGGTGGTAGTTCTTGTTTTTTAATTTCACGGTCAAATGAAGTCGCAGCATTCTTGGAGCGATTTCTTAACTTTTGTAACTTTAAGGTGCAAAAACATCTTTTTAAAAAAGTGGATGGTCTATTGTTTTTAACATTTGTTTGTTTTTCTTTTAACATCGTTTTTAACTGTGGACAAGTCGATACATCACACGCTTTCTTTTGCAGTTGAGATTCGGCGTTATGAAACGATTTCTTTGGATGGTTTTGTTTATAGTCTTTTTTTGGTATGCCACTGTGTACTCGCGTGTGATTGCGTATAAACTTTGCGTTTCTAACATAATCATTTGTTTCGTTTGGCGCATTATTATTTTTATAAAATTCAATATTAAAATTAAAATTAGACCCAATTCTTACGACCTGACCCTTTTTACTTTTATTTTTAGTTGGAAATTCACCCTTACTTAGTGCTTTAAACTGACTTTTTTGTGTCTTAAATTTAGCTTTTCCAGGGGTCATAGTGCCAGCACTAGATTTTGATTGTGAAAAATTTGTATTCCCTCCAAAATTTTTATTTCTTTTCATAATCCGCTCCAAGCATTTAACAGGGTCACATTCTCCAGGTATGCATGTTAGTGGTTCACATTCGTACGGCAACAATGTACTCGTAGGTGGCACAAACGGCTTTTGAGTTTCTGTACCAATACTAGAAGTGGTTTGTTTTTTAATTTTACGCTTTCCCTTGGCAGATTTCATAAACAAAGTGCAAAAACATCTTTTGAGCGTAGGCGAAGTATTAATCATTGTTGATTGAGACTTAGACTTTTTATCACCAATTTTTGCAAATTTTACTTGTTTCTGTATTTGTGTTTTGGCATTGCTAAACTTCCTTTTAGTTTGATACTTTCGTGTAGGTTTGGGTTTTTTACTAATTTCAAGACCGTGGTTATTTTTATTTTTATAAAATTCAATATTAAAATTAAAACTAGAACCTATTTTTACTCTTTGAATAGAGTTTGAGTTTAGAGTGCTTACTTCTTTGGGCTTGAAATTAGTGTTTTTATGATATTTTTTATTGCCTCTTGTTTGAGTAGTTTGCTTATATTTTTTCAACGAACGCGTTGTACTTCCAATATTAGACTTCTTAGGGCTCTTGGTCGACATTCCAAATTCTTTATATTGTTGCATCCTTCTCATTTTAATAATTCTTTCACATTCATAGGGATCACATTGGTTGGGGATACAGATGCCGGGAGGACATTCATAATCTTGAAGATTAATTTGAGGAAGTTTAGGTTCATTTGTCATTACACTTTTATTACGTATTTTAATATCTTTGTTAGCTTTCTTCTTCTCATTTTTTTCTTTAGGTATGTTAGAATTTTGATTATGAAGTTGCAGTGTACAAAAACAACGTTTTAAAAAATGTTTCTGTTCTGTCGAACGATCCATTTTGTTAATCGGATCTACCTGAGACCTCTTTGTGCGAGTTGCAATTACCTCGGATTGCTGGTTCTTCAGTCTTTTTCGAATTACATCTTTTTGTTGATTCGATGGTAGGTTCATAAGGTACCTTGAAGGTTTATTTTTATAAAATTCTATATTAAAACTAAAATTTGATCCAATTCTTACCATTTGCCTATCAGAATGTATTAAAGATGACCGCGGAAGATCACGAGTCTTGATAGCTTTAATTTTTTCCCTATTTTTAAATTGTATTTTAGCATTTTTTGTTGGAAGCTTCTGACTGTCAATTGAAACAGAACGTGAATCTTTAAATTCTGCAGTACTAGATAACTTTGACTTTGTTCTTTTCCTCATAATTTTCTCGCACTCGTATGGATCACATTGCCCTGGTATACAAATGCCAGGTTCACATTCATAAGGAGCAAGCTGATACCTCTTCGGTTTTACATTTTTAGTATTAATTTTTTTATCTACATGCTGTACCTTACTTATATGAATTCCTTCATTATTTCCTGTAGAAGGCTTTTTTGATTTAATTAAACAAAAACATCTTTTTAAAAATGCTGCTTTAGAATCTTTCCTGAGCTGGGCGGTACAAAAACAACGTTTCAAAAATGACGATGTCATGGTCGAAGCAATTCGATTTGGAGATTTTTCAATTTCAGTGACCTTATGTCGCCTCAATTTAGATTCTCTAGGTGTGCTTATACCTTTTTCTGTGATGATTTTTCTTTGATTTCTTTGTTTAATTTCTTTAAAGTCTTTGGTTGTTTTTTGTATAATAGGTGGTGATCCCTGATCTTTAAAAAATTCTATATTAAAGCTAAAATTTGAGCCTATTCGTACTACTTGCTGCGAAGGCTGAACAACGTCGGATTTGGATCCAAAAGCGTTTGGAGATAGTTTTACCGAATTTTCCTTTGTTTTCATTTTTAATTGATGACTTTTCTGTGTCCCTATAGAATGATTATCAGTAGTTATGCTAGATGCAGATTTTGTACTTTGTACTGTTACTATACCAGATTCTTTCGTAATCTTGTTTCTTCTTTTTATTATTTCTAAGCATTGGTAAGGATCACACTGACCTGGAATACATATATTTGGTTCACATTCATATGGCAGTAAGGCATTTCCTTTTCTTCTTCTTTTCATTATTTCTAAGCACTTGTAAGGATCACAATGACCGGGTATACATATATTTGGTTCACATTCATAAGGTAATAATGAATGCGTTATTTTCATTGGTTTAAAATCTGTATTTTGCCCTCTGCTGATTGTGTTATTTGGTATTTTTGATACATATTTCATATTTACCTGCTTTTTATTGTTTTTCATAGCCGTTCGGCCTTTTTTATGTAACTTTAGTGTACAAAAACATCTTTTTGTTATAGGCATAGCAGCCGATCCTTTATGAATAACTTTGTTAGACGTTGATTGCGATTGTCGGTCAAAGTTTGTATTGTAATTTTTTATTGTACCAATATTTTTTACTTTTTTTGAATTATCCTTTACTGGTTTATATAACTCCGCATTAGAGGAATATTTAGATGAAGGTAGGTGTTTACTGAACGAAATATCAAAACTAAAGTTAGATCCCAATCGAACAGAGGATTTATTGCCTTTCAAGAATTCCTTAACTCTACCATTGCTAGTAGAAATTGAAGATTTTTGATTTTTTTCGTAAACATTCTTATTTATTAATTGTAAATTCATTGTGCAAAAATTTTGTTTTATATATTGACTTAGGTTTGTAATTTTCCTTTGGTTTAGTGACACCAGTCTCTCTTCTATGAAACTCAAACTCGATTCCCATTTATCATCTCCTATATGGCTTAAGCTATAACATTGGGACTGTTTTTCTACAACCATTAAACTTTCTTTACGTTGTGTTGACTGGATATGAATTGGGCTAGAGCCAATTATACTGTTTATCTTTTTACATGAATGCTTGCTACTGTCGCTTAAATGCTTTTGGCAAATCAAAATTGGATTGAGCTTTGTTGTAGCTCTATTAATCGTATATTCCCTGGGAAACATAGATGTTGTTAAAATTTTCTGTTCTTTTCCATTTTGATTTATAGAGTTTTTTTGCAAATTTAGTGTACAAAAACATCTTTTTATTAAGTGACCTGGCATGGTAGATTTATTAGTTTTATCTTTTTGCTGTGACTGTGTAGTTACATTGGCAACATTGAATTTGCTATTCTTTTCTGTTTTACCTACTTTTTTAATTCTAGTACGTATCTTAGTTTTCTGTTCAATGTGAGGTTTAGAAGATATTTGTTTTGTAGGTATGTTTGTCTTAAAGAACTGTATGTCAAAACTAAATGATGATCCAATTTTTACGGCCTGATTAGAACTGCCTCTAGTTAAATATTCTTTAATTTCACTAGTATTGGTTTTTGTTTTCGCTGAAGTCTTGCGGTCCTTTGATTGAGGTTTTGATTGTATCTGAATAGCTCTTAAGGATTTATTCAAATAAGTAGAGCTGGAAACAGATATTTTTTCTGGATGTTCCGTAACTGAACCAACTTCTTTCAAAGGCTTTCTATTTATCCGATCTAAGCATTCATAAGGATCACACGATCCTGGAATACACACAAATGGTTCACATTCGAAATAATTTAAAGGTAGATCTTTTTTTGTTTTAGTACTTTTATTGTATGTTACTATGGCGTTTGTATACAAATCATTTATAATATTAGTTCCTATTGTAACCATTTTCTTTCTTTTAATTTTTTTTTTCTCCTGAAGTTTCAATGTACAAAAACATCTTTTGAGAGTGCTCCCAATTCCAGCTTTTTTATAGAGATTGTTATTAATTGGAATAGTTGATTTGTCTCTTAGAACTTTTTGATTCCCTGACTTTTTATTCGATTTGACATTAATTCCGTTTGACAATATTTTTAAATTAGGCGAGCTTATATGATAAGGATGTTTTGTTTTATAAAATTCTAAATTAAAACTGATATTCGAACCAATCCGAACAACTTGGCGATCAGTTTTACTGTCACTTGATTGGTTCATAATTATTTTTCTATTTTTTATTTTATTCAATTTATTTCTTTTACTTTTGTACATCGTCTTAGAATTTACAAACTTAGTTTTAAGGGTTGGATGAGGCGTTGATGTTGAACTTGAAATAGATTTAGGTCTTCCAGTTTGAGACAGGGTAGCTACAGAGTCACACTGACAGAACACTGACTGCTCTTTTATTTTTGTGTTCCTAGCATTGATTAGTTTGATGCATTTGTAAGGGTCGCAAATATCTGGTATACAAATGTTAGGTTCACATTCATACGGTAGCAATATTTGTTTTTTATGAAATCTTTTTTGTCCATTTTTCTGTAATTTTATTATCTCCTGATGTGTATAATAAGTATTTCTTTCAACGTTGTCATTGGCAACATTAAACGTTAACAAGGATTCTTTTGTAATCGTACTTTTATTCGTACCGATGATACTTTTTGGTTTTCTTTTTTTGGGTTTTAATTTTCGAGGGCAGAACGATGAACAGCTTTTCGAATTATCTTCCCCTGTTTTTGTATTCGTCATTGTAAATTTTATTTGTGAACCTTGTTGACGGCGATGTTCATTGTTATGTATTTTCCTACGTTTTTTATGTCTATGATCGTATTTAATTAATGATTGTTTTGATTGAGGTTCACCTTTATTTTTAGAAAATTCTATATTAAAGTTAAATGATGAACCTATTCGTACGATTTTTTGTCGGCTAGTATTTTCACGAGGTGGACCTATATTCAAATTCTTAGTTTTAGTTTTATTTGTAATGGCAATACCCGGCATAAAAGCATTTTTCTTGAGGTCTTCAGTTTTAAAATCTTCATTTTCTGTTTTAGTTATTGTCTCTTTCTCACCAATAAAACGCCGCCACGGATTGGCCTTCACAAAGGTTTGTTGTGCTCGTAAACGAAGACTTTGTTTGTTCTTTTTATTTAATATAGTTGCATCTTCTTGTTTTGATTGAATTTTGATGGTAGGTTTAATTAATGGCGGAACAATTAAGTTGCACTCATTACTTTTACACCGTGAGCGTTTTTGTTTAAGCTTGACAAAGCACTCTTCTGGAATACAGATATCTTCGACACACTCTGGATAACACTCCCAGTTTTTTAAGATTTTTTTTCGTTTTAGGTCATCCTTAAATTTGCTTATGGAATCTTTTTTGATATGCGATAGTAAATTGTTTTCAGGACATTTGCATATTGTCCCACTATTATTTTTTTTAACTTTATGATCCTTTAGTTTTGATTTTATATTATTTTTTAACTTATTTATTTTTTCTAGAGATTTTTTCTCCTGCAGATCAAGTTTTTCTCCGATCTTTAATTTTGTTTCGCTGATCTTTCTAATTCCTTCTAGCATCATTTCTTTTATATGTGTTTTGGAATTTCGTAAGTTTTCGTTGGATATAAATGATAAATAGCTATTTTTTTGGAGACTTTGATTTATTTCATCGTCAAAAGTGGGTTTGAAATCGGTAAATGGTACAGGATTATAATCTAGTATTTTTGGTGTCCCCTTAGACAGGTGTTTAAGCATACCACTGAATTTAAATGTACAAGTACAAGGATCAGATTTGATGTGTTTGGTTTTGAATCGCACTGCTCTTTTTCTGTAGTCACCAATTTTATCTTTGATATACCTGTGCCTATGACCACCATGATAAGTACGTTTCAGTCTTTGCTTATCGATATGTTTATAATGATCATCATATTTAGATGAGCAAGTACAACAGCTGCAACACACGCTTAATTCTTTTGACTCCAATTTCTCGCCTCTATCAACTAAATCAACTAATTTCAATATCTCCTTAGAATATTGTCTATTTTTTAATTTTTTTGGTGAAACTTTCACAGGAGGTTTTAATACAGCTTTCGATTCAAGGCTTATTGTACTATTAGATATCAGTTGTGCCCTTATGTCGTCATAAACACCTCTAGTTCTAACAAGTTTTTCGAGAAGCTTTTTTTCACGAAGTGGAATATACTTTCCGTAGTAAAGACGATCGATACGAGTTCCTTGAGAAATTATGCGTCTCAAAGACGGACGATCGGCCTCGCTTCTGTACGTGCAAGAAGTACAGGAGCAACTTTGAGCGCCAATATTATTTGCATTAGTAGTCTTCATATTGTGTTGCTTTTTCTACACCAAAATACTACAAAAACAGCAACTTTCGGCCGAATAAACTGAACATTGTTTTCAAATCACAGCTAAGCACAACACATGCCACGATTTTATACACCTGAAAATACAAGTTTATTCTTAACTGAATCATATAGATATATACATATTAACAAATTTTAATGGAAGTATTAATTCTTTTTATTTCCATATGACCAAAAATATGATATAAATATGATGAAAATTATTTACTTGTTAAATTATAATAAATTAAAATTAAAAAGATATAAAATGTGAATAAATACCTTCAATCTAGTTGTAAAATAGCAATACATATATATATAAAATATTTTAACTAATAGGTACGAATAATAATATTGAAAATGTCTCACCAAACATAAACGGATACAAAATACTCCGACATATTCCGACGGACATAGAAAATTCCAAGTTACTGTCAGCTCTCCAACATTTTAAACATCGTCTCCAAGAGAAGACGATAGTAAAATAAATAGAAAAATACAACAAAGCGCGAAGTTCGAAACCTTACAAACTATTGTCAATTTGAAACATTACGAATTGACGAGTACAATTATTGAAAGATATGACATCTATAGCAGCCAGGTTTATCCGAAGTTATAATTTACTTCGCAATTTATTAAAACTACTTCTTATAACATAAAAATTAAAGTTATAAATTAGTGATAAACAACAAAACATTTTTTTTGGGGGTGTAGAAATCAATCATTTTTCATACAATTTATAAAAAGCTCTATCGTAAATCGTTATCTTGAAAGTTGTAGTAGATATTTATTCATCACGGAGGTTAGTGACTTGTGAGACACCTGCGTGACAGGTTGCACAAAAGTCGAGTCCCGAAACAAACTTACCTTGTTAGTTTTAAAGTTTCATCCAAACAATATTTTGTTACTGTACACACACACACATCATGCACAACACTATAATTTCACCGCAAGTACACTTTAAAAGTAAGTCATAAATTAGTTATTCCGCGAGTTTAGACCGAAACTCTACACGGCATGAACCAACTCCCTCACTCGAGCAGTTATAGGAAACTAAAGTAACGGACGCAAGCGGCAAGTAGCAAGCACGTTTCAACGTTCATACAGCGATTTAATTTCAAAACAATCATTGCTGCGCCATCTACACAATATTTGAGCAACTAGAATATCCATGAATAAGATTACTTGAAATGATTCACACGTTTGAGCATAGATGGCGCTGTAAAGAAAATTATAAATTATAGTCCATAACTAAGCTTGAATCAACATTTCTTGTTTTTATAAAAGGTTAATTGATTCATTATAATTATGACAGATTAAATAGTTTTTGTGGAATTACAAGTCTTAAAAATATAATAATAAATAATTGTCCTTATGAATGTATGCACATAACATCTAAATATAGATCTATCTATCATCAATGAATAATCTGTATAAAATTTTACATGATTTTATTAGATATTAAAATTATAGAGAAATATAAATATATGGAATGAAATTTGATAAAGATAAATTATTTAATGTCAGAATATAATTACAAATCATTTTACATTTATTCACTATTATCGCTTTCATTGTCCGAATCACTTGATGGCCACATTTTTCTAGTATCTTTTTCATTCGCAGCTGTTTCTAAATATTTGTTTTGAGCTTCAATTACACTTTTGCTATCTGTACAATTTGAATACATGTCTAACGCTTCAGAATTCAGTTCTAAAAAGGAATGTCCCCATGAGAACTTTGATAAATAAAAATTTGCTTCTTTTTTATGGCCCGTAATAAACATTGCCGCAGCTAAAGCCTCAACACAGCTGAGTTGGTATGGCTTGCCATAGTTTATGGGATTGGCCGCCACTAAAAATGGTAACAGTCTTGGATGGGGGGATTTCATTCGTTGAAATGGTGTCTCATCGATTTTAGCCCATGAACAATCTATGACAGCCAATCCAAACTTCTCTATAATATCTTTATCACTTGGACTCACACACTGAGTTCCAACCGGCGATAATACAAGGCCTGGAAATTTTTGACCAAGTTTTAAGTTCTTAATAAGTTTATGCCGCGAGAGTTTTCGTCCTGAGCATTTCTTTGGATCACAATGGTTTAAATCCCACATGCTTACTGCAAATGTTGCTTCTACGCCTTCAGTATCTGAACTTTCTGAGCTATCATCACTGTCTTCCGACGACTGTATGCTTAAATCATTTAACCTTTCTGCATAATCTCGTTGGGTGTGTTGGTTAGATCGTTTTCCACGGACTGAAAATTTTTTAGGAGGCGCCATAGTGACTTAATTAATGGAGGATAATATATTTAAAATATCATAAATAAAGTATAATAATCATAAAAAAGTATGTAATAAAAATAAAAAATAAAACAATATTTGTTTTGATTGAGACAGACAAGCTGACACGCTGACAGTGACAATTGACAATCAGCATTACGACAGGGCCGCCAACATAAAATATTATTGCGAATGAAACACTAGTTTGCCATTCTAAATTTTTATAAGATGATTAAACTAAGTCGCTTAGTAAGATAATAATAAATTTCATGCAGATTTTTTATGTATTTATATTCTCGATTGATTTCTGGAAAGTATAAAATATTCTGTATTACTTTAAATAAATAAAATTAACGTCAACATGTATAATATTTATGTCATATAATTAATTTATTTGGAACTTAAAAGAAAAATAAAAAGTGACATATTTGTCTGAATTGTTTTTTTACAAATAATTTAAACTGCAACTGCTGTACTTAAGATTACCTATTACTAAGAATATAATTATAATTCAAGATTGATTTTACACGCGGCAGAATGAGCAGCGCCTCAATGGCGGGTAATTATGAATCTTATCTTCTATTCAATATATTTAAAATGTTCTGTAGTTTAATTTTAAAACATTCATAATTGAATTCAATACTCTTAAATTTTATTTTTTATATTTACTGGACGTTTTTCGTTATTGTATTTCCAGTATTGATAGAAATACTAGATTTAAATAGCTTATTTTAGCCATCGCTGTAGTAGTTTTTAGTTCTTGTGACGCCTATAATATTATTCGAAACAATGGTAGAAATTATAAAAAACTGAAAATAAATTGTGTTTCGATTGATTAGTTTATTACAACGATTAATATAAGATAGCTTCAGTTGCAGTAACTAGATGTATATCCGTGGGATATCGCGTAGAAAAAAAATGCTACGTCAGTATTTTAATAACAACAAAAACATACAACAAACAGAAGCTGAATATTTCCATGTAACTAAATGAAATAAAAAAAAAAATCTTCTATATACAACCATTCATCTCTGATTTCACATCCCTAAGGGATGAACAGTCATGTGCGTTACCGTCTGGCATATATTCATAAACTGGAGTTTAAAACTGTAATCCGGATTTAAAATTTTTTTAAAAGAAGAAATTCGATTCTGTAATCCCTAATTTTACCACCTTGGGTGAATTATTTTGAAATATACTCTAATAGCTGTTTATTCTTATGTGTTTTTTAAAAAACTAAGAATTTACACTTTCATAATAGACAATGACGCTGTAAGAAATATTAACTATTCCTTACATCGTCAATGCGCCACCAAACTAAGATGCTGTGTCCCTTGTGCCTGTAGTTACACTGGCTCACTCACCATTCAAACCGGAACACAACAATACTGCGTACTGTTGTGTAGCGGTAGAATATCTGATGAGTGTATGGTACCTACCCAGGCGGGCTTGCACAATGCCCTACCACCAAGTAAATAAAATACTTTGGAATTGTTATTTTATAGAATGGCATTACGTAAAGCTCTCATCGATTCGAAATGCAGATTCTACCAAGAGGATAGCAAAGAAGCTTAGTAGCCGCTCTTTGTAACAATTGTTTACCCCTGAGATACACTCATTTCTCAAGGAATTACAATTCAAAAATATATATTCATGATAAGTATATGTGCAATCAAATCAGTATTAGTTAATTGTTTGTAGGGTAGCCCGTAGTTGTTAACTATTTATTTATTAGTAACCCTTTTCTATTTTTTTTTAAATCATTAAGTTCCCATGCTTGGAAGCATATTTACTTTGCAAAGAACAAAAATAATAAAACAAAGAAAACATTTTCTTGTATTTCGATAAGATACCCTACATATAACCAGTGGCGTAGCTAGGTGAGGAAGGGCCTCGGAGCATAGAAAAATAATCGGCCATCCACCTCCTCTTTCCCATCTCTCTTTAACTAATTAACCCTTTAAAATTATAAATACCAAATAAGAAATCTTATCCGCAGGGTCATAATTTTCTAGCTTCAGAAGCTTAAGGTTTAGTTTAGAGGGCCCCCTGAAATCCGGGGCCCTGGTGCGCTGCACCACCTGGCCCTTCGATAGCTAGGCCACTGCATATGAAGAAAATAAAAAAAACAAAAACTCTATCCTACATTATAACTTTGATTAATTTTAGGTGTAATAGCTATCTACTTATTACAGTAGATGACATGGCCTTTAACTATATTATTCTAGACATAGACACGTTACATTATAATTATGTTTTTGATAACAATGACAAATGATGATAGCTCGGCTGATAAGACTAATTTAGTTGGAAATTTCTGACATGTCTAGACTTTTTGAAATTGGTTTTTAGTGTATTATATTTTAATGGTTCTAACAAGCAAAATTCTAGAGATTTGGTTTATTTTTACGTAAAAGATCTTCGTTAGTTGCAATATATTATTGCATGATAATAATAGCATGTAATGCAAGGAAATTGGGCTAGATCGAACTTGACCCAGGTAACTGAATTTTCTTGTTAAAAATCTAGCTCAATCTCAAGCCAAATAGAGAGCAAGGCTAGACAATATCCCCGCCTCCTCTACGCTCATACTATGCGTCATACCATCTCAGTTCAACAACGCTCACGTCCTTACCTTAAGTTGTGCAATAAGGTAAAGTGAATAATTTAGTGTTTATTTATAAACCTTGCGTAAAACATATTCCTTACCTTACCTAAGAAAATATCGTATAAAGAAGCAACTGAATTTTATTTTGTGTTATTTAAATCGGAATAAATGTTAACGATAATTTTTCATAATTTCATTACAAAAGTGTATTCATATATGTGATTGGTCAAAGCGTATTCAATAAAATATATATTTGTTTTACATGTACTGGGTGATGTTGTTCGAAGTATAGAACATTTAATTTGTTTTATACACGAAGTTTTTAAAATAATAGGGCTCACACAATACAACTAATGATCGTACATAATTTAATTCGATCGATTCACTGGTATGTAATTTTATTTCAAAGTATCATTGTTGTCGGGGGAGTGATAGCTGAATGCCGTTTTTTCTGCGCTTACGAAATTTTCACAGTTTAAAAATTTGGTAAGATAAGAAATTATAAATGTAATATATTTCTAGCCCAGAAAGTATTTTTGAAATATCATACTTTTGTTTTATATTTCATTTTCATAATAAACCAGTAATTTATTCAGGTCCAAAGAACCTCATTCCAATCGAAGATTAAGATAAGCATACCTTAGATTAACAGCCATATTCCATGCGACTTATATCTCTGCAGTGTTCTTAATTTAGAGTCCGTCATCTTTAGATATAAAGCGACGTTTTCTTAATTGAATTTTAATTTACTTCCAAAATTCCGATAATGACTACACCTAAAAATTTTCAGAGCAAAACAGAAGAAAATATTTATTAAAATGTACTGGTAACTTTGTTAATGTACATTCATAATCACCAAATGTAACATGGAATAGATCGCGTTTTAGCAACCTCTTTTGTATGTACATCTGGTGGTATTTTTATAGTGGTTAGTCATAATTTTAGAGGTTGGGCATTGGGCAAGCTCTGAGTCTCAACCCATTTGAGTAGGGACTCAGATTCTTTACATTAACTACCGTCAAATAGCAATATGTGCATAGCGTTTTTGTGTTAAAGTTAAAAGGGTGAGTGAGCCAACCTTAGTCCTAAAGTTGATTGCGTATTCGTGATATCGATGCCTGTAGGTAGTGATAGTGATTTCCCATCAGGAGGCCCATTTATCTGTCCGCAGACCAATATCATAAAAACAAAAGAGAGCTTTCTTTAAGTAATCACCCTGTAAACGTCTATAATTAAAGTCGATAGTGTAAGTCTTTCACACAGTAAATGACTTATATATTCAACACAAATTGTCATACCAATTACTTACAGCACTGTCGACTCACCGCCTTGATGGCAACTTGCATAAATGATGACTAAACTAATCATTCCTTTCCTTTGGAAAACTTATTGGAAAATTATCATTCTTACATATTCCATCAACTTATTCATATTTAAGATCTCAATGGTAAATGTTAAAGGAAATTGATAATTTGTCATTCAAACGTTCGTTAAGGATGAACAAGTCTTGGCGAATTGATATGGTCTGATTAGGATTTTATAGCGTGGGCTTGGCTGACTCATGTAGAGCGATTGCTAGACCGTGACGAGTCTAAATTAACTAATGTATAAACAATAGGCCTTCAGTATCTACTACTATTAGATGATTTCAAAAATGGCTACGCCTTAAATTGTTGTCATTAAACGACGTTTATTTCAGTATAGCTGAAAAGGGGCCGACAATAAAATGAGAAAATTGACGGTAGTATCTCATCGGTTGTTGGTTTAGTCGGATATTTAAATTTTAACCGTTATTCTGCTACTAATTGTACATTGGACGAATATGTTATCTCCCTTGTTTTGTAATATTGATTCCCTCGTCCTTCAAGTCGAAACGTAGCAAAATTAAGTGACGCTATATTGCTCAATGGAATAAAGTCATAAAAAATAGTATGTTTTTTAATGATTTGACCAAGATATCATAACGAATTTCCATTGGAGACTAGCCAACTGCGCAGAAGATATTATACTGCAGTCTAAACAAAAGTGTGAGTGTATAGAGAACGTCTCTCATAATCCGATTTAAGGGCAATTTTACGCAGAAGAGAGCTCCGAAGTTGTTCTTGTCTTTCACTGCTTTGATGTCAAGTTTAACCATAAAACTAAAGCATAATATATGAGCTCTGTTTGTGTTCTATATCACACTGACTATACGCAAATACGTCATCATTTTTTATAATAGCTGTTGTGGTGCTTCCAATAAATGTACCATAATTATTAAAACGACATCAAATTATTCAAAGATTCCCCCAGAGTCATCGAGTGTTGTCAAAATTAGTTTAATTTCCCTTGACACGAGTTTTAACATTTTTTAGGTTAATAAGGACACACACGAGGTAACGACACGTCGATTGATCGTTATTATGTAGTTACGTAGTTAAAGCCACCAATTTATCAATACAATGGATAAAATAGGTTGTTAGATTGTTAAGAATAGCATAAAGCTATAAAGTCTTAAACTATTTAGCAATCCATATATAATCAATGGCTCATAGCTTTTAATCATTGTGTATCAGTCTCCTACCTCATTGCGGGCCATAAAGGGATAGTTTGCAGCATAATGTTCATAACTATTTGTTCAAGTATTTGGTTTTCTAAAAGAACCACGGCAGTTTAAATCTTTAAGAAATTACTTATTGGAGAGGGTTTTGTGTTAGGATTCAGGACAACAATAGCTCGAGATTTCAAGATTGAGCCTGAGAATTTTGCGTTTATAGGTGGAACGTTAACAATTTTAATAAAAAATCTTTTATATTTTAGTTGCTTCATACCTCATTAAAATGTTACGGTTGTATAATAAAACATTAATATCATGTGTTCTGTACAGCCTGCTTCAACTACGGGGACGCGCCTAATTCCAGCAGAGGTGACAAAAAGGACAACAGCTTGAACATAATGGACGCCGGATGTAAGTACAATTTAAAATATAATTTACAAATACTTTTGAATTATTATGTCACAAAATTTAATTTAATTTATAAAACATTGCTTAGGAGACATACATTGCATAGAGCCCTTCGAAAGGCAGCTAGAAACTCAATAATTATTCTTATAAATTAGCTTTAATAAAATTAAATTGCTTAATTGAAAATAATTGCCTACGATTTTTCATTCAGATTGTTCGGTTTTATATTTAATCATTTTATGTGGCTTTACTAACGTACCCTCTGAAACTACTTTGTAATAATTTAATCATTCAAGTACTTACTGTTTTATAGAACTTTACATATTAATATTAATGTTTCTAAAGAAATATTGAGTAGTTCCAGAGAATGTTCATATTTTAACAACATGTTCTTATACGTAATTATGATTATTTCACATGAATCATAAAGAAACGTCTGCTTGTAAGATTTAAATAACAAACTCAATCAAATATCAATATGGATCGTAGGTACAAATCTCAGCATCGTATTTTCGTGTTAATAAAAATGTATGTATGTATAACACAACACGTGCTTGGTGAAGTAGAAAGGTAGAAACCCATTTCGAGGATGTGTCTTTTCCGTTTCAAGTGCGGAATGAAATTGAGTCATATTTCCGCAATTTATATTATTCTCTATTGATATTATAAATGTGAAAGAATCTCTGTCTGTCTGTCACGACCAATCCGATGAACCGAATTTTATGAAATTTTGGTATGAAGCAAACATGAACTCCAAGACATCGGCTACTTTATTCCCTAATACATGACAACCAACACCCTGAAACGCGACCGAAGCTGCGGGCGACTGGTAGTTGTTGAAATGTTTCTCTTTACGGTGGGAAAAGCTCCCTTCAGCGTGAAAACAATTACGAGCCGTTACCTTACTTTATAATTAAAGGCCACGTGTTAACATCAAAATCAATACCGTAAATGTTCGTCCGACCTTAATATTTGAACGGAAAGTTTAAACAGTTTGCCGATACATAAATTAAAAGTTCTGTTACTATTATCTTTAATTACGGAGTCAGAAAGTTGATGCGGGTTTTTAAATTTTTATGCGCAAGAACAACAGGCGAACACGGTATACGACAGTGTAAGAAAAATAATTATCCAACTTCTAGATTCATTTGTAACAGAAGGCTGGGATATAATTAGCCGATACAAACAGTTTCCTCGCCATATTTTGCTATCGAGTGCGATATTAACATTTTGTTTTGTTTCTATCTCCACTTATTCTTTTAAACGATTTGATAAGGTTTTCATTAATAGAAAGAGCATTAAACGTGATAGGTGTATATTTATCATTTGCAAAAACTTTGCACGAAATGGCTAGACTATATTACGAACAATTCCGAGGCTAACCCTGGCTTAACTCCTGGTGATACATCAAAATATCAAAGTAGAAGTAGTGAGTAATTGTAGGTAGCAAAAGGCCTACGAGAAAGTCTCTTAGCAAATAACTATGGGTCGAAATTAAAAAGATTATAGTCGATAAGTCGTTTTTCTAAATTTCTCGAATGAGATGCGATGTTGGTTCTTATGAATAGTAAGCGCTGCATTATTTAATGTTATATAGTAAGGTGAATTTTAATATGTAAAAAACTTTCATAAACTATTTATGTATAGAAATTAATCTGTGCTATATATATACAAATATGAACTAAAACTAGTTACTGTATAAATCTGTGCTTATTATATTTTTATTATTGATATAATCTTGTCATTACAATAAAACTTTCAACATTTTTTAAAAGTATTATTTATATAATATATTTAGTACTTACCTTCGTGATCCACTGTAATAAAAATATGCAATTAGCCGCCGCCATTAACCATAGACACGTATATTTTTCGTTATATGATGGGTAGAGTCCTAATAATGTGTGTGTGTGTGTATTACATCCTGATGTTAACACCGAAAGCAAGGTCCAGGTTATTGATATGAAAATATTATGTACGCCTAAATAGCGTACTGATTGTCGCCCTCGACGTGTTTTAGCATTTGGTCAAATAGTAGTTTATGTCCTTCTTTGTCAAATTCAGTTTGAAAGTGTAATAGGCAGATAATAAGACATCCAAACGGATATTATTCTCGCATTTATATTATTAGTATAGATTGATATGCCATCGATTATTTTGTATGGTAGGTCCACACGACACAGACCTGGCACAAAAGTAAGTAAGTTACTAGTCTTGAGTAAAATAGTCTATCGACCAAATGTCTGTATGGACTTTTCATTACCTCCGACTTGTAATTTTTTGGATGTAGAGTTTTTCAGTCAATTTTCTTAGCAGTATCGTTACAAATCTCGTTATTATTTTTTAATAATAATTTAATCAATTAATGCTTATTCACTAATCAATTATTTGGCTCCAAATATTACGCAGGCATATATACTTACAACTCTCATGAAAAAATCCAAACTTTTTCATGCAAAGCTCAGACTTTTTCAATACATCAACTTTTAGCTGCGCTGCTAAGCTGCTAAGTTGTCTGTGTCAAATGGACCGTCCACAAAAAATAGTATAAAGTATTTATACATCAATTAGTACATTTTATCGACTGTGCTTTTGAGCTTATGCAATTAATTACTTAATATATTCATAACAAGAACTGAAAAAATGAATCATTAAAGAAATGTTATGATATGAATCAAATGGTAAGAGAAACATAAAATTAACAAGTACAGCGAAGAAACAATATTAAATTTGATTAATTGTTAACCGTTTGCTAGTGTTGACGGTAACATAATCGCTCGCATGCCGATAATAATATTCGAGTTGTTAGCCCGCACGCGACTACAGCGCAATCCTTATACATTCTAGAAAATAAAATATCCTAGACGAAGTGTTTAAACAAGCTTCCCTAGCTAAGCTCTTAACTGCCATCATTATACCGATATACTCTACTCTTACTCTATAATTGCTGTAACTTCTAGATAGGTAGTGTATGCATAATACTTTTTTTTAATGCTACATTTTTATGATTTTTTTAATTAAATATATATTCTTACTAATATTTTAAATTCGAAAGTAACTCTGTCTGTCTGACGCCCTTTTACAAATCCATACATAGAATTTGATGAGATTTTGTATGAAGCAAGCTTGAACTTCAAGGAGGTAGAATACTACGGTTTTATGACGCGACGCGAATATATCGTCGTATTTTTAAGTGCTGGGAATTATACCATTAAAAACGCATATTTTTATCAATAAAAATAGCTTATGTATAGTTAAACTAAACACAGGGCCGAGCAAAGCTCGTGAAATATGGCATTTAATTAAATTAATCTATAATAATATTGCATACTCGCTGGTATGGCTGTCTTGGTGAGTAGGGCTTGTTTAAGCCCGTCTCGGTACCAACTACTCATAATTTATCCTTCTGCGAAACAGAAATACTTTGCATTGTTTGAAGGTCGCAGAAGGCAAAGTAATTGGCACAAGGGATATAATAAAATAATTTCCAATGTTGGGTACGCATTGATAATGTAAAGAATGATTAAAATTTGGGAGTTATGACCACATACCGTCTCAGGTGGCTCATATGTCATCCGCCTACCTACAAAAATAAACACATAAAGATCAATTCTGATGACCAAATCCATAATGTTATAATTAATTAAGTTTAGTCAACCGATGATATAATATTTTTTTTATTATTATAATGTCCCTTGTCATGCTATTTTTCGTAATTAGGTTAGCGTTCTTAGTTTATTTGTTCGCTTGTCCTTGACAGTTTTACTAAAGAAACAAACTTGGCCTTCGTTTATAATTAAATTTGAATATACGGTCCCTTAAAATATTACAAAGAAAATGCAATCGATAACACAGAAGTGGTTCCTGAAACTGCCGCGATGTCTTAGTCAACACAAAACAACTTTCAACTTATCATTATTACGTTATTATAAAAGTTTTAATTAAAATTTTAGAAGTATTTGATATTATAATGTGTCATTTTGATAAAGGTTCAGAATGTTACGTCCAGTTAATAAATTACAATAATTTCAAATAATTCGCCTCATATGCGCTTTATTTAGTATAACAAATATAATAAGTTATAAAAAATAATATAGACTATTTATTTGATTCTTTATATGAGACAATTATTAGTTTTATCCTTATTTAATTAGACTAATTTTATTCTTTAAAACATACGACGGCGCTCCACGGGTCAGTGACTCCGCTACGAAACTATGAATGTTTTGTGTTAGTCGTCCGTAGCACCTTCTACGATGAAGACGTGCCATCATACAAAGATATAACATTAAGTTTTTTTTGTGACTCGCATTTAAATGAATGCCTTAGAAATGTATCGGGGAAAATCGAAAATGAAATCCAACAGTAAGTTTTGTCATTTATTTATACAAAATTGACATCATATAAAATTTGAATAGTTTTATGTTACCAAGTTCAAAGAAAGTTACTGATTTCTTAAATAGCCAACAGATGTTACAAACTATATCGACAGCCTTAATTATTACATAAATAATATAGTGTTTATATCGATTGTCCTTTGAGAATATGTAATGTGGATAGTTCAAGGTATTTAGCACCAATCTTTACCATCGTTTCGTTTAGAAATGTGTAGAGCTTTGTGCTGTAGGCAACGAAGGCATTAGTTACTGCTTGAATTAAACCTCGATAGAAATTAGACTGTGTTAATTTAGGTTTTATATCATATTTGCGATCTTTTGATTTATGTACTTTTCAATAAAAAATATGATTTTATTTATATAAAAAATAAATAAATAAATATTAAATGCGATTGCTTATTAATTTATAGCCTTAATAAAGCTGTTTGAAGTTTTGTGTTCTAAATATTGCAATCAAGGAAATACTTTGTATTAAATTGCACAACGATCGGAACTATATCGATACAATAGGTATGTCTTGTTTATTGATTTTCTAACAGCCAATTTAAAGGTTTATGACGTTTAAATTTTGAACGCATTTTTGCCATATGGGTAATTTGCAGATCTAAATAAAACAAATTTATTATTTTTCTATAAATTAAAATATCTGGAAAATATAATATAGAACCAGAACCTATGTCTTAGATACATCATAAAATGTTTACTGAAACCTGAAATTAATCAAACTCGCTTGTTTACAAGCCCTCTTGAAATTGATTGAAAAAATCTTTCACTGGTAATAATAACTATAAAAAACAAACTCGTAAATACATAAAGCCAAACATATGCATTGAGTAAAAAAGGACTATTTTAATGTTACAAACAAACACTCCAATTTTATTATATGTTTAGATTTATAAATTAAAATTAAAACAATCATGTAAGAACTGTTCATAAAAGTAATGTATTGTAGTCATATATGGGTATGAATATGAGAGTATGTTTGCATATAGGCACGTGTATAATTTCTTATGTGTACGCGATACATATTTTTAAATTATTATGCTTACGCAGCGTTTAAGCGCACCACATTTTTTGTGTAGATTCGTTTACCTGGGAAAAAACGTTTAAAAATTTTATTTTATTTAGTGCTACAAGGTTTTAATTATGTGATAGTTAAATAAAACTACAGTTGCTTTTATTTTTCTTTAAGGTTTATTAATAGTTAGTATAAAAAGTAACAGCTTAGATACTATAAATCTCTTCAACAAAGCTTTTTGTGTACCTGGTTATAGTTTTGACAGCGTTCTCTTCAAGGTGTGGATTAACAATATTATTGACTACATTGGATTAATTGTTACCTATAGGAAACATCTAACAACATAGAAAAAATAAACAAATAAATATTACGAAATATATATTAAAGTTCCATATCTACTTAATTTGTAGCTTTATCCTGAATTGGTAAAAAATAAATAAATTCTACCCCTTGGTAATAATAATACCGTTACTTACGTATATATATACATTGTCATAGTTATATATTTTATTTCCGATATTGTACTGTGTTGATTTTGTTTCGAATATATATGTTTAGAAACTTATTTAATTTTACGCATAAACTATTTCGCACTTCTGACTTTGTAATTTACATTTTTGTCCTACATTCATACATTAAGAAATAATTTAAATTCCTACTAGGAACAGATAAAACAGACACAACGATTAAAAAAATATTAATATATATAATATTAATTATTAACATATTTAACTTAACAGTAGCAATGCACCGTCCGCAATCTGCTTCCTCCCGTCAAGAGGAGGAACTGATTCAAAAGAGCACGCGTGCTCTCTCCAACACGACCGACCCGTTGGAGAAGTTACGGCTCCTGTGTCTCTCTCGTGGCGCCTCAGGAATCGTCGGACTTGGAAGGTTTGTCAAATTACCTGAAGATACAATTAGAATAAAAAAGAGCTGAGATGGTTAGAACGCGTGCATCTTAACCGATGATTGCGGGTTCAAACCCAGGCAAGCACCACTATATATATGTGCTTAACTGTGTTTATAATTCATCTCGTGCTCGGCGGTGAAGGAAAACATCGTGAGGATTAGACACATGCAGGTTTGCATGTGTCTGATTTCATCGAAATTCTGCCACATGTGCATTCCACCAACCCGCATTGGAACAGCGTGGTGGAATACTTTCCAAACCCTCTCCTTAATGGAAGAGGAGGCCTTATCTCAGCAGTGGGAAATTTACAGGTTGTTACTACACTTAGAATTATTGAATTAGTTTCGATATTAGTATACATCGAATAAGTTAGCTTACCAGTAATTATGTACTTGTCGGTCTTGTTGGTCGTATGGCCACCGATATCGGATTTGGGATCGATCCCAGATTAGGCTATTTATTTTGTTAGATTTGACAGTAGAAAATTTTTCAGTAGCAGCATTGAGTCTGGCACAAGTAACGTACAAGTAGATAATACGAGTGCACTTTCTAATCCATCACTCTCATATACCGATGCAAAATGTAAAGGAAAATCCGATTTTTTTTATAATGTTTTGTTGTGGGATTCGTCCCTGAGACCTCAGGATCTGCATCCTTCAAAGCTAAGCAATAATCCATCGAGGTAGTTAACATAATTACTTAATTGCTATGTGTGTTTGTAATTATCACATATGCTAGCAAAGATCGTTATTTTAACTCGCTGAACGTATAACGTAAAGCAAACAGACTTATCATTAACACTCTTTGGATATTAATTAGGTCAAGAAGTAACTTGACACCCTTCAGTGTTCTAGTCTAAGAATAGTGCCTTTGATATTACGACTACTGCCACTGGAAGTGCTTGAGAATGTTATGAAATAATGATTTGTTTTTAGGTGGCCACTGTTATAAAAAAAGTTAAATTTTCATATCATCTAAAATTTCAATGAAAAGAATTACTGATAATAGCTATTCTTAAATTTGTAATCTGCAATTATATTGGTGCGTATAATAAAAATAAATTCTTATATCACCTAAAATTTCAATGAAAAGAATTACTGATGACAGCTATCCTTAAATTTGTAATCACGTAATGTCTGCAATTATATTGGTGCATATAATGAAAAACCAAATCGAAAAATCAGCATACAGAGCTATATGATAAAGCTAGATTTTTCGAACGATATTCCCTCATTCTTTGCCGCTTTATTAACCCCATCATTTCTGTTTGACTCTCTGAAGAAAATGGGTGGTGTTATATATCTGTTTAATTGTTTCTTAGCCTGTGCCCGTAATATTTAGATCCAAGATATCACGCGTCTACAATCATTATACGGAATCCTATAAAATATAAGACTGCAATACAAAACTATGAGTGAATATTGTCTAAGGAGTAGAAACTCTAATAAATATATTTGTATCTAAATTAGATATTTGTTGTTTTGACTTCACTTTGTTATAGTCAAGTTGACAGTCGCAAATTGTATGTGATTTGTTTTAATTTCAGAGTTTTCCGTCGGATGGATGATGATGGAAGCAAGCAGCTTAATAAAGAGGAATTCCTCAACGGTATCAAAGAGACGGGATTGGAAATAAGCAAAGACGTATGATACAACCTTTTTCTTTTAGACCCTACAAAAACCTATGTGAGATATTAAGTTTCGTTGTTTTTTCAGGAAGCCGAGCAGTTGTTTAATAAATTCGACACCGATAAGAGTGGCTCGATCAGTCTCGACGAGTTTCTCGTCCAGATACGGGTAAGATGTTAAATGTAATTTCGTACGGCTGTTATTGCAAACCGCAGTATGTATGTATATAGAACGTAGTCAGTGGCGTAGCTAGGTGACTAAGGGCCCCGGTGCATAGAAAAAGAATTGGGCCCTCACCCCCTCTTTAACTAATAATTACCTTTTAAAATTATAGATACCAAATAAGAAATCTTGTGCGCAGGGTTATGATTTTCTAGCTTCAGAAGCTTAAGGTTTAGTTTAGAGGGCCCCCTGAACTCCAGGGCCCTGGTGCACTGCACCACCTGGCCCTACGATAGCTACGCCACTGAACGTAGTATGAATGTATCCACTTAAAAGAAATAGAAATATTATTTCCTTGTCTTTTATAAATGTAATTTTCTCTAATGTTTCAAATTGAGTAATATTTTTGTATAAAATTATTTATTTTTACTTCCAGTGAAGATACCACAGATATCTCAAAATATGCGCCATAAATTTCAATTTCAAATGTTTTTTCCACACTTTGAGAGATACCTTTAAATTTAGCTTGGAACGGTTTATAGAATTGTATCATTTTCTAAATTAATTACAATTTCTTGTGTGCGATATCACCAAACCCTCAAGAACACGTGAATCTTTAACAAAGACTATCGGTTCAGGTCCGGACAAGCACTGCTCTCATATGCTTCATTATGTTTTATAATTATTCATAGATGTGTAACGTTCCACGTCATAGCAGAATAATCTATTAATTCTTCTCCTCGAGGAAGTAAAGACTTCCAGCTTAGCCTATATATAAATGTACAGATGGTTGCTTACTCATTCTTTCAATATATTAATAATAATTTTCAGCCACCGATGTCAGAATCGCGTCGCGCTATCGTCGAGCAAGCGTTTAAGAAACTCGACAAAACAGGTGACGGCGTCATCACGATCGATGATGTTCGCGGAGTTTATTCAGTCACTGCACACCCAAGGTGAGAGATTTTGGTGAAAATCAATGATTAATTAATATTAATTATCTGTTCGTGTATCTTTCGAATAGGTTTGTGTAGTGTTGGTCTTAATTACAAAATGATAGCAGCGAAGTATAGTCTGGAAGATCTGTTATATTTCAACGATATTCGTAAAATCAAACTGAAACTGAAGTCTTTACGACATTTCATTCCCTTTTAGACTTGGGTTACCTAAAGTTTTTCCTCTGCCTACAAATATTTGGTAGCTTATGAGAGTAACGAAATCTAGGTAAGGGTTGTTAAAAATATTTCGTAATCATTTTTCTTGTTGGGAATCGATTGTTTATTGTTTAGATATGTGAATATGTGTATATTCTATGTGTAGAGGTAGGTTATATGGCTGTGTGGGTGTGGGTGGATGGGGTCTAACCTAATGAGTTTATATTCGAATGGAAAGACATGTGGTACGTTATTGATTTTGACAATCGTTCAATGTTTTGCTCGCACATATGCTGATAGGATTAATTGTACATGATATGGCAATACCAGTAGCATTTCCAAGGTCACCCAAGGTCATCATTAATGAATATGAAGACTGTAGAGGTCATTAGAATACAATAACATTAAACAGTGGTATTCTACTAGAAGAAAACACGATAAAATGTAATGACTCATTATGGTTTCAATATGTGTTCGAATTGTACTTTTTTATAGTATATTAATTATATGTGTCATGACTTGGATGTCAATTTACGTTTAAAGCATCAATATTCGGATTTGATTCCAAGGTCGTGTCATTTTGTGCACGACAGCGTGCACATTTGGTAGGTGTCATCAACGTATTACATACATTTACTACTGCCAAATGAATTACTTGGTAATTGGTATTAAGGTTTTGATAGGGTAACTAACCCAGTGGTAATGTAACTAGAGACAATAGGGCAAAAAAATTCACTTCCCAACGTTGACTGCACTAATGATGTAAGGAATAAATATTTCTTCCAGCGTCATTATCTATCATTGTTAATGACAACTTATCAACAGCAGAGCGGTTCTGTGAGAATAGATATCGTACCTGATTCGGGATATGTTGACAGCTTTTTAGTTATTATTAAATTTGATTTAATATTAAGATACTATTTTGATACGTACCTATAATCTAAATGGAATGAAGGATTCCATTTTAACCCAAATTTGTGGATATAAGTCCAGGCAAATGCTGTAAATAAATCTTAAATTTCATATATGACATTTGACTTTCATTTGAATATATTTTTATAACATTCTCTAATATAAAGATCGACAATGACCGGTTAATAAAATGCTGTACATTGTAGGTGATGTATGAATTATGGACAAATTTATTTAAACATTCTTCTTTACTTTATTAAAATCTCTTCAGAGTTGATACACGACCCAAAAAGGAGACAAGTATTACCTAGTCTAATGATTTTATTATTGAATTTTTATAGATACATGAGTGGTGAGGAGTCCGCCGATATGATTCTGCACAAGTTTCTCGCAAACTTCGAAACTGAAGGCTCCGTTGATGGAAAGGTAAGGACTTACCGTTTACTTGAATATGTTGTTATTCGATAGATTTCATATAATTAATAAAAAAGTAAAATATAGGTACATATTTATAAAATTAGAAAATAAAGAAATAAGTATATCTGTTTTGATCAATTTTTCTACCATTTTTTCTGCTTAATATGCTAATTTATTTTTAAAACAGTAGAATAGTCCAAGGAGTACTGAAATCTATTCCACCTTAATTTTTTACGAGATTGTTTTTGTCTCCTTGTCTTGACCTCACAATCGATTCTAAAATTGTTTACACATTTACAAGGTGTTTTATTTAAAACGAAAAATTCTAGTTTTTTATATTATAATACACGGATAAAGAAAATCTTACGATAGAGTGATTATTTTTAAATAACTTAATTTTTATTGCCGGAAAAATATATATAAAAAAATCAGTAAAATATGGAATATTCCTAAGCAATCGTTAATAACATACTTATGCCAGATTAATAAAAATTCGATGAATTTTTCTGGAGTATAAGGTTTTATTGACTGAATCTTACTTGTTTCGTTTCAGATAAACCTAGAAGAGTTTATGAACTACTACAGCGGCATAAGTGTCTCCATCGACAATGACTGCTATTTCGACCTGATGATGCGTCAAGCTTACAAGCTGTAATGCTACGTATATATCTGTCTCGCTCTCGCACATTCGCACACTTGAGAGCGAAAGAGACGTGTAGACTTATATGTCAATTGCACTACTTTCTTGTTCTCTAATGTCGTTGTAATAAATATTATTATTAATACTTTGTTTGTTAAATTATTGTGTGGTACTATTACGTCTAATAAATACTTATTTTAACTTGTGTTTTTTTTTTTTTTTATCTTAAAATATTTGGCCAATTGAGATAGCTCTAGTGTAATAAGAAGAAATTTTTGGATTGTGCTCTATCATCCTCTCGTGGTCATAGCTAGCGACCATGTCTTGTAGTTGTATATAAAATATTACTAGCAAGAATTTCTATTGTCCATATGAAGCGGAAGGTTATACATATTTTTTCATTATTCGTCTTTTATATTTTTTATCACTCCGTTATACATTATTTGCCCGTTGCTGTAGCGACATACCTTTTTTCTTTCTGTTACTGCGGTTGCCATCGGGAACAGACTTAGGCTTTGGCTTGGCTTGGCTTAGCTTGGCTTTGGCTTGGCTTTGTATATAACGTGGCGTTACACATATTTAGTCATTTCAAGAGTGTTTGTTGGAACAACAATAACTACAAACTGAATTTACGAAATGTTTCTGTCTCCTTTGACTAAAAACTCTTATGACATAATTAATAAATCTGAATACTCATTAAATGAATACTTTTTGGATAAACATAACATTCGACGTAACATAACATTCGACGTAAGACTGAACAAGAACAATAATAATTGTGAATCGGATTTATTTCAAAGACTCACGATATTTTTACCGATGCATAAATTCAATATTTAAGGATATTTTTTCATCTAAAAAAGAGGAAAAAAATTGGTGGCTTTCTATAAATGTCTTTGCCATTTCTTTTAAAATAAAACTGACACATTCTTCATAGTCAAAAAATTCTTAACGTCATTTTTTTACCTTTATTAGAATTATTATTTATTGAAAATCAACAGTGCCTAACATTTGTTATAAATACGTATAATCGATGAGCAATTAATGAAGTTAATTACTGAATATTTCAATAAACCAGTTTATGCATATAAAATACTAAAAATCCTTCAAAATGTGTCGAACACTACACGCGTTGCTTCAGACCGTAATATGCGGTGTACAAATGTTAGTACGAGTGTTTATGACAGTAATTCTTATGATAGAAAACCTGATTCGAATGATCCTTCAAACGATGTACAATTTTATATCATTTCTACTACAAATGCTATCACTAATCCCGATATGTATAGTATTTCTACTGACGGCAAGGCTGAAATGTTTCATGTGTGGTGGCGGCGGCCCCTGTCCCGTCAACAGAGGAGGGGCTTGTGACTGCATCATGTCAGCTTTAGCCATCATCATATTGTTCTTTATATTCCGCGCTACCGGCGTCCTAGACAAGATCTTCTACAGTCTCGGTTACACTAAGGCTAAAATTCCGGTATACGAATTCGTCCCAACGCCTGGCGATATAACAGAATGTTCCAGAAACGACACGGATTACACAGATGATATTTCAACCACTTTCACCACTGACTTTGATCAATCAGTTGACAGGTTCTTTTCAATGGATACAAGTTCTACTTACACCACAGACGAAACAAGTATCAAACTAGAAGATTATTCAGAAGCATTTGTCAAACCAGCAGAAACTTCTAAAATGGACGTCAGACCAGTAGAAACTTCTGAAATAGACGTCAGACCAGAAGAAACCTCTGTAACAGCAACCTTAAAAAGAAATAAACGGTTATTACGGGACATCGTTCGAAATACTAAGATATGGTCAAACTTTTTGTCCTACTGATACATATATGAATGATTATGCTTTGCGATATCTAAATTATTATAATAAACATTTTAGTTCTTTTTTCTGGCTGTTGACTAATTTTACAAGATCAGTATGAGGTTTCAAAAGATTATTCGGCAGTATAAGTGATATTGGTTATAATATTAATGAGTTAAATACACACAGTAACGAATGGTTATCCTTTAAACCTTTACCGATTTTAAAACATTAGTCTTTTTGTGAAATGAGATGATGTACCTTGGAGTGCGACAACAATCAAAACCAAAGCATAAATTATTTAAGATTTTTTAAATTAACATGGTTAGTTTTATGATTACAATTATTAATTACGGGCTTTTTACCATGTTTTTTTTTATTTTTATAAAAATAAAATAAAAATTGGTGTCTTTCTATATATGCCTTTGCCATTTGTTTTAAAATAAAACTGATCCGTTCTTCATAGTTTGAAATTCTTACCGTCATTGAATTACTATTGGTCGAGGTTGGGTATTGTTTACTACACGTGCGGGATCTCATTAGATTTTTATACTAATATCGCTTAGTTTCACTAATATTTGTATTATCCTGTGTTGTTTTGTGTGTATTACCTATTGTGAGGTAAGTTTTTCTTTAATTAGTTAGTAATTGGTGATGGAATCTGAGAAGCCCCCGGATGGGGGCGGAGGTGACTCCATATGTCATGATGTAGAGATGGTTACTGAGGCTATTATTAAAGAAGACCGTGGAAGAGAGTATTATAAACAAATAAGCTGCTTCCTCTCCTCCTAGCGCTTCCATCCAGCACACGTTTACACTCACCGAGTTTAGTGGCACTAAACTCATGTATAACGACTCCGATCAAGGCCCCTTAATTGTCCACGTTTCTCGAGTGGAACCCGAGCCATCAGCTGGCTATAACATTATTAACCTGTTTAAATTTGCCCAAACTATTTACAAAAGCAAGGTCTCTGGTGTCCTCAAGGGAGGAATTAAATCAGCAGGACGCAACCGTGTTGTTGTTGAATTCCAGAATGCTTCCTCTGCCAATAATTTTATTGGGAGTCCACTGTTTCAAGAGCTGAAATATAATATCATTATCCCAGCTTTCCACATTACCCGAATGGGTATTGTGAAGCAAATCCCCGTCGACTGGTCTATGGAGGAGTTCTTGAATTGTATTGAATGCTACTACCCCGGTTGCCGGGCTATAAAAGCAAGAAGGCTAAATCGCAAATCTATTGCTGATGGTAAAACTGAGTGGTTATTAACTCAAACAGTTGTTGTGATATATTTAGGTCAAACTCTGCCTGAGAGAATCTTTTGCTGTTACACTTCCCTTCCAGTAACCCTGTATTCCTTTCCTACTATCCAGTGCAATAATTGCTGCCGCTTTGGACACACCCAAGATAAATGCAGGTCCAAACCAAGGTGCTTTATGTGTGCTCAAGCTCATCCTGGACGTTCCTGTCAGATACCCCGTAGTGAGGCTACATGTCTGTCCTGCTCCGGTTCACATATGGCTACTGACCCCAACTGCCCGGAACATATGAGACGAAACAAATAAAAATTGTAATGTCAGAGGAAAACATCCCATACCTTGAAGCCTCTCTTCGTTTTCGTCCTACCCGCCGCTCTTTTACTGACTCCACACGCTCTTCTCCCAACTCTTTGTAAACTCCCACCCGCCCTACTATGAGCCCTCTCACTCCAATTTCGTCCAAACAGACAACTTTGTCTCTCAAGCAACGACCTCGTCCTCCCCTAAGTAAGGGATTCGACAAAGAAGCTCACTCTGCCCTTGTTACTCCCCCAAAATCTTCCCAAACTAATGGCTGTGCTCTGTCAACTTCAGATAATCATTCTAGACAAAATCCTGAATTATCTGGCATCATCCAACTTTTGCTTTCTTTAATTGATATTATTACCCAGCATAATATCAGTTTATCGTACACTGTCACTGAAAAACTTAATCAGTTCACTTCTAGTTCTTTTAATAATAATGGCCACAATTCTTCAATGGAATTGCAAGAGCATTAGACATCAAAAACATGAAATGATCTCTCTAATTACCTCCTTCCATCGTCATATTTTGGCCATCTGGATATTCATGTCTCCGCGATGATCATGTTAGTGGATGGGATAGAAGTGCCATTCTTCTTAAGCATTCCCTTATCTATTCCTTGATTCCTCTTCCTCCCCACTCTCCCTCTTTTAATATTCTAGCCGTCAGGACTATAAATACAACCGTCGTGTCAATTTATATTCCTAATCCTAATTCTGCCATTATTTTCGAATTAAACTCTATCCTTTTAACTCTTCCTACTTCTTTAGTTGTTTTAGGTGACTTCAACTGCCATCATACTATGTGGGGTTCCCTTCAGTGTGAGTACCCTTCTGCTCGTTCTCATTGATTTGTTTGATAATAATAACCTTTGTTTATTACTGATGGCTCGCCTACTAGAAGACTTTTACATCACAGAATCCCAGTTGTGTTAACTTGTCCTTAACGTCCCCTAATCTGGCCTCTCATTGTAACTGGAAGGTATTATCCTGCTCATATGGGAGTGACCATCTCCCCATTCTTATTTCCTTATCCCATAATGTTCCTGTCTCGCCTATGCCATTTCCTCCTCTTTTAAAATATTGTACCTCGAAGGCTAAGTGGGCAGAATTTCAGCAATCTGTTACAAGACAGACAGATCTGTTTCCAGTAATAACCGTTGAGAACTTTTTACAAACTTATAATGATTTTATTTCTGCTTTATTAACTTCGGCCAATCAATTCATCCCAATTAAAAAGTCTCCTAAAAATTTTATTTCTTCCCCCCCTTGGTGGGATTATGAATGCACGGACATCATTCGCAAGCGGGATGAGATTGAGGAGGTCTTTATGGAATTTCCGTCTTTCTAAAACTATTTAAATTTTCAAAGTACAAATGCCAAATCAAAAAGAGAATTATCCCTGAAGAAACGTAACGGCTGGTTTCGTTCCTGTGAGAGTCTTTCTCCTCGAACCCCTTTTTCACTTGTTTGGAAAAAAATAAAAAACTTCCGAGGTTCCTTCATTGATAGTAATCCTGTTTATAACAATCGAAACTGGCTCCACCTTTTGTTCCTCCTGAAAATTGCTTTCCTTCATCTTCCCCTTCTCATCCTTCCTATGATCGAAGGGATGATCCTTTTACATTTGATGAGCTTTGCTCTGTTTTAGACAATCTTCTCAAGAATCCATTCCAATCTATTTTATATCTTCGCGACTCCTCCCCTGGTATTGATGGTATTCCTTATTCCTTTTTAAAGAAATGTTCTGACAGTTCAAGATTAGTTTTACTCAGTATTCTTAACAAAATTTATGAAACAGTGTTGGTCCCTGAATCATGAAAACATCAAATCATTATTCCTATTCTTAAATCCCATAAAGATCCTAAAGACCCCTCCTCCTATCGTCCTATTGCCTTATCGTCAGTTCTGGCCAAAATTATGGAACATTTAATATAAAATAGATTGGAAGGGATTCTTGAAAGTAAGAATATCTTGCCTAAATCGCAGTTTGGGCTTAGAAAAGGTGTGGGCACGATGGACAGTCTGAGCGTGTTCTCTTCGGAAATCCGCTTGGCTCTCTCAAGGGAACACCATCTTATTGTTGTCTTTATTGACGTCACTTCAGCTTATGATAATGTTCTCCTCCAGCTACTCAGGCACAAAATGCTCCAGCTGAGTGTTCCCGCGAGGATCATTAATATCATATGCAATCTTTTCATGCAACGATATATCTCTGTTCGAGTCCAAGGTACTATGCATCCTCCAAGAATAGTATGGAAGGGGTTACCACAGGGCTCGGTTTTAAGTCCCATTCTCTATAATTTGTATATCTCTGATCTCGACTCTTCTTGTTCATCTGATTGTAAAATATTACAGTACGCAGGACGATATAGCCCTTAATTATGCCTCAAAGTTTATCGATGATTGCTCTGTTCGCTTTAATGCTGCCATAGAAAATCTTTATATCTGGCTAACGGATCACGGATTATCTCTGTCTGGTCCTAAAAGCTCTGAAGTGGTGTTTTTCAGAAGAAGATTGATACTGGATATTGATATTGTTCTGGAAAATGAGACCATTCCAGTAAAAAATAAAGTCAAATTTTTGGGGGTATACTTTGACTCTCGTATGAATGGCACGGTCCACCTTAATTACATCAAGGAAAAATGTGAGCTTGGTGTAAATGATTTGAGGTCTCTATCTGGTGTGTGGTGGGGTACTCACCCCTACACCCAAAAACTCCTTTATAACGCCATTGTTCGGAGTCATTTTGATTACGGGTCATTCTTGCTTGAACCGTGTAATAAAGCTGCTTTAGCCGATTGGGACAAAATTCAAGCCAAGTGTCTCCGCATCATTTGTGGTGCCATGAAGTCTTCGCCCACCAAAGCTTTTCAAAATTCTTGCCACCCATTACTTACTTCTCTTCATCACCTTTCAAACTATATTCCATCTTCTTCTTACTGGGCTCATAAAGAAGCTTCTTGTCTTTTTAAAAAATATGAAAAAATTATTGCAGCATCTCCTCTTTTTCAATTTCCTGGCAATCCTTTGTTTGCTGTCCCTTTTGACGCACTTGCTTTTAGGCCCATTGTAATTACATGTTTTGGTATTAACAAAGAAGATCCTGGAGCCAACGTTCGGTTTAAAGAACTCTTAAACGAACAGTTTCACGGGTGGCTGTTACAGACGCCTCCAAACTATTTACAGATGCCCCTGTGGGTTCCGCTGTATGGGTTCCTGACATGAAGCTGACTCTTAGTTGTAAATGCTCACCCAGGATATCTGTTTTTTCTGGAGAAACAATAGCTATTTACGAAGCTGATATCCCTGATAGAATCCCACAACCTTAATAAAACCATAATTTTTTCAGATAGTCGCAGTTGTTTAGAGGATATTTTAAAATTTCCCTTACTTTCTAGAAATGTTCACCCTATTAACCTCAAAACTCGGGAACTTCTTTTTAAGTGTCACTCTGCTGGAATTGAGGTAGCCCTTGCATGGATTCCTGGCCACTCCGGGATTTCTGGCAATGAACAGGCTGATATATGTGCTAAATAGTCTATTCGCAATGGTACGGAGACTTATGCTAACTTCTTTGCCCAAGATTTACGTTCTCTCGCTAAAATTGATTTGAATAAACGCTGGAGTGATGTATGGAACTGTTCCCGTCATGTAAAAGGTAAATTCTATGGCAGTTTACTTGGTGGTAGGACTTTATGCAAGCCCGTCTGGGTAGGTACCACCCACTCATCAGTTATTCTACCGCCCAAATAACAGTACTCAGTATTGTTGTGTTCCGGTTTGAAGGGTGAGTGAGCCAGTGTAACTACAGGCACAAGGGGCATAGCATCTTAGTTCCCAAGGTTGGTGGCACATTGACGATGTAAGGTAATATGTCTTACAGTGTCATTGTCTAAGGGTGATGGTGACCACTTTCCATCGGGTGGCCCATATGCTCGTCCGCCAACCTATACCATAAAAAAAAAGTTTGCAACCTCATATTCCATTAAATCCCTGGTTTTTTAAGTTTCGTCACTGCTCTAAATTTTCTACTACTACAATAATTCTGTTGCGTCTTGGCCATAACTGCAGCCCCCATTTTTTATCAAAGATCAGGGTTCGGGATTACTCTTTATGTGAATGTGGCCTTGATGAGGGTACCGTTGAACATATTTTCTTTGATTGCAAGATATTTCCTGTTTTATTGTATGATCTTCTTTCTCCTACTTTTCAATATGTCCTGCATTTTGTCATCTTCATAAATTTCTATTACAACTATTTTATTTAAGTATATTGAAAGATATAACATCAAACTCTGAGTAAGTTTAAGTGTATATTATTTATATAATAAGTATGTTTACGTAGGTAGTTTTATTATTTTGTATCTAAGTGGGTGTTGGTATATTATATTGTGATGTCATATTTGTATTAGATCGTGATCATTGGGCAGAACGAAAAAGAGCTATATTAAGCAACCACGTGTATTTTTCAACCCTGACACTGGCAGAATTGTCAACCTATTGACAGAGGCCATAAATATAAAAAATTGAATTGAATTGAATTACTATTTATTGGAAATCAGAAAAGTGCCTAACATTTGTTATAAATGCGTATAATCGATGAGCAATTAATGAAGTTAATTATTGAATATTTCAATAAACCAGTCTATACATATAGTGTACTAAAAATAATTCAAAATGTGTCGAACACTACACGCGTTGCTTCAGACCGTAATATGCGGTGTACAAATGTTAGTACGAGTGTTTATGACAGTAATTCTTATGATAGAAAACCTGATTCGAATGATCCTTCAAACGATGTACAATTTTATATCATTTCTACTACAAATGCTATCACTAATCCCGATATGTATAGTATTTCTACTGACGGCAAGGCTGAAATGTTTCATGTGTGGTGGCGGCGGCCCCTGTCCCGTCAACAGAGGAGGGGCTTGTGACTGCATCATGTCAGCTTTAGCCATCATCATATTGTTCTTTATATTCCGCGCTACCGGCGTCCTAGACAAGATCTTCTACAGTCTCGGTTACACTAAGGCTAAAATTCCGGTATACGAATTCGTCCCAACGCCTGGCGATATTACAGAATGTTCCAGAAACGACACGGATTACACAGATGATATTTCAACCACTTTCACCACTGACTTTGATCAATCAGTTGACAGGTTCTTTTCAATGGATACAAGTTCAACTTACACCACAGACGAAACAAGTATCAAACTAGAAGAAAATTCAGAAGCATTTGTCAAACCAGTAGAAACTTCTGAAATAGACGTCAGACCCGTAGAAACTTCTGAAATAGACGTCAGACCAGAAGAAACCTCTGTAACAGGAACCTCATTTAGAAATAAACGGCTATTACAGGACATCGTTCGAAATACTAAGATATGGTCAAACTTTTTGTCCTACTGATATATGATTGATTATGCTATGCGTTCTCTAAATTATTATAATAAACATTTTAGTTCTTTTTTCTGGTTGTTGACTAATTTTACAAGATCATTACAAGGTTTAAAAAGATTATTCGGCAGTATATGTGATATTGGTTATATGTATACGTTACATATAGACAGTGACGGATGGGAATCCTTTAAACCAGAGGTCGGCAACCCGCGGCCCGTGGACCGCATGCGGCCCGTGAATGTTTTGTAAAAAAGTTAACAAATATCTGGGGGCACGACAGTGCCCCAGCCAAGTCCCGAAGTTAATTTTAAATTATATTTAATTAAATAAATTAAATTGTATCATTGTATAGCAATAAATATTGTATGCGCGCTCGGGCTCAGGAGACAGCAATGGCTGAATATAATCGACTCCAAAGTATATATCGCCCAGACTTGTCTAACTTAGAAGTAACGAAGTCTTAGAAAAGAAACAAAAGAGATAGAGATAGAGAATGGGTTCTAAGCAAATCAGTAGCTGAAGTCCAAGAAATTATGAGGTCACCCAAAAAAAAAAGAAAGAAATACTCTTACAAAAAATAAATGAGATCCCACCAAAAGCATCAAATGTAAAAAAATGCCAAGTCTCTCGATGCAGCCTTTCCATCTTAAAAACTTTTGAGATCTCATAGAAGCCAAGTCCTATTCGCATTATTATGTAGTTATAAATCAACATTTAGTAATTGTATCAATAGTTTTCTTTATATTATAATTATAGTGACTTGGCAATGCGCACAAGAGGAAACAAATAAAACGGCATATTTGGAGGAGTTGAAAGTTACGCACACTCCCCCCCATGCGTGATCATTAATAACAAACTCTTATGTCCTTTTTTATTTAGAAATATTTTGAATTTTGAGAACGAACGTTTTTCTGACCTGTTTGTAATTTATCCGTAAAAAATATACGGAAGCCTGTTTTCACATTAGGAAAAGCTGATTCCATTTTTATCATGCACTAAATTATTAAAATAAAATTATTTTAGTCTGTCTTTGAATAGCAAAACATTGCCTCCGACTACAAGCCTGTAAAGTATAATAGTAACAAATGTTTTACTTTGCAGTTTATTCCTATTAAGCAGTCGGGTTTTTTGTTTAAATAATAATAATAAGTTTATTCACAACTTTTTAGTTAGTGTCAACTTAAAATGCGCGAATTTTCGAATTAGTCCTAAAAACTTTTTTGTGAGGGATTTGATGACGTAAGAGTGATACGCGATGGACGATTGTTTTACTGGTTTAATTTTTTTTATCTTATGATCATATACATTTTCACAAATAAAAATAACAAAAATTAATTTATTACGTACGATTGTAGCATTCCCATATAATTTTGAATATTTTCTGGGTGGATTCTGGATGGATACTTTCTAGATGTTATCGAAAACGGCAATTCAAACATAGACGCTACAATAATTGATGAGTACCAACTATAGCAACTACTTAGGTAAATATGGACATAATTTGTATGAATTTGTGTAATGAGAATTATATGTAATGTTTTCTTGATTTGACACTACGGTATTGATCAAGGAGTTTATGGCCGAAAAATGTATCAAATGTAAAATCCGGTCATTTAATAGTTTTAATTAGAGCTTCTCAGTAATATTTATTTTCTTTCCACTACATGTGCAAACCGTGTGAGACCGGTGAGCGCTAGCATGCATGTGCAAATAACTTCATATCGATAAAAAAGTATAAATGCACAGAGTAAATAAAAACCACAACATAAAATGTGTTTGACATAAAATGTCAAATTAATGTTATTCTACTTATAATGAAAAATCAAAATCACAAAAATATTAAAACGTAACAAAACAATTATAAAAATAATGAATATATTAGAAAATTTCAAAGAAAAGCAAAAACAAAAATGAGTTTATGTTATACATTATACGTACCAGTGATATGCACCCTTCAAACAATTTCGAGAGTGATCATCATGATACTACTTGCGGTCGAAGATCTGATACGTTTACTTGTCCAGACAGTGCATAACTATATTTCTACAATTTTTCAATGTATCGCTTTATTGCCAATGTGGTTTGCTTTCTATTGTATAAAACAATGCTACCAAAATAATAATTGTAGTACCGGCTGTTACCCGCAAATGTGCTATAAGACTTCCAGCTGTTCATTTATATTTATAGCTATTATTATTTTGTTTGTCATTCTTTTGTACATATTTTGGATTGAAGATTTGTTACATAGTCTAGGATTCAGTGCTTGCAACATTTATAGTAATTTAAAGAAGACGCTTCATTTATTACATAAAGCAATAAGAAATATTACGTATAATCCAAATGACAACGAAAGTGAAGTGATACTTAGAAGTAATGGAATTTTTAATATCATAAATGAAACGACCAAATACAACAATGGTGAACAGATAATACCAGAGGTTGATTACTATTTTTACATCGATAAGAAAGCGTTTAATAAAAATATGAAAAGTAAAACATATGAAGATGACCATACTAACTCTTCAGATTCCCAGATATACAATGGAATTATAGGAAAACTTAAATATAAAATTAATAATATATCATTTATAGATTACTAACAATACCTTTATATTAAATTTTCACTAATATGTTTTTTTTTATTTGATCTAGTGAATTAATCAGTAATATTAATACGTGTCTGGCTTTTACATTTTTATATTTATTGGTTTTTAACTTTTGAGATTTAATTATTTTTACTTCACAAAACAACCTTACTTTACGTTGGTGTTATTAGATACACCGAACTATAAAAAAACAAAAACGACTTAACAGTAAGTTTTAGCTAGCTATATACCTTGTTATAAATCTATACATATATAGGTATAATAAAATTGTGTCTTTTTATAATATTAAAATAACCGCTATTTACTAAATGCATGTGTATGTATGTATACACGAGACTTAAACCAAAATCATTTTTTACAATTTTTGTTAATCTGTCTGGCAAACAGATATGTTCATAGCTTTGGCTAATCTCTCGAACGACCGATTTTACCGACCGAGTAACTCAGGGTACTTTTATTTTATAATTACAAACTAAATAATGATAAAGTCACGCTACAATGTAGAATTCCGCGCGAAGCTCTCGCGCGCGCTACTAGCCGTCACGGGTGCCTCTAATTAGTGATGAATATAAAAAAAGCTGCCTAACACAGAATTAATAAGTTATGGTAAAATCAGCAAGCTGAACAATAATATTTTACGTTAAATTCAAATGCGCACGAATTCGCTGGCACAGCTATTATTAAATATATTAAAACAATAATACATTCGTACAATATATTATATAGTCTCGTCCCGCCCCAGCTTCCTAGGGGTAAAATACATATTTACTATATACAAAATACGTGTTTATTCACGAAATCACATTAGAAACTTCTAAAATTATTTGTGTCTCATTATTATATTGTCCATGTATTATATACAAAAACCGTCCTCTCGAAACACTCGTATCTATTAAATTAAAAAAGTAATTTTAAAGATCAAAGCATACATATGGACAGACAGCGGTAAGCAACTTTGTTTTATTCTATCTAAAGATTGTACAATATGTTGCGTGAAAGCCGCTATATGTTGTAACGCCACGCTACATGCAAAGCCGAGTCGAGTAGCCAAAGCCAAAGCCAAAGCCATAGCCAAGCCAAGCCAAGCCAAGCCAAGCCAAGCCAAGCCAAGCCAAGCCAAGCCAAGCCAAGCCAAGCCAAGCCAAGCCAAGCCAAGCCAAGCCAAGCCAAGCCAAGCCAAGCCAAGCCAAGCCAAGCCAAGCCAAGCCAAGCCAAGCCAAGCCAAGCCAAGCCAAGCCAAGCCAAGCCAAGCCAAACCAAGCCAAGCCAAGCCAAGCCAAGCCAAGCCAAGCCAAGCCAAGCCAAGCCAAGCCAAGTCAAGCCAAGCCAAGCCAAAGCCAAAGCCAAAGCCAAAGTTATGCCACGACTATTAGCGACGTCACATCCGATTATACATTGAGGGGATTGAATACCCGAACCATTCCTTACGGAACGTCATTCGCTAGTTTATGCTACGGAGTCTGTTGCCGATGACAACTGTAGTAACAGAAAAGAAAAGAGGGACGTCGCTATAGCAACAGGAAAACAATAGAATAGAGTTGTTAGAAATATAAAAGACGAATAAAAAATATGCATAACATGGTAGTTATTATTACCTTCCGCTACAATGTCGAGTTGCGTGAATATCAGTAATTTTTGCTTTTATTGCAATAAACACTACTACTTGAACTTAATTCAAAAATATGAACGGTACTTATTAAATTTCTTATTAAATAAAAAGGTTTTAATAAAAAATAAATATAAAAATTAAATAACTTTACTGATTATTATTATTGCACATATACAACACATTTAATCACTTACAAAATCTAATTCGTGCAAAAGCAACAACACAAAAATCCTCGACAAGCTTCAAAAAAGAGAATACAAGGTGTCCAACAAAGTAACGCAATAAGAAATATAATTATATGACAGAAATTTCTCATAAATCCTACCAAACTAAGACATTGAGGATATAAATCAGGACAAATATAATAAAACCACAAACACGGCGTTTTACGCATGGTGGTTAAAAGCATGTGGCGACATCCAAACATAGCCTGATTGTATCTTTTCTGTATTCTTCGTTTTCTTAATCGACGTTTTCTTTCATACAAAGACTTTTCAGCTCCAGTTCTGCCTTGACTGGCAAAAATTGCCTCATATACCGCTGAGTCTTCTATTTGATCGCCAATTATATTCATGGTATCCGATTGTTTTATAGTTTCCGATATTTTTGATTGTTTGTTAGACCATGTCCTAGCGAACCAATCTATTATTCTCTTTATAGTGTCAGGAGGATCCAATAATCTTTCCCTAACATATACAAAACTTCCAATTGGATTTAGCAGTACAGAGAAAGTCATTGTAAACATTTTTACTATCAAGTTAACTCCAACATTTAAGACACCAGCTACAAATTTCGTGAAGAAATTCCAGTAGGGTTCCTCGATATTTCTATTTTTTTCTGCCATTTTTTCTATTCTTAAGTTTTCCTTGTCGGTTTTTTTTTCATATTCGTGGAACTCTTTTTCCTTTTGTTTTATCTTTTTTTTAAGGCGTTTACGTTTTCCCTTTATGCATTTAAAAAGATTTCGCTTACAACTTTTTTTAATTCTGCCCTGAGACTTTTTTTGCCATCGAATCTTCTTTATCAATGCATTTAGTTCATTTCCTATTTTTTTCTTTTCGTTTTCAATATTCTCATGTTGTTGTACTTTTGTTACTTATTCAATGAATTTTCACAATCATGAAATGAAAAAAAAATTTAAGCTATATTACTATTTATTATTAAATTTAATTAATTAAATTTTGAATACTAATTATTTATCAGACATTTGTTTGTCTTGTCTATGTAAAAAATATGGTAAATAGGTACTTATAATATATAATAATTATTAAAAATGAAATATCTTAATTTATACCTTCATGTCGCTTACGCTGTGGTGGATCTGGAACTAATACTCGTTTGGTATTTGCACTTGTTTTATGGTTTTGTATTTCATGTTGTCGATTTATAACATTATGTCTACGTCTTTGACCACGCATCTTATTTCTTTCGAACCGAAAGAAATTCGAATCGAAATTATCAGATTTACTAAAAATTCGCGAACATATTTCTGATAATATATATTTTTTTGCGGTTCTGCTACATGTTTCCTCTGTGCATTCTTTTATCATTTTTCTTCCAATACATTTACAATTTATTTCAATTCCTGGATCTTTGCTTGCCTCTTCGCAAATACCAGTAGGGCAAATTCCATAATAAGGTGCCTCCTTAAACATATCACCTATTTCATCTGAATTTAATATTCTCATATTATTACGATCCAGCAAAACCTTAACCAACGGTTTACTTTGTTTAAGTTTAGACAGTGACGATTTTCGTAATTTTTTCTTTGTCGGGTTTTTTATCACTTTTCTATCACAATTTGTGTCACTGCAAATGACCCTATTATTTTTTCTTCTACATTTGCAATCGAAACGAGTCTGGTTATGATATAAGGCATTTTCGCAGATTCCTTCCTTACACACATCATTTTTACCAATTAGTATTGGTTTTTTATGCGAATGATGTTTTCGTTTCATTTTTCCAAGATTTATTATTTTGTTCATTATTTCTGAAGAATTAACAACCCGCATATCACCAGAATTAATCTTCATTTCAAACAATGGTTCCTCGTTTAAATTCTTTGCAATATTATGTGATTTACTTAAACTTTGGTTGAAAAACATTTTAGCCAAGTTACACTTGCTCCACATTGTCATAATTTTTTCTGAACTATCTTTTAAGAAAGTATTTTTGTTTCTTTTTTTCCTTTCACCTTTGCTTATATTTTCCATATCTTTTGTAGCAACCAATTCTTTTTTAGGTTTACCTTTACCTTCAGCAGTGCCATTTTGTCTCTGCTTCTTATTTTGCGTTGAACTGTAGTCTCCGGTTCCTTTATAATGATAAAATATGTCTATCGGGTTTCTGTGCAAAAAATCGAAACGTGTTGAAGTCTTAGGAGGTTTCTCTTTCATGTTATCTTTAACGTTAGAATCAATTTCTTGTTGTTTTTCTGATTTGAGGTATTTTCGATTTAAAAAGCGATTGTGTTTATTTCTTTTGCGATATAAGGTTATAAGAGATTTCTTAACCTTTTTATTCTTTTTTTGGTATTTGGATTTTGCTTTACTTTTGTCATATTTTAAATCGTTAATTGATTCAGGTACTACTTTTGATTTATGTTTATGCTTGTTTTGTTTTTTGAATTTAAAAAGCGGTTTTGGATTTTTCTCTCGACTATCCCAAACCTGTGTTGTGTCCGTATTACCATACATGTCCATGATAGATTGCCAAGTTTTTGGAAGATGCTTGTCAATTTCTTCATCACATAAACAAATATTGAAATCATTAATATCCTTTTCATTTCTCATGTTATATTCTGTATTAAATTCTTTTGAGGCAGTTTTAAGAACTGGAGTGATATTGCCAGCTTCAGCAAATTTTACAACTTTTTGTATCCTCTTATTTTTCTTTTTCTTTGCCATTAATGTTTTTCGTTTAGTTATTTAATAGCGATATCTTTTTAATTACAACTCATGCCTAGTTCTTTCTAAAATTGGCTTCATAAAATTATTTCTTGTGTAATCTGACACTTGTAATTTATATTAATAATTGTCATGTCAACCAAAGAGTATATATTACTTTACTTAATTTGATAAATGCATTGAAATTGTACTCAAACTACAAAAAATCGGCCAAATGTGAGTTGAACCTGCGGACTGAGGGTTCCGTTCTACCCTGCAATACTGATAGTTTTACCAGTTTTTTTTTCCTATAAGCTGCTTCAAGATACAGATTTTTGCTAAATTTCATGGCTCTAGATCAATAAGGATCCTAAAGGTTTTGATCCCCTTTGCGACTATATGGGACATAAGAACCAAGCGACCATTTTTTGATTAAGTAAACACTGCGCCTAGGGACTGAAAACTTTAGTAGGTACTCGGTATGTATGCTTTATATTTCTACACGTTCTTTGGAAAAAGGATTTTGACGGACCAATAAACAGATAGATGGACAAAAAGGTGAGCTTATAAAGGTACTTATGTATATTAATTTCCTTCAGAGCTATTGAAACCAAAAATAATATATAGATATTTAGGTTAGCTGTAATCATTTTCCTGCGATAAATATCATAAAACGCCAAAAGTAGGTACATAGGTTCAATTACAGAAGAGATTTATGGGCAACTGGGATTGACCTCTTCTACGCATTCTCAATTTCAATTAAAGATTTAATATATTCAATGTACAATATAAATTTATTAGGATAAAATCAACTTATTTTAGCACGTAAGATGGGTAGATTCGAAATTATGAATTTTAATAATATTCGATTATATCAGGTAATTTATGATCGTTATTAAGTATACAGCTAATAAAAATAAAACAAAAACACTTTCATAAAAAATAATTATTTATTAAAAATATTATATTGGTTAGGGCTCAAAACAAAAAAAAGTGTGGAACGTGCGACGAGTTTAAGTCTTCGATTCAACCATGGCTCGGAGACCTATACTCTATTAGGTATACTCTATAGTAGATTTTACCGAGAAGAGAGAATACTGAGTACTGTTATTTAGCGGTAGAAAAGCTGACGGACTAGCACAAAGCTCTACGACCAAGTAAAGTAAATAGTAAATTTATGGAAAATTTTGAAAAGTATTTACAATATCGAAGGTGAAGTGGAATCGAAAATCAAAGAGCTGTAGATAAAAATGACCAGAAAGAAAGCGACACTATTGAATGTTTTTTCGAAAATTCCTTCGGCGTCAACATCGCGAATAAAACTAGAGTTGGAAGAGGAGGGAAAAGTATAAGTATAACTTAAAGTTCGAATTTTAAAACAATCCTTAATTATTGCGCTCAAAGGTCGACACGGACTTGAATCACATCGCACGTGCCGTATTAGGTAGCAGTTAGGCTTATAAATAAATATTTCATAACATCACGTACATTGATCTGACTCCGTGTTTAATGTAGCTTAAGCACTAGTGTTGCAGATATCAGAATCAACAGTGGTATTACTAATATACTTAAATAGATACATATAACACCCAGACCAGGACAAACAGACGTGTTCATGCACACAAATGTTTGTCCTATGCGGGTATCGAACCCGCGACTTCTTGGTCCAAGCGGGTCGTCTTATCGTGGCATCATACATACTTCGCGGAATACTACTCATATTTATTTGACACTAGCATTCCGCTCGCAGTTTCGCTCGCATGTACAAGTTATATTGCCAACGATGAAGCAGTAGAATGAACAAACTTTGAATGTTATATTAATTTATGTCTAATCAATAGTCTAAAAACTAAGTTTCAAAACCAAATTTCAAAATGGCCCCCAAACCAAAATTGTCGGCAAATTGACGCGATATCATTGGTTCAAATTTTGATAAATCTATAATATTTAGTATTGATTGTTGTTGGAAATTGTTATTGGAATTTTGAAAGTAAAGTTAAAGTTCTTTCTAAAAGCACAACTAAAATAAAACTATATAAAAACTTACCTAGACGCAAGAACGTCAAGGTACTTTTCATGATGCAAGAAATACCCTTTATGTTAATCTACTCGCTTGAGTAGGTTCAAGTACTCCTTCATTTTTTTTTAACTGTAAGTAATATATAACATAACAGTCACTGATAGGGAAATGCGATATTTTTCTCTTTGTGTTTATTTTAAACAACTCCATATAGGATAGACCATAAATATATTAAAAATCTAAAACACTAATTTACTGCAAATAATCGGTTTTAAAATTTCAATTTAAATTTTCGCGCGAAGACGGATCTATTTTTGTATGACGTCACTGCTGTCTGTCACTACCCCACTAATCGTACTTGTTCTCATCGGCTTCATACTTATGCATTTTTTTTCGACTTTTGAGAGATACTTTTTTGTAAAAATTTAAAACGAACTATCGATACTCCGAAAAAAAGCTGTATGTATTGTGCCAATTTGTTTATCTACTTCAATAAAGTTTCAGACATAAAACTGAGATAAAAGAGGTTTCAAGCTGAAAAGAAGAATCTGGTGTCTGCTTTGACAAACCCAACTTTTAATTCGAAAAACGCAATTAATTTTCATTTTAATATTCACTTTTTTACAACTATAACCTCAAATAAGTAGTCATAACAGGAATGACGTCACTGAACGCTAATTCGTTTTTTGAAATAGGTTACTTTAATTCGTAATTATTGTTAAAAACAAAATTATATCAAATATAAACCATGCAGTGGCACTTCTATTATTTAAATTTTTAAGATTTTAATGGCAAGATTTTCATAAATATAATATCTGCATGTTACACCAATTCAATTTGATTATTTCACGATAAATATATTTTTACTATTTTTAAATTATTCTAATAAAGAGCTAAAAATATTTTTTTATAAATTTATTTTGTAATCCAAAAGTAAGAATGAATAGCAATTTTTTTGCAAATCTGTGAGCAATAACATTACTTCATCATGACGAAAATTATAGTATACAATTAGTTATACAAAAAAATAAATTGGACAAGAATATATTTTAATCGAACAATAAAAAAACAGTCAACATAACTAAAAGAAAGATTAAAAAATATTTTTCTCACGCCAACTTAAGACATCTCAACTTCTTTTGCTTGGGCTTAATTTCAGCCAATACCATTTCGAAGATTCTGATGCAATATCTAATATATAACTATTTCGCTTTAATAAAGATTTGAAATAATCTGTTGTATTTTCTTAAATATTCTGGCATCCCTTTTTATAGCAAATTTTTTATCTGGCCACTGTCAAGCTTCAACAATTGCCTCTATATAATAATCAATGTGGCAACATTGTTCAGTTATCACAATCAGTTTAGTTTAAAGTTCGGCGAGAGTAGTGCGTGTGACGTGTTAGTTATTTATTATTGTGGTTTACAAAAATTGATTCAACGAAACCGGTTTGATTTCACATTACATCAACGACATTGGGCATTGGCGTATTATTGAATTTTATTTTAAGTAAATCACATTTGTTATAATGGCTTTGAGGTATATTATATTCGTAATTTGCATCGGTAAGTTTTTTTATTTTTTATTTAAATGAATTTGACTTAAGTACAAAATATTCACACATTGTGTATAAATGAATAGGAAATGGAAAATTTTCTATGTAGTTATTGTCTGGTATGGCAATTTTAGATTAAGTTTATCATAGGTTCATAGTTCAAAAATTGACATTACTACCTATAATTAATCGTAAATTAATTTATCGTATGTTATTATGAATTAGTTTGACGCATAATTATATACTAAAACCAACGTAAAAGTACTTAACCTAAGTACGTACGAATTGTTATAGTATATATTGAAATAAATTAAATCATAGTGTACCTTCAAAATTTTAATCATAAACCTATTGCTTAGTAATAAAATAATTTCATTGTTTTTTAAAACATTCTGGTCGTTCAATTACTATTGCATGCGACTAAAAAAGAGTATTTATTTATGCCCTTTAAAAAGTACATACTAATTTGAATATTTTTTATTATAGGTATGACATGGGCCCAGACAGAACCGTCACTCTCAGATGCTATCAACAATTTGCCTCCTGAACTTCAAGGAAAGGTAGATGAACAACAAGTTACCGAGCTAAAAAATAAATCTATGCAAGTTTTTAAGAAAAAATGTGAAGAAAACGGAGGAGCTGAAGCTTATCCACAAAGCGAGGTATGATTATTTATAAATTTTAAACCAATTTAAATAAGTTTTTTCAATTACTTGGTGCTGCTATGTCTGGTAAACTAAATTCTAGCATATTAAGCATCAACATTGATAAAATAAAATTTCTCATAGAGTGTTAAAACAACTTTATATTACTCTTTATTATGTGCTTATAAGTAGTTAGATATGATTAAATGTAATAATGCAATTGTAATCATAAATTATGTTTACTATTAACAAATACATACTATAATATTAATAATACAACATAAAAATATATATCACACTCCCACATTTAAAAATTATTCATAATATAAAACCTTTAAATATACTTTAATTAGTTTTTATATATCTATGAGGTTCAAAGTTCAAAGGCTTGTTTCATAGTACAAGGTTGGTCAGTGTTATAGTAAAAAGACAAAATCTTCATTCATTATAGAAGTGTTACACTTTGTTAATGATAGTCTAAAATCAACAACTGGTTCAGAAATTAACACCAATACACCTGAGAATAACTGGCAAAAGAAATGAAATTGGGATTTTATATACATACTTAAATGCATATTATCACAGTTTAGTTTGTATGGCAGTATATAAATCAATATTATTTTTAATTTAAACAAATTAACACACTAAAATTCTTCAAATTAAATGAATTTGTAGTTCATTAACATATTAATTGTTATGAAATATTTTTTTATACATATAAAATGTTTTCTGTGGCTTTTTGTCTATAAACCATTCATAGTAATACTAGCTATTGCATTATGCTTTGAGTATGTGAGCAATGAGAACTGTTGATAAGTAGTATTTGTGTTAAGTTAGGGTAAAAGTTATCGGTATTCAAAATTAAACCGATTCTAACCATATATTTTTGAATAATTAAATTAGAAACATCTACTCATACAATTTTTCACATTTGTAATTAGTAAGATGTGTGGGAATCAATGAAATTATATTAGTTTTTTTGTTCTTACTACTCACTACTGGCTTAAACAACATAATAGTTAATTAATTTGTGCGTCCTTGCATAAACTACAAACTGGTATTTATTATTCTACAAGGTGATGTGCAAAGGTTGACATATTATTAAAAATAACACTGAAATTAAACAAGCGGTATTTGCAAAATAATTTAACTACAAGTTTCCTGTATGAAATTTCTTTAGTGACATTGGGGTTGACTCATTTTTAACATATCATTCTTAATATTATCAAATGTTTGTGTTTACGGTAAATGAATATAATAATAAATTTTATATTATACTATGTTTTAAAATTTGTTTTGTAACAAGTGTAGATTATGCATAGTCATTAAATTATTCATATTGTTATTTACATAGTGTAGGTTTGGTATAAACTTTTATTTTAATTTATACTGAATTTAATCTCTAATAACTAGAAACCTCTCCTTTATAAAATAATATCATGAAACTAAAAATGTATTTTTTTGTTGATGATTTGAAATAAAAAATTTAAAATCTATATGTTATTCACTTGGTGGTAGGGCTTTGTGCTAGCCCGTCTGTGTAGGTACCACCCACTCATCCGCCGCCACACTCTACCGCCAAATAACAGTACTCAGTATTGTTGTGTTCCAGTTTGAAGGGTGAGTGAGCCAGTGTAACTACAGGCACAAGGACACAACATCTTAGTTCCCAAGGTTGGTGGCACATTGACGATGTAAAGAATAGTTGATATTTCTTACAGTGTCATTGTCTATGGGTGATGATGACCACTTACCATCAGGTGGCCCATATGCTTGTCCGCCAACCTATTCCATAAAAAAAAAGTTATACTTGGAATTGTAAACCTTAAACATTTTCATATACAGAAACACACATATGAATACATAACACTTTATAATATCAAGCAAAATGCTTTCCTTAAGTTGTCATTAACTTCTTATGGCAATTATATTACGCGTAAGGACTTACTTGTCGAGTTTAATTATGCTGTCTGTCAAGTGCTTAACAATATTAAAGTATAGCATGTGTTTCTACACAGAAAAAATGAAATAGTATATTTACTTAAATAAGCACCACTCAAGTTATTTTTATTTTCAATATTAGTTCTTAAGTAAAGTTATGGTAATTACTTCTATCTAAAAATCTAATTAATATAGAATAAAATCTATATAACTAGAGAATGAGGAAATTATTGTTTTAGTTATATGCAAGTTTTTTCAACATTTTTAATTTACCAGTATAAATAATTACCTAACTCAGTTAACAAGTACATGTTTATTTGTATAATAATTTATTTAGCTCTAAGTTATTTTAACGACACAATAAATACTCAGTTTATATGCGAATTTGTATTTAATAAGAACTGACTACCGTAGTTAGGTTTTCATAGTAGACTAACTAGATTTTTTTAATAACTTAATAAATTTTTATCTCTTACTAAATACATTTTTATTGATTATGGACATAGGAGTATAAATTATATATGCATAGTGTTATAGTAGTGGGTTGCATATTTTTGTTGAAAGGTCTGGATGACCATATATTATTATCTATGCAAAAAAACTTCGAATCGATTGCTTGAATGCTGACCGAAAGGCAAATTAGCAAAACCTCTTGCGCATTTATATCAATTAGCAAGTAGGTAGGTTACAACCATATAAAAATTAACATCGTAATGTAAATACAAATTGAGATAAATTAAGCTTAGAGTTATCACACTTAATTCAAAAAGTGCAGTCACATTAATTTTATTATATTTTTTTTTATTAATTTTATTATAAGTTTGCGGCCTGAAACAAGATATAATTGCTTTATTAGTAACATTTAAAGGGAATTCCCCGTTTAATAAGGGCAAGTTCCAGAATACAGAAGAAAAAAAAACTAAAGAAAAACAACAACAATTTTTTAAATGTATTTTTTATGATCCGATGGCGAGAATCCTGGTACAAATTTATTAATTTATTGTATTGTCGTGCGTCATTAGTACGTTTAAGAAATATAATGAATGAATCCGATCAATAACTCATATATATATCATACATAACTATATACTATCTAGTAGTCGCCGCAACTTCTCTCGCTGTTTAGTGGTTATCTATGAAAAGACTAGATTTCCTTGAGGTTGAAGCTTACTTCGTAACAAATTTTTACAAATTCGGTTTTGTGGATTGGCTGTTGAAGAGCAACAGCTAGTCAGACAGAGTTATTTTTCATGTATTGTTATAGTTTCGCTCAAAGACCTTCTACGAAGAATAGTAACGTTAATTCTACTATTGCTTTCATCTTTAATTTCTTATTACGAAAGATACCTTTTTTTAACTTTGTCGTAATATCCCTTCCGTGTATTCATACGACATTTATTTACTTTTTAATATAATTTTAAATTAATTAATTCCAAAGTCGTAAGCTACATATTGTTTTGACTAATAGTGTATCACTACCCTAAATTATGCCGTTCAAATTTTTGCCAACGGTGCTCAAAGGCTTTGGTTACAGTCACGTAGGTCGTTGGACTGGTTTCAATGAACCTTTGTATTTTGCGGACATATGTTCAATGTACAACGAAAGTAAGCGTGTAATTATACCTCGGGTTTTGATCAGGATATGGTAATTTAATATTTTAAAAGAGCACGAAGCTGTTAATAATACTTTTAATAAGGAACCCTTACGGGATAATGGCTATGGCTGTTTTTAACAGTTACACGTCGTTGATTTCGCTCGATTGGGCTTTATCAATAGCTTAGCCAAAAATTATATAACTCTTATGTAAAGCTAAAATGTAACCCAACACTTACTCCCCATTTTAGTCTTTTGAAGGGCGAATTAAAAAAAGTAGCATTTAGCTTCCCCCGGGACTTAAACTATTTCCATATCTAATTTAATCTAAATATATTCAACGGCTTAAACGTAAACAGGCAGTGAACTGAGTTACTTTTGCATTTATAATAATAATATAGATATCCTGTACGGAAACCTCAATCTCAAGTTTCCTTTATTTGCGGAGAAAAGTGTCATAAGTGAGCGTACCGTTCAGCATAACTTTTCGTCCCGTAACGATTCTTCGAAAATAATATATATGGCGGAATGTTTCATGTAATTTGAATAACATCGTTTCAATAAGTAACCAAAAGATTAACGTTGTATTTCGATACTATATCTGTCTTAATTTATTTGAGATTGGATCGTCCAGTTGAAAGTTTACTTAATTCTATAAAAGAATTTTTTAATATGCAATGCATACGTAAAAACCATTTACACTTGACCTTGTATGTAAGACGAAGACGTTCGTTACAGGAATAAACGTGTGTATTTCAATGACTGTACAATCTAAATAGAGGGCATGCAATAATATTATGATTGCGATACTCGATCTTTCTTACATAACATTTAGTTGTCGTTTTATACGCATAATGGGTGGTTTGAATTTATCAAGAAAGTGTGATAGAAATACTTTATCTTTGATAGTTTTATTTAGCACTAAAACTACTCTCGCATATCATTGAATTCATATGGACATATTAATATTAAGTTTATCATATTTCTAGTATTTATTTAATAGATGTGTAAAATAATAATTATACTGACGTCCTAAAAAAATCTTAACAAAATGAGTCTGAACGACTCACAGCACTAACTTACTTAGTTCTAATTAAAAAAAATGTTTCTAGTCTTTTTTCACTTAAGTTTATTTATTCACGAAAAAAACATATTACGTCGTTCAAAATAAAAATTATCAGAGTACATATAAATCATAAATTATTAAATGCTAGGAGTCAAGCCGCGCGTTCGCGGTGAAGCCATTCATTCTATTACGTAATTATATATTAGATATGATATTTTTAAGCCAAAAATCTTTTCTGAACCACGCAAAAAACAAGATTATCCAACTTAACACTTTCCGTAACAGATGTATGTTATTTGTTATGTTACTCATGTTTTGATTTGTAAAACATTTGTACATTTGTTTTACAGTTTTTTTTTAATGGCAATGGTTTTTGTTTAGAGTGCCAGCGGGATTTAGTATGATTAAAAGTCATTGTGCAGATTCATCCAATAACCCGCCGTTATTTAATGCCAAACATAAATACTTTATTCCATACTATTTTTTTACCTTTATTTAAATTGAATAAATTTTGCCTTTAACTATTCTTCACGTTATTACTTCCTTTTTTTTTATTTGTACTAATTTTAACTAATAAATAATATGTCTTATTATTTGGGTTTAAAGAGTGTTTAAGGCAGAATTAGAGTCCCATGACAAGCTACGCATTGGTCATTAGCTTGTATTTGTTTATAATTCTTGTGCTTATGTGCATGGTTGACTTTTCCCTGGAACTTGTTGGATAATATACATATACTTATGCTTATAACGTGAAATATAATATTCTAATGATAGTATAAAAATGAATGATAATGATTTTCTTTTTTGCAATTCGATCCCTAAAATTAGGTATTAAACTTTTAACATTGTTTTTCTTGGATCCACAGTATCCAAATAGATATTGTAAAATATTTTTGAAATTTTAGTGTACATGGAGCAATTTTATAAAACGTTTTTTTTTGTTTCATAATTAATTCCTACTTCGTACTGGATAATTGAAGTTGATTGCCTTGATTAATTTTTGTATAAACCATTACAATATATTCTTCAACATAAGTACAAGTATTGCTTACTAATGAATTAAGTTTCTTAAATCGTTCATGTATTCAAAACCAGTCAACATATTTTGACCTTTTTTGGTGAATATTAAGTTGGTTCGCTGTTTAAAATCAAAATACGTTTCATCCAGACCTTGCAACCATTTTTTTTAAATCGTGTGATATTAAAAATTTTAGAAAATATTATTTTATAAATTTAGAAGGCGACCCAGTTGCTCTTTTCTAAATATCCATTTACCTGAAAAAACCGAATATAATCGTCAAGAAGCTCGTAATAAACCTGTAAATGTCACTGCAAGGCTAAGGCCTTCTCTCCCCATTGAGGAAAAGGTTTTTTCATTGGATTTTCCAAGGAAGCTATGACACAATGTCGCTCCAACGCCTTGGTGGATACACACATGTAATTACATTGAAATTAGACACATGGAGGTTACCTTCGGTGTTTTCCGGTACCGCCAAACTTGAGATGAATTATAAACAGAAATTAAATACATAAAAATTCAGTAAGCATGGATGTGAACTCGCAATCATCGGTTACGATACACGTTCTAACCACTGGGCCATATTATACAGTTTTGATCGGTACTCATTGTTATAGTATACAATATAACAATATAATTAATAAATAAGTATCAAGTTCTAATTTTCATCCTGAATGAAATTAAACCTATTGATTTGAGTGTACAAAATTATTCCTCACAATTTGTACAAATTCTAAAATGGTAGATATTGATTAAATTTTGAATACCTATATAACCTCATTGCTAAAAAAATCATTTAATCATATTTGTGATAATTGTTAATCAATTATAACACTTATCAAGGCTGACATAATTTGAATTTTTTAAAACGAAATCAATATGCATTATAACATGTGTTTATATTATTATTCCTAGCTGTGCTTGCGACCTTGTACGCCTTTGAATATAACAAAAAATATATTATTGTAGTCTAAGGTACTACCTATTATATCAGTTATCTGTCAGTGAATATCAAAATCGGTCCAGCTGTTCCAGAGATTAGCCGGAACAAACAGACAGACAGACCGACAAAAATTGTAAAAAATGTTATTTTGGTATAAGTATCGTGTATAAAGAATTAAAGACATATGCATTGAGTAAAAAGGGGCTATTTTAATATTACAAACAGACACTCCAATTTTATTATATATATATAGATATATCGAATTATTATATAACCAAATCCAGAGTCGGTTGTAAACCGGTACTATTAAAAAACATAAATAAACCGTTATTAAATCATGTAACTTCAAAATATATAACAAATGGTACAAATTAATATGTTGCTAACATAATCACGTTATTTGCTAAATAGTATGAAGGGGAGGGCTTAAAAGTCAAGTGCCCGCCTAGGTAACATGAACACCGTAAATCCGGGCCCGAATAAAACTTTATTATGACGTTTGCGGGACATAAATGAAAGGACAAAATGGTTTGTGAATAGTGCTCTATTTTTAAAAGCCAATACAAATAGCGAATTTTCTATTTATAATAATCGAAATATTTCTATACAATTTGACTTGAATCAATAGCACCATGGGATAAAATAAGTGACTGTTTTTATATCAACTTACTATTTATACATATGTACTCATAATCCAAATTTAAAAATTATTATCCTCACCAAGTGAATTTACAGGAGTGGAGTTACGTGATCGATATTGTTTCATAGAACCGTGTCAAATTAAAGATTGTGATATATTTTTAAATAAAGAGATGAAAAACAATAATGTAATGCAAGTATCAGCAATCGGTGTATCCGCCGATAATGCAGTGATAAAAAATGACTCACACCTAGTCGGGCGAAATGCATTTATACCTACCGCAACTTAAAAAAGGTTTTATTCGGGACAAACATGGTTACTTTGTCTTTATTTATAAATGATGTATGTACATTATACAGTGTATTAAATTTCCAAAAATCCATTAATTTCGGATACTTACGTTTTAAAAATAAAAAGACCTTTCATGTCATTCACATAAACGATTTAGAATTATTATAATTATAGATTGCGTGTACAATAAAGATTAATGCTTACAAATTTGATTACTTTTGTTATCAAACTTATCAATACATGTTGCAGAACTATTTATCAGATTTGACACAGACTTACTTTGATTCAGATTAAATATGTATAAGATTACCTCTATCAATAGCTAAAATACACTTTACGTATTATAAGACGTTGTTCAATAATACGTAAAGTGTATTTTATTGAAGCTTTTACATTATATTGTATTTGACTCTTCTATATAGCTTTTCTTTAATTTGGTACTGTGTGCACTCTGCTTTGAAGGACTCCCAATAGAAATGTTTATGCTGATGTATTGAGTTCTTACCGTTCAAAAAACTTAAAGTCCTTATGTGTTGATTGATGGATAACATTCTCAAAAACGCACTTGTACGTCTCGTGCGATATCATCACGAGCGTAAATTATAGGTTGGCCCTTTTTTTTACTGGAACCATTGCTTAAAAAACAGCATAAATAAAATCGTAATCGGTTCGAAACAAATTCAGCCATCCAATCCGTCACTAAAAATTTGACTGGATTATTGTACTAAGAACTACGTTTTAGGAGCATATTTAAATAATTATTTTATTTTGATTTCATAGCTACATATTATAAAATTAAATATAATAAAAACTAATAAGAATCGTTGGAGTTAAAACTTAGGCTTATTAATGAAACTGAAAAGTATGTCTTTTGTAAAGTATATATACGTATAAAGAAAGGTAATTTTACAAAAACAGCGAGATACGATTTAGAACAAACATTAAATTAATTGGTGATTTCAATTTCTAAATGTTGTACTAATATACTTTTTGTCCAATAGTACTTATGGTTATGACTACAGACCGAAGATGCCTTTGTAGGATTTGGTTGTACGACTGCGGTGTTATTTAAATTCAGGAAATAGAATATACATTCGGAAAATTTAGCTCTGGGTCATTTATATAAGAACAAAAATAGAAACAGTTCGGAAATCAATTGAATATGTTATATTTTCATATTCATGTTCCTTATAAGGCCAAGTACTTAATTTGTAATTTTTGTTACCCTTATTTCATAATACAATGAAAGCTTTGTAAAAATTTATATATTACTTTAAGTGTTTAAAATATTTATGGAAACCTAGTTTAAAGTGGCACTCGACAGCGCCACTAAGCTAAGTTGCCAAGTATCGAAAAAAAAAAAACATATTTTATACAACCTTGTCGTTCGTGAGTGCCATTAAATTTGACATGTTTATTTGACTGCTAATATAATATGTAAGCATCGATACAATTCTCTAGCTGAGAGCCTAGACAAAGTGTATTCAACAAATGTCGCAGTAATTTTGAACTTTGTAATTGTTTTTATTATACAGTCTACGTATACGTCGTTGAACACATGATATGTCAAACAAAACATCAGTAGAAAGGAAGAAAATATAAAGACGAGAGAAGAGAGAAAAATTTTGGGGGTAGTAGTAGAATGATTTTGATAAATGTGTGTGTGTGTATAAATAGTAAGGTAGATTGAACTCGTTGGATGAATGCAATTGTGAAGATTTTTTTTTTTTAAGAACAGAACAGGCTGCTAGTCTACAGCCTTTATTCAAAATAGAAGCATTACTCTTTTTGCTTATAATCGAAAAACGTGAAAAAAGAAATTAGTTAAAAGAGCATGCTCATTATTATTCGTTTGTCAATTTTATTTTGAACACTGCTGTATAATCTCGGAACAGCTGCAACGATATATGGGTCGGTTAGCGATGTGAAAGTTGCTGTTTCGAACCGGACAATTGTAATGCCTACTAACATAAACTACGCAAAGCAACTCGCTAATATTTTCTGAAAACAGACATAGCTACTAATGTATACCGTATAGTGTATGTATTTAAATAAATTCGTGCCGTTTTATTAGCAACAACTTTGAACTATGGGAGTCGATGACTTGACTAATTTCAATTCATAATATTTCTATTTTGTTGATAAATTAAAAAGAGTTTTTATTTATTTTAATACTTCTTAATATAGTCTATAAATAATTATTAATGCCAAATGAAAAAAAAAAATGTTGAATTTAATATAATATGCATAATAATAGGTAATTGAAATACGTATGAATATCAACGGAAACTGGGAAGGCATGAAGTTTTGTAACGTTTCCAGCAATCGGGAAGTAGTTCTTAGATAACCTAGTGCGGTGGAACCTTGGCATCATTCCAAATACTCTCATCGGAACTGCCTTTGCATGCCATTGAAATTGGGACGAAAATTTTGTCTTTAAAAAAAAACAATTCTCACAATACTGAGAGTAATATATCATCAGGATTACAGAAATGCATTCGATTCTAATCGGAGCGATTTCTCTCGTATATGGGTCACGTGACATATCAAATACCAGGAGTATTTCATTGTGTTTTTGATAACCGAAATCTCCAATATATATTGTATAAATTATCCTTATTCCCTTCGAATAAGGTGACAGTAAAAGGGAACGATTGACGTATATTAAACACGCACTATTTATTTAATCGATATGTTTACAAGTCATTAACTAATGAATAAAAGTAATAACAAAAAGTGCGCGACCTTTCATTGATTATAAGACTTGTACAATTAAATTAGCGATTAATCTGTCTCTATATAAATGTATGTTGGTATACCTGTTTGAGTTTAATAGACTTCGACACCGCTTAACTGATTACCGTTTAAGTTGGCACACCTGCATTTACTTCCACTTTTTTGATGGAATAAGTGGTAATAAAATTTAATTTTTTTATTTAGGTTTTGTAATTTAGCAATTTGTATTACACGTAAAGCTATCAGTAGCTTACAGATTCTACCAAGAAGGTAGAATCCATTCAATACGCTACTTTATTTGGTCAATGAGTATTAGCTTCACGCTTTTTTATCAAATAAATAATCTTATTTTTAATAATATATGCCTCAAATAGTAATATTTTTTAACATACGTAACTTTTTGTACTATTTTAATATTACTCGTCGCTTGATGGCGCGGCTGCACGACAACGTAAATACCGTTTTTGTAGTAATTAACAATTTGTTAATACGGCAATAATCCATTATTAAAGTTTGACGTAAAGTCATTTTGCACTTTGTTTTTTTTTGTATTGAACTTTGTTGCCATACACCGCCTTGAACATATACCGTCCTTTCCTATGGCTTTTTGTTTTATCATCTAAATCGTTTACATGTTACTCACAACAAACAGGTAAACAACTCATTGGAAAATTTACCACAAGGATGAGATCGATGGTTTCCTTGTTATTTACATGACACGAACAAACATAAAAATGCATTAATTTGTGTCATGTCCACTTTTGCATATAAAAAACGCCTTTATCACAAACTACTTGAGAATTCTAAAAGAAGATAGATTTTGCAGAGATTGCTCCCTTAGCGATAACAACACTCTTGAAATCATTTAAATCTTTTCTTTTTTTGTTGTGTAATATATTCGATGAACTATTGTCGATTCACTTTTGTTTCCGCCTATCCATGTGACAGCTACTCAACTGGGTCTCTTTGCATTTTCATTTCAAAAACATAAATTAAAACGATATGAAAAAAAAACTTGATCATTATTTCATAAATTTTATCATCAACAACTGGAAAAGTTCTATGTGTGACACAAGACACGCTTGGATTAATTAATCCAGCACATCGATGATAAGCGTGTCACTTAAACTTGTTTACTTAAAATTTTATTTAAATTTTTGTACTACTAATAAATTATTGAATAAAATATCAAGTTCAATTTGAAACTATTATTTGTGATAGAATAGAATAGTCGACCGGTTTAATATGTTAGCTTTTAAACTGTATATGGTCGCGCTTCGACCCTAAAGAGCGGGTCAATAGTCAGAACATTAATTAATCTGCAAACTGTTATGATATTTGATTAATGAGATGCACTTGGTGTACTCATCATCATAATATTAGCCTATTCAGGATATTGCAAAATAATTTCTCAAAGTATCTACCACCGGTTCGGTAACAAATACATACAGGAGAAAAACCGACCACAGCAACTCAGCGTGATTTTATTTTTTAATTTTAGAGTTTGTCTATTTAACGGCCTGGTAAGTGGTGATAATCTTTCTTAGAAGTTTTATAATGTCTTTTATCACTGAAACGTTCATTAAAGATATAATAACAAAAATATATCAATTGTACTTTTTTCATTCAAATTGCGAAAATAACTAATGATATTTTTTGAAGTAACCAATTATCCAAGGAGCCCTCTCGAATTCAGTCAAAACCTGTTGCGTCATTCATCTTGATTTTAAGGGAGATAGATGTTTTTGTTTATTGAATTACTCGTTCATTTTTATATTACACGCAAAATGATCATCACTAAAGCTGTTGACCTACTAGTTTGTTTCTCGTCATTTTTTCATTAATTTAATTGGCGCTAAAATTTATTAAGGGTGTGTCTCACGTGTTGATGCTATGTTGAAATGTCAACACTGTTGCTATCACACCCCTAACTCAATTTGGAATTAATCGCTCTTAATTACTTGGGTATTTTATTAAAAGTATTTTACAAATTAAAAACTAACTTTTCTAAAAAATAACATTGAGACGTTATAAGTTTCCTTTTAATAAATCGTAAAATAAGATGAAAATAAACAAAGCGTAATCATATATGAACGTATCTAGGAAAGGTAATTTGTCTTTAATGAGCGTTATTACATTATACTTGTATTCGCAAGCCTTATCACGAGTCAAAACAATGTTCCTTTAGCCTTGGGTTCATAAAAAAACAAGATCGTTTGTAATGTATTTATATATAAAGTCGCATTTTATGTTATATTTTAAGCTATAAATATCCTGAATGCGGCAAAGCGTGTGCACATGAATGGTATCGAAAATGCTTTATTTTATAGTGACGTATTCTGTTGATGTCTCACTTATCTAGAATTTAGATAACCTTACTGGGAGCAGACTATTTCCAGGGCGAAGAAAGACGATGCAAGCGCTAATAGCGTACCTATTATATAATTATGTATCAAAAATATACTTCCTTTGTGAATAATATACAAAGCGCATATAATACATTACTACTACGATACTTTTTATATCTAGGTGTTGTTGGCAGATGCGTAAAGATTTTTTGTATTCTACATAAAGATACAATAGGTGGTTCAAGAGTTATATAAATCTCGAAGTTGTTAATACATTTGTCTCATAATTGTAAACTTTTATTACAATATACTTAAGGTACATTATTCCTTAACCTTATTGTTATGTAAGACGATAGTATATATGATGAATTGGTTAGTAAAACAGACAGTACCTTGCGCCGAACCCCACGACCGAGTTATTGTAGATTTATTGTAAACTGTACTTTTATTTTTAAGACATGATAATCACTAAGAAAAATTGTTTCAAATGTATGTACTTGTAAGGTTGTACTGGTAGACTTCTACCTAGTAGAATGAGTAATAATAAAATGTATCAATGGTAATACGTAAATGTTATTAGAATGATCATGAATAACTGTTGGTCGGTCTATCGGTATCTCATAAAGAGTTCTGATTATAGTAATTGAACTTTGACTGTGTCACATTGCCCGCGTTATTGTATTGAATAACATTCATGTTACGGTTACTCGTTAGTTGTCACCCGTGGGTGTTTAAGTCCTTTGAAATAGTAACGACGTCGAATCCGAGAAACTCCTATACATAATACTTTTTTTTTTAATTTTTAAACTGCCAAGCAACCAATCAGTGGTCACAATTGCAAATAAATACTGGCTTCGAAAGAAATATTAAACATATTTTGCCAACAGATAAGAAAACAAAGAAAGTTTTGTGTAGTTTTTTTTCGTATTGCTTTGTTATATGTGCCAAGGAATGCTACAGAATATTATTTAAAAATATTTATATATTACTAATTACTTTTTATTTTTAGACTTCCGAAATGTATTAGGTATATGAGTGTAGTACTAAATGTTAAAATATTATTTCGCGCCAACTTTGTACCTGGTGTAGGTATCTTCCGTATCTAGAACATTTTTGTAGCAGCTACGTTGTTTATTTAAGAAGTTTATATGTTAACGCTAAGATGGCGCAAGTAGATTTTCAGTTGTTCATCATCAGCTCAAGAATATAATGTCTTTTTTTAACTCAAATATTTTTAAACAATTAAAATATTTAGTTTGAATTATATACATAGATAAATATAATAGAGTTGAGATGTCCCAGTGGTTAGAACGCGTGCATCTTAACCGATGATTGCGGTTTCAAACCGAGGCAAGCACCACTAAATATATGTACTTAATTTGTGTTTATAATTCATCTCGAGATCGGCGGTGAAGGAAAACATCGTAAGGAAACCTGCATGTGTCTAATTTCATCGAAATTTTGTCACATGTGCAATTCCACAAACCCGCATGGAATAGCGTGGAATATGTTCCAAACCCTCTCCTTAGTGGAAGAGAAGGCCTTATCGCAGCAGTGGGAAATTTATAGGCTGTTACTTTACTTTTACATCTCATATCCATCAAACAAAAGTAAACTAAATCGCAATTAAAATACTGTATATGTCTTAAGTAAGATAAAAATCATTTGATAATAATCGTTCTGATTCAAGGCGTTGAGTCGTTGAGTGGACTGCAATTTTCATTGTGTTATTGTCTTTTCCAGAAATCATTTGTAAATTTCGTCGAATGCCTAAAAGAACTGGTCGATCCTGCGAAGTTACAAGAGGAGATTGAAGCGGCAAAGCCAACGGGTCAAGTAGACGAGGTCTTCAAGAAGTGAGTTCAATTAAATAATTTAGTCAAATTAAATATTAGTATCGATATACACTCGGGTGCATTTAGGACAAACGTGTTATTAAAGATTTAAATAGATTTATACGTCACGTTTTGTTGTGATTCCAATCTATAGCTTACCAACTAACCCATAGCAAGCTAGCTCTGACATATCAGGAAATAAGTTAAATATCGGGTACAAAATTTCACTTCCTAAAATAAACCTAAACCGCTTAATTAAAACGTGATAAAGAACCTTACTACGGTTAAAGATGTAAATAATATAACTTATCAAACAAACGATATTAATACTGTCTTTATTTATTTATTTGATTGTGTTAAAAAAATAATTCATTTTTTTTATATACTATGTCATTGTAACGATGTAATGTTTTTTTAGGTATTGCGAAAAAACACCGTCTTTCAAAGGTTGCTTCCGAAACATGACAGAGTCAGTAAAGCCTTGCTTCTCGGCCGAAGAACAAAAGAATCTCAAGACTGTTTATAACATTTCTGAACAATTAGCTGAGTTTGTATGCTTCAAAGAGGGAGATAGAATTGCACGTAAGTACTTATATCAAATATAAACAATTCATTTGTATATAATCTGTATAAATGAAATTATTTAAATTGCACTTTGATTGAATGATTTTCATTCCTGTGGGTGTGTGTGATGAATGATTATTATTTAACACTGTCGTTCATTATCATTATGAACCATTCAACCAATCGATACTTAAAATATTTGCAAAGTCGGATAACAATATCGATACACGTTAGGATTCATTCGACTACAATTTGTATATGCCTACACTCATGTATGTATAATTTATTAAAATGTTTATTTAATACATATTTGTGACATCTTGTTAAAAGACGTTTCGTCGAAGAATCCATTATTATAATATTATTTGTTTAGATTAGAGAATAACGAAAATGTTTGTCGCAGCCGATTTTAATTAGTTTTTTCTTTGTCAAATTTATTATCATTTGAATGTTCTTGACCGGAATTTATAGCTTTTCAAGGTTTCGTATTATACCCAGCGATAGTTCATTTACTGTGATGACTTTTATGATCTTATGAGTTGTTCTCAGTAGCCATATAATGACTGCTGGTTGCTATTTATATAATTAAGAGAAAAATGAAAACTGCTGAGATTTTTAATAGGTCTTGACCTTTTTAAGGTTTCTTATGGTACTATTGATACTTATTTTATTGCGATAATATTTCTCGGCAGTCAGAAAGGTTTCTTGTTGCTCGTAATTAATATTAATTGTATAAATAAGGTGTGAATAAAACAATTTTCAATCGAAACTCGTAAAACTAACAAATAAAAATAACATAAAAACCAATATGTGTCCCTTCAAGAAAGCGAAGACTAGACTGTTTTTACATCAAAAATAATAACATCATCGTATATAAATAATATAATTGTCTTTCAAATTATCTACGCTAGTAGGTAAGACTTGATTTGGGTAATAAAGGTTAGATTAGATAATGGCTGATAAATATTGATCTTACATTCGTAAAATGAATGTCACCTTTTCCGTTTGATGTATAGTCAGTGTAAGAAAACCTTCGTCAGTTTTCAAATTCATTCCTTTATCAAGTCTTAAACTCTTAGTACCTTTTGAATCTAAACATCAAATTATCGCGACGCAATATGTCATTCTCGATCGGTAAAGTAGATTATCGCTTATATTGGGCACACGAAAATAGATCTTAAGGTGACGAACCTCTTCTTATCCCGGCTTTACTTAATACTTATTTACATAGTGAGTTACATAATAGTTAATGTCGATTTCATAGTTTTTATTGTTTCGTAGGAAACCTTAAAGATCGCCGTATATTTTCTTTATGAGAAAGATAAACTCATTAATGACCTCATCGACCGCTCGAAGCAGAACGGAGTTATTTAGGTAATAGGCCACAATATGCCATATCTATTCCAGGCAGCATTCTAACCTCCCTTATTTTATTTGTCATATTCATGCAAAAGTCAGACGAGGTCGACTATAAACAACTTTAGTCGATAAAAGCTTTTCAAGCGAATAGTACCTACTTATCTTTAATAATTCTCGGTTAATTTGAATTAGTGACTCATAAGATTCGATTATCGTAAATCTATAATACTACCGATCTTCGCTTTTATATTTTATTAACCACTATCATCATTTAGGAGTCTACATGTATAGATACATATATAGATACACGCAGTTTCTCATTCAGCTCACCTCTTCGTTTGTTTCTCGACCGATTTTAGAAATAAGATTAGTAGTTAAAAATGCACGCTCATATGTTTTCCTCAACAACAACAGCCTGTAAATTCCCACTGTTGGGCTAAAGACCTCCAATCCCTTTGAGGAGAAGGTTTGGAACATATTCCACCACGCTGTTCCAATGCGGGTTGGTGGAATACACATGTGGAAGAATTTCTATGAAATTTGTCACATGCAGGTTTCCTCACGATGTTTTCCTTCACCGCTGAGCACGAGATGAATTATAAAGACAAATTAAGCACATGAATCAGCGGTGCTTGCCTGGGTTTGAACCCGCAATCATCGGTTAAGATGCACGCGTTCTAACCACTGGGCCATCTCGACTCCGTTTTCCTCAAATTATCAGTAATTATGGTTGTTGAACATGTCGATTAGAGACAAAATTCGTGATTTTCGGTCAAACTTCTTGTGCTCATATTTATTATGATAATTGCGTTAATACTTGACCACTTTTAACACAACTAATGCATTTGAATAAATAATATTAAGTATTCTGTTCTCAATTATCAGAGGACATCAAAGTCATCATCGGATTGGCTAAGAATCTATTTACTCTATCATAATTGGCTTTAATTCGATTTCGAAACGTCTTCGTCTTTGTATTACTATTTCACAATATCAATTATTGATACTATTTTTGTTGGATGACATGCTTCATATCTTTCTGTTTTCGAAAGTGAATATAATATCTTACAGAGCCGACGTCTATGGGCGGTGGTGACCACTAATCTTTTATTGAAAATTTCACTGTATATTATAAGTGTATATTTATTTACGTGACAGAATAATAATAAATAATATTCTATTTTCAGTTTTCATCGCCGAAAACGGTCCAGAATGTTTCAACGAGAAGAAGGCCGAGCTCGAAATGTGCGCAAACCACACCCTCGGATCGGAATTCCACTACGACCAGAACAAGTTCCCCATTGATAACATTCCGGAGATTAAATTTGGGGTGAGATATCACGAATATATATCTTTTATTGTTTTATTTATGGTGACGACTCTTGCCATATAACTTTAGAAAAATATGTAAAGATTCGGCAATTTTACAATAGCGAGTTTAAACCAGGAAAAGAAACTCTAAATTTCATGGCACTAATTTATCATTAAAATTCATTAGGTGCTACTAAATCGCATTGGAGTAGATTGGTGATATAACCACCAAACCAAAGGAGCCCATAGCTCATAATGAGCCGTAGGACATTTTTAATTATATTCAGATGCTAATAAAAATGACTTCGACCGACTTCATGATCGACTAATAACAGTTTGTGAATTTTACCCCTATATAAAGGCTATTTGACAATGCGAAAAATAATTTGTGAATTATTGTAATCAGTTTATATTATGAGTTTAAAAATGGTTATTTACTAACGAAAGTTGAAAATAATACTTAATTTATTCAAAAATCAATAAATAAAAATGCATTTTTTCAAACGTTTGTCACGTGACATAAAACGTTCCTGATTGGCCGGGCTTATGATGAAGTCAATTTCTTGTAAGCCTTGCTTTTCTACTATATGTACCACAGATTAAAATACAGAAAAGTGACGTCACCGACCCCATTGCAGCACCATATTGTCCAAGTAGCGTTTTCGCGCGTTATTTAAATATGGAATTTTTAATATGATATTTTTCGGCAAATATGTACTAGAAATAAAAAAATCAACTTTTACTGGGATCCTTAATCTCTACTAAATAATATAAAATGGATTTTAAAAACCAGTCAAATAGCCTATTGTCTAATTATCAATATTGCAGTTTTATTTACGTTGTATAATGAGTAATATATTATCCGATACTTTTGAAATTTATTCAAGGGCGTCTCTTTTGTTTCAAATGACCTTCGCTCATATAGTGTAATATTCGCTAAGGTTTTTTCCTTGTGTCACATAATTCTCTCACAAAGGACACGAATTACTTAGGTGATGTTCCAACCGGTTTCAATTAGTCCATATCGAAACAAAAACTTTACAATTGTCTGTAATTTAATTGGTTTAACTATTCAGTTTCTTACCGGTTCCAGATAGAAAGTACATTTCGAAAGATCGAATTGTAATTTGATTTTATATTGTTTAAGGACGAGTCGAAAGTAGTAGTCCGTCTGCTATTGTTTACATTTTTTTATTTATGATATTGTTGTGTATATCATAAATAAAAAAATGTAATGTAATGATTTTGCTTGGTATACTACCAAGCAAAATCAAAATCTAGTACTATGCTTGTAAGAGAAAACTTACCTAACGAATATTTTTGACGACCACCGTGGTCCAGTGGTGTGTACACCAGTTTAATGGGTACGCCACTCTGAGGTCCCGGGTTCGATTCCCGGCCGAGTCGATGTAGATTACCATTAGTTTTCTATGTTGTCTTGGGTCTGGGTGTTTGTGGTACCGTCGTTATTTCTGATTTTCCAAAACACACTTGTGTTATTGCTTTAGCCACTTACATTGGGATCAGAGTAATGTATGTGATGTTGTCTCATTTATTTATTTACTAAAAAAAATATTTTTTATTTTACATTCCAGGAGGAAGAATGTGATAAATTCGCTGAACTTCAAGTGTGCGTCGTGAGCGCTCTGGAGACGTGTTCGACGCCCACGTCGGCGAACATCGTCGAGTCACTCTTCAAATTCGTCAGAAAATCTACACCGTGCAAGGAATTACCTGTAAGTTCCAATATTTTTATTACATAATACTAAGATAAATCTCGGAATTAGCTCAACTTGTGTCATATACAAGATGAGTAGAGAAGTGAAATACCTAAGTGATAAAATCCAAAGGTCTAGTTGGGTTTATAATTGTCTTTACTACTCCTGAAACAAGATTAACTGGAGTGGATAATGGTACAAAATGAATTATTTAATGAGAAGTTATAAAGTTAATAACAATTAACACAATATTTAAGACATATGTTTAAATATGTTTTCCCGCTTATTCGTCGACATATTGACAAGTAGACACTAGGAAGTGTCTTTTTTGATATTAAATTTTGTATCTGTATGTATAATTTGTCTGTATACAACTAAAATAATGGAAGATATTAATAAAAGTCGAATAAATAATATGTTACTATCGTTAAATGTTACTGAATTATAATTGTTTACAATAGGAAAAAGCGGACGGAAAATCGAGCAAAAGAAATGGCGTAAGTCCTTAATTTGTAGTGTGCCGTTATTTTGATTCGTTAATGTACATGTTACGTTTTGTTCCTGCTTTGCTTACGTTTTTCTTTATGTGAAGCAAATGTGTTATTTTATGCAATATTATGCTTTAATCGTGCTTAAGAATTATTAGCATTATTTATGGGTCCCTTTTGTATTACTCTTATAAAATATTTTTTTACGTTGCAAATTCGTTTTCGATGAATATGTGCGAAAAGACAACTGTAGTCGTTTCAAAGATATTCTTAATAAAATCAAAATACAAAATAAACTTTATTCAAGTGGGCTTTTACAAGCACTTTTGAATCGTCAATTAACGATTAAGTGAAGCTACCACCGGTTCGGAAAGTAGATTCTAACGAGAAGAACCGGCAACAAACTCATTAGTTACTCTTTTTCAACATTTAAAAAATACAAAGTCATGTTAGTTAGCAGAAGTCTACAGGTATTAAAAATAAATATCGCCGGTAGTGTATTTATATTTTGTATTGCTTTTTTAGGTATTTAGAAAATATATTTTATATTAGAATACTCAGGTCGGTAATACTCACTCATCAGATACTCAATGTAATTGTACTGCAGTTTGAAGGGTGAGTGAGTCAGTGTAACTACAGGCACAATGGACATAACATATTGGTTGTGCATTGGCGACGTAAGGCTCGATTATAAGTCGCCTCTTACTATGCCAATGGTGCAACTACTTACAATCAAATATATATCACAAATGTAGTTTTGTCGTTTTGTAATTTTGTCATTGTCTTGAGAAATATGGATTGCGTGGATGTAATATCGCGGCTTTTTTTTAGATAAATGTTATGCTTTTTTGAGAAAGCGTAATAGTTTACAATGTATGTGTAATTCAAACCGCCATTCATATATATATTAGTTATATTCATACTTCTAGTTCCGATAATAATCGGAACTTAGGAAGTAAAATTAAAGTATATATAATAAATAAAAATAAATATAAATATATGAGACAACATCACATACATTACTCTGATCCCAATTTAAGTAGCTAAAGCACTTGTGTTATGGAAAATCAGAAGAACGACGGTACCACAAACACCCAGACCCAAGACAACATAGAAAACTAATGATAATATATATTGATTCGGACCTCGGAGTGGCATACCCATGAAAACCGGTGTACACACCACTCGACCACGGAGGTCGTCAATATAAGTTATAAGTAATATTAAAGAATATTAAAGTTTTAGGGTATATTAAAGATATATTGATCAAGAAGTATAGTAGTGCACTATATAGCAGACCCATTAGCAAATCGTATGACATTCGTAAATTTAATGTTTACCTTTATTCCTTAGCCTTCGATTGCAGTAGACTATATATCCTATCACTAAAGGCATAAACAAAAGGTGCTCCCCTGATAGAGTAGAGACAGCAAAAAATACAAATTAAATTGTATTTGATAATGAATGTCAGTAATTATTTTAAAGTGCGCCTTCTTGAGTATTCACTCACACTCAGATAGGGTGTAAATTTTTATTTCTTTTTCATGTAGTAATATTCGATCCTCCAAACTTTCAAAACAAACACTATAAGCTATCATCAGACTATAATTTTCTTAACAATAAGGTTCATTTTTCTATATATTTAATTGAATATTATAAATGCCACCATATTATAAGTAAACAGCCTTTCCCACGGGCAAGACAAAGCCTTCTCTTCCTTTGAGGGGTTTATATTTGTGATATGTGTATTGAGCAAATAATTATATTTTGTGTTAAATAAACGCTTGTAATAAAAATGTTTTAAAATTTATTGTATAAAAATTGTTAATATTATTGTTATGTGATTTTTTTATATATATATTGTGTTGTTAAGTAAACTATATATATGTTTTTTGTTTGTTGTAAAACCACTTCAATAGCTTTTAAGTCTAATAGTCGTGTTATGTTCTTTTTCTGTTTTAGTTAAATTGCTATAAAAATATATGTATCATAAGATAGAATATTTTTATGTGTTTTGTTTATATAGATTAACAATATAATATATTGCTTCTGTTTCAGGATACAACACTCAACAACAACTCGAACTCGGCCAACAGTCTCACTTTCAAGTCTATTACAATGGGTATGATTGTACTCGCCCTTCTTGTCTAAGTACACGCAAACGCCTCATACGCTCTGACGCCCTGGTACTTTAGTTTGATTATTTACGTATCGCCAAAGGTTCATTGAAGGATTTTGCTTAATACTTGTTATATATAAACTCTTTTTATGATTATTAATTATATTTTATCAATCTAACGACTAGCTCAAAGTTGTTTTAAAACTAAATATTTATTTCTGATATATTATATTTTTTTTAAGTATTGTATCAAAGATGAACCGTTATTACTTTATGTTAATAAATAATCCACTAAACCGTATTGGACCGGTGTTGGAGTGTTAAGCGCCAAAAATGAATATTAGGAGGCCTATTCTCAGTAGTAATAACATTTACTGGCCTATAATATAACTATTTTGCGACTTTTTTTTATTCTTGGCCTATTTATTGATATATTTCACTCCAGTAACGGTTTGTCTTTGATTTTTGATTATTTAATTGTAATTTGGCAAAATTCTTCAGTAACCACGTGAATTGCTAGCTTAATACGAACATGTAGGTAAGAATATTACTATTTTTGTAGCTATTTTCGTTTCAATTGAAACCAAATATTGTAATAGTTGTGACGCGTACCTTTTATTATATTAGAATGCTTAAGCGTTTAAAATTACATATCCGTGATAATATAGTAGGTATTGTATTTTCATATGCCAATGATCGCCAAATCTTTCGCTTCCATCCGAATTAGATAATTATTGCAGATATATTTTTAATAAAAGCTCTAGAGATAAACGGGGTTTGGATGGTATTTTTTTGTAGACTCTTAGGCTCTCTGTATAACGTATCTTTGAAAATATAAGCCCGGGTTACCATTCAGTAAAATTTTATCTATTTGGAAAATGTTTAAGACTTAAATTAATGAACTTCGTTTTATATTTTTGATTGTAGATTTTTATGCGATTTATATTAATATTAGACTTTGTCGCTATTACTGTATAAGCCTGTAGTAATTACGCTGTTTTCGTGACGTCACACATACGTAATATTTCGACTTAACTTTTATAGGTTGTGAAATACTATAGAGGATTGCTTTCGAGGTTAAGTTGAAATACATGAGAGATGAATCGATAACACTTTTTATTATATTGTAATTTTAGCATTCAGTAGATTCGTTGGAGTATATACTATAATAGACGTAGAGATGTTTAAGATCGAAACCAATAATCATTTATGTCAGACATAGTAAATAACTTTGAATTATTTGTTGGTTAGAGCTGGCCTATTAGACAAATTTTGCTTTAATTTTATATTTTTGTATTGTTTTGTATTTTACATTTTAACGAATTGTCTTTTATCTACATTCCAAGAAACATTTCAACATGACATTTATTTACATAATTTTTTTATAGTTCTTATTTCGAAACAGAGAATATATAGTGATATCAAACATGGCGGAAATATGTAAGATAATCGGTATATTACTGTAATAATTTTAAAGTCGATTTATAATAAAATACCCCGTACAATTACATTTAAGTTGTCTGCATGGCACTTCTGTATTCTCTGTTCTGTGGTAAAGTAGTGTGAGGAAAGCGAGTGTAGTTATTAGAGCTATGTTGTGATGAATATTGTATGTTGCTTCATTAAAATGGTGGTTTAATGTTATCGTACTATTATTTCGTTTGCCCTTTTGCCCTTCACATAGTAAATTTTTTATGAATCATTCAATTATATCCAAAGTATTGTGTCGTTAGAAATTGAAGGTGATAGTGTGGCCAGATCAAATAATGACATTTAAAAGTAAAATAAACGCTTGAAAACTTCAATTTTTTATTGTTACATGATCTCTAAATGGCACTTAATAAATGACAGTTCTTGACAGTTTTCAGCTAAAGATGAGTGGCACGAATCAGTTCTGCAAAGGAAATTGATATTATTTATTTATAATATTAAAGGAACAGACGAGTTTGACTCATCGAACTAAATGAGCCTTAATAAAGTTTCAGCTGTAATTGACAGAATAAAACATCGATTTTTATTATTTATGAATATTTTTGTCTTAGACTTCGACTTATAGTGTTCACACTTCGACATGTGGTGATGACACTCATATTATAATATATTTAGTCTCATTTTATAATATGAAGACCGAAAAATAATTTAACTTATAAAAGTTTAGCTTATAACTCACAGCCAATGGACACAGGAGTTAAAACAACAAGCAGCATTAACTTCTGAAGATATAGTTCAGAAACCGAAGTTTGTATCTATTATTTGTTATTTTATTTAACGTAGACCTTATTTATACTATGATAATTATAGTTAATTAGTGGAATTATATTGTTAGTTATATTTACCATCTTTATGCATCTTTCTTTGCGCAAGGTGTTCCTTTACGGACGAATCGGAACAGCGATTCGGCCATGTTTCCAGGAGTAGGCGTACTGCAACCTTCCAAAGCTTTGACGGCACAGGCAGAGAACTCGTCATACTTGGTGCATTTTTCCTGAAACATGACATTTTATTAAGACTACATCAAGAATCTACATATAATAAAAACATATTAATGAATCAAAATATTTTTAGTGTTTTTGCTGTACTTTAAAACAACCACTGCCTAGCAAGTGGGATTACTCGGTTTGTCGACATGTCAAAAAATTTGACAAAACCAATTTTTTTTTATTATCTATAATAATAAGCCCAATATATGGACGAGAAAACGCTAAATTTGAAAAATGTAAGTGTAAAATTGCATTTGCATAGAATGTACGTAACTTTAAACGCTTTCATAACTAAATATTATTTGTTACTATTAAATCTACTAAACCATTATAACTATTTGAAATTTGGCGTTATTTTTTCTTAACATTTAAACCATCATATATTTCAGCAGATCTGAGATGAAGCTATTTCAAATATATTTGCTTTTTTGAAAGTGTAAAATAGTAAATTATGTACCACTAAGGTCATCTTCTTGAATTCTTCGACGTTTTGTATGTTTTCCTTAACTTTCATAAAACACTCGCGTACTTCGTTGACCTTCTCTTGGATACACTCAGGACCTCCTTCAGCGATGAACACTAAACATCAAACAATGAATTTTGTTATGAAATTGTATTAAAAAATTAATACATTGCCTAGAGGGAAGAAAAAGTATTACACGAATTTGATATGTTAGAATGAAACATTCGCTATAATATTAGTGTATGTTTCTTTTATATAAAATTTATAGAGTATAGCTCTGTACTTATTTTACTAGTAAGATACGAAGTGAATTCTTACAGAATAGCTTTATCGTAGAGATAAATGTCTTTGAACTATAATTAAATGGTATTTTTTAATATTAGTTGCAAACACAACAATTAAAACGCATAAATAAAACTAGTTATAACGGATTTAAATCGCGTATATTAATTATTTTTAACATCCCGACGTTTCGAGCACTTTACAGCGTTCGTGGTCACGGGTAGTCTACCCGTTTATTTAAATGTGTAATAATCGCGAAAATTTAAGACAAATTAAGACGTTACTAAACGCTTTCTGGGATGTTGTTGTAAAAGCTACATAATATATCGACGCAACTCGGTTGCGTTCGTGAAAGTATGCGTACTCCACTAGGTAGGTGAAAAATTTTGCCAAACATACATCAGCAATATTTTGTATTGCTATGCTATATTTGAACAGAGGGTTTGCCAGTGTAATTATGACACTTTATTATTATGGATGTCCCCACAGTAATATTGATAAGTCTTTATTCAGTATAAGCTAGGAAAATAGATATCACTAGCATTATCATGCCTTTGGGCGGTATGCTAACTTTATACTCACAGGCTATCCTGTCACCGTCCTTGTGACATACGAAGTCGATCAGTTGGTCGGATCCGTTGTTAGCCATGCCGATATGGTCGCGAAGTGCTGCGCCCATGCAAGGTGACAAGCCATTAGTCAAAGTGTGAATGCAAGTCTTCAACTGCGGGGACTTCTCGCAATACCTGAATAATAAGAATAAATTTTCATTATCATAATCTATCGTATCCTTCACAACAAAATAATTGTGACAAATATTCTTTCTACCTTAGTAGCTTATAATATAAAGCAACGGATATCAATAGTTTTTTTTTATGATATAGTTTGGCGGACGAGCATATGGGCCACCCAATGGTAAGTGGTCGCCATCACCTATAGACAATGACGCTGTAAGAAATGTTAAAATTCCTTACATCATCAATGTGCCACCAACCTTGGGAACTAAGATGTCATGTCTCTTGTGCCTGTAGTTACACTGGCTCACTCACCCTTCAAACCGGAACACAACTATACTGAGTACTGTTATTTGGCGGCAGAATAACTGATGAGTGGGTGGTACCTACCCAGACGGGCTCGCACTAAGCCCTACCACCAAGTGTTTTTATATATTACAAGATATATTATTTAACTTACTTTTTGAATACTTCGTCTAAAGCACCGTTCGGTTTGGCTTCTTCGACCTCTTTTTTAATAGTTTCGACGTCGATTAAAGCTTTAACACACTCGACAAAGCTCGTTACTTTTGCCTGAAATAAATTTAGTATTTTATTCACCATAAAAATTCTTCAAGATTTTTTAGGGTTAAGACCAAGACCTGAATTAAATCTATCGGAATGGATTCGTTTTTTATTTATTGAAACAACCTTGTTTGTGAGAAAATGGGTACACATCAATTCTCATTTTTGTATTCTAAATGCGTAATCTTATACAGCTCTATATTAAATGTTCTGAATGATGTTTATAATTGAACAATTCTTGTGTTCTGAGTAGCCTTAAATCTTTGCCTATAATATTTAGGCAAAGACCTAACTATAGCCAGCATCAACCTTCAACAGTGACCATCATTTTTATGTTAGTTTTATAACAGTCCATATAAAGATCTTATATATTTTAGTAAAATAATGAAGATTCTAAATAACAAATATTACGTATTAGAAAAAAAATTAACGAAGAAATAATGAAGGAACTTGTGATATGTCGTACCTCAACTTCATCTACTTTGTCCTCTGCACCGTTTCCCCTGCAGAATGCGGTAAGACCTGCTTTCATCTGCTGACGATGTTCTTCGGTGACTTTGTATTCAGCCAGAACACCTAAAAAATAAAAAAGTAAAGTAACAGCCTGTAAATTTCCCACTTCTGGGATAAGGCCTCCTCTTTCATTAAGGAGAGGGCAGAAATTAGACACATGCAGGTTTCCTCACGATGTTTTCCTTCACCGTCGAGCTTGAGATGAATTATAAACAAAATTAAGCACATATATATAGTGGTGCTTGCTTGGGTTTTAACCCGCTATGATCGGTTAAGATGCACGCGTTCTAACCACTGGGCCATCTCAGCTCAAAAAAAAACAATCGGATGAGATTACTCTAAGAAAAAATAAAACATGTATGTGTTTATACTTCTTGAATATGTCGCCCGGATAAACCAACATAGTTGGTCTAAAACCAACTCGTTACATTTTTGGACGATATAGAAAGTTTAATCGATGTTTTAATTATTAACTACTACTTAAAAAAAACAAGGCATTGCAAAGTAAATTATAAGTAAGCAATGTATATAATAATGAAATTAATATGTTTACAATAAATTTCCGTGGCGTCATTTACCTATCAGTAATTTTTGTAGCAACAATAGTTTATCTTTATTAGCATTCGATATGAACAACCTTATAACCTTAATTATTACTATCTATTACAAACAACGCTCTCGCCTCCTCCAATGAAGTATATATATCTTAATTTCACTTTGAGTCGATTTAAATTTTTTAAAAGGTAATATTAATAATATTAATTATTGTTATTCTAATTCTCTTTTATAATTTGGAACGAAAATGAGCTTTTATTTAAATATTTTTATTTCACTGGCAATGTTGCTTAAGGAAAGTCCTACAAGATCAATGAAATCTATTTAAACCAATATATGTATTTATAGGTGGACACCTATATTGACTTGAGATGAGCGATCTCCTCAAGTGTCAATAGAACGCATATAAAATTTGTATACGCGTTCAAATAATATAATTCATATTACAAAAAAAAATTCAGATTCAGTATTCAGAGTTGCAACTTTTAACAGTTGTTGAATCGTGCTTCTACTCTTCTGGCAAAATAATACTTGTTTAAATCTCGCTGATTGTACGACATTTTATATACTAATATTATAATTTTGTTCAAATTATAAAGCTTTGTATTGTTGGTTTATTTAACGTATTACTTTATTTTGTTCGCGATGTACAATTCATTAAATAAATCTTGACTTATTTATAATAATTTTATCTAAACGTTAATTATTCTGTTTAAGATTACCGGCATTCTATCGGGAAATCGACATGATTATTTTAGGAACACTTTTAAGATGTAATTATTATATAACATCTAATATAAACTTATATATTGCATGATTATGCTACGGAAAATATTTTTTTAAATGATTTAATGTTATATTGTATACTCTATGGTCAGTAAATTTAACACTAATACTATAAATGTGAAAATAACTATTTCAATCTGTCGCTCTTTTACTTCCAAACCGCTGAACCGAATTTGATGAAATTTGGTATGAAGCAATCTTGAACACCAAGGTAGGATATAGGCCACTTTTTTGCCTAACACATGACAACCATCCCCTGAAACGCTAGCGAAGGCGCGGCCGACAACTAGTATACAACTTTTTAAGGGACAACAAGAATATGACTTTGGATCTATTCTGAAAGAAAATTCGAATTTCTACGTAGAACAGGATTATAGATATAGATAGTGATATTCACTGCAGTATTTATTATATTCAACGGATACATGAAAATAGCGAATCATTTTATACATAAGTATATTTAAAAATAGGATCGAAAGTTGAATGCTCAATTTTGTCAAGGAATAGCTTTACAGTTAATTAAATAAAAAGGTTAATGGTCAAAGGATCGAGGAAATGGTCGTAAAAGAGACAGTTTAACCCATTCGAAGTATATTAGCGGTCCTTTTGACGAGATGAATTGGTAAATAGCGTGATGTGTTGCACAGGAAGAGGGGACGCGGGCCACATGCAACGCGTGAATCATTGTGTCGTTTAGATGAAACAAGTGAATATCATGGCCTATTCGCCTCGCCCGGCTCCTGAAATACAGCTTATCTGATACGGGATCCACAGCTTCATTATCGTCATTGTAAAAGTTAACTTTAAACTACTAAATATTTACTGACTTTTAAAACCATTAAAATTTACATTTATTCTTAAGATAAATGATTTTAAAACTAAAATTATATAATGAAATATATATATCTAATATCTTCATTATTTTATAATTGGTTTGATTTTGTAATACAAAATAGGAAACGATAGCGACTTTTATATTATACGATGAGATTTAAAAACGAGGGTATACTAATGATGAAGTAGTTTGAATAGTTTTAATTTTGCTTTCGAAGAAGTTCGAATTAATTAGGTTCTTTTTTTCGTTATAACTTCTCGCTACGACTCTACGGAGCTGTGACCATACACGTCAATCAAAGTGTCAATATGTGTTAAAATGCACATATTATTCTTTTTTTCAATTAAATATAGTTTTGTAAATAAATCCGTCACTTAAAAGTATGATTAGTAATGTTAATAATATCAAAATAATAATATGTCGTTATTATTATATGAAAATCATAAAAAGTAACTAAAATAATTGTATATTCTTATATATTACAAACTATAATATAATACTATTAAAATAACTTTTTGTACTAAGAAACTTACCGACGGCGAAAAGGGCGAGTAAAACTGTTTTCCAAATCATTTTTAAATAATATTTTTTTAAATCTATAAGTCCAAACTCCCCTGAAGTCGTACGTCAACTGAAGCTCTATGTGTCCTAAGTCGTTATATATAATAATAACAAGTAGTTGACTCATATAGTACCACTATTCTCATCGTAGACGATAATATATCGAGTGATCCTCAGTTTGACACGATTGAAAACTGAATTTTAGTTCTTTGTTTTTCTCACTCATGCAATTTTAAACAAAGATAACATTGTAACAACTCTTTTTCTATAAATTTTAACTTCTCTAAAGTAGTACGTTTTAACAATTAGTTATAATTAAGAAATTTGATATTTTACTGTTATTAAAATATCTTTTTATTAAAAATATTAAAAAAAAATCTATTAAAAGGTTTTGTTATTGAGCCCATTCAAGTCTAATGTTTCTAGTCGCAAATTTAGGCATTTTGGTTACTATAAAACTTCACTCTGTAAAGCTCGACAATTATATAAAGTACAACTACAGATTTCTATGAAAAATCCATGATTGTAACGACAAATTAGGTCAAAAAAATGAGACTAAACATATTGAAAGTCATGATTTTATTATTATTCTAGCTAGAACGTTTATTAATGAATCTTTTCTGTTATTAAGTCGTTAGATAAGCCAACCTTTATTTTATTTTTATCGAACACACTTTCGGGTTACAGAATAGAGACCAGCAAATGGCGAATTAACGACTGTATTGTAGAGCGGGTTGACCCCCAGCGTTATGTCTGTACCGATATACTTACATGCAGTTTATCAGCTATAGCGGGATTTTACATTTTAAGTCCTGATAATGAAAGAAAAATTAAAACTAATAGATTAAATTATTATTTAAAATTTTTATTAAAATCTTTAGCTATTAATTCTGTACCTTCTCATTTTTACCATAATATTCGGTGCAAAATTCGGTTCGCTTTGCCTGGCTTTCTACGATTGCAATGTATATTAGGTACTAAATATACTGTAGAATGTCTTACAACATCCAGGTCTATTCATCCATTTAGGTCATTCTCTACTATATTCAGTCATTCTATACCATATTATTCATTCTATCTATTAAAAAAAAACCGCTTCTAAATCCGTTGTGTAATTTTAAAGATCTAAGCATATATAGGGGCAGATAGCGATAGGCGACTTTGTAATGATAAAAGGAAGGCGGGTGCAAAATGCTATGTCACCAGCACCCATAAATTGACACTGTAAGAAATATTGGAGCTAAGAATCTTATCTGAGTGTGGAAATTAAGAAGTTATATCCCTTGAGCTGGTTATTAAAATGGCTCACTCACCCTTGAAACCGGACGACTATGCTAAGTTTTGCTATGTACCACTTACAATCGTTACAATTGATTTTCGTATTGTGTATGTATATATGTATCTTCCTAACCCAACGTAAGATATAGGGTTCTTAGTAGAAGCCCTTAGTATGGAATTTTTTATAATATATCTTTAAAAACGATGATAGTCACATATAAATAGCGTAAACTGTACGTCGGGTTTTAGATTTTCATGATTGAAACAGCATAGTCTTATTAAGTAGCTGCTCAAAATAAATATTATTTTTTTATGATTCAAATAATTACAAAATACATTTTTATGCACGACAAAAACTAAATTATGTTAGAAGAAGAAAATTGATAAAAAAGAGTGGCATACAATATACAATCATTGTTATGGATAAAAATGAGAAATATTAGTCAGACTTATCCATTGAAGAATTATGGTTCCTTAATTTGAGAAACGTGTAAAATACATTTCTGTAAGTTAAAAATATGTACACAAAAACACGATTCTTTAATAGTAATTAAAAGGGCCTTTGCCGCCATAAACGTTCCTGCTTTTATTGATCCTTCTGGAATTAATCTTGAAAAGACTTGGTGGACTTGCGTTGACTCTCGTCTCTCGTCAGACTTGATCTCGTTTCTTGTAGGGAAACAATGTAAAACACCAAAGCCGCAGTGAATACCGACACGATAAAATGGCACTAATATTCCATAATCGTCTCTGATTCAAATGTATTTTACTGCCGTTTGTAATAGAAACATTTGGACTTTGAAGTAATGGTGAATCGGCGATCCATTAGAAACCTTCTTTAGATGGATCACTTAAAAGTAAGTCATCACCATCACCCATAGATATTGACGTCACAAGAAATATTAACCATTCGTATTTCGACAACAATCAATGCGCCACTAACGCGGGGAACTAGGGAACAAGGGAATGGAAATGGACTAGCTACGCTAAAGCGTAGATAACCCTATTGGTTAAGCTATTAGTAAACAAACTACATATATATGTTTCTGTAAAATTAGATAATCATATTTTACTACTATATAATTAAAACGATGTTTTAGCAAGAATTTGACACTCTGCAAATGTTATTATTTTCTTCAATGCGTATTTCTATGCCAATTACTAAATTGGTAATTGGTGAGCATAGCTATGTAATTTACATATAGCATGTTCATAATATCTTGGGAGATGAATGATGTTTTATACAATTGTAAAATATATACCTGAGCGTAATAGCTCTATGTAATAATAATATGTATGTATAAATATTGTTCACGATCGTATCGCGAAAAAAAAACATATTTGTTAAAACACCCAACATTATCGTATTTTTTTTATATCTGATGTGTTTGAGTATTTCCCAAAATGTGTTATTTATCATAATTACTTTTTATAAATAAAGTAAATATTGTTTACTGAGGAACCTAATGAGTTATACTTAATAATTCTGATTCTATTAATGGGGTGAAAATATTAATGTCTCTTTCTTATGAATGAGATTAAAAGAAGATAGAAGCTTTGGGGATCTTCAGCTATCGAAAGTCAATAATTCTATTATTCCTATTGTATCTGTTCATCATTTCTGAGCAAATGCATAAGTTTGATCAGTGTGGTAATTTGAAAATATTCCTAAGCGAATAAAAAAATTGAAAAACATACAGGTTATATTAGACCAACTTCTTTGACTCAAATCAAGACTTCAATGACTTCTTAGAAGTCATCAAAACATCGCTATATCTTAAATAAATCATTATTCAAATTTCACCTTAATGTTTTTCATGATCTTAAATTACATTTTCAGCTAAGTAATAAAAAAAAAACATTATTTAAGACAAACTTCAAGTGTCGATCAGACTTCGTACCCGCTTTCTGAGAGACAATCATAATACACACAAAACATATTAGCGTTATTAAATTATACACAATACAATTTAGCTTATGGTTTTGTGAAATATACATAATATAAGTATAAGGTTATTTAGTGGTTTCAAAGAAGTCGTAAAGTTTTGTTAGACTCGAGGAAAAATGAACGCAAAATTTAAATAATATATGAAAGAATATTCCCGTCAATTACAGGCATTCCCATTCAAATATATGAATCTTAATATGACTTGCGTTCTTCATACAAATCGACTTTGTAATCTAAACTCTAAGTATAATATATTCAAAGTTTATTATAACAGTTAATATATTATTTTATACTAATATTCTAGATAATAATAATAAAAGGTTTGCCTTAGTAAAATATTACAGAAGCAACTGGTAAATAAATAATTATGGCAAAGAGTTAGCAAATCACCCAATTAGTAGATTAGTGAGTTGATTTATAAATAAACGGTCGTTATTATTTTAATTATATTTAAATATAATTTAAGGAACTATAGTAAAAAGGAGAAACGAAATATTTAATGACGTCAAATAGGTAAATAAAATAGCTTCAAACAACAGGCTAAGAAAATAAGCAATCTCTTAAATGAATGTTTTTAATTTTTATTTTACTTTCAGTTCATCTAAAAATTACTTTTATACACCGTCACAAATAAAAGCGTGAAGTTATATTTCCTCCAAATTTTTCATTACATAGATAAGAAATGATTACTGATATGTAAAAGAGGAACTAAACTGGAATGGAATTCAAATTAACATAACGAAACTTAATATCCCCGTTGGAGCTTATAGCATAGATTAGATCATGAAATAAATACCAAGTTTTTCATTATTTTAAAATGGAAAAGCATTTTGAACTCTTCATGAAATAGTTATGCCTTCATCATCGATTGACGCCTCCTTAAAATAGAATAGCTTAAGGTAAAACCCTAATCAACCTCTAATTTGACCTTTTGCGGCGAGGCCTAGATCTTTCGTTCAATCCATACCTATACCTATAATTATTTATAGGCATAGCGGTTAATGCACTTTGACCCTCAATCGATATTTAATTTATTTTTTAAACAATATTGTATAGACAGTTATGCTTATAAAAGAAATAACAATTATATGTATATCATGACTACTCCGCTGTGACGAAGATTCCAAACACATAATTATTGTAGATAATCTTTGACCGTTTGTCAGAGAGTCGCATAAGGGTTTTATTTGCCTTTGTATCGCAAAATAATATAAATTTATATTAAACAAACCTCAATGCGAGAAATTTAATTTCAAATTATATAATCACAATAACTACCAATCAATAATTTGTACTCGAAAATTGTTTTTGTCATATTTCTTCAATTATTTACTTAGGTAAGATAAATTAGACGCAATAGCTACGCGAATGAGTTTAATTCAACATGAATTTTAGTATTGCGTCTTAAAAGCGAAAATAAAGCGATAGTTACATTTAAGTGAGCGTGTAAACAGCACATGAATTCCCTTTTATTTATCAAATAATAAGGATAATTTTAATTGAATATATCCATTAATTAGCTAGAAGGAGATAAGAAATATATTGCAGTAAGATTCCACCAATCACCGTCATTAGACTAATTCAGTGAATAATATCTGTATTTTATTGGTTATAATTATATTTACAAATTGGATACAAATATTCATTTCAACTAAACAGCGATAAGTTGAGAAATAATCGAGGAGAACGCAGTTGTGATGTATTCTGTTATAACTATGTTTTTAAAAAACTGTTTAAAACCGAATAAAGTGATGTGCTATCTGACTGTTATTATGTTTGTGTTCGCTTTTGTTGACTGCCGACCTAGTTACGAGGAATCGAGTGAAGAAATCATAGCGAATTATATTATTACGAGCACTTATGATACGAACAAAGACAAATTAAATACAGCTACATCTAGTGGTATATTACAAGAAAGATATATTATAAAGTCTACGTTGGGTGCTCATAAATCATTCGAACAGTTCTTTTTACCATCGGAGTACTTGATTGATAAATTTAAGTCATCACCACCCCCGCCTCCGCCAGAGTACTAGAAGTAATGATGAATGGTGTTAAAATAATATTTGAATAAATTTTATTGATATACTTACAGATGATTTTTTTTTAATTTGTTATTTATACAAACCTTCTTTTGACGTAAATGTGTTCAAAATTGAAATTATAATATAATCTGTGCTACAAATGAAGACAATAAGTGTGATAGAAATAACTAACGTACATTGACCGCCCCTGTAAAATGGCATTTAATTTTACGTTAAATTTTAATTCGTTTTTCTTTACATAAATGGTAACTAGTCTTTCTTAAATCACAGAGCTTTTTTTATAAGATGGGTTAATTAAAATTAAAAAGACAATATCATTGTAATGTTTTTATTTTGAACATCCAATAATAAAATTGATGGAACGCTACATGCCATTGTATATACTATATTGCAATAAATATTAAGTACATAATTTTACAATATGCTCAATTTTTCAACGATCATTACCCGAACAGTTGATCTTTGTCTTATAATATTAAGTATGGACCAAATTGGAAGATGCGTACCTGTACGAAACGATTGTTATTACCGCCCGCTACTTAAGTATTGTTAATTTCCTTATAGTCTAAATGTTAATAATTAAGTGTAAAACAATATGCTCAGAAGACTTTTTGGCTCTAAGACATATATCTAAGCGAATTAAGCAAAAATAATACGTTGTGTCTTGCTTTACACTATTGTTATTCCTAATACGATAATTGCTTATCTTTTATAAAGTTATTAACAGCGAGCGGAATAAAAATCGAGATGTAACAATACGTTTTTCTCGAAATCGTTTTCGTGAGCTGCTTTCTTAGTAAGTACACCACTTTTTTTTCGTCAGTATTTTACAATTCCAGGCGATGAAAAAATTATTTATATCTTTATTTGTATCAAGTAAATAGATCGTATTCTAAATAAAATTATTTTTATATAAATGTAACAAAAATATTTTAAGCAAATAATTTAAATGGAGATCAACTTAACACGATAATAGAACAATTGCCATTTTTTAAATACATACTAGATTAGTAATACATCTTTAATAGTTAATAAATGTTAATAAGTCGAGAAACAAAATTACGCTTTTTAATTGAGTACAATTAAGAAATCAACATTATTCTAGACGAAAAGTCTTTTGAGTTAAATAGTTATACTTTAATGAAAAACTCTTTAATAATAAAGACATAAATTAATATTTTTCAAATAATTAAATCTCACTACAACATCAATAAAAAACAAAGTCTTGTCGCACAAGATTCATTACGATAATATAAATCACAGGTAATCACTTATTACTAGAAATATTTAAAATTTACTTTCTCTTTTAGAGAAAAATAAAAGTTATATTCAATATAAATAAAATTAGAAACATTTAAAATAACATAATAAGTACTACGAATAAAAAATCTTAATTTAGAAAGGTACATGACGTTATCAGGACAGATCCTAGTGAGGAATATTTCATAAACATCATAGGTGCCCTTATAGAAGACCACGCTAATAAATATGACGCCTACGATCAAGTCAAACATTTCAATAAGATATATTAATGAGCTAAATTGATTCAAACATAATACAAAAACTCCAATGAATTGTACTCATTAATTTGTTGATGAAATGATACTGAAAATATAAAAGGAAAGTCTTATTTTCGAAGTGTATAATATTCTTAGGATACTTTATTTAAAAGTAAAGCTATGAATTCACCGTACTAGCCTTACAATTAACAGCATACGCATTTATAGAATTTAATGCTAGTTATTTGGTTATTACAAAATATTATAACACTTCAGGCGGGCAACAAATTCATTTGAAACGATTCAATGTTCATATAACATTATTAAATATTTCAAATATCAATCCGAATAATTTCACGTATTTATTCTTATATGAAACCACAATATTATTATCGAACAAGAGAAATAGGTATATAATTTCTTCTACATTATAATTTTATCCTCCAATTTGTGTTCAATACACATTGAAGATAACATTTTACCTTTAGTTGTGTCTGGTTGAGTATTTATTTGTTCGAGTTTTCATCATTAAATGTGCGCACTCCAACAATGATTTTAGTTTCATTTTGTTAACATTTGACACCACTGTTAGATCACTATTGATATACAATATGTGGTTAAGATTACGAATTCTCAATATCTTCTTCATCTTCATCATAGTATTTTCGTCTGTATATGTCCCACAACACTTGCAATGACAAGACATACATATTAGCCATAAGTTTGTAAGTCGGCGACAGATTTCCGCTTATATAATAAGCGATTCTTAAACACTAATATAAAAATCTTTGTTAAATAAAAGTGACGTCATAACATTTTATATTCAAACATTTCAGTTTTTTCTCATGATGTTATCAATAATTAGGTACAAAGTTATCAATAAATTGTCTTATGAAATATTAGGGTTAAATATATAGACTTAAAAGCAATTTGTGTCGTTAAAAATTCGACTATTCGAGATCATTTTTTTATTATTTTTTTTTCATTTATATTACTCTGTAAGAAATAATTAGGCATAACGTTATACATAAAAGTATTTCCTTTATGAATTGTAAGTTGTAAAATATATACGTATTTACAATCGTTTTTACGACGTAAATTATTATATACATTCTGTATAACCTAATATTGCAATACAAAGATTCATGAAAATTGTACAAGAACTACAAGGACGCTCTTATTGACAGAAGGAACGCAAACAGCCAAAATTGACCACTTCTATAAGCTGTAAGGCTATAAGGGGTCAATACCCGCGAGACATATGTCACTTCTTATATATCTGCATATTTACATTAACCCATTTAAGTGATGAATGTCAGTATTAGTGTGTGACGAAAATTGGATCACGCACTGGACTGGACTTACCATTAATAAAAGTTGTATTAATTATAACAATATTATATTAATTATGTACAATGGTTGATACCTATTTAATGCGTCACGTTAATCAATTTTTATTATTAGTATAAAAAAAGTTCGAGCTGCAACCGATCAATCATGTCCGAAGCTAATTACAGCAACGTCAAAAGAAAATGGTATTGCCCAAAGTCATCAGTTTGTCCAACATACTTCAATAGACTATTTCCCTTTTGATCATGAATTATTATCTGATGAATATCATCAGAAATGATGATACGATATTTTACAAAGTTTTTAAGTACGAGTATTTTTTTTAGATATTAGGTACAATTTGTTAAATCATCTGTACATCAAGGGATCATCAGCACATTAAATAAATTTAAATAAATATTACAAGAAAGAACATTGCTTGGATTTATTTGATGTCGAGGCAAATAAAATAAATTCATTTGTTGAATTTTTGGCACTGGGAAAAATATCCAACGTGATTATTACGATCGATTACAAAAACAACAAAAGCTCAAGATTTATACTTCAAACATTTGTTTCTTTACCACCAAGATCAAGATAGACAAGCATTCCGACTAAGAATATAATATCACTAATGACACGAACTGTTAAACATATTACACAAAAAGTGATGTATTTCATAAATTTAAATGTTGAGATGAATGTATAATACCTGTAATATACCTATGTGAAGATACAATGTCAAATATTTTTATAAGAGTTATAGCATGGGAGCTGGTACCCACTTCGACTAAAGTGTTAGTAGACACAAGGCTCGAATTGTTAGTTTTTGTATTTTATTATAATTCAAGTATTTAACCTTGTACCTTAGACAAAGTGACTCGATAATTTGCTTTGTAAGGGCGACACAATACTCCAATACATCCGAAAGATTATATGTCCTTAAGCAACACCTTTGTTTCAAAACGTTTTTTCTTATTGTTGTTAATGATGAAATTAAGATTTATTCAATGTTTTCTGTTTATTTATGAGAGCGTTGATAAGCTTTATTCTGGCTTTAACAGCTTTGTACCGCTGGTATTCCTCTTCACGAGTCTTCTTGTCATCCGTTTGAACTTTTCTGCTGTTCTGAAGTTCGAAATTGACTTCATATTCTTTGATGCATCGACGAAGTACCTGTTAACATTTTTACAAGTCCAGAAATATTTTCCTTATTCTTTTCTATTAACAAATTGACAGAAATAAAACAATGTTAAAGTAACAATTACCAGCTTTTGTAGTTTAGCTTCACCAAGCGCTCTAGCTAAATCTTCTAATCCGAGGCAATGTAAGCCTTCGTTGGAAGGAGTCGCCTCTTCACTGGTTGTGGCGGACTTGGCCGATGATGTCGACGATGGCATCTCTTCGGCACCCTCACGAGTGGGTGGCGATTGGAGAGGCGTCTCTACAGTTTCCTAAAAGTATAAATGAGACAAATAAAATTCCTTTCGTTTCCGAGTCGTCTGCATTAATATATCAAAGTCATTCTTATTTTTTAGTTTAAAAACATAGACATACTATACAATAAAATGTTTTACAAACCTGGGAGGGATCAGACGGCTTCTCCTGTGAGTCGCTCGAACTATCGACGCTCGTGTTAAAGAGCATAGTTTCGTGTTCGTGTATGGTTGCCAACTCGCCGTTTGTACCGCAGATTATCTGTAAAAACAAACAAATATTACATACGACAGTTACCATTACCAAAAACATGGTGTAGTTGAGTGTTTCAAATTTAGATTGACTGAAATCTCTTGGCTGACTCACAGCATCAGGCCGGAAGGTAGCTAGGGCCCGCTTGACGGCTCGGTAGCGCTCGTATAGGTGTCGCGCGGCGCCTCGCTCGGCGGAGTGCGCCGGCGGTCGTCCGCGCGCCGCCTCCAGTCGCAACAGCGCGCGTTGCACGCACGCCTTCTCCGCTGCCAGTTGCGCCGCCGTCCAGTTCGACTCCGGCACACTCGCTCTACCGGTGGTCTTGCGACAGAATTCCACCCACTAGAATTTATTTATTTATTACATATGGCACACAAGACAGGTAATAACTGATAAATATCTAGAAAATAAATTACAAATTTCGAAGATTAGTTACACCCTAATATTTGTGTACACATCAAGCAAGAATACATTAATTAACAGTTAAAAAAGGCTGAAGCTATTACAAGTAAAAATTAAAGAAAAAAAAATAATCACACGAATATTAAATTTTTTGAGAAATTAGGCAATAAGTTTAAAAAATAGCAGATTTTTTTTTTATAAATAATATTACGTAACAATGTCAAATATATTACATACTAAGTCTTAAAGATTGATATATATAGCTCACTTTTATACAATCCATATTAAAATTATATAGTGACGTGAATCGGCTTGTCATATGGTTTTGAAAATTTTATTAGCAGGCACTACTGTTAGAGCCATCGAGTCTATTTCGTAATAAATATAGTTTCTGAGTGTTGTGACTGACCTCTTCAATATCACGAACGACTTCGGCCATAGGTTTGTCGCTTTTAAGCGCTGCATCGAGTTTATCGTCCTTCTCTTTCTGTAGTTTTGCAGCTTGAACTTTCAGCGCATATTCCACAGGATCAGCTTTAATGCAACGCTTTTCTGATTGTAAGTTTCGTAATGTTTCGTACATACGAGTTAGTTGGACATCAGTCATACGATCACTTTGGGTCATTGTGTAACCGTTTTGAGCTTCAAAGTCGCATTCATATTTCGCAATGTTTTTCTTTAAGCTATTGATCTGAAAATTATGGTAACAATATATTAATTGATTATACTGATATATTTATCAATCACATTAACTTGTGTAACTTATATAATAATGGTAGATATCATGTAGATATTTGCATCAAAATCCTTATATATTTAATATTAACAAGTAATTCGATTGAAGCATAAAATAGATTAAAAAAATTGATTTACGATTTGCTATTGATTACATAAAGACAAATACTATTTCATAAATTATAAATAGAAATAGCCTTCGAGAAACCAAATCTAATCTACATAATTTCATTAGATAAGTAGGTATTGCTGACCAAAACGTGAGTACAAGGCATTCTACCAATTGTCACATGTTTATAAATATCGTAGTAATCCTGCCGCGTTATATAAACAAATACAAAGCGGATTAATGAAATCTACATCAGATTAAAATGTATTAAACTGAACACCTTTAAAATAACATATAAAGTACAACTTCAGGATAACTAACCGAGGTTCATTAAATAGGTTTTAATTTCTGGGCTTACTGGCAAAAATTTGGTGTAAATACCAAATTTTTGCACCAAATTTGGTTATTTTCTGAAAAATACTCCAAAAACAGAGATGCAATCCATAGGTTCCAATGGCTTAATTTACCTTCTTGCTGATTTTTTCGACGCGTCGATCTGGGCTGGGTTGAGAGCGACGGGGCGGCTCGCTCCGCTCATCACGTCGAGTGTGTTCCACTGCGTCTCCGACGGCCACATAGGACTGCTCACTGTCTTCACACACTGCACATTACATCAACTTACGTAAATTTACTTCAACTATATATAACCCTGAGAGTTTGTCTTATTGAAGATGAAAAGATACATACTATCTAACGATTGAAGACGTTTTTTTTTTTAATTAACGTGAACAAATATCTGATTATAAGTGATCACCTTCACCACATAGACATTGGCAATTGTAATTTGGCCTTATAATTATGTCCCTGTGTACTTGTAGTTACACAGGCTGAGTGAACCCTTCAGATCGGATAAGATAAGTGTTCAGCGGGATGAACCTGCTAAGATTTGCCCGGACGAAGCCCTCCCAATGAGACAAATCTGTACAAATACTTATAAAATATATATAGATGACTAACGTTCTGGTTTTTGCTGCACCACGTATTCGAAATGTGGAGGTGTGCCACTTCTTATTTCCTCTGTGTGAGATACGACGTAGTCGTTTTCCTTGGGTTGTCGTGGCAAGCGTGCGGGTGCTCGGCGCCGCTTGCCTCCATGCTGAGGACGACGAGCGCGGGAGAGGCGTTCCGCTCGACGTTCGGACTGCGAAGAATTTGTTCACCATAAATATTCATACCTCTGAATATGACTTCAAACAATCAGAGAAGGAAATCTTAATATCTAATAACCAGATGTTCAAAAATCCGCACCTCAAGCCGATTATGGTCATGTAGTGGAGGAGGTGGCGGAGGTGGTGGCGTCCGCTCCTCACTGTGTGGTCTGCGCTCTTTTCGCTCGTGTGCACAACCGGAATCGCGACGCTCGCGTCGCTTGCGCGCCTCTCGCTCGCATTCCGGTGCCGCCATGTCTTCCCTCTCCTTCTCACCTTCGCTCCGCTCGCAGCACTGCGCACGCCACCCGAGCCCAGATATTACAACCCGGTGTTCGCTCGAGCACTCGGAATCGTGCCCGTAACCCTAACGTGTACATGTGAATGTATTAGTGTGCCAATATAAGAAACCGTCGGATGTTCACGTGTATAGTAAAGCCTCTTGCGAAAAATGGAATGTCCAGTTTGTGAATGTGGTTTGATGGTAGTGTACATAGCTCTAATATAAAAATGTACAAGTGTACATATTTAATAAAATTTTGCCTAAAGCGAAACCTCTAAGTGTGACCAATCTATTTTATGTAAAATTAAGCGATCTCACATATTTTACAAAAACGACCTACACATTAAGCAAGGCTACTGAAAGACCAATGTAAGCTCTTAATCATTAAGAGCTCGTCACATAAGAACGTCTACCTTTTTCAGTAACCTCATAATAATTTATCAATGCGAAGCGAATATAAAGCTATAAACATATTGTACATTAATTTGAATTCGGCAAAATTGTACGGTTACTACGTTTTAAAAAAATCTAAAAATGGAAATTCCACTGCCTTTGACTTTTACAAGTACCTGATGAATTTCCAATAGAACCATGTTCGCTTCAGATTTTAAACCTTAACTCGAAATTAAATTCCCAAATTTCCAAAAGCGATGGGCCGTAACGTGTTTCTGAAATTAAATTATTTCCGACACTGAAGTACTATATACAGTGTGTACGTGTACGGGTACAAGTTACCTTTGTTTATTAGATGGTTGGCTGTGTTCCAAATGAATTAAATGAAACGATGTCAAGAATATAACATTAAACAATAACATGTAGGTCAAGACACGGCTCCTTAGAGTCTGGTATTTTATGGTAAAAAATAGTATTAAGCAACACTTACAATGCAATATCTCGCAGCGCCCACTATAGAGTCGAATATCCTGGAAATGTTGTGCCGGCTCCGACTGGCCAGGGTAGCGTTGGGTCCCGAGTCCGGCCGAGACCCTGTCCGTTTATCCAAAACCAATAACAAATAACAGGGCTATTGCTTATCCTTTGATGTAAAACAAAATAAAAGAAACAAAACGAAACGGTACGTTTAAATCGCGCGCCGTTTTGCCGGAAAACTGTACACTACACTAGGCTCCTCGACGATGCGTATAAATATTTATTTGATGATGTCGCTCCTTTGCACCGGCATATCTCGATCCCGGCACATATTGGTACGACACAAACAGTCTATAGATATATTATCGTCAGAAGTAAAGTTACGGTTGTTTCAGAAAATGCGTTGACACTAGTCTGTAATTTAGCATTGAAATTTGAGGATTAAAGTTCAGAGCCCTTTAGCTCTTAGCAATAATAATTTGCTATCTTCATGTCCTTGTACGTATTCATTTTGCTTAAATTAATTTAAAGGTATTAGAATTGTTTTCAAATATCGTCTGTCATTTTGGTTAGTTTATTTTTCACTGGTCACTAAAACTGTCGCTGAAGATTACGTCGAAATCGTTGTTTTCGTAGCACGTCTGCAACAAACAAAAAATATTCTATATAATTTAGGTTATTTTTATTTAAATTAAACATTTTTAATTTATTTGCATTTCATAATTAAAACACTGCTATCACCCAAACACCTATAATTTTTTATAATCAATTGGCTTAAAAACCTAATATATTTTTATTGAAACAAGTCGATGTTAAGCTTATAAAAAAGCTAGCATAACGAAACACGTATGTACGTAACTGCAGCAATAATGCCGCCTGTCTCATCCGTTGCAACTATGTTTTATTGTAATGTATCTTATTTAAGTTACTGAAATGCAATAAGAGTATTACTTAATATGTAAACAGTAATATTACTTTAGCAACTTAGTAGTTACTTTGTATATATATAAAATGTAACTGTTTTCCATGATATTAGGCTTAGTTCAAGTAAGTAAGCATTTACAAACATAAGTTAAATACTTGGATAATGTGAATAAAAGTCAAGATTGATAACTGCAACCATTCTTTACAGCTGACAAGCTTTACTGAGTCACATATAAAATTAAACCTTAGAAAGTCGAACACCAAGTCTCAACAGATTATTATCATAGCCTCAAAATCGTATCGAATGTACTCGTAGCTCATGATATGTAGATCGTAAAGACTATTGCGTAGGCGTATCGTAGACCACATCTCTTTATTGCTAGGCTTAGAGACTTATCCTTATTCAAATACAGCGAAGTAAAATAAAAAAAAAAAGATATATTTAAAGGGGGTGGAACTGCGAAACGCGTCTACTTATATACAAATATTATATACTAAAACCTTCTTCAAATAGCTCTGCATCTTGTGGTATATGTTTTTTAAATTTCCTTTCGTACTTTTTAAATTTCAATAGTGTTATTAGAAAAAATACGAGATATATGATTATCATGAATAAATAACCTATTTGCTATTCTTTAATTTGTAATTTTTTTCTTGTTTGAAATTTGAATTTCTCTTTGTGACTTTCATTAGCTTAGATTACTTAATCATAAATCACATACATGCCACATACAGCCAGGGTTAAACGGGTAATCCGTCGCTTCGGAAATTGATTGTGGCCTTTTATATATCAAAATGTAGCTTTTATTTTTTTACTTAAAATAGCCTGATTAGCAAATGCGCTACTTGCTGTTAAGAAGTACCTACCACTGCCCAAAACTTTGGCACTGTAAGAATTATTAACGAATCCTCAAGAATTATTATCAATAACATTGCCAATACGCTAGAAAATTAATATGATCATCTTTCATATTAATGTCCAAGGCTGGTCACGCCTGTCGTTACAATGGCTTTCCGAAACACAACAACACTTAATATTTATTTTTGGTGGTAGAATATATTATATGTGAGTAACAAGTAACACAACTCAGACGGACTTGCACAAGCCTAACACCAAATAAAAATCTTCATAGTGTAAGCAAAGTTGCCTTCATTGTAATCAAAGTTTAAGTAAATAATATAATACATTATTTGTAACGTTTATACCGTATTTACCATTGTTATAATTTCTTTCAAAATATTTTAAAATGCTTCCTACATAAATACACTCGACGCTCTAAGTCTGCCAAAGAAAAGTATGTAGGCGTTAATATACAAAGGCAAGGAGCTCTTTAATTTAACTTAACTACATATTTTCTCAGAAACAAACAAATTTATTATGAAAATATTTTATTACTCTGTAGCAAATATATAATAGGTACATATATTTACTATATATTTCTTATTAATATTGTTTTTTTAATTAGGTTTAAATTATATGGTGTATTTCAAAGCAATTCCAAGGATTTTCAGAAGAGTGAAAATACAGTGCAAAATTCGTTTGGATTGAAAAGTTTATTCTATTTTGTAAATTAAAATATTTTTGATTTTTAGAAATAGGTATAAAAAATAGGGTATATAGAAAAGTAAACATATGAAAATATTGCATGAAAATTAACTCAAATCAATAGCCAAGCAGTTGGATTGCACAAAACACCCACGGGAATTTTATTGCTTGATTATTATTGCTTGATATTTAATGGAATTCCGGCATTAGTATGGACGCCATATTGAATTTGAATATAAGAGGGAACTGTCACTACCTACTTAATAAATGCTATGCTAATTGAAATGTTGAAAATAAACAGTTATTTTAAACTAAATTTCAAATAGTTTGTTTTGGATATCCAAAAGAGACTATTTGAAATGTAAAAAAATTTTTTTAAGAAGATTTTATGGTTTATTTAGTTTTTGTTATGTACAAAGAACGATTAATCCGTTGCTTTAACGACCTTGCTCGACAACCTACCATGGACAAATATGTGAGACGACTAAAACGTCATCATATCTTAGTGCTACAAAACTGATAGTAGTTCTGAGGAACAGATGTAGTGCCTCCAATGGAAAGCCGCTTCGCATGACAGCATCACTGAACAGATTTGCTCATAGCTTTACGGCCGATTGCAAATATAATCGGAAAAATGTAGTTGTACTATTCTTTATTACCTAATTGAATTAAGCGTGAAACAAGCGACAAATCACAATTACCAAATTAAGCAGAGACTTGGGATTTCAGTAACAATAATTAGTGATTTTATTAGTGATCCTATTTCTCAGTGGTATCTATTTAGTAAGCTGGATTTCTTCAAAATTTAGGCTAATCTTGTAAAAAGTGCTTATAAGAAAGAAAGTGTTTATAAACTGCTTTGAAATATTGGTAATGGCATAAAAATGAACGAATGTTTATATCATTAAATATGAAACGCTGACGTCATGATTACGAAATAACGATTTTTATCGATGGTAGGTTATTGCGGGTCCAGCAAGAGGGGTACCCATTAACAATCATTCCGCTACTAAAAAGCCACACTCAGTAGGTACTAGGCATAGTTGTTTCCTTATCATTATTTTGTTATTACCGCGTTGGTACACTAATTACTTTAATTCCTTTATTACATTTTATACACGACTGATGAATGACAATAAGTTTCAGATACATATAAACAACTTTAGTTCTTTTTATTATTATGTTACTGTATTGTGTTCCAGCTTAAAGAATACTTGCAGTTAAGAGAGGCATTACATCATATATACTGTAGTTTATTGTACAATGGATTAGGTATACATCTTACAGTTACAGTAGATATTATGTACCTACAATCGTGAAGCGTATTTGCTCGTTACCTTTCTCAAATCTATTTTAATATAATAAATGTGAAAGTATAAGATTTTAAATTAACATGGTCATTTTTATTATTAAAGTGATTAATTTCGGGATATTTACCATGTTTTTTACTTTTGTTCGATGGAGCTCGATATTTCACCGAACAAAAATAAAAAATATGGTGAATATCCCGAAATTAATAACTTTAATGTGAAAGTAACTCTGTCTGCCTGTCTGTTGATCTTTCACGACCATATCACTAACCGAATTACATGAAATTTGGTATGAAGCAAACTTGAAATCTAAGAAAGGACATAGGCTACTTTTTGACAGACACGTGACACGACCCTTAAACGCGAGCGAGGCCGCAGGCGATCACTAGTTATTAATAAAAATAAAACACAGTTAAAAATAATGATTAACGAAATGGTCAAATTGAACAAAGAAATTGACAAATTAAATTATCGTATACTTACATGTTAGTTATGTAATGTAATATAAATCTTAAAATGGTCGCTACTTTTTCGTTAAACTAAAAACAGCTGCATCTGAATATGTATTTGTATAAGAGCAAAGATGATTTTGGCGATTAGACCCTTGTACGTAGCAGACATAAGTACGCAGGCGTAACTGAACGGGCATATACATGCATACACTTTAGGGGAAAAAATCATACACGCTCTTTAAGAATGAAGTAACCAATAGGAAAACTGTTTCAAAAAAATCAAAATCAAATCAAGAATAAAAATGGTTACCTTTCTTATAACTTTGTTACATAGAATAGTTATAACAGAGTTGAGTTTGAGTTTGAGTTTGAATTGACCATGTTACATTCAAAGCCCATTAAATGAGAAAGTTACCACGCATTGGTCACAAAAGGCTGAGGTAATTTTTCACCCAGAGAATAGGACTTTGACGATTCAAAGGGAAAATGCTGCTAGCAATCTTGTCACCATTCTATACAAGATTTCTAAAGCAGCTAATTTTTATTTAGCTTTTTGTTAAATAAAGATGTTTTCAATACTGTTATGCTAAATTATTTCCGTCCATCTCCAGTCAACGTTACCAATGACTTTCCCTGTCATAATTACGTGTCATAGCCAGAATAATTCGCGGCAACTTCACCGCCCAGACAAAAGGAAAAAAATTAAGCCGTCTGCCATCGGAGTTCTTTGTTGATCTGGCTAAATTTTCAAGGATTCAAATAAACAGCGAGGATGACCTATTTCAACGGAGTTCGATGATCGCGAGTGGGCGTGTCGGTGACGAAACGCTATTTCATCAATGAAGACTTTGCTTAAATATTTGTTTTCTTTGACTCATCGAAAAAACACTAACATTATTAAATAATCATTACGAGTATAGTAAGAATACATGTTACGTACTGAAATATTTGATGTGTCGTTGTACCATTGGGGAGGTAAAAATGCTCTAGATCTGTTTAATGTCTATTTGTTATACATATGTTTATATATTTGTGTATATATTATGTACAAATATAATAATATTGATCGTGTATGTTTAGAATGGTTATTTTAAAATAAATACATTATATACAATAAAGAATGTAAATATACCTATTAATTACTCAAATTTATTGTAGAAAATATTTTTTATGAAAATAATTTAGTAATACTTAAAAATGCCTTCATTTTTAACATAACCCCGTTTCACGAAATATTCATAAACGCATATTTGCTTCCTGAGCATTGCGAACACTAAGACCACAAATTAAATAAAAATAAATTATCTAAAAACAGAAATAAGAGCCCTTACTATTATTACCCACATAGCAATACAACAAAAGGACATTATATTTTAAATTTTCCGGAAATGATGTTTGAAAATGTTAGCATTTCTAAGTAAATAATATATTAAGTAAATTAGATTCATTTATGTCTATTTTTACAAAATAAGGAGTATTTTTATTGCACCCATCAAGGAAACCAGGTACTACGTACATATATTTACAGTAGACAAGGAGAACCGACGTCCTTGGGTATAAAATCGCCCTCTAGTAATATTAACATTTGAAATTATTTATTTAAAAAAAGAACATCTTACCTTATCCAGAAGTTTAAAAGAATATGAACACAAGATGAAGATAAACAAGGAAGAGATTTTTTGTTTAAATGGCGTCGTAACGATAAACCGACTGAAATGTCCGCACGCCAGCAGCCGGCAAGAGTGACTGAAGGGAGGTTGGGGGAGGAGGTTGGGTTGTGATAGTGAGGGCAATCTATCGATAACCTATTGAAACTTTTATTTTATTTAGATTTTAAAAAGTGACAAATGTTCAATTGCAATTGTTTTGAATTTAATGATAGTGAAATTTCAAGGTCGAATTAGAATTTCTATATGACAGATTTCTAACTGTTCATTTCTGCCTTTGTATAGATTCTACTCGAAGACGCACGCCTCTTTAAATTATCGGCATGCATTAACGAATATTGTCTAATTTATGTTTTTTTCCAGTATTTTATTATATTATTCATCCCACACACTTAATTCTTATGAGTTCTACGAGATTCAATCACTATTCAGTCAATTTAGTATTCAGATAATTTAGCGTAAATAAACACTATACTGAGTTACACACTCTGCACTATGTATGTGTCTGCTATTTTTCTCATTATTTCAATCGACCATACTTTCTAAAACGTTAATTTCACCCGTTAATTACGCTGTCATTACTGCGTCATAAAATATGATTCTACCAAAACATTTAGTAACTTAATATTGTAAATTTCATACTGCAATTTAAAATATCTGCATATAAAAAGTACCTAAAATGAATAATACTACAAAAGTATAAACCAATGCATTTATTTATTTGGATATTATTAATCTGAGGAATAAACTCCGAGAAGATAGGAGACCTATGCCCAGAATTAGAAGATTTATCGGACATATTATGGCTGTCGCTTTATATTTTCACTAATTGCTTATTTTCGAACAAATACAGAAATTCGATAAGTAGGTAATTGTAGTGCAAATCCATACAAATAAAAACTTTCGCTCTACCTTGTAAATATTACATAATATAATAATTATATTTCGTTGAAGATGTTTTTTTGTGGTAAATATATAATAAAAAATCAGAAGACAATACAACAAAACAGTATCTTCAAAATCGATATCGCTAAGCTATTATAGTACATTGAGTTATCAAGGCTTAAATTTTTATTATGTATATACATTATTCAGTCATTTTTTCTAAATCTGAAATAAAATTAAACTTAAATTTTATCGATATCGACATGTCACATACCTAGAATAGGTAGAGTGAACTGTGAAGTAAGCCCACAGAGTGCCGGCCGGCGCAGAGCGTACCAAAACTTGTATAAAGAGCATGCCGTACAAACCTCTATCATCCATTGTTCTATGCAATATCTATTATCTACAAAGGTCGCTTATTAAAGAGAGACGTAATAATTTATCAGTACCACTTTATAGTCTGAAATCCCAGTCGTATTAAGTAGTTATTCAATTTCTGATTTATTTTGTTGATACAGAAGCAAGCACGTCTCGACTCTACTAAAAATAATTTTGTTGTTTGTAGACTCTTCGTTGTAGTGTCTCAAAGGTTTTATGTTTACAACAGGGTAGTACTTTTCTAAAACTTTCTCAATTTTAGTACGAATAATATATATTTTCGATCGCGAGACGAATTTCAATGACATTGTTATGTTCATATAATATATGTAGATCCAATAATAAATAATAACTAACTGTTAGTAACTGTTGAATATCAAGTGATTTGTACAAATTTTTGCATTCACATATATTCATCAGTGTCGGATCTATTTCAGATATCGCAGCCTTAAGGCGACAATAATACTACGACGGATTAATACTCTTTAGTGAGTCACGTATATTTTTAAATATTTAAACTAGGAAGAGATACTATGTCCATAGCTCATCCGCATCTCAAATCAGAGGATATGTACTAAAGTATTTGAATTCAGTGCCGTATGTTTTTCCTTCTATTCTTCAATTTCCATCCTCTATTATTCGTCATCTGATAATTCACATCCACTTCTCTCGTATCTCTTCTGACACACACCATCCTTGTCTTCATCCCTACTTCTACGCACACGCTCATCACTCTTTCCGTTACATGTATCTCATCTCTACACTTTACACGTCCTTACCAATCGAAACGGCCCATTTTCACTTTATCTGTTATTGGCGTTACCTACCGCTCGTAAGGCATTGAATCAAATATTAACCATTCTTTACACCGTCACGCCATACGTCACAGTCAATGGAAGCAAAAGATGACCTTTGTGTCCGTAATTAACTAATTACATTGGATCATTCACCCTTCAAACCGGACCAAAATTAATAAAGTATTAGAGAGTGACGTAGAATATACGGGCTTGACAGAAGTAGTCCAGAATAGCGGTTGCTTTAAAAAAAATATATATGGGAAAGTCTGTGCAAATCCATTTGGGAAGGTATCACCTACTCATCAGATATTCTACCGCCAAACAGCGTTACACACTGATTATTGCTGTGTTACGGTTTAAAAAGTGAGTGCAACATTATCACTGCAGGCAAATGGGACATAACATCGTAACTCCTATTAATATTTCCTACAGCGCTGTCTGTGAACTGCTAATTATATTCAGGTAGCCCAATCCAAATTTAAAATAAATTGATGCATCCCCTATAGCAGAGTATTATATACTTGGTTTCAGAGCTTTTTATCCCGGTTAGCAGTTAGTCAGAATATATACGAGAGAAGGCACAATTTCTAATACTGTCTGTTATGTTATGTTATCCCACAAAATAGTTGACTAGCTTTATGCCGTGGAGTAACAGGGGTTTCGTATTAGTTTCATCAGGTTATAAATTGTCAACAGCTTCTTGAATCTCGATATTTAAAAATCCGGATATTATAGAGAAGTTCATTTTTGACATGCTTGTATGTTTTTATTTCAAGAATTATTAGGGATAAAATAGTACCTAATTTGTGTGCAGTATATCAATATAGAAGCAGTATCTTAGGTTCAATCACTACATAGAACATTATTACATTAAAAAAATAATGCTTGATCACGCTACACTAGCACGTACCTATTTAATAATTTATCTTATGAATACTTTACTGAATATATACCTAATTTTACCTTCTCTATACACACAGTTGTATAATTCATTAATAACGAATTAATTGAATACAAGAAAGTACTGCAGACAAATAGTTCCTTTATGATATAAATGAAACAATCTCCAAATGTTCCAAACCTAATAATTCATTAATATCTATAAAGTATTAAGTTATGTTCACGTGTGGAAATTAATATTGCCATAAATTAAAACCAATATTAGGGATAAATCATCCGGGCTCACACAAGATCAATACGCAGTGGCTCGTCGGTGAAATTGTAGGGCATAAATCATTTTCTCACTAGAGATACACACACTAGGATATTATGTTCATGTGTGCATTTAAAGAATCGTACCTCGTTCGTATCTGGTTTATGGTACTAGCAAATAGTTGTACAAAGGATTTCTCTTATCAGGGTAAGCCGGGAAAATAAGTTTTACTGTATTTTTCTGTGAAGACATTTTTTGGATCAAGTCGGAGACCTTCGGAGATCGACGGGTACCCTACAGCCTACACATCGGAAAGAACGTAAAACCATTGATGCCTGAAGTTTCTTATATATTGACAAACTTCTGTTGCAAAGGACTACGAAGGTGAGGCAATAGACTACGCACACATCTGTGCGCTATAATATCTCCTGAATAATTGGAAAGTCATGGTAAATCGTCGGTTACATGAAAATATATTTGTCATGTACACTATGTTAAAATGATTTTTAATAACCTTTTCCTAATCTTGGAGATCTATCATGTTAATTTTACTAATGGTTTTCAACCCTTATAATCTTCGTTGTTTTAAAATAATCGCCGCCTTACCGATGAGTAAATTCCCTAAAATGGTTTCAGATAGAAAAGTGCGATCTGTTCTTATATTCTTCACAGCGTTCATTATAGTTTATTACATTTTAATTATACCTACGTACATGGAACGGTATAATTTGTATTATTATATTTTAATAAACTGAATAAAAATTTAGTACCTATTTTCAATAGAACTACGGATATTTTTATTTATATTATTTCAAATTTTCCTAGAAATTGAAACGTAAATTGCATTACTGAAAAAAGAAATAATTTATACTGGAAATATATAATAGATATATTATAGAATTACGATATCAGAGTTTATCAATTCTCCGTCAAAGCCTGAATATCATATGCATTTTTCCAGAATACTCTGTGTTCTTAAGGGGATCATGATTCAAGACAACTCTCAGTGTCCATAATTACAAACTATTTGGCAACTATCAAACGAACCAGAAGGTAGGCCTTTTAATTTAAGTCAGTTCCACACACGCGTAAACGTTATAGCTTAGTTAATATCGATAGTACTTTATCCTGATATAATCTTTGCTCTCTCATATCTTCTTTTGTCTATTATGCTTCCAGTCGTTCCAACGAAGTCAATATAGCTCAGTGAATATAAACCTTAACTGAAGATCCCCGATTTGGTTACGAATACCACTTAGTTTCCAGATGCTTCATTTGTATTCATAAATAATTTGAGTGGTTGAGTAAGTCCCGAATCGTTATCTTCTGCATTTGCTGAGCAATAAAACCTTTCATTCGTCTATTCCATTCTCGACTCACAGCGCTAAGACTGAAATTTCTCTTAACCTATTTTTTTTAACTTACACTGTCTTGCCAATTTATTGTTTGTTCAATAACATCCAATGTTTTTAATGAATTAAATTAAAACAAGCAAGATCGTGTTGAAAAGGTAAACATTTATAGAAAAGTGAAGAAAATATAAAGTTATAAAAAGAAACTGACTTTTAACCTTGTAATATATTTTAGCGTTAACCGTTTTTTATTAAATACATACGCACTTACGCAGTGTAAACATAAGTAATTAAATTTGTCCCGGCCTAGACGTAACCCGCTGTCATAAACTACTTACAGCGGTGAGTGGCCTCAAGAGTTAATCTAGCATAAAATGAAATCAGAAGGTAAACTAGACACTGGTCGGTTACAAGTGTTCGGTACACTACTATTTATTATTGTTTTAAATTATTAAATAATTGAATAGGAAACTTTATTGCACACAGTATCGTTCGGACGAGATATATTACAAAATTCTTTAAATAAGGGAATAGTAAGCCGGTCTTATTACTTCAAGCAATCTCTTCCAGACAGTGCTTTTGAGAGGATTTAGGAATAAAAAGGGCGTGTGTAAGAAAGTTCCCATATGAGCTATAAATACGTATAGTATGAATAGATTTAATTTAATCTTTCTTTTAAAATTTTAATATGTAGTATATGTATTTACAAATGAGACGAGTTAAAGTCTTTTAAAGTTTTGAATTTCTTAATTTTAGTAAGTTATATAAAGGAAGAGATTACAAAAGTAATATAAAGATTAAAAAAAGTCTATTAAAGTTTCGTGAACAATCTTTTTATCATTATATATTTATTTTCAATTACTTTTGATATGCCACCTTCAAATGAAAATTTTGCTTTCGTTACGACATTATTCTAAAAATCACATTTATATTAAAAATATATTTTAAGTATTCAATTCAATTCAATTCTTGGTTTAATAACTTTTAGCTGTGCCGACAGGGCACAGATTATATTTTAAATATTGTACAAACTAAAAGGAATTCACTTCAGTAATTATATTAGATAGATTTGACACAAACACCAGAAGTACGAAATCTGTGCTAAATCGATTAGACTGATATACGACGTATATTATAAGTTATACTATTAAATCAGTAATCAAATATGTTACAGCAATAATTCAAGCACCATTGCTCAATTGAAACGCAAAATTTGAAACACATTTGTTTCCAGTCATCGATTTGTTATGTAGCGAGCAATAGATTCACTTCAATTCTTATATAAATTATCGAACAGAAATATTATAACTCGAAGTAGTTGTATCTAGATCTAAAGTCTAATGTTACTCTTTATACATGCCATTCACGCTGATGCGTTCTAACAATATGAATTACGATACATCAAGCAGTCACTGGGAGATCAATACATCATAAACAATAATGATATAGGAAAAATGTATTTTTAGAATCGTTATATATTACTTTCTGTAGCGCTGTTTGTCTAGCAGTAACTAAACGTATTATATTGAATGGGTACCTACAACATTTGAATTCGTTATCTGTATAAAAATGTTCTATGTTTATGTAACCGTTCCAGATATTTAAACCGGCGTGTTATAATATTAGATCACGGACTAGATGGGATAGATCTATGGAAACTGACAAAAACGAACGAATTAGTTTCATATCACGTTTCTAATTTAAACCTTGAATAAGAAAAAATATGATTTGGCTTTGACGTGATTGATGATAGGGTAGCGGACGGTGTCACGTTCTCTTTAATTTATATAATCGTATATCGTGTTCCCTTTTATTACATATCGCTTTAATTAACTTCCTCATTTCTAAAATGTAATATCTATATACATCAGAAATAATAAAATTAAATTCTTAATTAGAATATAAAACCCGCCTGAGATGGCGGCAAAAAACTGCATTTAATCGTTATTATAAATTTATTATACTTCAATAAAATAATAATAAATCAGATATTTGCTTTTTCAAAAAAAATAATTTGGAAATAAGCCATAAACGTTTTTTAAAATTTTCAAATATCAAAATCAAAATATGTAAATTCAAAGCTTAGGTTTTTTTTTTTAATTTTTCCACTAACTTGGTGGCTGGCTTTGGCTTTGTGCAAGACCCCCTGGGTAGGTACCAGTGTTGTTGTGTTCCAGTTTGAAGGGTGAGTACAGGCACATTGACGATGTAAGGAATAGTTAATATTTCTTACAGCTTCATTGTCTATGGGTGATGGTGACCACTTACCATCAGTTGGCCCAAATGCTCGTCGGCCAACCAATACAAAAAAAAACTAACAATGTTATTTGTTATTATGTTTGGGTTAACCTCGTTTGTTTTAAGAACAAAATAAAATCTCCACATCGGCTTGAAATAATAAAACTAATCGGCAATTATAATTACATCGGCACTAAGTTATTATATTTTATTTTATATTCTTAATATTGCAAACTAGATGATTATATATTATACTCCATATTCAGCTTAGTTTAGTTCTTTAAGATTAATAGAAATTTTACCGAGAATAATTGATTGAACAATTCAGTAGCTATATGTGCTGAATTTTAAAGCAATAAAAACATAAGCCTTATATAATTAAATTAATACACCCCATGCTTGGAATACACAAACTAACCTTAAACTTTACGTCATATGTATAATTTTTAACATAAACAAAATACAATGCGATATGCGATACGCATTTTCTTTTGTTTACCAACAGTCTGGCGGAAATTCAACGCTTTTACATTAGAAAGGGAGGTGAATATGAATAGCGGTCTCTTTCGCACATGGATCGATGTGACCTTGGCAGTGCGCCGGGGGAGCATTTAACCTAATACCTATAATTCAATGCGATGCTCAGACGCTTTTATGATTAGGTGACAAAATGTAGCAAGGATTGACTAGAATTACGGACACCTTATTTGGTAAGACGAAAACAAGGACTTCATCTTTACACTGAGCTAAAACTTTCGAACAACTGAATTTACAGTATTACATTAATATACATTTAGTTTCTTAAAGTGTGCTTTTCGTTTTGAAAATATTTTGTAAACGAAAAATGATTTTTAATTTTTTATGCGTCCAACAACAACAACAACAACAGCCTGTAAATTCCCACTGCTGGGCTAAATGCCTCCTCTCCCTTTGAGGAGAAGGTTTGGAACATATTCCACCACTCTGTTCCAATGCGGGTTGGTGGAATACACATGTGGCAGAATTTCTATGAAATTTGTCACATGCAGGTTTCCTCTGCGCACGAGATGAATTATAAAGACAAATTAAGCATATGAATCAGCGGTGCTTGCCTGGGTTTAAACCCGCAATCATCGGTTAAGATGCAGGTTTCCTCTGCGCACGAGATGAATTATAAAGACAAATTAAGCACATGAATCAGCGTTGCTTGCTTGGGTTTGAACCCGCAATCATCGGTTAAGATGCATGCGTTCTAACCACTGGGCCATCTCGACCTCCTATGCGTCCAAACTTAAAATTAATTCCATCTTTATTTGTACTCGTAAAAATCCCCACGACATAAATACCTACTTATATTTCTCGTATTAAAATAGTTGTTGAACTAGTATTAATATACTAGACTTATTCCAACATGTACGTCTTCTAAGAACTTTGAGAATACCATACAAATATCTAATCCGATAAAAGTTATATTTTTAAGCAAATAAACTGAGACTTATAATAAAGTATTATGACAAGAGTCCTGAGGAAATATGATATCTGTCAGCAAGATAGCATGCTCAAGCGATCCCGCGAACTCCCAAAGGGGAGTATCGATTGTTTTTAGTGGATATTCCGTTGCAGTTGGTGAGTCCCATTTCACATAAATGCGATCGTTTAGTATAAAAAAAAGTATTTCTAAACTTTATGGGTATGTCATAACGCACAAGTGCATGCTTGAATACAGTTTTCGTTGACTCCATCTGTGCCACAGATTATGTTTTGACAACTAGTTAAATATCAAGTAGGTACCAGTGATTTCTGATATTTTTCTGACTGTTACTCCATCACTTCTACAATTTTTAGCGCGTAAGTGTTTATAATTGTTTTTTTTTTTAGTATTATAATTCAGACATTAAGTTGATAAAGTATACAAAGTAGAATCTACAATGAAAGGTGGGAAAAACATATTCAATAATTCTTTACTTATTTTAAATTTGCCACCCATATCCGTCGCTCAGTTTCAAGCCTAGATAGCACAATGTCAAATCCGCCACTGGTAAAAAAATATTACAAAAAACCTTTTAAAATCTTCGTCTCGTATTAACCGAGGTTGCAGCAACGAGACCAGTGAGGCGGGCTAGTATAAAACTAGCAGTAATTGCATTTGCATTTATTTCCGCTTAGTTGAGTTCTAGGTTTTCTTTACTCATACATCCGTAAGATGCAAGGACACCAAGAGGTTGTAAACGTACACAAGAAAACGATTTTATTATTTATTGCGTTCTAAGATTATATAACATAAAAATGTAATATAATTTTGTTACAAAAGAAAAAAAACAAGATAATTCTTTCGCCGTAGATTGTGAGTCAAATGGGCTCGTATTTATATTAGCAATATGCGGTTAATCAATCAAAGACAATGTGATTTAGCCATAGACAATTTTATTACATTCATATATTCGTAATAAATATGAATACGAAATAATTATGTTTACGTATAATAGAATTATCTACGATGTATCAGAAGTTTGTACATATCTTGAAAAAAATTATCATTACACAGTATCAAACGAAGCTTACCATTGTATGTCCCTATTTATGCTTAGATCTTTAAAATTACGCAATGAATTTTGATTTGGATATTTTAAATAGATAGAACGATTCAAGAGGATGGTTTTTGTATAAAATACATAGACAATATAGTAAGGAAAGACTGATAATTTTAGAAAAAGCTACTGTGATGTCATAAATAAACATATTCTGTAGTAGTATATTTACTATCAGCATTGCAACTGTGCGAAGCCGGGGCGGGTCGCAACTATATTATAAGCGTCAATAGACCCATGTATTATCCAAAAGCAAAACGAATCAGTTCTTTAATATAAATCTTCAAACTTCAAATTGTGTATCGTTTAGTCATCTAATAAATACATATTTATAGTACTTGAAACTAAAATTAATTGCCAGCGCAATGGATCGAAGCTGAGGTAAATTTAAACGACCTCCATAGTCTGCACAAGACCGAAATAGGTTTCCAAGAATGATGCTTGTGTTTAGCTTTACATAATTGCACAGATATTATGCAACGTATTTTTGAATTTATGAGATTTTGTAATTTATATTTGTATATATGTGTTGTAGACGTCTACTCCAAATGAATGAAAGAAGATTACGGATGTTTTAGTATTTAAGGCGTCAAGTTAATAATCCTGCACGCAGTTCCACTGCTGGTTGATAAAACATGGTTGATATGGTAGAATACCAACCTATAATTTGATGCCATGAATGTTGTCGTTCATGCTGAGAATGAAACCGTCTAATTCGTCTAATTATAAATGTACCTATAAATTGAGCACGAAAAAATTACACCTGGTAAAAATAAAACAAGATTTCCTTTTTATTTTGTTGGTTTTTATTTTTACTTTAAATGGTTGTGCATAACTTTTTATTATTTCAATGCCAGCTTACTCACGTCTACTGGACGTATTCAGCTAATTCCAAGCATTCTATATTTAATAATGGAGGTTTGCCCATCAATGGAATTTTTACGGGTTGTTTTTTTTTAAACATTTCTTTGGTGTTAGGATACTTAAGAACCAATCCCTACAACAAAGTTGTAGCGAACAAAGTATTGACAAGAATAGTAATTGAAATAAACGTATGAAGTTTAAAATAAATAAAATCATGTTCGCGAAATGTGAATCAATTGTTGTGCAAGCGAAATACGCAAAAGCCACAACACGCAGCCGATACATGTACAATTTGTTTGCAATATTTCATTTCGTTATTCGATACTTGTTTGTTTTCATATCGGAAAAGGCGAAATGGTTAATTCCATTATCGTTTACCAAGCTATAACACGAAGAGCTAGTTTATTTATGGTTAATATTAAGAATAACATATCAAAGTAAAAGTCACTACTAAATCTATTCCATCGTTTAAGCCGAAACATCTTACCGTTTATTGCGGAGCAGTACCTACCTATATAATGTTTTTTATCATAATACGGACCTATAAAGCACATGACGGTAAATGGTTACCACCACCCGCAGACAATGGTGCTGTAAGAAACATTAATCTTTCCTGACATCGCCATTGCGCCACCAACCTTGGGAACTAAGATGTAACTCACCCCTTCAAACCGGAACACAATAATACGAAGTATTGCTTATTGGCGGTTGCATATCGGATGAGTGAATACTGTCTGGTACCTTTCCGACGGACTTACACAAAGCCCTACCCCAAGATAATGTTAGTGTTATATCTTGTATAACTACTTTTATAATAACCTTCCAATGTTATCAAGAAATAATGATAGTTTGTATGCTAACTTGATAGTATCAATCAGTACAATAATTATAGTTTTTATTGGAACAAAGTTATGTGGCTTATAGTAGAGTATAAACTGACAAAATTCAACGAGTAAGGAAAAAGTATGTATCTTATTCCTCCAAACGACCTTTCCCTATCTTTCTATCCCTTTCTTTTATTTACAGTTTTATTTAAACTTACTGTTTGTTATTGCTTTAATTCACGTGGAATTTTTAATTTAAAAAAAAATATATTGCGTCTACTGTTTAATACATAAGTAACTACCGATTTGAGCCGGCTTCTGCTGCAATGCTGGTACTAAATATATGACAGAATTTATTTACATATTACATTAGAAACTTCTGAAACTATCAGTGTTTCTTTTCTATAGTTATATATTGTGCATGTATTATATGCAAAACCTACGTTTTGAATCGATCTATCTATTTAAAAAAAACGCATCGTATGATAAGATCTTTATAATTACGCATCGAAATCCGTTGCGTAATTATAAAGATCTTATCATACTTAGGAACAGACATAGGTGTTAATAGATTTTGTTTCATAATAATAATATGTAGCGAAAAGGCCTTCATTCCAACCGCGTGCCCTACAAATTCAAAATCAAAAAAATACTTGTTATATGTATGTATTATATATATTGCCTATAAAATTGTATTGTATTAACCACGAGGTAACCTACTTAAAAATCATTGAGGGCACGACAAGTAAGATTATTATCTTACTTTGTAGTTGAAGATATAAACGAGGCAATGAATATAAACAGGTTATACAGTATAAATACATTGCAATAGAAAGAGAAGAAAAATATACAGATAATTAAATTTCCTCAAAGGTGATTAAAATAAAAACTTTTTTGTAAGTAAATACGCATTGGCTGTACCGGATATGCCATCCTTGCTGTTTAGTCGAGTCCTGTGAACACTACGTTCAGTTTTCTAAGGGACGGGAGGGGAAGTCGATAGCTCCGCGCATGCGCACAACTATCGTCTAGATTCAGCTATCAGATGAGATAATACCTACCAAACACAGAGGCCTTTATTACGTGAACGTAAAGCTCAAATTAACTAAGGGCTGTCGAGACAAAGGATTTTAGATGCTAGGTTTAGAAGATAGCTTATATTATGTCGCGTTTGATAATATTTTTACTGTTGTTGATTATTTTTATTGCACGAACGGCGTTTTGAGAAAGGTAAATCAATGTTTGGAATGTATTTGGACTCAGCTATGGATAATTTTATTATCAAGTGTAACACTACAAAGTAAAATTAATTGTAATTAGCATCTCTGCAGACTTTTAACTTATTATATGAAATGATATGAAGTTAATTTACTTAAGATATATGCGCTAATAAATAAACTTTTACTCTATGTTTGTGCTTTATGCAACATGTCTGAGTTAGTACCCACTCATCAGATATTCTACCGTCAAACAGCAATAGTTAGTATAGCTGTTGTTTTCCCGTTTGAAGGGTGAAGGAGCCAGTGAAACTATAGGCACAAGGGACTTAATATCTTAGCTACAAAGATTATTGGAACATTGGTTATGTAAGGACAAGTTAATATATGTTACAGAGCTGACGGTAGGGACAGCTTACCATCACATAGCCCATAATTTGTCCGTTTCCGTATATTCTAATAAAGCAATTCAATATTTAAGTACTATTATATCTAGTCTCTCAAAGTAACCTAATCAATAAAGGCAAAACTGCAGCTATTTTTCTCTTTTTCCATGATTTAGTTTTTATGTTACACACTTTTTTATTTCTGAAATCCAGACAGACAGTGAAGTAGTACAACCTAATTTATATAAAGATACCATAACAGCATTAACATTAAGAGGTTAATAAACCTACTTATATATAAAACGTCTTATGTCATATCTCAATAAAAAAACAGTTATTCGAATTTGTGTCTCAAAGCGTACAACAACATTGTAACCTTACGCCATAGTTTATTTTACCTATAATAAAATCGTAGTACATTAACATATTTATTGCCTCTATAATACATGCTCATCCTAAATAAGCTAGTCTCCTAAGGGCGGTAAATTCAAACAATGTAGCGTTGTGGTTACACGCGGGATATTTTACCCGAAAGTTAGAGCCGCAACATCTATACCGAATATTTATACCAAATAAACGATTTCGTATACTATCGTCAATGGAATTAAACAGATAATTTTTAAAAGAGGGAAATGTTAATATTCGACATTAAGAAAAGAAAATCGTGTATCCATTATTTTTCTTACGAAAAAAGCACTATTTCATATACTTTACGAGTGCCGCTCATTCTATTAATATTTTATATATTATTATTATTATCTTAGTATAGTACCTATTCATTAACATAAGACCATCTGTAAGTTAATCCTACTTAAATTATGCAATGTATGTTAAACAATTATATAATTTAAATTCTAAGTCGAGCGACAACAATAAACATGTACCTACTGTAAAACTATCAATAGGTACCCACGACACAGGAATACTTAGTGTGGGTACCACCGGACATTTCATTGTATAATGTTGTTTTTTTGTTAATAAACATTTTTTCATTTTCATTTAAGTACATTATTGAGATAGTGAGATGAGATAATACGTTTTTTCAGTACCTACTTGTACAAACACTCTTGAAAATGTAAAATAAAACAGCTAAAAATTTAATTAAAATTTAGTGTAAAATTAATCAAAATCTAAATATTACTTATGAAATATAAGAATCTTTGCACTTTTCGTCTTGGAAAAATAACAATGTCATTTCAGAACATAAATGGTTTTAATGAATAATTATTTGATGACGTTTTGACGTTTAGTGTGTCCGGTTTCTCGTATCGTATTGGAAAGCTATATAAGCTTCCTATTTCAAAACTAGCTTATTCAGTCAATAAACCTACTTCCATCAAATCCACGTCATATACTAAATCAACAATATGCACGTCATTACTTCGATGTAATAGGACAGTAAAATAGTAATTTAACTTATTTATAATCAGTGGCGTAGCTAGGTGAGGAAGGGCCCCGGTGCATAGAAAAAGAATCGGGCCCTCATACCCTCTCTCCCATCCCTCTTTAACTAATAATTACCTTTTAAAATTATAGATACCAAATAAGAAATCTTGAGAAATCAGGGTCGGGTTTTTCTAGCTTCAGAAGATTAAGGTTTAGTTTAGAGGGCCTCCTGAACTCCGGGGCCCTGGTGCACTGCACCACCTGCCTTACGATAGCTACGCCATTGTTTATAATCTAGTAATTTTGTTTGTTCAAGACAAATGATTTAATATATCCTCTTCATGTTTCAATTTATATTTCCCATAACTGAAGATATTGCCAAGTTTATCGACAGCTGCAGCTGGACAGCTGCCAGACAGACTGGAGAATGCAGAAGCCAAGTCACAAACATGAAATATTAAATGTATTTTCAGCCGATAATCACAACTACGGTCGGTAAAGAAGCCAAGGAGCGAATTAAAGGGTCATTAATTGATCGTGGCTGTATGTAATGCAGTGGTCGACGGCGGCTACGCTAGCCAAAGTCAAAGTCAAAGACAAATTAAATTTCAATATCGAATTACAATTAGTGTTGATAGTCAAAAATCTAGCCTTTTATTCGTTGTTCGTCTGGTATTAGATTTTGCCTATGGTCTTCCGTGAAGCTCAAGCTTACTTTAAAACCAAATTTTATCAATGCTCAATGATTTGTGACCTTGAAAGACTTACTTGCGCATTTGTAATGTGAATGTAATGACAGTGCATAACATGTAAGCATGTTAATAAACGAATCAAACTATTTATAATACATAAATTGAATTTAAAAAAGCAAATAAATTTAAAAAATAATCTCAATTGAACCTTTCATGCAGCAATGTTCAAAACACGTAACAATAATATTATTAGCATAATTTTATAATTTAAATAAATATACCTAGGTTAAGTATTCCGCCTACAAAGTAAATTAACAAATATGAAACATATAACAAACACGCAATTACTTAATGTGGGAGCACTAACAAAAAGCGGATTAAGTGCGAACCCACTTACATAGTGTAAATAATAGGGTTGTAATGAAGAAAGTGTAAAAAAACACATCATATTTTTATGCACGTTTCATTGTTTTGTATAACATTTTCAAATAAAAGATTATGATCGAAGAGAGATCGATTATGTTTACCAGTTTACGAAATAGAACGGTATTTGATACCTACCTCTGTTAATTCTTAGGAGCGAAACATTGATTTAATATCTACTTATATAGAATATAAAATATTTAAATTACTCGTTTCGTCGTACAAATGACAGGCGTTTTACATCTTATCTGTGGTTTGGTTGCCTAAATGACCCTCGCGCTCGTTTTATTTTGTACTGAAAATCGACTTCTACGCATTTCTATTTAACTTGCCTTTTCGCATTTAGGCCAACAATTTCGCCAGCAGCGCAACTCCATGATATATTTCATTATACATAATGAATATAATATTATTTGAAATAAAAAGGTTGAATTTCTTTCTTTTCGTTTAGTTTACCTTACAAATTATTAATGACAATTATATTTTAATATCCGAAGTTTTAGCGTAATTAAGGATGGTTTTAGCGTTCAAGGAAAATTCTTAATAATATACAGGTTGCTTTTTTGTATGTCAATTCCAGGGCGAGTTTGTTTATCACAGTTTGACATTTCTTTTTACAATGTTCGTGACATTAATGGGTACGCGTATAAGACTACAACATTCTGATAGTTTCTTTAACGTAAAGTTACTTTCGAATCCGTAACAAGGCACAGTTGTAGATTGTAGACATAACTTTGTTATGCAAAGAAGTTAGTAAATTTTGGGATGAGAGCCAAAAATTTAAATTCTTACTGCCAAGCCTAATGACGGACGAAGTTATTTTTTAGTCGCAATGTTACAAATAAATATAGTAAAGCATTCTAATTCCTAGCTTAGGTACTACCAAAGTAAATTTTCATACATATCTTCATCATCATTAGCCATTATCATATTCAAAGCTGTTTATGTCAATATTTCTATTATTTAATTTAAATTTTATAAAGCTTTTATAAATGCTTTGGAAATAGAAGGCAATTAGACTTCCGACATCTTACGTAACACATTTCTATAAATTAGAATTTCAAAACCTCACTTCAACGGGCAAGCCCCTCTCAATGGAGGCTCTATAAAATATTTATACTGAAATAGAAGTGCATCTACAAATAACGTTATAGGAGTGGCGTATAAACGTAGTTGAGTAAGGTCAGGGAAGGTTATCAGAGGAGCAGCGCTGCAGAGACGTAAACGATATTATATACTACATAACTCCTTTCAGAATATTTCTATCTTATTAAATTATAAAACAACAGTACTTTGATGTTAAAAATTAAACCTAATATAAATGATAGTATTTAAAAATTAAATTTATCTTATGTTATAAAAATTATATCGACGAAATCGCACATAATCGATGAATACAATGTATTTAAAGAAACACATGAGATAACCTTTTACAATCAAACGATACGGCTTCACTGAATACTTAATTAAACATCAATTCATCTAGAACGTTCGGAACCCTGTGGCAAGATGCAGCGGTGCATCGATCGTCGACCTACTTGCAGGTCAAACTGCCTCCCGCGTGCACCTTTAACCCCACCCTATGCCTATGAGCTTGCAATATTTTTAAGGGTCTATGATTTTAAGTTTCTTAACCAAATACTTGAAGATATACTCACAATTTACTTTTAATTGGGTAAATATTGTACATAAGTACATATGAAAATAAGTACATATGTACATAAGTACATACCTAATAAGTACACATTTTTTTTTATGTTATAGGTTGGCGGACGAGCATATGGGCCACCTGATGGTACCTGATGGTAAGTGGTCACTATCACCAATAGACAATGACGCTGTAAGAAATATTACTATTCCTTACATCGTCAATGTGCCACCACCCTTGGGAACTAAGATGTTATGTCCCTTGTGCCTGTAGTTACACTGGCTTACTCACCCTTCAAACCGGAACACAACAATACTGAGAACTGTTGTTTAGCGGTAGAATAACTGATGAGTGAGTGGTACCTACCCAGACGGGCTTGCACACAGCCCTACCACCAAGTAGGTAAATGGTGGTAGGGCCTTATATCCATGTTGCATTTAAATATTAATGTTTTTGTCATTAAATTATTATCTAACACTGTTTTCCGATTAATAAACCATGTGTTACTGCTGCTCTAATAGATAGCTTATATAAAAAATTCAGGTATTTTTTTCTAGATTTAAAATAAATATTGCCGTTGTTAAGTAAAATATAACTTTGACCGGACATTCATTAGTGTCTTAAAGACCGGGCGCCAAGCCACTTAGGCGTCTGTTTTACAATAAAACACTGATGAGGTGTCTTGTGTTATAGAGCTGGATAACAAGAAAAATGTAACTCATAACACACGCAAACATAATAGCTACTACTGTTACTCGGACTATAAAATACATTTTTTCGGTTTTATAAGAGATACCTCCTCCCATAAAACCATCAATCCAAATAAATAATAGTGCCTCAGATAGGAATTTTTGAAAGCGCGTAAAAAATCACTTGCGAAGAAAAGGTTGAATAAGTTTACAGAACTATATAGGCAATGTATTAATTGTCTCAAAACTATTTTTATACGGAACCTTCAAAATATTTTGAACGTCTGAACCAAATATAGAATAAGACATTAGTCGTTCGTAGAATCCGAACGAACATTCGTCTTTGAAGTCAAAGGTTTAGCCGTAGGCGGATTTTTTTAAAGGAAAGGTTTTTAGTAAGATGTCAAAGATAGTACGAGAGCATATTTGATATTTGAAGAAGCGATGAGCTGGGTCATCACTGTATGGCACCGACGACTATAATCTTCAAAACCAAAAGTAATCGAAAACAATTTATCCTCTTTAGGTTTCGGTTTCGGCCGAATCTTGTAGCGATAGCCGATGAAATGGGCTTTAGCATCGGCGGTTATTCTTAAGCACATAAATTCAAATATTGAATGACCCAATATGTTTTAAAATAATTTTAATGAATTTTTTTTATGGTATAGGTTGGCGGACGAGCATATGGGCCACCTGATGAAATATAAACTATTCCTTACATCGTCAATGTGCCACCAATCTTGGGAACTAAGATGTTATGTCCCTTGTGCCAGTAGTTACACTGGCTCACTCACCCTTCAGACCGGAACACAACATTACTGAGTACTGTTATTTGGCGGTAGAATAACTGATGAGTGGGTGGTACCTACCCAGACGGGCTTGCACAAAGCCCTACCACCAAGTAAATTAAATACAATTTACGCGTTTAACTAGTTGTTCTTTAAAAATTGCATTTTAATATTGAATAAAATATGATGATAATACAATTAAAGAGTTTATATTTGTTTTATTTTCATTAGATAAACTCAAAATTACCTGATAGGATGCGGGGATAAAATTATGAAAAATAACCAATTTTTATATAATATAATTATTATTACTCTTAAAGCTAAATACAAGCACTTATATAAATGTACAGAACTTCGTTTATATATTTATTATTTAATGACACTATTTACATACATAAAAATACTACAAATTTATTAGACATGCACATTTTAATGTTTTATCCAAGAAAAATAAATCTTTAATACAAAAAAAAAACTATACATATAATATTTTGGACAATATTCAGATTGACCAAGTTTTATAAATGGATAAACTTGAAGATGTCATTACAGATCATAGCCACAGATTATAAAAACAATCTTATCTGTTGCTAAATTTAAAAAATAATAATAACTTAAATAAAAACCACTGCCATAATACTTAAAAAAATAAATTACATTTAGTCATACTCTTACTAATTTTTTAATTATTTTTAATCTTTATAGATAATAATTATGAGATTATCGCAAGAAAAAAAGCACGTCACAAACAATGAAAAAAAAACTAAGGCCTTAGTATCTTTTATATTTAAAAAAATATATAGTTCGTTTTACAAATTAATAATTATTCCAGATTTATCCAGAATTCATGTGACAAATGGCTTTTTCAAGCAGCTTGTATACATTGCTTGCAATAATATATTTTATTTACAACTATTATAATACCAATTTAGTTTTACCATCTAACACATACACTGTATAATAATGAAATATAATTTAAAATTACACTTGAAATCTGAAACGATCGCTTAATAAAATATAGAAATAAAATGATTTTTTTAAAGTCACCATTTTATATACCATTGAATAATGTTTGTACTATGGGTCTTTATAATTTCTGGTATGCGTAATTATATTCCTTGATGGCGGTGAGGCGTGTCGCTGCACTATCATTAGCTAGTAGCGATGTCTGTTGGGATATATATTCGGGTTCTGGACATTTGGATTTGATTGCTGAACTGGGTAACCCTGGGTTATACTGCCTGGTTTCGCTGTCTGTAACAATAAAATGGTTAGTTTTTTATAAATCATTAATCAATTATTCTTGAAATTTACATTTAATTTCGATGCATAACGTTGTCGAACGTTGATAAAATCTATCTTTTTACAAATTCAATTTTAATATTAATGTTCCAAAGCCATGTAATGTAATATAAACTACAGCCATAAGCAGCGGCAACGGCTTTATCTACAAGGCAGATTGAGCCTTATGGGGATGGCATAACTTAATTCCTGAGCTTTTGTAGGTCGCAGATATCAAAAATATAAAAAAAATGGTGGGCACTATTAAAAAGTCAAAAATAAATCCATGGCAACACACAAAAGTATTGACCTAATTCAGATATTTTATATGATATCTCACACATTTTTTTGTGCTTTACATGTAGTATTCTACTTGGTGGTAGGGCTTTGTGCGAGCCCGTCTGGGTAGGTACCACCCACTCATCAGTTATTCTACCGCCAAATAACAGTAGTCAGTATTGTTGTGTTCCGGTTTGAAGGGTGAGTGAGCCAGTGTAACTACAGGCACAAGGGACATAACATCTTAGTTCCCAAGGTTAGTGGCGCAGTGAAGATGTAAGGAATAGTTAATATTTCTCACAGCGTCATTGTCTATGGGTGATAGTGACCACTTACCATCAGGTGGCCCATATGCTCGTTCGCCAACCTATACCATAAAAAAAAAAAAATAGTGAGCGCCATTCGCCTTAGGCCTAGGTGCCCCCCCCCCCTAACTAGGTGGTACGCGGTGGTACCTGCATGTTGGCGTGCTGCGGCGCGGGGGGGTGGATGGCGAGGTGTCGCGCGGCGGGCGGCGGCTGCGCGTACGACACGCCGCTGCTCACCGACGGGTGGTGACCTTCGCTCAACCCGATCAACACCTGCGGCTGTGACACATGGGAATTGTTATTGTCAAAATAAGTCAAAATTGATGATCTCTTCTAAAGATAGACTGCATGATATTCTATAGTTCAAAAGTCCGTGCGAAGACTGTCTATTCCTTCTGATGGTCTCATAATCCGATGGGTAGGCAATATGATATGGACAGAGATATCACAACGGCCAACACCTCCACTTAACCATTGACAAATGACAAGTTGCTACTGAGAATATCTTGACTAAAAAATAATGACTTTTTAATTGATCAACCATTGAAGGTAGAAGCACTAGTTCAACCGAACAATTGAGCAATTTTATTAGTAATAATGACAGTGGCGTAGCTAGGTGAAGAAGGGCCCCGGTGCATAGAAAAAGAATCGGGCTCTCACCCCCTCTTTCCCGTCCATATTTAACTAATAATTACCCTTTAAAATTATATATACCAAATAAGAAATCTTATGCCGTCATTCTGGTTTAGTTTAGAGTGCCCCTGAGCTCCTGGGGCCCTGGTGCACTGGACCTCCTGGCCCTACGATAAAGTAACAGCCTGTCAATTTCCCACTGCTGAGATAAGGCCTCCTCTTCCATTAAGGAGAGAGATTGGAACATATTCCACCACGCTGTTCCAATGCGGGTTGGTGGAATGCACATGTGACAGAATTTCGATGAAATTAGACACATGCAGGTTTCCTCACGATGTTTTCCTTCACCGCCGAGCACGAGATGAATTATAAACACAATTAAGCACATATATAAAGCTACTACGATAGCTACGCCACTATAATGACTGTTGGAGTTTAATCAGATGTGTAAATAATTCAAAGCACACCCCATCCCATACCTGGGCCTCCTTCTTCGGTTCAGAGTGCTGCTGCCCATCCCTGTTCTTCAGCATATCCAAGTAGAGCTGCGGCTGCGCGGGCGCGTACATGAGGTTGGTGTGGTGGGGCTGGTGCGGTTGGTGCGGCTGGTGCGATTGGTGCGGCGTGTGCGGCGTGTGCGGAGTGTGCGCGTGCGGCGTGTGGCCGTGGTGCGCGTACAGCAGCGGCGGCGGGCGCTCCGCCACCACGCCCACCACGCCCGACGTCGGCATCGCGTAGTAGCCCGACGATACTCCCGAGCCGCTCACGTTCGATGCGTATTGCGGCGACTCTGCATATATTGAATCAAATAATCAAACGAATATTCAAAATCATTATCTATACACAAGACTATTTACATGACGCTGTTATAATGATCTTACAAAATCACATGAATCGGGTAAGCGTTAACAGTACTAAGTTAATTCATTTTCTATGTTATATCTTATTTAATAATTATTATTAAATAATATATACTAAGGATAATCTTGACATAGAACTTTTAACATTGACATAAGATTTTTTATATAAGCTAAAAATATTAAATTGTATTTTGCCTTAAATAAAATATTCAAAATAAGTTCAAAAACTAAACACCATGAAATTATTCCATTGAATGTTACTATGGTTAATAATCTTACATTTTGTCAGTAATATTAGTTGTAGGATTATGGAATTGTTATTAACATAGTTATGATTAGTGAACAAATGAAAATTAAAAATATAATGTCGATTTAAAAATTATCAAAATTATATAAGGAATCAAACTTGAAACCTAAAGAGGTTCAATATCTGTTGCTATTAGTGATCTTGCGATGATAACGTTAGTTTAACCCAAGTTTAAATCAACACTAACAACTAATGACTAACTAACAGTTAAAGAAACAGAACATGAAGAAGGTTATTAAGGTATTACATGGAAATCTGAAATACATACATTAAGCGACACAAGACGAAAGACAACAGAAAAACAAATGAAAATATTAATGTGATGAAACATATAGTTTCTTTGCCATATACTTTGACAGCTATAGATCCTATTAAATATAAATAGCTTGCATAATGAAGCAACTGTATTCTTCACACGGCTGTGTGTGTAATAGTGCTATCCCTTTCCCTCAAATACCAAATCAATGAAGTAAGAAAGAGAGAAATAATTGTTTAACTTAATAAGATAGGTAGGTTTATTATTCTTTAACTAAATTATAATTACCTAAGAAAAACCAAACATCAAAACAGTTGCAAACTAAAACTTTGAATTATTAATGTCATTTGTCTGAGAAAGAATAATTAAAAACAATCTTCTAAAATAAATCAATTAGTCGTAACACTATTACAGCTGTCAAATTATGTGGCAAAAAAAGGATATGATGAAAATGATTTAGCGTGCAAGTAGAAGCGACAGTGTCGACACCTAGCGTGAACAAAACTCACTGGTCCAAAGCACTGCGCGCGCCATTTGGCGGCCCATACGACCATCCTCTACTTCTGCAAAAGATTTACAATACACGAACCTTTTAATAAAAACTCTTGACAAATATATCACGTTCAGTATTACTTTTATAGCACTTCCAAAGTTAAACATTAATTTATAGACAAAATAAATAAATATATAATATTTTTAATTCTTGGAATTTACTTTAAAAATTCATTACATTTTATCTATATTTGTACTCAAAATATAGAGACATAAGAATATTTTTCGTGCTGAATCATGGCTACAATAATTTAACTTACTGTGGTCAGAATAGACAGCTTGGTGCTTCATAGGAGGCTGATGCAATCTGTGTGCGTATAGTGCATAAGTTGGTGACGGACTCCTTGTTCGTTTCACATTTGACTGTATCGGACCTCTGACTAAGCTCTGCTGTTGTGGGAACAGCATGTAATTTGAGTGCTTATTCTAAAACAAAGAAAACAATTTATTATTATGGAAACTTCTCTAAAATCATGTAGATAATTGATATGAGATGTAGGTAATCGTAAATATTGAATACATTAAGTAATTAGACTATTCTAAAATTTATGTAGTCCATAACCATAATGATATATGTACACATGACAACAGCTTTAAAATAAAAATACTTATAAATTAATAATTAAATTAATTATTAATTGATTGATAATTAAATTAATTATTAATCTATAGTAGATTAATAATTAGAGAGTCTCGGTTGTCTGGAAGAAATTGCTTTAAAGCGATAAGACTATCGGTTGTACCATCTTTTCTTTTTGTGTACTTACTATAATGCTAATCTGTTCAATTTGTGGTGTACAATAAATTATTTAAATAAATAAATAAATTAATTAATAACAGATCTAAACTCTTAAATAATAATTGAAACCTGTTTGTAAATGTAATTTTGCTTGGTTTACTATAGATTAAAATCAATGAGATACATACTTTGTTCATGATGTGGGTTGTTAGCGGGGGTGCCCTGCCTTGTGATTGTGGAGGCTCTCCTTGACCCATTGACGTTGGCACAGAGAACATAGGTATCTGTATATTACCCATAGGCATCTTCATTGACTGCATATCACTAAAATATAAAAAGAAAACATTATTTGTTGTTCATTTGTAATTTTTGAAAAAAGAATAATTCAATTAAGTGCATATATGCACAATATTATTACTTACTTAGTCTCTTTTTGTTGCTGTCTCTTTCTGATTTCATCTTCATTAAGTACTCTTTTAAGTTGCATGAACAGCTGTTGTTTTTCTTTCTCCAATTGTTTTAACTTCTGTTCTAGTTGCTCAATCTGTTCCTTTGTTTCTTCTGCAAATTATTTACATTTCTATCATTAATCATTTCATTCATTCATTCCATTCATTCATTCATTAATTTCACCATCCAGTGATACCATAATACCTTTATTCTTCATAAATTTTTCACTATCTATTATATATATTTATGTTTGAGCTGAGATGGCCCAGCGGTTAGAATGTGATGCATCTTAACCGATGATATAGGGTTCAAACCCAGGCAAGCACCACTATTTATTTGTCTAATTTCATCGAAATTCTTGCACATGTGCATTCCACCAAACTGCATTGGAACAGCATGGTGGAATATGTTCCAAACCCTCTCCTTAATGGGAAAGGAGGCCTTAGCCCAGCAGTGGGAAATTTACATGCTGTTATTTTACTTTATATTTGTGTTTGACAATTCCATATTTCCATATAAATATAAAGTAAAATGAAACTTTATAAAATACCCTCTGAGTTGCTTAAGCTGAAGTTTATTACTAAACTTATAGTAGATTTCCAAGCCTTCTAGCAATGTTATAAAAAAATAGCACAATAAACATATTGTTTTAATCAGGGACCAACTTCTACCATATACCACATTTGGAGCGCTGGTGTTAATACGTAAGTAACAAGTGATGCTATTTTTATTATAAGAAAATTGCAACAAAAAGAGTACAAACTTAGTTTGACCAGTCTGTATGTATTATTTAGTATAATCTCTTTTTAAAATACTTTATATTTGTAACGTTAAATAAGCAAATCACTTAGACCATTACAATTTTTATTTTTTAATTATTTCAATATTTTAAGTAAATGTTTCACCTAATGTCATGACATCTTGTCTTTCTCGTGCCTCCCGCTCCTTTCTCAATCTTTCTTCTTCCACCTCTGCTTCATATTCTGTAATAATTCATAAAATGTAAAAGTATTCAATATTAAACAATATTATAAATATTCAAAGATAGTATTGTTTTTTATTGCAACAAGTCAAATGTACCTTCTTTCTTTCTTTGCCTTTCTCGTATAATATATCTTTTGAGGGCACTCCACATTTTCTGATCTCCATCGTTTTGGTCTTCAGCTGTTGTTGACGTTACGGCAGGCATTTTGTAATTTCAATACTCCGACAATAAAAAATTAAATCTTTATTTTACACTCAGACACAACAGAAAACTTTTTATTTCATTTGTCATTGTTTACTAGCCTATTTCTTAGCTATTTTTATCAACAATATGCATCAACTTGTTTTCACATAAATTGTCAATCTTAATATTCTTAATTACATTAAAAATAGTACTATAGCCCAGACCATAGAGTCTAAATTATGACACTATTTTTTTTAAGCGTGACAGATAAAAATGTAATCGTTTTAATTGTGTTCTATCATCTATGCTAACATGTGGGTCATGCATAAAAATAATCGGTGGCCACAATTAACTGAAGTCAAGCGTCTGTAATGATGAGTTAGACTGATTTTTATTAAATAGTTACTAACTTGATATCTGCTTGACTTTATTAATTCAGCGTCGCCGGAGTAGCACACCATTGATTTCTCTTCAAACTGCTTTAAGTTTAAACAAACTTAGCCTTTAGTCTAGATGTAAAATCTGCCTGGGAAAAATATATAACATTAAATATACGATTTCAATTTAATTTCACAATAATTAATATTTGATTTTTTCATATGCTCATGATTTTATATATTCATTAAATAAGTGTAATATATTTATATTATAGTCCTAAATTGAGCAGTTATCTCATATATTTATCTAAACATGAAATAGAAAATTCCATAAAATACTAAAACTATTAGTTACTGTATGTACTTTCGACCCATTTCTTAGCCATATTGCTTTACACCCATTCTTTTTATTGTTATCGGTTATCACAAATGTCAATGTCATAACAAATCTCAAATGAAATAATTTCAAATTCATGATGTTCTGATAAGATTATATCTAATATTATAATGTAAAGAGCGAATATCTACATTAATTGTCGTAGGACTTCATAACACACTCGGTATATCATTTATCGTAGTGTAGTTAATAACTGGGTCATTAGTTGACGTGACGTATCTTATATCGTTCCCTGCCTTTACCATGGACGGACCTTCTAGACCCAGAAAAAAGCTTAAAGCAGTGAGTAAAATCTCAATTAAATTAGCTGTATTATATTTTTATAATATTTCAACCATACACATTAATAATAATACTTTTTAAATATGTATCATACAGGCTGATATTCGGCATACATTAACTCCGACAGTTAATTATAAGATAACAAAGTGTAATCGATGGCTTATACTATAATTTTACGAAATTAAATGAAACCTAAGTTTTATATAACTCATAACTTTACATCTTATTCGTTCTTTATTAAATTAATTCTTATATTTGAAACCAATAGGGAAATTGGTGCTGTATTATTATGTCTAGCTGTGTGTATTATCATTACAAATTTCATATATAAAATGAAAATAAAGTTGTACCTATTTCTTATTAGAAATGTCTAAGGCAATTCATTTTTTAACTAGAATAAAATAAAACAGCAAAATTTTATCTTCTTATTGAAGTTTTGTTTTGAGATAGAATAAATAAAAACCTTATCTTTTAATTGTAAACTGTAATGACCGCTTAGTCTTGTGTAGTTTAAAGTAGTCTTCCTAATATATTCAATTTTTAAGATGTGTGTATTAACCTCCTTATAGAAATTGCCTTCAATCTGTAAGGATATAAAAAGCAGGTCAATCCATAATAGTTTAACTTACTATTATATCAAATAATTATATTGACCTAAACTAATAAAATTTATGGAAATTTTAATCACTACTACTACATTCTAACTAAATATTTTAAAGTGTTTATTTTTTCACTCTCTTATTCTAATATATTCATTTGTCTATTTATTATTTAATTTATTTTCCAGTTTACTCGAACTATGTAGCACAAGATCATTGGCATAATATGTTATAGGGCTTACAGGAAAACCAGTTTTCATTGAAGTTCAACTTCAATTAATTTAAATAATCTTGACATGTTCTTGTGTGAATTTAAATGATAAACATTAGGTACATAATGATTACACTAGTTTACCTATATATTTATATATGAGGTATTTATTTAAATTATTGGCAAATAAGCCACCTGATTGTAAGTGTTTATCATGTTCCGTAAAAATTAGCACTTTAATAATATTACCAAACTGTTTAAACCATTACATTGTAACTAGTCCACAAATCTTTAGATCTCAGGTTTGCTGACTTACTCACATGTCAAACTAGTACTGGACAATACTTAGTAGTGATGGTTAGGAAGTAGAAAATTTTTTTAGATGTACCTTGAATTTAAGCAAAGAGGAAATAATTTTATAAATATCACATATTTCAGGTTTAACATAAGTACATATATAAAATTATGGTCTTTTCGAAGGTACAAGAGGAGTTATACAAAATAATGTATTATAACATTGAATAGATGCATGATGTTGAAATATAAAAATAATCATTCGTTAATGTGAGTGTGTTATATTAATTTAAATAATTGTATTAACTAACATGACTTTGTTTTTTTTTTAAATGTTGAAAAATAGTAACTACTTAGTTTATTGCCGGTTCTTCTCGGTAGAATCTAATTTCCGAATTACACTTAAACAATTAAGTGAAGCTACCAGCTTCACTTAATTGTTAAATGATGATCCAAAACTGCTTATAAAAGCTCACTTAAAGTTTATTTTGATTTTCTTGATACTTTATTACATAAATTACCTAAAAATAAAATGTTCATCTCAAAGCTTTTATTAGAAAGAGCAACATTATCATGGCCTTGCTGATTCAAAAACTTGTTGTTTATTGAAGTCATTCTTTGTTTTCTCAGGGTGTTTTTTTTTTAAATTATTCAAACAAGTTTCTAGATATGAAAAAAAGTTTTGAATGTTAATATTAATTGTTATTATACAATAGAATGAGGGAACCAAGTGATAAAATGTTCATTGGCCTATTTTATGTAATAACAATATATTTTATCTTATGTATTCAAATCTTTACAATAGTAAAAAATATAGCAGTACTCATTTATCTAAACTCTAGTCATTTAAATATATTCCTAATTTATGTTGATCCTTTGTGCATTCTTAACCATTCATCTGATTATGGTGTAGCTTTGGTGAGGTGTCCTGCACACACGGTTGTCCTAGAATATAAAATTATAAATAAAGATATAATAGGCTATTTGACGAAACGAACGAAAAATAAATTGTCAATTATTGTAATCAGTGTATATTATGAGTATAAAAATTGTTATTTACTAACAAAAGTTAAAAATAATACTTAATTTATTCAAAAATCCATAAATAAAAATGCATTTTTTCAAACGTTTGTCACGTGACACAAAGCGCTCCTGATTGGCTGGGCTTATGATGATGTCACTTTCTTGTTAACCTTGCTTTTCTACTATATGTACCACAGATTAAAAAATAACAAAGTGACGTCACAGACCCCATTGCAGCGCCATATTGGCCAAGTAGCGTTTTGGCGTGCTATTTAAGTATGGAATTTTTAATATGATATTTTTCGGTAAATATGTAGGCACTAGAAATAAAAAATTCAATTTTTACTAGGTTCCTTAACTTCTACTAAATAATATAAAATGCATTTCAAAAACCAGTCAAATAGCCTATTCTATATCTTGCTTAAAACATATATATGAAATTAAAATATTATAGTGTGTTAGATAACAATGGGTGATATCAAAAAATTTAGAATAATATTGCATTAAAAAAAAATTGATCACTGTTATATTTGGTAGGTATATAGGTCTTAGTGCAAGACCTTCTGGCTCGAACCACTCACGCGCTCGTTATTGTATTCGGTGTAATTGATTTCCGGGTTTAAAGTTAAGTAAGTCAATGAACACGTAAAGGGATAGAACATCCTACTTCCCATAATTAGCTTTGACGATGTAAGGAATTTGGAAATGGTTATTATTTCATACTGAGCCAAGGTGTATGTCGAGTGGCTCGTTAATCAGGTGGCCTATTTGTTAGCCACCTAAATGTAAAACAAAATTAAACAATAATACTTAATCAAGGTATCAGCTGACAGTAGTTTTAAATGAAAACGGTCGGCACGTACCTGTTTGTTATTACAGTTGAGCGCATTTTATCAATTAAATTACATTCGAAGTCAACAACGCTACAGCTATAAGGGAAATACGATCATTGGTGTTAGTGCTTTGTGAAGCAGCGCGCGTGCTGTCGTGTTCTCATAACCGGTTCAATTTCCGAACGTATAACTGTTTGGCGGGAAAAATAAAGCGGCAAATAGCGCTCGTTTCTATATTTAAAAATGAGTCTGGAAATAAGGAATAAGAAAATCGCGGAAACCTTTGAAAAGTATAAAATTGGACAATGGGGTAATCCAATAATCAGAACGGTTAGTTATATTTTATTTATATACTTTAATTTTATTAATTTGTATTAAATAAAATATTATCGTATTAAATATCGTAATATAATTATTAGGAAAAAAAATAGAAGTAAACTATACTCAATAAAAAAAATATTCTACTTTCACTTGTTTATGTTTCCTCGAGAATAGTGTCCGGTCATTAAACGGCATCATCCAATACTTTCATTTTTGCTAACTAGTTTTTAATCCAACATAATGTTTCATATGGTACATAAAATGAATATAATATATTGAAAATTTTTACATTCTAGCTCGTATATTAGACTTGTGGTCTAAAGACCATAACGACCCATCGTTATTGTTCCGACTATATCATGGCAACATTGACTGAGTTATAAACAAATGTTATACAATGAGTTCGCATCCATTTATTCGCAAATACAGTTGTTATAGATCTTTATTTTGATGCGGTCTTAAAGTATTTTGTAATATGTTATATAGTATATTTACAGAAAATAATAATACTAAATTTCTTATCTTGATAAATATTTGTTTATCATGGAAAATAACCTTATATATCGTATATTTATTTTTAAATTTTAAGAGTGTGACTCGACGAAATATATAAGAGATAAAACTACGTCGAATTAGAAAAGCATTCACTTGGTACATCTCCTATGATTTATACAGTGTAACCAACGTTCGATTTGTGCTCTTTGCACTTCATAAAGCTCTATTAAAAATCATTAGACTATTCTTATTAAATTAAAAGTAAGTGAATTCTATGCAAAATCTTCCAGAATAAAGTAATTACTGAATTATGATGAAATCGAAGGTACAGCATCTTTGGAGTGCGACAAAGAAAACAAAAAACATGATAAAAAGAAATATTTAAAGATACGCATTTCATTTTTAAATGAAGTGTAAAATTAAGCAAATACATAGTTGAGGCAAATATATTCCTATAATAATTTCATCAATTATATGTTGTTTGTAAAAGCTTATTTTGTTTAAAGTTATTTTGATATATTGATTGATACCTGAGGTATTAATTTATTCAGCAAAACATAAGGGGAGCTTTAATAGTCCAATCGGGGACCGCTCCAAAAGGATGGCCATCCGGAGTAAATACAAAAATATATTTTATCAATGATTTCATATGTGTTACTCACAATGATCGTATGGAGTATGAACCTCCATACACAAAAAAAAAAATGATTAGCTCATTTCTGGGTTCAAAGCCTAAATGCTTTATGTCAACAGATCTACGAGGCGCCCATTCTATATGTATCTATATTCTGGAGGATTTTTAAGTTCATGTTCCAGAAGAGTTTCCAAAAAGGTTGTCGTTATTTTAATATAATATTTATTTAACCTTACCTTTCTTTGGCTGCTGGTAATCGTCGTATCTTGCGGAAGGTGCAAGTCACTAGATCAATGTGGGTCCAATTTCATTATCGTTTAATATGAACTTATATCAGATAATACAAAAACAATATTGGCGTACTTAATGCAATAATTGATTACGTAAATAATATGCAATAAATCAACTATTAGGCAACAGATAGAGGTATGCGTTTATCTATAAAGAGCAACTACACATGTAACCTAATTATATTGAATATTTTCTTAGTATATATATTTTGGAGCAGAAACTAAAAAAAAAATATGTATAAAAACTATTTTAATTTAAATAATGACACTTCTGGAAACTATTGTTACGAGTTACTGAGATTACACTATGAAAAATGGATCGAATAAAAAAAATTCTTTGTTTATAATTAAGCTGTTTTATTCTCTACTATGTTGCAAGTTTCCAGTATTTGTTCAATAAACTCGATATTACAATTCGATATTCTTGGATCGGATGTTGTTCCTTTAATTTAACCTATTTTGGTATGCTAGTAAGTTATGAGCGTAGCGTAATCGGAAAGTACCTAATTTAACTTTAATGTTTGACATTAATGTGTATTATAAAAAAAAAAATATAGGTTGTCATTGATAACGTACCTTTTTTAACAATATTTCACGCAAAGGCGCTCTATGTTCTGACAATAATAAAATTGCGTCATTATTATAATTTAGATATTGCATTATAAATTGTTTTTTTTTTTTTTAAATGATATATTGTTATAGAACACAAAATATTTTTAAATTTAGATGAGAGTTCGAATGATAGTGAATTCGAATTCAATCGAGGTTTTTACAGTACTGACCCGTCTTCGCACGAATACTCGTTTATTCAAGGTTTTAACTTGAGATATTTTAAAATTTAAGATGTACTTTACGTAACGATCTCCGTCCGCACTCAATTGTACTTAAAGTAAACAAACCTTTTTTAAGATTGAAATCGCTGAGTCAAGATGTACAATAAAGAAAACAGCAACAGTATGTGGTTTATTTTAATAAAATTTAAATACCTATATGATTTGATTTATAACAAATAACTTTAAGAATTCGAGACATATTTTTCTATAATTTAGGTTATATTTCCCAAGATAAATGAAATTTGAGGTTTGTAATTGCCTATTTATATTAATTCCTTTTTTTATTATCTGTTGAAGTTTTTCTATAAAAAGTTCGCCTAAACAGTGCACTGGCAGATGATGTTTTCTCTGACGGTTTAATTGTTTTCCTCGATATCTGACTCGATTAATATAATATTAAAAAACATAAGGAAATTATAATTTTACTGCCATCTACCGTAAAGTACACATATTTATATAGCGATATTTGTATAAAATATACGCATCATATTAAAATACGAGAAAGCCTTTGTACATTGTTTCTAGGTTATAAGACAAAAGTTACGTTGGTAGTAGTTTTTTTTATTTAAAAACAAAAACTAATCTTGGCCTTTGACTCTGTATTATATAGGTATAAGCATATTGAAAACGAAATCAAGTTAGAGTAATATCAACAACGAAATAATCTATAAAGGTATTATTATATACTGTTATTGTTTTTGTTTTGTATTCGATTTAATCATTCGAACACACAACCTACAAACTTAAAAACTGTTATAAATATAGCTATTTCTTTCTCACCTACGAGATACAATTATTGTGTAAAAGAGAGCCATATCTTGTATACATATTTATAATTATTTGCAAGTATATACTTGCACGCATGCGATAACTGCAGTAACCAACATTACTACTAGTTATGTGGCTTTGTTTACGTAAAGTGCTCACTTTCTCCGCCTTTCATGCGATTCCGACTTCGATGATATATCTTAGCAGATTAAGTATTCCTTGTAACTTACCTATAACGTAACCTAACAGATTCATTGTTATCAGTTTAATATTGAGTTAAATGTTTGATAATTTTAATGCAATGTAGTATACTTATAATATTTATTACATTGACTTTTACAATAACCCGGTTAAAAAAGACATTCGATGTTACTGAAATACCTAAAAAGTTAAAATTTGGTACGAACCTTTCCTTATATGTAAGAAACGGTGGCTTTTTCTGAGATATAAGGATTCAAAAAGGTGTATTCTTAAAGTTTACTCAGCATAATACTTTTCCAGTTATATATGTATCTACATATGTATGTAGGAATGTACGCGGCGAGTGTACATTTAGTTTTTCGATCGTTTTATCTCAGGAACGATGATTCTTCATACAAAAAGTGTAATGTGAAATTTTATAGATAATTGCATCATCTACAATTATAGTCTTAAATATACCGTTTGGCTGAAAACTTCAAAAACCCCAAAATTCTGTATTTTGAATGTGAAATAAACTTTTTGTACTTTTGGGGTCGATGGGGCCTGTTACGTTTCACACTACATTTATAATGGATTTCCAATTACTAATTATTAGGTAGTATCAATTTTTGTTCTATGCTAATTTTGGTAACCTTACTCTATAACCTACTACTTTTGCCACTATATTATACTATTGTTCTAATTTGACTAAGATTAAGTTAATTTTACATAATATAAATAAGAAAATGCGACATTTCAACAACCGAATACAAGACAAATAAAATTGGTAATTAAATTATTTTGTTAGTGAATTTAAGTTGCTAAAGTTACGTCCTATTTCGTACATATATGTACCAGTAGTCCACAAAGCTGACTGGAAAATCTAAGAGGAGAACTGTGAGAATGAGTATTTTTCTTTTTTGTTAATATAGCATTCACTTGGATTTCACAATTATTTCTTATCAATATCAAATCGTCAAATATCATTTTATCATTGGTCAGGCATAAATGAATAAGGTTCTGAAAAGAAGGATTCCTTCTACAGCTTCATCAAACAAACAAGACCATTTAAGGAGAGACGGTGTCCATACAATAATTGTAATTGTGTGTTGCAACCCAATCTTTGGAAAATACTATTCAATACATGAAGCTGATGAGTTTTTTCGTTTGTATACTATTTTTGTTTTGATACAGAATAATATTATCTCAAGAATTTTTTATCATGAATTTTATCTTTTATTACACGCTTATGGATATTACATTATATCTGAAATATGATGTCGTTAAACAGAATTATTCAATATTTCACTTAGCATACATAAATAACATTAACTTACCTACAAATAACGTGCAAATTGCTTGCGTTTTATAGTTAATAATTGATGTAATAATTATTTATAACCATTTAATTCTTTGTTCGAATTATTACTAATATAATTTAATGTATCTAGGTCCATAATTATATTAAACTAAGCCATTGATTTCTATGAAAAGTCAATAAAAAAAATATTGCGTATTGTCAATATACGTATTGTATTTTATTTGCTCATAACAGTCACCACTACCATAATTATTTTTTACTTTTTATTACCTTAATAATTTTAATTATGTTGTGATGCACATATACAAGGAACAGGAAACTGATAATATGAACCTATAGAGTCGTAAATCGTAATAGATGTAATTTTATACTCGACCTTTTTGAAGGTCACATTGACCGTTACTTCTGGTCGTTCTTATTTTAAATACATTCACCAATCTATTGTTTTCTTTTTAATTTTTAAAATAAAAATGTACTACGTGTCTATTGTTGCCAGTAACCTCCAATTTAATGAACTGTGAACAATTTTCCGCGTTCAAATGATTTGTGATCGATTATTTATTGCCTTGAAATGTAAATATTATAGAAAAGTTTGTAGAGTTGAAGGTGGTAGGGAAATAGATAGTGACGCGTTACTAAAAATGTAAAGGTTGTTGATTAAATGTTTGAGTCCAGCGGTCTACTGTTATGATAAAAATGATGATGCTAATCGGATCATCAAACCTTCTACTCCTGCTTGGCACTTATGAAATATTATGTTTTGAATGAGTTACCTCGTTAGTTTAGTGGCTAGTGTTGGACCAATGACATATTTTGCTTTTATATTAAGTAATTTACAGTAATAGCCGAAAGTTTAGAAGTGAGCCTTAACACTCATTTCCTTCGGAAATCACTTGATGTTGTTTGGCCTGTGCTTAGAATTTCATCGATTGTGTCAAATTGCGAAACGCTAATGAGAATGATTAAATAGAATTTATCTGTTTTTTTGCAAACACTTAAGCACTATATTATCTCCTGTAATATTTTTCTTTCTAATTGGACTCTTTGAACTAAACCCAGTAACTTAAAATAAACTACCGTTATCCATATAATTCAATAGAAGCTTCAAAACGAAAAATATAATTTTTCATCTGGCAATACTCTTAGGCGGCAATATGGTTAGGATTCCAAGCGATGGGGGAAATTTTACCTTAGATAAGAATTAAAGAATATAATATTCATAATAATGAAAGAGTTTTATACATCATCATATCTTATCCATGTGTGATAGGTACCTTAGATACATTAATCTTTTATCTTAACGTAAATATTACAGTATTTTCATTGTGAGTGACGCCTTATGTTTAATCCTTTATATCACTTGTCATTGAGGCATTTTATTTATATACAAGTATTTATTTTATAGCAAAGATAGGTGCATAGCAAAGTCATCTGATGCTAAGCGGATAACAGTAGATATTGACGCTCTTAAAAAAAAAAACTTTTGTTTACATTTCCAATGCCTGTCCTTAGGAACTGAGATGTAACGTACCTTGTAGTCCCTTTAATGTTATTAATAAAACAAATTTGAATTTAATTCTCAAGAAATGCAGTCTTCAATGACTTGATGTTTGAAGTTTACATTTTCAGTAACTGTTACGACTGAACTTCGATCAATGAAAAGACAATAGTATGATTAATCAATTAATAAAACAACCTTTTATATGTATTTAAATTTTCTATGCTGCTGAGCGTTAAAGAGTTGCTACGTCTGAAGCCAAAGTTAGATTATAATTAGGAGATAATCACCACAGAAAAACATGATCGTAACTGAATCGACATGTGCAGAGGAATTGTTTCTAATTCAGGAAGACTTGACCTTAACAAATAAAAGTCCATTAAAATACATACAGCTTATATATATTTCACAGTACATAGTTTTATTATCTGTCCGTCCCACCTTCGGAAAAATAAGAATTTTATTAATTTACAGCTCGATTTATACCTATAGATTCCAATCTCATATATCCAGGGATCTACTTAAAATACTCATTAAAAACCTATCTAAATCTGTTGAAGGATTTAGAAGAAGTTCAGTTACATGTACGTGTACAAAGATTTGTATATACATGTTTATATTTCGTTAAATTAATTAAAGTTCACTTGATTCTTGTTATTCGTGTTTACTTTAACGTTTGCCACAAAAGGAATCTGGTTAATTACATCAACTTTATCAGATTATGTCAACGTTTAGTTTACTTTGTTGATGTAAATTAGCGGTGTTTGGCTTAAACGTTGCAATTACTGCCTACTAGAACTAGAAAACGTTCTTAATATACTGACCCCATTATAAGCAGAAGTTCACCCGACCTTGTTTAACATTGTTAGCAGCAAACATCAATTTTAGTTTATATTAATTTTAATGGTTGTCGCGCGCGCGGCTTCACTCATATTTTCGGGATTTGGTTATCTGTTTTAGGCAAAAAAGTAATCTATGTCCTTCCTTGGAGTTTATACTTGCTTTATAACAAATTTCATCAAATTCGGTTCACCGATTTTTTTAGTACAAGAACGACGGACAGACAGAGTTACTTTCAACTTAACAATATTACTATAGATTATATTCTACGTATAACTTGATTATATTTGTTCCAGTGTGCCCAAGTAGCAACAAATGTGGTCGAGCAGAAGCACCAAGTGTCAAGAGCTAAAAGAAGCAGAGCTCTGGGTAGTCGAGCGTTTCGGGGAAGTACCGTTTGGTTTACCGGACTCAGTGGCGCCGGCAAGACTAGCATAGCGTTCGCACTTGAAGCGTATCTTGTCTCCAAAGGTAAGAATTAATTAAAAAAAACGTGCATTTTTTTTTTAGTAAATAGACGAAGGAATTAAGACATTCTTCCATTCGAAAGTACTACTTGTTCTACTTTAATTTTGGACCTCATCCAGAATCAGAATCGTAACGAGTTTTATTTTATAGTATGCCTCCTAATTAAGAAATGTATATTTAGTTATTTAAACTCTTGTTTTAAGAAAAACTATTTTTATAATTGTTCTAACGTATGCTAAATTGTTTTATGTATAAATGTCAAATGAACCTGTCGGATTTTTTTTAAATAAGTACAGTTAGCGAACTTATAACCGCAAGTATAAACTTATATAGGGAAACTCATTCTTGAACTTCTGTGAAAGCTGCGAAAGTTTTAAACATAATTTTGTTATAAACCGGTATTGTAAAGATTCTGTCTTCAATGTTTGTACATGTATACCTAATAAACAAGAGATTAGAGTGTAAATTTACAAATTAAGATGTTTACAAAGATACATGCGAACATAATATTTGTATTAAAAAATTATTAGTCATGGTATAATAGCGACACAATGCTCATATATATAAAGTTGTAGATTTTTTTTTCATTACGTATATATTTAGTAAATTTAAAAACATAGACTTGTAAGACAGTTCTTAAAATAAATTAAAGACGAAATACTAACATTATATTAAAAAAAAATTAAAATTATATTTTTTTTGCGTATATTTTTTTCAATATAGTAGGTTCGTGTCTTTGGAATCTTTGGAATCTTTGGAAACACAATTTGTTAGATTGTATATTTATAGAAATTAACAATGTTCATACATTATTTTTATAAGGAGTACTAAAAATCTATCATGCAAGAGCGAGATGCGACAAGAACAGAATATGTTGTTATATAAGAAAGTTTAAGAATGTTTATAAAATTACGGATATGGATGAGAAAATGTGTTTTGTAGGATCGAATTTATTCCTAAGTCGTAACACAACTGTTCAAACTGAGTTTGTGGTTTCTGGTATATACGTTACTAGCTGTCTATCCCGACATTAATAAGATATGTATTTACTTAACGATCGTAGCGCCGGTACTCTAAGCCACAAGGTACTACTCAACAAAAAACCTCTATTAAACCTTCTTAGAGTTAGATTTTCAAAAATTCCTTCCTTGTCTACATAATGAAATGATCTTATTCGATAAATCTCACGAACGGCTCTGAAGAATCATTCCTTCAGTACTTGTTATTATATATATAAATAGATATAAGTATAAATAGATATAGACTATAGAAAATTTTTTCCCTTTTTGTGGTATATGTTGGTGGACGAGCATATAGGCCACCTGATGGTAAGTCGTCACCATCACCCATAGACAATGACGCTGTAAGAAATATTAACTATTCCTTACATCGTTAATGTGCCACCAACCACACAGACAGGCTTATGTAATCGAAACACAGCAATGCTAAGTATTGCTGAGTTGCACCTATTATTATTAACATTCATATTATGTCATTAGACTTGATCCAAATTGCAAAGGTTAAACTTGTTGTAACTACTCGTACAGGTTTTACTGACGGACGATGATTGTAGGTATTTAGGTGATTTTAATACATTATTTTTACGTATCTTTTGAATAGTTTGATCGCTAATCGCTCGGAATTTCTGATTTATAAAATGGTTTATAGAAACTTTCGTAATAAATTCATCTTTTACTATCACTAGGTACATATTATAAAATAAATTCCATCGGTCGCGTTTGTCTGTCTCTATGTTTGCGATAAACTCTAAAACTACTGAACGGATTTTTATGCTGTTTTTATGTAAATAAGTTGAAATTATCAAGTTAAAAAAAAACTTACGTCCACCCGTGCAAAGCCGGGATGGGCGGCCAGTTTACACATAATAACATAAATATGTGAGCTGAGATGGCCCAGTCAAATTTCATGTCAAATTTTAACGAAATTCTGCCACATGTGCATTCCACCAACCCGCATTGGAACAGCGTGGTGGAATATGTTCCAAAACCCTCTCCTTAATGGAAGAGGAGGTCTTAGCCCAGCAGTGGGTAATTTACAGGCTGTTACATTACATTAAATTATAACATAAATACTCTGTAGGAAAATGTGAAATAATGAACAAAATATAAAATTCATACATGGTCGATTGTCGACTGTCGTGCATGCATTTTATTCATAAACATGATTCGCAATAGGTGAACGTACTTAAGCTAAGATTTCCTTTACACGTGCGTTACAATTGTCGTATTACATAATAATATGTCGTCTATTTTTAGCGCATGTACGTCGGTATGAATGGCTGTTGTATGTGTTTACGGCTTTAATTGACTCGTACTTGTGTTCTAGGCCGTTTGTGATGTCGGTCCGCGGTTATTTGTTTGGATTATAGTTGAACTATTGTAACTACATTTTTTTAATTCAATTCTTCCTTTTAGGGTCGTTGCTTTATTCAGTTATACTCATGATAAGCTGTGCCCGCGACCTTGGAAGCGTTTGAAATTTACAAAAAAAATATAATTGTAGCCTAAGTTACTCCTTATTATGTCAGTTATCTGCCAGTGAAAGTCCCGTCAAAATCGGTCCTGCCGTTCCAGAGATTAGCCACAACAAACAGACAGACAGACAGAAAATTACATACATACGCATTGAGTAAAAAAGAGCTATTTTAATATTAGAAACAGGCACTCCAATGTTATTATATGTATAGAGTATAGATAAGCATAATGTTATTACATTTTTCGATTCAATATAGCAAGGTTCGTAAAAGAACCTGACTTGAGATGAGTGATAGTTCTAAGACAAACAAAATAATAAAGGATTTCTTTCTCCAGGTATACCAGCGTACGGCCTCGATGGCGACAACATTCGAACCGGTCTCAATAAGAACCTTGGCTTCACCAAGGAAGACAGGGAGGAGAACATTAGGCGAGTGGCCGAGGTTGCGAAACTCTTCGCCGACAGCGGAGTCGTCTGCTTGTGCAGTTTTGTTTCCCCATTCGCAGAAGTAAGTTAATATTTAATCTAGTTTAGAACGACTTCAGTAACTGGTATCGTCGAGCACTACAAACCTAGATAAAACTGGTATGTACCAAGTTCTGCGTCAAAGTAACAACGGGTTATGTTATTCATATGTTTTTTTTATTTCGAACTGACTGAGCGTAATTATCATTTCTAGGTACAATTAATACAACTAGGAATTTATTAGATGACATCAGACTGTCTTGTAACTTTTCGAGTTACTAGCACTTGCAGTAGCTTTGGAACTGGTTTCAAGTCCAAAAATATCGGAACCAATCCGAAGTTACTATGTAGACGGCTACATAGACATGTCTATAATTCATCCTTGAAAAATGTCTAGAGCCGTTGTTTCTGCGCCTCTTTCCGGTCGCCTGGGAATAGCCGTCCCGTTTGATTATGAGTCGAGATGGCCCAGTGGTTAGAACGCTTGCATCTTAACCGATGATTGCGGGTTCGAACCCAGGCGCACCGCTGATTCATGTGCTTAATTTGTCTTTATAATTCATCAATTCATCTCGTGCTCAGCGGTGAAGGAAAACATCGTGAGGAAACCTGCATGTGACAAATTTCATAGAAATTCTGCCACATGTGTATTCCACCAACCCGCATTGGAACAGCGTGGTGGAATATGTTCCAGACCTTCTCCTCAAAGGGAGAGGAGGCCTTTAGCCCAGCAGTGGGAATTTACAGCCTATTGTTGTTGTTGATTATAAAGGCTGATATTAAGATTGTACTTGTAAGAACAAGTACGCATAGGGTACCATAATACGAAAGTACGTACAGGGTTGATTTGTCTCTTAAAAATAAACGTAGATATCATCATCAACCCGTCTCACTTTTGTTGCTGCTGTGAGGTAGTGTTGTTACACGTATAAGTAACGAAGTATTTTAATTTCAAGGTTTGGTGGTGCACTGGATAATAGATATCTTTGGGTGATAATGATAGCTTTATATTAGGTGGGCATAATTTGCGCAGGGCTTTCATTTAAAAAGAATACATGCAGTAGTTAATCTATATCTATATATTATAAAAGTGAAAGTATTTCTGTCTGTCTGTCGCACTTTCACGACCAAACCACTAAACCGAATTTGATAAAATTGAGTGTGCTGAAACTTGAACTCCAAGTAAGAACATAGGCTACTTTTGCCTAAACAATGATACAACAACAGTCTGTAAATTCCCACTGCTGGGCTAAAGGCCTCCTCTCCCTTTAAGGAGAAGGTTTGGAACATATTCCACCACGCTGTTCCAATGCGGGTTGGTGGAATACACATGTGGCAGAATTTCTATGAAATTTGTCACTTGCAGGTTTCCTCACGATGTTTTCCTTCACCGCCGAGCACGAGATGAATTATAAAGACAAATTAAGCACATGAATCAGCGGTGCTTGCCTGGGTTTGAACCCGCAATCATCGGTTAAGATGCACGCGTTCTAACCACTGGGCCGTCTCTGCTCTTGACTAAACCATGATAACCAATCCGTAAAACACGAGCGAAGCTGCGAGCGACAATTAGTATTTGCACACAATGTCTCATCTGTCTATAAAAGTAACCAAGAAACGTGACCTTTCAATTACGAGTGGACAGGCTCAATCACCCCTCACACCGGAAATCAATAATTCAAAATATTGGCTTTGCGCCGAGTAGAAAATCTAACGTCTGAGTGACATACCCTCCATATGGGTGGTATCTTTGTGACACTAAAGTTAGTGCCATACATTCGTGTATACGATTTGAATCTGGAATCCGATAACTTGTTAGCACAGAAAATATACAATCAAAGTGATGAAATTCTATTTTCAAAAATAATATGTGTGATTCCCGTGGGTTTTTTTCTTTTTTCGAAAGCAGGTGCAATATGACCAACTTTATTTTCTTGATCGCCATTGCCAATCCAAAAAGTTCATTAATACTGTTGATGCACTGGCAACAGTTATCATAACATTATGATATCCTTATTTATATATACGATTATATTATGATTCAATTCAATTCTTGGTTTAATGGCTTTTAGTTGTGCCGACAAGGCACAGATTATTTCGCCAATGTCACGTAGGATGGAGAAGACACGAAAGAGATTGATTGGTACAGTTGAGGAAACAAACTCAATTAAATTTTGAAGATTAGCATAGTCGTAGTAATTTCCTTGTTAATCCTTAACCTAGAACAACACAAACATTAAGGGTTAATGAAAAGGTACAGTAAAAATAATTGTTAGTACTCTAAACTAAATAATATACTTAAATATCACACTCAATTGGACTATTTACAACTTAATTTTATTGCATTTAATATATTTACATAGAAAAGTACAAAATGGACTAAACACAAACGTCAACAAACATTCAACATTTATAGGGCGAGGGACTTTAGGAGGGAGAACATCATAAATGGGATGAAGAAGTTTAGGACAAAGGAACAGGATATGGGTTGCGGAGCCTTCGTCTAGGCCACATTCACACAGCGAGTGATCTCGAACTCTTATCTTAGCTAGGTGGATAGGTGTACAGGAATGGCCGAGGCGTAATCGACAGATAGTGGAAATGACCCAACGATCAGCGTGCCTGAGAAACGAAAACCAAGGACGCCTCGGAATTTCAGGTTGTAACGCCGAGTAATACTTACCCTTAACCGATTTTGATGAAATCCAAAAAGAGCTCCAGGATTTAACCATTTGAACCTTCGCAAGAGTGAGCAAGTCTCTAGCGGAATTAACAAAATGCTCAGATGAGCCAGATTGAATAGCAGTCTTTGCATATGAGTCAGCCATCTCGTTTCCAATAATACCGGAATGACTTGGAATCCAGACGAGCAAAACTTGTAGACCCTGTTGATGACAGGACAACAGGGCCTCTCTGATCTTAAAAACTATAGAAAGTCTTAATTTGCTACGAAAAGGATTTTCCTTAATGGCCAACAGACAGCTTAAAGAGTCAGATAAAATAATAGACTGAGGTATGTTGTGCGATTGGGCATACTTAATAGCTTCCAGTAAAGCAATGGCTTCACCTGAAAATACAGAAGTTTCTGGGGGGCATTTAAAAAGGAGTGCTATTTTATATTTTGGTATCCAACAAGCTGCGCCAACGCATCTGTTGGGTGAGAGTTTAGAGGCATCAGTATATATAGCGAGGTGATTTGGCCAATTTTGATGAAAGATTCTTTGAAATTGGATAGCAGTATCAGAAGAACCTTTTATAAGACCGAGATTTGTGATAATAAGAGGATTATATAAAAGAGCATTAAATGAGGTGGAAAAAAGGGGATTAGAAGGAAAAGTAGAAAGGGGATGGGGGAGGTTGGTGTACTTGAGGAAACTGTTTAATAGGAACGAGGATTTCGAACTGTCTGGGTTGTAAAGGTGGGATAATTTGTTTAATCGAGGCAATAGAGGATGGGAAGATAACTGTAACAATTTGATGACAAAGCGGTCACATAAATATTGCCTCCTTATATGTAGAGGAGGGTCAACGCACTCAACCTGCAGAGCATTAGTAGGGGTGGATTTCATCGCACCCAAGATTATGCGCAAACATTTGTACTGAATTTTGTTTAATTTTTCTGAAGCAGATTTATTGAAGGGATCTAGAACAAACAGTCCATAGTCCAAATGACTACGAACTATTGCGTTATAGATCAACTTCAATGTATAAGGGTGAGCTCCCCACCAAACTCCAGATACTGCTCTAAGGGCATTAATTGATTTTTCACATTTCTTGGCTAAATGGTCAGAGTGTGAAATTCCGTTCAGTCGTTGATCGAGAATAATACCAAGAAATTTTGTTTTGTCTACAAAATTGATACGTTGACCCTCATAAAACAAATTAATAGAAGGTATATGTCTCTTTTTAGTAAATATCACTGCTTGACTTTTGGCCAACGACAGCGATAAGCCATGGTCAGAGAGCCATTGGTGTAGGTAATGCAAAGCAGAGTTTAATCGAAACATTAAATTTTCAATGGAGCTAGATCTAAAATACAAAACAGTGTCATCAGCGTACTGGAGTATGTTGCAAAAATTGTTAACAGACAAATCGAGGTCATGGGTGTATATGCTATAAAGCAGAGGACTGAGTACTGAGCCTTGAGGAAGACCTTTCCAGACAAGTCTGGGGGGAAGAGAGTGATGTTGGTGTCTTACCGTTATGGATCTGCAAGTTAACAGATTACATATGAGATGCACAATCCTCGGTGGAATACTCAGCTGTTGCATTTTCTGCCTGAGTAACGGAAGAAGGACATTGTCATATGCAGAAGATATATCAAGAAAGATTCCCACAAGGTACTCTCCTTTAGCAAAGGCAATTCGAATGTCTGTTGTAAGTATGCTTAGACTGTCAATGGTGCTCAACCCCTTCCGAAAGCCAAATTGAGAGGGAGCAAGTATATTTCTGCTTTCCATTAACCATTCCAAGCGGTTCTTCAAAAGATGTTCAGTGATCTTTGCCAGGGTTGACGATAAAGCTATCGGTCTATATGAGTTGCAATCTGAAGGGTTCTTACCCGGTTTAAGAATCGGGACAACAATTTGTGACTTCCAAGATTGCAGGACGATTCCTTTGATAAAAACCGAGTTAATTATATTTAAAAAACAAGTTTTCGCTTTATCGTTTAATTTAGAGATAAAAGAGTAAGGAACGCCATCTTCCCCAGGAGTAGAATCAGATAAACCATTTAAAGCACAATTAAGTTCAGAAAAAGAAAAGGGGGCATCCATTTCATCCAAAGTAGATGCAGGCGTAGAATTTAGAAAACTGTCCTCATAAGGGACAAATGGGGGGGCAAGCTTGTCAGCGAAATTGTTAAGCCACTCAGAAGGAGTATTTGAGGAAGGATTGACAAAGTTAAGGCAACGGCGAAATTTTTTTAGTTGGGACCAAACTGCAGAGGAAGAGGAACGAGGACTCAGGGATTCACAAAAATGAATCCAACTGACTTTCTTCTTTTTAGAAATAAGCTTTTTAAATTTTGCGTCGATTCTCTGATACCTACTAAAATTATCCGTTGACATACACAATGTGTATGAAACTTCAGCCTCTAGCCTCTGTTCAGATAATCGCTTGCATTCCTCATCCCACCAAGGGGTGGAAAGCAAATGAGTTTTTGAGATACGCTTTTTAGGGAAATGAATATCAGCTGCAGTTAAAATGCCATTAAGGAAAAGATCATAGCAAACAATTACATCTCCATAGTCTTGTGAAACAAAGAGGTTGTCGATCATGGTATCAACAGACTCAGCATATGCAGACCAGTTGACATTTTTTAACTTATATTTTAATAAGGGGTTTGGATTTATATGGGGAATGGATCCGTGATTTAAAGAAAGGACAATAGGAAAGTGGTCACTACCAAAAGAGGAAGAGAGGACATTCCAGGATATTTGAGAAGCGAGGACTGGAGAGGATAAGGATAAGTCTACAGCGGATTTTGGGTTTTGGTTAGGGTATACTCTACGAGTTGGTGAGCCATTATTGAGGATGCAAAGGTTTGCATCATCAAATATGTCCATCAACAAGAGAGCAAATGGGTCACAGAAATGTGAACCCCAGGAGGTGTGATGGGCGTTGAAATCACCCATTACAAGGATAGGACTAGGAAGACAGGAAATAATGGCAGAAATATCAGGAATTAAAGCTGGATTAGGATGAGGAATGTACAGGGAAAGAAAAGAGATGTTCAGGGCTCGGACAGCAACAGCATTAATATGCTGGTTGGGAAGGGATAAGGGAATTTGGGAAAAGGGGAGGGAGTGCCGTATAAAAATGGCACTCCCTGCATAACCATCATTTCTGTCATCCCTCAAACAGGAGAAGCCTGGGACCCGGAATCGGGATCCAGGGATCAACCATGTTTCAGAGACGGCAATAATGATAGGTTTATGGAGGTTAATCAGTGAGAGGAGTTCATGTTTTTTAGGACGGACGCTCTTGCAGTTCCATTGAAGGAAGCTGATTAGGGCCATTGTGAAGGATTGAGAATAATTGACATAAGTCTTGAGCAACGTTGGACGGTAAGGGGATGTCGTTACATGTTGAAATAATACTAAGAAGTATTTTTGTTAGCATTTCTAAGAAGTTAGGATTGCTATTAAGAGGATTAGGAGTGTTTTGGTTGAGAGCACAACCATTAGGAGCAGAAGAGGGACAATTACTAATGATCGACTGGTGGGCCTGCTTATCATACCCCTTACCAAGAGGTGATCTTGGGCGAGGAGTACTGATAACAGTCTTCCGATACGACCTATTAGTTGAAGGGATAGGTTGATTTTGGATATTTGGAGAATATGAGGGAGGGGTAAACATCTCCTTTGCAATCTCTGCATAGGATCTACGAACAGGAGGGAACCGAGAGGATGCTTCAATATATGATATGTTATCCTGAGACATAACTATTTTAATTGACTGTTGACGGGAAAACTCAGGACAGTCCTTGTCTGTTGTATAATGGATACCAGAGCAGTGTAAGCAAGTGGCGTTATCCTTACTTACACTACAAGACTCACCTGTGTGGGATTTGGCACACTTATAACACCTAGGTTGAGATCTGCACTGTGTTTTAATATGACCATAACGACAGCAATTAAGGCATTGGATGGTCGGAAGTTTGTAAGTCTCTACTGGAAGGGATGTATGGTAGGAAAAAACTTTTGAAGGAAGTATTTGCCCTCTAAACGTAATAACGACAGATTGGGTAGGAACCCATGTTGTTACACTGTCATTAATTGTCTTTCTGTTTAGTCTTCTTATTTTCATTACTTCACCACATCCAGTGGGAAGTTCAAGTGACATAGCAAGTTCTTCCATCGTCCAGTCCACGGGGATACCCTTAATCAAACCCATTCTGGTTACATTGAAAGTCGGTACAGTTGCTTTATACTTGCACATTTCAACGATAGGATTTGCCAGAAATGAGTTTGCTGCTTTAGCTGATGAAAATTCAACAGAAATTTTGTTTCGACCTATATTTTTAACACCATCATTAATAATTCCTTGAATTTTATGGGTGTGCAGAAATTGTCCAAATTTAATTGCTCGGATAGTAGTTCCTGAGGCTGGGTCAGACACTTCCCGGGACACTTGAACGATGAAAGGACCTTTGTCATCGTCAGAATATATTTTAGGGCCTTCAGAGAAGGATGGGTGAGTATAAATTGTTTGAATAGAGGGATTTGCCGAATTTGGATGAATTATTGTTTTTTTAGGATTAGTATCGGAATTAATTGATTCGTCAACTTGGCGTTTTCGAGAAACAGGAGTAGAGGTAGGACAAGGCGTATCAGTATTTGTTTGTAATGAGCCACCCGGATCCGGGGGTTCAGGCGGAGGATCAACCTCCATTATAAAACTTACAAGCTAAAAATTATTAATATACTATAAATACTTACAAGATTTAAAAATATTAGTAACACCACTTAACCCAACTACCAACTAAAGCACTATTAACAATAAAATATACTACAAAACTAAACGTAAACACTCAGAATCTCTAAACACGTGTGTTAACCAACGCTAACGCAAGCCGAACCCTTATATTATGATACATCAACCTATATCAGTAAATCTCAACAGGCTAAGCGTCCGCACCCTTTTTTTTAAATTATTTGTCTAACTAGTTGCCGCCCACGGCTTCCCTCGCTTTTTAAGGGTCGGTTGTCTCATGTGTTAAGCAAGAACAGTAGCTTATGTCCTTTCTTTGTACAAGTAGTTCGCTGCAAACCAAATTTCATCAAATTCAGTTCGTTAGTTTGATAGTAGAAGAACCACATACAGACAGACAGATTGAGTTACTTTCACATTTATACTATTAATATAGATTGTTTTTCATTGTTCACAATTATGGACTTTTTCTTATTTAGTCATATAGAAAAAGTAAAGATTTGGTAACAAAGAGTCTACAGACAGTCTACGCTCACACTCATACATGTCAAATAAATAATAAATATATATTTATGAAATAAATAAATACTATTTTTACCGATTTATATATGAAGTAGTAAGATGTTAACATATAAAAAATGTGATTCACGAGGAACATTTATCGTTATTATGTCATATTTTTTTGTGGTAAAAATGTATTATACAAAACAAAAGTTACTATCAGATTATAAAGATTCTATATGTCTGATAGTCATATAATCTCTTAAAGCGTTGCTTTAATTTTATCAGATAATATTTTAAAATATTTATGCATCGTTTTTTACTTCATAAATACTCGAGAACTTTTATGAATGTTTTGACTAAATTATTGGTTAATGGTGGTGAGTCGTTTGAGTCGAGATGGCCCAGTGGTTAGAACGCGTTCATCTTAACCGATGATTGCGGGTTCAAACCCAGGCAAGCACCGCTGATTCATGTGCTTAATTTGTCTTTATAATTCATCTCGTGCTCAGCGGTGAAGGAAAACATCGTGACGAAACCACGAGTGTACCACCAACCCGCATTGGAACAGCGTGGTGGAATATGTTCCAAACCTTCTCCTCAAAGGGAGAGGAGGCCTTTAGCCCAGCAGTGGGAATTTACAGGCTGTTGTTGTATTGGTTAATGAAAGTGTTTATTTTTAATGATGTGATACAATTTACATTGAAGGTGGTTTTACAATGACTAATTATAATAAGTATTCGTAAAAGTAATAAAAACTACTTTATTCTCACGTTTTCTTTAAAATATAAATGTTTTCTTTATAAAATTTCATTGTTCTAAACAGAATAGGTATTAAGTTTGACGATATTTTTTTAACATTTGTGTATGTACAGTTAGTAACTTAATTTGCTCCAAATTTGAATGTAATTAAATGATAAAAAATATTATAATTTAAAATGTAAATAATCACACATTGCCATTATTGCTTAAAAAACGATTAAGTACAGCTTTTCAGTTACATTAATTATAAGTCATTTTAAATAAAGAACACTGTTAAAAAAAACAAATGCCATCATGTAATTGACAATTCTCATCTGCTATTTTCAATACGGTTTATACTTGGTGGTGGGCTTTGTGCAAGCCCGTCTGGGTAGGTACCACCCACTCATCAGTTAATCTACCGCCAAACAACAGCACTCAGTATTGTTGTTTTCCGGTTTGAAGCGTGAGTGAGCCAGTGTAACTACAGGCACAAGGGACATAACATCTTAGTTCCCAAGGTTGGTGGCACATTGACGATGTAAGGAATAGTTAATATTGCTTACAGCGTCATTGTCTATTGGTGATGGTAACCACTTACCATGGTGGCCCATATGCTAGTCCGCCAACCACTACCATAAAAAAACCTTGCAAACTATGTTATCAGGATTTTATGATATCCTGGAAATATAAAATAGATGTGTGATGTGTATAAGTGTTTAAGTGAAGTGAATTTGTTTAGATATAAGATATAACGTGTCCGTCAAGAAGCTTTTCTCAGGAAATATTGAAATTAAGATCAAATAAGACCTCAGAAGTGAGTTCTGCAGTCTCTTTTCACAGGAAAATATTAAACCTCTTTACGTAATCTAAATATATGGCCTTTTTGGTCGTATTTCCTATGTATTCGCAAAGGGAATCAAAACCAATAGGTACTCATTAATATGTTGTAGTATAGGAACAAATACGGAAAACGTATGCCCAATATTACTTGATTTTTAAATGGAAATCCCTTATAAGTACACTATCCTGAAGACCATATAACTCGGAACATAGGTATAAAAATGAAAACTAGAATTAAGAATCATCGATACACGAGTGATAATGGGTACTTACCGAGGATGTATTACAATATAAGTACTATTAGTATGTTTATAATGATTTTAATTATTTTATAAATGATTTGTAACAGGACAGAGAAGTGGCCCGGCGAATTCACACCGACTCCGATCTGCCGTTCTTCGAAGTGTTTATCGACACACCATTGGAAATTTGCGAGCAGAGAGACACTAAGGGACTCTATAAGAAGGCCCGGGAAGGACAAATTAAGGTAGGTAACCAAAATCAAATTGCATGTATAACTCTTTAAAATATGTTTCAGAGTTTAATTTTATATTGCTCCATAGAAAAAGTCTTAGACGTGACACTTCAGTACTGCCTAATTTATCATCTGGTGCTGAAAATGAACTGAAAAAAACCGGACCTATATAGCTCTTTTTCTTATAGCATAGAAACAACTACACGAAACTTCTGTATGAGATATTGTAAATGTTCTTCCCAATGTTATATTTTAAGATGCGTATTTAATAACCTTATCGTTAAGAAACATAGATTCGCTTAGGTTAAGTTATTAAGAAGAAAAATCTAAAAAATGTATAAATTATGATAATTTAATTCGTGAAGACTGAACTCGACTGTTTTTTGTTCTTGATTCCTTTCTTCCTATTGTTTAAAGCTAAACAGACACACTTAAAAAAATCTCCAAGATTTATATTTTCACATGAAATGAATGCCATATTTAATGAAATTACTACGTACGCTTAAAAAGATAAAATTAAAAAGAATAATTAATAGTGAAACGATAAGATTGCATGAATTAAATTCCATTGTTAATTAAGTCTATTAGATACTACCACATTTAGGTCGTCAGAGAAAGTGGAATGGGGGGGGGGTCGTTATCAACTAAGTATGTAATTTTATGTTTATTATTATTAGCAATCCTTTTTCACTAATGTTTATAGCGAACATATCTGAAACCAACTTTGTCAATAATAATATTAATTTAATATTTTTTACTCACAGAATTAACACTAAATATTATCTTCAGGGTTTCACTGGTATCACCCAAGACTATGAGCGTCCTGAAGCCCCCGAGCTGGTCATCCAAACAGTTGGACGATCAGTCGAAGAATCTACAATGGAAGTGGTCCGTCTTCTTGAATCACAGGTGAGAATTAGTTCATACCGTTACTATATACAGTTTTAAATAAACTTCATTAATGTGATTTTGAAAACTACTAATTATTTTTACAGAAAATTATCCATATCAGTAGATCTGAAAACTTCTTATGCGGTATTAAATTATGCTAATGTATCAGCTGTCATGTTATTAAATGCTTGTGTTAAACATATCGGTCCCTTTATATGCATGAAGCTATATATAGTAACATACCTCGTCTAAATATAGCAGACCTAGTTGTTTATATATTTAACTTGTTTATATGTACGTATATCTGTACTAGAAGTTAACTCCATTCGTTAGATGTAAATAAAAATTTAGTAAAAATTGACTAATTCCATAAAATAAATTTGTCCAAATATTTAGGTGTAACATCCAAACATCACATATGGCCACAAATAAAGCTCTTTGATTGGTCGAAATGGTTCTACTTGGCACCGCATATAAGTTATACCATAATATTTCGACCAATCAAAGAGCTTCATTTAAAATACTATAATGTAAAACAAAAGAAGGATGTTCCATTATTTCTATATATTGACAGGGCATAATACCTCGTTACGAAGACGACGGCGCTGGTGTCGAGGAACTGTTCATATACGGGAATAGATTGAGCAGCGCCTTAGAAGAGGCGGAGAGAATCCCTCAGCTTGAGATCACGAAGCTTGATCTGCAATGGGTTCAAGTGAGTGAAACAAATTTAATTGACACATTATTGCCATATATCTACACTAATATTATAAAGAGGAAAACTTTGTTTGTTTGGTTGTAATGAATAGGCTCAAAAACTACTGGACCGATTTTAAAAATTCTTTCACCATTCGAAAGCTAAATTAATCCCGCATAACATAGGCTAAATTTTATTTTGAAAAAAAAATAGGGTTCCGTAAGATATTTTGGGTTTTTCGGACAAAAAAGGAAAAAATCTACCAAAAAAGTTGATTTTTTGCGTATGATGCCTTAACTATAAAAGATAGAACTATAAAATGTTGTAACTCCGGTCCTTAGAGGGCATAATGGCCTCCGACTCTAAGAACCTCATCAGATTCGTGGCTGATGTTGGTATGGCTGAGGTGTTGTGATAACGAATTTGAGGTTTATCACAATAGATCCAAGCGCCGGTTGCAGTAATTCTTCAAATGTGACCGTGCCTCAGCAGTAGGGATATTAGAAGACTGATTATGAACCGTTATCTACGCGGGCGAAGCCGCGGGCGACCGCTAGTATTATATAATTTATATGCCGGAGTCAGTGTAACTACAGGCACAAGGGACATAACATCTTAGTTCCCAAGGTTGGTGGCACATTGACGATGTAAGGAATAGTTAATATTTCTTACAGCGTCATTGTCTATGGGTGATGGTGACCACTTACCATCAGGTGGCCTATATGCTCGTCCGCATACCTATTCCATAAAAACAAAAACAATATAAATAAAACCAGTTCATTATGCTATTACTATTAGGGTTATTTAGTGTTTCCAGTTGTGTCAGTGCTTATTTCCTAAAAATGGTGCCGCATTGATGATGATGATTTGCAGTATCATTGTCTGTTGTCATTATCTGGTTCATTAGCCAGTCGCCTTCTAAAATAAAACGAAAGGAAAAAAATTTATAATGAATAGTAGTAGATAGAACGTTTTCTATTCTATTTTTTTATTCATACTGTTGATTCATGGTGTTGATTTGTTGATCGGTGGTGAATATTTCTATCACATAAGAGCTACAGGTACATTTATTTTCTATGATACAGCAGTCACTACTGCCCATAGACAATGATCTAAAAGAGTAAGAAACTAAACTGAACCATTTCTTACAATGAGCCACCGACTTTGGGTACTAAGATGATATGTCTGAATTTACACTGACTCTATCACTGTTCAAACCGAAACACAACAATACAGAGTACTGTTGTTTGGCGGTAAAAAATATATGATGAGTGGGTGGTATCTACCCAGGTATGCTTGCACAAAGCTCTACTACCAAGTATACAATATACTTTTTGTAACTTGTACGGCACTTACTCGCTAGTAATTTTTAAATTTCTAAATAACCTTTCAGTATTATATGTATTATAATTTATGATTTTTTTTTCTCGACATTTGTACTATTTCTACAATACCAGATATATTTTTTTATTTCTTTAAATGTGCGTTTACTAGTAACTTATTTACATTTATTCATTTATTTCTTATTAGTTAGTTAATATTATTTTAAGTTAATCATTATTGAATAAATTATTATTCATAAAAAAATTAATTCATTTACCGACAATTGTTATAAAAGGCAATTAAATTTTTATACAATAGATTAACGTAAATGTATTAGATTATGGTTAACGTAATTATAATAATGAATTCATTTCGATAACGGGGACATTTATTTCTAGTGTATATTGAATACATTTTATAATTTGCATTCGATTATTTAAAATTCTGCAGCGAACAAAAACTAAATTGCTTCTCTTTATCGTCCTTGGTAATATTTTGTTTCATAAAAGGTATGTAACTGTATTAAATGTAAAAGAAAATATAGAAGAGTATTGTAATAGTATTATTATTTATTTCAGGTTCTATCTGAGGGCTGGGCCTATCCGCTCAAAGGTTTTATGCGTGAAATTGAATATTTACAAGTGAGTTGTTTAGTTTATTAATATTTATCGTTGGCAACCCTAATTTTTATGTTTAAAACTTATAGTGGTCTATAATTCTGCTGAGTTAAGACCTTCTCTCCTTTTGAGGAGGTTTGCTAGTTTTGATCACATTGCTCCAATGTGGCTTAGGGCTGCATATACTTGATTGAGAATTTTATTGATATTAGTTTTAGTTCATAGTAAAATTATAACAAATAGTTATTTCTTGCCTAGGATTGAATCCGCAATCATTCGTAATTTCGGAATGTCAGCAATCTTGCAAACGAAAGAGAACTAAAATATGACATTGAAAACTATAGTGCAAAGTGAAGCTGTAAATCCCTTACGGTCAAATAAAGCCTGGGTCTGGCTGCTTAGCATACCATACCGGGTAGTGGCTAGTATAATCATTCGTAATCGCGGAATCTCGGCAATCTTGCAAACAAATGAGAACTAAAATATGACATTGAAAACTATAGTGCAAAGTGAAGCTGCAAGTTTCTTGTTATCAAATAAAGCCTGGTCTGCTTAGCATACCATACCGGGTAGTGTCATTCTGTGGCTAGTATTTTGTTATCAAATAAAGCCCTAAGGGTTTGGGTGCTTTACCATACCATACCAAATCCCCTGTGATCAAATAAAGCCTGGTCTGCTTAGCATACCATACCGGGTAGTGTCATTCTGTGGCTAGTATTTTGTTATCAAATAAAGCCGTAAGGGTTTGGGTGCTTTACCATACCATACCAAATACCCTGTGATCAAATAAAGCCTGGTCTACTTAGCATACCATACCGGGTAGTGGCTAGTATTTTGGCTTCCGTCCGCAGGCGTTGCATTCCAACTGCCTGACGCTGGGCGACGGGTCGCTGGTGAATCAGTCGGTGCCGGTAGTGCTGCCGCTGCACAGCGCGGACAAGGAGCGTCTGTCGGGCGCGGCGGCTGTCGCTCTGCGCCACGCGGGCCGAGCCGTCGCCATCCTGCGCGCGCCCGAGTTCTACCCGCACCGCCGCGCCGAGCGCTGCGCGAGGCAGTTCGGCATCTACCACACCGGACACCCCTATATTAAGGTGATCAGATATACAGATAGTTCGTGTATTAGAAGCTACACGCGTAGACGAATTGAGTCCCTACCGTGTCTCGGCCAGGCCACGTTGACTTTCCATTTCTCTTCTTTCTTTCTCCCTCTCTCTCTTTCTCTATCTAATTTTCTCTCTATATCTATCTTTCTCTCACTTTTTTCTCTACCTATCTATCTATCTTTCTCGCTATCTATCTTTTTCTCTCTTTTTATCTACCTATCTATCTATCTTTCTCGCTATCTATCTTTTTCTCTCTTATTTCCCTACCTATCTATTTATCTTTCTCTCTTTCTTTCTTTCGCTTTTTTTCACTGACAAGGCCTTGTAATTGGTTAAATTAGAAATAATGAACTATTTTTTTTTACTTATTACAAATATACTTTTTCAGATGATCGAGGAATCAGGTGACTGGCTCGTTGGCGGTAACTTGGAGGTGTTCGAACGCATCCGCTGGGACGACGGCCTGGATTCGTACCGCCTCACGCCCAACGAGCTCAGACAGAAGTTCAAAGAACTTAACGCGGACGCTGTGTTTGCTTTCCAAGTGAGATATTTTTTTTTTTCTTTTATTTTGGGACTTTTGTCCAACACTAGTAAGTCAGTCCCATAGTACCCTTTTCCTCTGGTTTTACATTAATTAATATTAATTGCTATTAAGTAGAACTCCAGGAGCATCCTAGCAGATTCTGACGAAGGATCTGCTAGAATACTCTGAAAAAATCCAAGATTGAACAAACATACATTTAAATTACATAAAAGTAACTTTCTCTAATTCTGAGTCTTGCCACATTCCATCAACAAATGATAGAGGTCTTCGTAACTTCCACACTTATCGCATTTAGGAGAATCAGTTTTCTTCATAAGGAACATCAAAAATGTTGAAATATTAGATATACATACTCTTTTATGAAATTCATTGTCTCTTCTACCCGATAGCCTATACCGATGAAATAAACTACGTGATGGTAAGTCGTGACCACTGCCCATAGACAAAGACGCCTTAAGAAATTTTTACCATTCCATACACCACCAATCTGATCCGTCTGTAGTAACAGCTCAATCAAATTTGCAGATTAATTCGGATTCCTGAAGGCACTTTACAATATAATTTAATGTAATTGATCAAACAAGCAACGTTAATAGATAACGTTTTTCTTGTTTTTGTTTTCCTGTTTGTATAATTCAGATATTTTGTATAAAATTAGATTAGTAATTGATAATTATCATCATATGATATATTAATCTCAGAATCGTATGACAATTTTGATACTTATCATAATCGTGATATCCGCTTTACATAACAAATATTTGGAAATGTTACGCCATATGTACAGGTGGTACAAACAACCTATCTATTTATCGAGTTTAATCTTACTATAATAAAACAATAATGCGCTAATATATTACTACATACATTTATATAGAGCGCTTTCTATATGTTAATTATTAATAACGCCACGCCTCAGTTTCGCACGGGTGTAATAATAATACTAAATGTAATACATAATTTATTTATTTACGATATCACATTCGAAACTTCTAAAATTATCTGTGTTTGTTAACTTTATTGTCCATGTATTATTTACAAAAAACTTCCTCTCGAATCGCTCTATCTAATGTTGTCTTAAATTTTACACACATTGAAATAAAACTAGTTATAACGGATTTGAATCGCGTATATTAATTATGTCTACCCGTGACCATTGACGCTGTAAAGTGCTCGAAACGTCGGGACGTTAAAAATGAATTAATATACGCGATTCAAATCCGTTATAACTAGTTAGAAATATCCAAAATTATCATTGTTGCTTTACTATATTGTCTATGTATTATACACAAAAACCTCTCGAATCACTCTATCTATTAAAAGAAACCGCATCAAAATCCATTGCGTAGTTTTCGAGATAGAAGCATACATAGGTACAGACAGCGGTGACTGGCTCTGTTTAATACTGTGTCGTCCCGTCAGCTCCGCAACCCGATCCACAACGGGCATGCACTGCTGATGCAGGATACGCGCCGCCAGCTACTCGAAAGAGGATACAAGAACCCCGTACTCTTGTTGCACCCACTCGGTGAGCCATAACATTACACACATTGTACAGTCAGAGTAAGAAAACCTTCGTCAGTTTTCAAATTCATTCATTTATCAAGTCTTATATTCTTAGTACAGTACGACACAACTTAGATGTAGCATCGGCAAAATTCGTAAAACCGATCACATCCGAATTGAGTACGCTATGCCAAATTATCAATATTTATTTCTCATACGAATATGATCTTTGCACAAACGTAATAACTTGTAATATCATATTACCTAATATATTCGTCAATTTGACACGTCCATTTACATGCACTCGCTTTCTCTGACGCGCGAATCTATAGCGACGAATAGCGTCGAATGGCGCGATAGGGAGCTATTTCTATTGGTTGTGTAAATCGGCAGTAATCGGTTTCATTTTCATTCCATTGCTTTTTCCGATGCTATATCTAATTTGTGTCGTACTATACCTTGAATCTGAAAATCAAATACTTGCGACGCAATATGTCAGTCTCGATCGGTAAAGCAGATTATCGCTCGTATTGAGCATACGAAAATAGATCTTAAGGTGACGAACCTTTTTTTACCCCGACTGTACAATCGACGTTAATTATAAATTAATCTTAATTAATTATACACTGCTAGTAAAAGACGAGATGGCCCAGAGTTAGAACACGTCAATCTTAACCGATGATTGCGGGTTCAAACCCAGGCAAGCACCACTGAATGAATATTCATGTGCTTAATTTGTACTTATAATTCATCTCGTGCTCGGCGGTGAAGAAAAACATCGTGAGGAAAGCTGCATGTGTCTAATTTCTTAGAAATTTTGCCACATGTGTATCCCGCAAAGGAACAACATGCTGGAATATGTTCTCAACCTTCTCCTCAAAGGGTGAGGAGGCCTTAGCCCATATGATGATGATGTCACATAAGATTTAGGTCTCGTCACCAGATATCAAGGAAAATCGCATAATACAAGTGTAATCACAGATGCACGCTCTACTCGCTTACTATAATAATATCACAAAATCATAACATGTCCGGAAAAGCTTCTGCTTTTTGACATATTGGGGTTAACACACAAAAACTTTTTATCGGCCCAATCTAGGACTTAGGGATATGCAGCATTTTATCTAGTTACTAGATCCTACAATCGCTTTTCTTTTGTAATTAATTAAATTATTTTGTAATATACAGGAGGCTGGACGAAAGACGACGACGTGCCACTGGAAGTGAGAATTAACCAACACAAGGCCGTCCTGAACGAAGGCGTTCTGGATTCCAAGTCTACGGTTCTTGCGATTTTCCCGTCGCCCATGATGTACGCCGGGCCCACTGAGGTATTTATATATTTAGTAAATTAGTATTTAGCAAAATATTGTTTAATTTGTATAATATACGACAACATGGCATTGATATTGACTTTTAGGTCATATACTTCATTTAATAGTTAAGTTACCTACTAAAGTTTATAAGTTTGTAACATAGTGTAACTTTGAATTAACGTTGAATTGTGTCGTATCGTATACTGACAGTATTTAATTGCATGTAAATTGTTACAATAAAATAGTAATAATTAATTATTATTGTAAATGCCACTTATATAATACTCATAAATTTAAACATTTAAAATTGTAATACATTTTTTAAATAAGGTTAGGTGTCTATTGTTGATTTCTGGAGACCCTGGGATCACATAGGCGTTGAGATCCCAATTATCATTTTACAAATGAATTAGAACATTTTCATTTCTGTCAATCTGGTTTATTAATAGTATGTTTACTGTTGCCATCAGTAACTTTCAGAGCAGTACTTAGTAATACTATTATGATGGGCCTGTGTATGGACACGTTAACACTTGAGGTGTGTTTGGGCGGCAGGTGCAGTGGCACGCCAAGTGCCGCATGAACGCGGGCGCCAACCACTACATCGTGGGGCGCGACCCGGCCGGCATGCCGCACCCCGCCGCGCCCGGAGACCTTTTCGACCCGCGCCACGGCGCCATGCTGCTCGCCGTCGCGCCCGGCCTCGCCGACCTCGAGGTGCCGCCCCACTGCACACTCCTAATCACTCCTACTCACTCATAATCACTCCTACTCACTCCTACTCATTCCTAATCATACCTTCTCACTCCTAATCACACCTACTCACTCCTAATCACACCTTCTCACTTATAATCACACCTTCTCACTCCGAATCATACCTACTCACTCATAATCACTCCTACTCACTCATAATCACTCCTACTCACTCCTACTCATTCCTAATCATACCTTCTCACTCCTAATCACACCTACTCACTCCTAATCACACCTTCTCACTGATAATCACACCTTCTCACTCCGAATCACACCTACTCACTCATAATCACTCCTACTCACTCATAATCACTCCTACTCACTCCTACTCATTCCTAATCATACCTTCTCACTCCTAATCACTCCTACTCACTCCTAATCACACCTTATCACTCCTAATCACTCCTACTCACTCCTAATCACACCTTCACTCCTAATTACTCCTACTCACTCCTAATCATTCCTAATCACACCTAATCACTCCTAATCACACCTACTCACGCCTAATCACACCTACTCACTCCTAATCACACCTACTCACTCCTAATCACTCCTACTCACACCTACTCAGTCCTACTCACACCTACTCAGTCCTAATCACACCTACTCACTCCTAATCACTCCTACTCACACCTTCTCACTCCTAATCACTCCAACTCACTCCTAATCACTCCTACTCACTCGTAGTCTGTTCCGACTTCACTTAATCTTGATGAAACTTTGTATGTAGCGAGCTTGAATCCAAAGAACAGAGACTACTGTCCATTTTCCTACGCTTATCAGTAAGGAAGCAGAAAGGACTCAATTTTTCTGTTAATGAGTGGCCTATATTATAATTATTATTCAACATCTAAAATGAGTAAACTAAAAAAGGGTCATTACCAATTCAAAACGCTTGATTTATTTTTAAATATTATATTAATTGGATTTTTCAGATTATTCCGTTCCGCGTGGCAGCCTATGACGCATCGGTGGGCAAGATGGCTTTCTTTGACCCGACTCGTAAGGAAGACTTTGACTTCATATCCGGAACTAGGATGCGAGGTAAATATTGCCTATGTTATTTGATTATAGTATATGTCACAATGTAAAAAATATTAACCATTTCATATATCACACCAATGCGCCTGCAATCTTGAGAGTGAGATATTATATTGGCTTGGCTTGGCTTGGCTCTGTAATACACTGATCAACAAAATGGACACAACAATAATAAGTATCGTCTTAACAACACTGTTTGACGGTAGAATGTCTAAGGAGTGGCAACAACTCGGCAAGTTTCAAACAATTATATTTTCCCAGATTTGTATTAGATAGAACTTAAGTTTTGGAACGACTGTAGTTACTTGCTTGTTGAAGTCAGTCACGTAAGCTTGTAATTAATACTTCATAAAGATTTTTTTTTTTATTTTTATATTTTTTTTCTTTTATAGGTCTGGCCCGAGCTGGCAAGGAACCGCCCAAAGGTTTCATGGCGCCGACCGCTTGGAAAGTACTCTCAGAATATTATCAGTCGCTTAAATCGAAAATGGACACAAACTAATTAATTTAAAATCTAAATATATATAATATAAAAAAAAAAAATATTTTTACAAAACTCCTTGGAAATCGTAAAAATGTCGTCTCAAAATAATGGTGTACATTCCTAAATTGTCTCTAGAGGATTACTTTGTGTAGTTATACACATTCCAATGTTCACAGTACGAAATGTATTTACGTTTTACTTTTGACATTTATTTAAAGAAAAAAAAATAAGGTCCGTTTATAATTAAACGATATTTTTTTGTTACCGTTAGACTATTGCACATTTAAAGTTTATTTTGCTGATAAAAGTGTTCATTAGTACACCAGTAATGTACATTATTTTTGTATTTAAGTTTTATTAGAAACTATTAAATGCCTACTTAAAAATATAACACGCTTGAACATTTAAATTAAAATATAATGCTACAAAATATTTTATTATTTATAATTATTCATATATACATTATAAGCTAAGAATATTATGTCGCACAAAAAGTGATGAAATATATAAATGATGGATACGATTTACAATAAATCAATGACGGTATAAACGGACCTTTATTCTAATAGTATTAATTTGTGTTGTAAGGGCAGGTATTGTTAATTTATAAGAGATTTAATGAAATTTTATTGTTGCAATTTTAATGAAACGATTGTGGTGCTTTTAAAGCTATACAGATTTATTTAATATACAATATAAATGTTTAAAAATCGAAGCGTTGACTTTTATTTCATTCTTTTGTTTTTTTTTTTATTATATCCCCATTCCCTAATTTTAAAGAAATCTATGAAAAAAACAGCCATAACTTAGGTGTAGCATTCAATAAAACCGATTACAGCCGATTTACACAACCGACAGAAATAGCTCCATATCGCGCCATTCGACGCTATTCGTCGCTATAAATTCTCGCGTCAGTTCAACCGGAGAAAGCAAGTGCATGTAAATCGACGTGTCCAATTGACGAACACGTTCGAGCTCCAGAAATAAAAAGCAACAGGTTTTATTTTTTGAAATATAGAAGATGCTTTCCAATAAATACTTACTAGCGTTTTTACTTGATAGTACGATAACCGTGACTTTCCTTAACTTAGCGAAAATAATTCGGGGGTGTTTTAACCCCCAAAGCCCCCCCCCTTGCCTTCGGCCATGATAACAAGTCGTTTGTGTAGATCATATTCACATAAGAAGTAAATATTGATAATTTGGGACAGCGTACTTATTCGGATGTGATCGGTTTTACGAATTTTGTCGATGCTACATCTAAGTTGTGTCGTACTATACTTATCGATATCGTAACATAGAAATACAATATGACTATTAAATAAACAAATAAAAAAAGAGACAGTATTAAACAAACAATCAACAACAATTTTTTCATCAGTTTATATTATACAAGCAATTAGTCTTAATCTATTTGCATAAACAATACTTGAAACGAATTAACGGTTTAGAAATGTTGTAGAATTTAATTGCTTACATTCGACACGATTTGACGAATCGAATTTTTCCATTTGTAATTGTAGTCACTAGCATTCGATTTGTTACGCAGGAATTAAAACTATGAACAAATGCTCCTAACTAATATAAAGACCAGACATAATGTGTGCGTGTATGTTTTTTTATTTTATGGTATAGGTTGGCGGACGAGCATATGGGCCACCTGATGGTAAGTGGTCACCACTACCCAAAGACAATGACGCTAAGAAATATTAACTATTCCTTTAATCGTCAATGCGCCACTAACCTTGGGAACTAAGATATGATGTTCCTTGTACCAGTAGTAACACTGGCTCACTCATCCTTCAAACCGGAACACAACGATACTGAGTACTATTGTTTGGTGGTAGAATAACTGATGAGTGGGTGGTACTTACCCAGACGGGCTTGCACAAAGCCTTACCACCAAGTTAACGTTTTGGTATAACTCTACTTTAACTCAAATTATTTTATTCAATATAGAAGCATTACACTTATGATTATCAAATTAAACACTATCACCGGTTCGGAAAAAGAAACACCCTAGCCTGAGAAGAACCGGCGAAAGGAACGCAGCTGATCTTTTTTTCAAAATTAATTAAAAACACATACCTACTTACACATACATACACTCATCTTCTATATATAAAAAGCGAAATTGCTGATTAATAACGGAATATCAGAAAATGTAACTCCTATAAACTTTAAATTTGGCAGGTAAGGTAGTATAGGTTGTAGATATCCGCTTAAAACTGATTTTACGAAACTTTATCAATAAGGGGATAAAACGGGGGTCTGATGTTTGAAATATCCCCCGGGTAAAGCGGCAGGTTCAGCTTGTTCAATCATAACAAGTCATAACCGGTTGGTCTATCTGGATGATTTTTTCCACAGGAATTCCTTATCAGACGTAATTAAGTATTTCAAATTTCTTTTTCTAAGAAGGTTAAAGTAAATTTAGATAGAAATTCGTCATTTTTAAATCTATATTTGAAAATTGGATACGCAGGTTAGGTGCGAGAAAAGCGATTATATATCCCATAATTAATATTCAAATTAAGAATGACGTTTTTTAATTTAGATCAAAAACCAAACTAAGGTAGGTAATATTTATGCCTATAATTTTCATTCAAGACGTAGATTACTTGTACAATACTACATTTTCCTTATAATTAAAATAGTTACTATAGTTACATCGGTGTAATCGAGTCTTAAGTATTGTTTTATAAATAAATAAAACACTTGAACGCAGAAAATATATAATTCACTTATTTTTCCAACATTCTTATGAAATGTGTGAATTTCTTACACAATCTTATCATAGAATATGTGTTTTGGACGTAGTTACTGAATTAATAAACTTAAGATAACATGAGATATCACATTCTAATTGTATCTAGTTAGGTACTTATCTTTGAAATTATTTGTACTTAATTGTCATCGGACGAAAATATATTTCCTACCAGTAATGATGTTAATATATTTTGTTAAACTTATCAACGAGGCGTGCATTTCATTATCATTAATGTGGAATACGTATTATACCATTATCGCTTAAATGTTTTTGATAATAAGTATTATTTTTAATTACAGTAAGTTTGTATGTTATAACTCCAGTATATATTACGTTCTAGTTGCGCGTGGACGGAATGACAATGGCGCTTAGGTTAACGCGAGTGAAGCGATTGATTGAAAAATGTGCAGGAAAAAATGTCGTAAGATGTATGTCTCATTATCCGATCGATGAACACATATTTGGATTATCTAACGAACAACAGCAGGTGAAATTATATTGATATTCATATACCGCAGAGACGAGTTGAATTATTCTTGGTTAGCGAATATTCCTTTATTGCTAAAATTAAAGCATTAATAAAATATAAGTATACAATCATGAACTATGGCTTAAAACATACTGAATTTCTTTTGGATCGAAAAGATTACAGTTTTATCTTTGAGAAAATGTCCGTCGTGTTGTATGAATAAATAAAATGTTAACCACTAACAAAATTGCCTTGAATTTAAATTTGCGTTGCTATCCCAGCTGATTATTCGATCGTTCAATCGATATGTCGATTAGAAAATGTATGATTATTTTGGCCATGTTTATGTGGTGCTACTTATTTGTGATATTTCACATTTACCCATGACGCTGGCATGACAACTTTGTGTTATTATTATTATTTAAAATAAATCCACAATTCTCATTCATAAATATACGTATGACCTTATTGGAAACATAATAAAAACAAACCTTTTTATCTTTACCTAAATTCTAAAGGTCAAACTAACAACACTTTATAATATTTAAATTTGTAGTTACGACAATTGGTTTTCGATTTCGCCCAAAAAGAGCTTGCACCAAAAGCAGCACAAATAGATAAAGAAAATAATTTCAATGAAATAAGAGACTTTTGGAAAAAACTTGGGAATCTTGGACTTCTAGGTAAGTTGTAACGTAACCATTAAGTATAATATTTTGTTGTACATCTTAATGCAACGTCTGGTAAATTCACATCTAGACTAATAATATTAGTCAATATTAAATATTCTATAGGCACCATTAAGTAAATAAAGGCCTAGAAATGGCCCTACTGCTATGCTAAAGCTTACTCTCCTTTATGAGAGATAGTTTCTAGTTTATTACACTACGTCGGTACTGTAAGGGTTGGTGGATAAACATTCCATGATGAAACTAATCAACTTTACAATATAAACATAGATACATTTTCCGTATAAACAGTATCTTAAGATATTTTTTTAGTAATAAGTAAAAATCCCTAATGATGTCAGTGGATAGTGGATTTTCTAAAAAACTTTTAATTAACATCCAATTTAATGTACCTACTTGAAGTAATAGGGTTCATATTTAAATGCATGCTTTAATTTTCGTTCACGAAAATGTAACCTTTTATGAAATTAATTGCAGGCATTACTGCGAGTCCCGACTATGGCGGGACTGGAGGCAAATATTCAGATCACTGTGTCATTATGGAAGAACTCTCGAGGTGATGATTATACAACAACAACAGCCTGTAAATTCCCACTGCTGGGCTAAAGGCCTCCTCTCTCTTTGAGGAGAAGGTTTGGAACATATTCCACCACGCTGTTCCAATGTGGGTTGGTGGAATACACATGTGGCAGAATTTCTATGAAATTTGTCACATGCAGGTTTCCTCACGATGTTTTCCTTCACCGCTGAGCACGAGATGAATTATAAAGACAAATTAAGGACACGAATCAGCGGTGCTTGCCTGGGTTTGAACGCGCAATCATCGGTTAAGATGCACACGTTCCAACCACTGGGCCATCTCGACTCTATAATTACTAGTAATTATTTATGTAACTATTTAGGTAATACCTAGATATTAGAACACCTAATTCTAAGGCGAAGTTTTCGATTTATTCGTTATCAACTTAATGTTATTATCGTTATTCGAACCATTTTTTTTCTTATTTTTTAGAGCTTGCGGTGCAATTGCGTTGTCATATGGAGCGCATTCCAACTTGTGCATTAATCAGATAAATCGAAACGGCAACCATGAGCAAAAGAGCAAATATTTACCTAAAGTAAGTTTCACGTCTTCAAATGGCATAGCTGACCCAGTATCTTAAACATCTTTAAGTGGAATTATTATCTTCATTAAGCGAAAATATGTCACTTTTGGAATTGCATTACCGATACCTCTTTCTCATATATATTTTTTAAACGCTATTCATTTAGGAAACAAAAATAAATTGAACAGAATTAATACTAGACATATTTAATATGAATGACGATTATTTGTCTTAAATATTATTATTTAAAAATCATTTTCAGTTATGTTCAGGTGAACACATAGGAGCGCTTGCTATGTCTGAGCCCGGCGCGGGCAGCGATGTCGTCTCTATGAAATTGCGCGCCGAAAAAAAGGGTGATTACTACGTACTTAATGGAAATAAATTCTGGATAACAAATGGACCTGACGCTGATGTTTTAGTGGTAGGAAAAATACCTACTTAATAAATGTCATAGCTACTTGATTTAATTTATTTGAGTTGTTGAGTAGTACTCCCTCAAATTAGAACTATGTTTATTTTATTTGAATAGATTTTTACAATTGTTGCACTGCCCAGCTTATGGCCACAATTACTATTTACTTTTGTGCTATTTAGGTACCTAACAAAAATATTTATGTACAATTTATAGTATTTTTCTAATCCAATTTACATTTTTTATGATAATATGAACCCTTACCTGTCTTGCCCTAACCCAAATATCGAAATGATAGTGTGAGCAAAATTTTGACAATAATTATTAAATTAAATTTTAATAATAATTATTAGTATTGAATAAAATTACATTTCAAAATTTTAGGTTTACGCGAAGACTAGTCAAACTAACAAACCTCAACATAGCATATCAGCATTTTTAATAGAAAAGGATTTTCCTGGATTTTCGACGGCGCAAAAATTGGACAAACTTGGAATGAGAGGGTCAAACACCGGTGAACTGGTGTTTGAAGATTGTAAGGTATTTTTTTCTGAATAATCTTTTTCGATTTATACAAATACAGGTATAGGTAAATTGACAAACTCTGTTAGATTCATCCTATCCTACAAATCTCTGTGACCTAATCTTTTTTTTTAATAGCTCGTACAAGTCCACCAGTCAATATGCTTAAAGAAATCGTAAATTATTTTTATGGCCCTTTATAAATGGTAGTAATGCCGTGTTATTGAACTTAAAATAATAATATATAATGAAATTTTAAAATGCGAAATCGTTACGTAGTAAAATTCACACCTACTTCAATCGTCCACGTAAGTTAATTGGCACTTATAGTGAGATATTCAAGTGTTGTTGGCACTGTTGGCATTCCAAACTATTTATATTATGAGCTATTATTTTTTATGATAATTATTATTTTTATGATATTAAGAGGAGATGTTTTGTGGTTTCGAGTAGGGTTTGTGATGTACTGATCATCAAAAGCTTGCAAGATTCCACGATGTTAAGTTCACTTCGTTGTCAGCGATAATTAATGAGTTATATATCATCTACGCTAAAGAACACATATTTCATTATTATGAAATCATATAAGCCCTGCCATATACCACATTGTTTATAAAAGCGTATTAAATACTTTTGTTTTTGGTACCAGGTACCGGCGACGAATATTTTAGGAGAAGAGAACAAAGGTGTTTATGTTCTTATGTCCGGACTAGACTTGGAGAGGTTAGTGCTGGCCGCTGGACCCGTAGGACTAATGCAGGCTGCTATAGATACGGCATTTGAGTACGCGCACACAAGGAAACAGTTTGGCAAATGTATTGGAGAGTTTCAACTTTTACAGGTACGTAGATACTGATAAATATAATAAAGCATACTCTTTAAATCTCTAAAAATAATGAACGAATTATGGCTTAGCTCTAATATTTTTGAAACGGTCTATAAATATGTCGTTCCGAAGATAATGATTTATCGAAGTTTAATAATGAATAACCTATGCCATTAGATTATTAGCAATTGTTTTTATTCTCAAAATGAAACACTGATAGTTTTGGTAAACCGAAAATCCCAAACCCAAAGGCACTCAAAAGTATTTCCGTTCTAAAAATATCCACTACCTGCGCAATCAAACGTTTCCTGTATGAATGAATGATCTTCACACTTCGTACATCAATATACTTAATTACGATCAGAATTCAAATTGAGATAGAGAATAGCAATAACAATGTGCAAGAGTAAGATGGTAACGTCTGCCGCATTGCGCTTCAATTGACGTAACAAAACAAAAATCAAAGTACTACTAGATTACACTCGATTATCGTAACATATGAGTAGCCAAAACGTAATGACGTCATTAAATTACGATTCTTAAATATTTTCATGTATTCACTTGACATCGATTGGCTACACACTAAGTAGGACTTTGATTGATTAATCGTAAGCGAAAGCGCCTGTGAAATATGGAGATGAAAACAAGCATTGAATAACAACATTGATTTATTACTTATGACGTTTCATTAATAGATTATATAAATGGGATAATTGGCATGTTATACCGGACGTCCCTTCACTATATTTATAAGCTAAAATTTTATAATCTGTCAATAGATACACATAACTATAGCAAATGAATAAGATTTGGATAGCTTTCTTAAAATAGATGACATACAGAATAATAATCATATGAGGTATAAATAAATATGGTAGGTAGTTATTATATAGAGTTAAACTGGAATTAAGTAGGTACGTCATACAGGAATTAAGTAGGTACATCATACATTTACTTACCCTAAGAAGTAAGGTATAGTTGTACCTAATTACCGCCAGACTAAGACTCTTAGTCTAAGAGTCATTAATATTCCAAATTTGGTGGTTGACTTCATAAACAATTTCGCTATATGTGCATATAAACAATTCAATGGGTATAAATATATACAAATCCATTAACTGAGTTATAATTAATGAAAAAGAAAATTTGCGATATTTGTAAAATATTAAAGAACACAAAAAAGTCTTACACAGACGTACTAACACTTTCCACGGGCGCGTACTTTCAAAAACTAACAGCAATTACTTTTTTTAGTTATTTCTTAGTTTATAAATAATTCCTAGCTGTTATTCTCCCTGCCTCCCTGGGCATTACATATACCTGAAGAAAGGAAAAAGAGATCAATAGAATTCTAATAATTAACAGCTAATAATCATCTACGATCGATTGGCAACAGCCTAAACCGATTTAGTAATTATAACGTCATCGACTTATTTTATAAATTTTTTTTATAATTTATCTGAATATTTTAGAATTTTAATTCGTATTTTAGTAAGTAATATTTAATTTTAGGGGAAAATGGCAGATATGTACACTACGTTAAGTGCGTGTCGTAGTTACCTCTACAATGTTGCGAAGGCGTGTGACGAGGGTCATGTGAACAGTAAAGACTGCGCTGGTGTCATTCTGTATTGCGCCGAAAAAGCGACACAAATTGCACTCGATGCTATACAAATTTTAGGTAAGTCTTCTTAACGACCTTTTTGTAAATAAGAATTAAAAAAAAAAAAAAACAAAAATATTAATAGACAATTTGACTCAAGTTTTGAAATTAATGTTCTTGTAAAAGTGTCTGTTGTCATCATCATTATAAATCAACTGTTTGATGTAGGCTTCTCTCAGGTCCCACGGTGTCTTTTGCCGTCCACTGTTGGACGAAAGTCTCTCTCATAGAAGGGAATTAGAGTTTAGTATAATAGGGAGAAATTAAAGTATTAATGTAATTTATTTTTTTCAGGTGGCAATGGATTCATTAATGACTACCCAACTGGAAGAATTTTGAGAGATGCAAAGCTATATGAAATTGGTGCCGGCACATCTGAAGTTAGAAGGATGCTAATAGGAAGGGCACTGAATAATGAATATAAATAAAAACAAATGTTCCAAATATTTATGTTAAATAAATAACTATTTACATACTATGTAATTTATAAAATGATTTTCATTCTTTGGTTTAAGATATAAATCATGTTTGAATGACAACACAGAATCTAATATTAATAGGCTTATTGTATATGGCTAGTAAAAATGAACACAGAATGATTAAACATTTCCTTTGTAATATTATTGCACAATGTACAAGCCACAATGTCTTCATCTATAATTTAAACGGTCTAACAATTACAGATAATTAATATTTTGCAGTGCAGTATATTTCAATGCAGTGGAACCTCGATTATCGGAACACTTAATTATCCGAACGACGGCGCGTGGTAGCCATTCGTCAATTAAGAATCGACGATTGTTTAAAAAAATAATATTAAAATAGTATTTTGGCTTTTTTAGATGTTTAATATTAAAACAAAAAAAAAAAAATACTAATTTATGTAAAATTTTAATAGACTGCACTTTTATATTTGATATTGTCCCGAAGTCCCGTTTAGATTATCCAAACTTTTGATTAACCATATAGACACAATTAGTTTGGATAATCAAGGTTCTACTGTACGTACATTTGATCATATTATTCTAAATAAGTTACAATACTCTTTGAAGTCTATTCTACTATACATTCTTAAAATAATCTTAATTATAAAACTTTTACAAAAAATTTATGGAACTAGTTTATTAAAAAAAAATTTTTTCCTATATATTATACCAAGTTTATGTAACTCTAATTAAATTAAATATATCTTTAATTATCACAAAAAAATATATCTATTTTTAACTTAATTTTAAATCATAAATTATCACAAACAAAAATATATATCTATAAAACTACTTTCTTTTAGAAACATTCTATTTTATTCCCACCAGAAGCTAACTGAAAAACTTACTGATTGTGACTCAACAAAATGCCACCACTTTGGTGGTATATATAGCATCTGACCAGCTTTGAGTGTACAGTAGTAGCCATTAGCGTCTTTATATTTAGGGAACTTTTCAAAGTTAGGTGTTCTTGGATCAATTCTGGCTGTATTATTTAATAACTCATGTTCATGAGGGTATAAATATTCTGAATCCTTTGGTGAAAATATAAATACTAGTTTTTCTCCAACAACTTGTGCCAGTAAATTTTTCTTTGGGTCATGGTGGAGTGGCGACACTGTACCCTTGGGACCATACCATGCCATTACATCAACCGGATCATTGGTTTCAGAGAAACAACAATATTCTGGTTCTATTATATCTTTCCTTAGCTCAGGAATTTGGTCAAAGAGTTGATATTGAGCCAGATATCCAGTAGTACCATTTTCGTTATAAATGTGATTTTTTATGAAGTCTTCTAGAGTCATAAGTTTCTGTGTCCAGTTGGAATCCGTGTAATCCTTTCCTAGCTCAATTGATACTGTTCTTAATCCAGCCAATTTAATAAAATAGCTCTGATCTTGCCATTTTGTAAGCGCTGGCCAGTGACTCAGACAATTGTCTAAAACAACAGGCTTTTCAGCAAGAATGTAATTTCTAAAAAAATGTTCCATGCTCGGGCAATCTAATACATCCAATACTTTGCAATTATATGGACTACTTTTAGATTGAGTATCGCTCCTGAGAATTACTTTTGTTTCTATATCATGTTGGTCATCATGTTTTACGAAGGAGTGTAGGCATGAAGCACACAGTTGTAACAAATTTGGTTCAGCATCAAGAGGGCACCCAAACAATATTCCGAAATCAATTATTTTAAGAGCTTCCTTTATGATATCGTCTGACAAAATTTCGTTAAATTTTAAATGAGCTTTAAGACGCAGGTAAGTCGCAACAGTTAAGGTTTTTCTCAAATATAACCTCACTTCTTTCCAATTACCGATATTTACTTGTTCATACATATAATCAATAACTGCTTGTATTTTTAAAATAGATTTAGGATTCAAGGAGTTCGAATCGTTAAGATGTTGCTCAATAATTGATTTACAAGTTACATCGAGTTCAGCAATTTCTGTTAATGCTGAAATAACACTGGTTCTAAATTTTCCAATTTTATCAAATATTTCTTCTCGGGCTGACATGGTTTCTCAATATGTAATTAACTAGTAATATCTTAGTAAATAATATTAAATCTCAATATTTTGTATCATCAGTCCTCATCATGTAGTTTAAATATTTTTTTGTTATTCTAAACATAAAACCCAAAATATGCATACAATGTTACAAATGTTACAATCGTTAATCAATAACAAATGTTTTATAAATTGACAACTATTATTTACATACCGTTCTATGCAGAATGAGATCAATTGTGTCATGTTTATGTTGGTGTAAAACGGTTAACGCTCGGTAGTATAACAAACATTATAAATTTGTTAAGCGTTTACGTGTAAAGGATCACATCAATTTGTCTATGATCTAAATATTTAGGTATTTTACTATATTTTGTTACAGTTTGCAACGCTGAATATTAAATAATATTAGTGATATATTATATCAGTATTTTTGAGATAAAATAATAATACAGATTATTTAAAATATTACAATTACCGACCTTGACCTTTGTTTAAAAGTAAGAACGTGTTGTCTTTGGTAAATCATATGACTTTCGCACGTGATAAGTCAGATTATTTACATTCAAAGTGTTTCCGAAATGCAATCAAAAATTATATATTTTCGATAACCTCGTTGTAATCGGATATACATGATGATGTTGACTGACTCCGAATCCGAGGATAAAGTGAAATGTTGTGTGTGACACAATGGCATTAATAGATAACATATTTTCTAATAAGAGAAAACTCAATTATGATTATTGGGACTCACGAAATAGGGGCAGGTACGTCATTATGTATGCATATTATTTATTGTTTTCTATTTTCGTATAAGGGAAACGTTGAGGAATTGACGCAAGAAGCTTTCAGTGTTCTCTTGTGGAATCATTGAGTTGCGAAGTTGAGATTGGTGACGCACAAGACTGGCAAGTGGCAGCGCGGTGAGTATCACCGTCACCGACTAGCTCAAAGCGGGGGAAGTCTCGAAGCATGTGATAAGCGCGGGGGCCGCGGGGTGGCGTGGGCGACGGCCTGATCACGTCACTTAGGAAGAGGGGCGGCTCTGCTCAATCAATGTTTACTTACTGTTTACACGCGAGCTAGTACACTCGCACATTCCAAGACACTCGGCCGTCGGTCTATTGTCTTTCGGCCGTCAAAGTGCATTTAAAGTGAAATCTTCTTATTGCATTTCTTGGACCGTGTGTGCATGTGGAATAAAATTACTCCTTTTGAGTTGTAATTATTTGCATTCATAGTGAAACAGCTGTGGGATTATTTAAGTGACTATGAAATAAAATGAAATTTAGGTAAAATAGTGCCTCTCAATGTTGTACTTTTATTTTCCAATCATAATTTCAAGCCTAGACCATTTCATGACAATGTTTATCATGTTCAAAGCCGCTTTGAATCAGTCTCATCTCGTTTGTGCTGTTGCTAATAAGGAAACAAGTGGTTCATTTGATAAATTAATAACAGTCTGTGCTAAATAAAGATAGCATCTATTTTTATTGTTCTTAAAATATAAACATATAAGATATTATAGGGATATAAAGTTGTAATCAAGCCTGATATTAGGAATATTGGTAGGGTTCTAATTAAGTGAAAAATAAATTCTAAATTTAAATTAGAATTCAATGGTAGGTTTTATATGTTATTATAGTAATTACATGTCTAAATGAAGCATGTGTTTGCAACAATGCAAAGAGAAAATTTATGAGATCAACACTGTATGAATTCTATTTAGGTTTTATTTGTAAAAAAATAAGACATGTGATACATCTTGATACTTGTAATGAGATCACTTGATGTATGTGTTATACAATTTAACACTTCACAACTTATAGCTTTTATTTTTAGCCTGAATGAAAGGTGTAATGGATAATGTAATTTTATTGTCCCATTTATTGTAAGTCCTTTGCACAAATGATGATACATGTAAAAATTTATTGTCAGGTCTTGTGAAATAACTTCGCAGCAAGTGCGGTTGCTTCTATACAAAGAGTGTGATCGCAGAGGCAGGAAGGTTTTGTTTGATTCGTCAACTATAGAAAGACTACCCGCTCATAAAAATGATAAACCAGATTATAGAAACACGGATAAGATTCCTTGCATTATGGAAGTTTCAAATGGATACACATATGTGGTAAGTTAGATTCAATTAATTGCTTCTAAAAATTGTTATACATGATTCAATTAATTGCTTCTAAAAATTGTTATACATGATTCAATTTTTATTTATTTAAGAATAAACGGAACCAAAAATAACAATTTCATTGCTTGATTGAGGCATCTATTATTCATCCTAATTTCATAACTTTTAACAATTGTGTGGTAATTTTAAACAAGACCATAGCCATAAAAAAATCATGATTTGTTTCTATAATTTTCATGATTACAACTTCAAAAGTATTTAATGCACAATTATTACATCACAAGTATTGCCTATAATTATTACATATTCTGCTTAGCACATATGCATCTTCATAAGATGGATTGTAAATGTAAATTAAATACATTCTAAATTACAGTTCAATACTCCAATTTGAATCTGTGATCGTTTTAATTGTTTAAGTTTATACAGTTCTCTTATACTGACTAAGGAAATAATGTATGAATGAATATAACTATCTACATTTTTAAGTAAGGTCTATGTTTTTGTTATAAAACAGAAAAATAAACAAAGAATCTGTGCTTAACATATCTAGTACATATTTTTGACAAGATAATTTCAGAGCAGAAAAATATCTACACTAAAAGTATTATGTATCTTTAAAATAATTACCGTTTGATTAGAATTTGTATCTAATTGTTTGATTATCATTATATTTCGTATGTAAATAGACTAGACATATTTGTTTAATGAAACAGTTAAAACACTATTTGTATAGTTAAGTTGATATCACAATAGTTTGCACAAAATCGCGTTATGTATACAAGAAGTAACTTATCAGAGGCGTAACTGTAACAATTTATAAATAAACATAACAATTGAGACATAGTATCACGAGACATTCAATTCACAGTTTATTCGCATTGCGATTCTATATTTAGACCACTTATGTGTTAGCCTTTTCGATTATAATCGAGCTTGTAAGTGGATCTAACGAACTATATCGTGGGACTGTAATTTTAGCACCGCACTAATTGTGTACCATGTGACATCACATGTTTTGTTTTAGATGTCAATTTAATAATTGTCACACCATTTATAGGTCTTTTATGTGTTTTGTCTATGATCGTTGTAAGAAAATTCTATTTTTGGAATTCCGATACGTGATATTTTGTATGTTGTTTGATAATTAATTCAATAAACAGTGCTTTGTCTATTTGAACATTTGATTTAATATTAAATTATTTTTATATACCATAACGTTACCATCTGCAGATTCGATCTTTTCGATTTGCATTGTGTCTGCATTTAATTTATCAATTTTTTACTGTTAAAACGAAAAACAATTTAATCGCTCTATAAAATTTGATAAAAATGGAAATTACGAACCAAAACCATTAATTAGTGAAAAAAACAATTTCAACCGATAAGATTGCTGTTTGGTCGTAAATTTAGGTCAGATTTTTTGCGGTTATCGTAATTTGTAAGACAGGACATTTCAGTACGACGAAATCCTGGGCACGTTTTCTAACCGCAGAAATAATTTATTATTATGTTTTGGCACGTTATTTATGAGAAATACTTAAAGCGAACATCGAAATAAATTATTGTCACCTTTTTAGATACGTTGAAATGAATCGGCTTATAAATGATTGCATTATGGTTCTCACGTGACAAGAATATGTGAGACGGCAATTTAAACTGTGAACTTTAGGTCGTAGAGTTAATCGAAATATGAGGTTTTTAGTTTTTCAAGTATGTTGTTAATACTAGTTGCCCACTGCGGCTTCGCTCAAGTTTTTGGGATTAGTCATTAAAAGTAATTTGTCCTTTCTTGTCGTCATAGCTACCTAGCAAATTTTTCGTCATCATCGTCAACATTCGGTTCAGTGGTTTGTTGTTTACAAGATCAACAGCCAGATGGACAGTCAAATTTACCATCGCAATTATAATATTAGTATAGATGATAAATTCTCCTTTTGTAGAAACTCGAAACTTTTTATCTGTGCATCCATTGCAAAGTACTTTTACAACTTTGATTCCTATACTAAATGTTCGATGATTTCGTTATTCACGTAATTATTTATAAATGTTCTGTCTATTATATTTGCTCGTGCGGCTTTAAATGTCATTTCCTACTTTGACAATACACGTTTTAATAAGGCTTCACTCTCTACAAGAATATTCTTTGAGCTGTTACCGGCGTACCGACCTCGTTGTACGACTCAAGTAAAAGTTTTCGTGTCATTGTTTTTTATTAGCATTTCCTTATCTCACGTTTAACTAAATATATCTAGACCATATAGTATATAAATTAGTACGACCTCCTTGTTTTAGTGCCTATTGTATATAACAAATCTCGAATTCACAGTTCAAAGACAAAGGCATTATAAACTAGAGAGGAAATTAAAACAATAGAAGTTGGGACTGTTAGTACTGCTATGTTTCGGAGAGCACCTGAAGTTAATGCTTCTGAGTTTTGTTTTTCTCGCTTCGTTATGTATTATACTATTATAGGATTATGAGAGTGAGGGCATATTTAGAGGATCTGTGTTTGCACGTATGCATCTTCTGTGTAGAAATAGACCGCCATTACAGAAATCAGTCGGGATGACCATTATTATGATAATGTATTTTAGTAGTTAGTTTATTATCAATACTCATTTCTTCATAAGTATCAAACCATTGACCTTCTAAGCTCCTAAGTGAATCTGTAACATATTCCAGTTTATTTATTTTTGTTTTTTTTTGTTTTCCTTTGTCTAGTATAAAGGCCAAGCGACGGATGCTAGCGTCCTCGGTGAGATGATATTCGGTGCTGTCGCAATGAACTGCAAGAGCGTTTCATTGAAGATTCACATCATGAATGATCCGAGAAGGTAACTAATCAGCTATTTGACTTAAAATATCGATCCAAGCTAATTGTCAAATTTTATTTATTATATTTTATGTATATTATAGTTTATATTCTATAGAACTCATTAATGATGTAGGTTTGTGTGTGATTCTTTTAATATGGATCATTAGTTCAGCCTGTTATCTCCTAAATACAAACAAACAAATTATACCGCTTTGTAATTAATTATAAATATGAATACAGCTTAAACAAGAAAAATAACGAAGAATCGTTGAATTTAAATTGGAGGAAATAACACAGGTGAAAGATAAAGATTATTTGTAAATTGTTGTCGCCTGCGGTGACGCTCGCGATTCAGACGGTAGTCATCTGTCAGGCATAAAGTTGTAGTCTTAAGTTCTTCGTTGTTGTTTAAGCTTGCTGCTTACCAAATTTCATTAATTTCGGCGTAATTGCAAAGCATCAGATATATGACCAGACACATAGAGCTACTTTCGCATTTGTAATCTTAGGATAGACTTAAGACTGAGATGGCCCAGTGGTTAGAACGCGTGCATCTTAACCGATGATTGCGGGTTCAAACCCAGGCAAGCACCGTTGATTCATGAGTTTAATTTGTCTTTATAATTCATCTCGTGCTCAGCGGTGAAGGAAAACATCGTGAGGAAACCTGCATGTGTCTAATTTCATCGAAATTCTGCTACATGTGCATTCCACCAAACCGCACTGGAACAGCGTGGTGGAATATGTTCCAAACCCTCTCCTTCATGGAAGAGGAGGCCTTATCTCAGCAGTGGGAAATGTACAGGCTGTTACTAGACTTAAGACACTACTTCAAATGATCAAAAACTAAATGTGTATTTTGAATTAGACTTCGATTTTGAGTATCGTACATTTTGTACAGTTTTATTATTTAATACTTCTTATATAGGTTAATGTGCACGAAGATTTTCAACGTGCCACCGTCGCGGATAAGTCGTACAAAGACTGAGGCGAAGAGTAGTGGCCTCTTGACCACCCGCTCGACGCCGCTTAACGTGCCATTGCTGAAAGAGGAAGGAGTATCGCTAAGTTTTTCTATGGATAGAGGAGACTCGGGTAAGTAGGAACACGTTTACTCTACTGGATATATACCTACTTTTCATTTTTAATTTAAGTGGTAAATGACAAAGGTCCACATTTTAAAGTCCTAATAATATTTATTCTTAGTCGGATAGTGTGCTTGTGAGTTAATTCGTCCTAATAGATTTCCAACACAGAGTTATATACTACTCTTTTTGACCAAGTTAACACAACGTCAAATCTCAAGACTAGTTGTTTACGCTACAGAAGTTATAGTGCACAAGCGTGTGTTCAAACAAAATGCACTTTCTATTTTCATTTTAATAGTTCGAGTTCAGACGTATGAAAAGGCTCTACGTACTTTAAATCGATGTCAAACCAGACAACTGTAAAATTGGTACTAGGTTGACATTATGAATGTACATATTCTGCTGCGTAATGAGAAATCTTAGTAATATTATCAATAATTTTAGAGTGTTTATAATTTTTTTATAGGTTAGGTATTATTATTTTTAAGAAAACGAAAGTCTTTAAACGGATATTAGCGCTTACTTAACTTTTAATAGATTGCGGTCTGTCACGGCCATACACGTTTAAATAAATCTTCAAAGTTTATTTTAAGTGATTCGACGTTTCGTCACGTTTTCTTTTTCGTGCAAAACACGTGCATAAATTACATATATTTTTTTGTTTGCAATGTTGGTTAACAGTTTTATTATCTTTATATTATATTGATTGCCTTGTTGTTCTAGTATAATAGATCCCAATAAGCGGGTTGATGGATTCACGGGTGGCAGAATTTGGTTAAAATTAGACACTTTCTTGGTGGTAGGGCTTTGTGCAAGCCCGTCTGGGTAGGTCCCACTTATCAGTTATTCTACCGCCAAACAACAAAACTCAGTATTTTTGTGTTCCGGTTTGAAGGGTCAGTGTAACTACAGGCACAAGGGACATAACATCTTACTTCCCAAGGTTGGTGGCACATTGACGATATAAGGAATAGTTAATATTGCTTACAGCGTCACTGTATATGGGTGATGGTGACCACTTACCATCAGGTGGCCCACAAACTCGTCCGCCAACCTACTCCATAAAAAAAACTTGCTCTCTGCTCTTTTGTTCTATTGGCTAGTTATAAAGCCACAGATCCCGAAGTTCTGGGCTCAAACCCAAGTCCGATGAAAAGTTATTGGTGTTGTCTATTGCAATGAGTACACTCACGTACGTAAAGCTGACAGTCCAGCGGTTGTATTACTTTCGGTCGTGTAGGATTTGTCGTCCCTTTAGATTATGAGAGTTAGGGTATAGAGAACACCTGTGTTTACTCTCACACTTGAATAGAGATTAAGTTTGGTCCCCGTAAACAAAATGGGTCAGACAGGACGACATTATCATAATCAACTTTATTGTACTTATGAATTTTATGATACCAATGAATTATCTGGGCTTTTTATTTTATAAAGTAGCGTAGCGTAGGCTGTAGTATAGTTTCGATCTCGTTTAAGGCCTTTCGTATTAATTAATGCGTTTATTTCAATGAATATGCAACGATTAATTCAGACCTTGACTGCATTGACCTATGGGAACCTTTAAACACTCACGTGACCGATACGAAAGTTTATTCAACTTGTTCATAAAATCCTTGATACTCTTAAGAAAAAACGTAAACGTTCGGACGTGAAACCCTATAAATATACTATAATAATAATCATATCGCTATAAATATAGTACGGTCGGTATAGGTAGGTACTTAATCATATGTTCTACTGCTAAACATAACTGTTTAGTATTTTTGAGTTCCAATTTTGAATATCGCCATATAAATTGGCAGGATGCAGCTTAGTTTTCACGCCATTTCTATGGTGTTGGAGACCCGAGGCCAGTGCAAATAGGTCATATATAATGTTTTATTTCATCAAACGTCAATCACGTGAATGCTACTGGCCAAATTGGAAACAATAACTACTAAAGCGGTTTTGTTCGTGATAGGCAATTATTTTTGCTATTTTCTTAAAAAAAATGTATTTGAACGAAATATAAATTGAGAAGTAATTCTATGCCGTGCATTGCCACTTTAAATTGTTCTATAAACAAGTGACGTGCCATTTATGGTAGCTTACGTCGTAAAAAACCTCGGAAGTGCGTACGCCAGTTTCATTGCATTTGAAAGAATGGTGGAATGCATCTTATAAAAACAAAGAAACATTGTTTTTATATGCACAAGCAAGCAGTGTTATCAAGTTAGTCAACAACAACTTTGAATAACAAGTGTTGATAAAGTGTTGGAAAAATAAGATTATGTTACAAATAAGATAATTTGCAGATACGATTTTGTTAAGCCGGTGTTGTTTTGTTTTTGGTTTTGATTTTTATAGATCATATAACAATTAGTTTGTTATGTTGGATTTTTATACAACCAAGCATTGCTCATCAAAAATTAATTGAGAGGGCAAGGACCTTTCCTTAACTTTTCAAATTAATTAATTCGTTTTTATTAGCTTGTCATTAGCACTAATATTAGTGTACTGGCAGATGATCAAATTCAAAGATTAAAACTTTAATGGCTATATGGTGGGTTAGATTGGTTATCTCAATAATTTTAATAATAAAAAATGAAATGTACATAGCAAAATAATTAAAACTAGAATTCCGCGATCGTATTACTAATAATATCATAAATGTACATAAAATCTTAACGGCTAATTAAGATTAGGCGGTTTTTCTGTCAAGAGAGTCTTCCTTGCCTGTGAATGATCTGCGTCGATCTATTATGCCTTGTTGGATATGAGGTCAAATTTGCACAAACTTGGTGTACAATAATGTACCCTATTATTTTACTTCACTAAGCGATTAAGTACTGTGGACGAAATTCCAAAAACTATTGCTAATTCTAAAGATTTATTGCTGTCATTGTGGTAGGATTTTGGGCAAATTGTCTGGATTGATATCACTCACCAGACATTTTAACACCAAAAAGCAATAGTTTAGTATCAATCAAGTAAGTATCTGGCGAGTGAGCCATTGTAACAGAGCACAAGGGGCATAACATATTAGTTCTATAATTGTTGGTGCATTGGCGATGTAGGGAATGGTTAATAGTTCTCACAGGGTCACTGTGTATGAGGCTATTTGCCCGATAGCCTACATTATAAAAACATAATTCTACTATAGTTTTGTTTTGATCAAATCCATGAACTATCTACCTGAAATCGTGAGGAGTTTTTATGTCCAGTATATGAATCCAGTTTGCTTTGGGGCAGCGATTAGAATTTGGAGTATTTCCACTATTTTTTTCCTTTAACAAGATAAGGTATTTTTAACCATTAAATTATGTATTGTTTTAGGTTTTTACGGGGAACAATCACCATATAGCAGTGTGGGTTCAACCTATGATTACTTCTCCATGTTCGATACATGGGATGTGAACGCTACTGACGAATACTGCTTCTACAGTAAGTATTGTTATGTTATATTAATATAGCTATATTTTTCTATGACTTTAAATTTAAATGTATTTATTGACTGTATTGATAGTATCTCGAAGACATTCTTTACAGCTTACAAATTAGAGGATTATTTTACGTCACCGCCTAAAAGGTTGAACCCTTTCTAGGCTCATTCCGTCGGCCTTCAGAATTGAAATAGCCTTATGAAGTATTCATAGATAATATAGCCGCTTTAATGAAAAGTAATAATCTAAATTCCAAATATAAGATACGGAACATTCAGATTGCAAACCCGACTTGTTGTACTCGTTTTAGATAATAGTGAAACACAAATTATATACAAAGGCCTCCTATTATTGTTACTTTTAGGAATGTTAACATTCCAAGCAGGTTGATTCAAATATCTGAGGCGCTTTATTTATAAGATCAAATTCACTAGATAAAGTTTCTTCCATAATAAAATTTGATTTCGAATCTCTTCACAATCTACTTCAATTCGATTAGAGTTTGTACGATAAGAGAATATTGATGACTACTGTTTAGATATAATACACTTTAGGAATGCGGAATGCAAATGCTTACTTTTATCTCTAGGAAACAATAAAAAAAAAAAACAAAAACCAAAACTGATAATTGACGTCAGCTCCTTCACCCTTACTTATACGTATAAAGACAAGGCCATAAGTTGGGTGTTGTTGAAGACCAATGTTGGATGAACATTGGCGGGTTGGTTAATATTCCAGAGCCAAGGCGACCAATTCGGCATGCCTAACTATTTTAATTTTGTATACATGTCAACTTCCATCGTCTAAGATATATATTATATTAATAGGCGTATTTGTGTATCAGCTCCGTGTGGTCGCAAGTTGAGCTGTTCTAGCAACGGTAGCTGGCAGAGGAGAACTTTCCAGAGCATGGCGACAAAGTTCGATCTCGGGCAGGCCAACTATTTGAATGTACCAACATCAAGCACCGTCTCCAGCGTGGATTCGCAGGTATTGTAATCGCTGCATCGATATTGTATAGAGACGATTCAATGTTTTTGTTCGATAGTTATCTTGAAAGGAATGGATTGATTGCATGACCGATGACCGAATGTTGTATGTAAGTGAGACAGGTGAGCGGTTAAAACCGGTTAACACCAGTAATTAGTGGCTGAAAGTAGTATTTTACAAATAGTCTTATAATATTATTTCGAATAGTTAGTTCTATTATAAAGTAGTAGTAGGTTTGTTTTTCTTGTGTTGGGCAAAAAAGTAACCTATGTTTCTAAGTTTACTTGGCGGTAGGGCTTTGTGCTAGCCCGCCTGGGTAGGTACCACCCACTCATCAGACATTCTACCGCTAAACAACAATATGCAGTATGTTGTGTTCCGGTTTGAAGGGTGAGTGAGCCAGTGTAACTACAGGCACAGGGGACATTACATCTTAGTTCCCAAGGTTGGTGGCTCATTGACGATGTAAGGAATAGTTAATATTTCTTACAGCGTCATTGTCTATGGGTGACCACTTACCATGAGGTAGCTCATATGCTCGTCCGCCAAACCATTTCAAAAAAATAAAAAAAAAATAAAAATATGTCCTTTCTTAGAGTTCAAGTTTGCCTCATACCAAGTTTCACCAAATTCGGTTATGCGGTTTGCGGTCGTGAAAGAGCGACAGACAGACATAGTTACTTTCACATTTATAATATTAATATAAATTATGACTGGACTGTTGCACTCACTGCAGTTGATAGGCAGATTTTTCATGTTAGTTTAATAAACAGGTGCGCGGTGGGCGATGATTATCGAATATGAAATTAATAATACGTGTTATATATACAACGAATTATATAATTAAGGACTGCTTCGGTCGTACGGGCAACTCATTAATAAAGATAATATTATGATATATTATATATGTCCAATAGAATAAATAATATGGAAATCTACAAGTACTTTTTTTAGAATTGAATCATTACTTTTGGTTTTAGATATAGTAATCTATTTACATAAGAGCTCTATCATGAAGTCTCAGAAATTATAACATCTCCAAACTTGTAATTTGGCAGGTCGATTCCTCATAGGGCGAAGATGTCCTTAGATCCTAATCCGATTCTGAGAAAAATAGTAAAATACAATGCAAATAAGACCGTTTTCGTACATCTATTAAGAAACATTTAAAAACAAACATATGAAAAATATTAGTAAGATTAAAATATCAGAATGTATTAATCTTATAGCTAGACATAACACCAAGGTGTATTTAATAGCTTATTATTTTTTTATCGAATTCACGATATCAGGTACATTTGTATGTTTATCGATATCAATCCTCGTGACGGATCACATGAGTGACCGGCCGCGGTGTTTCGGTCATGTGATCTGATATCGGGCAAATACTGTGATAATTACAATAATTATGTCATTACATTGTTATCTATGTTGTTCTGAGAAGTTATTTGTTGTTATATGTAATTGAATGTTGCTCTGTAACTGTTTTGGCGGTTTTTATTGGAGATCATGAGTTTCGAATTTCGAATTATAAACCTATTCGATGGAGACGGAATTAATTTAAACAAACCTTCGATATATGTTTTCCATGTGATTTGATAAAAACACAACTATGTTGTACGCTGCTAACAGTTCTTGATTAAAATGCCTTTTTATGATAAAAGAGTATTTTACTTAACTACTTCATAAAAGTGAGTGTACAATTTTTTTTTAAACACCGATAGCAGCTTCGTCCATGTTCAAAATGCCATGAATGTCATAGATCAAGCTCTCGACTAATCATATCATGTGAGATCGATGTCAAATTTATATTTGGCGTTTGTCCTCTTGTAGTTGCTATGGACTAAAGAGTTAGGATGGTTGCAGTGTTGTACCAGAAAGTATGCCGTTCGTTCCTATCTCTCTTTAGTCGTGTTGAATGTTGAGAGTTAAGGAATAGATACTGTGTATTATATTTTATATGCAGTTCGCTTCCTTAGGAAAGGACATTGTGTTTGAAATCCGTTAGAAGGATTTAGTATCGTGTTATCGTATTTACTATCGTCTATGTTCTAAACAAATGTCGTAACAGGTTCTAAGTTTGAAAACTTTGTTAGTTAATCTATCTATTTGAGTTATCGAAATTTCCACCATAGGGACCGTTTGTAGAGATTTAGAATTCTAGTCAAATATAAAGCTTCAAGAACGAGTTGTCTGTGATTTTGAAATCCAGTTTGACCATTTAAGGGTATTTTTATTCTTTATTCTAGTATATTAATTTAGGTATATTTTGTAGGTCTTTTTTTAAATAAAGTTGATTGTGTTTTTTTTTTTTTATGAAAAAAGAATCTAAAGTGATTTGTGATTTATAATATCGCTTAGATTTTAAATGAGATAACCCAATTAAAAAAATGAGGTTGTTTTAAGATATAGATTGGAAGATACTACGAGAATTGAAATAGTGTTACATGTCGCAATGTGAATATGTGTGTAACACTCACACATTCACATACACATACTAAAGATATATTATTCTACATTTGAATTTACGGTTATAAGATCTTACGTCTATTTTATATAATCGCGCAATGGTCTGCCCTAAATATAGGGCATTACGTTAACAGTTGGAAAAGGTGCATAGTATAATGCATGATGAGAGTTAAATTTCTAGGTCGTATTTGAGTGTGGCAAACGAATCACCTGATGGTAAGTGGTCACCTCCGCCCATAGATATTGGCAGTATAAGAAATATTAACTAACCCTTTCTTGGGAACTAAGAAATGATGTATCTTGTACCTGTAATTGCCGGAACGCAAAAATATTCAGTATTGTGTGTTTCGCGGTAGAATATGAGGTCTACCCACAACAGAATGGCACAATTGCCTATCAATAAGTGGTAATTCTGAAACGTTATATATGTACAATTCTAGGCACATATAACGTTTCAGAATTAAACGCGTTAAGGCATCGATTTAACACTGTCATATGTCCTTGCGCTCTTTTAATAATGCAAGAATTTCAATTGAAGAACGATACTGTATTTTCACAATAATTGTACACGGCGTGCGTATGACCCAGTATCATTTATAGCCATTTCGTCGTGTCTTTTTGCTCGAAACATCGAGTAACATTACGTTAACTGATTATACAATTATGTAGTTGAATACGTAGCTTGTTCCCAAGAGTATGTACGTTTTTTCTAGAATATTCTAGAAGAGAATCGTAATCAATTCCATCCTTGTACTTTGGAGACAATTTGGAATATCTTTTTGGCTTGATTGCAAATGGAATTAGCAAAAGTGCCCTCGATCTCGACTTAAAGCATTTGTCTTTTGATAATCAATAAGACTTCATTGGAGATTTCGTCGTCTTGTCTAATATCGCTACTCGTAATTTGAAAGCATTTTTTTAGAGGATGATCTTGGTATTTAGTGCATGGAGTACAAAAATCATGTAATGCTATAAACGTATGTCTACGTCATATCGGTTTACTTAATCTTTCGTCATGTATGGCCTCGTTTCGTTTATTTGCAGACGTATTAAATGCCCTCGTCTATTATAGTAATGGAAATATCATGTAACATTCTGTTCTTATAGGTGCATTGTAAGCCTTAGCACCCAAAAAGACTAGAAATAATGTTTTTTTGGGTAAACTTTGTGCATTTGGTCGTGATGAATGGAGCCACGTCTTCTAGACTTCTTAAATTGTTTTGATATAAGGCATCTGTGGCGTAAATAGGAAGGCGATTCGACACAATCTCAACACCCTTAATTAGAACCAAACCATGTCATTTGTTAAGATACAGTTTGTTGTAGGTGTCGTAAAAGTTGTCTTATGGATTTATCAAACTATTGAGTATTTTAGCGCTTCAATTTACTTACCGTAGTACAAAACTAACTTAAGTATTTCGAAGGAGAATCGATGTCAAACAGACCGGCTTTTTGTCATCGAAATCTTTTCCGCCTTTACTTAGACAGGACAAGGCAAACGATTCTGTTACGTGCGGGTTCTCCTCGGTAAAATCTACTTTCAGAATTCACATACTAAAGTTAACGACGTTTCAAAAGTGCTTGTAAAAACCTTTTTTTATGGTATAGGTTGGCGGACGAGCATATGGGCCACTTGATGGTAAGTGGTCACCATCACCAATAGACAACGACAGTGTAAGAAATATTAACTATTCCTTACATCGTCAATGTGCCACCAACTTTGGGAACTAAGATGTTATGTCCCTTGTGCCTGTAGTTACACTGGCGCAATCACCCTTCAAACCGGAACACAACAATACTGAGTACTGTTATTTGGTAGAATAACTGATGAGTGGGTGTTACCCATACGGGCTTGCACAAAGCCCTACTACCAAGTGAATAAAGTATTTTAGATTAATAATTAATGGATGAATATAAAATGATAATTCTTTTTTAGATATACAGCAGCAGTTCAACCAGCGGTACAACAGACAGTTTAGCAAGCTCAACGTCTGTTGTGACTAGACGAGGGAAACTCGGACTGGCTTTGCTTATCACTGTTGCCGAATCTACGGACATGTAAGATTAATATTAATCCTATATCTATACATTTGTGTTTCATAAATTAAACACCTAAATATATCTTGAAATTAATTGGAGTTTTGCACAGTATTTCAAGTTTTCTATGTAATAAGAAAGATTTATTTATAATTATACAGACCTTTATTGATTTTTGTGACGTATATGAATTTGTGTTTTATAAGTGGATTAAAAAAAGACAGGCATTTTATTATCTTCCAGATAATTCGTTTTTCTGTAACGCTAACAATGATATCATGTACGTAAGTTTATTAGTACTAAAGTATCTCCAAATAGACTAAAAATATGTAATGTCTAGACGCCTACTTATTCTTACATCATTCATTAATGCAGCTTCAATATTCATCATAGAATAAGGTCGTTTACCATAACCCAGTTTTATAATGTACGTTATTTGAATAAAGCTTAACGTGATAAACTCGTTTATATCAACGGATTATATATTTGACTAAGGAATATGACTTAATAATTGAAAAAAAAAACGTTTGTTTGTTCGAAATTCGAATAGGGACCTCATTCGCCGTTGCATGGAGCATTCTCCGCAACTCCAGGCGCTGGTGTGTCGGTTGCGTCTCGCGACGTTAGCAGCGGGGACAGGGAACGCCTTCGTATCAACCCTTTACAAAGCTGCCGGAGATGCTGCGAGATGGTAAGCATGATTCGTCGTCTCTTTCTCGTTTTTTCGTCGTCTCTTTCTTTACCTTTTATTTATATACTTTTTTGTTGCTTTTCTTCTGACATGTTTAACAATTGTCGTTCTATTTCAACTCATTTACACAAAAACCTTAATAAATTATATACCTAAACCTTCCTTATGGATACCTCTGTCTATTAGTGAAAACCACATGAAAATCTGTTCAGAGATTTTAGAGTTTATAAAGAACAGACACGAATGGGTTCCTTATGGATACCTCTGTCTATTAGTGAAAACCGCATGAAAATCTGTTCAGAGGTTTTGGAATTTATCACGAACATACAGACGCGAATGGGATACTTTGTTTTATAATATGTAGTGATATATGTGAAAGTGTTTCTTTTAGTTGATATGCTATCACGCCTTAACTGTTAAACATATCGTCACGATATTTGGCACGCAGATAGTTTCATATACGTTGTACAAATTCTTCGAGCGGGTGTATATTTATATTTGTAATGCAAATTGCATAAGAATGAATGTGGAATTCGAAATACGCAATAAAACCTACTTAGGGATTTCTATGTTATATCTTTTAATAGATATCTGTTCGGATTTGGTTCGTGTAATTCACGTGTTAGTTTTTTTGTTATTTCGTCTTATACATTATTAATATGGTATAAATACATTCAATGATATTATGTTTTACGCTGTTACTCATGCTGAGATGGTCCAGTGGTTAGAACGCCTGCAATTCGTCTCATGCTCGGCGGTGAAGGAAAACATCGTGAGGAAACCTGCATGTGTCTAATTTCATCGTAATTCTGTCACATGTGCATTCCACCAACCCGCATTGGGACAACGTGGTAGAATATGTTCCAAGCCCTCTCTTTAATAGGAGAGGAGGCCTTAGCCCAACAGTGGGAAATTTACAGGCTGTTACATTACTTTACTAATTGCGACAAACGCGGAACTTACTGTAGAGTGTCACGCGACATATAAACCGCAACGCAAACCTCGGTTTTAGTCGGCAAATCAAATATTCTGAATTCAATTTAGTTCATAAAAGCACCGTTTAATGCTTATACCGTTTCGGAAAGTAGATTCTAAAGAAAAGAAAAAGCAAGAAAGTCATTAGTTATTCTTTTCCATCGTTTTAGTTGTACATTATAGTGAGGCTAATCTATACAGACATGAACTTTTACTAACAGGGAGTTTTTAATTTAGGAATCAATAACTATAGTTATTAGTGTTATTAGTAGTGTAGGCTACCTTTTCCAATGGAAGGAGAAAAAAGATAAACCAATCGTAGATTTACGTATTTCGTGCGATTTGCAAAAACTGAGCTATATATTATTTTAAATTAACATGGTTATTTTTATTATTAAAGTTATTCATTTCGGGATATTTGCCATGTTTTTTATTTTTGTTCGGTGGAGCTCGATATTTCGACATTATCTACGAATGTCTTGTTCACGAGACTAAACTTATGCTATAATGTGCAACACTTATTTGCCCTTAAATTATTCTTCCAAAATTCCGATAACACTTTCGTTGACATTCCAAACTCAATTTTTTCGTAAAGCCATAGTGAATATAATATTAGATATAGATATATTAGAGATTAATTGATCTCTCATCTAATGATATTGCTCAGTCAATTTGATGTCAAATGTTGTTTATTTGATCTTTTTTCCTATTACGGTTGTGATATAAGTCTTATACTTCTATAATGGATTTGCATTTGTTTTGGACAACTTAACAACAGCTTCAGTGGGTGTCAGTGTCTTTATAGTGGAGTTTATAATAATAGCAATGGCTATGTAAAATGCAATGGACTTGACTCTTGGGTAAAACCCAGGGCCCCAATTACGTATGCATGTCTTGTTAGTAAAGAGAAATAAAAATGTGTTACAACAATTTCGCTCTGCATTAATTCAACTGCTGCAATAATTCTATTTAAAGAGTCATGTTATTTAATCGCTATCCATCACGTGCTCGATTAAGATGTCTCATCCATTTAACAAATGACCGATGTGTTTAAATTGTTGTCGAGTTGATTGTTGTCTTGACTTCTATAAGTTATGGTGAACTGGACGCGAGCCAGAATCGGCGGATGTTAGTTGACCGAAAATTTTACTTGTAATTCTTTTGTTTTGCATACGTGATCAGTTTTTGTAAGCATATGTTGTTACGGTACAATGACTAGGTTTTTATTGAGTATCAATCAAATGGTAGATAGCAAAATTTGTAAATAATCGATTTATATAATTATCATATCAATGTACAATACAAATTGTAAAGGTATCACCAAATTATACGTTAGTCTACGGGAAAAAAAATTACATAATACTATGTTTAAGTTTGAAGGTTGAGTGAGCCAGTACCAGGTACAAGGGACATAACATCTTTTCCCGAAGTTGTTGGCGCATTGGTGATATAAGAAATGGTTGATACGAGTCGAGTCGAGTCATTTACCATTTGCTGAGTGCCTACCTAGATTTAGTAATAAAATATAATGAGGATGTTACAAAATTCGATGTTAATTACAGGTTATCTGATCTGATGTGCGGACCGCGGTTACAACCCGTGTGGTTGGATCTAGTCACGAGCGAACCGCGGGCGGCGAACAAAATCGCGGACACGTTTCTTTCAGATCTATGCTCCGTTCTCGCCGTTGGTGACACGAAGAACACTAATTTGTGAGTATAAATCTAAATTCCATTCATTCATTCAGTTCAGTTCATTCAAAAATCTAAAGTTATATATGTTTTTGGATATAGTGCACAAGCTGAGATGGTCAAGTAGTTTGAACGCGTTCATCTTAATTGATGATGGAATGTAATACTCTTAGCTTCTGGATGTTTTTGAAAATTATTTGTGAGATAAACCCTATCTTATATACTAATATCGTAAGCCGATTTTTGTCCCATAGATTAGGGGACGATATATAGGAAATCGGTTATGATCTATTATTGAAGGACTTCAGCCATAGACGTGCAGAAAAGTAAAGAGAATGCTCGATTGTAATTTATTAGATTATAGCGTATTAACAAAGATTTTATATTAGAGAGCGGAAAATAGTTCGGGCTGGTTATAGAGCGGTACTATGACGGTATAAGAAAAATAATTAAAATCGCATATAATGGGTATATTTGACACTAGTAACTTATTATTATTATTACCGACCTGGGGTAGAATCCAGAAACCCGAGATCTTTGAGCTTATATCAACTACGCCAATGAGTGAACATATATATGTACATATATAATGACTATAATTAGTAATAGTTCTATTAACGTTTCAAAACGCATCGAATGTTCAGGTGTTTCTTTCGTTCTTCAAGATTATGTAAACAAAATACTGGCCATTGACTTCGGTGAAACATCCTACGATATCCAATAATAACATTTCTAAGTTATTTTTAGTTATTCCAAATAACTAGAAATTTCGGATATTTCAGACGTAGACTGGTCGGCAGGTGATAAAAATATTTCGTTAATTTTATAACGGTTGTATTATTGTTAACAAACCGTCCTGCGTTGTTTCACACGCGCCAAAAGTTGTTGCTCCGCCCGCATAGCTTGATGTTATATATAGTCTAATAAATGGCTAATTTCTATAAAAGAATATCTCTAAATTGGAATTGGTTATAGATCTATGAGACAACAATTATTATGATTTTATCCAACGAAGAAGACATATATGAAAATGAAAAAGCTTTGGAAATAAAATTGAAGTGGATATTACCAGTGAAGTCGTGTAATGTTGCGTTATATCTAAAGACATACTTATCAAGAGCTAAATTTGGAGCATAATATATATAGTAGAGCTTTAAGTAATTCCCATGGAGTGTATAAATTTAGTATCGTTATTTTGTAGCATCGACAAATTTCGTTAAATCAATTACTGCCGATTTATACAACCAATAGAAATAGCCCCTATCGCGCCATTTGACGCTATTCGTAGCTATAGATTCTCGCGTCAGAGAAAACAAGTGCATGTAAATCGACGTGTCAAATTGACGAATATACTAGGTCATACGATATTACAAGTTATTGCGTTTGTGTGAAGATCATATTCACATAAGAAACATATACTGATAATTTGGGATAGCGTACTTAATTCGGATGTAATCGGTTTTACGAATTTTGATGCTACATCTAAGTTGTGTCGTACTATATACGCCGATCAGTGGTAAATTTGTCCGTTTTACAAGAATCCTTTGATTATTTATGTATATGCAACATATATGCGTCCTCACGCGTCGAAAAGAAGCACGTCATTAAGTAAACGCACACTAGTAAAGTAGTACGACATTTGAAAATTATCAAGAATTATTGAGCGTAGCTGTTACACACACTAAAATAACTTTACCGTTGGTTTAAGTTTTTACTGCGAAACCAAATATATAAATAATCTAAAGAAGAATCATGCACTTTTAAATAGTTCTTAATACAATATTATTATATTGTTGTTTACTTATGAACTTCCCGTCGTATAGGTGTTAATAAATCTCTTAAAGGAGGCTTTAAACTTGTTTATTATTGATTAGCATTTCCTGATTGAGAGTATATAAAATTATCGATTTACTTTCATTTATTAATTCTAAGATTTTTTAGTTTATTATATCACGCATAATTGACATTAGAAATATTAAAAATTAATGCATAGCTCATATGACCTTTTAAAATGTGTTTCAATGGCGTATAAATTTTGTTTCAGTGAAATGAAAAGAGTGAGATTCAGTGATCAGTTGTCATAATCAATAAAAAAAATATTAGATAACCATTCGAATGAATAATTAATTAAAAAAAAAAGACGAAGCGTATCATAGTTTAATCACTCTACAAATTATAATACGAATCAAATTTTAAATTTGGTCCGTAATAATTTCGTTGTATTTTTTTTCTTTTTAAATCAATAAAAGATTTTAATCAAACCCTCAAACAATCGTTTAATAAACAATTATTAATTTAATGTAAGAGAGATACTACATTGACATTTTGTTGGGCCGCATCCAACATCACCGGTGTGTAACGAGTTCAAATAAAAAGAAAAAAAAATCCGCCTTTGGACCTTTCGCCCGATAATTAGCGACACGTGCGAGTGATGTCAGTGTCAAGTGCAACTTTTTTATTTTTGGCGGTCAATGTGCGTGTGTGTCGTTCTATTTTTAAAATTCGTGTTTACGTGTTTTTCACGTGATCGCCTTTCGCGATTGACGGATACAGACTGTAAATTAGTTGTATAACTTACACGTGGGCGTATAGTAACGATTTGTTAATGTCACAGTTTTGAGCATAGACATTTCGAAATGTCGGAGAAATATTTCGGATCCGTTTCATCAATGTAATTTTCGAATCATTTTTATTTTATCTGAGACGGTTAGATTAATATTATAATGCTGAAGACATGTTGTTATGCTTTTATTTGATTTTATTGAGATTATTTTTTACTGGTATAAAAATGAATGGATTATTTTCCGACAGTTGAAATGATGGAGATGAATGAACGATGAATGAATGGCGAATGGGTGAATGTAACAATTGTGCAATCATTGGTCGCCTATTGCGTAATCGACTTCCATTGAACATTCAGATTCTAATCAAATTAATTTACATAATGGAAAATAAAAACAAGGGCTTAATCCGTACGCTTATGGCAGACGACTAAAAAGCATTCTTGTTACATTAATGAGTACTTCACTCGTAGTAATTTATTATTATATTGTTTCAGTTTTATCAGCACACTTCTAACCTACGTTCTCACACATCATCTCGGCTGGGTGTCTACGGTCAGCCCCTACGATCCCATCGATCCACAGAAGTGTACCTCGGAACAACTTGACACCCGACGGCCGTATAACGCGCTGTGGGCACAGCTAACCGACCTCTGCGGCAGTATTGGCTACCCGCCGCGTTCCGCTAGAACTATCATCACAGGCTCCAAAAACGTCCAGTTCGTCAAAAAACTACTAGCAGTGCTAACTTACTTCGTACGTTGCGGTGACGTCAGAAAGAACGACTTCACGTATCAAGACTGTTTGCTCAACGAACCGAAAATTGTTAATGTGAACAATCAACAAAATTCAGATATAAGCAGGACCACGGAGAGCGTAGAAGTGAATGAGTGTAGTGTCAAAGATAGTTTGAAAGTGCCCTCGTTGAGTAGGAACAGTGGTGTCAGTGTCAGTACGTTAATATCTAGCGAGGTCAGTCTGAAGAAATCGACTACGATGGTCGACTTGAATCAAAAGCTCTCTAGTTCGGATTTCGCGATGGATAGCTGTAGTGGTGAGAGTCAGAATAAAACGTTGAGAAGGCTTCCGACGATGATGACTTCGTTGAAGACCTCGTCTGACTCGAGCCCGAACTTATCGGAGGAATGTGACGCGAAGAAAGTCGTGTTCGTGCTCGGTGATGACGACAAGCTTGTAGGATTGAAGAACAAGTCGAATGGTCGAAAGAGCGTTAAGAAATCGGCCAAGTCCCACGAACCAGACGACGCGAAACATCAAGAAAAGACTGAGAACTGTAGCAATGATTGCGATAAGGACAAGTCGTCGAGGAGTTCCGAGAGCCCGTCAAAGTGCTGCGGGCAGACACTTCAACATTCCAAGCCAATAAAACATTCCGGTTTTAAGTTCGAGTTCGATAAGTACCCACAGATAGTCACTAATTACATGAAGAGCAAGAATTTAGAGATATTAGATAGACACTACATCGGTAAACCGGGTAATCTGAAGCTGGACAACTTCCAGTTCGACCCCACGTTCGTGCCTCCGATACAGGAGGAGAGGTGCGAGGCGTGTTACAAGTGCCAGCTGATGGAGTCCATGCTTCAGACGCCCACCAACGCGTCGGAAATGGAGTACATGAACGACATACCGCGCCATACCGAACCGCAGTTCGCCAAGGAGACGCTAGTCGAGGACACTCATCGGGAGATGTCTCCGAAAACTTTTGTTCGGAAGGTGAAAGAAAACACCATGATTGTGAACATTGACAGCAAGCCTGATGAATGTTCTGGCTATGGTGAAGTCGGTGCAGAGGATAAGAGGAATAAGCCTGTTGATAGAAATAAGCGGTTGGAAGTGAAGCAAGTGATAGAGTTCCCTCTGTCACAAGTGAGTTCGAGCAAGCTTCATACACAAGTGCGATCCGGCTATGAAGCTTCGCTGCTTGGCGGTCTGACCAATAACTACGTACCTGATTTAGTTTTACAAGGTAAGTTAAGGAAGAATGTTTAATAATTGGGAGTCGAGATGGCCTAGTGGTTAGAACGCGTGCATCTTAACCGATGATTGCGGGTTCAAACCCAGGCAAGCACCGCTGATTCATGTGCTTAATTTGTCTTTATAATTCATCTCGTGCTCAGCGGTGAAGGAAAACATCGTGAGGAAACCTGCATGTGACAAATTTCATAGAGATTCTGCCACATGTGTATTCCACCAACCCGCATTGGAACAGCGTGGTGGAATATGTTCCAAAAACCTTCTCCTCGAAGGGAGAGGAGGCCTTTAGCCCAGCAGTGGGAATTTACAGGCTGTTGTTGTTGTTGTTGTTGTTTAATAATTGGATCGTGTTGAGCAGAAATGTTTCAAGCCCACAAAATATAAATATAATTGTTTATATTTTAATACAGAAAAATTAATGTCATGAAATATAATCCTCCTGCCCTTATCCCAATATTATTTGGGGTCGGCGCAGCATGTCTTCTCCTTCTATACTTCTCTGTCAGACGTCATCTCGCAAGTAACATTCTTTCTAACCATATCCTCTTTTACACAGTCCATCCATCGTTTCCTTGGTCGTCCTCTACCTCTATATCCGTCCACATCCACGCTAAAGGCTTTTCTCACAATATGTTCCGATTACATTAAAAATATAGTTATGTATAACAATATGTAACATACTTCGAAACATGTTTTGTGGTCAGTGTTGCTGTTAGAATAATTTTGTACAACACGGTTCATTTCGCGTAAATATTATTTTAAGAAAACTATTTTCTTAAAAGGAAAGGAGTTAGCTGTCAATTGTTAGTAACTTCTGGAACCGCTCCGTTTTTAATATTACAATTTCAAAATGCATATCATCAAATAACAGCTTTTTAATCTCTTCCGCAATAGTTTATATTTAAAATTTGTTTTCTGTTGAAAATATTGACTTCGTCAATGTCATTTTTATTTCCGTGTAAGTACTGAGCAAGCAGGTTTTAATCTAGCGTAAATAAAATAAAATGTTATCAGTCATATGGTTGACGAGCCTCTATCATATGATAACATCATAGTAATCATGTGACGTGTTTAATTAAATACATTCAAGTAGGTTCATTATATTTAAACAGAGAAATACGTAGAGTTGTTTAAACAAATACTTATGTATATGAGCGTCATTATTTCATTATCTACAAATTAATTCGTTACTTAAGATCTATTTTATATTTTCTTGGGAGGGAAATGACTTGATTATATTTTCAATTTTACGTATGGTAACAATGTAACTACGTGTACAACCTTTTTATTACCTTTTAATAAACTAGGTTTTTTTTATAAGAACCAGTATTTTTTCTCTGAAATATAATACAAGATGTATAAATGTAACTTTAAACCTTCTTTCCCAAAAGTGACATTTTGGGGCACAGGTTTTCTTGCCACTGTAACACACGCTTACTGTTACTACACGCTATATTAGAGTCTTTCGGAATATGAATTAAGAAAAGACATTTAATAAAATAACAATTAATAACATTGAATGCTTAAATATATACAAATATGGATTAAAAATAATTACTGTATAAATCTGCATCGCGTAGAATTGTGTCAATAGTGCTAGCAGCATTTCCCCGTTGAATCGCAATACTGATTCTCCGGGCTAAAATTAATTTAATATCAAGTATATATGTATAAAATATAAATATATATAGTAAGTCGTTGATTGTCATGTAGCGCAGTTTAATTTTTTTGTTTTAATTTTTAATAGGAACCGTCGCAAACTCTAACACCTGGGAGGCGGATCTGCGACGGGACCTAGACCTCACATCGTACCTGAACAAAACACTGGATCCGCCGGTCCAGTCCATCGCCATCGTTGGAGACACCAACTCGTGGTACGTATGTTATCTTAAAGCTTTCAGAATTGATATCGGACGATGGTCAAATGTTTTACTAAGGAAGCAATTAGAAATGTATCCTATACCATATATTACGAGTTTATGACAGTTAATTGAAATACAAGTTATATTAGAATTTTATTCAAGATGTGCAGGTTTCCTCAGTGTTTTTATCTTCATCAAATTGATTGTAATTTGGATACTAAAAAGAGGCATTCGTGTTCGTAATATCCTAAAACAAAACTTGCATAGTTTTAATAAAACTGGTGCTTTCGCCCGAGAGTCTGATATTTGTCATTAGAGCAATTTTCGTTATGAAGTTTTCAACTATGCAAAACTTTCCTTAAAAAGTAATGTTTCAGTAACTTTGAAAGTAAACTTCTAAAGAGTAAATTAATTATGGGCTAGACGTTCGCGCTTGATTTATTTATTTTATTTATTTATTTATTTAATGCCACACTGTATACATATCATTACAGGATTGTGCCCCAATTCGATATTACAGCACTTTAAAAAAACAAATTTAATACATCTATCCATGTCATAATAATATATATAATACTAAATTGTATATGATATATTCCAAGCAGCAACTATTGTGAGTTCACTCATACTGCAACAATACAAATCAACTCTGTCTGCTATCGCATTGAGAGTATGTAACGCGGTTCGCCCGGTGGGCACCGCTAGCAACGACGGTCGATGTCTCCGCCACACATATCTATCTGGGGCGCACAGACTCAACTGGCTAAGGACATCAGCGTTATAGACTATACCTCTCAAAACCTTAAAAACATATATTACAAGAACTAGCTCTCTCCTTACCCTTAGTTCATTGTATCCTACCATAAGAGTCGAGATGGCCCAGTGGTTAGAACGCGTGCATCTTAACCGATAGTTGCGGGTTCAAACCCAGGCGAGCACCGCTGATTCATGTGCTTAATTTGTCTTTATAATTCATCTCGTGCTCAGCGGTGAAGGAAAACATCGTGAGGAAACCTGCATGTGACAAATTTCATCGAAATTCTGCCACATGTGCATTCCACCAACCCGCATTGGAACAGCGTGGTGGAATATGTTCCAAACCTTCCCCTCAAAGGGAGAGGAGGCCTTTAGCCCAGCAGTGGGAAATTTACAGGCTGTTACTTTACTTTACTTTTTTATACCTAAGGCAGATAAAGTTGGGTACATCAATGGGTAGTAAGGATACCATACAGCTTCATATATAAATCCTGATTGATGGTATTTGTTTGTGGCGCGTAGGGAGGTGAGTCTGGTGGGGCGCGAGTGTGGCTGCGGCGGCCTGTCGCCTCTCGTGGGCGGCGCGCTTGACGCGCTGCCCGCCATGCGACGCGCGCGCGTGCCTCCACAACAGGCACGTTACACATACACTACGACCTCACACTTATTCATTGCACTGGACATTACTAGCTAGGGTATTTTATTTATGCCATCAGCTCATATTGGTCATATTGGTTCTGTTAGAAATATTAATTCTTATATTGCTAATGCGCTACCAACCTTTGAAACTAATATGTTATGTCTCTTGTTAGCTAGGGTATTTGATGTATGCCATCAGCTCATATTGGTCATATTGGTTCTGTTAGAAATATTAACAATTCCTTATATCGCTAATGCGCCACCAACCTTTGAAACTAATATGTTATGTCTCTTGTTAGCTAGGGTATTTGATGTATGCCATCAGCTCATATTGGTCATATTGGTTCTGTTAGAAATATTAACAATTCCTTATATCGCTAATGCGCCACCAACCTTTGAAACTAATATGTTATGTCTCTTGTTAGCTAGGGTATTTGATGTATGCCATCAGCTCATATTGGTCATATTGGTTCTGTTAGAAATATTAATTCTTATATCGCTAATGCGCCACCAACCTTTGAAACTAATATGTTATGTCTCTTGTACCTGTGCACTGGTTCAGTCAGCCTTCAAACAGGAACACCACAGTGCTTTAGCATTGTTTTAGCAGAATACCTGATGAGTGATTGGTAGCAACCAGACGGTGTTCTATAATACCCTACGACCAAGTCGATAAATCTGGACCAGATAACACACTGTCTCTAAAAGATTGACTATTGTAGTACGAAATAATATAGGTTCCAACTTTTGTCCATTTATTTACTATACTCTTTTTTTGTTAGGAGAACTATCTCACGAATAATTAACATATGTCATATACCATTGCTAGAGCTAGAACAGATCACATGTGTTTGGTATTAAAAAATCTGTTTAAATTAATCGATGTCAATTTTTTTACAGTGTCTCTTGTACCTAGAGAGTAAGCTCCGTGAATTCTGCGTGCTATCGAAAACGTTGGCTGATATGTTGATGTCGACAGACTTCTGCGATATAGCAACGCTCACGAAGTCTCTTAACATCGATGTCAACGACGTTCCGTTGTTACTCGCCGTCGCGACGACACACACTCCGCAAGTAGCGAAGAGATACGGAATCAGCTATAGGTGATAGGAACTCTAACAGTTATGTGCGAGATTATACCTGAGATCAAATTATGCATAGATCAGATTATATAAGAGATTTATTAAAGACAAGTCATTTTATTTCTTCTATATAAAAGCATTACTCTATTAGTAGTAGTAGTTATTTATTAGTAGTATTATAGATCAGATAATCTGTGGAAAGTCTATGCGATTTTTTTTAGATTCGTGCAAAGATTCAATGATTGTTGTCCCTTAATTATCTGTACTAAAAAGTATAGAAATTCGTTTGAATATAAAATATATTATGATCTTGAAAATGAAGAGTTCTTATATTCGCGTTCTAATTATAAAATGTCCAAATGTATGCCTCAATTGTATGTTCAATAATAAGGAATGTTACATATCGTAATTAAGTAATTATTTGTTAATGAACACATTCACAGATTAAAAATAATGCGTACACGTTTAAAAAATGTTGCCTGTATAAATGCTTTATATTATATTTACACAAAATATTAAGCATATATTTATTCGTTGTTTTCGTTACATATTTTTAAAGATAAATATTCTTGAAAATATTTAATTAAATATTTTTTATTATATAATGTAAATTTCTATAAGTCATCTGTGATTGGTTAAAATAAATTACAAAGTGTTGCTATTTTTTATTCTCAATATATATATTATGAACGTTGAGATATTATGGATTCTAAGTCAAATGCAGATTATTTATTAATTTGTATCGTACCAGGTCTTGTGCCTAACAGTATTTAAAAATATCGAACAAAACTCCTTAGAAATAAATATGTTTGTTAATATTCGTTAAATAAATATTTATATATTACACTTTGTTGTTTTTCATCGCTAAACTATTGTATATTTTTAATTTAAAGGTTTATGAAACCTAAGATTTATTTATTAAAAATCAAGTAAATGTATGTACTTTTAATTCTAATAAGTATTATCACATAAATTAATAATTATTATGATATTTGTAAAAGTTTTATAAGTTAAAAAGTTTTTTTATGGTTACAAGTGAAAATGTAATAACTTTTTATGTTAAATTTGTTGTTTAAATTATTGTGTATACATAAAATACTCTAAAACAAAAGTACCTTAACACAACATAATTATATGTTCAGCGCTATTTCAATTGTGATTTAGTTAAAAATATTTTTATACTTAGTCAATGATTAAAATTATATCTTTTTCATATTGAAAACTGTTTTATTATTTATTGATAATTATGATTCCTTTATTCACGAAATATGGCGGAGATGCACCGTTGAACACGACAATCTCACAGTGCTTTAGCATTGTTGCTTTAGGGCAGAATACCTGATGAGTGACTGGTAGCAACCAAACGGTGTTCTAGATTACCCTACCACCAAGTAGATAAATCTGGACCACATAATAACCCATTCTAAAAGCGACAATTGTAGCACGAAATAATATTGATTCTACTTCAATACAACATTAGTCCTTTTGTTTTGGTACGAAATTTTGTCTGGATATCTATCACACGAATAATTAAAATGTACAATTGCTAAAACTAGAACATATCTCATGTGTTTGTTTCACGTTCTCGTTAGTTCACGACAATCTGAATAAAGACCCGAAAATAAAAAAGGCTCCAATACCGCGTGACCTATTGCGACAGTTAGCACTTTATTTCTGTTAATAATTATGATTGAGCGAAGATTTTTTTGTCACCTTTTATATATATGAATGAACATAAGAATAAAGAACATTAAATGCTTAAATATATACAAATATGCACTAAAACTAGTTACTGTATAAGCCTTGACCGCGTGGAATGGTAGCAAGAATGCTATCAGAATTTCCCCGTTGAATCGCAATTTCGATTCTCTGGGATAAAAACGAACCAGCCTTCCTGTCACCAGTGGAGGCAATGAGGCGAGGTGTTATACTTTTGATGAAGCTTTTTGCACCCCTACTCCAAGGGCCAAGCGTTTCGACAGCAAATATGAGATGATAGGAGATGAGAATGACATTTTTTTCGTCTTTCTAGTTGGTGGCGTAATGGAGAAGTCGAGACTGTTCCCACGTCTACCTTTTTACAATAATGCTACTTTTAGGTTTCATTTAAGTAGCAAGGTAGATTGGTAAATAAGTCACACACCAACGCAGTGCCGAGGTTAAGGTAACTTGTGTGTCTTGTGATTGTAGAATTTCCCTTTGAACCGATACACAACGATACTAAGAATTATTGTTCGGTGGCGTACCTGTATGAAAGTGCTTGTATAAAGTTCTACAACACGTTTTAAATTAGAACAATTTTATTTAAATATATTTATGTAATATATTCATTTGGTGAACAACGTAATTCACTTGTTTGAACCTCTAAATAATTTATTAATCTAATTTATTACATATTTAAAGAAACATTGTTAAAAGCATTAAAAAATAATAAGATTGAACCTTGCAATATCTGGGTCGAGCCTCTCTTAGCTAGGAGTTTTAGTTACGTCAATTCATAATGTATTTTAGTAATTAGTGCACCGTCCCGCTGCCATTAGCCAAATTACCTTATTAAGAAAGGTATTCGAGCCAAGCAGATATATTTTATATGAGTAAAATTATGAAACACTATTTAATATTACCTTATAGATAATTTTTTTTCATAGTCTTTTTTTATATTTAGTACATAATCCTCAAGAATACAAGAATCTCACTCACTCACGAATTGGTTTTTGATTTTAAAAGCCAAGGTACAAAAAAACAAAATGGGCTGAAAGGTCTATTAGGCTATACTATTCTTAAAAACATTATAAAAATTTATTAAAAGTCAACAATGAAAATGCTAAAATGTTTATTGTGCTTATTTAAACATTTTTAATCATCAAGGATGGTCGTATTCCTTACGGTAACTTTACTGAATCCTACCAAAATGTCCATGCCTTATGAGTAATGATTCCAAATATCTGGGATTTTTGCGATATATTTATTTCGTTTCTTAATTCTCATCAATTTTAGAACTTAGTTTTACAAATAAATCATTTAATTGAATACGTTTATTCCAATGTAAATACGATTTTTGTAATCGTCTATTAAGAACATTTCGAAATAATAACCTATTAATGATACGTATTGCCTCAGGTAAATGCTGAAGCAGTATGGAGTATACTTTTGTAAAGGATTTTTCGAATCTGGGAATAGATGTTAACCGCTGTGTACGAGGTTCAGTGAGTAAGGTGTGGGTGAAAGCAATTAGCTTTTATGGCAGTGTAAGGTATTTGTTGTTAAGTTGTTATCCCATTGCAAAAATAGTCGCTTATGCAACTTCCTACGTTATTTACTGAATAATCCCTAGTGCATTGGCTCTTTGACATACCAGAATACAGTAAGCATCACATTTTCAATGAGCAAACAGATCGCGCCGTAAAGGATCTCGGGTTTAAACATTTTAGGCCTAAATATCTGCATCTTAGGGTAGAAATCAGGAAAAATTTTGTATCTTTTATTATAATTGGATTGTTACTTATATTGCCAAATATGCAAAAATCAACGTAATCAACGTAGATCAGATCTATCAGACCAATTGAGTTTTAGTTTCGGTCCAAACGGCCTACGATCCCAGATTTCTTGGTTACGAAAAATAACGTTCAGTGAGACCCTGTGACACATCTCAAGGGCGGAAAAATCACTTGGCATAAAAATGGCTCATTTATCTTTTTTAAATTTCTACTATTAAAATATTTTTTGGAACCGGGAATGATAGCTAGTTAAATATAGGTATATTCATTTTATTGCTTACCATTTAATGAGTATTTGCGCTTAATTAGTTACACCATCAATAAAACCAGGACAAATGACACTAAAAGATAATATTCGAATAATCCTTTGTCCCTCGGTTTATCTCGGCGAAATTGCGTAGGCTCACGATGTCTCGAGCCGTTTGTTTAGATTTATGCTCCTAATAGTGACGATGCTATTCACTTAATGTTGGACCTACCCAATAAATACGGGAAACGTTTCGCCCTTTAAAATCACGGACAATTACAAATTTTAGGCTCTCCCTATTTATGGTATAATTTAAAATTGCAACTATACTTTATGAATTTACAATTATATTCGTAGCCATTAAGTGCTATGCAGCTAGTGTGTAAATATGTTTTCAATTTGAATGTAACTGTAGTTTCAGTTCTTTATTAGATAGACTGATTTATTGTTAGTTTTGTCTATGAGCATATTGAGAACTGGTTCGCTCCCATTTTAGGGGTTGGCCATAAAAAGTTGGACTTTGGAATTCAAGCTGGTCTTAATAATTTAAGAACAGTAGTAACGTAGTGTAGGACGTCCTCGGGCACGGTGGTGTGACGACTTACGCAATACGGCTGGCAGGAGCTGGATGCGAGTAGCCCAAGAACGATCTCAGTGGCGTGCAATTGAAGAGGCCTATGTCCAGCAGTGGACGAAAATGGGCTGATGGATTGGATTGGATTGGATTAATAATTTTCATCAAATAAGGGTCAGTAGTCTCGAAGTGCACTTGATAATATTAGTATGGTGTAATGAACTCCACGACTGATAAAGCCGGTGGGACATTATGATCAAATTAAATTTTCTTGGATTACTTGTGTAGACACTTGAATATTTTTATTTTTCTTGGATTTCTTATGTAGACACATGAATATTTATATATTCTTTCATATCAAATAAAATTATTCTACGAGTATACTTACAGTGAGAACACTAACAAAAATAAGATGATTTGTTAACTTGGTTATTGGATATGATTCGTTTTCTTGAGACATTTGATCAAAATAATACGCTGTGTTGGTATTACAATTTTAATATATTTTCATGAATATTAATAATATTTGTATTTATTTTCCTACATAACTTTTGTAAATTATAAAATATGTATGACTATGACGATATTGACCTGATTATTTTGGGCCACGAAGGTTATTCACAAGGGAGGAAACCTATCATCATCAACTACATATATTTTAATTATTAATAATTTTATATGACATTAAAATTTACTTTGAAGTGCCTCTCGGACTCCAGGCTACAAGCTATTCTAGTATTTTGGTAAGCGTCGGTACAATACTCGGTTCAGATTTATCAGTATCGAATTTGATTCAATACATCACATTTACACTATGTAGTTAGGTAGATATGATAGTGATGATTGACGTAATTTGATGAATAAGATCAAAGGGATAGATACATTTTAAAAACAAAACAATAGATGGTCATCTTACACTATATTTTGCTTCAATATAATACATATTCACATTAATTCACTTCGTTACTAAAAATTATCAGATAAAAAATTGAATTTTTTTTATATCCCATCCGGGTACCACTCACTCTTGACACATACTTCCGCCGACTGTAATTAAATTATCGGCACAAGGGACATGACCTCATGGTTCCCTAGGGTTAGCCAGTCATGTCAGTCAGGTCATTTGACCTTTTTGCTAAATTGTTTTGGTAATTATTGAGTTTCAGTTTCTTTTTCTGTGGTTTCAATCGATTATGTGGACGTTACAATCTATTTGTGGCTTTCCATTTTTTAAAATTGTGGAGGTATGGCTTTTATAATATTATCATTTCAATATTTTTCTAGTTCACTGTTTAATACTCGGAATCACGTGATCGTAAAAGCGCCGCGAACTCATATAAATGGAACAGAGACTAAGCGAACATTGTTATATGTCAGAAAATTGGAATGATTTACGACTCTAAGACTTATAAATACTAAAACTACAGTTCTTTAAATATAATCTATTACAGGTTTTTCTGACTGCATTAGGCCACGCCGGTTAATCTTAAGGATTAGCCATTTACATAAGTTAGGAGGCAACACATGTAATCTAGATATATACTGGAATCGTCTCCCTATCGAACTATGATAGTGAGGGATCACTCTCAAAGTCCGATAGGAAATCCGACCGTAAAAAGGTCAGACGTAAGACAAACAACTTTAAGCGCTATCAACATCGTAACTCTAAGTTGCTACAGAGAATTCCTTGACATAAAAACTTACCTTTAATTGACCAGGACAACATTTTTAACAGAAACCTCAGGATCTTTAGCTCACACGTAGTTACTTCTCTAAAGGAAGAAGTAATCATATATTAAAGTGGATGAAGAGATAAGCAATCTTCAATAACCGCAGCGAAATCAAGTTATTCATGCCACGTACCAAAAAAGTCTGTTTTCAATCCCAGCGTTGTTTTTCGTCGCTTATAGACTTTGTTCTTGATCGATTGTTTTTGTTGTCGACAAATGAAAGCAAAAAACCGTACCTAATGGTCTTCGTAATGACCCTTGGGTTTTAGTCGTAATTATAGCAAACCACAGAGGGCGCTCGCGTTATTTCCTAAGTGATTGGCAGCAATGTGTCTATAACGTAATTAACTCTGAAATTACAACTTAACCACAACCAATACCAGGATTGCATTTAATTAAATTTAGTTTGTAGTCTAAAATAATTATTTACATGTAGTACATATCGGATTGTTTGTAAGGCCGGGTTAGTATATAATACTCTGGGGGCGAATAATTTTAAATCAATGCGGCTTTAATATTCTATGTACCTAGATATTCTTTTGATGGTTTTTGTTCCATTGTTTGTCCTTTTAAGAAATAAACCTAAAACAGAAAGGTAAGTATCGTAGCTACTTTGGCTTATTTTACTCAGGGGCCGTGGGGGCCTCGGGTGGCGTTTCGATGGCTCCATAGATTGTCTACACGGATAATCCGCTACTAATAATACTGGTTGTTCCTCCTGTTACTTCTTTTTAATTTGGATCTTTGACATAAAGTAAGATTATGTTTTTGTACATGTGTGTTCTTTGTATGTTAATATAAACATGACCGCGTTTTATCCTTATCCTTAATAACGTATCATCATATCTCAACTCATTTTTGGCATTGTATAGAATATGTTCTATCACAAATCCGCGTTTATACGTTAAATTTTCATTTAATTAATACAAATTTCATTATTCGTCTCACGGATAATAATATATTGGTGGTAGGCCTTTGTACAAGCCCATCTTGGTAGGTACTATCCACTCATCAGTTATTCTACCACCAAATAACAGTACTCAGTATTGTTCTGCCGTCCTAATTGAGACAACCGTAACTGCACAAAACATGATTTCGAAATAATGACGCTTAAAGTTTTTTACCGAAAATTTGGTGTCACTACTATAGTTTAAGAAAAATAAAATATTTTTTTATTCAAGTGGATAGTAATGACCCTCCCCTTTAAAGTAGTATTAATTATTTTGAGATATAATCATTTGTTTATTTTTTAATTAGCAAATAATTTTTATGTGTAGTTAATTTTAATTTTATAATGTTCAATTCCTAAGCATATGTGCCGCATGTGTCGGGGTTACGGTTCTTATATCTAGGAATTGCTGTTACGGTGTTTAACAAATAAACATTTCTAAATATTTACTAGTCATATAAGCGGTAACTTTAATCTTAATTACCAATCAGTAGTAGAAAAAAAATTCAAAAATACATAAAAAAAACTTTAGCAAATTTTCATTATAAGGATTTATGACTAAACATAAATAAAAAACATAAATTTTAGTTTTAAAGGTGGTGTTAGTCATATATTTAGCTAGTAGTAGTAGCTCATATATTTGGCGTCTTTTTTTAAGTCTCTATAACTTGGTCCTTTGTATATTTGTCTTTTAACTTTTAGTATTACGATTTATTCTGTGCTTTCTAATTCTAGTGTCTTTCTCTTGGTTTCGTATTTCCTCTTTTTTCGTTCCATGATCTTTGTTTTGAATATCATGGGATTCTCCTCATCATCTCATCTCATCTCCACATACTCGGTTTTTTTGACCTTGTCGTTGCTTCCTTCCTCAACGCCTAAATATTTTTTTATATAATGTTTTCCTAAATGTTTTTTTGTAAAATAAGTAAGGGCCCCTTTATTATGTAAGTGAATATTTTGAGTTATTTTCCACATTGTTTTTAAAATCAGATTAGCATAATGTGGAAATATTTTCTACACTAATTTTATTTTTTATTTTTCCTGTGTCTTTTGTGTAAGAATTAAGATAACATTAAGCTTAGTCGTTAAAGTATGTGGTCATATCGATCTTGGGACGCCATTTGACGGCAACAAAAATATAATATTTTTATAAACGTAAAACATTTGAAACGAATGGTAATAATGTGCATAACACCAAAACATAAAGGATTTTATACAATACTTACTTTCAAATACTTATAGTCTTATTATTACACTACGTACACTATCACTATCATATCAAATTTGGCTATATTTACCTTTCTTGCGAACTAAAATACAATCATATTAAGCAATTACCTTCAAAATACAACAAAATAATCCAATAAAAATATCTTCTGAATATCCATAGAACTAAGCTAATCTAGATAACAAACATTAACTTATGTTTTCTCGTGCCTCACACATTCAAATAATGCACGCACAACCCACGAAATCTGACGATGCACCGACCGCTAAACAGATATGTAACTCATTCCCTCGCGTCTTAAAACCCATAATATTAATACAAAATATAACAGACGTATAACCGCGTTTACGGTTGTTATATGTAGTAATATTATAAAGAAAAGATATCAAATAGGTTATCGCACCATACATTTGAAAACGGTAAGATCCAATATCCTAGTTTTCAGTAGTAAATAAGTCCGATAATTACTACCATTACAAGGCAAAAGGACCGTAAATTGTTTGTTACTGTTTTTATGTTTAGTATTAGCCTTGCACAATTAATGAACTTGGTTTAGATATCAGCGGTATATCATATTACGGCGTTTATATTTGGTAAACATTTTTAACGAATGATCAAGCTCATTCAAACATTTTAAGCATAACGAACGTAGGCGATCTTACGGTCTTTAAATTTAGGAACAAACATAAAAATATGTAATTACGGCGCTTATGATAAACATTATCTCGGTTTCTGTAAGTTTTATCAAAAACATCACTAAGAAGAGATTGTAGATCTCAACACGCTGATTCCGAATCAATTATTAACTCATTTTTCATAAAAATGTTAGTTACGGTCATCTTAGTTAGGAGGGCAGTGTTGTGTTCCGGTTTTCCGGTGAGTGAGCCAGTGTAACCACAGGCACAAGGGACATAACATTTTAGTTCCTAAGGTTGGTGGTACATTGACGATGTAAGGAGTAGTTAATATTTCTTATAGTTAATATTACAGCGTCATTGTCTGGTTGATGGTGACCACTTACCATCAGGTGACCCATATGCTCGTCCGCCAACCTATGCCATAAAAAAAATATCTTGCAAACACGATCCTTAATGGCAGAGGAGGCCTTATCTCAGAAGTGGGAAATGTAAAGGCTGTTGTTGACTTTACTTTACTTTTTTACAATGTCTTGTTTCCACGAGCCTAAAATGTTTTACACGTGAAAATGACGTGGTGTTATCAAGTACTATATATATATCGCCTAACTAGTAAAGCGACCTGTATGACATTTATAGCTCAAAGAATAGAGTAACATGCTTCAAGCTCTCCTTCATCAATTACTCTATTCATTTGAATATGTATTGGCGAAGGTTATTCAGGGCGTTTGTAGAAAGACGCCCTTTATCAATGACTAGACTGTAAATTAAATGGCTAATTAAGCTGCGACATATACATGTAATATAATGCGACGATAAATATTTTTGCAGTTTGATAGATTCTAGATACAAAAAACAAACACTTTATATTTGCAGTATTATACTTACAGTTGAACGTTTAAAGTGTGTTTGCACAATACCATTCGCCATGAAATTGTCATTATGTTTGGGAGTTGCCCGCAATCTACCCGAAACAGGTCACCATTTAAACGCACAAAGGGTGCGACCTATTTAGGGGTTACGCTCGACTTAAGGTATTGCAATATTTATGGTGTTAAGTTAAATTGATTTGACACAAAGATATAAAGCATACGGCCATGAGTATGACAATTAATTTGATTAATGAGGATTACACAAAGGAAACCAAAATATACCTTTTTTCTTTGATGTAGAGTTATACAAGATTATGTTGATTAATCTAAAGTTATTACGTTTTGGAAAGTACAAGTAATTTGTACATTATTGAAGATTTTCTTTAGAAGTTTGAAAATCAACAATTAATTCTTTTACTAGTTTTTATAATTTACAAGAAACCTTTCTGTCAATATTTTTTTTATTCATTTAAATTAAGTACATTATCAGATCCAAGCAAAGGTATTGATTTTTTCTGCCTAATAATGTTTTGAGGAATGTAGGTCTGTATTTTGTTAGTGACAGTCTTCTCAACCAAAATGTGACAGACGCGGGATGGAGAATTTAATATTTCACGAGGCGGCCAGCTTTATGCTTTATGAAAATTGTTCTCCTGCAACTGTGAACTCGTTATGAGGTTTCATACAGTATTAGGAGCCATATTAAATCATTATAGAAGCAATTCTAAATTGTTGTCATATAAGAACGCAACCTTATTTGTTTAGATATTGACAACTTTTATATGTACATAGGTATTCTTATTTTAATATTATTAACATGTAAGCTTGTAACCTTTTGTTCTAATAATATACGAGTACGTTCTAAGTAATCGATTATTTATTTCCACCGAGAAAATCAACAAAAATAGGTATTAATAAATTTAATTTGGCTTGGCAGGAAATACGCTTGAATTCATCAAAGAATATAATTTTGTTATTTGTGGTTTATTTAATTTCCATTATGTATCGCAAAATGTTCGACATATTTGGGAAAGACTACGGTTTCGACGTGGACTCAAAAATAATATACAATAAATATATAATTATATAAAAAATATTTATTTAACAGAGCAATATATAAATGAATATGCTTAGTTAGTCTAATCAAGTATTTGCAAATATTTTTTCCTGGATGATACCAGTAAGCTGGTATTTTGTAGTTGTCAGGGCTTTAAATGGTAGAAGATTTAATGAGGTCGCAATTTGAGCACAAACTTCCGAATGTAATTGTTCATCCTGTTAATTTTAGTAACAGTTCCAAACAGGTTGAAAGGAGCTTCTTTTGGAAACAAACTTCATGATGTTTCCTTGTTAGAAAAGTAATTAAGCCTCCTTAATTTTAATGTAAAGGCACGCTATAACAATATTAGGCACGTATATTAGAGAGTGGTGTATAGATCTTATTTACCAAGAGACGTTGGCTTGTTTTTGGTTATGATATAAATATAGAAGCTTATAAAGTTGTTTTATATACCTAATCAATTAATCATTTTTAATATTTTCAACTGTTATGAAGTAAAATTAAGATACAATGTATTACATATTTTTAAAATCTTTCCTTCCGCATCAGTGAAACGCCATATTTTTTTAATAAAATTAATTATTTTTAGGGAACACAGCTTGCATTTAATTTCGGAAAAGGTATTAGAACTATTGATTGATGATATTTAATTAGTATTTTTTAAATATAAATTTGTTAACAATATGTTTGGTATTTTTAGGCTTTACTAGCTAATAGCGAAAGCAAAACTAACTTTTATTATCTACAGAAACGGAACTCGCTGATTCCTTAGACGTTCCATAGGATTTATATAATGTTGTCTTACGTTAGTGTACAATCGAATTTAATTTTGTGCTCATATGTTTTGTTGTGACTCTGATTAGTGCGTGAAAACGTAAGAGACTTACTTTCAAATTTGTAACAAATATACGTAAATGTATAGCAGTTATCAAACCAAATCAAATCAAATCAAAACAATTTTATTTAAATAAACTTCAGAATGGAACGTTTTTCAATCTTCCATATTTTAATACTACCACTGGTATGGAAAGCAGCCTTCAGTGAAAAGAAACGGCAAGAAACTCACAGTTATATATTAGTTTATACATATATATATACTTATTTTGTTGTCACAAATGCTCCGTGTTTAAAGTTAACTAGTTGCATTGTGTGGTTAATCGAACGCCCTGAGGTGAAGCCGATAATAGAGATTTTATTATTTTATCTCCGCTCCTACTTTCTTGATAAATTGTTATTTATATTACTAATAATATGTTAAGCTTTTATGGATTTTATTAAAACGATTCCAATGCGATTGTAAAGTGTGAATATAATAAAATTTACTTTAAGTAACAATTATATGCTTTTTTTTATAGAATATGTAGGTAACGTACAAATGGGCCATTGATGGTAAGTGGTTACCAATGTCGATAGATAATGGTATTATAAGTAATATTAACGCTTTCTTCGTGGCTAATGTACCACCAATCGTCTGAACTAAGACTTTTTGTGCATTGTGCAGTTACACTGGTTCACTCATTCTTTAAACCGGAATTCAACAAGATTGGGTATTGCTGTTTTGTGACAGTTTATATGATGAGTGGGTAGTACCGGCTGGTACAAAGCCATAATACCAAGGAAAATAAGTTTTTAGCCCAGAGGATCGGAATTGCGATTCAACGGGGAAATGCTGCCTGCTTTGTTTCTACGTATAACTCATATATTAAGAGATTAGAGAGATGATTATTAGTAAGCATTACATATATGTAAGGTTATATATTCACAGCGATTTATTTCAATATAATTCAATCAGTTAAACAGTGTATATATATGAACTTCATTTATTTATAAAAAAAATCTATAGAAGTAGACATTTGTTTTATTGCGATAAATATAATTTACTTAAGTAATTTCTCAGGGAAATTTTCTCGTCAGTGGGTGAAATTGTACTTTCCTCTTAGTCCGCTGCTTTCACGTTAATCCACATATCCGATTTGTAATTGATAGGACGCTCACTTATCGTAATGAGGCCCGAGAGGGATCCGGAATGGCGCTTGTTTATATTGCTGGCAGAAAAATTTACACAACATTTATTTATGAACATTTCAATTAAATTGATGTATTCATTTAGCATAATTTTCATTTCGAAAATTTCGTTATTTATTTATAATCGCACGGAGGCAAAACTACAGAATTTGTTTATTTACGATATTACATTAGAAACTTCTAATATTATCAGTGTTTCTTTACTATATTGGTCGCGTATTATATTCAAAAACCTTCCTCTCAAATCATACAATCTATTAAAAAAAAACTTTTTTTTTTAAATAGATTGAATAGATTAAAATTTGAATCACAGATATAAGCATTCATAAGGACAGACAGCGCTAAGCGACTTTGCTTTACACTGTGTAATGATGATACAAAACTGTATACATATCATTACAGGACATGGTTGTCCCAATTCGATATTACAACACGTTAAATAATAATTAAAATAAGTCTCTACCTTACATAAATCCAGATGGCAACCCTTGTGAGATCACTTCGAGCTCGTTACTTCGTGCGCACTTGAATTTGACAAAAAAGTTATTATTGTAGCCTACGTCACGCTGTTATTACATCAGCTATCTCTCAGTGAAATCGGTCAAAATTGATACAGCCTTTCCAGTAATTTGTAATCAACAACAGAAAAAAGCATTTAAAAACATCCTGAGATTTAGGTATGAGATGTATCTACCTATGTATTCATTAAAAAGCACTTATTTTAATATTTTAAACAGACAATCCAGTTTTATTATATGTATAGATGTAATATCCATAGTAATATTATGAAAGTTATTATGTCTGTAATTATGTATATTTCAGGGTGAAACCGAAATTTTTAAACCGAAAGTTTCGTATAAAACAATTTAAACTCAAATTGACAATCAAATTTATATTGATCTGGCCGTCTCTGCAAGAATCTTTTATAAAATATCATAAAAATTTTATATCTAAAGTAGTTAACAGAATTACGATTAAATATTGGTGAGCTAAGACGTGAGGTGAATTGAAGCGCTAACTATAAGCTCGTAACAACTAATAGCAAGCTCATTACATCTCATTAATTAGTAAGTGAATTTGAACGATATTCATTATAAATAATGATACATCTATAATATTTTATGGAACATGAAATCAGACTATCTGGACTCTAATTGAGTTGCCATATAAAAAAACGATTCTGTCAAAATTACCAATTTAATCTGTTTTGCGATTATTGACATAAGTTTTTGTAATTGATAGGATGCGTTTTTAAAGGCACAATCCGTCTTGAGTTATGCAACACATTTATTTATTTTACAAATAATTTTATATAGAAGGAATTAATCTTTACAATCATATATGAATCGTGTATTTACTGGAATGAGTAAATTCTAATTATAAATAATTCTGATTTTTTTATCTATGCATTTTTTTTAGGATTTACAGATTTAAATTAAATATAAATAAGGGTTTACGTAAGAAGAATTGAAGCGTTAACAATAAAGAACATGTTTTGTTTGAAACGGGTTCATTGGTTTCACTGATACGTTCAAAGCGTGCTATTGACGTTTCAATTACGAGGATATAGTTTTGAAACTGAGAAATAGAATGTTTTGTTTTAATAATTAGTCGTCTTTATCGTTTATAAAAGTTTTATATCATTATTTACTGTTCGTATACATGTTTTTCACGTTGAATTAATTAATTTTTATTGAAATATATTTAAACAATATAATTTAAATAGCATTATTAGTATGCTGAGATGGCAAAGTGGTTAGAACCCATGATTGTGGGTTCAAACCCAGGCAAGCACCACTATATTTATATTTGCCTAATTTGTGTTTATAATTCATCTCGTGCTCGGCGATGTAGGAAAACATCGTGAGGAAACCTGCGTGTGTCTAATTTCATCGAAATTCTGCCACATGTGCATTCCACCAACCCGCATTGGAACAGCGTGGTGGAATGTCCCAAACCCTCTCCTTAATGGGAGAGGAGGCCTTATCTCAGCAGTGGGAAATGTACAGGCAGTTACTTTACTTTTTTTTAGCATTATTAGTAGTCTTTAATATTATTCGTCTCACATGCACACGGACACATTTTGTAATCACGAACGTCACATATATAATTTGACATGAAGGGGCTAGCCTGAGTATATATATAATTTGTTTTAAAATAAAAGTAAAAGAACGACTTGAATTAAATAGAACACAAACAAATGACGATGATAAATGACTTTATTACTTTGGCTAGAGTATAAAGCAAACTCTGCCAGGTAGGTAACACTTACGATCTATGTTTTCATTCTATCGCTAAACAAAAAATACCTTTTTAAATGTATTCATCCGTATTATCAGTTTTAAATAATGACTGTTTATATATTGCATATAATGACTGATTTACACTGGTAGGAAGATTATTAGGGTGGTTAAAATTTTTTGTTACATATTGACTAGACTTAAGGGCATTGTGCCTGAACGATTCTTTTTTAATAATATTAAATTATTGAAGTTTAATTAACTTAAAGAGTTAAGTCTTAAATAAAGACTAAACGCCTAATTAAAACTAAATAGTATAGACTGTGAAGAGATCGTAAAATGCGGCGAACACACCCGTTAATTGCTCGAGGGCGAGATAAGTATCTATCGTATTTTATTGTATCAAATACAGCATTCAGTTTCGAGTAAATTTCTCTTTAAAAGGTTAATATTTGTATGTTTACAAATGTTTATGAATATGGGATGTTTTACTCTGATTGACATAATTATTTAGGTTATTTGTGAGATTATTGGTAGAAGAAAAAATATCTGCATAAGGATTGTATCGAAATTACTTTAAATTTTTTTTTTAATTTTTAAATTTACTAACTTTTTAATATGGCATAGTTAAATTTGGTGTGAGGTCACTTAACAAAAACTCGGTAGAATAATTAAATATGTATCTAATCAAAATATTCTTTATTGAGCATGTTTAGATCATCATGTTATAGTATTGAATTAAATGTAAAGATAAAATTAACAAAAAAACCCATGCTGAGTTTATTTCGTTGGTTCCTCTCAAGTCAGGGTATGTTCTTTTCCGAACCGGTGGTAGTGTATAATTTCACTATGAATAAGTAATTGTAATACTTCTATGTTGAATAAAGGATTGAAAATAAGAATAAGTTTATTCAATCATATTTTGAAAATCGTTTGATTTATCTTGTATAAATAAATTGAATAAAACCTTTCAATCTTTTAAAGTTAAATTAAGTGGAAACTTCCTTGTATACGCCATTGAACGTCCTTCCATCTGGAACAACTAACTAATTGTCTATGTAAAATACATTATTTTTGTAATTGAATCCTTAATACTTTGGATGTCGTCTATAAAATCTTATGATTGGCTTGAAACAGTCTGAAACACGTAATTAGATATTCTGTAAAGCTTTTTTGGTAATAATAGTAATTTCACTCCAACTTACAGGCGCTTGGTAATCACAAAATTACGTTTATTTCATTATAGAGAGCGGTCATTCTTGATACATGTAGAATTGTATTGTCTTAATTAAACAATTCTACGCGTATTCTCATTCTCTATATTGAAAAAATTAAAATAATAATATAATAATAATAATAACATCTAAAGAACACACGGTAGCGTATCACAGTAAGTTCGTTTTTATCATTTTATAATCTGATCGAGCCACGCGTGTCAAACTTGTTTCTTAGATAGCTTTTCCGACGTCTGGCAAACAAGTTTGAGAAAGAATGGATTACTCTCAGTTTGCGATATTATTTTTTAACATGATTTATTTCTATGAAAAAAAAAAACATTTTCCCTTTTGTATACGAAGAAAACTTTAAAATGTTATAATTGGTTTTATTTTTTTAACTCAAGTTACATCAACTTTTAAGTGCCTATTAAGTTTACAGCCTTACGCCTTAAGGCATTCCAGAGTTTCTTTTGTTGACATAAAATCTAAGTGTACTTTTTTAATTTCTTTTTGTACGGTCCGTATTCTACATTAAAATAAACTTTGACTAAAAACGTGATTTTTAAGGAATATCCTCTAAACGCCTATAGTCTGGCACGGTGACCTGTCTTTAAAAGTATTTTAGTCGTCACCCTATTTTATATATACCCAACAATTAAGGCATGAGACCTTAATCTGATTGTAGGTTGTTGCAATCGGCAACTTGTTGTTATATTCGAGAAGGAATAGCCCCGAGCGTATTCACTTAGACTTCAGCCGTTTTCTAATTATGCCATTCGAGGAACCTTTTACAGGACATTGGGTGGGTATGGCTGTTGGACTACAGTGAAAGAGTGCGATTATTTTACTCCTCAATAACTTCTTTCTAGCAGTAGTCTTACGTCGTGGTTGCTTTCTGCTGTCATTAAATAAAATGTGCAAGTGAGATCGTCACCCCTATAAATTTACAGAAACTCATTCTACATTTATCTGAGTTGTCATTCATGAAACACACCACACCACTCAGACTTGTGCTGCCTTTCGCTACATATTGCAGTAATTAGTTTCGATTGACTCCTATCATGTTGGAATGGTAATTGGACTTCACTGGGTATGTAAAACAAACATATGGCCTAATTGCTATATCAGTACCAAAGCGTGTTTCTGTCTATTAGTTTTCGAGCTTAGAAATATATTATACTATATTTGGTAAATAGAAGTTATTAAAATGTTTTCTTGTAACAGTCCAATATCTTCGATCACCTTCCTAAATTATGCAAATATGATAAATATATGCCTTAATTATACAATAATTGCTCAAAACGCAAAAACGTAAGTGCCATAAAATGTATATAAGCACAAAATATATTTACAGTCTCTTTCATACTCTATCTGAACGCAGAAAAAATTGAAATATCCACATACGTATAACTCTCGAATTGATCATATCACTCGAGAGGGAAACAGAGAAAATAGGAATATAAAACAGCAAATTATATTCTTAAAAGATTTTTATGTATAATGAAAAAATACTTTGAATTCCGTCGCATCTGAACAAAAAAATTATCAAAGGTTCATTGAAGCTGTCGATTTCAAAAGAACTGGGAACGAAAGAGTTAAATTGTTAAAAGCTACGCGAAACTTCATTTGAGTTAAAGTGCACTCATTAAGAAACCTCGAACAAAGAGAAAGGTTGAAATTGTTCGAATTCGTCTTGATACTTTATTATATGAAACTTATTCATTAAAATCAAATGTATTTAAATATTAATAACCTATTAATGGAATACTTTATAATCAATTTTTGTCTGTCTGTCTGTCTGTCTGTTTGTGTCGGTAATCACTGGAACGGTGGGACCGATTTTGACGACACTTTCACTGGAAGATAACTGATATAATAGGGTGTAACTTAGGCTACAATATACAAAGTAACCCTATATATATTTTTGTTAAATTTAAAAGCGTACAAGGTCGCGGGCACAGCTAGTACTGAATATAATATGTATCTTTATGCTTGAATGTGGCATTAATAAAAATCTTGCATCTTTGTCGCACTTAAACAAATTGAATAAGTATTATTTCTTTTCTAGTGCTATTCCGGTCTATTCTTATAGTATTGATTTATAATCAAAGAACAAACCTCTACCAATATCCTTTTCTTTCACCTCGTTTTCAGTGATTGCGTAGTTTATCGAAGATTTCTTTCAATGACTTTTAGTTTTTTCAAATTATTTTTTTTTTTACACAAAGACTGACCTAATATTCATTGGCATACTAAATACTGCTGATTTTACGCCTACTTGATCGAACTTTGAAGATGTCGAATTTTCGACAAGAATGACAGCTCTCGACGAGCGGAACTTTAGCCGTTGACAAGTCATGAATCTGAACGTGATAATACTCCGATGAATAATGATTAGTTCTTAATTCGATGAAGGAATGAGCTGAAAGGATGTATTTCAGAAAATTTTACCTCACTTTGATTTTGTTGTCCTACGCACAGTGATAATATTATGATCTGTAAGCGTAGGATAGTTTACGTTTCGAAATAATCGTAAAATTTCCTAATTTTAGGTAAGTATGAGAGATATCTTGTAATTTCTTCAAGAATCAAGAATTGTCTTTTAATATGATTACTGTGCTGATACTTAATTATTCTCACGATGTTTATTTTCCTCAAAACCAAAACCTTCTCCTCAAAGGGAGTGGAGGCATTAGCGGAGCAATGGGAAATTAACAGGCTGTTGTTGTTGTTGTTTATTTTCACTACCTAGCCATGAAATGAATTATAAATTATTAATTAAGTACAGGAAATTTTTATCTTGTCCCAGTTGAGGCATAAACTTTTTTATTAGGCCATCTTGGAGTAGAATGAAATACAAAGGTGTCTAACTAAAAGAAATCATTTCTATATTATTTCCCAATTTACAAAGTATATTATCATCGTAATTGGAATGTCAATAACACGCTTACAACTTATCAGTGGCATCAATGAACTGCTTCTAAACCTCTTTATCCCATTCTTTATTGTTAACGCTTCAATTTACCTGACCCAAACCTCTGTCTATCATTGTAGGTACGCTAAAAGATCTTTGTTTAATTGATGGAAAATTTTAAGATATGCTGATATGTTTGTATTTCATATTTTCGGTGTCTCCACATTGTTTCTACGTTCATTTCAGTTAATTCCTGTCGTTATAGTTTTTTTTTTAATATAAATATATGACTGAAGGTAGGTGATGCTAGGTGACAATTACCGCCAATATTAATTAGGAGGGAAGGAATCATTAAGGTATAGATTTAAAGAAATTCAGATATTGACTGTTGCTTCTCAATACATATTTTGTAATGTTTTGTATGTACGGAAAAATATTAATGTTTTTATGAGAAAATGTGATTCTCATAACATTGCTACAAGGAACGAACACAATCTTGTTACTCCTGTTACTCGACCGCATAGAGTTACTAACTCTTTTGTGGCAATGTATACGCTTCTACAACAGGATCCCAGAAAGCGTTCAAAATGCTTCTGTTGCCAAATTTAAAAAAAATTGTTAAGGAACGCTTGTGTGCAAAAGGTTACTATACAATTAGCGAGTTTATGTTTGATAGCACACCTTGGGAATGAAACGATCGCCTCCTGGCTATTTCTAATCATATACTACTATATCTAATCTGTATCTTATTAATTTGACAAAAAAAAAATAACAAAAAAAAAGACCCGCTGAGTTTCTTATGCCGGTTCTTCTCAGGTCAGGGTGTTCCTTTTTCCGATCCGATGGTAGTATTTATTTGACAATCAATAAGTAAGTGTAATGCTTCAATATTGAATAAAGGAGTTTGAGTTTGAAAAAATTAGTAATATAAGACATAATAAACTACAATGTAACATCGAAACTAAGATGTTATGTAGACAGAGGTAAGTAGAAAAAATACTGGGAGGGTTCAACTTCTTTTAAATGTTACTCGTGTCAAAATTACAATTTTTGAAGATTGAATGTATAATATGTAAATAGAAAATGTTAAAAAAATATTTTCATATTCTATAATTTATTATTCCAATTTTGTATAATGTATAGTAATGAAAAAAAAAAGAAAAGTGGGACTCAAGAGGGATAGCCGGCCTCATTACGATAATGGTGCGTCCTATCGTATCGTATCGATTACAGAATGTATATTTACGGATCACCGTGAAATAAGTGGAATTGTATTTTACAGAATCAATTATTATGTTGCCATTTATAAAAAAAAAATCTAAAAGTTACAACTATTTGCGTTGTATCGTATCATATCATGATTTATTGTCAATTGGGCTTATAGTTTCGGAAAACTCGTGATGATGCTGTATCGTTTATGAATAACATTAAAGCAATTAGTAAAGAAAGTTCGAGAGTACTTTTAAAGTCCCTATTAGGTGACCAGACTAAGTTACACGGTAGCAAAGAACCACTGATTTCGTCCAACAGTGGAATCAATCGGAAACGATTAGAATGAAATATAAAGACTACGTTATTTGTGATAACATAAATTGATTTATTAGATACTAGTAGTCGACCGCATGCTCGCTCGCGTTACGGTGTTGGTTGTTATGTGTTAGGCAAAAAAAGTAATCTGTGTCCTTTCTTGGAGTACATGTTTGCTTCATTCTAATGTTGTCTTAAATTTTCGCGATTGTTACACATTAAAATAAAACTAGTTATAACGGATTTGAATCGCGTATATTAATTATTATGAGTCTACCCGTGACCTCGAACGCTGTCAAGTGCTCGATAAGTCGGGATGTTAAAAATAATATAATATACGCGATTCAAATCCGTTATAACTAGTTTTATTTCAATGCTTCATACTAAATTTCGTGAAATTCGGTTCATCTTTTTGTCACGAAAGAGCGACAGACAAAATTACTTCCACATTTATTATATTAATATAAATAACAAAGCCGTTGGAACCGTTGTAACGAATGACATAAAAGGGTTAATATATTAATAGTATAAATAACAATTTATCAAGGGTAAAGGTAGCGGAGATAAAACGATATAATGACGCTATTATCGGCTTCACCTCAGGGCGTGTTCGATTAACCACACAATGCATATTGTAACGTTAAAATACGGGCCAATCATGACAACATAATCCTATTTTAATAAAAATATGTTCATACAATATTCGTAATTAATTATTATTATGAGATCACGAATTTAATTTCACACGTTTTATTTTCAAGCTCAAGTGGTTGAATGAAGTTTGTTATGAAGATTCTTCGAACGTTTAGAAAATACATTTACATACAATATATCTATTGATATATTAAGAAAACTAAACAATTGAAAATAACACTAAAATGTCATGTTTGAAGGATTAATTTCATAAAGTAACGATTGATGTATAGAAATTAAATAGAAATGTGTATTCTCTTTGAAAACTAGGACACATTGTTTCGGTAATAATGTATAACTTGTTTATATCACCCTGTTTTATTTATTTAGGGGTAGCAAAAATTAATGAGCCTTTCCGTAAGAAATATGTAAAGCCAAAATGGTTTTAACAATAAATTATTATTAATTTCCTTTGGCAGTTATTGTGGAAATTATGGACCTTTGTTTCATGGATAAAATTAGATTTTAAATTGAAGACATCCATTCTGGAATGTTTTCAACCGACTTCCAAAAGGAGGAGGTTATCAATTCGTCTGTATTTTTTTTTTTTTTTTTTTTTTTTATGTTTGTTACCTCATAACTTTTCACTGAGTGGACCGATTTTGATAATTTTTTTTTTGTTTGAAAGGTAGTGCTTCCCGTGGGGTCCCATTTTTTTTATTTTTTTTCCGATGATGGTATCCATGTGAAAACGACATAAGTCTTAAAGTTGCATTACGTATATGCGCGACAAATAGGTGAATAACTGAAAATCACGTTAACCAATTTTGATAATTCTTTTTTTATTATAAAATATATACTTCAAGGGTAATTTGGTGAAAGTTTGGTAAGTTTCTGAGCACAGGATCCATGACAAAGTAACGGAACGGAAGGGAACGGAACAATTCTGAGGAGCACGTTAGCGATACTCGGTCGAATCTTTTATTTATTGGTTATTTGGATATTTGAGTCACCTTCCGTAATGTGGTTATGTTTATGTAATTATCATAGTCGAATATTATAATCAACTAGCTACCCACCCCGGCTTCGCACGGGTGCAATACTGATACTAAATATACTACAGAATTTGTTTATATACGACATCACATCGCAAACTTCTAAAATTATCAGTGTTTCTTTACTATATTGTTCATGTATTATATACACAAACCTTCCTCTTGAATCACACTATCTTTTAAAAAAAACCGCATCAAAATCCGTTGCGTAGATTTAAAGATATAGGGACAGAGAAAGCGACTTTGTTTTATACTATGTAGTGATGGAACTCCTATACGGCGCGCAGTTAGGGTGCGATATGGGGCAGAATTTCTTACTATATTTAATCTAAGTTTGTGTATGTGATGTGATGTCATATGATGTACGAAATATAGTTGGTCTTTTTCAAAGTTTTTTTGCTGAGTTCGATTACAGCTCTTTCGAGGGATCCATGTAGCTTACGCCGCGTGACGTATTAAATCCGCATTTTCGAAAGTCTATTTTTGCTTTATTCGCAAGTTTCCTTTAAAAATTGTCCTCGAAGTAGTTTCTGACTCATATAAACGGAACGCTTAATCTATCCATATTAAAAAAAATTAGTTAGTCAACATCAGCTTCACTTAAAATCAAAAAATAAATAAAATTTTAACAAAAAGAAAAACCGACTTCAAACAAAACACTATTTTAAAACAAATGAATATGCACGAAAAAGTAAGAAAAATAATTGCGTATTCAACATATTTTTTAGAGTCTTCCTAAGTTAAATGAAATGAAAAATATTAGACTACTTAAAAGTCGATTAACGATTATATCATGTAGTTATAATTATTGTTATATTTGGAGTCGGTGTCAGCCAATAAAACCCTACAGTATATCTATCAAAAAACATTACGAGAATACTTTAACAAATATGTTTTTTACAAATTACCTTTTACACAATAATATACTGGATCAATCAAGGGGCTCTTATCGCTTCTTTCTTTTGATTGTTGGGGCAAGGGCACCGTGGCTGACACCGGCTCCAAATATACCAATAACTATAACTACATGATATAATCGTTAATCGACTTTTAAGTAGTCTAATATTTTTCATTTCATTTAACTTAGGAAGACTCTAAAAAATATGTTGAATACGCAATTATTTTTCTTACTTTTTCGTGCATATTCATTTGTTTTAAAATAGTGTTTTGTTTGAAGTCGGTTTTTCTTTTTGTTAAAATTTTATATATAAACAAAACTCAATGAAACGTTTCTTTTTGTCTGATAATTTTATATTTATGTAATTCAATTTATATTACATTTTAATGTCAGATATTATTTATGAAATATTATTAATATAAATAGAGATCAAAACTGAGTAATATGATATTTTATAAATGTATTTTCGAAACATTTCGAAATAGTTTCTCTGAAAACTTAGAACTGCGTAGTTCATTAATATGAAAATCATAAAAAGGCTTACGTAACGACTTTGTATCAAATTGTTATATCTTTATTTTACGATCTAGCTGTGTGTATGAATTCATAATTTCTTTTAAAAAATGTAACAAAGTTAAATCTAAATTGAATATGCTCCTACATTGCATATATCTTTATTAGGTTAAAAATGAAATGCAATAAAAATCTGGTATAAACCAGTTCTCGTCAGTTTTATTAAATTAATTGGCACGTACAGTCAACAAAACACTATTATATACTAATACAAATCCAATATACTGAATTAGCTGATAACGGTTACATCGCTCATTGGTTACAAACATGTATAACCAATATATATAGGTATCTAACAAACATATAAATCCAGCAATACATGTTTTAGAAAGGGGTAGTTTTTTGTATCTAACCCAATTAGATTTACGTACGGAGAATTTTGTACTGAACCCAGTAATCTTTAGTATCCTTTTGTTTGTTTAATATGCCATAAATACGTACGGTATATATCCGACCCTACTTAGCGGTGTGTACACTGAGGTGAGGGTGGCGTGCGATCGATTCATTAAACAGGTGTTTGTTGAGGACGGGTCGGAGCATAGTAAGGTTTTGGGGCTTATCAACGAACACAAAACGTGCAGAATCGCGGAATTGAATTCGTAGAACAATAGTCTTTTCATGTCAGTGAACATAGCAAATATAAAAGGGTAAGTATGTAATACGCGCAAATATTACACGTGTAATCCATACGTGTGTGTTGCACGCAAAAAAATAGGTATTGCAGTCGTATGTTATACTTACGTATTATAACTATCGAGTTACACACACAAATGCAATATTATCTAAAATCAAATATTTATTATTTTTCCTTGTCAATATCTATGGAATGTGGTGAGTACTATCAGGTAGTGTTCATTAGACTGTATTTTGACTGTTCATGATATAAATTTATAATTATGTCATTGTAATTGCGGAGGAAAGATGATCATGTTGTGAGGAAGGTCTTGAGCATGGAATTGGATATATTTAGAGAAAGAAGACAAGGAAAGAAACGATGGACCGATCGTTTGTAAGACGATATGGCTGGAAATAATGTGTACTTGTGAGATGACGTCAAACAGAGAAGTATTCATGAAGAAGACATGCCACGCCAATTAAAGGAAGATGATGCTGATGTATCTAATTGATTACATGAACATATTATTTTAAGGAATTCTCGAAAATAGAGAGGTCAATGACCGTAAATATGAACTTGAACTATGAATTAAAATTTCTTATTATGAAAAATGTTTAAGAAATTATATTTTAAATGTAGTTTACATTTTAGATGATCTTTGAGTTTACCATTTACCAAGCGATTGAAAAATCTCGTTACGTTTTACTATATTTACGTTTATGATTATTCTACTAAATAAATCATATTTTAGAGGATATAAACCGAACGTTATTATTTATCTATGAAAAGCCCAACGCCCTTAGTTGTGTAAGGTAGCAAATGCCCTAAAATTGCGTTTTTAATTGCCTTATTGACGATAACCGGACATCGCCTTTTATGTCATGGCAGAATGACAAATGAGCTACCTAGTGGTAAAAGGTTACAACCGCCATAGACATCGTAAGGAACATTAACCATTTTTTACATCGCCAATGTGCCACAATACTTGTACCTGTAATTACATCGGCTCACTCACCCTCAAAACTTGAACTCAACGATACTAATTATAGCTATTTGGCAGTAGAATATATGATGAGTGAGAATATCCAAGCTTGCACAAAGCCTTTTCACATTGTACATTATTACTTCAGAACGACGTAATCTATTCGAAATGTCTATAATTGTATAAATTTGCATAATGTTTCCGTAGTTAGAATGTTTTTCTTCGGTAAAGATAGACGCTGGAGCACTCCGCTCTTAATTTTAAGTAGAAGAGACGAGTCTTATAATTAATCTAATTAATGAATTCACAATCTCAGAGACTTGTAATTTGATAAGGGAAATAATTTAATTCTGTCTCATTTAAATGTTTTAATTTTGCATGTTTCTTAATTTAAATTTTTAAAATAATTTTAATTAAAAAGAAAAAAACACGATTCCTTTCGTTCGAAAATTAAAATAGAACGATCATCTTTCCGAACAGTATTCTAATTTCGAATAAATTTTATGAAAATTAAATATTTTCGAGAAATTATTTTTATCGTTTAATAAAATTGTGAAGCAAAGTGGATTACATAAATTTAATCAAATTAAGCTGGAACCGATTAGATTTGTACTCCCAGCTCTATCGTGCTTCAATACAATAAAAATGAAAGAGACATTGCCACTTTAACCGTACTATAGTGAATTTTTTGTTCAAATTTATTGGTAGTGTCCTATTTGTTTCATCAAATTTGCCTCATAGAAGTGGGTAGCTCATACCGCAGATTTTAAAGTGCTGAGTTTAAATAAATACCTCAATAGTGTATGGGGGATATGGCAACTCTCGTGTCGAGTCGTGGGTGCTGTCTGATTGCGTTTCTATTGGATTATGGGAATGACTGAGTAGAGAATGCACCTGTTACATGCTATACAATTGGCTGAATAATTTTATGTACGCAGTTGGCTAGTATTTGAGGTTGCAACCGGAATCTGATGTTTCGTTATATCGAAATGGTCCTGAGGTTAGCTGCGCATCTTAACCGATGCATTTTTTTTGCATTGCGATTGCAGGTTCGATCCCAGACAAACACCGCTGAATTTCCATGTGCTTAATTTTGTGTTTATAGTACATCTTGTGGTGGAATTATCTCAAAATCTTATTCTCAAACTGACGGAAGATCTGAGCCCAGCAGTGGGATACATACTTTTATTGTTTACTGTCTATACAATTACAAAAAGCATGTCTTAAGATTTGTAAAGTATGGCTGTATAAAATTATACTTTGACCCAGTTACAATAAAAAATCGTGAGCTGCTTACATGCTTGCTTAGTTTTATGCTCAAATTTTCATGACTGCAAATAGTAATACATAATTCAAGTCAACTAATATCAAGCAGCATCAAATTTATAATATTGCGATTTACGTGATGTTTACCTAACCAGAATTAGTGGTTCCTTTGATTCGATATAAATCAAAATGTACACAATTTACATAATATAAAAATCCATATCGAAATGTATATAGTTTATTATGTCCAAAGTTTTCGAATTATGTAATCAATAATCAAAATCAAAATAAACTTTATTCAAGTAGGCTTTTACAAGCACTTTTGAATCGCCATTTTACAATTAAGTGAAGCTACCACCGGTTCGGAAAGTAGATTCTGCCGAGAAGAACCGGCAAGAAAATCAGTAGTTATTCTTTTTCAACATTTAAAAAATACAAAGTCAAGTTAGTTAAACACAATTATTTAAATTAATATATCCTGCTTGGAAGTCTATGGTATTAACTCCACGCTTTTTTATCATCTATAAAATCTTGTATCGAATGATGTGCCTTATTTACCAATCTATTTTAATATTTTACATGGTTTCATGAAATAGCTGAAATAGCTAGCTGTATCCGCGACTTCGCGATCGTTTGAATTTTTCAAAAAAGTTATTGTTCAGTTTGCAGATTTTACTATAATTTGTTAAGATTGTATAAGGTAGCCTTTGTGATATTAAGTCGTCGGTGGGAGGCACCCAACGTGATGGTAGAGTGGAGGCATGCACGAGAGCTGCGCGCGGTATTGGACAGTATTTGCACCGTGACTTTACTATTATATTAGAAATACCTCTAAAATGAAAATAGCATAATTTGCTACTTATTACATCTACTGCTATCTGCCAGGGAAACACAAAATCAATAAGAGAAAAATCGGCCCAGCTGTTCTTGAGATTATTATTGTAGTAGTAGTAGTTGTATTGTATTGTAGATTAGCCGGAATAAGTAAAGAGACAGACACACCGACAAAAATTGTAAAAAAAATGTTATTATGGTATACGTAGCGTTTATATAATATTACAAACAGACACTCCAATTTTATTATGTGTGTAATATCAATATCTTGAAGATTTTTAAAACTTCAGTTTCAGTACGAAGAACTTTGAAATGTCTATAGTTTTAAACTAGTAAATAGTTTTATGAAAGCAATCCATCCAAATTGTAATATTTCAAATTTAAATTTTTTCAGATTCAAATTTTATAAAATTTGTTCGGTTTGTTTTTCGATTTGCATTTAATCAAAATATTATCTGAAGTGCACGTACCCTTGACCAAAGATTAAAATTATGTTAATATGGAATTCGAATTTAAATTGAAGAAATGTTTCCATAATATCAATAGACTATCTAATAAGTGTTGTTTGTGATCGAAATTTCTAATAATTTTAATTTAACCAAATAAATATATCCAAAGCACGATTTATTTGAGATCTATACGTAGGTGCAATTTACATAAGAAAATATGAATACCGACACACATTTTTACACAGCTAGAGGGTAAAATGAGACCTATGACAATTTATACAAAGTCGTTACGTAAGCTTTCTTATGATTTTTATATTAATTAACTACGCAGTACTGAGTTATCAGAAAATGAAATGTCGCTTGAAAAAATGTTATGATCAAACCTTAGAAAATATATTCATAAAATGTTTTGTATCATGAGAACTTGATTTATATTTACCTTGTACTATTTCATTTATTTCAATGTTATAAATTTTTAGACGAAACCTTGTAGAATGTCTTCAATTTATATTATTTTAGTAAATGAAACAAAGGATTATAATTTCCCTAATAATTGTCACAATAAAATAATAATTTATTGTTAAAACCGTTTTGACTTTACATAATTCTTACGGTTATGCCATTTCTCATTAATTATTATTGCCATCCCTAATGACTGAGCAAGTGTTTATGCAGGGATTAGGAACATTTTATTTCCCAAGGTTGCCAGCGCATTGGCGATAAGAGAGAATGACATTTCTCTAAGCACCAATGTCCAAGGGCGATGATGAATACTTACCCTAAGATGTATATTTCAACTCAAGTCACTAATACATTTTGTATTTTACTTGCCGTAAACAAACTACAATTCGATTTCATCTCGTCTTGATACAATAAAAATCTAATTCCGAAGGCATGCGAGTGAGCTCTACGTCATTAATCTGGCGGTCAAAGAAGCGGTTAGACGGCCATTTCAGCACTAAACAGATTATCGGTGCACGGGATCGGAACAGGCGAGCGCAGTGGGACCACACGAGTGGCTTGTGTTCTATCGTGCAATTATGTAAACTAAGCCATTCGCCGATCCTTTGCTGACGTCACATTAATCACACAATACTGACGAACAACCAGGAATTATATAATACGTACATATAACTGAATGTATGTGACATAATAGTAAACATTCTCCCGCAGAGTTAGCTTGTTACTTTTAAAGTGAACCTTTGAAGCTTATTTCAACTACTAAAGTCACGCTACTCCAATGCGGGTTCGTAGATACACAAGAGGCAGATTTTGATCCGAGCGTTAAATAATTTTTTAGAATATAGTACGCAAACGAAAATTTGTTTGGTCAGGTTTCAAACAACTAACTTCGATTAAGGTTCACGTGTTCAAGAAATAATTAACTGTAAGATAATCTTCGCAATTAGTCAGACATTGAAACAGTAAATAGCATGCATTAAACAATTCTGACATATGAGACAACTTATTTCTTGTTTGTCCACCTGATGGTAAGCGATCAACCTCACCCATCGAATTTAAAAAAAGTTGCCCCGTAATAATAACAATTTATTACATACCCTACCTGGTGGCAAGTAATTGGTGATTGTGGTAGTAATCTGCCACCACCATACATATAAATCAAAATATACTGTAGTACTAGGCACCAGTATCCAGTTAGTAAGTCAGGTAGTAGACGGTCTTGTACATACTATAGACTTGGTAGTAAATGGGTATTTTGTAACATGGTATTATGGTGACATTTCTACAACCACCGATAGTTCTTATTAAAATAAAAAGATCATAAAATCAATGTAATAACTTAATGATATAATGCATTTGTTTATAAGCTAGATTTAATCCACTAAGAATAATTCGCACAGAATACGAAAGGTGTTTTGAAACGTTGTCAGTTCACAGGCCACTGGTAATATACGCGGGATGGAGAATTTAATATTTCACGGAGCGGCCACAGCTGTGGGTCGTGCATTATGAAAATTCGCTTGCAACTACCAAAATGTTTTGAATAAACGAAGCTTTTAACTTATGTACTCGATACAAAAATTTATTGCCAAAAAATCTACCCTATAATTAAATATAAAAACATTCTCCATAAAATAAACCATTATAATCGACTGATTATTAATTATTATTAAATAGCTCCCTGCCACAGCATCCCATAGGTATAATATTCATACTATAATAAATATACATAGGTTACCATTGGTTAACGCAGAGCACGCCGAGATGGCCCAGTGGTTAGAACGCGTGCATCTTAACCGATGATTTCGGGTTCCAACCCAGGCAAGCACCGCTGATTTATGTGCTTAATTTGTCTTTATAATTCATCTCGCGCTCGGTGGTGAAGTAAAACATTGTAAGGAAACCTGCATGTGACAAATTTCATAGAAGTTCTGCCACATGTGTATTCCACCAACCCGCATAGGAACAGCGTGGTGGAATATGTTCCAAACCTTCTCCTCAAAGGGAGAGGAGGCCTTTAACCCAGCAGTGGGAATTTACAGGCTGTTGATGATGACGCCCGTTAAAGTCCCGTCGGCATGATTTTTTCCTAAAACTTCATGACTCATCATGATATGAAAGCCAATTTCAAAACTTTAATTTATTATATATGTGTATCTTCCTCATAAATCACTCCGTCCATACATGAAAACCGTACGAAAATTCATTCGGAATTTTGGAGTTTATCAACGGACAGCGTCGGCAACGGCGGCTTATAGAGTATCCCGCTTTATTTTATAAGTAGTGAAAACATTTTGTATAAAATAATTTTGTTAATGTAAATATTAAAAAAATACCCAAAGACTTACAGATTATAATTAAAGTTGCCTTATTTACGCATTTTTTTTTCAGATTTATTTATATTATCCCCTTTTATGTTAATCGCCACAACAAAACATTTGACATACAAAAAACAAAAAAATATCTGCCGTGTTTTTCTAACACTTTTTAAATTAAATATTGTAATTACCTACTTAAATTGAAGAGTCTTATATATATCCCGGTCGGCCTGGTATTTTCCGACAACTTCAAGAGTCATTTTAATATTACAGTCAATTTTTCAAAACTAATTAATATTTATACATTTATACAATTACCAGAATTCGTTCAGTAAAATTATCTTTTTGCAGGTGACCCTATTTTATAAGTATTGAAATCATTTTTCTATAAAAACGATGTTAGTATAATGTTTAAAAATACAAAGACACAATTTTAGTTGCCATATTTACGTTTCCCTTCCTAGGTGTAAATATATTATGCCCTATTTTGTAAAAGAGGAAACATATCTAGTGTTATGCTAACGCTTAATTAAATAAATATTGTTATAACATTCTTAAATTGAAGAGTAACATTTAAAAATACAATTCAAATTAAGACCACGTGAAATAGTCGAAACAATGCTAGCAATACTGTACAAATAATGACACTCAGAAATACCGAGAGCTATTTATGTAAAACCCTTTGATCATTTCAATTACAGAACGGTCACATGTAATACTTAACTAGCAGCAACAAATGTCGTTTATAATATAATTGCAGTCGGTGTGCGTGACAGGAGTCAGCAGTTCGTGAAATATAAGCAGACAATATAAACGGAATGAATGACGCGACGGCCACTGCAAGCGACTCCAATGTCAACAGTAGAGTCTATTTGAGTAGCTCGCTTGTCGACTTGCACCAGAGACACAAATGTTACGATGAGTTTCGTTGTTTGATGTCGTGTTCAGTTGGTTTGGTGGACGTTGGTTTGTTGGACGTAAGTTGGTCCTCTACAGAATAAACAATACGCTTCACTAAAAATTCTGGTACGAACTGTCGACTGACTAACGTTGTATAAAATAAAAATTGCAATTCGGGTAATTTGTAACATAGCAGATATGAAGATGAAATATTGTGTTTCCAAATGTCATAACTGTACCTAGGATTCCAATTAATATAATACAACGATGATACATATTTTATTTTAGCATTTTAATTCGTCACTAACAATATATATCTGAACCGATGTGGTTGGAACGCGCCAACATCAACTAACTGCTACGGGTTCGGTTGAGCTGAATTTTCATGTGATTATAATTCACGTCGCGCTCGACGGTGAAGGATGCGAGAAAAACCGACATGTTTCGCGCGAAATAATAAAAAGGTAAGATCGCGCTCAAAGCCCCGAATATTATATAAAAAATCTATTATACTAAAAGCTCTTTCGATACAAAGTACTTTTGTCAGAATCGGGCCGAAGAAATAGTTTAGTTCGCATTTCTCGTTGGATACCATTAGGATTGACGTAATCGGATACGACACTCGTCACAGGCGACATTACTAGACAAAGATATGTTTATTATCGCCGTTCCAATCTTTATTTCTGCTTATTTTCTCAAGGTAATACATACGTTGTTCAAAAGTATTACGTATTTGTATTTTATAGACGAATACATTTCGATAATATTTAGAATTTAAATTAAAATCTGAATCGTGAATCAACGGTGAAATGCACACCTGTTACAATATCACGCTGTCATGATTATCACATTAGTTAATTTTTAATTTTGATTCGTGTGCAATAAGGGCTTAAATCTCATAAGAATTATTAATACCTGTTGTACCTAACACAACAATAATAATATCTTAACTTATTCCGACATTATTAAAAAAGAGGTTTCGTCCAAAAGGGCGAGGATATCATTTTTATATTACATTATAATTTTTCTTTAGTTTATAAAGTTATAATATTTTGTCTTAGTTTATAAATGAATATAATTCAATACTTAGAATTTAAATTAGAATCAGGATCGTGATTCAACGGTGAAATGCACACCTGTCACAAAATCATGCCATCGTGATTAATACAGTAGCTATTTTATTTAGATTCGTGTACAATTAGGCTTAATTGTCATAAGAATTATTAATTGTGTGTAAAAATAAAGGTAAGGCCTTAACTGTAAATGTCAATTATGAATATATATATATATATATATATATATATATATATATATATATATATATATATATATATATATATATATATATATATATATATATATATATTTGTATACACTTATTTCTCATGATTGATATTTACAATTACTATTTTTGAAATATGTGATATAAGTATAGTTTTAAATATTAAATGTTTTAACTGTATTTATCTTTATTTGGACCCGACAATTAAGCAACAAATCAAATCAAAAGTAAGGTAAACATTCTTTAAAAGAAGCTTTTATTTAAATGATTGATAATAAACATCGAAGTTAATCAATCGTATCGTTTTGTACGATATACTATTGTATGTCATACAAAGGCTTCATTGAAAGTAATTTAATTTAATTTCACTTGTATCATTTAAAGGAAATATTAAATGAAAACTTTACTTTGAAAGATATGACCGTAAAGTTGAGTTGTACTCAAGCAATAAATTACACTTTTACATTTATTACTAGCAACCCGCCCCGGTTTCGCACGGGTACAATACTGTAACTAAATATACTACAGAATTTGTTAATATCACATCACATTGCAAAATTCTTTAATTATCAATATTTCTTTACTATACTGTTCATGTATTATAAACACAAACGTACCTCTCGAATCACTATATCTAAACAAACAAAACAAACAAAACAAACAAAACAAACAAAAACCGCATCAAAATCCATTGCGTAGTTTTAAAGATTTAAGCGTACAAAGGTACAGAGGGATAGAAAAAGCGACTTTATTTATATTATGTAAAGATGATGAATAATAATGACTTATCCATTTGTACAATAATTAATAACAATAAATACAGACAGCTGGTAATTGAATCCTCGAACAATTGCGGATATATTCGGAATCGTTACTGATTTCGTTTAATACTTTGTTCAAGTACTGACGAAAATATAACAGAACAAATTTATCTCACTCATTAACATTCGGAACTCAATTTTATAAAGTCTTAATTACAACGTGACACCTGTGGAAAATAAAAATACTGAGGGTACTTAACACTTTCTTCTCTTGTGATACTAGTATATTATATTAAACCTATTAATTCGTAATCTTTACGTTCAAGACAGAAGAAGAACAGTCGGCAAAGTCCAGGGGATACACATATATACTCGTTATATATATAGATAAGGCTCATTGCACTCGTGCAGATTTATTTTCGTCGCTAACAAATTAGGCAGATAAAAAGACAGTAATTAAACAAATATATATGTAAATATGTATACTATATTTCATTACCATGACACAGCACGTAATATGTAAAGATCAAAGGATAATAATAATTCTTTTTATATTTAAACAGTGTGTATGTATCATATACATATTGATATGTATGTATATTTTTAAATTTTTAGTTAGAATTAAATGAAATGTGTTGATGAATGTTGAGTAATTTCGTGGGAACGAGATGACTCATATATCGTCTGATTTTTTTTTTAATTAAAAAAAGGTACCTGCTTATTTAATTTTCACTATTTTATTTGTCAGAATGCTATACAAGAACACAAATCTTATTCTCCTTTAAAAGTCATGAGTATAGAAATAAATTACAAAGTTAATTATTTGCGCTCATTCTGTTATACAAATAAATAAATGTACTTGTAAACATTTTGCTGCGCGGAAAACGTAATGGTACGAATATATTACGTCCTTACTGGGAGATCGTGTCCATCATCACTCTGCGTAAATGTGGTTTAAAAATAAACAAGTATCTGACTATTTATTTCTTTTGCAGCGGAGTACGAGATGAAATTTGATGTTAATTGTTTAAAATATGTCTTCAGTGTTTGTTTATTTCATAGATATACCTATATAGAAATAGATTATATATATACATAGTTATAGGACAGTCTATAAATGTCTATGAATGACTGCTTGATAATGCCTTCTTTTTTATAACATGGGAAAATGGTAGATGGTTACCACTGCCCAAAGACATTAAGGCCCTAATATAGTTAACCATTTATTTCATCACCAATGCGCAATAATTATGATGAGTCCCTTTAACTAATAATAATTGTTATACTGGCTCACTGATGCTTCCAACCGAAATAAATTAAGTATTGTAGCTTGGTAGTTAAACATATAACGAATGGATGGTCTACCCAGGGATTGCTCAAAACACCAAAGAGATGTGGATACATATTATGAGACAGATTTTATTCAACGTTTGCATAATATCGTGTTGGGTGTCCATATCAAGAATTGAATTCGATATTTAATCTTAAAATCTACCTATTCAAACCACCGAGCCTACCTGACTTAGCATTTTAATTATTGTTCAAAATTTATGGATACTTTTTACAGGTAATTTGAATTTGAGGGCTTGAAAAGAGGTAAGGCTCAGTACTAGTATATTGCGAAATAATTAATTGGATTAATTAAAACTCTCTTAAGCAAGCCTTGTTTTAAATTTAATTTCAGCTTACGGCCTTTTATGCTTTACTTTTATGAAATAAGAACGCTATATTATTAACGTTTGTATACTTTTAATATAATTAAATTATATTTTCAAGCAGCCTCACATATAATATATAAGTGTATTATTAGGTAGTCGTTTCGTAATTTGAATTGTGACGTAAATCTAATTATTTGACGACCTCCGTGGTCGAGTCGTGTGTTCACCGGTTTTGATGGCCACTCCGAGGTCCCGGGTTCGATGTAGAAAAGTTGATTAGTTTTTTATGTTGTCTTGGGTCTGGGTGTTTATGGTAGCGTCGCTAGTTCTGATTTTCCATAACACAAGTGCTTTAGCTATATATATTGTTTAGTTACATATATTGAGCATTTCATTTTTGTATTATAGATTAAGATACTTCCTTAAAAGTTTAAATGAGAGTTTGATTAATTTTCTTCATTAGCAAGATAAATTTGAAAAGTTCATCGTTAACCCACCCCTCACGGCGATCCACGTGAAAGTTTAAAATTGATTGGACACGCAATTATCGCAATAAGACCCGAGGATGTACTTAAGGATCCTCTTTAACATTTTCCGCCCATACATTTATGTTACGTAACTACGTTCGCATTGACTCTGTGTCCGGAATATAGATTTTGACTCTTTTCTTAGAATTACTAACGCCTTTTTAGATGAATAAAGAACGATAAATGTTTCAGCATCTTTACTATAGACAAAAAATAATACTTTATACTCGTAAGTGTAGATGACATGCACCAGAGACAAGAAAAATACGTCTGGAGATTTATTTCTGTAACAAATATAAATATTTAAATAATAACAAACTTTAATGGTGTCAAATGTAGGCAAATAATTCTTTTTACACCAAAAAAACGATGGTATCTATGATGGATGGTATCTATCTATGATGGTATCTTCTTTCACATAAACCATTTATGTGAAAGAAGATATGAATGGAAAGAATGTTACTTATGAGATGACGTCAGATAGATGTCTGGAAGAAGACATGCTGCGCCGATCCCAAATAAAATTGGGATATGGACAGGATGATGATGAGGATGATGATCTCAGAGACATGATAATGAGGATTCTGTCTCTCATCTTATCTAGAATATTTTTATTGTATATGTTATAGGTAGATGGACTGTCTTTTTAACTATGTGGTAGGAAATAGCGCCACTCATTGACATTGTCGCTGTAAGAAATATTATCCATACCTTTCGTTATCGTCATCAACCTTGTGGTCTAAGATGCTGTGTACCTTTGTAGGTACCCCCCACTCATCAGTTATTCTACCGCCAAATAACAGTACTCAGTATTGTTGTGTTCCGGTTTGAAGGGTGAGTGAGCTAGTGTAACAAGGGACACAACATCTTAGTTCCCAAGTTTGGTGGCACATTGACGATGTAAGGAATATTTAATATTTCTTACAGCTTCATTGTCTATGGGTCATGGTGACCACGTACTATCAGGTGGCCCATATGCTCGTCCGCCAACCTATACCAAAGAAAAAGAAAAAAAAGAAATCAGGTATCTATAACACTGGTTAATTAGTCATTAAATCGGAACACAACAGGACTAAGTATTGCTATTTAGAGATAGAATATTTGATGATACCTACTCAGACTCCAACCAGGTGAAGTTTGATTGAATATTCAAATATTTCGAAATTCTAGTTATATTTGAATACCCATTGACTTGCTTATTTACACAACAATACAGTTCGTATGATTGAAGAGTATTTTTAACAAGCGCGCTAAAAGCCCAATGCAGAGAGCGCTTTTAGTTGTTGCAAATTTTTAATTTGATTTTTTTTTAATACATCGGGTTAATAGTTCGTTAGGAAGATATAAATAAAAGATGAATTTACTAGCGGTTAGAAAACGTTATTTTTAAATTGGTAACTAATTTGCTAGTGCTATGAAGATATCTGAACGAGTTAGATGAATCTTAGCTATATAAGTTTATATAGGTTATACACGGTGTAAATATGTATATATATATATTCGTACACTCGCATATGTACGAGTACGTATATGACCTTGGCAGACGGATCTTGTTAAGAATTGTTAGATTTACTAAGTAGTTATTGTGGATAAAAAATGGTTGTGGTTTATCCCTAAGAAATATACCATGGCGGATTTTTTTGTAGACTTTTGAAGTATAAAATACTGTAGTACATTATATTATGTATGTGATCTGTCTCGTACCATTCAGCCAGCGTTTGCAATGTAAGCGTTTATTCCAATATTAGAAACCTCTAAAATTATAAGAATTTCTCTACTATAACATGTATGTATAAAACATGTAAGCCCCGGCTTCGCACGGGTGCAATGCTGACACTTAATATACTACAGAATTTGTTTATTCACGACATCACATTAGAAACTAATATTTATAACGTTTTTATTCTATATTATCCATGTATCATATACAAAAACCTTTTCGAATCACTCTATCTATTAAAAAACCTGCCTCAAAATCAAGATCTAAGCAAACACGATGCCAGCGGGAATGAGATTTTGTCCTCTAATATGTTCATCAATACTCAAACCAAATATTAAATGAAATCATTAATGATCCCAAATATGTACGCAATTGCTCGAGGATTCAATTACTTAATGTCTGAATTTATTGTAACAAATTATTGGATAAAAAAGTAACAGCCTCTAAATTTCTCACTGCTGGGTTAAGGCCTCGTCTTCCATAAAGAAGAGGGTATGGAACATATTCCACCACGCTGTTCCAATGTGGGTTGGTGGAATGCACATTTGGCAGAATCTCTACGAAATTAGACACATGCAGATTTCCTCACGATGTTTTCGAGATGTCTAGAAAATTAAAGTATATAGAATAGATAGAAAAATAATTATGTAATATAAAAATGATATCCTCGCCCTTTTGATTCCATGCGTGACGTTTTTAAAAACCTCTTTTTTAATAATGTCGGAATTCACATTCCGCGCGGATTAATTTGTATATAGTTAAGACAATATTATTGTTGTGTATATTAATATGAGATATAATTTCTTATTAGATATAAGCCCTTGTTGTACACGAATCAAAATTAAAAATTAACTAATGTAATAATCATGACAGCGTGATATTGTAACAGGTGTGCATTTCACCGTTGATTCACGATTCAGATTTTAATTTAAATTGTAAATATTATGGAATTGTATTTATCTATAAAATACGAATACGTAATGCTTTTGAACAACATATGTATTACCTTGACAAAATAGGCAGAAATAAAGATTGGAACGGCGATAATAAACATATCTATGTCTAGTAATGTCGCCTGTGACGAGTGTCGTATCCGATTACGTCAATCCTAATGGTATCCAACGAGAAATGCGAACTAAACTATTTCTTCGGCCCGATTCTGACAAAAGTACTTTGTATCGAAAGAGCTTTTAGTATAATAGATTTTTTATATAATATTCGGGGCTTTGAGCGCGATCTTACCTTTTTATTATTTCTCACGAAACGTGTAGGTTTTTCTCGCATCCTTCACCGTCGAGCGCGACGTGAATTATAATCACATGAAAATTCAGCTCAACCGAACCCGTAGCAGTTAGTTGATGTTGGCGCGTTCCAACCACATTGGCTCAGACATATATTGTTAATGACGAATTAAAATGCTAAAATAAAATATGTATCATCGTTGTATTTTATTAATTGGAAGCCTAGGTACAGTTATGACATTTGGAAACACAATATTTCATATTCATATTTGCTATGTTACAAATTGCCCGAATTGCAATTTTTATTATATACAACGTTAGTCAGTCGACGGTTTGTATCAGACTTTTTACTGCAGCGTATTGTTTATTCTGTAGAGGACCAACTTACGTCCAACAAACCAACGTCCGCCAAACCAACTAAACACGACATCAAACAACGAAACTCATCGTTACATTTGCGTCTCTGGTGCAAGTCGACAAGCGAGCTACTCAAATAGACTCCACTGTTGACATTGGAGTCGCTTGCAGTGGCCGTCGCGTCAATCATTCCTTTTATATTGTCTGCTTATATTTCACGAACTGCTGACTCCTTTCACGCACACCGACTGCAATTATATTATAAACGACATTTGTTGCTGCTAGTTAAGTATTACATGTGCCCGTTCTGTAATTGAAATGATCAAAGGGTTTTACATAAATAGCTTTCGGTATTTCTGAGTGTCATTATTTGAACAGTGTTGCTAGCATTGTTTCGACTATTTCATGTGGTCTTAATTTAAATTGTACTTTTTAAATGTTACTCTTCAATTTAAGAATGTTATAACAATATTTAATTAATTAAGCGTTAGTATAACACTAGATATGTTTCCTGTTTTACAAAATAGGGCATAATATATTTACACGCAGGAAGGGGAACGTAAATATGGCAAATTCAATTGTGTCTTTTATTTTTAAACATTTACACTGACATTGTTTTAAACAAAAATATTTCACTACTTATTATAAAATAGGGTCACCTGCCGAAAAATCCATTTTACCGAATTAATTTTCTTAATTGTATAAATGTGTAATTAATTAATTAGTTTTGAAAAATTGGCTGTTATATTAAAATGACTCTTGAAGTTGTCGTATAATACCAGGCCGACCGGGACCTGGGCCGCATTAACCAATCATTATATGTATTACAATATAAACGTTATGTATGCAGATTTTATCGTTATGTATGTATGATATGCAGACCTTTATTGTACTGTTTGACGCTGTGGCATGGAGCTATTTCATTATAATTGAGCCAATGGAATTAATAATCAGTCGGTTATAATTGTTTATTGCAAAGATATTATTTTTCATTTAAGTATAGTGCTGAGATGGCCCAGTGGTTAGAACGCGTGCCTCTTAACCGATGATTGCGGGTTCAAACCCAGGCAAGCACCACTATATATGTGCTTAATTTGTATTTATAATTCATCTCGTGCTCGGCGGTGAAGGTTTTCCTTCACCTTCACCTTCGGACTTCTTGCCAAAATTTTAAGCTTCACCCGCACCTTGATGTTCGAAAATCCACAACAGCGCGATTTCTCAGATATTTTCTGCCTCGCACAACTACTTTGTGGAACCAGCTTTCGCCGGCGGTTTTTCCGAACCGATACGACATGGGAACCTTCAAGAAAAGAGTGTACTCCTTTCTTAAAGGCCGGCAGCGCACCTGCAAGCCCTCTGGTGTTGCAGATGTCCATGGGCGGTGGTAGTCGCTTTCCATCAGGTGAGCCTCCTGCTCGTTTGCCACCTATGCCATAAAAAAAAAAAAACAAAAAACATCGTGAGGAAACCTGCATGTGTCTAATCTCATTGATTTTTGGCCTCATGTGCATTCCACCAACCTGCATTGGAACAGCGTAGTGGAATATGTTCCAAACACTTTCCTTAATGGGAGAGGAGGCATCAGCCCAGCAGTGGGACGGGCTGTTACTTATTTATTTTTTTTTAACTATAGTGTATAATGTTTTTGTCAATATATTTTTTGTATTGAGTACACAAGTTAAAAGCTTCGTTTATTCAAAACATTTTGGTAGTTACAAGCGAATTTTCATAATGCACGACCCACAGCTGTGGCCGCTCCGTGAAATATTAAATTCTCCATCCCGCGTATATTACCAGTGGCCTGTGAACTGACAACGTTTCAAAACACCTTTCGTATTCTGTGCGAATTATTCTTTGTGAATTAAATCTAGCTTATAAACAAATGCATTATATCATTAAGTTACTACATTGTTGTTATGATCTTTTGATATTAATAACCAAAGGACTAACATAAGTGATTAAAATGATACCATTTTCATAATACATATCCATTTACTAGTAGGTATATCTGTATGTATGTATGTACAAGTCCGTCTTGCCACCGTGCAGGGTTCTATGTAAGAAATTGCTATTATAACGGGCGACGTTTTTTTAATTTCAACAAACTTGTGGACAAACAAGGAATAAGCTGTCTCATATGTCAAATCATGCTATTTACAGTTTCAAATTCAATGTCTATCTGCGCAGATTATATTATAATTAATTATTTGTTGAAACACGTGAGCCTGGGCAAGCAAATTTTCGTTTCGTATTATATATGCTAAAAAATTATCTAACGTTTGGATCAAAATCTGCCTCTTGTGTATCTACGAACCCGCATTGGAGTAGCGCGACTTGAGTAGTTGAAATAAGCTTCAAAGGTTCACTTTAAAAGTAACAAGCTAACTCTGCGGGAGAATATTTACTATTATTTCACATACATTCAGTTATATGTACGTATTATATAATTCCTGGTTGTTCGTCAGTATTGTGTGATTAATGTGACGTCAGCAAAGGATCGGCGAATGACTTAGTTTACATAATTGCACGATAGAACACAAGCCACTGGTGTGGTCCCACTGCGCTCGCCTGTTCCGATCCCGTGCACCGATAATCTGTTTAGTGCTGAAATGGCCGTCTAACCGCTTCTTTGACTGCCAGATTAATGACGTAGTGCTCACTCGCATGCCTTCGGAATTAGATTTTTATTGTATCAAGACGAGGTGAAATCGAATTGTAGATTGTTTACGGCAAATAAAATACAAAATGTATTAGTGACTTGAGTTGAAATATACATCTTAGGGTATGTGGTCACCGCCATCGCCCTTAGACATTGTTGCGATGAAAAATGACACTAATTTCTTACATTGACAAAGTTTGGCGACATTCGGAACTAAAATAATATATTCCTCGCGCCCGTGTTCAAATTGGCTCACTCAACCTTCAAATCGGGTCACAAAAAACACATATTTTGGATTTTTGGAAATTGTACCCTCAGGGCGTGAAAAGTGGTTGAAAATTTATATGGAGGTCCGTCATTTTTTAAGTTAGAAACATGAAACTTTATTTTTGGGATACTATAAAAAATGAAGAGATATGAAAAACACACCAATATAGTGAAGAGGTCTTAAATATAATGTTTTAAAATTATCTGTAAATACATTCAACTTCTGAACGAGCAATGCCGCGGGCAATAGCTAGTAGTATATAATATAGACACATCTATTTGTAACGTACAAAACGTTGCTCCGCAGTCCTTTCCCGGCTCAAACTCGAACTACAAAAGACAAAATCTTTCAGAGAGAAACCTTGTCCATTATATTGTGGATGACAGTGTTATTGGAAGTATTAGATAAGCCCAGCCGAGTCGTAAAGAAAATGATTTTAGAGTATTTCCTTGTAATTGTGTTGAGGATTTATCTTGTATTTCGCTTTGATTTTCCTGAAAAGTTAAAGTTAATGACTCGCTCCGACTTCACTCGTGAAATTAATTAAAGAAAATTTTATGATACCCAATATCACTCAGCATCATAGTATTAGTTTCAAAGATAACACTACAGACAAACAAATTGTATGTCTATAATATTAATGTATTCTTTCTAACCTTAGAATATATTGAGAGTCGAAATGGCCCAGTGGTTAGAACGCGTGCATCTTAACCGATGATTGCGGGTTCAAACCCAGGCAAGCACCGCTGATTCATGTGCTTAATTTGTCTTTATAATTCATCTCGTGCTCAGCGATGAAGGAAAACATCGTGAGGAAACCTGCATGTGACAAATTTCATACAAATTCTGCCACATGTGTATTCCACCAACCCGCATTGGAACAACGTGGTGGAATGTATTCCAAACCTTCTCCGCAAAGGGAGAGGAGGCCTTAGCCCAGCAGTGGGATATTTACAGGCTTGTTACTTTATTTTTTTTATAATCAACTAAACATTGGTAGAATTTATTCTTCTAATGTTATAAATTCGAAAGTTTGTGAGCATGGATGTCTGTATGTTTACTCTTTCACGAATAAACTTCTCAACGGATTTGGATGAAATTTCAGAGTAATTTAGGTAATACATCAGAATGACATGTAAGTTGGTCATAATATAACGATACAGGACGACCCGCTAATATTTTATAATTGAATAATGTGTTTAAAGATTTGTTTCAATTCATCTCACATGTCTATGGAATGGAAATGGAATCTATGGAATTGAAGTCTATAGATTAACAAGCATAATTGTATTTATATTATTATTAGAATTATTTATGATATATTATATATAGATATATTTCAAAATGTCCCATTATTGTAAATCGGCTGTAAATATTTTACGTTGGAATCTTATAGAATCGCACTGCTGCACTGCTATTCAGTGAGAACTTACTTCGTACATACATACATTACATACAATCACACATATCACATTCGATAGCGTGATTCTATAAGAATTCACTTCGTATTTCACTAGTAAAACATTGACAATCAAGTTTTTTAACCATTTTTGTAAGTGTAAACGTACACTCTAATTTATATAGTCAATGTCGCACATCGCATTGTGATATTTCGCCCTCGTGTTCTGCTATGAGTTTCGAGTTTCGAATTACAGAATACCTCTACTGAACTCAAGATGATGACGTTTATACATGCAGACTATATATATGTAAATTATAGATTATTGCATTCAATAATAGGGTTGCCTTTAACTTGTTTTCAAGTCTATTGTTAAGAACTGGCAAAGAGCTCACTAAAGGTTAAATTATTTTCTCTACAAATATCGATTTAAAGGAAGTAATCGTATTCATACTGTATACTAACTTAACATAGTTAAAAAAGTTTTTATAATGTATATATATTGTAACTAAGGTATATACTTAAGTTAATGGTCTCTTAAGGGCTGTTAGTTGTTCGAATACATTAATATTGAAGCTGCTCATCTGTCAAAGTGACGTAACGACCATTTTCAGGGTCATATCATACTGGCAAAACCCCACAGAACTTGTTTCATATAAGTGTATCCTGGGGATCAATTGAACTGTTTCGATATCGACGACTACAATAAAGTTCTTAATTTAAAAATAAGAAATTCAAAAATGTAATTAGTAATATAATATAAATTTAGGTATATTAAAGACATATTATATAACACTTGACAGCCCTACGAAAACGTCATCACATAACAGTGTGTGTAGATGGAGTTGACATTGTTTTATTAGTTCTCTTCATGTAAGTGTAATGGACAATGCATTAGGCAGTTGCGTTTTGATATTGCTCTTAATGGATCTTCAATTAAGCAATATATTTAATTATATTGCTATACCATAATGTATATAATATAATAGTTATTTATTGAAACAGTTACGTCAAATAATGTTTTTAATATTTTCCAACTATTTGTCACATAATGTTGAAATTTAGAAACTGAGAAATTGTGAAGATCTTCTCCTAAACGCCCTTGATCTCCTAAAAAAGGTTTTTTTATCGTATGTGGTCTAGTAAAACATTGACAGCGACGCTGTAAGAAATATTAGCTATTCCTTACATCGTCAATGTGCCACCAACCTTGGGAAATAAGATGTTATGTCCCTTGTGCCTGTAGTTACACTGGCTCACTCACCCTTCAAATCGGAACACAACAATACTGAGTACTGTTATTTGGCGGTAGAATAACTGATAAGTGGGTGGTACCTATCCAGACGGGCTTGCACAAAGCCCTACCACCAAGTGATATATGTTTTAATAGTTTTCATAAGAAGTGATGATGGAGTTCTGACCAATTTTGGCACGGCGATTGAGTGCTGATTTTAGATGCAGAACATATTGTAGTACACAAATCCGACTGGAATGGACGGAGTTCAGATGCAAGATCCAACGGCTTTATGTGCTTTCGGAGACCAGGGTGACAGCCCGGAGTGAACCAATACCTTAATAAACTATTAACAACTCTTGAGATTTGAACTCAGAACCTCAGGATTTGCGACCTTATATTTAACCATTAGACCAAATAAGCAATCATAAGACAAAGTAAACAACAACAACCACAGCCTGTAAATTCCCACTGCTGGGCTAAAGGCCTCCTCTCTCTTTTGAGGAGAAGGTTCAGAACATATTCCACCACGCTGTTCCAATGCTGGTTGGTGGAATACACGTGTGGCAGAATTTCTATGAAATTTGTCACATGTTTCCTCACGATGTTTTCCTTCACCGCTGAGCTCGAGATGAATTATAAAGTCAAATTAAGCACATGAATCAGCGATGCTTGCCTGGGTTTGAACCCGCAATCATCGGTTAAGATGCACGCGTTCTAACCACTGGGCCATCTTGACTCTTTAGACAAGAATAATAAAAGACAAAGTAAAACTTCTATTAAATTCAAAAACAAGAAACAGAAGAAAGATAGTTCACAAGTAATTTCAAATTAAGAATGAACCGTTTGGTTCTTTTGTAAGTAAATTTGTAAGGGACGAAACAACTGTTCCCCCTGAAACTCCGAAACAGAGTTAATAGTTTTTTTTTTCAAAGTTTCTAAAACTTCTCGTCATTATAAGTTGAAGTTGTTCGGAAGTTAATTATTAGTTTTATCGGACGTCTCGCCTCGTCAGCCCGCTATCTATCTATTGATATTTTTATTTCAATAAAAGTTTAAGACGAAGGAAATATTTTAATTAATTACACAGCGTAATTAAAATAACTCTGTAACACCGCCTTTTTTTTGTGATAAAATTAAATGATATTAATATTGTTTTCGTTGCCTTTAAATCAAAATCAAAATATACTTAATTGAAGTAGGCTTTTACAAGCACTTTTAATTCATCATTTAACAACATTTAACATTTAACAACAACTATGATAACTCGTTTTTTATATCAAAAATTAAATTGAATGTTCCTATTAGATATCCACGTAAACCAATAACACAATTAGTAAGACCTTTCCGTAAAAACTTCCGTAAAACTGTTTTAGGAAGCAATTCACCTGTATCTCGCTTATGTAAAATTTTAAATGAGCACAGCGCTGTTTTGGACCCTTTTGGAGACTCATCAAACAAGTTTCAAAAAAAAATATTGTCAAAATTGTCGGCTAACTAATTTATTATTATTTTTTTGTTTGTATGTTATTATTTTACTATTATTGTTAATTCTTGTCATTTTTAATTAACCTTGATTTACTAACAATTAATTATTTGTAAGTTCGTCATCTCCAACTGTATCTTTACAAGTGGTATTCACCTTAATAGGTAATGCATTTAGTTTTAAGTTGTATTAAAATTGTATACCTTTGTACGTGTTGATGTATTTACCACTGGTGAATCTTAAATAAATAAATTTTAAGTGAACATACCACCGGTTCGGAAAGTAGGTTCTACCGAGAAGAACCGACAAGAAACTCAGTAGTTACTCTTTGTTACCATTTTAAAATACAGTCATGTTAGTAAATGTTTGTAATTTATCCTGCCTGGAAGTCTACAAGTATTAATTCCACGCTTTTTTATCGTCTGCTTGCACTGAATAATATTCATTTATTCATTGTATCATAATTTACTATTGTAATAATCTTGAAACTGTTTGTATATAAGTATCCCAATTTAATTGAAGTATAAGCTAGCCTAAATGGCATCATATTGATACAATAAAGTTCTACACAAAACGTAGAAAATTATACATTTGTATCACATTAATTATAACTTTATTAGTGTACGTGTCGTTTGCTGGTAAAGCTCTCAATTAGCATTCTTCCAGATATCTTAAATCGTTTCACAAAACTTTCTTCATTAATCGTTTTATCCATTTGTAAAATTCTTCTAAACATATGTTTTTGAGTTTATTGTGTTAGACAGATATATGTGGAAAGGGAACTTTGTTTTACAACTTAAAGTGATTACAATTACATGAGTACATAATTTAAGTTCACAACTTGAAAATAAATACCGACTTTTTTTATAACAACTATGAAAACTACGCGATATATGCCGATAGAGGTTATATTTTGCTTCGGTGAGGCTTACAAAAGGGCGCTTTGTATATGTTATACGCAACAATTTTGCTGGTACACATTTTTATTTTCATTTTCTATGGTATCGTGTATTGTGTATTGTGTATTTCAAAATATATGCGGTTTATGAACAGCTGAGCCAGCTCCTCAGTACAATTTGTATATAGACAGATCATTCAAAGTCAATAAATCCTTCTTTGCATATTGTTCAATACAAGATTATACATATAATATAAAAGGGTTGAATTAATACTTGTTGACTTCCAGTTAGGATAAATGAAATGCATATAATATATTTGTAATGAACTAACATGACTGTTTTTTTCTTGTCGATTCTTCTCGGTAGAATCTACTTTCCGAACCGGTAGTAGCTTCACTTAATGTAAAAAAAAGGTTGCAAATGACGATTCAAAAGTGCTTTTAAAAGCCTAGTTAAATAATGTTTATTTTGATTTGATTTGATTATTCGTCATACACAGATTTCCTTACTAGTAAAGTAAAGTAACAGCCTGTACATTTCCCACTGCTGAGATAAGACCTCCTCTTCCATTAAGGAGAGGGTTTGGAACATAAACCATCACGCTGTTCCAATGCGGGTTGTTGGAATGCACATGTGGCAAAAACTCGATGAAATTAGACACATGCAGGTTTCCTCACGATGTATTCCTCCACCGCAGATGTATTATAAACACAAATTAAGCACATATATATAGTGGTGCTTGCCTGGGTTTGAACCCGCAATCATCGGTTAAGATGCACGCGTTCTAACCACTGGGCCATCTCAGCTCATTTCCTCACGAATCCGAAAATAAACTTCTTCGCTAAAATGATTATAACCAAATTAATGACACGAAACGTGTTCGAATGGATTTATATAGATTGATGTTAGATCCTTATAATTTCATTCAATGTCAATGAGCATTTTTGTCTTTGATTACGAAACAGTACTTCACAATTTCAGCTTGCAATTCGAACTATATTCAATTATTGATCATTACACGGTGCTGTTATTGAAGTGTTGTTTGCAACGCTGTGGGTTGGGGTTGACAGGTATCATTGTTTCGTTAACTCGTGGACATGTTCGAGACACAAAGTGGCTTTGGACAAATGAAAATATGTTTCATGCAATTAATATTGGAAGTTTTTTCTACGCTTGTTTTTAAGATTTGTTAGATTCGAAAGTGTTGGCTCGTCAAGAAATATATCCATTTTTGATTGGATTATACATTCGTTTTTTAATTTTGGAATGTAATATATAGTAACTTAAAGATTATGGAACACCTAGGCCTGCCATATATTCTATGCATATATAGTTTTTAATTGTTTACAGCGCGTCAGACGAATTAATGAATAAGATTGTTCAATTCAAAACAAATTTTGAACTGTCTTAAGATACTCTTAGTCAAAATGAAACAGGAAATTTTAATTAAATTAATCACAAATACCTCAAGATTCTTACGAGTATTTTAAATCCTCAAAGCTAAAGCCAGGTGCATTCAAATGAAACGCTAACGCTGATTCAGAATTAAGAACAACTAGAGAGACACGCAGTAGTTCCATCTTTTTGTCAATAACACAGGTAATTAAAAACAATTGTATGGTTATTTATCTTGGAAATCCACGAATGCCACGTTTCATTACGATCTTTTATCAAGTAACTATTCTTATTATGTTTCTTTCGCGTTTTAGGATTATCATGTGTTAGGCAAAAAATGTAAGCTATGTTACCTTACTTGGAGTTTAAGTTTGCTTCATACAAAATTTCATCAAATTCTAAATGTAAACACGGATGTACAATGGTATTATTTTGTATAGATTTTGATTTTTAAGATATATAAAAACTCCCGAATTGATAATTAGTCAACTACAAGTATTTAACGAGTACGTTAGTAATAATAACATGTACGAGAATCAAATCTATTTAGTTCAATCAACTGTGAGTGTAAATATTGTCCTAATTATCAAACCCAATTTGATGGGTTTTGGCGCTAACTTTACGATATATCTGATGCTTGAAAATTGCTTCCCTAATTTGTTATCGAGTCAAATTACAGTCGGGTTGATGGATAAGATGTCAAGTGAGGCGTGTGTTAGACGGCACCGTTACACGTTATAATATGTTTTATTTATTTTAAGATATAGGTTGGCGGACGAGCAAATAGGCCATAATATTCTTAAATCGCCAATACGCCACCAACTCTGGGAACTAAGATATTATGTCCTTTGTACCTGTAGTTAGGCTGTCTCGCCCACACTTTAATCTGGAACAAAACAATAGTGAGTCCTGCTCTTTCGATATACCTACCCAGAGTTTGCACAGAGCCCCATCACCAAGATATAGTTTACTGGGAATTTTCAATTGTACTAACGAATTGCTACTCAAATAACAATCGAATCGAAGCGAACGAAAAAATCTAAGTTTGATCGAAATATAATACGAATATGTTTTTCCCCAATTGCTTCAGTAGAGGTTTATCTTTGTGGAGAATAATCGAAATTGTATCGGAATAGAATCGGAGACGTATAGTAATCGTTATAAATTATTGGAATTGAAAATCAATCTTTAGAGGCACATAGCGAGAAAGTTGACTGTTTCAAATCCAAGTTAGATAATCCAGATAAGCACTAACAAGATAGGTGAAGTTCTTAATTCGCTTAATATTTGTATTTTGATATTCTGATTTAGAAATGTTACAGCATACTAAATCAGCATCTATCTACATTATTTCGTATGCTATAACAAAATAACAATTTAGTGGAAGAAGTACCTTATCTTAACGGAGCGGAGTTTTTCTATGTGACATTTACGGGCTTACTAAGACCGATACTAAGAAAATAACACTCAATAAAAGCCTCGCTCTATCATCGCCTGATTGTTTAAGTGGATAGTTAATAGACGGTGTCGGATTGCTATTTTATCAGACTTGTTGAGTGAGAGAGAGTATGTGAGAGTGAGAGCGTGTATGGGAAGTGCACCTGTGTCGGTTGCTTATATTTGAAATTTTAAATTGCCTGTCATAGCTAAATCCTGTAAAGTAATTACATTAAGATTTTTTTCAACTTCAAATCATTTGTTAAAAAAAGCGTTAATAAATGATAATTGTTTCCCTAAAATAAAATAAAATAAAATAAAATAAAAAATTATCAATGAATGATTTTATATCCCTAAACAAACCCACACTAACCACTAAACCCACTATAATGCATATTATTTGACACATGATTATAACTTTACATAGTACGAAACAAAGTTGCTTGCCGCTGTCTGTCCCTGTGTATGCTTAGATATAAAAAATTACGTAACGGATTTTGATACGATTTTTTTTAATAGATAGAGTGATTCGAGAAGGTTTTTGTATATAATAAATGGATAATATAGGATAAAAACGTTATAAATATTAGTTTCTAATGTGATGTCGTAAATAAACAAATTCTGTAGTATATTTACTATCAGCACCCGTGTGAAGCCGGGGCGGGCTATGATAAAAAAGCGTAGAGTTATTACTTTTTGACTTTCAGGTCGATTTTTCCTCTAACATAATGTATTTAAAATGTTGGATAAGATTTTCTTGTCGGTTCTTCTCAGTATAATCTACATTCTAAGTTACATAAAAGGTGTCATTATTCCCTCAAACCCAATACATTCGTAGTTTTACTTTTAAATTAGTTCTGTATATTGAGGATTTAAATGTCTCCGTCTATTACATACACATGATTAATTAATTTTGATTACATTTATTCGCCCTGCAGAATATAGTTCTTCTTGGAAATAATAAACTTGATGCGGAACCCTGGACGGAATCCTGGTGACCTTAATTGCAATATAGAAAGGGTCATTTATTATATAAAAGGGTATCATCACTCTTTTTGTTTTCAATATTTTACGAGAGGGTCGAGCAACGAGTGTCAAATATTTCTACTTACAGAATAACTTTGCTGCCGATTTCGGAGGTTGTTCGTAAATTTAATAGTCAAACAATTTTTTTTTTTTTTGAATTTAGCCTTGAACATATAAATGTAACAAAACTAAAACATATTATTGACGAAAATGAATAATTTATTCATCAGTAAATCATTGTAGTTAAGTAATCTATAAGTTCGACTGATACTTGATAAGTAATTGCGTTTTAAATATTCGATTTTGTGTCTTCTGAAGGATTGCTTTGAACCTATGTTTGTGTATGTATATCTATGTATGCGAATAGTTATCTTGAATCAATCTTGAGAACGACTATAAACATAATTTAATAGTACTTGAGATTTTGAGTTTTTTATGATAAAAACAATTATTTTTAAATGTGGATATTATAACTGAGTATTATTATTATAACGTATGTATTTGTTCTCATCAGAAGGATACGAATATGGGCGAGTTAATGCATAAATGTGACAGATAAAAATGTATGAAAATTGTTTCATGAAAAAATGTAAACTTCAATTCGACATTGCTACTATCCTGTGATAAAAACGAACCATTTCTTTTTCGGAATAGTTTCAATTTGTATTTGTGAAATACCATCAGTTGAGTGTCATTGATTTCTTTTCTCGGTGTTTGTTACGGGAAAAACAAAGACCACATCCGTTTGTCTGTGTGTTCGCAATATGCTCGAAAACTATTGAACGGATTTTCATGCGGTTTTCGCTAATGGAGTAAGGGATAATAAAGAATGTTTACGTATTTAAATTATTAAGGTTCTTGTGATAATAAGTTGAAATAGAACGACAATTGTTGAACATGTCAGAAAAAAAGGGTTAGTGTTTGTGTGTGTGTGTGTGTGTGTGTGTGTGTGTGTGTGTGTGTGTGTGTGTGTGTCTGTGTGTGTGTATGTGTGTGTGTGTGTGTGTGTGTGTGTGTGCTAGCCCATCTAGACAACTACCCACTACAGTATTGTTGTGTTACACACGTCATACAATTTTAGTTTCTTATCTATCGTTTTATAATTTTACCAATTACAATAGTTACTAATTATTCAATAAATTTATTTTGAATAATTTGTTTTTATATTGTTTATCAATTTACCTGATCAAAAATCATATATGATTAAATTTTTGATCGCCTGTCGCTTCCTTGGCGTGTTACGTATCGTTCTGTTTATATTTAACAGTTTATTAACATATTTGTTTTATGCTACACCAAACATTTACATAACCACATAAAATGAACTTAGAACGTTTTCATATTAACGAATTCGGAAGGTTTTCCATAGAGGTTGCTCATTAATATCAATATCGATTTGATCTAAGATAGCGTTTCAAGGTCAATGCATCACAAACAGCAAATGTGCTAATGTATGTGTAATACACACACATTGACAGTTGATAGTTCAAGTACTTACGTTCGAAGTTTCGAAGTAATTGGGAGATCAAATGGTTGGCGAAATGAGTGAATGTAGTAACTATTCATTTTGTTTACCTAATGAAATCTTTTACACTAATTGGTCTGTAATATACAGAATGTGATTTTTCTCGTTGATATCAAAATTCTTCTTTGATATTTGAAAAATAAACATGCTGTATATCTTTTTACCAGCCAAATAGAATCAGTTCGAAAAATTGTTCAATTTCAAATGTCGATATGTTGTTTAATTTTTGATATATTATGTACTCGACGATTGTATCCATATAACTCTCGAACCAAAGATTTTTTGGCATTCACACAAAAGGAAGCCATTTTGATACAATATTGAGGGAACAATAGAGTTCCTTCATCATAAGAGACTCTTATCTTAAAGAATTGAGTGTCTACGAACGTGTCTAAAAGAGGTCTTGAAAAATGATTGGGGAAAAATGAATTGGTGTAAAAAAGGTAACTTTTAATAAAAGTATTGTGTCGTATGGTATCTTTTACTTTTAGGAATATGATGAGCAAGAATTTGTGAACCCACGACTGGGCAAACCTTTTTACAGAGTAGGTTGAGTATTTAATGATGGTTGTGGTGTTATATTAAATAATGTATGCATTTTTTTGGAATCGACATACTGGCAAATGTAGACAACTAACTGATGATAAATAAATGGTCAGCATTGTCTTCAGAATTTCTTTCATTAACAATACGCTACCAATTTTAGGAACAGAGTTGTTTTGATCCTTATGACTGTAGTAACTACTTGCCTTTCCTATTGGACCTCAACAATACTGAGTATCTGTACTTGACGATATAACATGTACACCTACCCTTATAAAAAACCCTGAAAAGTTTGTTACTTTTCAGTTTCATTACATGATATATTTAGCGTTATTATTCATATTAGGTATAGATATATATGAAAGAGATTAATACATGTTTCTAATACATATGAAGTATATAACGGAGTAATTATAATTACATGGCGGATTCTCGCGTAATAGCGAGCTGTAAATCAAATATTCAGTCACAGAGCACGAACAAGAAGTTCATTTAACACTTAATGTCTAGTGGTTTTGAAATACTTAAGACTCTTTCACACTTGTGTTTTGCAAACGTAGTACATTGCGCTCGCGATTGGCTGATATGATGACGGTTTTAAGACGGCCTTTTAGGAATGTCAGTAATTATAATACTGATAAATTGAGATGACCACAGTTTCTAAATACATAACTCGCAATAAAATACGAAGATAATTTGATCATAACTTTTCGGAATATAACTAAACTAATATATATATTATATAAATACTATATTTCACAGATAAAATTAAAATCTTTATTTAACACTGACTTAAAAGAACGAAATTCAAAAATATCAAACGCAGCTCGTTCGGAAATATTTCCAATAATTTACGTGCAACGGATAACATCCATAAAATGTTCATGCGAGCGATCGCTTTTGCGATATGCGTTTCTGCATTAAAACTTTGGCCTTAGAACCGTTTGGCAAACATTTTCAAATCGCCTGTGTGAAAGAACCGTAAATTACGCTGACAGAGAGGCGATTAGTATGACTGTGTTAGCACTTTGACGAAGTTCAGATACTCGAAATAGCTGACTTAAGTATAAATTATGAGGTTTAATGATGAAGAAACTGTGAAAGTCAATATTTTAATTTTAATGAAGAATTTTTTGGCTTTAAGCGCGCTCTTAATGAGTACCTAATTACTATTATACAAGGTAGATTCTATAAAAGGTGATTCTGATACATAAGGAAAAAGGGGACTTTTGCGTAGGCCTTTTGTTCTTGGAGGTGGTGTAATCTATAACCCAAATCAAACGGATTTGTCCTAAACCCGAAACGAAAATCTAGTTGAGCCTATGATGAACATATTGGTTTTAGTATACGCAAGCTTTAGGTTAAGCTGATGCGACCTAGTTTGAACGAATTTTGCCCAAACGAAATAATTAAACGAATGCATGTTCAATACAGAAAAGAATGTATCCTGCTTGAGACTAATTTAAAATGCTCGTAAGAGCCGCCTTGTCAGAGAAGTTTTTCGAAATGGCATCACTAATAAATATTGAAGGTTATATACCATGAAATGTTTGTTTATTATAATAGTTACATCAATATTTATAAAACGGATAAAACGCTCCGATCTTGATCGAAGTTCGTAAGTAAAACTTAGCAATACAGCTACGGTTAAAATTTAACACACGAACAAATTATCGTGAAGTATATCCATTTGACGAAGCGGATACAATTATTATCCTCAATAAATAAGTAGAAGTACCATTCAAGAGGAGCTTCGGTCGAGAGCTATTAAAAATATGACGTTAGGCATTTTGCAATGGGTGGTATAATAGATTGGAATTATTCATTTTTTACAAACACACACACATAAATCTATTGCATGATATAAATCTATCCACTACAGAGAACAATGTAAAAATATACATGGTTTTGAAATGTATACGGGTCCATTTAGTACAATACAATTTCAATTATAATTAATTAGTCGGCACGGAAAAGTTTTTCATTCAAATCATGGTGTGAGTTATGTGTGTGCACATCTGTATGTGTTGGTGTCGCAGGAAGTTTTTTTGATGTTTTAATTTTGTCTTTTTTTACATTTCTCCAATTAGTTGATGCGTACATACCCCGGGGAGCGATTTCTCGAAGTGTGCTAATTGGAATACCCGAATACAAAATTGGTTTAATGATTTTGTTTTTTTTTTGCAATGGCATTTGTTTCTTCCTCTGTCTCGGATTTAGAATTGAATATTTTGATACAAAAAAGTTATATGTTAAATTGTTGGTCTAGAAAATAAAGAAACTATACTTATTTTTTTGTATTGTTTAAAACACAAGAATTCAAACGAAAAGATCAAAGTTACATATTAACACCGATAATATATTATTAGCTCGATATTTTATTTCCCTGTTGCGCAAGAAATTAATTTCACAATTTGAGTTCTTATTATCTCAGTCATAGTTCTGAGTCTTATAGACCTAATACTAATAGCCCAATAGGTAAATGTTCTAACACTGGCCAGTGGCATCTTGCCCATTAAAGTTTCATGAGCTCAATCCTTTACGTTCTTCAATTTGTAATTGGAGACTTAATGTTTCAGAAAATCTTCCAGTACATAAATGTTTCGCTGCAATCTTTTTCTTTATCACGAGAATACTCTGTGAGCATCTTATTTAACGCTTATGAGTTTTGTGTTTGAAATAATATACTAAGATATTACCTTCTATTTAAGAGTAATAGTATCTATTAGCAAAAAGATGAGATATCTACTATATTTGTTAACTATTAGTAGTTTAAACTTTTTCTATTGTCTTCGCATCACATATCGATTTTTTATGTTATTTTTAATTGCATGTCCGTAGATTTTATTAACTTAATGTCACAAAGACTTGTGTAAATAATCTGGTTATCAGATATTCTACTACTAAGCAGCAAAGCTGTTACGTTTTAAAGATGAGTAAAGTAAAGTAACAGCCTGCAAATTTCCCACTGCTGGACTAAGGCTTCCTCTCCCATTCAGGAGAGGGTTTGGAACATATTCTACCACGCTGTTCCAATGCGTGTTTGTGGAATGCACATGTGGCACAATTTCGATGAAATTAGACACATGCATGTTCCTCGCGATGTTTTTCTTCACCGCCGTGCACCAGATGAATTATAAACACAATTTAAGCACATATATATAGTGGTGCTTGCCTGGGTTTGAAACCGAAATCATCAGTTAAGATGCACGCGTTCTCACCACTGGGCCATCTTATACTCTTAAAGATGAGTAAGTCAATGTAAGAACTGGCACAGGAACCAAAATATCAGTTTTAAAGGTCGATTGTGCAATCGCTATAAGAAATACCTAAGAAAAACAATTTTATCAAGAGGTGACCGGTTTGCTCGTTCATCTAATTATATTTTAAAAATCCATAGAAATAAAACTAAATCTTTCAGATAAGTATACAAATTATCTTTTCACCGTTTTAGCTCGGGTTCTTAATAAAGTTCATTTAAATAGACGTGGATGGAAAGGTAGCGGAGGTAACCCTCAGTGAGATGTCACATCACTCAACGGTGCCCCTGGGTCTAATTTCCGGCTACATGACGTTTTCTTCTATGAAATTAGTTACGGAACGTATTTCGGTGAAAAATCTCTAAGTCATCTGAAAGAAGATAGCACATTTTAATAAATTGTATAGCTTTACATCATAAGTAATTGTTGCACGTAATAAATCTGTAGGTACTTATTAAATGCGAAAGTAACTCAATCTGTTACCACTTCACGCTAAAGCCGCTGAACCGAATTGGAAGGCATTTGGAATGGAGATAGTTTATTGGAATAGTTAGTTGGAGTCCCGAGGAAAGACATAAACTGAATTCATCCCTCGTGTGGGTGAAATAAGGGGTGACGGTTTGTATGCTATATGCTAGGTAACGTTTTATAAGTTTCGTTCGAGTGTGTATCACCTTTCATAGACACATGGGCATACAATTTTTGAAAATATGACTATCGGCTGATATTACGTAGTTAAGCATTCATTTATATCTAAATGAAGCCATATATCCTAACTGGGCTGCTATACATTCTATTATGTATATTTTTGCATGATGACGGTTATGATTTTCTCAGCTATTTAGAACGAAAGCATAAAAGAATAGCCAATACATTATGGCACATAAGTGCAACCACTGCTTCCTCACTCCTCTCACCTGATTAGACAGCAATTCGATACGACCGGAGTTCAGGTCTATTGGACTACGAAACGCTGGAAATTTTGAGGCTCGTAATGAGAATTTCTCGGATACAAAATCTCAATAACTTTACTGGCTCATTCCGGTATTTGGATTCCATTGCAACCGTAATAACCTAGCCACTAGATTAACGAGACGTGCAATATTTAAAGCCTTACCAATGCCTGGGCGTTATGAATATTACACGATTTCAAAATGATTTTCACAGGTACACTTCCGTGATTTTAATTTGACTATCAATAATTAAGTGATGCTTAAACATCAAATTAAATAAATTGTAATTCAGATAAATTTAAACAAAAATAAGTAAGTTATTTTTAATGGGGAATATCATTTGATGACTATAGAAATTCGAATCTGTATCTATTCATTTGAATTACATGACTTTCTGAAGACCTCCGTGGTCAGTAGTGTGTACACTGGTTTTCATGGGTACGCCACTCCGAGGTCCCGGGTTCGATTCCCGAGTCGATGTAGAAAAAACTCATTAGTTTTTTCGCTCACTATGTTGTCTTGGGTCTGGATGTTTGTGGTGCCGTCGTTGCTTCTGATTTTTCATAACACAAGTGATTTAGCTACTTAGCTACATTGGGATCAGAGTAATGTATGTGATGTTGTCCAATATTTATACATTTAGTTTTCAATTGCAATTTATTAGTTCAATTTAGGTTACATTAATAACAGTACAATTACAGTGTAATCTTCGAATCTGATGTACAGTCGGGGTAAGAAATGGTTCGTCACCTTAAGATCTATTTTCGTGTGCTGAGTACGAGCGATTATCTGCTTTATAGATCGAGAATTACATATTGCGTCTCAATTATTTGAAATTTAGATTTAAAAGGTACTAAGAATTTAAGAGTTGACAAAGGAATGAATTTGAAAACTGACGAAGGTTTTCTTACTGTGACTGTACAATTACAGTGTAATCTTCTAATCTGATGAACTATCGTATACAATTCTATTTGTATTTCAAAGCCTTCATGATTAAAACTGTATGCAAGCTCACGACTTCGTGATTGCAAAGCGCTGTTATGTCGTTCATCGTGAAACACCGTAATATCAACGTACGGCCTGGATAATGGCTCCGATCTCAATACCGTACTAAATATTATAACGATTCATTTTAAATTTAGAATGAACACACGAAACTTTAAAAAATCGCTAAAAATAAAACAATAAAATTCACGACTTCAAAACCAAATTTAAAGCTAATTTGTATAGAATAAATTTTAAAAGTTTCATGAATAAATTATTTCAATAATCCAGCAGTTTGAGTTTTTCGGTTTCATTAAGCCGCTTCTGTACTTGGACGTTAATTACTGCCATTACTATCATGGATTTGTCCCATTTTACGGGAAATGAAAGATAATGACGTTTAATTCATCATCTAAATAATGGAAAGTGCTAAAGTATGGTCAGCATGAATATTTTGTATATCATTTTTGACGATGGTGATGATGACCACTTATTGTATTATTAATTATGTAATTTAGGAGATGTTTACATTTAAATAGATGAGTTAAGACAAATAAATGAATTACAAAACAATGATAAGTTTATTTCAAGAAGATGTGTCTTAATGAAAATTCCAATAACAATTAATAAAAAAATGAAATGCAAATAGCGTGCGAGTGAGATGGCACGTTAATAATAAAGATGAATGTACATTTTTATATAGTACATGTACTCAAATTTCAACTGTAATTCTTTTATTTTTAAAGAGTTAAGTAACATTAGGGTAATTGAAATGAACGATTTAAATATGAATGAATATAAGGCAACATAAAGTCGTCTTGGATAATGTACAAACTAAATCACATAGTGCTCTCAGACGCGAAGCTCTCACATCCACTTAGGACCTGAGGTCCATCTCAAGTGGTAATTTAACGATAATTACCAATTTACTTTGCTATTAGGCACGTTTTAACTGTAATCGAGACGTTAATTTATTCCTACTCGTTTATACCGTCTGAATTACCTTAGGTAATATATACCATGAATCTCTATAAGTATTTATTGAATACAATGATATAATTTCGTTTTAAAACAATTATTAGGAGAACGATGGATCGTATTTTGTATCTTACAAACTAATGTTTCAATTAATCATTCATCTGATACTTTTCGGACTTCTGCAGAAATTTTATTATTAAAATATCATTTGACAAGCAATATAAAATAATATTTGTTAAGTTATGTTGCTAAATTTATTTATGACGTCATGGTAGTATACGTAAGCGATCCCGTGAAATCCTCCGAAAAGACGGAATGGGTACCGATGGGGAGCCCCACATTCCCCCCCCCATATCGTGTGGGGGAAAAATAACAAGGCTTTTTTCCAGCAAAAAGGGTTGTAAAATGAACTTGTATGATAAGAACTCTAACAGCTCAGTTTACAAAAAGCTTGAAGATGGATATATTTAAATTGTTTGTAAATATTTTTATTCTTATTTTTCTGTTAACACTTTTCCTCATCAATTGGCCTATCGCTCATTGCCAGCTTGACCTTGATTTCTGGAACACTGTATATGAAACAACAAATAAACAAATCTATTTTCCCATTTTTTTATTATAAGTAAGTATATATTTGCAGAAAAATGTCTGTCATCTAAATTTATTTGAAAAATTCATTGTACGATTTTCTTTTGTCATATAAATTTATTTTTTTTAATTAATATTTCTTTAATAATAAAAATACTTTTTTTGTTGCTTTTATTTCTGCCGATAGGGCCCAGAATATTGTGCCAATGTAATGGTGTCTCCTTCGTAGCACACACAGGTATAGGCACAGAGATGGTCAAAAGTACGGTTGGTATTACATTAACATATTTAATTGTACGAGATCTGTTTATAACGTTATGTTAAACCAAAAAGGTTTCATGTGTTAACTTATTGAAAATAAAGGCTTTGTAAATAAATTTATAGTCTGTATATATTAATTAAAACACATAAATAAGAAATAAATATTTTATTATTTTGGTTACATAAATAATAATATAAAAATAATAATAATTATTTCCATTATTCAACATCGTAACTTAATTAGATTTTTATAAATTGGCGTCATTAGTGTCGGTAGTTGCTTGCGATATTGTACTACAAGTTATATGTCTTTGGCGTTGGATATTATTATTTGATTCATTTTTAAAACCCCATAATGTCCTCGTTCTCTTGTTAGCGAACAACCAAAACATAATTGAAAACGCACAATGATATATAGTAAAAATATTAGTAAATATGAAACATATGGGCACATATACGCTTTCGTAATCGAAACTAAATATAGCGTACATTAATTTATAAAAATCAGCAACCGCTTGTTGAAAACAAAACGTGAATATAAGCGTTATCATCACGAATACAATTCGAGGATTACTCTCTGTTTTACTCTTATTCGTATTTATAATCGATTTCAAAACTGACACTAATAATATACCGTTTGCGCATAACGCTGGCCACTTAATAAGAAATAAATACAATATAAAGTATTGTACGTTTTTGTTCTTTTGTATCTTGTATGAAGCGGTTAAAAGGATCGATATAATTCCCGGTACAAGCCACGCCGATAAAGACACTCTCCATAAGCTCGTCGATCCAATGTTGAACACTCTTGCGAGGCTATCGTGCATCTGTTTGCTGAACACACACATCCAGGTCACAAGTGCCATTTCACTATAAGCCATCGGGAGCTTATCTAAGTAAATGGGATGAAAGTAATTTTCAGTGATTTGAAATAAATTCATAACGTCGTAGAAGTATCTAACGAATGTGTAGAGGAATCTCGCGACCATGAATTGTATGAGGACCTGGTTTTTGTAATTATGTCTCCATTCTGCGAATAGCGCGGCTGTCAAGATGAGCAGCATTAGAGCTGTGATAGATAGTATCATTCCGAGTGTGCTCAGTGTGAACGTGAAGACTTGTAGGAAGGCAGAATTACTCTTTGATGTGTATAATACAGTCCAAGATTGAATTTCTTTCATTCTTGTTTCTTTTCAAAATCGTTTCGAATGATAATAGCGTCAGTTCGCAGTACTCGTTTCAATGTGTAAAGAAAATAAAATATACATTTTGTAATAAAATATCAGTCTTCCAAAGTAAAAATATTATAAAAATCACCATTTTAAAACTTTCTCACTCGATATAATTTTATAGTTTCATTTTTTTATTGCACTTTACCACTTTTGTTTAAACAAACATAGTTCGCTCACTGGCTGAGTCTTGAATGTACAATGACTTATAATTTTGTTGTTAACATGTGTGATAAGTATTATCGATAGATAATATTTCTCCACAAACATTAATTATAACAATGTTTTGATACATATTGATTATTATAATTAGCTTTCTGTTAGTAACCACAATAGAAGGGATAATCGTATGTGCGTATAATTTAAGTAACAAAAACTTACTTAATGATAGGTCCTAGAAAAGATCGTGAATCTTTAATTAATAAAAGAAAATTAACAACCTGTCTGTGTACTGTAGCTGAACTTAATTTTACAATTGTAATTATTATTTGAAAAACAAATGAACATCCAATATTCATATTTTAAGCCGTCTGGATATGTCGAATTTTAATTGAAATAAATTATTAATTTATTGTATAACTAGCGACCTGACCCGACTTCGCACGGGTTCAGTGCATTTTTGTCAATGCACACCGCTATGACCCTGCATTTAAATCTGTATTATCTTCGAAAATATTCATTTACATTTAATGTTGTAAAGGGCCAATAAATGCTGTAAAGCCTGCGTACTCCAAGATAGCTATCAGTGTGCAGATTTTTTTCGATCTACTTGTTAATATTGTTATATTATGACCAAATTACATAAAAGCGTTATAAATTGTAGCCTATGGGTTATTGTGATGTATAACCTTTATTATTGTAGTATTTCCTCCAAATCTGTTCAGTAGTTTTTTTCGTGAGAGAGTAACAAGATACATCCATCCTCACAAACTTTCCCATCTATTATATTTTATAATATTAGTAGGACAGGATAAGATATCATTTTGAATATTTATTTAATCTCTTTTAATGTAAAATATATAGAAACTCTAAAACAATGTCCTGTTCATTAAATACTGTTCGCTTAGTGGTCGAAAATCAAATCAAATTTATAGTAAAATCGTTTTGCTTACTATATAAATAACATCAATCTCCGCAGCTATTTCAAATTAACCAGCTGGGTTCACTGTCAAAGAGAACTTCGATCATAATATATGAGATGCAATTCAATGAAATGGTTTAGATATTTTGTTTAACTATTCACGTAAAGGCGGAATGTCAATAAATGGTCACTCAACTGTTTTTTTCAGTTTTATGTTTACGTTTTAGTCAGAAATTTAATTACAGCTTTTGACTTTGTTTAACATTTGTTTATTATTGACTAGCTATGCCCACGACTTCGAATGAGTTTGAATGTAACAAAATCGTTATTGATGTACACTAAGTTACTCATTATTTCATCAGCATTCTGTCACTGAAAGTACCGTCAAAGTTTCAGAGATTAGCCGGAACAAACAGACAGGCAAAAATTGTAAAAGAAGTTTTTTTGTTATGTATACAAACACTCCATTTTTATTATATGTATAGCAAATTTATAGTCTTATTAATAAATAAACTGACGTTCTATAAAATTACTATATAACATATACTAACTTATATCCGTACTCCGTACATTCAAAAACAAAAAATCATTCTTTACTATGATCAAATCATTTTATCTAAAAAAAAAAATCAAAAATTTTTGGCTTCATCCTTAAACTTTGACATCCCAGATATATAATATTCATTGTATTATAGGTAATAGAATTTTAAGAGGTTTCGTAATGATTGAGAAATAAAAACACACTTTGTAAGAAACACAGAGAATATATTTCAGATATAACATCACGACAGGTCCAAAATAAAACTCACTCGTGTGAGGAATAGGAAACCACGAATATATAAAACTCTATACAAATAGTTAACAAGGTGACAGTGTCTATAATTACCATACATTATTGCGTACGTATAAACGTGTCCATAAGCAAGAGACAATTTGACATAACCATTAGCGCCACAGATTATTAAAATGTTTTTTTTTTATTATGTCAAATGATAAAATTAAAAAAAATCTTTTTGTTTAGTGTTGCTCTTTAAAAAAATAAATCGATATCGTAAGAAATAAGTGAGGTATAGAAAATTGTCTCTTACTGCAAATACCAAATAAAATATTAAGATAAAGCGTTCAAGACATTTGTGACAGTCGTAAGACTTCAAAGAAACTTCAATAGTAATAAAGCTTAAACAACTACAAGTAAGTGCATCTACTTATGAAATATTATTGCATTTCCTATTCTGTATAACATCTAATAATTAAGTCATAATAACGATTTCTACGAATTTATTAAATTTTTTAAACTTTTGTATTTTACCGCTCGTAATAAAAGAATTCGTATTTCGAATAAAACTGATTGTTTTTTTACATTTCATTTTTATAAGGTAATATAAGTCGTTAAATTAATTTCAATAAAATACACTCTAAGTTGTTAAACATAAAATACAATATAATTATCATGATTTTAAACTGTTTAATGAAATTGTACTACATGCAAGTCTATAGACTAAGTGTTAACTAGATTAAAATGTAACATACGCTAAGTTATTCGTAGGGGTAACTTTAATGTACTTATATAGAAGTCTTTATAAGGGATCACAGTTTGGAAAACTAGTTCGATACAACCTCAGAACAGAGAGTAATTTAAAAATGGAATGTGATCATCAATTTTTAACTTATATAATTTGATTTACGTTAATTAAACTGCTATAATGATTATGAGTTACAATATTCTTGTAAAGTTTAAATGTTTTTATTTTATATGTCGACAGTGGATAACATTTATAAATGACTATTTGTTCTGAAGGTACAGCGATCGGGGAGACTATTCTTTAAGCTTATATTATATTCAAAAACGATATATTCTATTTAAGGTAAACAAAATATGTAAACTTAAAAAAAAAATTACATTGCCAGTTTCATTTGATTAAGCAAATTTAATGAAAAGATAATTAAGAATATTCACGAAATCTTATTGAAACAAATTAAACAAATATTTATTAAATTCATTGATGGTATTATAATTTAAGTTAAATTTTAAAACGAAGATATAAAATGGTGCCATCGTAATTTTTAAATCGTGTTTAATTATATTCTAATCCAATTCTACGTTAAAATATTAGCATGAAAATGTACTTTATTCTAAATAGAAATAAGGATCAGTTTCAGATGTTTATGAAGAACATGAAAAATATTAAAAAAAAAAGTTTAACAAATAATAACAATGAAAATTAACAAGATAACAAAAGAAACCGATCCAAAAGTATTCTTATCTACAAGATCACATCGCATAGAGACTGGAAGTCTAGAGTTACTTAGGTACACTATACATACAACCTAACAAACGAACTACGAGTAAATTAGATGAAGGCAGAGACATTAATTGCTACAACGCGTTTTAATAAACACAATAAATTAATTGTCCATAAGTGCTCCATCTCTGTCTTGATAATTAAATCGCGTGTGTTAGACAGTGACAGAGTATGTCGAAAGTTGATAAGACATTTAAATAAGATTAACGTTCTCATTCACAAATGTGACATGACATTTATGTCAGTTAATATAACTTTTATTTTTATATAATATTTCTATATGTAAGATTAATAATTGAATAAAATTTGTTTATTTCCAAACGATATTCGATATCTAGGAGATACCTAGTCAGATAAAGGCTTTCAGGTAAATCTAACAATATTCATTATTTTAAATTGCCTAAAGGGTTACACACTTTAAACAAAATTAACAACTATTTACTTCGACGAATTGAATAAGTATTGTTTATTTAAATAATAAAATTCATTTAGTTTATTATTTATTTTAATCTAAGATTGCAACGTCGAAATTGACTAGTTGATTGAATTGTACAATACGGAAATGCTATGTTACGTCTCTGCCCACAAATCAACCCGCAAGGGACAATCAGTGTAACTTATTGGTTGAAAACGACAAAGTTATGTAATTTAATTTAAATAAAACTAAGTTATATAAAACTTTAATTGAATTATTTAAATAATCAACAAACAAATAATAACAGTTATGTTCTTATTATATTCTGTATAATATATAACTTAAATAATAATATTATTCAATTAGTAACAGATAATTAAATAGAGCAAAACAAATTGAGACCAGCTCATTAAAAAGTTAATCTAAGATAAAACTAGTGAGACTAATGACGAATTACGCTAATTCGATAAAGCCTAAACTACTCCACCATGTGCTCTGGAAATAAAAAAATAATTATTTGTCATTTATTTCTTACTAGAATGAATGAATATTTATGGTAAAATTTTATTAACATAATTTATAATTACATCAGTTTTTGTGTAACTGCCTTTATATGTCTCGAATTAAGAGATTTATTTTTCAAGATATAGGTAACATCAGAGTTATTTTTTTATAGTCATGGTCACTCAACTCACCTTGTTCTTCCACCGGAGTGTGATCTTCATCAGAGGAATCGAGTCTCTCGATCAGCGAACTTTGTTTTGATAGTGACTAAAATATGAATATAATCTTTAATGACATATAATTATGTGTTATTTTAATCGTAGTTATATAAGATTTTTGCTAGATGTTTTTTTTTATGATTTAAAGTGGTCTCGTATAATTCCATCCGAAGATCCGATCTAATTTAAACTTCCAAATTTCATCGCTTCTCATTTTAAAACTACTTAGAAATTCTACCGTCAAAAGTTTTGACGATGGAATGAAAACAAAGTGACGATTATTTTAACTTCCAAAGAGATATGAAAATTGATTACCTTATTCGACCGTCGCCTTGGAGGGGATATTTTATTCCAGAGAGCTTCGAGCTGATCGAAATGCTGTGATTGGGCGATCGCTGCCTGTTCTGGGCCAAGGCTCACCTAAAATATAATAATTCTTATAATTCAAAGTTAATGATAGAGTGAGACCTATGAATGAAGAACATATTATGTCAACTGTAATAGTAATGATAATGAGCTGAGATGGCCCAGTGGTTAGGACGCATGCATCTAGGCAAGCACCACCATACATATATTTGCTTAATTTGTGTTTATAATTCATCTCGTGCTTGGCGGTGATGGAAAACATCGTGAAGAAACCTACATGTGTCTAATTTCATCGAAATTCTGTCACATGTGCATTCCACCAACCCGCATTGGAACAGCGGGGTGGAATATGTTCCAAACCCTCTCCTTAATGGAAGAGGAGGCCTTAGCCCAGCTGAGGGTAATTTACAGGCTGCTACTTTACTTTTACTTTTGTAATAGTAATAATTATTATAATTAGTTCATTGAAAATCTGGCTACATCATATAGATCTGATTGTTAGTGACGATTAGATAAGATTAATGTTTGTTTTATAAATCACAATTGCTTTCATACTGATTGCTTTGCTATTGCAATAGTAGAATGGATAAGGCAAAAATTAAAGTTCAATAATAATGCATTTACACTTACCTGTGAACCTAAATCTTTATTTTTCGCCTCTTGAATTTTCGATATCTCTTCCATCGATGCTGATACGGAAAATCTAGGAAATTATAAATACATATAATTAATAACATAATTAGTTTGAGCTTAAGACACTTATTCGTGGGTCGTTGGAATAATTAAGAGATGAGAATGATCTTCGAAGCATGACAGGATGTGCACATCTCCTACAGGAGAGAACTATGCTGCTCTTATTTTTATTTCTGTTAACTATCTTTTTAATCGAACCATTGAATATAATGATGAATATAATGATATATGTCGGCCTATAATCATTTTACTTTTGCTTGGAATTGAAATTAAATTTTAATGGAAAAGTTTTACTTACCGTCGCTTCAAACGTTCGTCGACTTGTGCCATCATGGCGGCCGATGTCAGGTGCCCGTATTTCTTCTGCCACGTGTATGTGTCTAATGATACTTCCTTCTTGAGCAGTCTTCTCATCGGACGTTTCGGTGCTAATGGTCGCAGTTCTAAATTTAAAAAATCGTTTTAGAAATTTAATCCCATGTCTGAATAAATCCTTAATCCTGACTGACTATCGTCAATCATTATGTATCGTTATATAATTAATTCATAAATATGTCAATTTTCTGGGTCACTAGACAGCAAACACTTACCATCAACGTCTTTGGTGGGCGCGGCGTAGGTAGGTATTTTAACGTAAGTAGCGGGCGTATTATGGAGGCAGATGATTGGCAAGCAACCTGTAGCATAGACGTAATTGACACAGATATACATAGAATATATACGTATGTAGTATTGTAGAACATGATTTGTTCCATTCCTTATTATGAAGATTTTTTTTTTATTTGTATTTTATCTCGTGTTATTGAAATCATGTATAATTTTAACTTCTTCATTTTACTTATTTTATGATGTAGTATTCATAGTCTGTAAATTTCCGACTGCTGGGCTAAGGCTTCTATTGAGAAGATGGTAGGAGTATATTCCACCACGCTGCTCCAGTTCGAGTTTGTGGATTTAAATGTTGCAGAATTTCGTTTAAACTAGATACATGCAAGTTTCCTCACGATGTTGCCCTTCACCATCGAGCTCGGGATGAATTATAAATACAATTTTGCACACGAATATTCAGTGGTGTGCCTGGGTTTGAAACCGCAATCATCAGTTAAGATGTACACACTAACCACTGGGCCATTTCGGCTCTTATCTTACGATGATGTATATCTAAATAAATATAATTTTATTTTAAGCAGATTATATTAAAAAGCCATTCTACAACGATAGAACGTTAAGTGTAAACTAAAAGTTAGGGTAGGTTCTAATGAAGACTCATGATCTTTGTGTAAGATCTCGATGTTTTACTCATCCACAAATCGACTTTCCAGAGTTTAGAACTTTTAAGTGATCGAAATTCAACTTTTATAGTTTTACACTTTTAATACAAATTAAATATATGTTGTTAAATGATAAAGAAAATATAACACCACTTTACAAGATACGTAGTACAAGAATACATTAAAATGAGTAAATGGATAAACTTTTATTGCGGTAGAAAAAGTGGAACACCGTGCCTCTGAATAATAATGAAAGTGCATGGAATTTGCATTTTGTTTAAACTTTGGTTGGCCTTTTTGCTGGTCTCACTCTAGATAAAGCCTATGAAACAAAGACCGATATACCTTAGTCATTTTAAAATTATTTCATTTCGATAAATGTGCATGAACATAAGAGCATTAACAGTATATACGAGTACACATACTAAAATTTGACCAACTAATTCATATATATTTAGTTGACGTGATCCTTTATAATTAGTACATGGTTTAGGTCGATATGATATGGAGATTTAAGTACAGAATGACTTTAATGTTGAACCTTTTGAATTTATTAATATTTTGTAAATTATCGCTCTTTTGCGAGTGATCCAATAATAAGCCCGTAGAAGAATATAAGATAAATTTTGGTCAAAAATGAAACATTACCTCTGTCTAACAGGTGTACGACGATACGAGAACAATCACTTGTTATCTGGAAGCCTAACAGAGGAACGTGAAGGGAGAGTGAGGTGAGAGCGAGACCTCTTTTCGTCTCCCAAATAATAAGGGTCTTGTCTTCCGCACCTAATGGAATAAAACAGTTATTAGATAATATATATAAATAATTTATTAAAAGCTTTGACGAGTGCGAATCCTAACATATGATAACAATCAGTCAAAATGGTATTTTATTTAAAAAAAACTACTCATTGCTCGCATTAATGATTGGTTGTTAGGCGTAGCCTGAATTAGAGATTGTTTTTGATTGTTTTCATCAAATTTGGGTTAACGGTTTCGCTGTGAAAGAGCAACATATAGGTAATGTTGCTACATTGCCTATAACACCACCACCATGCACAATGGCGACGCACGAAATTGTATACCAATATGCCACGATACTTTGAATGTATTGAGAAATTAAATGACATACTAAGTCCCTATAGCAATTTTAAGTTTTGTTGTTTGCAAGTATATTGTATAATAGTTGCCAGACTTATAGAATATAGTTCCAACTGTTGTACGCATGAGGTACGCAGACTCGTTCCAAATGAAATATACAAAATTGATAATATACGTCGTAAAAGTTTTAAGTGCTCATCTATAAATAATAAATGCTCTTATTCACTCACATTTATTATTCAGTTGGGTCGATTTCGAATTTTGGCTTACTTTTCAGCATCAGGATTTACATAAATTAGTTCATTTAGTAACAAATTCTCATTACAAAATATAAGTTTGATTTATGATAGGTAGAAGTCACCGGAACTGCCTATAGACATTGATGTCGTAAGAAATTTTAACTACTCCTCTGAACTGAGCTTGGGAACTTGGGATCTATTGTGCCTGAATACGAAACCTAACAATACTAATTGCTGTTTGGCAACAGAATGACTGATAACTGGGTGGTGTCTACTCAGACTTGCACTAACCCTCACAACATATTATTTTCAATACTTATTTTGTATAATGAAAAATCAAACGTAGCACTAAGAGCTTACTCGACCATCATCCTAAAGTGTATCGAGTAATGAATTCTTTTAAAACTGAATTATACCGTAGTAAATTACACTGTTATATTCAAGTATATTATTATATACTAAAAGTAACAAAATATATACACGAAAACGAACAATTAGACAACTTACCTGAAACGGCAATCGATCCGTCACCGGTGACCTTGACACATGTAACCTTCCCCAAATGACCAGAAAGGAGGTGGACATCTGATCCTGTGTTAATATCCCAGACGATCAGATTGTAATCCCATGAACCAGACACGACTTGAGTCTTGTTCGTAATTGAGACGGCCACACATGTCACTATGTCCGAGTGACCAACAAGGACCTAATAAGAAGAACGTAGATTTAGAACATTATACTTTACAACATTGATATATCTCGGGTCATCCGCATGGAAATAAATTGGCGAAGAAAGCTATTTAAAACATTGCCTTTCAAATTTACAACCTTGAAGGGTCTTGAAAAAAGGCTTATGTTAGCCCATGTGATCCTTGTTTCTTAGTACCGCATTCCACTAACATAGCTTAGCTGGTTTTGTCATGAACGTGTATCAAATACAGACAGTGTAACTTTTACATTTATAATATTAGGTTACAAGTGTAAATTTTTTGATTGAGATTTTTACATGTATAAATATTTTTGTATAAGTTTAAAAACGTTATATAAAATTAGCATATTTTAACATTTTTTTCAAATAACAGATTAGCCCGCTATTTACATTCATTCATTATTTACGAATCATATTAAAACATGTTATTTATTTTACAAATAATAGTTGTTTGTTTAACAATCATGCTGAAACGAATTTATGGATTTTAAACAAATTTGGTATAGTGGTCAATTAATTCTTTGATAGAGCTTTTTATTTACTATTGCTTAAAAATATACAACACACATTTTCATTCCCATATTTGAGCTAAATGTAGCGGGTACAACTCGTCTTATTTGAATATTTTATTACTAGATTATAGCTCAATGATTAAAATTTTATAGAATTAGCTCGATGACATAAATATTTTCCATTAAATTGTCTGTTTAATTATATTGAAGGTTTTTGCAAAATTCACTATATGAAATAAATTTGTTAATGGTAAAAGAAGGTTTAAGTAATAATGCCAATTGGCTATATCCGATAAATAATTATTATATAACATTTCTTAAATATTTTGTAATTTTATTGAAATTAAAATTCAACTTTGCAAGCTGAACATAATATAAATTTTATTGTTGCTTTTTTATGATATAGGTACACTATACGAGTCTACACAGCTCTCTCATTTGCGCTGTAAGAAATATTAACCTTACATCGTAAATGCGCCGCCAACCTTGGGAACTAAGATTTTATGTCCCTTGTTACATTGACTTACTTACCCTTCACACTGGAACACAACAAGACTGAAATATCATTGGTACCTACTCAGACGGTTTTGCACAAAGCTATACCACGACGTAGATATATTGTTCAGCTTTATATTATGTAAAATAAAACAAAAGTGACTTTAAAAATAGCACGTTTTTATAATGTTATTCGTTGCGCTAAGAACACAAGATTATTTTTATCCGCACGGATAACATTTATTTTTCGGACGTGAAGTTAGTAAGATTAAGTACTCTGTTTAAGTGAAATGTGGAAGAACATTAAGGATAAATATTTAACATTCGGTATGTTAAACGACGGTCACGATTTCCTCAGACTGTGTATAATTTTTAACAGAAATTTACAACGCTTCTTGAATATCATTTTCAATTATTACATTCATGTTTTAATTTAAAAAGTTTGTTAATGTTTCGAACCTCACTGTTCCATTTTTAAATATTTGATCTCAAATTTTCGATTGTTAATTAATTGATATGTTGTTTATCACATAGTTAATTAAAGTCTTACTTGTGACAGTTTCCCGCCGTCGAGCTGCCAAACTTTAAGTGACATGTCCATGGAGCCAGTTACGACATGTTTGGAGTCGGCTGTCAGAGCGAAGCACGTTACTCGCTCCGCGTGAGACACGGAACGCTTCTCATCCCCACTGTCCCCTTCGGCGAGTGCCCAGATGCGAACTGAGTTGTCACCATCAGATAGTATCTATAACAAGAAAATCTTTAAGAGTTTTAAATAGATGCATATAATTAACGGTTGGAGCCGTGATGGCCCAGTGCATCACGTACATCTTAGCCGATGATTGCGGGTTCAAATCAAGGCAAGTACCGCTGAATTCTCATGTGCTATGATACATATGCTGTATAATTCAACAATATGGTCAGTGATATGTCATAGAAATATTTCCTAACCTCGTCCTACAAGAGAGAGGAGGCCTTAGCGGCAGTGGGAAATTTACAGGCTGTATATGTTACTGGTCTTCACCAGTAGATATTGAGCTTATTTTACAATGCTGTTCCAGTGCGAGTAGCATAATACACTAGTAGCAGATATTTATTCAACATATGTAGATTGTATTAATTTTCATTTTCATTATAAAACCTACCTAAATACCTATAGCAAGTATCGTAAGTAGCTAGTATCGTAACCAGTCTACCTAAAAGGATTTCGCAATTCCTCACGACGATTGTTACAAAGTTTTATTGCAAGGGTAAAAAGCGATAATAAAAAAGTAAAGGTAATTAAACGAAGAGTTACCAGCGAGATTTTCAATCTACTTTTTTAATTTAAAGAGAATTTAATATACAGTTAAGATCAATAGATGTCCTTTTATGTCGATTGCTCTTTACAATAGTTCTTTGTAATACTTTTTTTTAATCGAGAAAGATTAAATCCCTCAAGTACTTATCATTATACGAAGGAAGATTTTTTTAAGAAGGAATTTCATTATACAAAGGAAGAATCTTCATTTGTCACGTTAATTTGAAATAATAAAGTTTTTTAATTAAAATTGTGATACATATATTTTTTAAAGAAAAAAACAATTCTTGTATATTTAACACATACAGGGAAATTTGTACTGACAAATAAATATAAAATCTCATAAATAGTAATTAACAACGGCGCGACGCGTGGTAAAGATGGTGTTTGCCCTTATAAATTATATATTTTTTAAATTTTAAAATACGGATTATATTTATGTAGTTTTCCATTAAAGGTTTCAATAAATAATTTTATTTATTCCCCTACAATTACTTTTTACAATACAATCTTTTTATTTAATTGATTACCGTATTTCGAAAAAGTTAATATCCTTATTCCATCTGTCATATGTGGATGGAATTTTTATCAAATTTATCAGTCCACTTGAGAACCTTCTTATTTTCTGAAGTTAGGTAATGCTAATATTTTATGAAATCATTAAAATTGAATAGATTATAATAGTCGTCAGAATTAAAGCAGTATTACCCCTGTTGAAATACAATTACTAATTCTGAATTAAAGCCAAAAATTTAATGGTAAATAAAGCGACCCTTTTCTTATCTGTGGAAGCCAACGACGGTCCAAGAAATTTCGTCGCCCTGAGCGAAATACAAGAATGGCGCCCCTTGAAACAAAAATTTTGCAACAATATAAAGTGTAATTTATGTTTTAATTAACAATAGACCAGGAAGATAAAATAAATTTATTTAACTCGAAGTTAGTCTAAATGAAAATCTTTTTTAGAAGAAATAAATATAAGACAATGGACAGTAATCTTACGACGATTTTCTTGGCGTTTACGTGATTTCAATGTAGCGAATTAAAGTTTCTTTGAATATTTGACTGTGTTTTAGGAATTCATAATTTAAAGATATTTAAAGAAAGGTGCAAATGAAAAAAAATTGTGGATAATCAAATATAAATTTTTTTAACACAAAAGAAAGTTCCGCGCCAAATATTAAAGCGTCCTAGACTGACGCCCCAAATCTACCATTCGGACCAATCGATCCGATGGTGGAGGGTGACTCCGGGCACGAAGGCAGAATTTCGTTGAAATTACACACATGCAGGTTTCCTCACGATGTTTTCCGTCTGCCATTAAAATGTACGCCCTCAAACCAATTGGCCATCTTGGCTCTTACTGGGCCATCTCGGCTCTTAAAGTTTGTAAGTTTCTAAAAATTTATAAATTTAGTTTAAAATACTTTTAAAGTTCCAGTGTTGTTCTTAGAATCTATATGTATTCCTGTAGAGGTACTCCAAAAGAAACTTCCGCATACGGACGGGCAATGCCAAAATGTCGTATGTGACATTCACATTAACAATAATTGTAAAATGTATTATGTCACCGTAAGATTATAAAATTCGTTAGATTACAATCTGACGAGACAGATTGTAATCTGTCAAAATATTGTGAACTGTCAAAATATGATTGCAATTTAACGCATTCTTTTTCGCTATATTGTAATCTGTCGACTGGAAGGGAACTAATAAACGTAATATATTTTTTGCATTTTATGCTTCATATCTCATTATTTTTGTACAAGACAGCTCGTGGATCTTTTATTTTGGAAGAAACCATTCACTTTACTTCTGTTTGTATCGAACTTTAGCAATTAAACACCTATAAATTTATGATATATGTATGAAACCACGATAAGAATATATGTTTCATTCACATCTCATTGTTTTAAATTATTCAAAGCCTGCTTTATAAACATCGCGACTGATCTGTAACATTATCATATAATACGTGTTACAAAGTGAGGGTTAAAACGGGGAAATACTCGCGTTTCCCCAGTTGTACGTTTTTCGGCGAATTCCCATATTTTATAATTATGTGGAAATAAGTATTCATTCACGATTTCACACGAGTGTAGTCCTTTTTCTTTAATAATGTAATGTAAAGTCGCTATGTGAATCATAAAAGTATAACTTTATTGTGAGTTATGATAACTTCCTCGTAAATGAGTTCAACCTTAGTGGCTAATTTCGAAGAAAACTATTTCTTTGTAGACCCAATGTGGGACCTAAAACTGCTTTATCATTTATCTCCTAGAACAATATGAAAGTGACGGAGATTGAGGTATACAACAACAATAACAACAGCCTGTTAATTTTCCTATCGCTGGGCTAAGGCCTTTTCTCCCTTTGAAGAGAAGGTTTGGAACATATTCCAACACGCTGTTTCAATACACTGATTGGTGGAATACAAATGTAACAGAATTTCTATGAAATTAGGGACATGCAGGTTTCTTTATGATGTTTTCCTTCACCGCAGATGAATTATAAACACAAATTAAGCACATAAATATTCAGTGGTGCTTGACAGGGTTTGAACCCGCAATCGTCGGCTATCGTGCACGATTTCAAACCACTGGGCCATCTCAGTTCTAATTGTTTGATTCAGGTATACTTCAATAAAACTTACCGCATACTTCATATTCAAGGTTACGTCAATGCTAGTGGAGGGGCAGGTCACGGAATGCAGGACGATGCCAGAATCTACAATCCATACGTGTACGCGTCGTGCACGGTCGCCAGACAGCGCTCGTCGGCCATCAGACATCATCAGTAATACTTGCAGGGCAGATTGATGACCCTGCGCATTATATTAACTTAAAGTAACTAGTAATATGTATATACTTGGTGGTAGGGCTTTGTGCAAGCCCGTCTGGGTAGTACATTTATTCTACCGCCAAATAACAGTACTCAGTATTGTTGTGTTCCAGTCTGAAGGGCGAGTGAGCCAGTGTAACTGTAAGGGACATAACATCTTAGTTCCCAAGGTTGGTGGCACATTGACGATGTAAGGAATAGTTAATATTTCTTACAGCGTCATTGTCTATGGACGATGGTGACCAATTACCATCAGGTGGCCCATATGCTCGTCCGCCAAACTATACCATAAAAAAGATTAAAGATGTCAGCAACGGCAATTTGACAAGCAACTAATCACTAGCTATGTACATTGCCGCATAATAAATGGCTATGGATCTATTCACTACCAAAGGCGCGGCTCGTCAAGTTACTTTATTGTTTTAATAAAATAAACAAATATGTTAATGTTATTTGAATTTTTTTGCTATCTTTGTAAGCTGTGTCACGCATACTAAGACGTCTTGTCAACATGAACGCCACACAACCATACCAATTCAAGCAGACAATAATAATTTTATATAGAGGTCTTTGTATGTGTACTTTTGGGAATTATTTAAGGACTTATATGAAGTAACTTACCTTATATGTTAAAGATGGAGAGTTATCTGCTAATTGCCATACAACCACTGTCCTGTCCTCCGATCCACTCAATACCAGGAGGTTATTGGGACTGAATGTGACGCACGTGATGTGACCCATATGCCCGCTAAGCGTCGTTTGAAGACGATGTGTAGAAAGTTGCCAGACTCTTACTAATCCTCGTGCACAGCCGCTGGCTGCGAGTTGCCCGTCACGAGATACTTCTAAACAGCTGATTGGGATCAGTTCACTTTGTTCCGCCTAGTAATCAAAACGTGATTTGATATATTGTACTTTACTTGATAGATAAAATTTGTCAATCAATTGTTTTATTGATATACCTGTAACATGGTGATATTCGTCGTTGATTTTGTTTGCCGTCGTTTCAACTGCTTGGTAGGTCTAAAGTTAGTCAGGTTATCTTCTGTGTGGAATGAATATATAGTCACTCTATTGCCGCCTGTAAGAAAAAGACAATTAAGTAGAAAGTCCCAGCATATACACAGTTTTAGGTAATTTTGTCACAATAGAATTATCCATTTCCTTACTTACCAGCAGCTAGTAGAAAATGGTCTTTATCAGCAATGGCGAGAGCAGATAAATCATGAGCGGCTGCTAGTGTTCGAAGGAGCTGTGCGCTATGCAAACTGTACACGTATATTCGTTGATCAGCGCAACCAACAGCGGCTCTTGAGGAATCGTGCCCCACGCAGAAACACTTCACCTTTCAAGTGCAAATATTATAAAATAAAAAAAGACTATTCAATAAAATTATTCTTCGAATACATTCAGTAATTTAAATAAACATAGAATACTTTGAAAACCCGATTAATTATTCATGTGACGCACAAGTTAAGATCTCTTAATGTGCAAATTTACCAAAGTTTTGAGCAGATTAAGATAGACGCGAAATTCACGTACCAATGATGTTTGAAAAGTTTGTGAAACAAGCAACATTAACTTTCTGAATTGAGATTCGTACCAAATTACAGAATATATTTCAGCGAGATTGAACATAATCAGCTTGAATGATTGGGTAATGCTGCAAGATGACGGTTACTCCATCACGCAAATGTATCCATCAATATATTCATACTTGCCCAATTTGTCTTTGAAACAAATGTACATATTACGACCATTCTTTTGCTACATACATCTAGACTCTGAAATTTTAAGCTCGTGCAATCAATAAACGTTTGTCAGAGAACATATCCCTTAATGTGATAGTAATTTGAACAGTAAGGGCACTTACTAGAAATTGACAGTAATTTGTTTCCCTTACCACGTATAAGTAAGAGCTAAAACAATTTAGTGATCCACGATAATAACGCTCTAAGAGGCGAGAGAACATTTTGGGTTACCGCTTCATATTATATCGAAATATCAACATTTATTCTTTTTCAGTTTCAATTCCACCATGAATTTGTTTACAAATTTAGTTTAGACTAATATATTTTTAAGTCACATAAAATGAATGTTTCATTACATTCATTTTTGTTTTTACTCTCAAAAACAATAAGCAATGTGAAGATCGAGAGAGATATTTTAATAAATATAACGATTCGTGGTTTGAGAGTAAATTGTTTGATTGCGATTTGAGTGAGGGGTTGTAGAGTAATTTCAAACGATGTTGTTATTGTTTGTGTTAATTTATATGTAATTCTTACGAGATCGTCTGCAAAGTACTTTGAAGTAAAGTACGTTCGAGATAGAAATGTTTTTTTTTTTCTGTTAGTATTAGTGATTCCAACGTCGAATAAACTTTTGCAAGTGTAAGATAAAAGTTATGTTAGTTCGAAATGTTACTTGATATTCTAAGTAATGTACAAGAAGTGGATACTTAATTGGAATTGGAAAACATATTCTTTAGTCGTATTCTTATCAGGTAGAAAATACGATTACGAGAAATTCTATATTACTAAATAAATTCTAGTCAGTGTTTTTTTTTTTCATATAGAAATAGATTTTTTCATTTAATCAAAATATGCCTGCGAAGATTTATATTTTAACAAACTGTTACTGGTCTCTTTTTTTAATTAATTCGCTACTTTTAATTCCTCTCGCAAATCTGCAATGCAGCAAAACTTTTCTAAAAATATTTTAATGTATAATTTTTATATTAAAATTGGCAAATTGGATATAGGTACATTTTTAAAATGGTGATCGATTTGTTTTTCAACAATATTTATTCTACGATAAAGTTTTATTGGTTTACCTTAGCCTTATGTCTCTTCAGTACATGTAAATGTGTTCCTGTGATAAACGTTCGTATATGGAGCTCATTTTCGCCTTGAAGGGTAACCAGGAATACATTGTCTTCCGTAACTTCCATTGCGTGTATCGGAACGCCAGCTGTGACAGTGCTGAGTAGCGTGAAGTTGTCCACATTCCACGTACATACGGTACCGTCTTGGGAACACGTGACTAAGATGTCGCCATCTTGGATTACTTTAACAGCCGTTACGGGTCCACGATGGTGGTCTAGTTTCGTTACCTATTCATATTAAATGAAATTATTAATTTAATGTTCCGTTCATCAAATGTTTATAGGATATATTTTAAATTTTTTTTTGCTGGAAGTTCGATGACATACAAAAACAATTAAATTGATCTCACCAAGGCCCCGTCGACTAATGACGTCACGATTACGGCCGAATCTTCACCACCGCTGATAACCAGAGAACGATTGACGATAGCTGCCACACAAAGCACGGGTGCGATGTGCTCTCTAAATTAAAAAAAAAGTAATTTTAAATAAAAAATAATTTAATAGATTGATTCATAAGTTTGAGTAAAAGTAAAGTAACAGCCTGTTAAGCCCCCACTGCTGTTCAAAGGCCACTTCTATCTTTTAAGGGAAAGGTTTGAAGATTACTCTACCACGGTAGTCCAATGCGGGTTGGTTAGTTGAATATACGAGGCATATTCTCGTCCACCAAGTGCAAGTTTCCTTACGCTGTTTTCATTGTATTTAACACTATTTTACAAAGATTTAACAACATTAAAACTGAAAAGAGATAAAGGCGTCTCTGACGATAGGAATCCGATATTGTAACATTCAACTGCGGTGTTTGATTGTCAATCCTAGAAGTAAGGTGAAACCGAAGACACTTCGAATTTAATATTCTATAAAAACGATTACAAAATATACTTAGTAAAATATTTATTTTAAAGACATAATCCTTGTCCTGGAGAAGTCGGTTAAAAACAAAGTGAGAAAAGGTAAGTAGTTTGCGTTTGCGGCTTACTGCTGAAAGTCCGCTTTTATTGATCAACTTTCGTAATAAATTCTAGATGTACATACAACTTTAGCAATGGTTTAACTGTTGACTTATACTGACGAGTAAGATAACTTCGTAAAGCTCTTAAAACCTAACTATAAATTCGTCTTAATAAACGTCCAAACTTGTTTTAAATAGATTTCAAAAGGTAAATTCAATCTCTATAGATGATATACATATAAATCTCTTGAAAATGATTTTCGAATAAATCAGAGCATTAATGCATGAAAGATTATATTTACCTTAAGGGTTAACTTGAATAAAATCATGCGAATTGCTTTTTATAAGGGTTCTGGCCGGAGGTTCGCCTTTTGATAATATATTTGTTATAAAGCCTCCATATATTTTTACATAACCCATAAAAATAACAAAAGTCTGATGGAATATAAAGATAGAATTATATAAATGGACCAATATACCCTTATTTTCTACCAACCAAAAATGTAGATAGTATAGTAGCTGAACTACATGAATCTTAAGCAAATATCGTAAGTTCAAATCCAGGTAATCTAGCCTTAAACCATGTTTAATAATGCGTAAGAAGTGTTACTTCTTTTTATCTTTCTATTTCATTTAAAACAGGCGTGTATCTCAATGCTTTTCCATCGTCAACGAGAAGTACTTAAAGGAAATCGCGAAAATATTTACTCATACTTTATATTTAAGTAACAAGCAAACAGAACATTAAATTTCAAGCCAAAGTTTCGCGAGTAAACACGTTAAGCCATTAAATTGTGGATTCTAATTGCGCAATTATAATACTACGATATAGCAGATCTCGAGCGGAGCTAATTAGTAGCGAGAATATTTCACGCGAGAACTTTTATCAGACAGATTGAATAAATGCTCTTATAGTTTTGGTATTTAAAGTTTTTATAGTCACGTTTTTTAACGGAGCCGAGATGGCCCAGTGGTTAGAACGCGTGCATCTGATTGAGTGTAACCGATGATTGCGGGTTCAAACCCAGGTAAGCATCACTGAATATTCATGTGCTTAATTTGTAGTTATAATTCATCTCGATCTCGGCGGTGAAGGAAAATATCGTGGGAATCTAAATGTGTCTAATTTCAACGAAATTCTGATAAATATGAATCCACCAACAATTGAAGCAGCGTGGTGGAATATGGTCCATACTTTACCAGGACACTACACATACATTATAGTAATATGTAGGTTTCGAATTTTCGAAAACATTTAATCTTTTTTCTTAGTAAGATTAAGACTTAATCCGAACTAAGTCCGTGACATACTTACAAGATTTTCGTCTTGACAGCCAAAGTGTGGAGATCCCACACAACGACGCTCGTGTCCTCAGATCCGGTTAGTAGGTACTGAGATTCGCGCGTGACGCACATGCATAATATCCGCCCGGAGTGACCTGGAAATTACTTCCTTTTAGCCTATAGTAAATAAAAGCTGCTATCATAGTTTCATAGGACGATATTTTACTGGGTGGTAGGGCTTTGGGCAAGCCCATTGGGGTAGGTACCACCCACTCATCAGATATTCTACCGCCAAACAAGTACTTGGTATTGATGTATTCCGGTTTGGGTGAGTGAGCCAGTGTAAGTACAGGCACAAAGGACTTAACATCTTGTTTCCCAAGGTCGGTGGCGCATTGGCGATGAAAGGAATAGGTATAGTTTCGTTAAGGTGTTGAAACCTTTGTCTATGGGCGGTGGTGACCACTTACCATCAGCTGGCCATCAATGGGAATCGCGCTTGCATACTAATGGTTCCGTAATACAATTAATATATAGGATTTTTATTATTATTAAAGTGATAGTAGCCATGGCACAAAATATAGCTGTTCTAAATACACAACCATGTAAAATCAGAATTGTATTACTTAAATGTGTAGAGATATAAATAAAAATATATATTTGAAACTTAGGTCTTTGAATTTAATAATCGGAGTAGTTTGTATGATATCAAAACATATTTGATTGCTCGAGTCGCTAGCAAATATTAAAGTGCCTCTCAAATATCGATGTAAAGTCCTTTGTCGAAGGTATTTTTAATATATGCTGAGTATCTCTATAAGGAATACGTTAAATGTAGTTTTCATTTTAATGTCTAAAATTGTTGATGCTCATACTTTTAATAAAGGTAATTCTATGAATATTATTAATACTATCACCATGAACACCATCGTTATCATAATCATCTTCATCATGTTTTGTTACCACACATTTAATCTTTTTTCTGTCTGTGATTCACAATATTATATAGTCATTGCCAATAATGGTATAATATATGAATGATTTAATTATTTTTAAATCTATTTTTTTTTGTTTGTACTTGCTAATCTCAGCAGCCCTATAAATGAGAGTAGATCTATTTAGTAGTAAAGTTGTATATTCTATGTGGATGTTCGTTTTCCTAGAAATTTGATTTGTCATTTAATTGAAACTGGTATGAAGTTTCACTTTGCCAAAGTTCATTTGAATGATACGGTGAATGAACGTGAACCTCACTGTGTTTCGATGTTATATTACACAAATACATATTCATTTAAAATAAATGGGTACATTGGAAATTGCCACGTGATGGTTAGGGCTCATTGTCACTCATAAGCTTAGTCATTGTAAGAAATCTCTTAGTTGGATACTAAGATATTAAGGCCTTTATACATGTAGGTATTATATGACGTTGGCTCATAGATTAAAACGAAACACATCAATACTATGTCGACCAATGATTCGAAGGATGGGTTGTGTGAAAGATGATATGACTAGAAATATTATTACTTGTGAGATGACGTCAGATAGGGAAGTATGGAAGGAGTGGACATAATGCGCCGACCATAAGTAAATTGGGATAAGGGCAGGGATGATGATGACATCAATACTATGTAATTATTGCGATACTATTCAGATTGTATTCCCATCAAGTGCATGCCTTTCTATTTGACTTAATGACGTATTTCACGAATATTTACGTAAATATTCACGACGATTTCAAAATAGCTCAAAGATGTAATTTATTTTTGCGTGTATCTTTGTGGGCAGCGAGCGTCTCGAATTTCGGCGTATATCCACATTTATAACGATAAATATGTAAAACTAATCCTTGAGATAAACTATTCAAACAAATGGGTCAATCTGGTAAGCTTTATTGTATTTAAACTGCAAGAAAATAGATTGGTCCAATAGTTTTTCTTGGTTCAACCAATTCTTATTCTGACCTGCTTTTTTGTAAAGATTTTCGTGAAGCATGTTCAAAATTGAGCTGCTCTAGGGCGAACCTTAATATGTCCACGTTGAGTTGTAAGAACGACCGGGATTATGCAATATTGCTCTAAAATATATCGATAAGGTTTAGAATAGGGGTACTCGTAATCTCTGAACGTATATATTAAGATGACTCAATATTTGTTTACGTTCGGTTATCTCTAAGGTTTTACTCAATAGGGCGTTACACATTTTCTTATATTGGTTCTTTAGACTGTGTGATGTCATCATCTTTATTTAGGTCTCAGATTTATATGTTTATTAAGTAAAATATCTATTTATATAAAAATAAATATTAAATATAATTTTAACGTTTAATTTTAGACTATTGAGACTAATATAGATTTCTGTCAGATTTCGCCAGTTCAAGTATCTTAAATAAAATCAGAGTTTACTTTAATACATAATAAAAAAAAAAGTTCAATTAAGAATTATAATGAGACGTGTAATTTCCGAACCAACCAATGATTACAACAAATATGTCGGAAAACGATATGACAGACTACGTTTTCATTTTAAGGTCAGTCAAATAATAATAATGACTAGCAGACCCGGCCACGCGTTGCTGTGGCTGAGCAAATTGATGATACAACTGACGATATCAAAGAATATAGTTGTCCTGATTATGTCTAATCATTAATCGATGCGCGTAGTAATTCATTGAACTAACTTTTTTATTTAATTCATTACCATTAATTGGATCACGCTGTTTGATATTGATGTGATATTCGTCTTGTCCTTGCCAGAATATCAATGGGTACTGGAGTGCGTCGTACGAACGGTGTATATCTGAAATTCTACTCACAGTATTATCTCGGCGGGTAATTTTTATAGATCTGTTGTCAACTGGATCACCGACCATAATAATCGCAACTTCATCTACAGTTGGCGCATTGAACCTGCCAGCGTGTCCTCCCGATGGTTCTTTGTCAGCTTTAATGACGATTTGATAATTGTCACCTTTTAATTGTGGTGATACTCTTTTAAACAATTGAATCAGATGATTACGGTTCTCCAAAAAATTTTCTAACGGTACTACAATTGATCTCTCTTCTGCTTGTTCAATAAAATTATACTGGCATCGCGTTGTCACACGTTCTTCACAACTGCCCATAAAATAGATTTGGAGAAATTTTGGATCTTCATTTGGCATTGGCATCAATGACCCTATTTTATGGTACACTTGTCCTTGTATTTTAAATGTTGTTTCAAAATTACGACCATCAGTTGAGAGATCGCAAATTTTTGATCCTCCAAATGATGTCATTTGAAAGCAAGAATTAAACTTTCGTGTATTACGCAAAAATAATTTTGAATCATTTGAAATGCCAGAAAGAAGAGATTTCAAAGGTTCAGGCGGAGTAGGGAGTGGTAATAATACAACTTTCCCTGAGGCACAACACATGCCAGGTGATTCATTCCGAAATTTTAACGCCTGACAATGTTTGCATATTTTGTTCATCGCACCGATAGTAACTTTGGGATCAGCTGAATAATTAATGTCTGGTGCATAATTAAACCCAAGACGAACAAATGATTCACGTGTTAATGCACGACTGGTTCGCTGCCTTTCTCGGTCTCGTTCTCTAATTGAATCTATGTGTTGTCCACGTGCAGCTCTTGTTCTCGATAAATATTCTTGGAGACGATTATCACGCTGTTCTCTTGATTCATGCGCACGAATATCAGCTATGCGAATTCTTTGAGCTTCATTTCTTTCTGCTCTTTGTTCGACTGATTCGTGAGCTCTTTCAAGACGCCGTTGTCGAGCTTTTTTGCTACGGGCATTGTTGAGGTTAGATTTTTTTGGTGGCATTTTACTGAAAATTTTATGTGAATAAATTCCTTGTACTATTATTTTGTTGTTCTTATATTTCACTGCATTATGTAACTGTAAATTAGTAGCTATATAGATATCCAAAATAATATACAACAAATGAAAATAAAATGAAAAATGATCCAGAAAAAGCGATGTCACAGAGAGTATTGATCAAAAAATGACCAGCACCACGTGTAGTGGACAATGAAATCTAAAATTCAACGGTAGCGCCATCTATTATAAGTTAATGATAAACGGTCTGACAGATTTCTGTAAAAAATCCTATGTGAGGCGCCATCTGTTCGAAATTTTCGTAACTTACAATTAATAACAACAATTAACTTTGATAATCAGTTTATTGTTATTTATAAATCATTGATGCCATTAATCGAAATGAAAACTATCCTATCTCTTAAGTTGGACCAAATTACACATAAATGCCAAATCTCATCAATATCGGTTGAGTTGGTGAAGAGTTCACTGGGAACATACATTGTGACACTGGATTTTTATATATTAAGATTATTAATTTCTGCTAAAACATCATATGATATAATTAATAATAGAAGATACTAGAAGGTATTTTCTCTATTAGGAAGCTTAGGTCTCCGATCAACAAAGGAGCTAAATTAAATTTGCTTTGTTGGGCGTACCGACTTGCCTAAGTCCTTAAACCCGTGTAATCACTATGATAGCGAAGTGTTGTATGAAATTAAATTGATCTGTTAAATAGAAGAATATGATTTCATATCTTAATAATACTCATTAAATTTGTCTTTGAAAAAGAAGAGAAAATACATGTAAAAGAATTTTTCTCTCAATGAATTATTTATATTTTTTAGTTACACTTTCCGCTACCAGTTAGTATTGGATAAACCAATAACTGAATATATGTATATATCCTACGTATAGTTTTTAAGTCTTGGAAGGATTTAGTAGCATTCTGATAAAGATCTTACCCCAAACGGTCCTGGATTTAAATTCCGATTTGAATCAGTTAGATGGAACCATTATTTTATCTCCTAGTAGTAATCCTGAGTCAGGAAATTGCAAATATATCTAGATAAACTTTCTCTAGTATTTTAGTGTTGTCGTTGATGAGAGTGTGAACAGGGGTACTTTGTCTTTGCGAACACATTTGAGCTCCATAATATGTCTTGCAAAGTTCGCTAGTCCTAAAAATTTTCCAGACTGAAATTTCGCTCGGAAAACTTGATATTAAACTAAAAGATTAAATGTGCATACTTGGTATATTATATAAATTGATTTTTAATATTTTTTTTAAAACTCATGAGATATCATTAAATTTTATTTTATGAATTGCAATGAGAACTCATACCATTTAATATAAAAAACCGGTTGTTCTTTAGCCATATATTTGTTTGCAGTTAACTATATGGAAAACAAACTTAGCAGCATTTTACAGCCTTTGTGACGTCAATACCCTTAGGGATACTTTTACTTGGGAGATTTTACATTTTGTGATTCCTCGCCCATCACACGTTGTGGATAAGGCACTTATGTGATCGATTGATGGATGCTCGTTACCGAAATACCCTTAGTCGGCTTTTACCCTAACCACGCTTTGATTTATAAAAATGTTCCACAGTTCCTATCCCAAATCTCTCTAAAGATTCGAAAAGTTACAATATTAATACAAAATATCCATTTATAACGACAAATATGATAATCATAAAGATTTGCATATATAGTTCGATATTATTTTCTATATTGTAATAATAACAAATAAATTGACGATGAATAATAACAAATAGTAACAAACAAATACACCTATTAAGCTTTTATTAAGGCTCAGTACCAAACACATTTAGTTACATAGTTTAGAGTTAGTGTTTATTACAGAATATACTTGAAAATAAATTGACATCACATTTCAATAGACGCACACATATAAATAAAAACGAGTGGCATAATAGAGAATCAATTGTTTTACGAATGTTTATTTAAAAATCGAACGGGAAATAAAAATAAATACATATAAAAATAACAACAATTTATAATACGGCAGGGACAATCTTATTAAATTAACATTTTGTGATCGGCCGTAGTAGAGGATAATTCCCGACGACGTTTCTCTGATATTGGAATACTGGCTTGAAACGTGAGTCGACTGCGATTCAAATTGCAATATACCTATTTTGTTGAAATTAAAATGTGGAATGGAAATGATATGCATGTTGCACGCCACGTTCCTTGCATAATATATTTTTATTTTAATGTACATTTTCAAGAGTGAAATATAGTATGATTATATTTTTATGTACATTATATTGTTGTTAACATTTTCAAGAAACAATATAATGACATCTGTTGTAAGAAATCGACATCATTGTTTTGTTTGGTATATTATTAGTTACTTCATTATTCAAATTCCTAATGGCATATACACTGTGTATGGCTTATACCTTACATATTTCTTCATATATAAAATAATATCTGTTAATATAATATTTTTCAATTATAATAATACGCAATTTCGTATGCATGTTTCCCTCAAATTTACAATAATAATGATGGTCGAATTTCGCTGATTGGGCGAATAACATTCACTATAATTATGCTATTATTATTTATTTAATAAATAAAAGTTCACGCCAGCGATTTTACTCATGTTTTAGAGGTAGATCGATCAGTATTCCGCGTAAAAAAGTAACCTGTCAGAGTTATAGTTCAATCTTGCTACATATCAAATTTCATGAATTACAGTTCCATGATTTGTCTGAACGAGTAACGGATAAATAGATCAAGTTAATATTAATAATAATTTAGATAATAATTTTTGAAACTCAAGATTTACACATATTGTATGTAAGAAAACAATTCAAAAAATTGAAAGAAATTATATTAGGATATACAAACGTATACTATAGGGTTTTCTTGGCTGACACCGGCTCCAAATATTTATTTATTTATTTATTGTTTTATTTGGCAATCCAACAGTGTTACAATATCTTATAAAATTTAACAATATAATGCAAAAATTATGACCGAAAAAGGATTACACTATTATAGCATGAATTCGAAGAGCTGATACAATATGAAAGTTTTTTACTAGTTATTTCTATAAGTTAAACAATTTGTGATAGGTATAGGTACTCTTCATAAACTGTATGTTTGTGAAAATTTTGTGTGTGTGTGTGTGTGTATGTTTGTGAAATTGTGTGTGTGTGTGTGTGTGTGTGTGTGATTATGTCATTATTGATTTGCTTTTTATTGCTTTTTTAAACGCTCCTTTAGGTAAATTAAATAAATCTATGTCAGCATAAAATTTATTGTGTATGTACATATGTACATAGGAAAAGTAAAGCATTTTGATACAATCTATATTGGTGAAATCTTTACAAACACGCTTAATGTAGCCCAGCTGTTTATAAGCTGCATTTTTAACATGTTCTATTTGATCTGTCATTAACAATTTAGAATCTAAATAAACACCTAAATCTTTAATTTGATTGACTTTTTGTAAAGGTATATTTTTGAAATTATACGAATAGTTTATAGTTTTTGTCTTACGTGTAAATGTTATTTGTCGGCATTTATTTATATTTAGGGTTATTTTATTAAGTTTATAATATTTAACTAGGTTATCTAAATCACTTTGTACTTTATTACAATCATCAATATTTTTAATAGATAAAAATATTTTTTTATCATCTGCAAACATGAGAAATTTCGCGGATTTAAAGCAGTATGAAATGTCATATAGGTAGGCGTTACAAAGTAGTGGTCCTAAGATAGAACCTTGGGGTACGCCAGATGTGATTTCATTGTAATTACTTCATACGAATAAAACCATCTATGTAAGTCTCCTCTAATACCAAGTGCTTGTAGCTTTTGCAATAGGATGATGTGATCTACTCGGCCAAAAGCCTTTTCAAAATCTGTGTATACCACGTCAACCTGTTGTTTTTGATCCATAGACATAATTACGTAATTAGTAAATGTTGATAAATTACTTATAGTTGATCTATTATTAACAAACCCATGTTGCTGTGGGGGTATTGACTTGTAAATTAGTGACGCAATATTTTTATGTATAACTTTTTCAAATACTTTACTGATTGTGTTAATTATTGATATTGGCCGGTAATGTTCTATTTTATTTCTGGGACCGGTTTTGTGCAAGGGTATTAAAAATGCTTCTTTCCATTTAGCTGGATAAGTAGCAAAGCCATTTAACGATTTGTTAAATATTATGGAGTGGGGCTTAGAAAGATTTTTCGCACATTTATTATAAAATATTGCAGGAATATTATCACTACCAGCTCCCTTGCTTGTATCTAATTTATTTAGTATATCATATACGTCTTTTTCACTAATGATTAATTTGTTTATGTTTTCATCTGATTCTGGTAGATTTAAACTGACATTATTATTAATATTATTTTGTTTCATAAAATCGCTTTCAAAAAATGTGCTGAACCCAGAACAAATTTCGTCAATGGTATTGAAACTTTGGTCACCTAATGTTAGACTATTAGGATACCTAGTGTTCTTACTACGCAATGATTTTTGGTACCACCATAGCAGTTTAGGGAATTTTTTGAGTAATATCCTACTACTATTATAAAGGCGAAAGTTTGTAAGTATGGATGTATGGATGTTTGTTACTCTTTCACGTAAAAACTACTGAATGGATTTGAATGAAACTTTATCACAATATAGCTTATACATCAGAATAACACATAGGCTACAATTTTTGAGGTTTCTAATGTGAGGTCGTAAAAAACACATTTTTTGCGCTTACATTGCAAACGCTGACTGAATCCTACAAGATAGACCAAAACAATGTACAACAGTATTGTACAACTTAAAAAGGTCTACAAAAAAGTCCGTGATGGTATATGTTTATCTCTTAGGAATAACTCACAATAACCATTTTTTATTCTTTACTTTGTACGAGAAATAATGGCTTATTTACGAAGCGATTTTAAGCGATTACTAGACTAGACGGGACGAACCTGAAGTCCACGCGAACGAAGTCGTGGGCAAAAGCTAGTTTGGATATAAGTTTAAATCGAGTATAGCATTTTTCCTGAATGTTTTTTTGTCTTTTCCGTAATAATGAAAATTCATCATAGTCTCTTGGGTTTTTGTATATTTTCCAACGTGAATGTGCTTTTATTTTATCGTTAATTATGTGTATTAATGACTTACTGTACCATATTGGATATTGTGATAAATTTTTGTTATTTGCAGTAAAACGTGGGACATTTCTCTAACAATGACTATAACTACGTTATATAATCGTAAATCGACTTTTAAGTAGTCCAATATTTTTCATTTATTTAATCTAGGAGGACTCTAAAAAATATGTTAAATATGCAATTATTTTTAATACTTTTTAGTGCATTTTTATTTCTTTAAAAATATTGTTTTGCTTGAAGTCGGTTTTTCTTTTTGTTAAAATTTTTATTTTTATTTATACTATTGGGATATATTAATAAATAACATTTTATACAGAAATACCTACGATAGATTAAAACGATAACAGAATCCACTTAACGAAATTCTTGTAAATAACGAGTTACTCAAATTATTAATTAGTTTACAAACTGTAGTTTAAAACCTGCCAAATAAACAGAGGACTGAAAGCAATATTAATGAGAGCTTGGTATTGATCAATTAAATTTAATATCGTACACTCGCCGCCCAGAACAGTTTCACGCAATTATTATCGGGAGCTCTAAAATTAATAGCATTAACATTTTCAAGGAATCTATTAAGATTGTAATACTGGATTTAGATAATCCTTATTAATAACGAGATAGTCCAGTGGTTAAAATACATAAACTGTGGTAGTTTACGAGTTTGAATCTGGGTGGGCTACATCGAGTTTTCATGAGCTTCATCTGTGTTTTTAAATCAAGTATTACTTAACACAGATGGCAACAAACATCATCTCGTACTCAGTGATAGGGTTCAACATCGAATTGGTGGTATTTTATGGGGTGAAATCTGTTACATAAGCAAGTGCGAACACATTTTGGATGGGCACACGCATTAACTAACTTAAACAAGTATAACTACTTTTAACGAGATGTAAAAAATTTAAGCCCAGCAGTGGGCATTCGAACGGCAATTACAACATTTACACTATTCATTTCGTAAACGTCAAAGTCAATTTATTTCATAATCATAATTTTTTCCCTCTTCATCGAGACACGTAGCATTCCAACTAAGAACTATTGAAAACTTCATATTTATAAACATTGGTCTGTATAATATATTTAAATATATTCATCGAGTGAGTTTAGATATGGATTCAATTCCCCCAGGTGTCTGAAACGACTTTTCCGTTATGCAGAAAATAATTGGAAAATCGTGAGTTTCATTTTAAACATTATAAAGAATCCAATCCATCCATAACGCAAATCGCCCGAGTTTGGGGCAAAATTGTTATTTTACTCGAAGCGATTTACATGTAGATCCGAAGTTAGTTTCACCGACCCTAATGTATCAATTACTACAACAGATTTAGAACTGTTGTTTACCTTCGTTTTTAACCTTTAAAAGTTCTCAGTTTAGTTTGTTTATTTTATACATTTTTTGTATGTATTTTTGGTAATAACCGAAATGAATTTGCAAGATTACTTAATTCGAAAGAAGTTTATTCCAAATTAAATTTTGTAAAGATCTGATGATAAGTTTCGGAAGATAACGGAACTCTTTAATGAATGCCAGCAAATCAACCTCGATTACTGGTGTAGTTCTATATGATACTTTTTATACATTTATATGATATTGAAGTCATAGCTAATTTACATTGAAATGTTACTTTAAGATATTTGTGCTGTGTTGTGGTGTTATACCTTTATAGCATAGCAACTGTCGCTATTACATATTTGTTACGGATTGATATCAAGTCACATCAAATCAAAACTATAGAAATCACACATGGATATGTACAGTAGCATAATATCCCATCATACTGATTTATCGACTGCAACATATACTTATTTCATAGCAACGGTTGCTATGCTGTAACCTTAATAATACTGCTGAAAAAAATAATGTATTATATATTATATAAAACTTTAATAACGACATTTCTTCTTCTTCTCTTATCAATGTCTTTCTTAGTAATGTAATGTGATAAATTCATCATGTAAAATGTCAAATTCGTAAAACAATCGTTGAGTAAAATTAATTTCGTCATAAATATCTCGGAAGGTATTCAAAATATTCATTTACCTAAAATGTTATTGTACATTTCTCTTACGAGCATATTTTAATTTATTTGATCAGCTAAATGCTGTTAGTTATATTTGATGGATTACTGTTTTTGCACTAAGTGATTACTATCTGACCTACTCTTGTCACACGGACGCGGTCACATATTTGATTAGAAGTATAATGTTATTTACAAATTATCTGTTATGGATATTTATATTAGTAAAATTATTTTTTTAAGAGCCAAGATAACCCAGTTATAACGCGTGCATTTTAACCGAAGTTTACGGGTTCAAACTCAATAAAGCACCACTATTATATTCATGTGCTTAATTTGGAAAACATCGTGAGGAAACCTGCATGTGTCTCATTTCAGAAATTCTGCCACATTAATATATAATTTCACATATTCCACCAATCCACATTGAAACAGCGTGGTGGAATATGTTCCGAACCGTCTCCTCAAAAGTAGACTAGGCCTTAGCTCAGACGTGGGAAATTTAAAGGCTGATGTTGTAATTTTTCTAGGATTGTACTAAAATTCCATATTTATTGTATGTTTTGTCAAATGTATTGATGCAGCTCTTAAGTAATATTATAGAAAAGTGAACCAAAATTAGTTCACGCCAACGAAATGGGCAATGTTGCGCTAAAACATGTTCCAACATTACACACTTGTATATAACGCTTCAGTGCTTAATTTCACAATCACATTTCTAGTTTAATGTATACATGCGTCTAGATCAGTAGTTCCCAAACTTATTTTTCTCATGGGCCACTTTCAAAATTTTAATGGTTTCGTTGGACCCCTCTGCTGCTGCATTTCTACCACATCCTTAAAGTCGCCAAAAAATAAAAATGTATCGCTTCTGAGTCCCTATATTCCGATAGGTAAACAAAAAACGAAATATAGTACATTTCCTAACTCTTTACTTATTAAAAGAATAGAATTACAATAAAAATATATAAGGTAATATAACTATGCTAACATTTTTGCTCATTACTATCAAAAGCAGATAAATTTTCGTGGACCCCCATTAACATCTTATGGACCTCATTTTTAATTCACGCTTACGTAGACCCCCATCATGTCTCCCGTGGGGGTCCCCATGGACCACTTTGGGAATCACTCGTCTAGATTTTTAATATGAGTTGTTTTTAAGTATTACACGTATATGTTGTTGTAGCCATGATGTATGAGGTAATAATTTATATCGCAGATAAAGTTACTGCGTGATATAAATAGGGGATTTAGTTTCTTCATTAAAAATATGTTACATGTACGAGCGTATGTCATTGCTTTTACGCTAAGGAAATGCTTGTTAATTTTTTCCTTATTAGTCATTACTTTAATTAAAAAATGATGTCTTTTATTAATATATGGTGAAAACATGTAAATCCGTCAGTCTGTCTGCAGAAAAAATTTAAGCGAAATATATATAACTAATAACACTGATATAATTAATGTAATATATTTAAAGTATGGTATTAATTATAAATCATTAATTGTTATTAAAAATTCATATATGTAGACTGAAGATTATACCGGTTATAGATAGTCCAAGCTACGAGGGCGTGCCTTTCAGTTACAGTGCAAGTTTACAATATTAGCTGCTAGATTCTGAGCTCCATTTCTACTCCCAGAGCATATGTGGGAACACGTACGCTATGTTAAATGACACAAGCGATTAATATTCAACTGGAAATATGCTCTACATAATAGCAATTTCATATAACGATGATATTTATTCATAAAACAATATCCTGTTTCTAATAATATTTGTAAAATATATTGTATATATTCCTGATTTATTTTATATTGAAGTCGATTCTTTTTTCGGACCCGAGTTATGGAAAGTGTCATTGTAAAAAGCTACTACAAACGGCATTTTTGAAAAATTAAGTATAGAATTATCAATTAACGACACAAGGGAATATAAAAAATAGTAATAATAGTAATAATATCTAATAATTAGAGCAACTTTCCCGTGGACTCAATATCTATGACAACGTGAATTAAAACTACTAATGTACTGAACTGAGTCGTTGTTGACTTGAGACTAACGCTTGAATTGAGCTTCCCGCACGACGTGTCTCCTCTCGCGAAAATTCGTAGAGAGCATCTTCATGGATTAACGGCATCTATTATGAATGAAATTAATGTACGAGTTCACGACATTCTGGTCAAAATGTTTGTATAAGTTGATTAGAAAAAGAGACTACGTATCATGCAACTATCACATTAAATGATTATTATCAATCACCGAAAAGACTCGTTTTTTTTTTAAATTTATATTATGTTTCAATACAAGTTTTTACGACACGTTGTTAGCCTTGCCCGATTGGGCGTTACCGATAAATATGCCGAGCGGAAATCTCAAACCCTGCCCAGCATTTACCGAGCAAAATTTCATAAGTCCGTTCAGCGCAAGGTCTTGTTCCGCACTGATTTATTAGACAGAGGTATTAACGCCGTAATACGCCTCATGTGATTAAGTAAAGAAAAAAACATTATGTGCCAAAATATGCCAAAGATTTCTTAGCTATACACATAAAAATATTGTGAATGAAAGCTTAGTAAATATTATATACTGAATTTAGAGTTGAATTTTTATTTTAGAATAATAAATATCACATAGTATCACTATCACACGGTAATAAGAAATCATCATCATCATCATCATCAGCAGCCTAGGTTCGTCCACTGCTGGACATAGAGCTCTCCAAATGTACGCCACTGTGGTCTTTCTGCAGCTACTCGCATTCATAAGAAATCAACGTTACTCAAATAAAGCCATTTCATATACTCGTATACTTACGCGTTAAGACAACGGATTTAAGTTTATTAATTAAATACACGGTGAGATGAGAGAGCAGCTGTTAATATAGTTCGCTCACAAAGAAGTTGCGTGCGTCAGAATCCCGAACAAGGCTTAGGGTTGTTAGGAAGCGTTTGTGTTTTGTAACATCAACTAAAAAACTGTAAACATCGTTAGATTATTATGTATCCCGCGAGATTGTAAACTGTTGAAAGATTCTGAACGGTGATTCCACTTATTTTAAAACGTTAATTACATAAACGTTAATTTCGATAGTTCGATGTACCGAAAAATGATGTGTTAAATTGTAAGGAGTAGTGCTATGGTTCGCAAGTATTATGTGAAATATATCTACAGTACCCCTGATAAATAAAACTATTTTATTATTATAATGATAGGTCTAGCTGTTTGTTGAGACTACGCGCCTGTCCTAAGATAAAGGATATTTCCTTAACATAATTAATTTATATTCGTAAGTCCTCATTAAGCTCCTGGACTTCTTTAATCTGTAATAAAATTGCTATTGGTTCTGTTATGTACTCGCCATGAGGTAATAAGTATTAATATATAATTATAAACTCCAAATCATAATTCAATATTAGTTAGTTAAAGCTGTGAAAATAACAGAAGTTCGCGTGATATTGTATGCGTTAAGCTTAACTCGTATGTGAGTATATAAAATATTTAATAAATCTAAAAATGTTAAGGAAAGTTTGTTTGAGAAATATTATTATAAAATCCACTCTCATAGAAAGCACACGTTCCGAATGAAACACGATATCCCTTCTCAAATAATAAACTGTAAACAACAATTATTGTTGAAATAAATAATTCCACTATTTATTTCTTAAATTGATTGTTGTTTTCAAGACATTTATTTCCGAACCGGTAGTTGATTTTGATTGAATAACCATTGAAATGCATTTATATTGAATAAAGTAATTGAATTTGATTCAGAGGTAAATATTCTGATAATTATTATAACAGGATCGCGCACATTACAACGTATTAAGTAACAGCTGTACATTATGATAATTCTGTATTCAAACATTATATTGATTCCATATATGTACAGCGTAAAATATAATAATATGTATTTCTTTATTTAAATGAATAATAAATATATTTCTAAATTAAATGACATAACCGTCTCTCTATTTTTAAATGATAATATTCGATCCGATCGCATTAAATCCTTTTTGAGCATTGGGTTGAGTGTATTGTATTTATGTTATTTATAATTGAGAAAAACACAAATATTAGAAAACTACTGGCTAAAAAGTGTTATTCCAAATCAATGTTTATCTTAACTTACCTTTGAAAGTATGCACTTTTGAATTAGACATCACGTGCCATAGCTGCGGATCACCAGCAGATGGTGCCAGTACCAAGTGCTGCCCTGATGGTGCAAGTTGTAGTAACCGGACTCCAGCTCCCGGAGTTGAACCACCCACTGATACCACTCGAACAGTTGATGCAATTGGTGGATGTAGCCTGTTAAGAAAAGACGATATCAGACGTAAAATTTATATAAACTCTAATATATCTCATGGAAAGTCCAATTGTTTCAAATGCAAACGGCCAACATTTGTGGTAACAAAAGGACCGTTTCATTGTTCGCCTAGAGAATCGGAATTGCAATGCAACGAGGAAATTTGCTATCATCCTTGCCACAATTCCTGGATGTCATAATTTGTACGTAAACACTTTCATAATTTCGACGTCTCTATAAATAATTCTTATTTATATTCTATATTCAAATTTATTCTCCGAATAAGGCTATATGTGAAATTGTAAATGTTGATTATGGAAACTGTACTATATAGACTGTCAAGTATAAGTTGGCGTTCCTGTGGCAGCACCTGCTACACCTTTGTCTTGCCACGTTTTTGTTTATTTTACCAATATCTCCCTAGAAAATAATTCTCTACGTCTCATTTTTAATACATTTTGGGAAAGTTTAAGATATAAATGAACAAAAAAAATTAGTACATGTTTTTTCCACACGCCAACTTACACTTGACGCGCTATAGCGAACGAAGAGAAGTCAATATGTAAGTACGTGTTGTAATATAAGTGATGAATGAGAGAAAAACTTCCCACCCACAACACATTGAATAAGGCAAGCGAACGCCGATGAATTATTTATCGGAAATTGTACACGTGGAGATGCGTTCTGAATTTATTATTATATTTCTAAATCTTTACATACTATATACAATAAAGTCGCTTACCACTGTCTGTCGTTATGTATGCTTAGATCTTTTAAATTACGCAACGGATTTTGATGTGTTTTTTTTATATATCTATTAGTGATCGATTCGATAGTAAGATTTGTATACATATATTACATGGTCAACATAGTAAAGAAACGCTGATAATTTTAGAAGTTTCTAATATGATATCGTAAATAAACAAATTCTGTAATAAATTTATAGTATTTGTGTGAAAGCGTGGTGGGTCGTAAGTAATATATAAAACTCAAATCTATACAAATATGTTGTGACATCAATAACACAAAATGCTGGTATTACAGCTGATGAAACCTGTTCATCCAATTACGGATTAGAGGACCAACAAAAACTCACATCCCATTGATTCCTATCCTCGACATACGTTGAGACCCTATAAACGTCCATATAACGATCGAAGCAATTTACTTAAACGATCCTCACCTCGTGCCGTCGATGAGGTCGAGAAAGTTAATGAGAGAGATAAACAAAACGATTAGCGTGTTAATTGCAGTTCCAATCTACATCGACAAGCCCCTAATGGATGTGTGACAATTTGTTGCTTAATGTGAGTGAGGTGAGCAAATTTACAGGTACCCAATTTTATTGGAATTTATCTTTATTGCATTCGTAATACATTGTACATGTATATATGTATTGTTTGTAAACTTGGTTTGTAATTTGATGCTTTTTATTTTTTGCCTGCGTAAGGTTTAAGGCGTTTATGGAACTAACTATTGATTAAGATTAACTTACAATAGATTTATTTCCATATTTAAAATTAATTAATCGCTCATTAACGAGATGAAATAAAATCTAAAGCTTACCATAGGAAAATAAATCCAGACAATAGGTACTTTTAAGCCCATCAAATTTATTCCAAGAATATTTATCGTCTGATATAAATTTAAGAATATTTAATTTTTTAAAATAATATCCATTGCTCATTTATCTATTAAAAATACCACCAGTTCAGATAGTAGATTAAACCAAGTAGAACCGGCAAGACACTCAGTAGGTTCTCTTTTCCACCGTTTGAACTATAGAGTATGTCAATAGTATTGATATACGATACACTTAAGCACTATATCTTCTGCGCAGTTTGTTTTGCTCGGACCGTCCATTGAAAACGACCGTCGTAATTCAAGTTGGTTAGTAGGACAACATTAGCATGGATATACCAAAATATCTGATATAAATATCATCTAACAAGAACTCAATGCTTAATATAGTTTATACACACGTGTAGAGAATACTATAAGGCATTTATGATTACAAAAATGAATTTTAAATTAGTAACTTAGCAAATATTAGATGTTCATAAATATTAAAGACAAATATCATTTCATTTTCGCTTACCACAATACTAAAACCTGGCTGCAAAAAATGTTAAAATACGGTCCATTTTATGTACAAAAGATGCGGGTCGCAGGTGCGGTTAGGTTTGTTCGGCTGACGGCGCTTGGGTCGTTGGGTTAATACCACAATCACTATAATTATATAATACATATGCCTGTATTATATGGGGACGTTATTCATTCAATATGAAGGCTTTTAGTGGAATAAATGGGACATTTGAAAGTATTCGAAGAAAAACGACGAGAAATAGAAAACTATTATTAGTATTTAATATATTTTTTATGTCATGTACAATTGGTAGCTGGATTAAAAATAGGACGTCAATAAAAATTGAGTCGCCACCCGGAAAAATCACTATAAAGTAAAACATGTGACTGGGAGCTTTATTGATTTATTCCGGGATTTACAATGGCTTACCGAGGGTTGTGGCGTATTGTTCTTTTTTTAAATGCCAATAACTAAATAAAAAGAGGTTATATTTCTAATCAACTGTTACATAAATATTGATAATTTTCCACAGGGAAATTTCCAACGAGTTATTTGGATTAAAACCGGCTATTGAATTTCATCCTCGAACATCAGAATCTGAAGCTTCCCTTAGATAACCGACAATACACAACAGCGTAGTTTTTAAAGAACTTTCTACCTAGATTTCACCAGCGGGTTTTCCTAACCAATACGACTTCGGAACCTCCATAAAAATAATCTACACATTTTATAAAGGTCTGCAACACACCTGTAAGCCTCCTTTTGTTGCAGATGTCTATAGTACTAAGTTACCATCAGGTCAGACTCTTGCTTGTTTGCCATCTATCTACACACTAAAAAAGCGATATTTGCTCAGACTATACTTAAAGTGAAATCGTTTTACATCAGGCTTTGTGACGACTACGTAAAATAAATATGGCGTCCGTTTCGAGTGTTATACTCTTATTGTTATAATTGAAAAGCATGAGCTGTTGTGTATAACAATATAAATATACTTTTTTGTAGAATAAGTATTTTCGATATTCAGTTTTAAGTACATTATTGTTTGCTTGTTCGGGATTCAATTTGAATTATAAATGCCTGTTTTAAGAGTACATCACGTGCGCCTCATTAAATCAACTTTACGAAGTTGGTTGACATTTGCGAAATAGCGTTACGGCTCCGCTCCGCCAGTCTCGAAGCGTGAAGTTGTATAGCCTCTAAACTTCTTCTATAAACGGGCTATGTAATGCAAATATAAGATGTTTCAAATCAGAGGTACGAGGTAGACAGAGATAGAACAGGGTATTCTGTGATAAGTTAATTTAACCAGTCTTCAGCGTTTATAGTATCGAGGTCTAATGACGACAATTGAAAAATTGTAAAAACTAGAAGTGCTGGTTTTGTGTCCTTCTATTTTGTATCATCCTTGTAACATATATTGCTATCAAACTTATATTTATATTACTATCAAACTTGTAATACTTAAAATTGCTTTTTTTCTACAAAGGAATGAGCCAGTGTAACTATAGGTACAAGGTAACATGTGAGCTTTTAAGGTTGTTGGCACATATGCGAAATGAGTAATGGCTAAAAAGAAGTCCTGATGGCTCATTAGCCACTCGAAGTACTAATTTGAAATTAGTTCTTTTTTGTAAACTCTAACTCAAACAAGGAAAAATTCCTCATTCTCATGATTGTATAAGACAGCAGTTCAGTCAGAGAGATCGGTCACACGATGAATGATTTTAGGAGCTATGCATAATACAAAGGTGTAACACCCTACCGCCGGATTTCTTCTTAAAGTTGCTAGAGAGAAATATTCAAAAATAATTTTAAGGGCATACCCCAAATTTGAGCTGAAGACTCGGGTTTTAAAGCCTTACAAGCTAGCCTGCCGGGGCATGAATCGTCTTTATAATACCTATATTCATTTTGTAATTTAATAAGTTATATATTAGGTTGACAATTTTACTTTTTTCTTATTACATAATAATTCGATTGTCAAGCGAGGTTTAGTTTCGAGTTTAGTGTTTATGGGAATTGTGACAACGTTTTCATATTCGCTATCTCAGAGAATTTAATAAGTGTTATTTTAATATATAAAAACATCTCACTATAGATATATGACAGGAATCTGTTAAAATTTGTATTTGTACACTGTTCAATGTTTTGTAAAGTCATAGTTTTTAATCGGCATAGTGATGGTCGAATTCTCGGTATTCAAAATCAGAATGAGTGGCATCGAATCCAATTACATTAAAATCATTCGAGACTATGTTTATAAAAATGCGGCCGACGTGATAGTTCCGGTAGATGCCAAACATCAAAATTTATGGTTATTGAAAATATCTATATTAATATTATAAATGAGAAAGTAACTCATTCTGTCTGTCTGTTTGTCGCATTTTTGATATGAAGTAAATTTGAACTCAAAGAAAGGACATAGACTCCTTTTTTACTTAACACATGATAACTAACGCCCTAAAACTCGGGCGACTAATAAATTTATTATAAAAACATCAAATAAATATGGAGAAAAATACATGAATACAAATATTTTTAATAAAATAAATATTTTTTATTACGATAACATTTAGCATTGTAAAGGATACAATAGGGGATAGAGAGCGTCCGAGAGGGTCATGACGGCATATGAGAGCATCATGCCATTTGCCGAACAAACGAGCCGCCATTACGCGAACTTTTAAAACAACAAAGACATAAACCTCAACAATAAGGTCATTAACGAAAATGAAATGAGATTTATTTTAACGTTTCTAAGAATACAATAAATTCATGTGATAGAAGGATAACAAAAGGGCACAGCTTAAATAAAGAAGCAGATTACGCACTATTCCACTTACGATTCAAAATCAAAATCAAAATAAACTTTATTCAAATAGGCTTTTACAAGCACTTTTGAATCGTCATTTTACAATTAAGTGAAGCTACCACCGGTTCGGAAAGTCGATTCTACCGAGAACAACCGACAAGAAACTCAGTAGTTACTCTTTTTTAACATTTAAATTAAAATATCCTGTTTGGAAGTCAACAGGTATTAACTCCACGCTTTTTTATCATCTATAAAATCTTGTATCGAATAATTGATAATGTTGTCGAGATGACGTCCCAAATGATTTCGTTACAGCGGCACACACTTCAAGCTTACCAACTACAGATGCTTCATACAACAACAACAATAGCAACAGCCTGTATACTTCCCATTACTGGCCTAAAGCACCCTCCTAAGGGTTGGTGGAATACACATGTGTCCGAATTTCCATGAAAATATGGAGACAATACACGCCATCTAAGCACTGGGCCTGTTCGAATATCCATACTGTAGTATAATTCATGTGAAAAAATACTTACCATCCATTAAGTGGTACCAGCAGCGGCTTGTCGTAACCGTCGCACCACGCCATGGCGGCTGTAACAAGGGTGGCGAGCACGCCGCGCCGCGCCACCGCAGGCCGCAGCCACGCTATTATCTAGATTACAAAACAAACCACTGCTTTATTATAGTTAACGGTTTGTCTACCGACAAACTCGAAATTGTGTTTTGTAAATATTTAAAGCGTTTATTTACTGCTAGCATTAATTATTTCGAACCCTTAAATCTTTTTATATTATTAATTTTGTGGTTTCGTCTATAATACGTTTTATTATACACTTCACCCACATGGTATTCGTTTGTGAATATACGTATATATACATATACACACATATATAAATACAACCGTACGTACATACATACACGTGTGTAAAGTACCTCGGTAGCACTTATCCTTTTACTTGTTACAAATACCATTATTTCAGACTATTTTCTATCATAAATAAAAAATGCTAAGCTAACCTCTAACCTATGTTACAACAGAAATAGTAGGTATGATATGATGAAAGAATTTTAATGGCCTTTGCAGAATAGATTGTATGACAAAAAAATAAAACCTATATATTATTTGTAAATTGTGGAAGGTCGTATGTTTATATATTCTTATGTCCTAAAAATTATGAAACGGATTTTGATGCGGTTTTTTTTTAATATACAGAGTCGAGAGGCAGATTTTGTATATAATACATGAAGAATTTGTAGTTATTAAACACTAATAATTTTAGAAGTGCCTATGTAATGTCATAAATAATAAAATTCTGTACTATATTTAGTATCAATATTACACCTGTGCGAACCCGGGGTGGGTCGTATAATAATTATGATATAAAATAATTCGATCAATATTATGAACATCTTTAACGTAATACATACATGACTATTAAATATATATCAAGAAATATATGTTTGTGAGAACAGCGTACTTAATGCTTAAAAGTAAATGCCCTAAGCCATGAACTTGTTGAATATAATCTCAGAGAACGTTCAGCAATTAACCGTTGCTTTATTTACATAGCCCTATCTTCTTAGATTTGGGTTATCTCGAGCTATTTAAACTTCGAGGGCTCGTAATGCCTTAGTTAAGGACAGATTGGATGGCCTAAAATTAGATAAGTTTGAAGATTTGACTAAACAATTTCTCCTTTAGAGAAACAAATGGGTGTTATACAGAGCATTTTCAGACTATACCGAAATCCAACAAATCCAACGTGTGTATTTTAAATTTGGAATCAATAGTTGTGAGTCGTGGTTTACGGTAAGGATCTAAATATCTTACATGGTAATCGAAGGAGTCAAAATGATTCCTGTTCTGTTATATAAAAGGTTTCTTGCTATAAATTGATATTGATATTTTAATTTGTTGTTTTCGGCATTAAAGCCTATATCATGAGGAAGATAATATGCGGAGGCATGATTAAATATATGATTAAAGAATTCTTAATGTTTATAATTATTCTAGTATAGTGGTTCAGAGTAAAATCGAAAAAAAAACCGCAGCAGCATATTAGCGAATTAACTAATTAGCCTATAACTAATAGTTACGGTAATGACTTGAAAAACAAAGAATTCGTTATTTACAATATTCTTTTTACTTGAAAAAAAAAACTCTTTTCAAAAAAATATATTGATTTATAGTGTTATTGGAGATGATGTCAGAATTCTAACTCATACATACAAATGAATGAACATGTACGAATAAAGAAAGTCACACACATACGTGATCTTGATAGCAGCATTTTTATGTGCAGTCGTGTAATTATCCTTCAAATCTTGTATTCCGATCTTTGCATTTGAATAAAAAATAATGGCGAATTCCGAAACGATGATAATAGAGAAGAAGGTCAACGGGAAGGTTACCTACATTTATAATTAACGTTCCGTATAAATGTCTTCATAAAATACCCATCACAGGAATTTTATCGTGTTTTGTCTTTGAGGCTATAAGCTTGCATTGATTGACAATAAGCTTCCAACTTAATGAATTGGACATCAACGTCTTAAATTTTAATATTCTCTTTGATTGATATTCTTCTACTTAATTCAATTTTTATTCAAATCAAAATTATAATTAAAACGTAAATTCATATTATTTTATTTCGGCGATGATAATTTTGAATCGTGAACATATTAATTTTATTACAGAAACTTCAATTCTAAATTTAACGATTTGTTTGTAATGTTATAAAAACTATTAAAAAACTTAGAAGTCGATTAGTGTTTCACAACAATATACCTATCCACACGGGATTGATTAAATACCACAAAGTAAAATATAGATACCAATACAATATATTAACGGCTATACACATAAACAATCGATACTATAAAGTAACTAAACATCACTTCTTAATACAGTCTGTAAAAACTTGCAACTTGCCGTTAGACATGATCGCCCAATGTCATGACATTAAATAATGGTTTTAACCTTTTTTAATTACACCCATAATAATATAAAATTTAAGCAAAGAAAAAATCTCTTGTATATTTTCTTCTTATATTTAAATAAAATCAAACTGGAAGAAGGGATACCATTTCCACCACAAACAAAAAAATAATCTTACAAATACGTACATGACGGAGTTTTGGAATAACAAACAAAAGAATTACATACAAGGAAATAAAATAGCCTTATTTTTACCCACATAGGGTTGAAAATAACGCATCACCTTAATACAGGGCACATTTCACGAATGAGATACGAAGTTAGTTCTTACTGAATAGCTCTACAGGTCCATAAACCATTTTACAGCTAGAAAATAATTTTAGAAATTGCTTCTATAAATGTTGTAATATCCTAAATTTATCACACTAATAGGTAACTAAATATACCAGATGGGTTATTGCTTGAAAAAACAAGTCTTGCATTTCATTCAAGCACAAAACAAACTCAAGATCCTTTATTCAATAAAGAAGACCATACCCGTTCGGAAAAGAAAGATCCCAGATCCCCTGACCTCAGAACAGGCGAAAGAATCTTATCGGGTTTTTTTTGTCAATTCTATTACTTCTATTATTGAAAATGAAAAGGAATAGCCAGCCGATCGTTTCATTAAACAAATTACAGAAAAGCATCTTGTAAAAAATATGAAAGGAAATAATAATAAATAAACATTTACCTGAGCACCTAATTGCATAGGATCTCTAGTGAGAATGTCGCTAGATTTTCTCACAGCGCCGTAAACTAGTTCCACGTCTCGATCCAGGATATAACAACGGACGTGCTCAAGAATACAACGAAGGTAGGATATCGTTACTGTTTGCACCTGTTGAATAATTTACATTTATTATATGCAATGCGACTTTGCGCGATTATTATTTACGTTCAGCCAAGGTTTTATTTAAATTATGTCTATTGATATTCAACTTTAGGACTAAAAACCTTTCCTCTAGAAAGGATCGTGCGGGTGAGTTACGGGTTAGTAGATGCCCATGTGACTGACTTTTGATGACCACTTTTTCTGATGACGTTTTCCTTAACCGATGAGCATAAGATAAATATTGTACCTAAGATTAGTATAGTATAGTATAGTAGTATAGTATAGTAGTATAACCTAAGGTTAGTCATCTAAAACTCATCTGATCTTGTCAGGGCTTCCAAGCCAATTTATTTCGAAAGCAATTTATGCTTATTTAAAGCACAAAGTCATAGATAATATATGGTCTAACCAGCTTATGTGAACACGTGTTAATACAAAGATGTCTAGAATAATAGTCTATATAACAAAATTGAGGTGCCATTTATTATTGATTTATATGAGTTCATATTTCATATAAATTGAAATAGTCTTTTACACTTTATCATTTGAATGAATACTTAAGAAGATATAACCGATCCCATATCATATGAGACAAAAAATCATTCACTTCGCAAAGGGCGGTCAGATAACTGAATTTCGACATTATTAAATTAAATTATCCAAAATCGAAGATTAAAGCTGTTGTACAAATTGATGTAAAAGTTAATAAAGTTAAAGAGACTTACAGCGGCAAGTAAGAAGTCGAAATTACAGACAGTCAGGTCCTTCAATTTGGAAAAGTCACCGGCGAGTAGAAGATGCAACCAAGACTCTTCTACGTGTCTCTGCGTGAATGCCGCTGCCGTTCTGCTAGCGGAGTGGAAAGGTGTGGAGTCCAGAAGAGCATCGTCATCAACGCAGCCTGTTTAAGTAAAAAGGTTGGATTTAAAAAATGATTCACAGTTAGGTATAATTACTGATGTAACGGAAAAAAATCCATTTTATATTTTGGCACACTATTTGCTAATGTAGGCAAATAAGGAGACGTTTCGTGATAATATATATTACGTCTTAACATTAGCTCACAAAAATAAAATTAAAAAAAAGCTAAATAAAAAAAAAACAAAGTGTTTTGCTTAAAAATTATAATATTAGCTTTTTATTAAGTACTATCCAAAGTGCTACGTAAAAAGAAAATGTAAAGTTGAATTCCATTTTAATCGAATTCGACTTACGCAGATTCTCGTCGGTACCACTTCCCGGGTTATTTTTAATATATCATATTTATTCAGAGTTCCAAACGTACCGACTGCAAATAGATGTCGCTGGGAATGAGAGTTGAACTTGCCGGGTTCCTGTGTTTCCGAGGTGTCAGTGTCATCGGCGTCGTTCAGGAAGTTGGCGAAGTGCAGCGCGGCGAGGTCGGAGTGTGCGTCACGCAGCGCGCTTTGCACGCGAACGTAGCGGCGCCGCGCTCGCGCACTCGCTGCTGCAGCCCGCCATCGCACTGTGCTCCTACCCGACACCACGGTCTCCGATATTACTGACTCTATTAATTGGAAGTGAATAAACAGTTCAGTTATTTAACTTTACAATTATTTCAAGTAGGAAGACGAACAATAGCCGTCTATGGACATCACCTGTCTAAAGGCCATACATCACTAACATCGTTTTCTTAAAAAAATGTACCTAATTACTAATCAGTTTGTGAAATCGAATATCCAGAATGAGCCTTATCTTTGATGTTAAAATATTATGCAATTACAATTACATGCAAGTACAATGTGATGTTAGTAAACTGTTCTTTACTGTACAAATTCAAAAATGTAATTGTAAATGTTTGTAAATAGAGTAGACCTTCACTTTTTCCTATCTCCGTTCTCTGACTTTTTTGTTTATTTCTGACAAATATTGAGACTGGTCAAAAGGTTCTACTTGATTTTTGAGTCAGGATAAGGTTACTGTACAAATTATGTTTCTTTTATAAAACATCTGCTGCCCTGCTTAAAAAAGTTACTTAGTTTTCTTCTTCTTTGATAACTTTCTATTTTGAAACATGAACAAAATAAACACATATTTCATACTGTGTGATTGCTATCTAACAATGTCAGACCTAAGATAAGTCAAAAGTGCAACTTTCTGTTATTGACTTGGGTAAACATTTTATTTACAAGAACGATCAAGTTACTATCAACTTATATAATGCTTATATATACCAAAAAATTTACACACAAACTCTTTGCTAGAAAAAAGAATCCAATCTAAGTTGAGCAAGTTTACAATGAGAAATCCAAGCATAATCTGTACTTACTCATCATATATTTAGCGACACATAAAGTGGAAAAGTTGAAGTTGGCATCCTTGAGCGTAATAACAGCTTCACTGTTACTAGTTGGCATCAAAAGTTCCAACAGTTCGAGTTCCGTGAGACCGAACTCGGAACAAGTTATGTAACCTGAAACACAAAGGGAGCAACTGTTAATTTTATTTGTAACATTACACGACGGAAACTCACAAATACCAAATGATTACCAGCCAATTTGCTGAAGGCTTTCGAACCGAAGACGACTTCTAAGTTGTCAAAAGCACCATCAATGAAGTCACCGGAGCTGTTATTATCAGGTGTATCATCTATCGCGTCCAATAAGTAATAACAGTTTTGAACCTTAAACTTTTCCTTTTGAGCCGGGGTTAATTGTAGTAGTTCCAAAGAAACTGCGCTAGTACACACTAAGAAGACATTTCTCGGTAACGACATTGGTAGCCACGATAAGCCTGTCACGATATCGCATTCTAAAGGATTCACTCTATGAACGTTGTCGATAAAAATCAGCAGAATTTCGTTTTCCATATCTTCGCAACGTCTCAGTAAACTTTGAAACCAGTTGTTTATGTACAGGGGATCGAAACTTGCGTCCTTTGGGAGATAGCCTTCCGGAATGTTCAAGATAATAGATATTTGTTGGCACATAACTCTTAGCAGTTCTAGATTGTAAGCTGATCGTGGCGTTGAAGCAGAAAAACGTATTATCCTCAAGACAGGTTTCGGAAAGATTTCCTCAAATTTGAAATATAGATGAGTCAACAGCGAACTTTTTCCGGAAGCATCGGGACCGTATATCAGTACTGGAGGGTGCCGAGACCGACTTTCGTAGTTTTCTTTGGCATTATTTAATATAGTTCTAGCTGCGTCTTCAATTTGTTTAACAGTAACCTTATATAGTTCATTATGTTCTATACATATCCTAAGATGAGTAATATGTTCCAGAAAAACTTCCTGCAACATTAAATATACTTAATTACGAAGAGGTAATAAACTTTTTTAAAAGTAATTTAAGAGAAAACACTATTTCCTTCAACACTAAAATATGCTGTTTCAATATTAATGTCATTGTTTTATTTAGATCACTTTAAATGAACGTATTTTAAAAACAAATGGTAGAAAAGGTATAGCTTGTTTTATTTTTTACCTGTACAGTCTTTTTCCTGCCTTTGCCCTGATCAGGTTCAGTGCTGAGGCTGTCATCGACCAGCGAGCATACCACAGCCTGTACTCCTTCTCTAAAGGGCGACAATTTCTCTTCATTATCTGAAGCTACATCTGTTCGAGATGAATCTGCTGATGTGGCTCTAAAATCAATTGTTTTATTATTTAATATGGTAAAATTTTGTGATGCTCATTCTATTTATAGTACCTGTCACCAGACAAACAAAACACGAATTTGTGAAAGTGAAACAACAAGATATATTAGAAATAAAAAAGTATTGAATCGTGGTATAAAAGTGAAAAAGTTTTCCTTATTTAGATTTAATAGCGGCAATAAATTTTTATGGTCCACTTACTCAAGTCTAACAACGTGTGTTTCAGGTAAAAGGTCTTCTAACTTTTTTTGTAATTTTTTTAATCTTTCATGCGCTAGTGCTGTTAGCTTGGAGTCGTCGGGCTCCAAATCTGGAATGTCTCTTAACACAGCTATCAGACCTTTGGGGTGTTTTCCGTTTGATAATAATTCTGGAAAAATGAACCTAACGTTACTATAATAATATTAAAAAATGCAGAGAATAATATACAGATAATAAATACATGTACTTAGTGGTCATTATGAAGTGTATAAATTTTTTTTTTGTTTAAACGTTTTATTTTCTGTCTCATTATATTATGATCAACAGATTAGTGTCATACATTACAATATGTGTTGACTAAGTGAGTCACACATAGTGAGTGAGTTCCGCAGAAAACAAACGAGCATAGATTTGGACATATGGACAACGGATCATCCTGTATTTGCACTATTTACAAGTTATTTCTTTCAAATGCATTATCGCAAAACTGGCTTTATGGGCCGACCGGCCGAATAGTGCATCGTAAGTATCTATTGTATTATTAACATAATTTAAAAATCTTTTAACGTATACCCTCACATATGAATTATAATTAAACAAACATCAGTTACTCAAAATCTTATGTATTTATAGTGTTACAGGTAATATATTTATGTACTAAAAGTTCCGAGTGCTCTTCATGAATGCCGGTGTACGGATAAACCCGACAGGGATTTTGTAACACCGTAAAAGAAATTTGTAGTGTGTTATATAAATAAATAAATAAAATAAAATAAATAAATATATTATTGTTAAAACCAAAAAATATATATCACATATACTTTTTAATATAGAATTAATTTTATGTACCATTTTCATAATTTAAAGTTACTTAGCAATGTTTAAAGCTTAGAGGTAGAATAGAATAAAAATTAAAACTGATTTTATTTCTATAGCGGGCAATCAACAAGTAGTGCAATAGACTGTAAAGATATTTCAATGCAAGCGTAGCCGTTGTTTCCGGGAAATTAGGTTAACCGTCGGACTATTTTCTTGATTAAGCTATGCAGAATGTAGCGATTTCTCGTCATTCACCAGTGTACTGTTTCATTTTAGAGTGGATTTATTGTTCATTTTTAAATAAAATATATTTTAGTATTCAGGTGAATTTTGTGCACAAAACTGCATGAAGTTGAGTATAGAGGTCAATTTAGCGTACAAAAATGCATAAATTGCTCACAAGGTAAGGCCATATTACCTGTAATATTATTAATATTAAGTATTATCGTACCAATTTCAATAATCTGATTAGTTTTAGTCTCGAGTGTCTGCTAATCTATGTAGAGTTGAAGCTTAAGACGGCATTACAATTTGTAATGTCGAACCCAACAAAATTATGCAGACAACAATCCTATCCGTATGCTTTTACAATCCTTGACATGTTTCCTACTCCCCTTTCTGCTACGATATATTATGTATATGTAAAGTACAGTAAAGTAACATCTTGCAAATGTCACATTGCTGGACTAAGGTCACCGCGCTAATTCAATGCGTATTGGTGGTTGATAATGGTGATAAACACTAACCACAACTAAGCACATGAAAATTCAGTAGTGCTTGCTTAAGTAACTCGTAATAATTGGCTAAGATGCACGTATTTTAACCACTGGGCCAAGGATAATCAATTTGCTTATCACAATCAACGAGTTTTTATTTATTTTAACCCGACATTTTAAAAAGGATTTAAAGATCCTAAGTTTTTCTATGCTCCACGTCTTTCTTTCTTAAATGTCGAATATTAAACACAATATTTAAAGATTGTGCTTGATATTCTTTATTTACATAAAATACTTTAAATCAAGGTGAAATTAATTTAAGACAGATCAATATATGGGTTTCATTTCAATACATTTTCGGGAAATTGTTCAGACAGTAAGAGATAACGTAAGCATAACTATATATGTAAATAATTAACTTTCGAACCAATTCTGATATAATAATACGTATTTCGCAGACATCTCGCCTCGTTGATCTGTCTGTCTATCTGCGATAAATTCAAAAACTAACGTGCGGTTTTATATTATTTCCACCAATGAACATTTCATTCACAAGTGAGGTTTGAGTGTATACTTCATTAAAGTTATGTATTGATTGCTTAAAATGTATGTTGACCAAAATATAATTAAAGCCTAAATATAATTACCGATCGCCACTTCACATTGTATTTCCACAGGACTTTTGAGTAAATCGATAATATTAGCACCACCTTCCAGCGCTTCTAGCGCTAGTGTATTGAAAACCTTCTGAACCGTCGATAGCTTCTTCCGCTGCTCCTCCCGTTCATGTAAATCGCTGTACCTGATTGAAAATATATTACCTAATTAGTATTAAAAATAAATAGTGATGTTACGATTTTATTATTATCTTACGTAAATTATTTTTGAATAGAATTACTTAAATAGGCGCGTTAAAAAAATGTTTAAGGGAATATCGTATCAGTTTGGTTCACTGATATGCTAAGGTTAATAATATATGTTTGTAGCTATGACCGTGAGGTGTACATGAATTGTATTTTATTTTTTATTTATTGAGTTGGCAGACGAACAAATTCCATCTTGTAACGAGGGTCACTTTAAAATTTTATTTCCATTGTACATATAATATAATTTACAAAAGCAACCTCATCAGCATATGTCCTTTTTGTGGCAATATATTAGCACATTATGATTGCCCTTTAAATATATTGTATAAGAATTGAATAGAACACAATAAATACATTATTTTTCACAGTTGATATGGGGTATTACCCTACCAAGTTGAATGCTTTCAGATATTTAATAGATTCGTTTTGTAATGAATATATTTTTATACGTGTAAGTACAGTAGGTTTACAAAATAAATAATTTTAGTCGGGGCCCGCGCCCGCGTCCTCGTCCGTCTCTTTTCACGTGACATTGGCAGGTGGCATTTTATATATTAAAAGGAGAGTATGGTCTTCCTTGAGGCCAAGAATGCTTCATAACAAAATTCTCAAATTCGCTTCAGTTGTTTGGTAGTAAAACAGGCAGAGTCACTTTCACATATATAATATAAGTATAGATATACATAGAATTTCTTTCAGTATAAAATCGTTCAAATATAAAATATAATTTGAATAAAATCTGAAATGAGATGGATTTTTGCAAACTTGGGCATTTCGATCCAATTTGTAATAACCTTTTACGTACCTACACAAGCATAAACGTAAAGAAGGGTCAACGTATTGAATAATGCAGGTTATCTTGCCTTACATAGATTTCGTTCTCTCGTCGTCTTTACTATAAAATATAGCCTTAAGCTTAGATGTAGCGATATTTATGTACAAGGATCTCTTTCTTGTCCTATAAATTACTTAGTTTACGATCCCACTGAGTAACCGGATCTTATTTCAGAGGTAGATCGTAAACTGCTATGGTCTTAATAGCGGGTCGGGAGGATTCTCTTGAAAATAAAGTGACCTGGGATAAAATAATACTTTATTGTGGTCCTTAAACACCTTTTGTAATTACAGTGACAAATTATTATACGGCGAAGTGGAATTTTTAGAGCGCGGATGTACCTCAATGGTAATACAATGAATTTAAAATATTCATGTTTATAAAAAAGGTAACCCATAAATTTATTTTTTTGTGCCAGTTACAAAGCTAATATTATGATAATATTCTAGTTATTTATTTTAAATATCGAACAATAAATCATATCGAAAAAATTAAACATACAAAGCTCATTAGCTATTCAATGATATACACCATGCAATCATTTTATGAACTATTTTAAATGTAAACAAACAATAAAATAATAAATTCTCATATATAATGTATCCAAAGCGTCTTATTTAAAAATAACATTTATTTATTGATGTAATATTCAATGGGACCAATATCATATTTAAAACCTTACCATTTCTCATCGCCGTCAAGGTGGTAAGTTCCGTCGTCATTGATTTTGTAACAAGCTCGTAGTAGGGCGGTTTGTGAGGAATCCGACTTAACCAACTGCTCGAATAAATCAACATCGATCTTGAACGGAAGGACTGGTTGATAAGTTGAAGCGTCGCCGCCGATGAAACACTGGAACAATATTCACGTTTTAATATTCATTTTAACAACAACAACAGCCTGTAAATTCCCACTGCTGGGCTGAAGGCCTCCTCTCCCTTTGGGAAGAAGGTTTGGAACATATTCCACCACGCTGTTCCAATGCGGGTTGGTGGAATACACATGTGGCAGAATTTCTATGAAATTTGTCACATGCAGGTTTCCTCACGATGTTTTCCTTCACCGCTGAGCACGAGATGAATTATAAAGACAAATTAAGCACATGAATCAGTGGTGCTTGCCTGGGCTTGAACCCGCAATCATCGGTTAAGATGCACGCGTTCTAACCACTGGGCCATCTCGACTCATCAATTTAACAAACATGCCCAAATCAATACTAGCCCTTCGTAGGTCACGGTTTCGAAGAACTTTATGAAAAAAATATACACGAATGTGTTGTTAATATTTTATTAATCACATAAATATTTCATTATTATTCAACAAAGTAAGTCCAGGCCCAATATTTGCTTGTCTATTTATCAACAAGCATATCAAATGTATGCTTGACTTGTTAGGTGAAAGAAATTACGATAAGCAAATACTTATATAATTGTAAAAATTAAAAAAGAAAGCGCTTCAACTTTTAGTATATTCTTATAAATAAATAATTATTGAACAACATCACATACATTACTCTGTTCCCAATGAAAGTAGCTAAAGCACTTGTATTTTTGGAAAATCAGAAGTAACGACGATACCAACAACACCCAGACCCAAGACAACATAGAAAACTAATGAACTTTTTATACATCGTCTCAGCCGAGAATCGAACCAGGGACCTCGGACCTATAATAACTGGTACAAACACTACTCGATCATAGAAGTCGTTTTGTATTTATTGGTTTTGTAGTTTTTTAAGTAGTCTCTTCATTAAGTGTAGGTATAAAAAACATTGCTCAAATATACTGAGAATATTTCCAATTAAGTTTAATTCCCATAATTAAAATTGTATAATGAATTAATTCCTTTGGGTATGAGGTTATACTTAATTAGGGTAAAAATTATCGAATTTTTATGTCGTACAAAGATCAAGTTAACCTTAAAAAGAACCTTTTTTTACAAAGAACTACTCGAAACAAAAGCTACTTATCCAAAAACGGAAGAATTGATGTGATTGACCCAATTTTATTGTAATTACGTATACAGTTTCATTGATTGTTCTTACTCTGATATTTGTATGAAATTATTAATTAAATATCATTAACTTATGAAAAAAAAGAACAGTTATTTAGAAATCATCGTTCATTAAAAATATTTTGAGACGACTTTGTGTTGTCTAATATATATTAACGTTTTGTTATAAGCAGTGATTATTTTGGTAATGGTTCTTTCAAATAATTTCCAATAGCAAAAAATATGCTTTTTAAAAATAAATGTTTTATTATAACCAGTTATTATTCATAACACACAAATTTGTTGCACTGTAACCATTTATTTAATTGCAATCAAGAATCTTCAAAATGAGATCATGACCAATTTTTTTACATGCAGCTGACGTCCCATAATCACTGGCACAAAAACCGACTCAAGCTATTAATATAAAGATATTTTAACAACAAATGCGCTTAAAAATAAGGCTATTATATATTCTCTCTCTCCCTTTTTTTACTGAATGTATCCGTGTTATTTTTTATTGATTTGATTGTCTTTTTTTATGGACCTGCATATTTTTATTATCAGGCAACGATCTCAATCGATATTTTAGCACACTAAATAATATTTAACTTTTTGTATGTTATAGCTTTTATATATTGACTGAATATTCGTATTCTCGTTCATGTGTTTCTTATTGAAAGAATAAGTAAATGTGTATATGACTTACAAGAAAATATCCGGCTTTCGAGGTGTTATTACAGCATCTTATCTCGTCGAGATGGTATCGAAGCAACGCGGGATTCGTTTCGTCTCCACCGTCGGTCCCGTAGTGCATATCCACAAACTCGAACTGTAGAAAAAATAAAAAAAACTCATGAAAAAGGTTTTATATATTTTTGTAGAACGCGTGCATCTTAACAGATGATTGCGGGTTCAAACCCAGTGCAATCACCGCTGATTCATGTGCTTAATTTATCTTTATAATTCATCTCGTGCTCAGCGGTGAAGGAAAACATCGTGAGGAAACCTGCATGTGACAAATTTCATAAAAATTCTGCCCCATGTCTACTCCAACAACCCGCATTGGAACAGCGTGGTGGAATATGTACCAAAAAAGTATTCTCCTCAAAGGGAGAGGAGGCCTTTAGCCCAGCAGTGGGAATTTACAGGCTGTTTTTGTTGTTGTATATTATAGATTTATATATGTTAATGCTATGCTATAATATTGCTTACAATTTGAAGCAATATTTTTCGGTATATAATTATAATTAATCGACAAGAATTTCATTGAAATATCAACCCTAACTTTATCTAACTGAAAGATTATAAACAATGGTCATTTTATGCTTTTTATTGTAAATAGAATTACCGTCGATAATATGACGATTTACAATCTTTTCTTTCTTTACAATACTGATATGGTGGGTGGGTGAAGTAGATATTAATCTGTATTAATAGTTCAAGTTATAATAGTTTTTAGAGCATACCCGACCATGCTGCTCCAATGCCGGTTGATGGATACAAATAGGAGAGAATTTTATTGACAAATGCAGGTGTCCTTGCGATGTTTTCCTTTACCGTCACGTGACAAAAGACGAGTACAATATAAATGATAAACACAAATTAGGTACATTCAAATCCAGTAGTACTCCCCTGGGATGATACCTGGGCATATACACATGTCGCTCAAATGTAAAATCGCCCACTTAAAGAAAAGAGTGATGAATATCATAATATACGACCCTTTTTTACTATTAAATGTAGATTTTATTGTTCAAATAAAAAGGGTCGAAATATAAAGAACAAAGAATTATTATATTCGTGTTGAAATCGACGACAATATCGCTTATTATATACTTATTTACTATATGACTTATAATGACTAGGTAACCCAACTGAATTGATGACATGGCTTTGCGGACTTTTCTTTAGAATTAAAAATAGTCATTCTATGGAGGTCGGCTTTCAACCGTTTTTTACCCTACTCCTATGAGGCGAGTACTTATTTGGCAGATTTTATACTATACAGATCGTCCATACACAACATATACTATAAATACATTTATTTTAGTTTCGACAGGAACTGAATCTTCTATTCTCGTCCTTAAATACTCTGGGGAATGGCTACTAATGGTATTCGATGCAATGTATCTATGTTTTTTTCGTATGCAATTATGCGATGCAACTCGCGAGCCAACTTCTGTTGAGGATAATTGACATAGTAATACCAGTCCTATTCACGGACGAGCATACAGCCATAGAACAGCTTATTTCAATTCAACCAGGTAACGCATTAAAAAAAATTACCTGCATTATTTTTATAATATTAAATGGTAATTGATTACCAAATGCGAACACCTGTTCCATTTTATATATAGTGACATGTTCCATTTTCATTACTTTCATTGGTTGAATTAGCTTGAGATCAACAACGATTGTGACACGTGATCATTTCTCAAAACAATGAGTAAAATAAATAAAAAATTTAACAACAAGAAAAACCGACTTCAAACAAAACACTATTTTAATACAAAAAAATATGCACTAAAAAGTATTAAAAATAATTGCGTATTCAACATGTATTTTAGAGTCCTCTACTACTTAAAAGTCGATTTACGATTATATAACGTAGTTATCGTTATTATAGTTACATAAAAATTATAAAAATCGGTCCACCCAGTAAAAAGTTATGAGGTAACAAAAAAAAACCACCTCCTTTTTGAAGTCGGTTAAAAAAGTATGACTGCCGAAAGTATAAATAAAAGCCATAAGAATAAAGTATGATTTTAGACCAAACATAACAGTAATAAATGCAAAAAATATTAACGTAATTTTTAAATCTTATATCACCCAAACTTTGCTGTATCGATCTGAACAAGCACGCTAAGAAACTTTGTGTGGATAACCCATTCGAGTTACAATTTTCGTGTCACATCAAACCACATAGCTGAGCATTATCATGTCGAAGTAAGCCTTGCGTTCTGTAAATGGTATAATTGGAATCATTCTTTATTTAATTTATTAAATACACAAGCAATAAATAAATAACTTTAAAATCCATTTACACCAAAATTATCATGAATATATTTAATGTTATGCAGTGTATAATTGCTTAATGTTTATTCCAAAATGAAATATTTTAGGACAATTGTAAACTTAAGGTTTTATTTGCACTTGACATCAAAGTATTCCCTGATATAACTTCCCTAATCCCGTACCATTTTATGTAACAAAGCTTCTATAATTCGGTGCAAAGTTTCCGAACACAAACAGGAGAAATCAAGCATATTTCAGAGGAATCAGTGTTCATTTCCATACATTGTGAGCAACTGAGGATAGTTCGAGGTTCGCTGGATTTGGTTAAACGCAAGCGGGACCGAAGTTAGCATGGCGCAAATCCTGACGTATAAGTTTTGAATCTTGTATGCATAAGGACCTATTGACTTTGTAGCATATAGTTTTCTATTGGATTTAATACCGAAACCTATTTTCTTTTCAATTATATTACTTAAAAAAAAAAACATTGTTTGAATATTGTGTTTCTATTTCTATTGTAATAAATAAAAATAATATAAGTACTTCTATCACAAAATCATTGACATTTTTTTGATTTATAAGATTATTATTAAATTAATGTTGTCTTAAATTTTCGCGATTACACATTGAAATAAAACTAGTTATAACGGATTTGAATCGCGTATATTAATTATTTTTGGCAGCCCGACGTTTCGAGCACTTTACAGCATTCGTGGTCACGGGTAGAACTAGTTTTATTTATATTATTACATTCTTTAACATTTAGTCTTTGTCATCCAATTCAGGCCAAGATCAACTGTATGGACTAGCCTCCATGGGAGATATTATAGGACCACATTATTATGGGTTGAATAACAACCAGAAGGACATCAGGCATATTTTATTTGAATATAAATCTGTGGTGTGAGTGTGGCTCCATATGTCACATAAAGTGAAATCTGATTCCCTTACCAAGCGACCGAGTTCTATAAATTGTATAATATACTATAGATACAATATACTATAGGTACAATACTGATACTAAATATACTACAGTCTGTTTATTTATGACATCACATTAGAAACTTTTTAAATTATCAGTGTTTTATTATAATATTCTCCATGTATTATATACAAAAACCTTCGTCATTTCAGTCCATCCATTAAAAAAAACCGCATCAAAATCCGTTGCGTAATTTTAAAGATCTAAAGCATACATAGGGACAGACAGTAGTAAGCGACTTTGTTTTATACTATTTAATGATGACTAAATACATTTTAAGTTTTTTAGCCATCATCAAAAACGTTGACTCATTATGTGGCGTGATTTATGAGAACAGCCACGTGGGATGCCACCAGCCTGCGTTTTGGGTCTATAAATAGAATAATTATGAACACTTGTGTACATACGCCGCATTACCGCAACGAGACGTGACTTGACGCATTGAATACATCCCACAAAATTATGCCTAGTTCAGGGACTATTTAGTTTTCATATACAGCTTAAACGAGTCGATTTTGTAAACGACTAACTAACGCTGACTTTGCACTACTTTTAAGATTATTTTTGAATCAAAGCGTTTTGTTTAAATATGTAATAATCCTAACCGTAATCCTGTGCCGATATGGCCCAATGGTTATAACGCGTACATCTTAACCGATGATTACGAGTTCAACCCTAGACAAGCACCACTAAATATTGATGTGCTTAATTTGTGTTTATAATTCATCTCGTGCTCGTGGGTCAAAAAAAAAAAAACAACGCGAGGAAAACTGCATGTGTGTGTGGCTTATATATATGGCATAAATTATGCCATATATATAAGCCACCAACCCGCATTGGTGGAATATATTCCAAACCTTCTCCTGAAAGGGTTTTAGGTTTTAGCCCAGCAGTGGGAAATTTACGGGCTCCTGTTGAATCCGAACTGAGATGTCAATGTCAAGAACAAGAATTACGTATACAGACGCTGGTAATACTGCCACTGAACCACAGACGTGAAATTGAGCGCCATTTGTGTTTATCATAATTCATCCGCTAAAGTAAAACATCATAAGGAAACCTGCATATGTCAAAATGCCACATGTGTATCCATTAATCTTAAACTTGGCCTCTACCCAGCGGTTGGCAATTCACAGGCTGTTTACTTTTGTAACTAATAGTACCTATCACTATGCGATCTGTCAGCTTACATTTAACTGATTAGAATATATTCCTTTTTTTAAATTAGTAATGTCGGTCCCTACCGCTTTGGTTTTACTAATTATATACGAATAATGCTTTCAATTGTTATGACGTAACTATCGTTAACAGGAAAACTAAATACAAGTCCTATTAAGCGATAGACTAAGACGACGTTATATTTTTTTTTTATTTAACGTAAGTATTAATAGACATAACGTCAGGTAGATGTGGTGGATGATGTATGAGACGATATGGCCCAGTGGTTACAATGCGTGCGTCTTAACCGATAATAGTTGAAATACACAATACAACTGAATTTTCATGTGTCATTAATTTGTGTTTGTAATTCATCTCGTCCTCGGCGGTGAAGGAAATATTGTGAGAAACCTGCAACTAATTTCAATGAAATATGTCTCATGTGTATCCACTACGCTGGTCCAATACCAGCGTGGTGAAATATGCTCCAAACTATCTCCTCAAAGGGAGCGGAGTAGTAGGAAATTTATAGCATAAGATGCAACAAGTAAATTATTATATGTATATGCCCAGAATTAAAAATAATAGTGACATACATATTTGATACATATTTATATGTATATTGTAACCATATATAAAATATAATTGTCGGCATGTGTTTCAAATTCGCTTTTAAAAATATATATTAAATGTATGTATGTTTAACGGAAAATGAAGGATTATATTTACATTAGGAATGAAGTAATTTTTCATAGCGAAAGAAAAAGTTTTTACAGCTCTGTCGGGCACGAGGTCCCGCTGAGAATTGAGTGAAATTCCTCAGAATAATGTTTAGTTTGAACTTTTCCTTGCAAAGTATTCTTATGCCATAGCACGTGATAAATTACAAATTAAGTAACGTAGTAAGAAAACTTAGAGTAGCATCTTGCTCTTCCTTATTCAATTAAGAACGTAATACGTTACTTTCGTAAATGGATAATCTATAGTAATATTACAAATGCGAAAGAAAGTCTGTCTGTTACCTTTTCTCGCGTGTACCGAGTCGATTTAAATGAAGACATGTATATAGTTTGAGTTCTGGTGAAGATTATAAGCTACTTTATTAATTCACCTGTCAAGGGGGATAAATAGGGGTTTCGGTTATGTTATTAAAACTCCTGTTTCGTATTTATTTCAAATAAAATACATTGTTGTTTCATGATATAAAACCTCGTTAGTATTCTTAGGATAAAGCGTTTGTATATTAGTCCATTACAATTTTTTTATTAAATTCAGAAAAAAGATAAGATAAGATTTTTTTTAAATTGTTTTCGTGCCAGTATAATTGTAAAAAGGAGATAACATTTTAGTTCCTATAGCAATGTACTGATTGTGTGGAATGGTACATATTTATTTCAGGGCCAGTGTTTGTTTCGTTTAAAGCCAGTAATATTTCAGATGTCTCTGGCGCACACTTATTTTTTGAGCACGCTTTATTTCTGTGCTACTTACACTACTTGCTTACAGCTTTACACATTATTTACAAATTTTTTTTTTTGATTTAATTATAATTTAGCGATAAAGACAAAGAAAGTGCTGTAATTTTTTTTTCTAGACCTGGTCTCTTCTTTGTTAAAAGGTTGTTGAGTTGCGGTTTGTAGCCTCAATATTTTTCGAGTATATATAAAGAAAACGCAAGGATTGGGACGATCTCGTGATTTTTTTTTAAATTTAAAATATTGAAGCATTTGAATACTCATATTGATACGGGTCTATATTTATAACTGTCTACAGCTTTACATAACAAATTAATATAAAATAAACCTATGAGATGATATTTATGAAATAGTTACATTGTTTATCGTTTTTAATTACTCCATGAAATGATATATCCATCGTTTAAATATACGGTAAGCACGCAAGCGTTGTCTAGCTTAAAAAAATATCCTGTAAAGATAATTGCGGCTTCTTTTTCAAAATAAAAATGCATCGCTGTGTGCATTTAGAAATTAAACTGTGGAAAGCAAACGTTGGAAATAATTACACTACTTGAGGAGATTAAGTGCAGCAAAGAGGAAACTGCTATTGTGCATATAATCTTTTTGCTAATACATTTTTAACTACCGAAGCAGTAATACTAAAATCCTACTGACTATATCAACGTGATTTTTCAATTGATTAACATTTTTCTATTTTAGAATCTTATTTCAACAACAACAATAACAACAGGCTGTTTCCCACTGCTAAGATCACCTCTCCCTTTGAGGAGAAGGATTGGAACATTTTCCACCACGCTGTTCTAATGGCAGATTTCCTCACGATGTTTTTCTTCAACGCCGTTCACGAGATTAATTATAAACACTAATTAAGAACATAAATATACAGTGATGCTTCCCTGACTTTGAACCCGCAATCATCGGATAAGATACACGTGTTCTAGCCACTCGCCGTTTCGCTGTCAAGACTTATTTCTCTGATCTCATATTATAAGGTAATGTATTTACTTTGAGGCAGTGTTTTGTAAGCCTAGCAGAGAAAACATAAAGTGCTTCTCTGTGCATTATACGGTTCTGCTCAAAAGGTTATTATTACACAGGTGTTAGTACATATAAAGTGTTTTTAATATGTTTTACTATCACTGAAAAAGTAGTAAGTAGTAAGATTGAAAATTTTTCAATGAGTTTCTGGAGATGTTCCGATTATAACTTTGGCCGACTAGTTAATTAGTCGGCTGTACAGAGACCGACTAGTCGGCGGACTAATTACAGTTTCTTTTGTGTAGGAAGATAAAGTTTTATTGTTCATTAAAGTGAAAAGAGAGTCTCGCGTATGAATTTTCTTTTACAGATTGGATAATGATTCACTAAAAGTCAATTGCATACGGTACCAAATAATAATTTATCTAAATCGAATTTAATGTGACCTTCTCTATCTGTACAGTCAGAGTAAAACTTTCGTCATCTTTCAAATTCCTTTATCAAGTCTTAAACTCTTAGTACTTTTTGAATCTAAACATCAAATCATTGCGACGCAATGTGTCATTCTCGATCAGTAAAGCAGATTACCGCTCCTACTGAGCACACGATAATAGATCTTAAGGTGACGAATCTTCTTACCCTGACTGTACATACTTATCAAGGAGTACATATAATAAAAGAACACTCTTTGCCGAATAGTCATCGACTAGGAATACAGCCGGATAGTGGCCAACCAGTCGACAAGTAGATGATAAAGATATTTTTTCTTTATTAGTTTCACTGAATATTAATAAAAATGTTTTGGAAGTATTTATTTGTCCTTGAAACTTTTCTATTACTTTAAAATCCTTTTCTTCAAATTGCGATCAATAAGGTATATACAAAGAAATGAATAATTTTTTTAAAATAATTTCACCTCACCTCGATATATCGATCATCGTATGTGGATTGCAATTCAGGACCCACGAGTTCGAGAATCTGGCGGCGCTCCTCACGGAAATCTACGAAAAATAATACAATTTAGTTTTCTTTATATTTTAGCTAACTACGCTAAGCTTATCTTTTATTTTTTTCTGGATATTAAATTATTAAACTTGTAACAATAATATAAAGGCAACGATGTTCTTTCTGAAGACTTTTTAGCAGTAACTATTAAGTAATGCATTAATTTAATGTAACTCTTATAATTAAGCCAGCTACGATAGACAGAATAGAACATATTTTTTTATCGATCAATATTAAATTTAAGACGATCAAACTCGGACGAAATCCATTTAGCCAAAATATGGATATTTAAAAAAAGTAGGTAAGCGATGCAAAAGATATACTCAGAATGTTATATTGTTCTATAATATTGAATAGCATTTCGAGGACCAGAATATACTTATAATAAAAATTTTCAAAAACTAATAAAATATTTGTAATGACTTTAATATATATTCACTGTTAATATGTTTCTTAATCCCTTTCAGTTTGCATTTGTTAAGCTTGAAAGAATTATAGCTAGAAGTATCTCTGCTTACCATTATACACGGACGCAACATATATTTTCACAGCGCGGGGTCCAGGCCACTTATCACTTTGTTCGGTGTAACCCTGCAGTGCTTGAAGCACTAATGGCTCCGGAGCGCTCATCGCACCCCCACCAGCCCTTATCTCAACCTGCACTCATCCTACACCACTGCTTTCTGTGAACAAAGAAAGTACCAATCAATACGAGTTTTTGTGAAATTTAGATTAGATTTTAGATATTTTATTCTATATACTATACTAGACACCCGTCCCGGCTTTACACGGGTGCAATGATATGACATCACAATGGAAAGTATCAGTGTTTCTTTACTAAATTATACATAAAAACCTTCTTTTCAAAACACTCTTTCTAAAAAAAAATCGCATCAAAAGCCGTTGCGTAGTTTTATTGATTTAAGCATTCATAGGGATATAGGGACAGAGAAAGCGACTTTGTTTTATACCATGTGATATATAATCTAAAAATATAGGTACGACTTTTCTCTGAAACTCGTAATATCCTTAGCGATTTTATAAGCGATTGTGTTTGCGTGGTATTCTTGATTAACAGACGTCCGTTGCAACTCTGTGGCGTCCTGTCATAAAATTGTTATTAACAAACAGCTTTGCACGTGGATCTTTCTAGATCCATCTCGGAATATTATTTTAATTTACAAAAGTATGAATGAAGAATTGTTTGATGAATTGTAAAATTCCCAAGCAAATAATACTGTTAAAATAATAATGTTTAAAGCTAGTATAGGTAATTAATTGGAATGTTTCTTTCTTAACTTACAAACATGGAATACAACAAGAGCAAGGTACTCAAATTTGACCTTAAGATTTTGCTTACATCACGCCCTAAGAAGTTTCACTTTAAAAAACCCTTCGTAATTTGTAAATGTATTCATTTTGTCAAGTGAAATACACAACAATAGGCACGATAACAAGGGAATAGCGATCTCGCAGATGGCGCTACGTACACAAAGGGATCTAATCAAAAGCAACTCGAATGTCCATTATTATACGCCTTTTTATAGCTCCTTTGAATGAAGCCTCAGAAGATTTATCGCCGATAGCGTACTTAATACCTATCGTTGCGGGATAAATGTATCGATCGTTTATTATCATTAGATTTGAGTACGTGGTTTTTTTTTCAAGTAATTGCTTCTGATATGTGTATTGTTTTACGATCAAAAATATAAAGGATGTTGTACACAGCACGGTTGTGATATCGCTTGGTTGATCTTTGGTCTCATGTAATCTTCGTGTTAAATATTACATAGGTTAACACATTATTTAATTTTAAAAATTTGACACATTTAAAATGTTATTAATGTCAAATGAGAACATTCACACAGAAACACCATTCCACGCGGTCAAGATTTATACAGTAACTAGTGTTAGTTGATATTTGTATATATATATATATATATATATATATACAAATATCAACTATATATATATATTTACTATATATATATATTTAAGCATGTAATGTTGTTAATTCTAATGAGAACATACATAGCATCTGAAATAGCAATACTTATTTTAAGAAGCAAGAAGTCGAAAATAGTTTGTTTGCCACATTTGTCAAAATAAACCAAATATTAAAAGGATCGTCCATTAATATGTTCGGGTAACTAATGCAAATACACAATCACGCTATGCCAAGTGAAGTACCGAGATATAATAATTATAGTTGTACAACATAAAATATGTATTATTAGCTGTGACATGTACGTATAATATGAATATAAATTTCTGTTCGGGAAAATAGAACATATGACGCCTGCTTTAAAAACTTTTTAGTATATTTTTATTGAAATCATTATTTCATATCAATCGCTAGCATTAAATTCATACTTAAGGATATAATTTAAATATATTAATTATATAAATAAAACGAGTTTTGTGGCCTTCATTTTTTTTATAATTTATCTCGTGCTTGGCAGTGAAGGAAAGCACCGTGAGGAAATCTCATTTTGTCAGATGATAAATGCCACAAGTGTATCTACTTACTCTGTGGAATAAGCTAGAAGGCCATTCGAAACAGTGGCAGTAAATAGGCTACAGAGGTAAGTGGAAAATTTTTTTTTTCTATTATTTATGGTACAATGTGTTTCTCTGTGCACATTTTTGGAATCTTTATTAGATTATGTTTATCACACATAACGTTTCACATTTTTCAAATAAGTGAAACATCCAAAAAGGTTCTATATGTCTATGAAAGTATTAATTAATAAATTACATTAGTCATTACGTATACTGTTTGAAAGTTATAGCGAAACCATAAATTATTTTTTTTGTTTACGTAACATTAATTCGAAACAAATAACAAGCTCGATTACGCCTTTTCAGTAATTAAAATTGAGCTTTGGAATAGAACAGTTGTTATATTATTAGATACGACGAAGACTGTGATAAATTATTTAACGCGCACTCGTTATATAAAATTCTGAACAAAACAATATTATGAACAAATACGTGTCTGAATATTTATTCATAATACTATATTCAATAAAATTATTTATACGGAATTACATATGTCTATTAGAAATTCTCGACTAAGTAAATATTAATAACGAAATTAATCCAAAGCGTAATCATTGTGGATTTGTACATTAATCAACTTAGCAAATATGGCGTTATCGCGAGAAATATATTTATCACAATAAAATGATATATTACAAAATGTGAATAGGAAGACACAACTTACGTACAACAAACATACTACTAGGTTTTGGTAGTAACTATTAACAAGCATCAAGATTCTGTACACCTATGTTCGCAGAAAAGGTAAGAGATACATATGATATACCGGTGTTAATATATATTCTTCTAACAGTATTAATATAAGTAGGGGAGGTGATTTACTAACAGCTGCTCTTTTTTATCTGCTTTTTTACACTTGAGTAGATACATGATAAAATACTCTACAAAAGTTGTCGGCGCTACTCGACGTTTTGAGATTGTATCCTTCTTTATAAATAATATTCATTATTATTAGAAAAACCAAATCAAAATATTATTTATTCAAATAAGCTAATAAAAATACTTTTAAATCATGTAAGTGTATTGAGTTAAATGTTAAGACCAACCGGTAAAAACAAAGTACATAGTTACAGAGTATATATGTAAATATAGTACAATGAAATTTAAACATTCTTTTTCATACATTTTTTCTTAATTATCGACGTACATTTGTAGCTGATCTTAGGTAAATTTATCAAAGATGTTTCTCGTTAATGTAAAAATTATAGTTGTTGTGTGTTGCAGCCAGCTTTGATCCGTTCTATTAATAAACAGCTACACTTAACGTGAGCCGAGATGGCCCAGTTGATAGAATTTGTTGATCTTAACTGAAGGTCGCGGGTTCAAATGTAGACTAGCAATGAGGATTTCAAATGCTATATATTTGTGTTTATTATTCATCTTGTCTTAGCACCGGCAACGTTTTAAAGAAACTGACATATATCAGATGAATCTTTAACACATACATATTAGATTGATAGTAAATTTTAGAAAAACGCAAGATATTTTTCTTTTTTGTCCTACATTTTTAAATAGTCTATTTATATAACCAATTCAACTTTTCGTTTATTTTAATAACTTATTTATTTAATTTACATTAATTATATAACATGTAATTGAATTATAAAATTCATATGTTTATAAAAAAAAAAAACTTCAATTTTTGTATCTACAACATTTAAAAAGATAAGGCACCTATATAGGCGTGTTTAATGATAATGAGAAGCGTTACTTCTTACTTATATTATATTTATTTTAAATATCAAATGGGATATAAACAAGCAACAATACTATGTAACCTAAAAGAAAGCTGTCAGTCTGTCGCAATTATCTACTTATTAGTCAATGCCAAATATTTCAAGGATTAGTTTATGAAGCAGCTGTATCATGATTTTATCTGTGATAGCCAACAATATGAAATTTATTTATTTATTCAGAACCTCTAATTGTTAAAATACATTCGATTGTAAGCGATATCAAAATTCTTAATTTTTAACGATAACTCTTTGTAAGACCATGCTCTGTTTAATTTCCAAAGTTAATTCAGTTTTTTTCTTTTCTTTTAATTAAAATAGATCACATCAAATTTCTCGGTATATTGAAAGGTAATACAGGCCTTGAATATCGGATTAGGAGAATTGATGTATCTGTTAAAAAAATGTAGAAGCAATTTTAATTTCCGTTGGGATGATAAAGTGGTCATGATAATATAAAACCTCCTTCATTTTTTGTATTTGATAAAAATAGGTAGCTTTTTTTTTCTTTTGTTAAAACTGAACTAATAATATTTATACACTTAAGCCCAAAGCTTATGCTAAGAGAGCAGACGACTATAGCCCATGGGGTCAGAATAAATCCTACTTTTTAACATCGCGAAAACCGTATGATGTTTTAAAAACTATTTAAATATTGTGTTGGGAAAATACTGTTAGAAACAATTCGAAAATAACACGATAAATACTTCTATGCAATTTATATGTTCTCGACCATCGTAATGAGGGTCGCTTTTGCGTTTTATTGTCGATATAAAGATCTCTAAAGAGCGCGCTCTTCTAGAACCAGAACCATTTCAGATTTCACTTGCACGGTTCACTTGGTATACGATCACATATGTATACTCATCACAACAACTGTTCATATTCTATTATTTTTTCATGTTGACCAATATTTATAAATTATTCTGATAAATATAATTTCTTTCTTTTTATAATATTTGTAGATTAACGGGAAATAAATCCTCCTTATTGTAAATGTAGATATTTAATTAAACTGGCTCATTACAACAATGCCATGTCTTGCTGTTTGGCTTTAGAATTACCATTAATTGTCATAGTTCTTTTAACTATGATGTAATTATTATTAATAAGTACCATTGTAATTTTTATTAAGATTAGCAAATTTCCTTTGTAAATATAAGGTTATAAAGCTAAGGCTGTAACAAATCAGAGGACTAGAAAGCCTAATGTTTGAATAATCGTATTTTTTATGGAATAGGTTAGCGGACGAACATATAGGCCACCTGATGGTAAGTGGTCACCATCACCCATAGACAATGAAGCTGTAAGATATATTAACTATTCCTTACATCGTCAATGTACCACCAACCTTGGGAACTAAGATGTTATGTCCCTTGTACCTGTAGTTACATTGGCTCACTCACTCTTCAAACCGGAACACAACAATACTGAATACTGTTACTTGGAATAACTGATAAGTGGGTGGTACCCAGATGAGCTTGCACAAAGCCCTAACACCAAGTATTTTATCCAGTAGTGCAGTGTTTGAGAATATATTTGTAACTAAACACTATGTAAATTAAATTTGAGTATGCATGAAATGAAACAATAGCTTATTTCATAATTTCTTTGGATTTGATATTATCGTGTGTGACATATTTCAATTCGCACGCAACGTACTGTACTGTTTAAAGCGAGATTTAAAAAAGTTATATAAATGTCGAGCGTAGGTAGGCGAAGGTATTATTACAGAAGGCTTTGAAAATAATATGCTTATCATGTAATTTACATTGTTATTCGTTTTTAATGTTAAGTATTAAACAAAATTAAAAAATAATTTTAAAATTATTTTTATGTACATATAATTTTTCAGATGGTTAAAAGGTTTAGATATTTTTTACATATCCACGTTCCGAATTTATGGGTACATATGTAGAAAAATTTTATCAGACAAATGACGAAGTTTTTCTTAAGTGCAAGATTTGATTTATACACACAAATTATATGCATGATTGAAAAAAAATAACAATTAAACCTATTGACAGTTCTTAACTGTAGAATGTACGTTCCAAATTGAAGAAATAAAAAAATATATTGTACAATTTATAATGGTAAGTTGGACGAACCTTATTTAATTTTTTTTATATGTAAAAAATAAAAACGAACGAAAAATTAAAAAGCATATTCGAAATAATCTCACAAATTTATCTCGGAGTTCATGTGATGCTCACGTACATTTCGAACCGTGACCTAATTTAGATACAGAAGCGTGGGCGTACTTATCTTTATCAAGCGTAATATCTGAACTTTTTGTCATATTCAAAACCATTGGCTTACTTCTTCATTTTACAAAATGACTTTTTTTTATGAGATAGGTAGCAAACGAGCAGGAGGCTCACCTGATGGAAAGTGACTAAGGGACTGGGCGGTGGGCCCATGGACATCACCAGGAGAGCAACACCAGGTGCGTTACCGGCCCTTCAGAAAGGAGTACGCTCTTTATCAATATCATCTGTACGATTTTCTTACGATTTTTTCACGTGAGTTACATTATGTGTAATGGTGTTGTTTTTTTATACTCGTACTTAAATAAGAGTCATAATCATTCATTTTAAATTTGGAATAAAAGGTACTCCTTTCAGAGAGCTGTGTAAATGAGAGAAAGAATATGGCGTGACTTGACTGGATAAGGGAGGCGGTGGGTTTTGGTTAAAAGACATAATAAGCCCCTGAAACGTAAGCAAAGCTCCAGGCAATACCTAGTAATCATAGTGTTTCAACTTATGAGTAACCAGTGTTGATATGGTACTAGTAGATACCATAAACAAAATATACTCACATATCATGCTCAGCTTTATGGTTTCGATTTCTATTAAGAACAAAATAATTTTAATATTATGATTAGTATTTCATTAAAAAAGTAAAAAAGTAAAGTAATAGTCGGTAAATTTCCCATATATATACACATAGGGGTGCTTGCCTGAGTTTGAACCCGCAATCATCGGTTAAGATGCACGCGTTCTAACAACTGGGCTATCTCGGCTCTCTTTATTAAAATATATTTACAAATTCTTTATATAAGATATGCAGTAATATTCCCTTAATGTATAGATAGATAGATAGAATATACTTTATTGTACACCACAAACAATAAACTTTACATGGAAGAAAAAAAATAATAAATTAAAATGTACAAAAAGGCGGTCTTATCGCTAAGTAGCTATTTCTGCCAGACAACCTTTGATTTGGGGAAATTGTGCAGCGAAAAGGTAGGTGGTGCCTTATATATACAATAATACATATATAAATAAACATACATACATATATACATAAATATATATACTAATAAAATAAATGAACAACACATATAAATATAAATGAATATAATAATATATAATATATAAGTCGTCTCAAATTTAATTATGTAAACACAAAATTTTTAAATAAGTCACAGTAAATAAAAAAAAAAGAAGGAAACAAAGTAAAATTAACAAATAAAACATAAAAACTATACAAGACCATATAGTGACTAAGTTTCCATAGCCAGATAGTGCTCTTTTACCAACCTCTTAAAAGACAATAGCGTTTGCGCTTGCTTAATGTTAATGGGTAAAGCATTCCACAGTTGGATAGCCTGTACGGTAAAGGACATTTTGAAAAAAATTGTGTTATGCACAGGTATCCTCAATGTCAGATTTTCAGCCGATCTTAACCCTTTATTATGTAGTCCTAGGAACTCAAATTTTTCCTTTAAATAAGTCGGGGCATTAACATTAAACAAGACGCAATAAAGAAGCGAGAGAACATGCAGATTCCGGCGAAAGCGAATAGATAACCACTTGAGTTTAGATCGAAAGTTGGAAACATGGTCATATTTGCGCAAGCCAAATATGAAACGTATAGCAATATTTTGGAGTCGCTCAAGTTTAGTTGGTCCTCGGTTAAATTAAGATAGCTTGCGTCAGCGTAATCGAGAATAGATAGGAGTAAAGATTGTGCTAACATAATTTTGGTTGGAATAGGAAGGAAATAACGCAGACGCTGTAGAGATTTAACGGTGCCAATAGTTTTCCGACTTAGTTCTTTAATATGGCAGTTCCACGATAGAGTATTATCTAAATGTATACCTAGATTTTTAACGTTTGGACTACAAGGTATTACAGCATTATTAAATTTTATTTTAGGTAAATCAGACCAAACCACTCTCGAAACCAAACTCTGGCTGCCAATAATAATGGCCTGAGACTTAGAGGGATTCACCTTGAGACCATGAGACTTACTCCAATGGCAGATCTCTTCCAAGTCATTATTAATGGCAGAAATAGCAAGAGGTAGGTTCTCAAGGGTGGAATGGCGATAAATCTGTATATCGTCTGCATACATGTGAAAGAGAGAAGTGATTTTAGATGTTATAGAATTAATAAATAGTGAAAAGAGTAACGGAGACAAGACGCCGCCTTGAGGTACGCCGGATTTTACAACACTCCAAGACGAGACAGTCTCATCAATACGGACACGTTGCCGGCGCCCTCGTAGGTAACTGCGAAACCAATCAATTACTGACGGAGATATCTTAACAGAACGTAGCCGACCTAACAGTATATCATAATCGACAGTGTTAAAAGCATTGCTAAAGTCCAGTAAAGTCATAACTGTTAGGTGCTTATTGTCCATTCCCCATCGAATGTCGTCGTCGTATTTATCTGTTCAGTCAATAAGTCGCTCGAATCCATGTTAAATGTTTTGTTCTCATTTTACCTCAGATTTACTCATTAGCATACTACAGATAAAATCTTCAATTAAAATAATTAAACCTACAAAATTATAATAATTGATTTAATTAACAATATCTGATAACGCGCTTAATCTACTTCAATATAATTAAGTTATTATTTTTATCAGTATTCAGCTTTGGTTACGTGATTTTTGTATAAATGATTTCCATACAATATTTTAATATCAGCAAATTTATTCAAACGCTTACATTACGATTATGAGGTAGGTAACAAGAACTCGTAGATCACTTCACAATCAGCCTCTCGAAATCGCGTTCAAACGATACCCACTTCATAAATGAAATTCAATATATTTACTATGAGTGTTCTTGGAAATTGATTTTCTCTCGCAAGTTTGTACGATATTCTTATACGGTGGGTACATTATTGCTTGCTAATGGTATGTGCTGGGCTAATAGATTTAATTACTGCGAGTGCACTATGCTATAACTCAATTTGAAACTGAGATAATCTTAAGTAGTAGCAATACACTTCAATTGTAGTATATTCTTGAGTTATCTACTTATTAAAAGCGTCTTTATTCACTTGTTTTATTAATATACTTATGTAAGCGTGATAAAGAATAACTTATTAATAATAACTATTGCGTTTCTGTCGTTATCCTTGGTATCTAGAGTCTGAATTTGTGGTAGTTTTGGTATTCTCACAGCTGGGTCTTATCCACCTTTGAGAGAGTTGGTATCAAGCTTCTTGCGGAAATTCTTCTTCTTTGCTTTTTTCCAACGGTGCTTTCTGTTACGATAAACAAGATATGATAAATATTAGCACTCAATTTTGGCAGATCGGAGCATCAAGGTAGGTGTCGACGGTGCATGCTCTGACTTAAAATTCGTCAATGCTGGTGTTCTTTCTGGTGGTTCCTTCTGCATATCAATGATTTGTTGCAAATCAGGAACATTCATTGCTATGCAGACGACATTACCGTTGACACCTTATACACCGGCTGCGCTAATATTTCTCGGGAAAACGTCGAAGAAAACCGGAACAAACTTGTGTCTGAAATCGAGTCTTAGTTAAACGTAGTCTCGAACTGGGACCGGTTAAATTTAGTCCATTTCAACCCCAAAAAGACGCAATTTTGCGCGTTAACCGCTAAAAAAACACCATTTGTCGTATCTCCACGATTTGAGAACATCCTTATAGCCGCTACAGGTAGTATCGGAATACTTGGCGTTGATATTTCGAGCCTCGTTCAGATCCGCGGTCAATTGGAAGGCAAAGCCAAATTGGCTTCAAAAAAGCTCAGTGTGCTCAGCAAGGCGAGACAGTATTTCACGTCGGCCCATCGCCTAAAACTTTACAAGGCTCAAATTCGGCCTCACATGGAGCACTGCTCTCACCACTGGGCGGGTGCTCCCCAGTACCAGCTCCTTCCATATGACCGTATCCAAGGTAGAGCGGCTCGAGTTATCGACGATCTAGCCCTTTACGATCTCCTTGATCCTTTGGCTTTGCGTTGAGATGTTGGATCACTCTGCATCATCTACCGATTTTTTCACGGGGAATGTTCCGAGGAATCGTTCGGATTAATCTCGGCTGCCGAATTTCACTTTCGGACATCTCGTCAAAATTCTAAGTTTCACCCGCACCACCTTGATGTCCGAAAATCCACAACAGCACGATTTCTTAGACATTTTCTGCCTCGCACAACCACTTTGTGGAACCAGCTTTCACCGGCGGTTTTTCCGAACCGATACGACATGGGAACCTTCAAGAAAAGAGCGTACACCTTTCTTAGAGGCCGGCAACGCACCTGAAGCTCGTTTGCCACCTATGCCATAAAAAAAGACAAATTCAGGTTTCTCATAATGGTATTTTCTTTCATTACTTTAACAATTTAAGCACTTGGAAATTCAGTAGAGCTTGCCAGGGTTTGAACCCTCAATCACTGGGCCTTATCGGCTCAGTCATTATTCAATTAAAAATAATTCAATGTATCATGCGTCGTAATTGTGGTACAATGTCATTATAGGCTTATCGTTCTTTTACGCGGCGATTAGTTGAGTGAACTGGCAGAAATCGTCACGTAAAGAAAACGAGTTAAACCCCTTCTCGGAGACCTTTACCTGTCTCTTTCTTCTTCTCCCTATCTCTTTTTATTTAATATGGTTTAACATGATTTATTTAAACTTCACTGATGTGGATTTTTAATAATTATTTTATTTCTTGTCATCTAATTATTATCAGGGTTGTTAATGTATTCCAATGTGTATATGTTTAAAAATCATCGTAAAAAATTGAGCGAAACTTTTTGATACTGAACTTTGACTGAAATGATATGATGGGCTTTGGAGTGTAATTTACTTTCCGCCATTAGATTAACCTTTTATGATTTTTTAATAATTTAAAGTGTAGTTTAGAAATTTAATATAGATAATTTTAATTGATCGACAAATACTCTGTAATTAATAAGGTGAAAGAGAAAAACTATTGAGTTTTCTGAACGTTGTTTTATGAGCCTACTTGGATATATATACATTGGAACAAAATGGGTTCAAAACAAATTGACCTCTTACATGCCTTATTTTACTATACAATATAACGTTTCGATGTTTTTTTTTTCATTAGACCAGAGAGATTATATTTTGTGAAGTATTTTTTTCGTGTATATGTTAGTGTTTTTTGCATCGTTATTTTATTAACAAGCATGAATCAAAAATAAATTTCAAGCTAATAATTCGTGATTTTGTTTTTATAGAGAAAATTCAAACGTTCATATTTAAAAAAAAAAGTACAGTGTAATAGTTTATTTTTCTTTGAATCGGATTTATTCTCATTAGATCAAGTATAAGTTTAGTGATTGTGCTTTATACACCCTTAGCCTTATTTTTACATTACTAGTAATCCGACTTATTGGCGTTTCAAAACAGCCAAGAATATGATGTAATAGTTCCAACTGATATCATCGGTGATGATTTGTATATCGAGTACTAAACACTAGTCTTAGGAAATACCCAAAATTAAGAAGGAAATGAATCATGTTTTCGGGCCCCCTTTTGTCATAGAAGGAGAACTGAAGTAGAAGTGGTATAAGCTAAGTCGCTTAGCTTAGCTTATAACTTATAGACGGAATTTCGTAATTTTGCTGAGTGTCGTTGAAATTCATTTCAGTGATGCTGCTGGCATACTTTTCGTTATATGCCTATGCACATAGTTACACACATATATGCATTTTTTCTTTGTCTTATTTAGACGCAGAGAGCTGATGCTCCTGATTCAACCAGTAATCACCGTGTTTACTAAAACACGCTATATTAGCATTTACATCCTTCGAATTTAGAAACTTCGGGCTACTATCGAGAATTTCACGAAACCTCAAAACCGTTTTAGTGTGCAGAACCATTGTTGGAATCTTGACCGTGATATACAGTCTTATGAACAAGCCAATATATATAAAATACGAGACGATCAAATCATCAAACCTCTTATGTTATAAAAAAATATAAGCATTCTTAAGTTGCTCTATTTAATTTCTGCAACTCACAATTTTACATCCACGTGACATTTCTAACGAAGTTCATGTTCATAAATAAATTTGTCCTTTGCGTGATGGAAGCGAGTATAATTTATGGTCACCGTGAAAAAAAGTATTACGGTTAATGAACGGCTAGTCGTTAGATCCTCCCCTTACGTTGTATTTTTTATAAAACGATGGGTGGAGTCGATCGAACACGAACATACTAGTTTAACTATTAATAGTCTTTGCATGTGGTTTATATAAATACAAGATATCAAAAACATACTACTGTAATGTAAATGAAGGCGGCATAGTGTAGACTTATAATAGTAACTACTGAGTTTTGCCAGTTCTTAGAATCTATATTCCGAACCGGTGTTAGCTTCACCTAATATATTAAATAATTCAAAAGTGCTTGTAAAAGTCTACTCAGATAAAGTACGTTTTTAATTTTGATTTTTGATTGATACCCCATAACAAGACCAAGTATTATTATTCAATTATTTCAAGTCAGTTCTACCATTCATCAGTTATTCTACCGCTAAATAACAGTACTCAGTATTGTTGTGTTCCGGTTTAAAGGGTGAGTGAGCCAGTGTAACTACAGGCACAAGGGACATAACATATTAGTTCCCAAGGTTGGTGGCACATTGACGATGTAAGGAATAGTTAATATTTTTTACAGCGTCATTACCATCAGGTGGCCCATATGCTCGTCCACCAACCCATACCATAAAAAAAAAACTTTTTTAAATGTTCTTAATTTAAATTAATTTACTCTTTATATATAAAAAAAAACAATACATCAGAGTATTAAAATTTGTCGGTAAAATGACTAATGATATTAGTGTTGGTTCTCAGAATAACGGTATAAATTTGATTTTGATTTGATAACCGCTGTAGGCGGTTATCAAATCAGTTTACTGAAAGTCATGGTCTTGTATTCAGCAAATCTATTATATTATATTTTGAGGCGACATGTAGGCGAGTTACGAGCTTCATTTATAGAGGTTAGTTACATACAAACTTCCAAAGATTTTAGGGATTTTAGTAAATTAAGTATGGGGATGAGATACCTCACCACAAATTGCCTTTTACTGCATAGTTATATAAAAGTATTTATTTGCTTATTGATCTACAGCCTTTAAAACATAGTTAGTTTTTTGATCATATATTTTGGTCTAAATCAATGTCAACAAATTTTACATATCATTTAAATTAAATAATTATGTTAATTTCAATATGCGATACGATAATATTTACATAAAAATTAAATTATATCTATTACATATGCACATAAATAATTGCTTGCCTATAAATTACGCAATTTATCACATTCATCTACACTATATATTAGTATAATATAATGTTATCACACTACTCATACTTCACTAGACTCATAATAGTTGCTTCAAGAAAACAAAATGGAAAAAATAGGAAAAGACTGGTGTAGCCGTAATCTAAACAAATATTCATTTTCTAATGTATTTTATTTACCTGTGAAAGGAAAATACTGGAATAAATACTATTGTCAGTAACCAAAAAAAGTTAATATTGTGATCTCAATTTGGGTTCAAGTACAATCCATTATATTCGACAACTTTTATACTTCCCAGTAATCCAACTTTTGATTGTATATAAAATCCAGGGCTCGCCAGCCCTCGAGCCATCGTTGAGTATTTGTGGCGCACCTGTTGCAAGATTTAATTTAAACCGTCATAACTCACTGGCTAATTTAAACAAAATTAGACTTTATATCAAGTATAAAAGGTTCAGTTTCATAAATTCGTATTCATACATTTGAGTGTTGGGTAAAATATCGATCTGGGGACTTAGAAGTTCGCATTGTTTTGCGATCCCTCCTGAAATGTAGGCCGTGTTTTGTGGGTTACTAAATGGAGTTTATGTGAATAGGTATAGCCTAACGTGAACGCTATATACATTTATATAGCTTGCGTTATAGAATTCGATTTTAAATATAAAAAAATACATTTTATAATCCACGTTCTTAATTGTCCGTGAAAAATGAAAATGATTATTATTAAACATTAAGACATACATTTTATTATTATTATTATTTAAGAGTACTCGGTGGTAGGGCTTTGTGCAAGCCCGCCTGGGTAGGTACCACCCACTCATCAGATATTCTACTGCTAAACAACAGTAAACAGTACGCAGTATTGTTGTGTTACGGTTTGGAGGGTGAGTGAGCCAGTGTAACTACAGGCACAAGAGACATAGCATCTTAATGCCCAAGGTTGGTGGCGTATTGACGATATAAGGAATAGTTAACATTTCGTACAGCGTCATTGTCTATGGGTGATGGAGACCACTTACCATCAGGTGGTCCATACGCTCGTCCGCAAACCTATTCCATAAAAAAAGTATATATTGTATTAAATTTTAAGCCTAACAAAACCCATAGTAATATTATCAAACAGGTGAGACACTTTCATCGAATAAAAATCCCATAAATATATTACGATTATAAATGTGTTAGTTAAGATTAATTTATTATAATATTATTATTTCAAGCAAATTAGGAATTTTATTTTCTTATTTTAGTTAATATATTTGATATACATTTAAAATATATTAACTTATTTATTAAGGTACGATCGCTATCAATAAACCTACTTTAATAACAATTTATAGAGATTAAGATTTGTGATTAGTTAGACGAAATTAACGGCTGGTAATATTCCATATTTTTTAAATCTTATGAGAAAAAAATCTTTCGAAGGTAAAGATGTAGAACTTTTTGCATTAAGCCGCCCATCATTGTTTGGTGGATAAATAAGTAGCACATTTAATGTAACGATGTTTTCCTTCTTCACCGGAAATGGTTCTATACTTTTATTTGTCCGGCTTTGAATCTGCAATCACTGGCTAAGATTTACAGATCCTAGGCCATCTCAGCTTTGACATTCTCTATCCATAAAACACCATATTTTATTTGAATTGGGTTTCGTGAAAGCGTCTTTAAGTTTATTGATAGGCCTTACGAGTTATCTTTATAAAAACAGTACCATCCACAATATAATTCTTTGTTCAAAATTTGAGTTGTTATAAATGAGATCTTCTATTGACTTTGCCTAAATTATATTCAAATTAAAAAATAAATTATAGCTCATGAATAGATTACTTAAAGTACGCTTTAAATTTCGTGTAAGTATTTGTAAGATTATAATTTTAAACAAACGGCTTTTAACTATGAGTTTTGATAAAATGTGGACCCAAATAAATAAGGCAAGTGGTAGTGCCACACTGCATACCTCTCGGTTGCAGTCGAATGGGCCGGCACGCCCGGGGAAGTACCACTCTCTCACTTAAAATCGGCGTGAAGTGGTAGCTATGCTACCGCGTTTCGTCCGGTAAGTGAGAGTTCCGGAGGCCCGATCCCTCTCCCCCCAAAACATGGTTGTGCAGAATTTGGTGACATTACCCCAGGAGGGTACCATCAGCGACTGCGATGGAGAATCCCTCTCTGGGCATCCATGCTCAGGACGTACACCGCCTGAGCAGGGATGCCCAGGCTGCCCTCCGAATTCTGGGGGGGGCAATTTTGCGCTCGCCACTGTTCGGGGCAAGCGGAGCAGGCATCATAAGGCAACCCCTACCACACTCGCTGTGGACTTCTGCAACATAAGGGGACTCAACTCCAACCTGAATGCCGTTCACTTTCACCTTGAGACGGCGAAGCCGGCCTTGCTCTTTCTTACCGAGACCCAGATATCTTCTCCTGCCGATACGTCTTTTCTCTCTTACCCCGGGTACAAATTGGAGCATACTTTTGTGCCACGAGCTGGGGTGTGCGTTTACGTCAGAGATGATATCTGCTCTCGACGCCTCGGCAGCCTTGAAGGGCAGGACCTATCAATTATCTGGCTGCGCGTAGACTGCGACGACCATCCGCGAATCTACGCGTGCCTTTATAGGTCCCATAGCGGTAATGCCGAAACCGACCGACTGGTTGAGCACGTCCAATTGGCTACAGATTCCGTGCTGCAGCAGACTCCATCCGCAGAGATCATTATTCTGGGCGATTTCAATGCTCATCATACAGAGTGGCTTGGATCACGCACCACTGATCATGCGGGTAGATCTGTTCTCGACTTCGCTTTGGCTTATGATTTGACACAACTGGTCACCTCGCCAACGCGAATACCGGACGTGGAGAATCATACACCTTCCCTGTTGGACCTTCTGCTGACTTCGCATCCGGACGGCTATAAGATTGTCGTCGATCCCCCTCTGGGCTCGTCGGACCACTGTCTCGTCCGGAGTACAGTGCCAGTTGCACGGTACTCACGACCTCGTTTCGCGGGCTGTCGTCGCGTGTGGCACTACAAGTCAGCAGATTGGGATGGGATGCGGTCCTTCTTTGCATCTTACCCATGGGGGCGAGTTTGTTTCTCGATGGATGATCCGAGCGTTGTTGCTGACTCTGTCGCCGATGTGGTGCTTCAGGGTATGGAACTTTTCATTCCATATTCTGCGGTGCCCATTGGTGGCAAGTCCCAGCCCTGGTTTGGTCGCCTCTGTAAGACGGCTTCACGCCGAAAATGGGAACGCTACCAAGACTGGGCTAACGCATCGGCGTCTCGTGATACAAACACCAGCACATTCAGAAAGGAATATAACTCTGCCTCCAGGTCCTTCAAAAACGTGATAGCTGAGGCGAAGTCGAAGTACATTGGCAGAATTGGCGAGAGACTGGTGCGCTTCCCATCAGGAACACGTGCGTTCTGGTCTCTCGCTAAGGCTGTCCTAGGGAATTTCTGTCAGCCTTCTTTTCCGTCTTTGCACAGGGACGGTGAGTCATTGGCCCATACCGCGAAGGAGAAGGCCGATCTTTTAGGGTCTCTCTTCGCGTCGAACTCGACTCTGGATGACCAAGGAAAGTCACCTCCATCAATCCCGCGATGTGATACGACGATGCCGGAGGTTAAATTTCGGCAAAGTGCAGTTCGGAAAGCACTTCTTTCCTTGGACATTCACAAGTCGAGTGGACCCGATGGCATCCCTCCAATCGTGCTACGGACATGTGCTCCCGAGTTGGCACCGGTCTTAACGCGTCTTTTCCGGCAATCCTACGCATTAGGCGTCGTCCCGAACTCCTGGAAGACTGCTTTGGTGCATCCGATCCCTAAAAAAGGCAACCGCTCAGATCCGTCCAATTATAGGCCTATAGCCATCACCTCCTTGCTCTCCAAGATAATGGAGTCCCTTATTAACTGCCAGCTCCTGCGGTACCTAGAGGAGAATCAGCTGATTAGTGACCGCCAGTACGGTTTCCGTCGGGGTCGCTCAGCCGGTGATCTTCTAGTTTACCTTACTCACAGGTGGGCTGAAGCAGTTGAGAGCAAGGGGGAGGCATTAGCAGCCAGCTTGGACATAGCGAAGGCCTTCGATCGCGTATGGCACAAAGCGCTTCTTTCGAAGCTTCCTTCTTATGGGCTTCCCGGGAAATTATGCAATTGGATTACCAGCTTTTTGGCAGATCGGAGCATCAAGGTCGTTGTCGACGGTGCATGCTCTGACTTAAAATTCGTCAATGCTGGTGTTCCACAAGGCTGCGTCCTATCACCCACTCTGTTTCTTCTGCATATCAATGATTTGTTGCAAATCGGGAACATTCATTGCTATGCAGACGACAGTACCGTTGACACCTTATACACCGGCCGCGCTAATATTTCTCGGGAAAACGTCGAAGAAAACCGGAACAAACTTGTGTCTGAAATCGAGTCTTCGTTAAACGAAGTCTCGAACTGGGGCCGGCTAAATTTAGTCCATTTCAACCCCAAAAAGACGCAAGTTTGCGCGTTAACCGCTAAAAAAACACCATTTGTCGTATCTCCACGATTTGAGAACATCCCGATAGCCGCTACAGGTAGTATCGGAATACTTGGCGTTGATATTTCGAGCCTCGTTCAGTTCCGCGGTCAATTGGAAGGCAAAGCCAAATTGGCTTCAAAGAAGCTCGGTGTGCTCAGCAAGGCGAGACAGTACTTCACGTCGGCCCATCGCCTAAAACTTTACAAGGCGCAAATTCGGCCTCACATGGAGTACTGCTCTCACCTCTGGGCGGGTGCTCCCCAGTACCAGCTCCTTCCATTTGACCGCATCCAACGTAGAGCGGCTCGAATTATCGACGATCAAGACCTTTCCGATCTCCTTGATCCTTTGGCTTTGCGTAGAGATGTTGGATCACTCTGCATCTTCTACCGAATTTTTCACGGGGAATGTTCCGAGGAATTGTTCGGATTAATCCCGGCTGCTGAATTTCACCTTCGGACATCTCGTCAAAATTCTAAGTTTCACCCGCACCATCTTGATGTCCGAAAATCCACAACAGCGCGATTTCTTAGACATTTTCTGCCTCGCACAACCACTCTGTGGAACCAGCTGTCGCCGGCGGTTTTTCCGAACCGATACGACATGGGAACCTTCAAGAAAAGAGCCTACTCCTTTCTCAAAGGCCGGCAACGCACCTGCAAGCCCCCTGGTGTTGCAGATGTCCATGGGCGGTGGTAGTCACTTTCCATCAGGTGAGCCTCCTGCTCGTTTGCCACCTATTCCATAAAAAAAAAAAAAAAAAAAAAAGGCAAAATTTTAGTTAAAACTAAATTAAAATATATATAAATAAAATGCTGAATTATTAGTGAAATTTTACAACGTTTTTTTTGCTATCTCTACGAAAAAATCACGATCATAAAAAATACAAAAGAACGGATCTAAGCCTGTAATAAAAATAATATCTATCGAATTAACTGAGCGGAAAGAAACGGATAAAAGTGATAAAATGCGTGAGAATAGGTCACTTGTTTTGTCTCATGTTATGGCCTTATTTATGGTAACACATGTGTTTATGGCAGGAATATGAATTTATATACAAGGAGATAAATTATAGCCGACCTCGTAAAAATACCGACTTTTTATTTATAAAATATCAAGGTAAATAAACTTCATATGACGATAGAACTTCTCAAATGTTGTTTTTCTTGGAAAAAAGGTAGTTACAGAGGATGACAGGATATCTGACAAAGTTTGAGTACTTGGATGAAGACTTACTATAAAAATGGACAGGACTTTATTAAAAGTTCCAAATGTCTTAGAGTTCATTGTAACGATGTTTATTTGCGTAGTTTTATCACTGACCTGGTTTTAGTATTTGTTAGACGACATGTTAAAGCAGTTTAGAGTTGCAACAGAGTTATTTTTGATTATTCTAACTAATACATAACGAAAGTAAGATAGAGTAATATTGTTACGCATTTGTGTTAATGTGTGTCGCGACTAGCCTCAGAGTTTAACGTTACCGCAGTGTGATTCTGTAAGAATTCACTTCAGGTCTCACTCGTGAAATTCTGACGACCAACTTACGGTCATACGTCATTTTGATACTGATTCTGTGTTCTATTAAATTTATAATTATTACAGTCAATGTCTAACATTTTATTTTCGTATTCTGTGGTGAGTATGTAATTTATTCTTAAAATTAAGCAATCTAATAAATTTCAAAACGGCCAAGGAAATAAAATCTAGGTATGAGTACACAACGTCTATCCTATTATACCGTATACACTACTATTCGGTGTTGAAACACTCGGCATTTGGAGTAGTGGTGCAAAAAGCTTCATCAAAAGTACAACACCTCGCCTTATTGCCTCCACTGGTGCCAGGAGGGCTGGTACGTTTTTTGCCCAGGGGATCGAAATTGCGATTCAAAGTGGAAATGCTTCTAGCATTCTTGCCACCATTGCACGCGGTCAAGATTTATACAGTAACTGTTTTTAATTCATATTTGTATATATTTAATGTTATTAATTCTTATGTTAATAATGAAAATAGAGGACGTCTTTGCTTTATTAACTGACACGGTTAATGTTTTATAAATTAACTAGTTCAAATAATTAGCTATTAAAAAAGGAGAGATTCGTTTTAATATGTAGTTGAACTAAAAAAAGATGACGTCGGTTTTCAACCGTACCGACACAGCTGCGTTTGACGTCAAAGGTTGCACGTCACCACTTGGAGTTCAATTATTTTTACCCAAACACGGGTGATATATTTATATAATATTTTCTTTTCAAATTCTTAAATGGTTATTTTTTTGAAATTTCGCTATTATAGTGATGAGAGTGTCTTCATTTAGTCCAGATGAATATATATTTTTCAAATAATTCTGCAGTTTCATAAAAAAAAAAATGTTTATAATGCCTACACTAAATTAAAGTAAAATACAAGTACCTTTAATCCCTGTTTTTGCATATTTTACTTTTCCACTAAAGTCAAATGCAGAGAAATTTAATTAAGTTAATCACGGTAATCAAGGTACGCACTTCTCTCATTTTTAGTTAATTATCTATAATAGTGCTATATATATGCTGCATATATACATATATTATCTATATAGACAAAGTTTTGCACTGCAAGAGAACTAACAACCCAATTTTATTAAATTTGTGTGTCAGCTGGAATATCATCAAACATTGTTATAATGTACTAATTTAATTAATCAAACGTATGATTATTTTATTTATTATATTCAGTGCTTGTAGAGTGAGTGAGCCAGTGTTTCACAGTCACAGTTATTGAACATTTGTCAGTTTAGCTTGTATCATAAAAAAGTGAGCGGTAGCAAAGTGGCGGTAACGGTGCCTTGGCGCATATAATATTTTATTTCTACTACATATAATATTACAAAAAATATATATTATTAGTTTATTAACTAAACTATGTTTTTTTATTAATTTTACTCCTTATTTATTTGTTTATTAGAACAACTTGTATTTTACTTCTAAAGAGTTTTTGGGTAATATTTTTATAACGTGCTCGAAGTCCAGTACACGTTTTTGTAAGTTTATTGAAATGTTAGACTGTGTGTGAAATCAAATATCAAGACAGCTCGGATAGAAAATATTGTTTGATCTTCGAAGTAGTATTGAGTTTCGAGATATTCGATACGATGGCCAAATGCTTAGAAGTAAAAATATATCACGTGGAGTAAGAGCAGAGTATTTTATACATATTCGAATTCAAAAATTCAAATATAATTAGAATTATAAATGCAATTATGTATATTATGTATGTTTAACTGATTGTCTGATGTCTGTCCTTTAAGAAAAAATCAATGAACTCCAAGGAAGATTTTTATGCTTAATACCTGACGATTTAAGCCTAAAACACAAGGGATGCTGCGGGCGACAAAAAGTGTTATTATAATGTTATCCCTTAAAGTATTTGAAAAAGTAGATTAGTTGAGATATGTATTTATGTAAAAAAAGTAAAGTAAAGTAACAGCCTGTAAAATTCCCACTGCTGGGATAATGGCTTCCTTTCCCATTAAGGAGAGGGTTTGGAACATATTCCACCACGCTGTTCCAATGCGGGTTGGTGGAATGCACATGTGGCAGAATTTTGATGAAATTAGACACATGTAGGTTTTCTCACGACGATGAAGGAAACTTCACCGCCGAGTACGAGATGAATTATAAACACAAATTAAGCACATATAGTGGTGTTTGCCTGGGTTTGAAGATGCACGTGTTCTAACCACTGGGCCATCTCGGCTCATATTATGTACTCCCAATAAAATTGATTATTGTATACTGTTGTTTTGTATTTAACTAACATAACTTCATATTTCTTAAATGTTAAAAAAGAGTAACTACTGCTTGCCGGTTCTTCTGGGTAGAATCTACTTTCCGAACCGGTGGTAGCTTCACTTATTGTAAAATGACGATTCATAAAATTTTAACAAAAAGAAAAACCGACTTCAAACAAAACACTATTTTAAAACAAATGAATATGCACGAAAAAGTAATAAAAATAATTGCGTATTCAACATATTTTTTAGAGTCTTCCTAAGTTAAATGAAATGAAAAATATTAGACTACTTAAAAGTCGATTAACGATTATATCATGTAGTTATAGTTATTGGTATATTTGGAGCCGGTGTCAGCCACGGTGCCCTTGCCCAACAATCAAAAGAAAGAAGCGATACGAGCCCCTTGATTGATCCAGTATATTATTGTGTAAAAGGTAATTTGTAAAAAACATATTTGTCAAAGTATTCTCGTATTGTTTTTTGATAGATATACTGTAGGGTTTTATTGGCTGACACCGACTCCAAATATAACAATAATTATAACTACATGATATAATCGTTAATCGACTTTTAAGTAGTCTAATATTTTTCATTTCATTTAACTTAGGAAGACTCTAAAAAATATGTTGAATACGCAATTATTTTTATTACTTTTTCGTGCATATTCATTTGTTTTAAAATAGTGTTTTGTTTGAAGTCGGTTTTTCTTTTTGTTAAAATTTTATTTATTTTTTGATTTTAAGTGAGGCTGATGTTGACTAACTAATTTTTTTTAATATGGATAGATTAAACGTTCCGTTTATATGAGTCAGAAACTACTTCGAGGACAATTTCAAAGGAAACTTGCGAATAAAGCAAAAATAGACTTTCGAAAATACGGATTTAATACGTCACGCGGCGTAAACTACAAGGATCCCTCGAAAGAGCTGTAATCGAACTCAGCAAAAAAACTTTGAAAAAGACCAACTATATTTCGTACATCATATGACATCACATCACATACACAAAATTTGATTAAAGATAGTAAGAAATTCTGCCCCATATCGCACCCTAACTGCGAGCCGTATAGGAGTTCCATCACTACATAGTATAAAACAAAGTCGCTTTCTCTGTCCCTATATCTTTAAATCTTCGCAACGGATTTTGATGCGGTTTTTTTTAAAAGATAGTGTGATTCAAGGGGAAGGTTTGTGTATATAATACATGAACAACATAGTAAAGAAACACTGATAATTTTAGAAGTTTGCGATGTGATGTCGTATATAAACAAATTCTGTAGTATATTTAGTATCAGTATTGCACCCGTGCGAAGCCGGGGTGGGTAGCTAGTTGATTATAATATTCGACTATGATAATTACATAAACATAACCACATTACGGAAGGTGACTCAAATATCCAAATAACCTATAAATAAAAGATTCGACCGAGTATCGCTAACGTGCTCCTCAGAATTGTTCCGTTCCCTTCCGTTCCGTTACTTTGTCATGGATCCTGTGCTCAGAACCTTACCAAACTTTCACCAAATTACCCTTGAAGTATATATTTTATAATAAAAAAAGAATTATCAAAATTGGTTAACGTGATTTTCAGTTATTCACCTATTTGTCGCGCATATACATAATGCAAATTTAAGACTTATGTCGTTTTCACATGGATACCATCATCGGAAAAAAAAATAAAAAAAATGGGACCCCACGGGAAGCACTACCTTTCAAACAAAAAAAAAATTATCAAAATCGGTCCACCCAGTGAAAAGTTATGAGGTAACAAACATAAAAAAAAAAAAAAAAAAAAAAAAAAAAAAAAAATACAGACGAATTGATAACCTCCTCCTTTTGGAAGTCGGTTGAAAAGTGCTTGTAAAAGCCTACTTGAATAAAGTTTGTTGTGATTTGATTTGGTTTGATTTGTTGTCTGTTAAAACCCTGGGTTATAATTGACTTCGCAAAAATGATTAATAGAAAATTTCCTAAATAAATATTGATTTACAAACAAGTTTTAATGTATAAATAGAATACAACAAACTCGTTTTTCAGTTAGTTTGTGTCTGTTAGTTTGTTCGCTAACTTCTTCTAAACTTCGCCTCGATGCGATTTACGGCTTGTGGCCACCATTATTTAGACTATTTATCCGCGAAAGTTTTAGTATCTAACGCTTGCTAATTCAATTTGGTAATGTGAGAGTTTGATGGTTCGTAATCAAGTCGTTAAAAGGTGCTTTTACAGTGATCATATGACTTAAGTTGACTGAACTAAAAAGACCTTAAAATAATTAACAAAAAACCAAGACACGATCTTCTTTTTACTTAAAAACAAGTGACAGTCAACATTATTGAAATACTCGCCATTAAGACAAGTGAAGATCAATATTTTGGACGAAAATTATTTGTGTTTATGTTTTGGTTGCATAGTAATATAAGGTCCAATAAAAATCCCTTTCAAATTAATTCAACAAGCCATATCACAAATATAATTAACATAATCGTAAATAAACATACCGTATAGCTTACTTACCTGGAAAAGTACCATCTACTATAATAACATAGAAATATCACCTATATGAATTTGAAGCGAACTGCCATTGAATACATATTAATTCGAAGTTATACTATTGTGTATGTATTGCTGAGGATATTTGTTGATCAATCGTGCTCGATCGAATGAACATATTCTTATAAATTCTAAATATCGAATATAATAAATTTGTACACGTGAAATGTATTAAATATTAACAATAAAAATCATTCGTCAGTAAATCAAAAGGCACGTTTAGTTCGTTAGTTCTGTATTTGGAAATCGAATGAAAAAAAAATATTACGTACATCAGTTTTTATTCGAGGTAATATCAATTTTCTATAAGTGTTTTGAACCAATTAAGAATACAATTGAATAATTTATTACACTAAGGAGTAGCGTATTTAAGTGAAACAATTAACTCTTATTTATACAACTAGTTTTGGTAGCAGCAAAATTTAACTTAAACCAGAAAATTTTGATTTTGAAAAGAAAACATTTTAATTTGTTTGTTTTACTTATTTTTTCTAGTCTTATTTAATTGACACAAGAGGTCGTTAGCGGAAAACAGCTTTAATAGCTACAGGACAACAAAAAAGAGAATATCGCTCTCAAGACTCAATTGTTTTAAATTACATATTATTAATTCAAAAATAACGTTAAAAGCAAAGTAGATTCGCGGAAATCGAGGTATTTTTTTAAAATACACGAAATATTTTAAAACTGAACTCCATTATCGATCAAACGTGAAATCCTAGAGTTGGTTTTGAGAGCTAATGGAATTCGTTCGGGTTTTTTGTAACAAATAGAATATGGGATTACTTGGTCGCTCACAGCGTTTTGAAAGGCCATTAGAATGTTCACGCACACACATTTAATGCACATTTTAATTTTATTTTCATAATCCAACATGTTTAATGTTACAGTAAAGTAATATTAGGAATAACATAAACAACAGAATAAATGGTTAATCTTCAATGTTTACTCGATATTTTATAATATGCTCACAAGTGTTACACGATTTGAGAAACGAGGTACCTTTTTTAACTGTGTTTGTGTTTATCTCAAAACAAATTATTGTTTGCATAAATATTGCATACATATTTGATTGCATAAATTTTCAGTAATACTTCGTTTATTTCTTATGAGAAAATGAAATTGGTTGTCAATTTAGAGAACGATCATAAGATTTGATAAAGATAACATATTTAAATGCAAGCACGAAATATTTTTTTGTATAAAAAACAAATTTAAATTAAAACACATGAATCTAAGCAATTCGTGACTAACCTAACCTTTTTAATACTTACGTTAAAACCTTCGTCTCTTTTATTCTCTGTTCCATATCGGCTTTTGGATTTCTTATTTATACTTCGTGTAAACTCCATCGACGCGAGATACAAGCGGCTTACAGATAATTGAAAAAGAACATATTAAAATGCATTGGAACGAAACGTTAAGCGTTGTGACAATGTATTCGTGACTCAGCATCCAAATGTGATCGGAGCTTTGAGAGATTATGGCGCCTGTGACTTTTTAACATCGATAAATATTGTTTTCTGTTTATTATACTTCGAAATACACTTCAACAAAAATTGCTTTTCAAAAACATTTATATATTTGTATGCAAATTACTTTTATTTTATGTTTGTTTGATGAATTACATATGTTTCTAAATAATATGTAATGTTTTAAAAAAATACTAAATGGTTTGATTCCAGTGATAAATGTCAATGACCTCTAAAAATTATTCATCAATCAGAGACCTTAAATGTGCAGTTATACTTCCAACATACTGACACGAAATGTTATATTCTCATGCAATACGAAAAAATACTGGACTAGATTTTGCAATGTGAGAATCATTAACACAAAAATATGTTGGTATTCCATTTTTAAAATTTTTTCATAAACCTGTTAAGGGCCATATGTTTTTATTTATTCAGCCCTTTCTGATATTAAGGTTAAGGTGAAAGGTTTAATTGAAGTATTTAGCAGACTTTCTAATACAGGATTTAATATTAAAATCTATTTAGTATAAGTAATTGAAATAAATGTTTTCAAGACTTTCGGCTATAAGTGATAACATTTTTGGAAATATAAACAGCCACAAGTCATAACATCTGTGTTTTGTTACCATGAATCATAGTGGGACGAAAACGTCTGTCCATAAAAACCGAAATAGAATGGAAACAGTAACGTTCCGTGGATTTTATTTCGAATTCACTAACTGTTTGTAATTTAATAGCGAGTTTTGTTTTTGTCGTCGAAATATTTCACGTTGGAATTTTAAACATTTTAATAAAGAGTGAAATTTTGTGATTTATAAATGCTTCAATAAATGTCCTGTGTTTACATGGATAAAACAATAAATAAGATTGAAGAACTAAAATATTAAGTTATAATTCTCTTGCTTGCTTGGTTTTTTTAAAATATAATATGGATGTAGTATATATAATATAAACATTATTTTTGAATCATTTTGTTTATTGATAAAAAAACTCATTCACATCGCGTACAGACCGCATAAACCGATTATGTTTTATATTATGTAGAGTAGATTAAGGGGTTTCCAACATTTTTTATTTGGAATTTATACAAATTAACTTCGTTGGTTTATGTCAGGGCATCCAATCACGGCAGATTTTTACATGATTTTTAACTTTACCATTTTGCGTAACAATTTCTCGCATGCGTAAATATAATGTATACTTACCGAAAATTAAATCATGTTACATTTAATACACATAAAACTTTAAGATCTGAGCTATCCATTTTTTTTACCATCCCAAAGGAATTTAGTTCAACGCTCTGCGGAATAGAACACACGGTACACAAACAAACTGATAGAAGATGGCGATAAATCTTAACCCATAGTTTATAAATAAACGTGGCATAGTTATGCAGGCAACCGTGAAACTGTACTATGAACTTTAACCCATTAGGTTTACGGTTGAAATTAGATAAACAGTATTTTGTCAAAGTTCAAAAGAAAAACTCTTTCCATGAAATATATAGGTATTCTGTATTGAAAAATAAAATGAAATGAAACATGTTATAGTATGATACAAATTAGATATAGCATCGGAAAATGAAATGAATATAAAACCGATCACTGCCGATTTACACGTCCAATAGAAATAGCTCCTTATCGCGCCATTCGACACTATTCGTCGCTACAGATTTTCGCGTCAGTTCAACCCGAGAAAACAAGTGCATGTAAATCGACGTTCCAAATTGACGAATATAGGACATGACAAGTTATTATGTGTGTGTAGAGATCATATTCACATGAGAAATAAATATTGATAAATTGGGCTAGCGTACTCAATTCGGATGTGATCGGTTTTAAAAAATTTGCCGATTCTACATCTGAGTTGTGTCGTACTATACGTCGTTTTCAATACCAAACTAGTTGTCAGATTCATTTCCGATTTAAAGTACAAATTTCCAAAAATCTTTCTTGACGGATTTCAAGTTTCTCAACCTAATAGTTCTGTCTGTGTTGACAGACAGTTAGGACGAACAATTTTTAAAGTAAGCGAGTTTAAAACGAGTTTGAATGAATTCGTTTTGACAATATATTCCCATCTGGTCGAAATAGTGGAAAGTAAATTCCATATGGAGGAGTTCGCAATCCAACAAACAAGTCAGAATGCTAAAGTTTGTTTTGTTACAATGCACTATTTAGCTCTTTTAGGCTATATTGTCAGCTGTTTGGTAAGTACTTTGGGTTAGTTTAACAGTGTCGTAAGTTAAGGAGCACTTATATGGCTGCAGGTTCCTCCATTAAAAGTCCAGGTCGGTGCAATAAAAAGATAATGGATTTTACTTTTGTGTAAAAAGTTCACTTACCACTCAGTAGTCCGATTGTAGCAAAGAACTACACTCATTGCATCTAAAAACACGTAAATCCGTTGGTCCTGCGCTTGCTTTATCTATTGCTTGCTTTAACTATCTAACTGACAGTAGTTACTGTCAGTTAATTGTCAGTAAAAGATAATTCGCTGTGTATTCGGTTACACTTTTGTCCGCTATAATATCTCCTGTTTTTGGTGCACAGATAAAGGTCCTCGAGATAAGCCGCAGAGGCCGAAATTAGGTCAGGAAGACAAAGTTGCTTTCGACAAAAATTTACTCTCCTGTCTGTAGCCTTAATGTCAAAATATGTTAATAGGTAAATTCAAGACAAATCACGAAACAACATTGACATGTCCGATCGACTGACATACGACACAGCCTAAAAGTAAGCAAAGTAAAGTAACATCCTGGTAAATTTTCCACTCCTGGGATAAGGCCTCCTCTCCTATTAAGGAGAGGGTTAGGAACATATTAGACCACGCTGTTCCAATGCGGGTTGGTGGAATGCACATGTGTCTGAATTTCGATGAAATTAGACACATGCAGGTTTCCTCACGATGTTTTACTTCACCGCCGAGCACGAGATGAATCATAAACACAAATTAAGCACATAAAAATATTGGTGCTTACCTGGGTTTGAACCTGAAATCATCGGTTAAGATGCACGCGTTCTAACCACTGGGCCATCTCAACTCACCCACACATAGCACTCACACAGCCTAAACTGGTAATCAATTGAATATGATTCCTTATTGAACATAAATGAGCATTAAAAAGGTTTGTACCAAATCATCTATGAGTTAAGTGTCTGTTAATGTGAAATTAATGATTACTGATGATAGAATTATTTAAGTTAAAGGGAAATCAGCATTGAGACTAGATACTTTCTTTTAACCAAGTTATAACAGTCCTGAAATATTTTAGTAAAAAAGCACCCAAGAGGGTGAAGTATAAGATGAAAGTTTGTACGGAATTACTTCATTTTTGATGTTATAAATATAGATACTGATGTTTAGATTTCTGCAAAAGACAGCTGTTACAGCGTGTTTTAATCATCTAAAAGGGTGGAATTGGGGATAAAAGTTTACGATCAGAAGTTCTTCGTAGAAATATGAAATTATTAATATGGGTATTTGTCAAACTGCTGTTTTTAAGTATAAAAGCTAGTTTTGTTTATAACTGATCCCTTGATATAATGTTTGGATTTGTGTGCAAAAGAGTCTCATTTTTTAAAACTCTAATTATGAAAATTGGCCCACAGGCAACTCAAGTTCCCAAAAAACTCTAATCCTTCAGTAAATTTGGAGAGTTTCTGTATAATATTTCCGAAGGAATATCCCAGAGGATGAGGTTTGAACTTGCGTATAGAAGTTTGTCAATTTTGAAATTCTAATTATGAAAATTAGTCTACGGACCAAGTTTCCAAAAATTCTGTAATACTTGAGAAAATATTTCATCGATTTATTAATAAATAATTTTCAGTAATTATCCATACTAATATTGTAAATTTGAAAATAACGCGGTCAGCCTATCTGTTACACTTTCACGATTCCAATATTGAAACAACTTAATAGAATTTGATGAAATTTGGTAAGCAAACTTGAAAGCCAAAGGAGGACAATACTATTTTTTATAATTTAAAGGTACGAAACAGCAAACGAGTGAAATCGCAGACTAAAAATAAATAGTTGTAAATACTTTTTTTATTCACTTACTGCAATTTACATAAAACAAATGAAGTCGTGCCTCAAAATGCTCCGCGCTGTTTGTGACAGTATAAATATGAAGCACAATTTAAAATAATACGAATGAAAAAGTTGACCGACATTTATTTTCGAGTGACCGAAGTAATAGCAGTTGTTTATCCCCAGGCTCATGATTGCAGTTGTGAGGGAAATGTTTTTGACCTGACATTTACTGATATTATAAAAGAGATTAAGTTTTTTTATCCAATATTTTTTTTTCGATTGACAACATTTTTATATAAAATTGTTTGAGGTAACTATAAACGTCATTGGTTTTTATTTTAAGCTATAAAATTGTTTTTTAATCTATCGTATTGAAAAATATGTGTTAAATGTATTTTTTTATAATCTGTAAGTAAATATTTCAGTGATGGAATCGTGTCCATATGAATGTAAGTTTTTAGCATATTTTTAAATTAATTAAATTTTGGGTATCCGCCAGCTCAATTTTTAGTATTTCTCGGCACCTAACTCTGTAATAATGCTTCGTAAACTCCATGAACATATTCAAATTAGTTAAAGTAGTTGGTTTTAAAAAAAAAATTAAAATTTGATAATATGAATAGTTACAATAAGTCTTTAATAATAAGATCTATTCTTGATATGCAAGATTTCACAAAAATAAATACTCATTTTAAGTAAACAAATTACTATTACTAACATGTTAAAAAAAGTTTAATGAGTATTTTGAAATCGTTCTTCAATTTTTTCTGAACCGAGGTTTAAGTATCATTTTTGCCACCGCTAACTGATAATATTAATTCTAACAGCATTTATTTCTCTACTTATTATACGTATAGAGTGTATTGGTTTGGTTTGGTACCTACTATAAAGAAGTCTTTGTTATACATATCTAAATTAAGGCTATTTTAAAAAATATATAAAATTATCAATGATTTTGTTCAAAGGGGTTACAAAGTTTTGACAAATACGTAAAAGTTAATGGAAAATAAAATAGCTATTAGAAAATTCGTATACAACATTTGATTTAACTACAGAATTTCAGTTTCCTTATTTAAAGGATCTTAGTTCAGCATAAACATGCTAATGAATTTCGTTACGTATACGTATCTTCAGCGGATTAAATTATAGCTCTTATGTATTAGAACTTAAAGGTTATATTACTAAGAAGTCAAACATTTACACGACGTACAAAGCAGTATTTGGTTAATAATTGTAAAAGCGTGAAGTCTATTTTCGTATGACAATTTATTCAGGCACGGCCTCGCATGTCATATTATCCTGTATACAATACAAATATATGTTTATTATATATTTAAACCCGTGTCTGTTGAAACTAATTGTCACACACCTACATACGCATTCTTACTCCACAAATATTATTATAATATACTTTTCTGTCTGGTATAATATTTGTCTGGGTTAGTGTTTATATACAATCTGAAAAAAACATTTTTAAAAGTCTGACTGATATGCGACTCCTAGATTAAGCTATGTGTGTATCAGGATGATTTTTTCTACAGGTTTGTTATGTTAGCATTAAAGCAGGATTCTTTTTTTTAAGGCGGTTTTTAATATAAGTTAGTTCTGTCTGTTTGTCTTTCTGTCTGTCTGATTGTTCCGGTTAATGTCTGGAACGGCTGAACCGATTTTGACGGGATTTTCACTGGCAGAGAACCAATATAATAGGGAGTATCTTAGGTTACAATGATATACATTTTTTTGATAGATTCAAATGTGTATAAGGTTGCGGGCCGAACTAGTTTGAACATAAAAGAATAAAAATCGACATTATTTTTATAAAAATATGACTGTTCTAACAATGTCTTTCAAAATATATTAGTTAATAGGGTGAAATTGGGAATGAAATTTAGTATTAGGGTCCGTCATTTTTGATGTTAGAAGCAGGAAAATCAGTTATAGAGTTTCCGCTTACGAGGTAAATACATATATAGTAAGTTGATACATCGTTTTTTGAAACTCGTCACCTAAGATATAAGGATAAATTTCGGCATGAAAGTTTATACAGTAAGTTTTTCGTCCCGCACGTTATAAATATGGAAATTGGTGTTTAGGGGTCTATTTTTGAGTGAAACACAATCGTAACATGTTTTTTATCAACTAAAAGGAAGAAAGTGGGGTATTGAAGTTTTTTATAGAAGGTATGTAAATTCTTCATTGTTTATGTAAGATACATAAAAAAATGTCCATTTGGGTTTTGTTACTTTTTCTTCTGTGATTTATGGTAAATATATATATAAGAGTTGCAGTTTGATGAAGGTATGTAATGTCATATCTTCTTTGTTTTACTTACCATTATGTACCTATATAATATTTCTTTTTGAATAGCATAGCCGATTTTGATACTTTAAAAAAGAAAAATATTGTATAGTTTGTTTGTAATTTATAATAAGATGTACAAATATTTTAAACAACAGTAGGTAAATTACTATAAACGAATGTAACGCATTGTTCGAGAGACTCGCTTACAGCTGAGCGAGCAACACATTACAAAGGCTGGTCTTGGGCCCAACAACCAGCAGTAATGCGATTAAACACGCCAGGGGACTGCGATAATCGTCACGAAGTAGTCTCTGACTTTATTTAAAATTGTACTATTACTAGTCGTTTAATGTAGGTACTAAATATATACAAACTATATTGAATACATTCAGAAAGTAAACCAAATAAGAAAGAACTATTAAACATTTAAATTTTTACAAAAGTTCTATTTTACGAATCTTGGCCTTATTGCTAATGTATTTTAACAAACCTTGTAATCATATTATGTTTTGAAAGCAGATGAGAAAATTGACCACCATATGCCTACCGTCGTAGACTGGTATCTAATGTTCTGTCTGCAATATAGCGATATCTGTGCCCCACTATATGAGTTCCGAAATTTAATTTAGGGATATAGTGGTACTGAGAAAAACAGTAACATATACTAAATATATAATGGTGATGTATTCAACTAACATGACTTTGTATTTTTAAATGTTGAAAAAGAGTAACTACTGAGTTTCTTGCCGGTTCTTCTCCGTAGAATCTACTTTCCGAACAGGTGATAGCTTCACTTTTTTAAAATAGTTGTTAAATGACAATTCAAAAGTGCTTGTTAAAGCCAACTTGAATAAAGTATATTTTCATTTTTCGTTGTCAGAAAGAACCTATTAATTTAAATTTCGATTTGAACTCAGAACCCTCGAAATTAATAGGAGCATTACGCATAGTGACCAAAAGGCAGTAAGTAGCCAGTGTGTATATAACGTGAAGCACATACAAAAGCATGTGAGTGAGCGATAGAGGTACAAAGGGTCGCCTTGCGTTCAAACGCCGATCGTAATATGATTACCCACGAAAGGAGATTAATGATCATTAGTTTTAACTCTATTCTACTATATCCTGTCAGTTATAAATCGCCCTCAATAGAAGCAAGATGCTTACATATCATGTTAACTTCTATCGTTTAATAAAAACACCTATGTATAATTTTTAAATACATTTTTATTTACTAAAATTAATTTAACTTTTTTAGCTTAATGGTTATTTCGTGTTGTGAAATCAATTCATTTAAAAATGTATATTATATTTCGGTTTTTATTATCATGTTATACAAATATAATTTTTTTTTGAAATTTTGGTGATAGTAATTAATTGGTGTTATATTACGTAATATAATGAATTAATTCCGTTGATTTAATTTAAAAAAAAGTTGACGATTTCTATTAATTTAGTAAACTAAAAACATCGGTTCAGTGATATACGAGTGAGAAAATCTAGTAACAACAGTAAAATTAATACAATTAAACACAACACATCACGAGTTGTTCTGATATTTTCAGCTCGTATTAAACCAAGCATACTGGACTGGACTGAACCAAGCTGGAGTGAAAAAAGCCATTTAAATAATATAAGAACATGGAATTCGCTTGTCACGTAAATAGTTTAAATTTTAAACGGGCGAAATTGCGAAGTGCGACCACTTATATGCTAAAATTTAGTACAAAATTCCCTGAGTCTTTTGTGTAATTTGCATATTGGTATAATAGTTTTTCAGTTAGCCGTAATAAATAAAATATCTTCTTAATTCATTGATTAGTACAGATTATAAATAAAGATGTATTAACACTAACACACCTATCAGAATCAAAAATGATTTTTTTACGAAAAACCATAGGTAAGCGGATTGCCTAATGGGCAACCTGATGGCGCTGTAAGAAAAATAAATCGTTCCTTACGTCGCCAAAGTACCACTAACCTTGGAAACTAAGATTTTACGAGCCCATTGCCAGTAGTTACACTGACTCACTCACCTTAAAAGCGGGAACACAACAATACTGAGTACTGCTATTGTAGAATATCTGATGAAAGGACGATACTTTTGTGTGATAAGGTACTAGAGAAATGGAGCAGAGAGGATGCATGACGTAATAAGATACGTGAAGTCGTTTATTCGAAGAACCTATAAAGAATGTCTTTGCAGTTTGTACTATAAATTGAAAGAGCAGATGGAACCGCGGATAAAACATGGATTTAAAACGAAGGTACCAACTACCGATTAATTATGGGCTGGAAATCTAATCTACAACTTTAAGTCAAATTATTAAGGCTAACAAAAATTGAGGCTTGAAAATATTTTTCTACGTGTAACCAAAGAAAACAGTGTTCAGCGTGACGAAATAAACTACAATCCTACTACAGACGAGAGAAGGCTTTTTCAGCTGTGGGACTTTATTCTCAACATTTAGATGCGCTATTGTTAATTTTATAATAAAAAATAACTAATACGATACCGACAAACAGAACCAGTGGCATAGCAAGGTGAGGAGGGGCCCCGGTGCATAGAAAAAGAATCGGGCCCTCACCCCTTCTTTTCTATTCCCTTTAACTGAAAATTACCTTTCAAAATTATAGATATCAAACAAGTCGTGATTTTCTAGCTTCAGAAGTTTAATATTTAGTTTAGAGGCCCTCCTGAACTCCGGTGCCCTGGTGCACTGCACCACCTGGCCCTACTGAAATCCAATTTATGAACATTTGGGCTCATACTGTTCAGAAGTTCAATAAGCCGTTTAATGTACTTACTTTGCTTACATTAAAATTACTTGAAATTATGAAACTACTTAAGATTTTTTTATCAAAACAGTAAAGAAATGTCTTTTAAAATAAAATTCTGTGCAACTTTTTCAGACGTTTATAATCTACATGTCTGACATAAATGATGTTATACATATAATTTTACGACATCGTTTCTTTTCATCAAATACATTTAACTTCTATAAATATGGAAGTGACATTTGATAACTTTGTTTGGTCAGTAAACATACTTATCAAATATCAAACAACCCTTTATTGAAATGATAAAACATTAAATGTTGTTTGAGAATAGTAAGTAAACCCAGCTGCCAAAAAGAGGACTTATATTCTGTGCTGGTTACTGGATACACATGTGACGAATTCTCTTAGAATCTTACATTAATGACAAGCATAGCAATCTCACTTCGCTCTCTCATTTCTCCTTTTTTTTCTCCCTGGAAAAACGCATAACGCGCTTCCTCCACATGATGGAAAGTGGGGGGGGGGGATTGTGTGGGACTCCTCGGAACCCTGGACGCCGAGTGCGCCCAAGCACACAGGGTTAACCCACTAAAAAACCAGCGGTACCCTCTCCGTCTTTCGGCGGGCGCCTCGGGATCGCGTACGCATGCTACCGTGACGCGCTCTCATTTCATCTTAATAGTCAATGTACAAATAAAACATTTCATTAGAATACTTTCACTATAGATACCATATAAAACATTAACTTAGTACTCTCCAAAACTCCAGAATATTCCCAAATTGCGATAAAGTTACTCAAGCAATAGGGCAGATTTACAATTGTTTAATTGTACTAAATACTTAAATATATCTTAACCATATTAGCCGTGTGAAAGACGACTTGTCTTAAACATAAATACGATAGCAGACAGAGGGAAGACATTAAATTATTTAAAATCGTGTGGGTTGAATCAACTCGGAGACATAATTTCACACGGGTTTTACAGATCGTATTATTTCCTAAATGGAACCATAAAGCCCAGTGTTCACGTCCGCATGTATTTGAACCTTGCCTTTTTGAAATAATTTCGTTAAAATTCACGATGTGATACGTTTCTTGTTACTTAATTTAGCTTAGCATATATTGAGAATAACAGTCATTAATTATGAAACTACAAATTTGATTATTAATAAGTACCTTTGAAGTTTCAATAATACTGTCGAAAGGTATTAATTATTATTATATATTATAATCGTTCTAATTAAAATCAATAAGCTCTCGTACAATTTAACAAAATGAAATATTTAATACCCAATTAGAGTAAGGTAAGATTTTGTGGATTTGGAAGTTAAATTCAAAATACCTTTAAAACGATGCTGAATTGAGCAAAAAATGTATTTATTTACTACATCACATTGAAAATCGCTGATATAATCAGTGTTTCTCTTCTATGTAACAAAATACATTTTAAAAATCTAAGCATACTCGTATATATGTACAAACAAACAACGGGAATCCTATTTTACCATGTAGTAAGGAATGGTCGATTTATTCCATTGATTGTTGGATTTTCTACTTCTAAATTCGATTCGATTCCATTTAGTAATTTTACATTATTCTAGATTTAAATAAAAGTTTTATTATTGACTCGTCTTATAGTAACGGAAATAGTTTCGTTCCGGCAAAGCAGAAATATATTTCCAAAAATAATACATTGATTTCAAAACTTACGTACTATATCGAGAACCACGTGAATTGTATTTATTTTATATAACGTTATCACGTTTTCTTATACAATATCGTGAAGTCGAATATATATTGTGAAGATTAGTTGCGATATAATTATGTTGGCCGGGCTGAATTTAATAGAACCGAATATCATTGACTGCTAAGTACTAAAGCTAGAGCTATATTATGTAATAATGTGGGGTTATAATTACGTAGACAGTGAAATAATAACGTGATTTATAACTAAAATTATATGCTATTTGCAATCTATGTTTATGGATTAATCAAATATACGTTATTTAGGCTTAAACCAAAGTTGCCTAAATGAGAAGTTCAATGGTATTTCTTATTCTCCTTTATTAGTCGACTTATTAATAAGGAAGTTATCAGTATGACCAGTGGCGGCGCAAGATCGATTCTTAATGTGGGCAAGATACAGTTTTTGAGGCATTTGTTTTTTTTACAGTACCCTGATCTCAATGTTATGTTATACAAATTTCGGGCGCGAGCCCATTTGTACAGTGGCCCACACCGCCCACGCCTTGCGCCGCCACTGAGTACGAAATATGTATATAGCATTGTTAGAATTTTATTATATTTGAGTATGATGATTATTAATTTTTCGAAGCACTCAAACGAGTGCTCAATTTCGTTAGTGTTTGTTTGCATGTATGTTTGTCACGAATGTGTTGAAAATTTAAAAGTCGTTTGGAAATGAAAACTTTTAATTTATGTACAATTTATCTTAGGGAACAGTGTAAGTTTTATTAAAATCGGACTAGTAGTTTCACAGATATATATATTTATATATTTTTTTCGTTTACTAGCTCTTTCTTATTATGAAGTCAGTTAATTTTTTTTATAAATTATTAGAATTTAGCTTTATTCGTTGATGTAAACAAAACAGTCTGTCTGACTAACTCTTATGAACGAATATAAACTGGCACATCGATTATATCTATTTACTAAATGACTTCACATGACACAGTTCTCGCTTGTTACCTAATAAACTTATCTTTCTACAAATTCAAAATCAGTTATCGTATCACGTCATTTAAGTCTCATAAATTATAGGATCTCTACATAGCATTAAACAAAGTCGCTTACCGCAGTCTATCCCTATGCTGAGATCTTTAAAATTACACAACTGATTTTGAGGCGCTTTTTTTAATGGATAGAGTGATTCGAGAGGAAGGTTTTTGTTTATAATATAAGGACAATACAGTAAAGTATATTAAGTATCAGTATTGCATCCGTGCAAATTCGAGGCCAGTCGCTAGTTAATTTATAAATACAGATTATAGTTAAAGAAACTGTAAGCTAAATGAATGAAAAAAAAAAACATTTATTTGTATCAGGAACTCGTAAATGAACGAGAGTCACAAAGAAGAGTCGCAGTTATAGACCGTGATTGCGTCCTGTTTTGTATAACGAGGTCTCCCGCACTCAGAAACTGAAGAGCCCTCGTGTCTGTACGGCCCAAAGAGCAGAGTTAATAAGATTATCGTGTAGGAACGTCGCTAAAAATAAAACAAATTGTCTTCATTTTTTTCGACCTTTATTTGTTGCCAAATTAAAAAAGCAAATTCGAAATTCAAAAAGATATAGTCATGAGTAGCATTTTATTAGAATGATGATTTTTTATAGTGATGGAACGAATGAGTGAATAAAATAGTCGTTCTCGCGTATTTACAAAGCTTTATTAATAAATATTTAAAATAATGAACTCGTGTTAGGAAATCGAAGAAGTATTATTATCAACATCCATTTTATCTATGAATTGTTCTGTGTTCTATAATATTAGAGACGGTAAATATGCAAATGAATTAAAAGTACAACTGCATCATAACACGCCTTGCCGTTTTGGAATTACTTTACTGCCATTTTTAATAATTATGCTGAGACTGACATTTTCTTTTTCTCATGTATTAATTACAAGAACTTATATTTAAGGTAAATGATAAAATTAGATTAAGTATTTAGATATAAATATAGCAAAAGCAAACCAAGGAAAAAAATGGGTATGACAGTAAATATTAAATCATATAAAGTATGGCATGATGATAATTGAAGCAAACCAAAATACCAGAATTCAGAAATGGAGTGTTAAGTTCCACATATTAAATATAATAAAAAATAATTAAAAAAGTTATTGATTTAAATAATTCGATTTCAAACTTATATCTGAATAAAGACTATTAAAATATTCATTACTTAGAATATATAATGTTAAGATAAAGTTTACTATTATATTGATACTTCAATGATCCACACCAAGCGGGTACAGAGACTTGATGTCTAAACCGCACTACCACAGTATTGAAATTTCACAGTATCTCACAAAATACTGTCAATCGGAATTAACTAGAATTATGAATTATTAATTTTAAATGTTGAAAAAGAGTAATTACAGAGTTTCTTGACGGTTCTTCTCGGTAGAATCGGTAGTCTACTCTCCGAAACGGTGGTAGCTTCAGTTAATTATATATTTCAGTATATATTTTATTATTATTTATTATAATGATGGTTAGTATTATAAAGAAAACCTTTTTATGCCTGAATGTTTGATCCTATTTCAGGAAAAAATACTGAATGGATTTTAATGTAACTTTACAAATATATAGCTTATACATTACAATAACACAGGTTATATATATATAATTAATTCCTGCCAACGAAACCCTAAAATACGAACGAAACCGCGTACGAAAACTAGTTTCGTACACATATTGCAAAATATTATATTTGCTTGTAATTTTTTTTTTTTGTTTAAAAATTCATAATGTATGCATGTAGGTACCGCTCTTATTTCGAAACCCATGTATGACCGCAGATTTAGAGTGCTGGGGTGACGTTATCGTTGAAATAAGAATAATGACATTGCTGTATAAAAAAAGACGACACGCTCGGTTTTTACACTTTTCTACTTTCTAATGAACATGCGGTATCTAGCCTACTCAAAATATGTGGCTTAAAACTCCCAAGCCTAGGAAAACGCGCAGACCGTCGATTTTATTCTTGAATATGTGTAACGAAATAGAGCCTGCATCTCAGTATTGTTGTACTTATTTATTCAAAATTACTTTTCTATATATTACTATTCATGTGACAAATTTGTGGATATAATTCATCTCGTGCTCGGCGGTGAAGGAAAACATCGTGAGGAAACCTGCATGTGTCAAATTTCTAAGAAATTCTGCCACGTGTGTATTCCACCAACCCGCATTAAAACAGCGTGATGCAATATACTCTAAACCTTCTCCTCAAAGAGAGAGGAGGCCTTAGCCCAGCAGTGAGTAATTTACAGGCTGTTTTTGTTGTTGTTGTTTTATTCAAAATATCAAACATCTATTAAAATGTAGAAGATTAATTCATAACTAACATTCCACTGCGGTAAGTAATTATTTCAAAAGCAACGATCTAAGCAATGTTCTATAAACAAATAGACTTTTTGCGTTGTTACTTACGACTAATATTTGAGTTACCTTCAAGATAAGCGAGAACCTTCTCTGCGTTTAATATTTGCTCAAAGATAATACTAAGTGGATATATGTTTATAATGTAAAGTGTTATTTATATTTTGTACTGTGAATATTATATTGGGAAAATTAAACGTATAATACATTTGTATGTTACTTTAGACTGAGTTTTAATTGTGTTGTTTGTGATCATACTTTCAGTTGATTTAGACCGTATTAAATATCGAATTGAAATAATTAGTTACATTCAAAAATGTTTACCATCATTGTGATTTACAACTAACCGGTTTTTAATAAATGCCTATGTATGTTTACACAATACATACATGTACCAAAGTAACATTTTTTACAACTTTTGTCTGTCTGACGTATGATTTTTTAAATAACTCTTCGAGGGGGTAAAATGGGAAGGGATGGCATATGAGCTATACGTAAAGTATAACAAGTTACATCAAAATCATTATCTACACTTCACTTCACTTCACATAATCCGTGAAAATAAACCAATAGATTTTTTATGAGAGATACAATTTTTTTTTACAATATCGAATGATATAAATAAAATTAAAAAATAATCTTTTTAATTCGACATTATGATCTACTCAAAAGAAGTAATTGCACCGTCTGATTTGTTTACCATTGACAATAAGCTTAATGCAAATCAACGTTTCATTCAACGTACCGATAAATTAAAAGAAAAGGATTTTGATACATGTTCAACTCTAAAAGGTTATATGTGATTGATTTGATTTGGTGTTTAAGGCAGTGAAGGTGTTTTAGTACGAGCCATATCATTGGGAAAATTATTTACTTTGGGCTTCTGATAAATAGTCTAAGGAGTTTAAAAGGAAGAAGAGACTCTAACGACAGACGTATAAGGTCATACACAACTTAATCCATGGGTTATTGAGTAACATTTGTTTAGCTTCGAAATCACATCAAAAGACACAGCTGATGTAATTGGACCAACAGAAGCCTCACAGAAGCCGCGATTTATATCACAATCGCAAGCAACAAAGGCATTACGAGGTTAGATTAAAGATCTTATCTGCTTAGTTCAGCTCGACGAACATCACAAAACCCCTTCTCAAATATTTAATGACGTAATGTTGCGTAAAACATTAAGGTCCAAGTCCTAAATAGCCGATTAAGCATGAAAGGGTCTCGGCATTCGTAGCGACTTGGAGAAAAACCGCTTAAGAACCGCTCCGAACTAATTAGAAGCGAACTGATGAACCGTAACTAACTTATCTGTTTTTGGCCGCTTTTATGATTAAAGTCAGTCGATGGCTTAAAATTATTGTCTGGATATGTTTTTTCTATCTTTATATCTTGACTTCACTAGACGGTGATTTAGGGTTGTAAATTACTTTTTAACTATATTTTTTTATGATATCAGTAGGTGGACTGGTACAAGGTACCTCATGCTAACTGGTCGTCATCGTCCATAGATATTGATGTTGTTAAAAATATAAACCATTCCTTTCACCACCAATGCGCCACCAACATTGGTAAGGAAGATTTTGTCCCTTGTGATGCTGGCTGATAAACTCACGCTACAAACCGTAGCACAACAATAATAATTATTGTTCTTTAGCGATAGTTTGACGGTAATTAGTACCTATCCATAGGGGCCAGATATAGCAACCACGTGGTTTACTAAAAATAATAATCCGTAGAAATAAACAATAAACACACTAGGTAATCGATGGTAATCAATATACAAGCAAATAAAAATAAATAATAAATATTGATCATTATCACATACTCTGATCCCAGTGTAAGCTGAAGCACTTGTGTACGAGAATCAGAAGCGACGGTACCAAAAACACCCAGACTCAATATAATATTGAAAACTAATGAACTTTTTCTACATCGACTCGACCGAGAATAGAACCTCGGACCATGAAATCCGTTGTAAGCACTGCACGGCCACGGAGGTCGTCAAAATAATGTATATCATTTGCATGTACAATAAAAATAATATCATTAGTAAACTTGGTGTCCTATTTTGTTTTGACTAAATTACCTTTTTTATTCAATCGTATTATTCATTTATGTAAAATATGCCCATTAAATAAATTTGTACCAATTAGTCATCCTAGCCAGACCCCGCGTCAAACGATCTCTCCAGCCGTGACTACCAATCAATCACATAGCGAATACATTATATCGTATGAAACACTCATTTTTTTGTCTCCAATAAAAAACTGGTGCTCAAAAGCTAAAATTTAAATTGTATGAAATTGTTTTACCTTGTTTAAGAAAGGTTTTTTTTGCGTCGTTGTTGTATGTGATCAGTAAATAATAAGTAGGGTTGAGAAGATACCTACATCGAAATGATAGTTCAGTGCCAAAGGTCAAGGTATAGTAAGGTGAGACTTGTTAAAAAATCATGGTTCGAGACGGAAAAATGTTCTCTCTATAAATAGGAAATTCTGCTTTGTAACGTTCGTTGAAATAAAGATGAGCACAAGTGCTTACATACGTAGTATTAATCTATGTCTCTTTATGTCGATTTTTCACAACCAAATCAATGAATCGAATGAGATGAAATTTAGTGTGAAGCAAGCTTAAACTCCAAGGAAGAAAACATAGGCTACTTATTTGCCTGACATAACAATTAACTCCTTAGCAATCGAAGCCACGGACGAAAACTAATACCCAATATTTACTTTAGAAGTACAAAAGTAAACGTCTGTTAAATTCCCATAGTCGGTCTATTGCTGGTTGGTTTTTACAAATTAGGTTATTTTGTCTTACTTATGCAAAATTTCCTCAGGATATTTTTTACTAATCCTACTAAATAAACACAAATTTAGTGATGATTAGTCGAACTTGAACACACAATCTTAGGTTGATATTAAGCTGTTCTATACACTGAGCAAGCTATTTCATTATATCTAATAGGAATTACAATCTAAAACTAAATAATATTCAGAATGATAAGAAAAATAAAACATATTTTATCAACTAGTTATCACGCTGAGGTTATAAAAATAATTGGAATAAAGTACAATTTATACCATAATATGAGACAAAAACTATTTCTTAATTACTTTTATAATGAGCCCAAGGGACTGATGAATTACGGTTTCAAGACTGGCACACTAGTAATAATATATAAACCAGAGCTAATTTATAAGTAAAAGATATATCTCAAAATGTAATATTTAGATAAAATTTTCCTTTTTCTGGGATTGTTAGTTTATGTTTTGATAGCAGGGATCTCATTTCAAGTAGCCGACGTCCTAGGAAATGTAAACTTCAACGGTTCGCTAAAATAATAAAGATTAAAAATGTTGTTCGAATTAAGTTAAAGGTGTATTTTCATTAAAAATATTCATTTATTTTGGACAGAAATTATACTTATATTATTATTAATTTATATATTGCTGTTAATTATTCATTTATTCAGCGGACTTAGTTAAGCCGAGACGTCTAAATGCGTGATAACTATTAGATAAAATATTTTATAATAAAATATGCTCTTATCATTCTGAACATTATTTAGTTTTAGATTAGAATTTATATTAGTAATAATGAAAATAGATTGCAGAGTTGTTAGAACGAGTGAGTCTCAATCGAAGGTTACCGGGTTGAAGCTCTTCCAATTTTGTTCTGCTTCATTTGTGTTTCAAAACATTTTGCTTTGGTGAAGAAAAATTTTCTGAAAATTCCTGCATTTATTGGATGGAAATTTGCCACATTTGTATAAAATTGTATTGAAGCAGCGTTGTGGAATCAACTCCAAACCCTCTTCTGAAAAGAAGATGAACTAACTCCGGGTATTGGAAAATAAACGTAGGTTACTCAGAAAATTTTATTTAAAACCAGTCAGTCGCATTATGCTATTAGAAACTGTTGTTAGTCAAGTAGTAGGAAATATCTAACTATGTCAATTGAAGCAGTTAACAAAGGGTCATTAAAGGTAAATTTCGTGGTCCAATTAAACATTGATGCGGTTTTCAGATCGCTGCTGGCATTCAACACAATGCGGCCAAGTTATTTCCAAGTATTGATTGCAGGTAGCGTGGCTAAAATAAAGCGATTCTATCCCGTAACCCGGTACATAATTGATATCACGCTCCGTACCGGCTCATCATTTATTCACCTTGCTCCACTTCGAGAGAATTTTTGGATACCGTTTTCTTGGGAATCGTTGTTTAAATATTTTTCGCTTATTTCTTTACCTATTGTATTATATAAAGTTGTAGAGTTCGTTTGGATGCATTCTGTTTATTGAGAAACATGGTTTCTGTGTATAATAGTACATATTTTATTACGAAGGATAAAAGGAAACTAATCTATTAAATCCTCCCTTCTAAATGCCTATTCATACTCTTGGTTTTGGAGCCTTTCCAGACTATACCTAATCATTTAAATACGATCTATTTATGATATATTCTATCGCCAAGGAGCAATAGTTAATATTGATATGTTTTGGTTCGAGGGCTGGATTAGTCAGAATAACTGAAAAAAACATCTCTGTTCCCAAGGATGGTAATGCATTGGCGATCTGAGAAGTGATTCATATTTTTATACAGCATCAATGTCTTGGCCAGTACTGACAGTGATCAGTTATCAGAACACTTGATGACACATATCTAAAAACTATTATATACACTAAATTATTTTTGTAAAAATCTTCCTATAAACCATATCCACAAAAAAGTTAAGTGTTCTATACACGTGGATGTAAATATTTATATGTGTGTGATAGATCAGTAGTTGAAGAAAGAGCACGAATGTTATGCGCTTACGGTCCAATAATTTCCCGTCTGTAAATATCGTGCAATGAATAATCAAGGTATTTATGAATAAAATAATCTCCTAATAAAAATCCTATGATTAACGCCAATTTCATTAAAAAAGTCGCTCAAGTTTAAATTCAATCCTTTTGACAACAGAACTATTGACCAAACAAATATATTTTGTAGTTATGGTGTTAGCCTTGTATATAAATAACAAATACATGTTACGATGCGTAGTCGGTCGACTGTTATCACTGCTGATAATATTACATAACTGTTTTCGTTAAACCTCATTCTCGTTCTAATGATTATTAGAAATTGATTTTATTTGATTTGAGTTCTGTTTGATTGATTTCTTCCACTGGCAAATACAAAATTTATTTTAAGCACTAACACATACAATATGAGCGCCGAATGTCAAAATATAATGTATAATTTTATATCTGTGTGCTCAAATCATCCACACGTACAAGCATAAAATATTAAAATGCAAATAGCGTTACAAACTTAATCAGATTCCATTCATTGCCTCAGCCCTTGCCCTCATAGATAAGATTACGCGTTCAGTTATATTAGTGTCGTTACAACGCCCGGCAAACTGGATCTGAGTTAATTGAAAAAAGGTAGCTCACTTTTCATCTACTCTTTTGTGCAACTATATCGGATGCTTTTCCATTTTTGAATCATGGATAAATGAACCGATTTTAATAAATGAGGTTTTTTCCTTTCGTATAAGCTGGACTAGTGATCAAGCTAACTGAATGCATATGGTATTCAAAGAACGACAATTGCTAACCCACGCTGACAAAATTGTGTAGTTAAAAAAAAATAACATTTGTTACAGTATCGATAAATCGTGTGTCTTTAAATCGATACCTCGATAGTTGATTAATAGTAATATTCACAAAAAAAAAATTTTATATATGTAGGCAAATGGATATTTGACAGTGGTCACCACCGCCACCGATGGCACTCTAAGAAATATTAACCATTCCTTACATCGCCAATGTGCTACCAACCTTGGTAACTAAGATGCACCTGATTATACTGGCAAACCAGAACACAACACTATTTTGTACTGCTCTTTTGTGGTAGAATATCTGACGAGTGGATGGTATCTACCCAGACGGTCTAGTACAGAACCCTTCAACGTAATCTTATATCTCATATCTTTCAAACTTATATTGCTTACAATATAATATTAAATGCGTTGTACCAAACCTGTTATTTCAAAAACAAAACTTCAAAATGATAAAGGATTCTCATGGCGTAATTCAATAAAGATTATAATGCCTGTGTCATGCTTGTACCGACGGTTAAAAACGGAAGCGTACTGCATATTTGGTCGTACGAAATCGCGATTTAAATAAATTTGACACCTAATTTGAATGCGGTAAGGCTCGCTTTAATTTATAATAAACTGATGATATAACAGTTTAATATGCAAAGACCCGTTTGATTGTAATCACCGTTCGGAGTAAATGGAAATTAATTCTACTATCATACTTTTATAGACAGTTTATTTATATTAATGTTTTGTGATAAAAATGTGGTTCAATATTACTTGGTATATTGTTAGATTATAATTGAAACCATTTGTGGAATAGACGCTGTGCTAAGTCATCTGTTAAGTGAGCCTTATATCTGTGTGACGGATTGAGATAACAAAGAGATACGAAGTCGGATATCTTAAGGGATTCATCACACCTGCTCAATGAAGCGTCGCCTCCGCGACTACGACGAATCATCTGGAATGTCACTTGTACGATTATATACTATATGAGATTAGAACGATCATTTCACAAACTTAGTTGCCCAGATGTGTTTGAAGCTTTACAAATGATTTTACATTTCAAACTGTTGCCCAAGTTATGCTGAGGCATTTAATTCTAAAACCGCGTATTTAGATTTGAATTATCGAATAACCTTTCATTACATGCCATCAAAATATACACCCACTATTAAATCTGTGCTGATACCGTAACTGTTATCGTTTTTGTATCTAAATGTATAATTTCCAATATCCATTATTTTTAATTAATATTGTGACTACAATTATTAGTTGTATTGAAACGGAAACCAAATGTTAATATGCTTGTACAGTCGGGGTAAGAAAAGGTCCGTCTCCTTAAGATCTATTATCGTGTGCTCAGTATGAGCGATAATCTGCTTTACTGATTGAAAATGCGTAATGCGTCGCAATGATTAGATGTTTAGATTCAAAAGTTACTAAGAGTTTAAGACTTGATAAAGGAATGAATTTCAAAACTGACGAAGGTTTTCTTACTCTAACTGTACATAATATACCTATAACCGTGATCATACGTTTTTTATTTTGCGCACCGTTGCGACACTTTTAGTCATTGATCATCGGCTGAGTTGAAATTTTGTTCAGTTGTTTTTGACACTTGCTTGATAGTTTCCATTAACGGGCGATAGGTGGTGCGTGAGTTACGTAAATGCTTGAAACTAAAATGTAAGGGATATTTTTTAAATGATTTTTTTTTTATGAGTGGAATGTAAAGTAAAGGTTAATTTATTATATCAGTAGTAACTTTGTCAAAATTATTATAAACTCACATAACTCTAGATCTAGTTTGACTGGAATAAATCTCTCGAGATAAGCTTTAATTACAACAATTTTGTTATGTTTAGCACTTCTACAAACATAATTAGTACATAACTGATGAAATAAATGTTCATATGTTTGTCCACTTTGTTTCCCTAAGCCTTTCATCCGATTGTGGTACAACTTTTAAGTTGTCTTGCGTACATGGAAAAACTCCACGCCCAAAAAAACAAAAGTTTTAATTTGTACATTGGAACACACATACAAATTCTAATAATATTAAAACGTTTGAAGTATATGTACTGCCCGTAAGAAGTAAAGTAGCATTAGCTTGTACTTTTATGTAAAAATGTATGTATAGTATGCAGAGATAAGTTTGGAAATTAAAAGGGGTATATATATTGGGACTCTGGTTGAATTTCCTTGTGTATTTCCCCCATTAGTCCTCATTAGTAAAGTTGGGCGCTTTTATCATTAATAGCATTAAAGTGAGGTCTATTACTACTAGTACCTTCAGTATATTATTTTCGAATTCCCTTCAAAAGGGTGATGAAGAACAAAACAAGAAAGTATTTGATACAGAACAGTCATCTGTTAAGACTATAAATAGACATAAATAGCATTGAAATACTACAAAGTATCTTAGGTTCGTAAAGTGATATTCAGACTCACAATTGTTATATATTAAAATATGCAAAATATTTGGACGATTCTGTAAATCTTTCCTTCTGAAAAGCGTAACATTAACGTAATTTTAATACACAAATCTGCTCAGTAGATTTTCTGTTCGCTCCAATTTCCTTGATCGCGTTTCCGCTGATCCATGTCTGCTATCAATTTCAATTTATACGAACGCTTCGAATCATTTCTGTTCACTAACAACATTTATATTTTTGACAAGGTTAGCAATATAGAAGCATATTTATTTCTTGCGAAATACAAAAATACTTTAACCAAATTCATAAGTACCTAATTTGTTTTGATTTGATTATTTATTTAAATAAGGAACGCCATTGTCATTACAAAATAATAGTAGACATTGTATTTAAAAATCGAATATATATTGTTCCTGTGTTTCTATTAAAATGCGGTCATTCGGATTTCATGGCTGATACGCTGATACGATTCGTGAAATATGCGACTATAGTGAGTAGTACACAGACATGTCCGTGTGCCCTGTGCCTTATATCCCAGTCTCTGAAGATAAGTATCTCCATAAAGTAAATATATAAAATTTATAAAGTACTAATGTATTTTTGTTAGTTGATGTTGATCTAAGTCTGAAATTCATTGATTCAATCATAAGAGATGACCCGTATTTTTTATATGTGTCTTAATTGTATTGGCTTTTATATACAACTTTTCTGTTTCAATCGGGTCGGATTGGACTATGTTTTGAGGTAATAAAAATGTAGGTACTGATTGCGCAGACACTTATGTCCAGTAATATATCTTGTGTCTTTTGATTGGTCGATATGGCTTGGAATAGTTTCGGGACATTATACACAATAAGTGTCATTTTAGTCATTTTTTAAAATAATGCATTTCTTGACTGTAGATAGACAAGGGATGGTAGTCCTTTATTTATTACATATTTAAAAAAAATATGAAATTATTCGAGATAAGAGAAACATCTTTACTAAATTATAAATATTGTTTAATACAATAAAGGGGTACAAGAATAAAGTAATCATTTTCCGTGTAATTCCAAGTAAGTAAAATAAAAGAACACTGTCGTTGGATGCAGATATTCAAGGAAAATTGTATTTGTATTTAAAAATTAAAATAAACACATCAAGGATATGATAAGCACAACAAAAAACTATGGGTTTGTTCTTAAATACTAGGTTTATCATCCACGACCATCTGTCTATCTCAGGCATTGGAGATAATGAGCTTTTTGCGCACAATAAGCGGAAGACTTCTCTGAATATTTATATTTATATCAGTTCTCGAAGCACAAAAAGTAATTTTATTATAAATGGTCTTCATATAGTAATTAGAATATTAACTATATTGACTATACATATTACTATTACTTAAAAACTCACTGCAAACCTTGGCGGTTTAACTTGTTGTGTAAATTTAAAACAATATGATATTACTAAATTCCATCGAAATATAAATTGACTTTGCCGAGCATAATTTTTATAATTCTCCTTTCACTAAGAACTGGTATTCAGAATTAGAAAGTAGGATAGTCCCTCGCCACAGTGGATTCCTATCACACAAATACCCACCTTTGTCTGTGTTGGTGATATGCACATTTTACAAAATATATTAGCGTCGTGTATCATGAAATGTCAGAATTAAATATGCATAAAATTAAATTAGATTACAGTACAATATGAAGATTATTTGCAATCGGTTGTACCTGAGAGAAATTGTACTGCAATATAGTCGACATTGCTTAACAACTTTAGTCTATACTTATTATATTTTTCCACGGTCAAACCACTTAACCGAAGTTGGTAAAATTTGGTATATTGCAAGTTTGCACTTCATCGAGAAAATAGGTTACTATTACTTAAGTCAAACCTTAAAATACGAGCAAAGCCTCTGGCGGTAACTAGTTTATAATTTGGAATCGTATAAGCCAGACTGCACGCAGCAGGGAATCAGCGCTGCAAGATACTGCGCGGCAATGTTATCCAACTGATCAAACCTTATGCGTCGTGACGTTTGCGAGTTCCAATGCAGTGAGTGAGAGTAAGTGCGGCAAAGCAAGTGACGCGACTTTGCCTGACATTCATGACATAATACGTTAAACGCGCGACAAGAGATCGGTTCTCAAATTTTAAAGATAACTAAACAACTAATATGCTATAGAAGACTTACATATGTATTTGTTCGAAATTTAAAATTATTAAAATGTTTTTCAGTACTATAATACAAAATTATAATATATTTTATTCAAGTAGGCTAACAATGGACTTTTCATTTTGGACTATTGATTCAACCGAGAAGATACGGCTAAAAACTCTCAAGTTAGTCTTTTTTACCAATTAAATGAAAAACAAAGACATACAACAACATAAATCAGAAACAAAAAGCATAAAAATAAAGCCGACAGCAGTACAATCATAATTCGTTTTAACTGTAGCATAAGCAAACATATAAATACATCATATAAAAAACACTTAAACACCAAGCGAAGCGACCACGATGATGTTCTGGAGTCAGAAGACCTTTGCGTCCAAAAAAAGTAAACTAAGTCTATTCAACAACAACAGCCTGTAAATTCCCACTGCTGGGCTAAAGGCCTCCTCTCCCTTTGAGGAGAAGGTTTGGAACATATTCCACCACGCTGTTCCAATGCGGGTAGGTGGAATACACATGTGACAGAATTTCTATGAAATTTGTTACATGCAGGTTTCCTCACGATGTTTTCCTTCACCGCTGAACACGAGACGAATTATAAAGACAAATTAAGCACTTGAATCAGCGGTGCTCGCCTAGGTTTGAACCCGCAATCATCGGTTAAGATGCACGCGTTCTAACCACTGGGCCATCTCGACTCTCAAGTCTATTCAATTGTTGGGAAGTCATGTGTGCTTAAAATTATTGGTGCTATAAAAAACATGAATCATTACTTTTATTGCCAATAGAACCGCAACCGAAATTGAATTTATTTGTTTGACTTTAACATACTTTAAAAATTAACAAAATTGTTTTTCCTATTTACATAGATGGTACGTAATTTGACTGAAATATTTATATTCTATTTGATTATTAATTTAAATATTCAAAATTGTTACCATGAAATGTGTCGAAATATTTCCAAATGCAATAAATATTATAAATGTAAATTTATCATTTACAAACTCGCCCATCGCTAAAGTGAATCAATCGTGTATTTTGTACAAATGTTTTCTGGTCTGATGATTTTAATATTCTAGAGTGTAAACTATTACCAAATTGAAATGCTCTTACAGATCTGCGCAAAAAAATACTTTTTCATTTTTTTTAAATACACACTGTATAAAATCCGAATACGAATCCGAACACTATCATATTAATTATTGGGTTTTTCTATCTAAAATATTTTGTGACATCAGCCAGCATTGAGGAATTAAAGAATAGGTATCTCACACCAGATTTCTCGTCATTTTTGCTCGATCCTATCGGATTGTCGTGTAACCCGACCATCAGTGCATGACTTTGTCTATAAATCAAACACAAAATCTTATATATTAATAGCGTAAGCCGATTTTTATTCCTGGCGATTGTGGGACGAACGCAGCCTATAAATTAGGTCTCATTTTAAAGAAATGTATGACGTAGACAAAAAAATAAGGAGGATTCTTGATTGCATTTAACTAAATTGTTACGATTGAACTGGAAAAAGCGGTACTATGGCTGAGTAAGAAGAAAAATGAAAAACGTATACAAATAACAAACACACACAACATTATCGACACACTCCAGTTCTAATTGAACTAACACTATTTGACATATTAAAAAAGCATTTAAAAAAATGATTATTCTGGCGCCAAATGTGACATTTTATAATGAAATGAAAACAAAATCTGTCATAGGCTTCGAAATTCCTAAAAAAACGTAGCCTTTTCTTTAGTAGAAGCACTTTGAATCATCATTTAAAAACCATATTAAATGAAGCTACCAGTGTAATGAAAAAAAAGTCAATAAACATGGTAGAAGCCTTTACCAATATTTAAAGTACAAAGCCCTGTTAGTTAAATACAATTAAATAAATAGTCCTGCCCGACAGTCAACAAGTATGCTTTTTTGTCATCTATATAATTTTGTGTTGAATAATATATTTTATTTACTAAGTATTTGTGTTTGTAAATAGATGGTTAGCCATCAATTATATGTTAGAAAAGTTTTTAGCCTTTTCTTGTCAGTTGAATCTACCGCCCAAAATAAAAACTCCTTGTTAGCCTACTTTAATAAAAATATATTTAATTTGAACTGAATCATAATCAAGGAAATTTAATATTTCATACAAAATAAGATTAAAGGAAAATTTTGGACGAAAACATAACACACCTATTAATCATTTTCATTTATCGCGTTCTAAGCTTATTACCCAGTTTTTTAAATGTTAGATATTGTTTATATGTCGCTTTTGATGTGTAGCTTGTGTTATTTATGTAGGTTACGAGGGTGTTGTTAAAACAACATTTCTTTTAACACAACGACGCGAGTGCGGAACTATACGCGTTACATTCCAGATTAATCATCCATTGTTCTCCCATTATTGCCTTGTAAATGTATAATACGAAAAATATTATTCATTTAGTTCATGGTTGATCTTAATTAGGAAAAATATAAAATGTTGTTGTATATTCGCAGGAAAAATAAGAAAAACGAGCAAATATTCGAAAAATGGGTCGGCGGTTGATTCTGAAATTGAGTTTCACAAATGTCGTATTATTATATGAAATCTAATCTATATATTAATATAATAAATGTAAATTAATTAAACAAATGAAAGTAACTCAGTCTGTCTGTTGCTCTTTCACGACCAAACCGCTGAACCGAATTTCATAAAATTTGGTGTGAAACAAACTTGAAGTCTAAGAAAGGGCACAGGCTATTTTTTTTTGTCTAACACATGACAAGCAAAATCCTAAAACGCGAGCGAAGCTGCGGGCGGCTACTAGTTTTATATATATCGCTAGTGTACGAAACCAATTAAAATTTATCAGAGATAAAAAGCTGATATAATAATCCATTGCAAATTCATAGACCTGTAGGTATGTTTGTATATCGGTAAGCAGTTCTCGTACTTGACCCGTTTTTACAAAATGGGTTTGTTCTAAAGACCGAGCTCGACGGAAAATATTGAAAAAATCGTTGGTATTATTCTTAATATGAAACCAAGGATAGATTAAAAATGTATTAAGGTTTGAAAATTATAATATATTCCGGCTATCAGCTGGCGTGTTTCTACTTGTAATAGATAAGCCACTCTGACTGTTTAATATTAAAATGGTTCACGTTTGAATGATTAAAAACGGCGTAAAATAAACAGTACTTATCAATAATTACATATTAATTTAATTAATTCCTATTTATACGTCGTAATATGAATCAACATCTTATTTGGATATATACGATGTTTAAAACATCTATATGTTACAAATATTAGCACAGACGTTATTAGGTCTGATATTCCTTGTATTATTCTTTTCTTAATACTTATATTAATCTAATATTTATTTTACGATATAAAATATCGTTTAAGAATAATAATATAACCCGTGTAAATTGGAAAGGGCTAACTAGTATACAACATAACCTTTAAATTTGAACTTCCATAAGATTTACATAATATATCAGCAATCAAGCAATCCCAGGAATAAATAGAATGAACGTAATACATTTGGTAATTTCTGAGTAAAGTCAAAGCACTTTATAAATTACCGTTGAACGATAAAAAAGTAATCTTAAATACATGCGGCGCATTTACGCTAGTTTAAAATATGTTTGTTAGTTTTATATGTAATACATTTGTATATTTGTGACGAAAGTTACAGTAGATTATGCAATTATAATTATTTTCCAATGAAAAACAGCTGATTGAAATTCCAATAAATTAGATGTCGTTATCAAATTAGTCAAAAAAATTCCGGACAAATTTTGGCCATTGCGCCGAAGTGAACGTGCAGCCATATGCCATATTGAATTTGATACAGCGCACGGAACAGTTTAGTTGCAAGTATAGAAAGAATGGTAGGCAAAGTTCGATTCAAATAAAAAAAAATGTAAGTACGTGTTTGTTTCATATCTGCTTCGACCTGCGGCGACCTAAATCGTTAGTACGGTAGTATTATTTACAATTAAATACGTTTATCTTTATGAGTTAAATGATAAGCAAATCTTTTTAGTTTTGGGTGTTCCTAATTGTTATTGTAATCGTTTCACACGAACGTTAAGATCAAGGTCATTCATCACTACGACCGGTTTCGGATTCGCAGTACGATATATGTAAAAAATATTAGACTTGTAACAATTATTATAAAACATTGATAAAACTTCCACTTAATATCTTGTGCACGTCAAAATCGTCGTCAAAACCTTTTGATATTTTCGTATAATATCCGAGAAGATGTACATATTAATACTGCAATAAGTGGTATTTCTAAGAAACCTTATAATTGATAAAAAGTAACCAGACTAGCAAAATAGCCACTTAATGGTTAGTGATGTCTGTGGCATAGTCATTGACACTTTTAGAAATATTATCCCTTAAAACACATGCATCACCAATCTTGTGTGTGTAGTTACATAGGCTCTTTTGATACCGGTACACTATATTTCTAAATTTTGCTGTTTCGCCGCCGAATGTGTAACTTATGCAGACGGGTTCGTACAAAGCTACGGGCTTACACGGTTAACTGTCTGTTGGTCACTTCTGCCAACATAATTTTGCAAAAAGAATAAAATATTTTATATATAATGACTGCATCAACTAGTTTTCCGTTTAGACTTCGTACGCGGAAAATTTCATTTCATTTCGATAAAAACCTGGATGTAATTACACTTATTGGATTCCTAAATTTCTGAGACGCAACGTCTTTTTACAGATTCCGTCTTCGTTTTCTATCGTTACTCGCATGTAAATTTACAAAAGATTTCGTGTACCTTCAATAGTACCTTCCAACACCCATAACGAGCGGACTGATTTCCTTGTGCTTATATATATACAATTTTCTTCTCAGTAACGACGCAAATATTACCATATCCATAAAGTTGCTAAGTATCTTACTTCTTTTATAGATTTTAGGTCAAAATTTGGCGCAAATTTAGAGCGAATTATAATATTCCATTCATTCGATTTAATCGAATAAAAAGCCTACGTCCAATCGATTCTCCATCCCATTAAGAACGGAATGGAAATCTTTATAATTTTTTAAAATGTAAATGACAAATTTCTAAGTCCATCTGCGGTTGAAGAATCCTTGTTCCTATTATTAAATGGAGACGTATGCTTCACATTAACTTATGCGTAATTTCGTTAATCTCTGATAAGTTTTTATTAAACCAAATGCATATGAGACAATAAATACAAAATTCCTATTCGATTCCTTTATCAACAAAATAAACGGATAAATAGGAATTTTGTACTATACAAATGAATCGATGGGCACCCAAACGAATTATGTTACTTTAAAGATATATGCAATACTATTATAATATAAACATGCTTCTCACAAAATTCAAAGCCTTAGGGTTCCCGTTTCAAATCGTGTCCCACAAAGTCCTCAGTAGCAGCCCGAACTTGAGAAGTGTTACAGTAGTAGCAGTGATACATATCCTCGCGTCGCGAAACACGTAATGCCTTTGATCAACCTGATCCCTCTGGTCGATTCCAATTGCCATCGAGAGTACTATCATCTGTTTTGTACGGGTACGTATATACACGTGCACTATAATCCTGCGCCGATTTTACTCTTTGAAATAGATAATTAGGTCGTCGTGATAAATTAATATCGATATCGTTATATAGCTTATATACAGGGTTATTTGTAAAACATTAACAACCTCGCAGGGCTAGATTAAGAACATCATAAATAACAACTTTTGTTTTATGACCTTGAACAAAACTAAATATTTTTTCCAAAAAAACATTTCCAAGTTTTTGTTGCACTCTCTAACATTTCAATATCCTTCCGTGTTGCGTCATTCATATTTAATAATAATAGTAAAAACCCTCAACGTAATCACGTGACTGGCTCGCTATTGGCCAGCGGTTTTCGGAAAGCGCGTAGAAGGGTTTCGCGCCGCCCACACGCTTCGCTATACGTCTTCGTATTATCAGTTTAACTGACACAGCGACGCGCAAATGTTTGCAGGATGTAACAGATTTTGTTCCTCTCGTGGCTACGATGACGAATGTTTATCATAGTGTGAATGTTTGTATTTTATGTTTACGTCCGGAATTAGGATTCCCGGAAATTTTTACTCTGAAGTGCCGAGCAAAAAGTGATGTTCAGTCTCATGTTCCAATTTAAACACTTGACTAATTAATTTGCAAAAGATTATCTAGTTATTTGGTATTCGTATAACGTAGTAAAGTTAATTATTATTTTATACCTTTTCTTAAACTATGTACCTAATCTCCCGGATCCTATCTGATAATAGGATCCTCGACTCCTGATAATGAGACCGACTGTTAAGTATACTTTGAAATAAAAAAGAATTTTCATAATCGGTCAAACCGTCTTTGAGATTCCGTAACATACCTACCTACATAAAAAAGTCCCGACAAATTAAAAACCGCAATTTTAAGTCGTTTAAAAAAAGCTATAAAGCTAAATGAAAGTTAATTACGAACAAGAAAATAAATATTTCTCAATTTTAACAATCTAAGTTAAAATAAGGTACCTATTTAATTATTTATGAACAAAAGACAATATGATTATTATCAATACCTAATCTTTTTTTTAGTAAAACTGCTTGTACTACTATTACTTTACTTTAATTTATCTTATTCAAGGTAAACTAATGAGTTATTTAATCGAACAATAACTAAAATCCGATAATCACAATAAATTAAAAACTTGTCAACATTTGATCTGGCCGGCCTATCCATCAAAAGCCGTAATAATATTAATCGTGACTCATTATGTAGGTACATAGGTAAACCACAACGCCTTCATACTCCTACTTATCAAAGCATAAAACTGACCGTATTAAAATGATAAAAGGTTAAATCGTTTTGTTTAGGCACACGGCATGTTTAGATGCCTAGGTACGTAATTTACGTGTATGACTAATGTATTCAACATTTAACTATTTCTATAAAGTAATATGACACACGAATCTATTAAACATTAAAAACAGGCCATCAACTTGAAATTCCGGCTACCAGAACCAAGAATTAGAAGTGCATTTTAAAATTTTTTTTTTGGGAAGAAAGGAGTCAGTGTTATTAATTTACATTCAACAATAGAATAAAAACAAATAAGTTTTATCAAAACAAATTATTTTTCAGTTTCAAAATAGTAGGTATCTTTTCTATCCATCTATCAGAATCTTACTGTAAAGACAAGGCTGTATGGTCTAGTATCATTGCCTATATCCAATCAAGATAAATTAAAATTAAACCCTGCAATGTGACATTTATGTATTTGTTTACAATTTTTTTGCAACTTTTCGGTCTTGTTTTACGAGTTTGTTTTATGAATCATTAGTTTTAGATTTAACAGTTTTTGCAACTTACTTTTAGTTGGACTACTATTTTGCGACATTGCTACTGACCATTGCAAATTGAAAGTTTAGTTCTTTCCACCATAAGACAATTAAAAGGAAATTAAATAGTAAGTATGTTTATTTCTCTGCTATGTTTTACATTTTTTAATGTAATCTTTTGTTGGGATATTTTTTAATATTAAAGTGTGGAAAATTTAATTCATTCTTTATACCTAAGTTACCTATGTAAAATTTTGCGTATTTTGTGATACAAGATTAAATGTTGTCTGTTACTTTGCACCTCTGTACAGATGTGTACAAGACCTTGTTGATCTCCCTTAAACAATTTTAAATAAACCAATCTATTTAAAATTTTATAAATGTCATACAATTTCTATTCTCTTGACAAAAATATTGAAGAGAAAGCTCATCTTTGTGCTCAACAGCTTTCTTTATTGTTATTTCCTATGGTTGTTATTGGTATTCCTTTCTTTTAGTAAAATAAGTTTACATTACTAATACAAAGTAAAATTAAATTCTTAGAGG